>NC_134594.1:3424166-4750000 GCF_037038515.1 Microtus pennsylvanicus | reverse complement strand
CTCCTTTGGACTCAGAGCTGGAACCATCCCCAGGAGGCCTTTTTAGACCAAGTGGGTTTGAAGCCACTGGAGATGCACGCGGAGTGATGTGGAACACAGGACGGACGCTTCAGATCTTGGGTTTAAGGTCAGAACTCGGTTTTACTGTTTATTTAAGCTGTTGACTCCCGTATTAATCAGCTAGGACCAGAAGGCGACTGGCTGGAACAACAAAAGTTCATATTCTCAGCACTCTGGAAGCTGGAAGCCCAAGACTGAGGGCCAGCAGTGTTGGTGTCTAGGGAGGCCTCCCCTTTTATCTTGGACATGGCTGTTTCCTTCCTGTGTCTTCGAATCAGATTCCTTCTATTTCCTTTTCTTCTTGTGAGTGTATATCTGGTGTTGTAATCAAATCCAGGGCCTTCTGAATGTGAGTTATCTGCCTGACGCCTGTGATACATTCCCATTTTTTTTTATGTGTCTTAATCTTCTTTTTTATGACCCCACTCCTATTGGACTGGTCTCATTTTAACCTAGATCTCATTTTAACCTAGCCCTCCTTTCAAAGAGCCCCTTTCCAAATATGGTCTTATTCTTAGAACACTGCACGTTAACACTTTACTTGACTGTAGAGAGGGGACAACGGTCTAACAATTTCTAACACCTTCGAGGCTTTCCATTGGTCTTTCTGAATATCCTGGAAGTGGGCATTTTGTCTTAAATTCTGGCTGAAAAAAAAAATCAGTGCAGGTATTTAATCTTCCAGCTTGCTTCTAGGGAGACATTAGCAAGATCACAATCAGGACAGGATGGGAGGGAACGCTCTCCAGCCCTTTTCTTTTCCAATTGCTGGCATTGTAAGCGACTGCTGGCAGGGTAGCTTAACGAAGCCATCTCCCAGCAGGGATGGCAAGGCACATGCCCGACGACACTCACCAGCTTTGCTGCAAGCGGCAGAAGTGTGGTTTTCATGAGGCAGCGTGATCCGCTCCTTGGCAGATCTGTGCCCTTGGCTCACTGCTTCATGCCTTGCATTCGGGCCTTGCTGTGTGTGTGTTTCTAGGAGAGCAGACTTCCTACTGGGAACCAACATAGGTCACTTTTTGACTTCATGTTCTCCATCCTAGAGACACCTAAGGGAGTGGGCTAGTGAGCAGACCACTTATACAACTCCCGAATGAGAGATGAGCTCTTGGGAGGGCATGGTGGTAAGTGCTTGTGATCCCATCTCTTAGGAGGTAGAAGCAGGAGGAACAGAAGTTCAAGGACAGCCTTGGCTACACGAGAGAGATCTTTTCTCACAGCTGAGCAAAGCAGTGAATGAAAGGAAGACATTTCCAGAGGGAATAATGTTTGGAGAAAATTATTATAACACCAAGGAGAAATGATAATTACTCTAGAGTAGAAATGAGAATACGGGTTGTTCTTGCGTTCATTGGATCCTGAAATATCCTTGCTGTGTTTTGCTTTTTTTCTAGGACGAGACAGTCTTTTGGACTTTGAACTTGCCTCACACTGCTCTGGTAAAAGAATAGAGCAATATTTCATATACTACTTAGTGTAATTACATTATTGGGTAGCTGGTTAATGGAACAATCTAGGAAAAATTCAGCCTACACACTTTATTAAAATTGAAAATTTTATTTTCTGGTACCACAGAGGCTAGACTGCAAGAAAGGGGCTTTTTGGACCCATCCAGTTCAAATTACCTGAGTTCTGTGTCCTCATTGTGCCATGTTTTCTGCAACAGGGCCTCCCACCAACCTCTGAGAAGCAACCAAGGCCTGCATAGTGGCCTCTACTCTTGATGGAGCCCCTTGAATACATGACAACCATTGAAAAGGATATGTTTTGTCTGATACTGAGTTTTTTGGTTAGTCCATTGTTCTTGTGGGGACTACCTCATATACATACATGCATACATATATACATACAAATATATACATTTAAAATCTATGTATTGTATAGAATCTCAGGTAAATATAAACTAATATGACTCCTTGAGGCTTTATTAAATAATCTTAGATCATTTGTTCCTCTTCTTTTTTTTCAATCTTTATTGATCAAGCTTCAGAAGGAGGGAAGCAATTAAACAGTTATATCAAGATGCAGTATTTCCAAACCGTGACAATGTCACAGTACAGGTGCAGTAAGTGGCACTCACATGTTGGTGGCAACCAACAGATGTCTAATTGACTTAAAACCCGTTGAACAGAAGGGAAGTCATGGCTGCTACTGTGTTTATTGGAAAGAATGTCTTTTCTTCCCTGTGGCTTCTTAGCACCTGTATCAACAATGAGCTGGTTGTAGACACACAGGTTGACTTCCTGCCTCTCTGTCTGTTCCCTCGGTTGTTCTGTCTGCTTGTATGCCAATACAGTGTGCTCTCCTAGTGGCCACAGCTCTGTGGGACATTTCGAAGTCAGGCAGTATAATGTCTTTTAGTTACATGCAGATGGCAGGGTACAACTTTTCAGATTTCTAGTATTTTGATGGGGATTTCATTGACTCTGTAAATATTTTTGGTGTTATGGACATTTTCAACAATATTGATTCTTCCAGTCCATCCATACGAGATATGTTTCTTTTCCTGTGATTCCTCTATTTCTTGCATCCATACTTTGGTTTTCTTTGTAGAGATATTTCATCTGTTTGGTTAAATTTGTTCATAGGAATTTTATTGAGCATCTGTATCTGTTGTAAATGCTATGATTCCCTTCATTTCTAGTTTGAACAATCTGCTACTGAAGTATAGTAGTGCTTCTAATTTTTGTATTTGATGATTTTTAATTTGATGATTTGCTTTATTAGTTCTATATTGGTTTCTGGTGCAGAGATTGGGTCTCCTTACATATAAGAGTGGGTCATTGGCAGACAATGATATTTATTGATGGGGTCTGCTCTTCATCCTGCTTTTAGTCATCAACTGCTTCAAATATTCTTAATATATTTATTATTTATTTAATATATGAAAGAGTCGCACACAGAAAAACAAGACGCAGAGAGCTACAGAGTCAGAGACATAACATTGTGTGGTGGTCAGAGGACAGTTTGCAGGCAGGAGTCAGTATTTAGCTCTTTTCCCTTTGTTGGTCCTGGGGATTGAACTCAAGTCTTTAGACTTGGCAGCAGACGCCATCCTGCTAGCACTCCTAATATCAACTTTAAAAATTAGTGTAGCAATTTATTATAAAATTTCACAAATGTGTAGATTAGAACTTTTCTTATTTTTACCCCCACACTCTATTGCCCTGCTTCTTCTTGCTGGTCTCCTTTTCATCCCTAACAACACCCCTCTGCTTCTCTCTGCGTCCTCACCCCATCTGTCTTATATATATTGTTACAGTTGGATTGCACATGGAATGAAAGCATGCCATTCCCTCCTCTCCCATACCCCTTCTTATTTCCATCTCCCTCCTCTTAGACCCCTTCCTCCTTAACAGATTTCCCTATTTTACTTTCAAGTCACAAATACATTTAAGTCTATATTGCACACACGAGGGAAAACATGCAGTGTTTGTCTTTCTGAGTCTGTCTTATTTAGTTTGATAGGAAAATCTCCAATTCTGTCTATTTTTCTGAAAATGAAGTAATTTCATTTTCCTTACAGTTGAATGAAAATGCATTGTCTAGATACACCACATTTATAAATTCATTATCTGCTGATTGGCGTTTAGGATAAGTTTTGCGTTAGTATCCCTGTGTTAGTATAATTTTTTTTCTGATATATTCTCAGGAGCAGTGTAGCTAGATCATATCATAGGCTAATTCTACTTTTCAGTTTTTGAGAAACTACCATACTGATTTCCATGGCGACCGCACTAGCTCACGTTTCCACTAGTCTTTATCGTGTTTACTGGTTGTATCACGTTCATTGATTTTTGTATATGTTGAGCCATCCTTGCATCTCTGAAATGAATCCCATTTGATGATGGTGATTTTCAACATGCTGCTGTGTTTAATTTTTTTAGTATTTTGTTCAAAATACGTGTCATCTTGGGTACTGCATTTCTACAGGAACTGGTCATTTCTTTTTGATTATCAGTTTTACTGGTCTATGTGTGGTTGTTGTAAATTGGACTTAACTTTGTCTTTCATAAGACTCTTATATGTTTAAACCAATTTTAAAAATAGAATTTTAAAGAGAGAACATGCAGTGTTTGTGTTTCTGAGTCTTGGCTACCTCATTCAACATGACTCTTTTTCTAGTTCCGTTTACTTACAGATTCTGTAATTTCATTTTTTCTTTAGAGCCGAATAAAATTTCATTGTGTATGGATGTGTATAGATCTTCATTACCCACTCATCAGCTGATGGACATACAGGTTGGTTCAATTTCCTAGTTATTGTGAATAGAGTGGCAATCAACATGGAATAGCAAGCATTTCTGTGGATATAGACCCCTTGGGTATAGGTCCAGAAATGACATATCTGGGTGCAAGTGAAGACTGTGCTTTGGTTTCCTGACCACCCAGACTCAAATAATCACACAGAAACTGTATTAATTACAACACTTTTTGGTCTATTAGATCAGGCTTCTTATTAAATAACTCTTATATCTGAAATTAACCCATTTCTATTATTTTGTGTATCACCATGAGGCTGTGGCCTACGAGTAAGGTTCCGGGGTGGTGTCTTTCTGCTTCTGCAGATCCATGGCATCTCCTTGACTCTGCCTACACTCTCTCTCTGTATCTCCTCCAACCTGGCTATACTCTGCCCTGCTATAGACTGAAGCGTCTTCTTTATTAATCAATGGTAATAAAACATATTCATATCATATAGAGGGGAATCCTACATCATAGTCCCCTTTCTGTCTAAATAAAAAGGAAGGTTTTAATTTTAACATAATAAAATTGCACATACAAAAAAGTTATCAAGCAAGAATATTTAGTCTATTTACATTTGGCAAATTAAAGAAAATACTCTATCATCTATCAGGGCGTCTTTCTGTTTTGACAGCTACACGGCATCTTGGAACCTTGTGATGATACACAGAATAATAGAAATGGGTTAATTTAAGATGTAAGACTTACTTAATAAGAAGCCTTAGCTAGTAGGTCAAACAGTATTGCAGTTAATTTAGTTTCTGTGTGATTATTAGGGTCTGGGCAGTGTGGAAACCAAAGTGCCTTCTCTGCTTACAAATGGCGCCAGTGTGGGGCAACTACACCCACATAAAAACTGACATAGCTTGGGAAGGAATGCTAGACACAAAAGAACAGAGTTAAGCACAACTTCTTAGTAGCAACATTTTTTTTTCAGAAAGGCTCTGTTTGCTGGCAGCAAGGAGAGATGTGGCTTCTTTAAAATAGTGGTGGCTTCCTGGTTTGTGCTAGTGGCACGAACTCTTGAGTCTTTCAGGAGGTCCTGCACTTAAATGGGGTTTGTGAGCAGTGATCTACAAATTGGTTAATGGTGACATAGACTTGCTGCATCCTTGGAGCTGGGAGGAGGGAGGAGGGGGAGGGAGGAGGTAAGTCCTTCAAAGAGTAAAGGTAAGTGGATGTGAACAGATGAGAAGGGAGGGAATTCATCTCCCTCTTACACACCGAGAAGGCTCAACTCTCCTGGCAAAAATTCATGAGTACTGGAAGGATTCCTGTGAAGCTGACAGAAGCTGTAATACAAGATTTCAGGGTGTTGAGATTGTTTTTGCCACCTCCCCCCATTTCTTGACTCATGCCTGATAGAAGTCATGCAGCCAGAAGGAATTCTGTCACTTCTAATTAGAAAATGTAATCAAATAATTTTAGACTATCAAGTTAGTTCCTTATTGCTCCCAATATTAGTCTTGACCACAATCATACTAAGTTAATTTCTTACAAAATTTGATCTGGAGAGCACCTCAGGACTTTCCCAACCTAATTCATTGAGATTGGGGAGCCTTTAAGAGGCTTTTAGAGGAACCACTTTTTAATTTTATAGAATTTAAAATTAGACTTTTATATTATAAATCACTTCCTTTTGAAAAATTAAGGTTTTACCTACTGTGGACATGACAGGAATTTCATAGACACTTGCGGGCTGTTAGGGAAGGTATGCAAGAGCAACTTCTGTTCCTGGTCCATGAAGCCTTGTTTAGTGTATACTATATTTTCTTTCACTGGGGACTGAAGAGAACTCACAACCAGGCCTAGAGGCCTAGTCCTGCCATCCCAGCTACTCGGGAGGCTGAGCAGAGAACTGAAAGTTCAAGGTCATTGTGGACCACAGGGTGAGTTCTAGGCTGTCCTGGACCACAGAGTGAGTTCTAGTCCATTCTGGGCCACAGGGTGAGTTCTAGGCTGTCCTGGACCACAGAGTGAGTTCTAGTCCATTCTGGGCCACAGGGTAAGTTCTAGGCTGTCCTGGACCACAGAGTGAGTTCTAGTCTGTTCTGGGCCACAGGGTGAGTTCAAGGCCAACTTAGGTAATTTATTGAGATGTTGCCTCAAGACAAAAGGTAAAAGGAAGGCTAGTAATGTCTTTTGTGGCTTCGACTCAGTAAGAGTGAGAACACGTTTGTCTAGTCCACAGGGGGCTCAAGGTTCAATCTTCTAAGTAGTGGGAAAGTGAGGGGGGAATGGGGTTGTTTGTTATAGAATTAGTCTGTCCTAATACAGAAATAGTAATAAGTGGAAATTCAAATCTCAATTAAGCCTTATGTGCTATGAAAAGTAAAGAAAAACAGCATTTAAAGATAAAATAATCATTTTTCACTTAGCACTGTAATACAAGCTTTTATATATGCCATTTTCTTTAACCCTTATAGAATCCATCTAGGTAGGTGTTATTAGGCACTGAATATTATGGTTCCATTGTTCTATTTTCAGAATAACTGTTATTACTTTCAAAGGTAATTTCCTATACTCGAACTTATATAGTTGAGATTGGTACCTAGTCTTTAATGGCTAGCATAACTCTTTGTTATTGTATGAATAATAATATAATTTTGAATGATAAGTATAATTTACTAGAAAATGAAAAATAAAACTTTATAAGTGACATTTTAAAAATGTAATTCCTATAAATATGTATAGGTTTAATTTGGAAGGTTTCTGTGCCTTGAAATAGAGAGTAGATTTTCCTAACTACCTTTCCTTGTGACTGTCCTACAGGCTGTTCTCTGTGTCACTTATGTGATAACTGGACTATCATTTCTGTGATTGTATCATCAATGCAATAGCATATTAGAACAGAGTATGTAACGGTGGATTGCTTTCCTTTGCCACAGTGGTCAGTACTTAATGCTGAATGTCTGTTGTGCGGGACAGGAGTTCTTTTATGAAGCGACTGCCGTTGAACGTTCCTTCCTGGTGTCTATAAGGAGATGTGTACTGCTTTGTTGCTGAGTCCGTCAGTGCAGGGACCTGAAGGTCATAGACCTCCTCATGAGGTAGAAATGAGGCATTTACATTTTGTTTTCATTGTCTGTAAATCAAGAAAGATGGCATGGTCAGGTTACCGTTTTTTTAGGTAAACAGATTTTGATATGGCTATCTTGAATTCCCTACTTTGCAATCCTTGCTGTTTAAAAGCAGTCATAATAAATAAGTAGCATTTTAAATTCTAAAGAAATTTTATTTCCTTTAGTTTTGCGCTATATGCAGATGCTATAGATTTTTAGCAAATATGTATGTGCATAATGCATAAATGTGTTTGTGTGGATACAATACACTCTTGCTTCCCATTCCTTCTGGTTAAGGCCTCTCTCTTCCGCTCCCTCTCAGGGTCTCACTCTCGGTACTCTTGACTGTACTGGAATTTGATGTGTAGACCGGGCTGGCCCCCAACTCACAGAGATCCTCCTGATTTTGCTTCCTGAGTGCTAGGATTAATGGTGTGCACCATGACAGTCAGTGGGCCTCACTATTTAGTCTAGGCTGGCTTCAAAGTCTGGTAATTCTTCTGCCTCAGAATTCCAAGGGCTGGAATTACAAAAGTGAGCTGCATGTCTGGCTTAGGTTTGGGTTATGATGCTTCTATTAATTGGATCACTTCAGCACTTTAGAGCTAAAGATTTTCCTGTGCTAATTTTTAATCATTTGTATTTAGTTGTAGAAATTATTCACATCTACCTTCAACATGGAACTGAGGGGAGGGAAAGATCTATGGTACAATTTCATACCAACTCCTTGCTAAGTGACAAGTGTGTAAGTTCTGGTGGTTCATCTCAGGTCACAGCATTAAAAACAGGAGAAAGGGTTCAAGTCTCCTAAACCAATGGTTTCTTCTGTACTGAAAGCTTGCATTTTTAAAATTAGATTGTAAATTTCTGAAAGATCAAACATTAATTCCCCCCCTTTTCCCTCCAGTGGAATCTTTTTTTCTTTCCATTATTCGAGACTGGGTTTCTCTGTGTAGTCCTTGCTGTCCTAGAACTCACTCTGTAGACCAGGCTGTCCTCAAACTCACAGATCCACTTGCCTCTGCCTCCAGAGTGCTGGGATTAAAGGTGTCACCACCACTGCCTGGCTATAGCAGTATCCTATTTCTTCTGTTATGAAAACTAGAAGTAGGCTCCAATACTAACCGCTGAACAAGTGGCTGTATCAAACCAATGACCACACTAAAACCCTCTTCAAAATGATGGACACAGACAGGTTTCTTACCTACTGCTCACAGTAAGATAGTTTTGTCCATTGGCATCTCAGTACATTGGGATATACTGTCAACAAACATGTCCATCTCGAAGAAAAAGTTTACAAAAATTATAGGAAAGGCTTCTAGGTAGGGGAGCTGCCATATTAATATGCTTAGGTTGCTTAGCTTATTCAGTGACAAAGTACATATAATTTATAAATAGAATTTAAATTATGTTCCTGTTCTGAAGACTGTGAACAATTTCCCACTTGCACCTTGGGGGAACACCAGCTGATCAAAACTCAAGAGTTCCACGTGTGGGTTTCAGCGGCCTCCAGACTCTTCAGGATGCAATAGCTCTTTTGTTCTGATGACTGCAGATGAATCACTCGAAGGTATTAAGGGAAGAAATAGCTACATTACCTGCAATTATTTTATAAGGACAGCTGGGAACTACACATGGTCTTAGCCTCTGAGTTCGGGGGTAAATGTCAAGACAGGTCGGAACACTTCTTGTGTATTTCATCTTTATACTTCACGACTTCATTACTATGCCTAGCTATGTGTTGTTTAATTAAATTAAATGAATCTTTTGAGACTATATATCCCAAGCCCCCTTGAACTGCTTGTGCTGCTCCTCTCTTGACCATCTGAGTCCTGGATTTATATTGTGTACTACCATAACCGGCTAGTGCGCGCTGTTTTTCATTTTATTTCTTGACCAGTGACTTCAGATTGAGATACGGCTTGATATTGTATGAATGTCATTAATGTCAGGGTTGGGACAAGAGCTTGGCTGTGCCATTTGTAAATTTGTAATGCTCTTTCTACAAAGCATTTGTTTGATGTTAGGGGACCCCTAGGTGACATGACTTTGAGTAAGAAACGGAAAGAGTGTGCGGTGCAAAGACCGATGTGTGTCATCAAACGCAAAAGGCTGTGTGTGTGTAGGCTTCCATCAGCTCCTGAACACACCCACAAATCATTTGTTGATTAGATGGGGTTCCCTGTGCATTTGGTTAAATGTTTGCTAAAAGAACGTTAGAAACTAGACCTGTGCCCTTTTACAGATCAGGGAAACAGTTTATCCCACAACACAGTATTCTCTAGCATGGTGCGAGGTTTGCACAACTTTTTCAAGAGGGAGAGCTTGGGCTGAAATCAGTTATATCTACATCAGGGCCTCAAGCTCTGAGCCATTAGACTCTGGAGATTCCTAAGTGGGTCTACAGCCTTGGCCAGCCAACCAAGATAGACTTCCAAATATGGGAATATTTCTTGCCTGTGGCTCCAGAGGACAAGCGTGGAATCCTGGGCAGCAGGCAAAAGTTCAAGCAGTCTTCATCCAAAGGATGGATTCATCCTTGAGATGCGTGGCTCCCTGTGGAGCTGAACATCTGCTGTGCACTGAGCGAGGGAGAATGACAGTGTGTCTGGAACCCATCAGAAGAGATGACCGCAGCTACTGATGTCACTCAAAGTTGGTCTTTGGTTTTCTGCCTCCCTGTAATTTCTTCCCTCTCTCAAGTTTCAACTTTGCCTGGCAACCAGACATCTCCTATCTTTTCTCATGTCTCTTATTTGCCCTCAATCAAATCTCTTCCAGGCCAGGCCACCAGATTTCAGGAATCTGATTTTATGGGGCTGCTGGCTTCCTATATAAGACTATTGATCATGTCACTGAACATCAAGATGTCTCCAAGGGGGAATAATTATGTCTATGATAAACTAAATGGCTTTGCAAAATTGATATGTGTGCATATATATAATCTATATATAAATCAATATGTCTTATATATGGGTATATTTCCCTGTGCTTTATTTCAACAGCAAACTGAAACTCCAAATGATAATAATAAATAAAAGTGCTTCCTTCATGATCTCACAAAGGAAGTTCATGTGCCTTGTTAGACTCATTGAGGTGGGCTTCTGAGCACTGGGGAATGAAGGCTCGCATTCAAACTGCGGTGATTCCCATCTCTCTGGACCCCATATCTTGGCAATCATCCTCCCAAGGTTCTCTGGCTGTAATTGTTTCTCAGAGGCTGTTGACTCCTACCTTAGTCTGCACTACATATAAGAATACTTAAGCTTTCTTGTAAAAGGAATTAGGTTAGCTTCATTGTTAATTTATGATCCTGAGAAAAATCAAATATGTCATATGCTAAAGGTTGACATTTGAAATGTCAAGGTCTCATTATTTAGAAGAAGGAAAATTGTTAGGAAAAAGAAAACTATTCAACGCAGGTACAGGTAGAACAGACTGTCTTCAGAAACTAGTGAAGAACAAGCAGTCATCCAACTTGAAGAAGAGAGAACCTGCTTTTTTAATTGGTGTGTAGTACTGCCAAAGGGTAGCAGAAAAAATAAACATTAAAACCTTCGAGTTTTACAGATTATCCTCCACCTGGGTAAGCACAGCTTGGAAATGCCATGATTTCATGGGATAGTAATTGTACATCTCCAGATGCCCCCAAAAAATGTGACCTCAATTTCTCTGCAAGCTTGTAAATCAATAACCCATAAAAACCTGTGGGAAATATAAAAGATAGCCATAAAGCCTCTAAATTTGGTTTTGCTCATAATAGTTTTTGACTTTTTTTTTTTAGATGCAAACAACAATGAAGGAAGAGGCCTTTGCAGATTTCAACTGGGTAGCAGAGTCTTTGTGTCAGCAACCTCCTGGCAGCCTGGGAGGAGAGTTGCAGAAAGTCGACCACCGATCAGCCAGTTTGCCCAAGTAGAGGAACCTCAGAGTGCCTCCCTTTTTAGAATCCATATCATTCTCAAATGAGAGAAAATGAAAAGAAATTTAGAGTTTACTTTTCCTTTAAAAAACTATTAAAAACATCCCAAAGCCTCTTTAGAAGAGGGGAGAGGGAGACAGAGAGAGACAGAGAAACACATACAGAGAGAAACAGAGAGACAGGGAGAAAGACACACAGAGATAGAGAGAGAGACAGAGAAATAGACAGAAAGACTGACACAGAGAGAGACAGAGAAATAGACAGACACACAGAGAGACAGAGAAACACAGAGAGAAACAGAGAGACACAGAGAAACAGACAGAGACAGAGAAACAGACAGATAGATAGACACAGAGAGAGACAGAGACAGAGACAGATGGGGTGGGGGGACGACAAAAAGAGACAGAAATGAGCTGACTATGATTTTCCCGGGTAATTGACAGATACTTCTGCAAAAATCCAAGCAGGGTCATTAACAGCCTGGCACATTTTAAAGCCTAGGACAGAGTAAGTGTTGCTGAGGAGGGTCTGGGGACTAATTTTCATGCCACTGTTCTCTGAGCGATCTGAATGGTCTATGCCAACACAGGGGGCAGGATGCTTCCCCCTGCAGTGCACATTCTGAGGCATGGGCAGGGATCTCTGCTTCCAGGTTCTCGTGTGATCTGGAGGCTGACAAAAGAGCTATTATTCTCCCGAGACTCAGGGCACCAAAGGCAAGCAGTTTCTGGAGAGATGGCTCTGTGGCCGAGTCCCACACTGAGGTGAAGTAACTGCTCCACTTTGCTGGGAGAAGGCTTCTGCACCAAGCATGCAGCAGGCATGTGACTGAAGAAGGGGGGTGGTGTGTGGAGAAGGGAGAGGGAGAAGCAAGCCCACTTACTTGGCAGCATGGGCAAATCAAGTGCATGCCATCTTACCGACATATTAATGTGAATTTGCATGTGTGTATGGTTCAGATTCTGCCCTTCTTTCTCTCTCCCACTCTCTGCCTTTCCCTTTCTCTTTCTCTTTCTCAGCCCAAGGCCTACAAAACTCACAGAACACCACTGAAGAACTACACAGAAACCACACCACCAGCAATGTCACGGTCACTATCTCCTTCATGGGAACACTCAACCTTGGATCAAACATATGCCTCATTACACCTTTCAGTTAAAAGTGAACCTCTCCTACTGGCATGCCGCCTCAAATAGCATCAAAGCAAAATGAAACACAGGCAGCATTTAACAACGCTGGTAACCATGGAAACATATCATTAAAGAATATATAAACAGGAATGAATAATTAGATGAGAAATTCATTTCCATATTTATCTTTTTTTCCAAGAGCCAGGAAAAGAAGCTCTCGTTTGCCTTGCATCTCAATTTGGACACCTCCTCTTTAGCCTGCCTTCTAATTGAAAAAAAAACAGGACATTTTGTAAAATGGGAATTTCAATATTGCCTATCTTAATAGAGAAATCTCTTTTCAGGCAAGCGGCTTCAGAAGACTTCAGTGGCCGTTGCGGTGTAGCTATGCCATGGCAGCAAGCCAGGCCACCGAAGCCCTGGGAGAGCTCTCATGGAGGGAGGAAGACAGCAATTACTCATATTTAACAGCTGGAAGCATGAAGGGCTTAACTCCCGGGAGGAAAGACATTGTGGACGGACAGAGGCAGTCTCTCCCAGCCCTTCCCCCTCATGCAGCTCCAGGTAAGCTGCGGGGTAGGCTAACCTGGCTATGAACATAGCAGATTTGGAATGTGCTTACATTTAGTTCAAGGCAGTCATTGGGTGGGGACAGGAGTGTTAGAGGACCCCCCATCTCTAATGGTTAGATTAGTTGTTAAATTGACCCACCATAGAGGCGTCTGGGAGAGAGCCTCAGTGAGGGATTGCGTGTGTTAAAGGCTGGCCTGTGGGGTGTGTGTCTTAGGTAACCAGCGTAGGAAGACACCGCCCGATGTGGGCACCACTCCCTAGGCGCGGGTCCTGAACCGTGTTAGAGTGGAGCTGAGTGCAAGCAAGCAGAAAGCTAGTTCACAAGCGTGCATTATTCTTTTTCTTCTGATTATGGGTGTGATCTGCAGCTGTTTGAAGTTCCTGAGGTGACTTATCCATAGCTGTGCACTGTAATCTAGAATTGTAGGCTGGAGAAAATCCCTTGTCCCCTAAGCTGCCTTTTGTTAGGGAAGTTTGGTCACAGCTAACAGAAATGAAACGAGATTACCACTTAACCCAGGTGACCCTAAAGTAGTTGGTCACTAGACACCACTGTTGAGATCCACCAAGGGAGACCTAACGCTTTATCACAGAGAACAATAATGTACCCTTGTTGGTTTCCTCATTCCCCCCTCTTGTGCCAATATTGTATTCATGACTTTGTCCTGGTTCTGCAGTGGGCAGAACTTCCTTAATGCTCGGGGTTGATCTTGTGACTTCCTTTGGCTCTCCCAACGTGAGCACACTTGGCGCAGAGGATTCCAGTGACTCTACTCTGGTGTTCTCTTGGAATGCCACATTTCCTCCTAAGAACCACAGCAAGACGTTATCGGTCAAGGGAGGTAGAAAGATGTGCGGAACACAGGTGGACGTCTCTCAAGCTTGGAGCTGAACCCAACGAAGAGTAGCCCAGATCATCTGAATCTGAGCCAACCTGATTCCTGGGAGTTTTACGGTGGTTGTCATGTAACACTACCGTGTTAGCATTAGCTGATCCATACAGGAGTGAAGCCAGGATTTAGCAGCAGACCAGAGCCTGCAGCTTGGTCCTCAGCCCTGCACTGTCCCTCCTGCCGCAGGGCATCTGTTTACTTTTCTGCAGGGAGTGAGCAGCAGTCAGCATCAGGACCATTGCCTTCCCAGGATCCTTGTGTCCATTCGTAGTATTCAGCCTCAGGGCGCTCTGTCAGTTTCCTCAGTGTAGGCTTTCGTCACTCCTGCTCTTGTTCCTTCCGTTATGTCCTTTCAGCTTTCCAAAGAGCCTTGAGAAACCCATTTCCATCATTTGTATCCAGAGGTCGCCCATTGCTGAGTTAAACTCTCCCAGATCAAATTTATTTTGCATTTGACCCAAGGCCGACTAGAGAGTTGATGCCAAGTAGTGGGAGTTTAAGCACAATGCATGACATTTGATGGAGAAATATCTCTGGGTAAGTGGCTTTGGCACTTCTCAAATTATGTATAATCTGAATAATCTTCAGTAACTTGGCTGCTTTCAGATACCAGGCATCCATTTTACAAACTCTGTCTGACAAGGCCAAGTAAATAAGCATATAATGAATACTGGCTATTAAGTGAGATTCTCACATGGAATTTCTGTTCTGTATCTTTCTGTTGGGAATACTCACATGGAGGTACATGCCTAGGGAACACACTTTTTCTTCTCCAAAAAATGTAGGTGTTTTATTCAATATAATAATAGATGTTTCTGGTTCCTTGACCTTACTTTGCCTATAATTTCATGTTGAAGGTTTTATTTTTGTTCTGATGTAGAGATGTAAGTTTTCACTAAGTAGGTGAGTAATATTGGAATAACTTCACAATATCAAGAAAAAAACAAAGAGTAGAAAGCTAGGCTTTATTGTAGTAAGGAGGAAGCAGTGGGCAGTGTCCCGCCGTCTGGCTAGCTTATACCCCAAAATAACAACACACAAATTGTATTCATTTAAACACTGCCTAGCCCATTAGGTCTAACCTCCTATTGGCTAACTCTTACATATTCGTTTAACTTATCTCCATTAAGGTGTGTCGCCACTTGACTATGGCTTACCAGCATGAGTCTATCCAGTGTCCATCTAGGAAAGGAGAGCCAGGGTGTCTGCCACACTTCCCTTTTCCCCAGCATTCCATTCTGTCTACTCCGTCCACCTAAGGGCTGCACTATCAAAAGGCCAAGACAGCTTCTTTATTCAACCAATGAAAGCAACACAAATATAGAAGGAAGGATTTCCTACACCACTTTATTGTTAGTCTGAACTCCCAATTCATTCCAGGGACAGATTGCCTACAAGACTCAATGGTCATTACAGATACTTATATGTGGTTTCTGCTTCTGTTGCAATCATCTTGAATAGAAGAAATGAATAGCCAATGCCTTGGACATTCGTGGAGCATGGACACCAACCACTCCAAAGAACCTTGTGAAAGAGCAGCCTTTTCCATATAGTCTGACACAGGTCTCAACACAGCGGAAGCTAGAAAGGCAGCTGTAATTTTGAGCTTCAAACACATATGTGTGTCTGGGCAGTGGTAAAATCAGGACAATTAGCACTTCTTTGCATAGTCACTGACTTTCTTAATTACAAAACAATGATGGCATAATATTCTCGTGTTAGATGTTACTGGTTTTGGCTTTATGTCAAACTAATTTTTAATTTGATTGATTTATTAAACAACTTATTGAGTGGCATTTTTGCAATGTGCTTTGATGGCATCATGGAAGAAAGACAGAATATTAAGCAGTGGTATGTGCTTTAATTACCCTACAGTCCTGTAATTCTTTCTTGTAAATATCTTATGGCAGAATATGGCTCTTTCTCTCTAACCCATGGTGGAAGTCTTCCAAAACTCTCAATAGATGCTTGAAACTATGGATTATACCTAATCCTACTTAAATGAGGAATGTCCCTCATGCAAAGGTCTATCATAAGAGTAGTTTATAATTTAGGCACAATGAGAGATTAGAAGCAGAGAAGAGTAACAAAACAAGAGTTAAAGCAACAAAAATTATGCGAATGTGCTTTTCCCTTCTCTATCTTGCTGTGCCTCTGCTTTCTCATTTAAAGGATGCCCTTCACATGCTTTCTTTGATATGTGAGAATCACTACTTGGGCCAATTACTAAGGAAATGTGCCAACTCAACACAAGTACTGTATACTATTATAGATGGCCTGGAGGATGAAATGGCCACTGTGGGATTTAACACGTGGGATGTTTCATCAGCTTACTCCAAATGGCATGCAGGTTAGCTTTAGACCCTCTTCCTCCTCCTCTTCCTCCTCCCCCTCCTTTCTCTCTGCCATGTTGTCTCTCCCTCTTTTTATCAAGATGGGCTCACTAGGCATCCCTGGTTGGACTGGATCCCACCACATAGGTGAAACTGCTCTAAAAGTCATGAAGATCCACCTGCCTCTGCCCACAGAGTGCTGGGATTGCAGGTGGGAGCCAACACACTTGGCCTCCATTTGGTATTTTCAAGTCTCTGTTGAATGTGGGTAACTGAAGCTGAAGAAAGAGATGCTTCTGATGAGGAGGGATGGTATGTGTGGTCTCTCAAGAGGGAATGATGTCTATTTGTTTACTTCTGTTTCCCTGGCATGTAGTGTCATGCCTACAAATAATGGCAAATGAATATGAACGATGAAGGCAGTTTCTCAGTGTATAAGAAAGGTAGTCACCAACTTCAAAAGTGTCTGCATAACTGAACTGTAAAGATTTCAAGTTTTAATGACAGAGCAAGGTTGATGGAAGCTCACTATGACAAGAACATGCTTGGAATATTATTTTGCTTTAGTGCTAGAAGCAGCAGGTATCTCTTCAAGGCCCAATGTCAAGGACAAAAGGGGTCTTAGTAATAAAGAGTGTTGTATAAAGAGAAGGAGCAGTTTAATCCTCAATCTCTGATGTGTATGGGAACACTTTAGGAGTCAATACAGCGTACTAAATCTTTGGGCATGTGAGGAGGGGATGTCCAGTTCTCGGTTCTGTCCATTGAGAGTAGAAGAAACACACCCAAACAAACAAACAAACAAACAAAGTAACAAACAAACCCAAAAACCTTCTTAGTGAGCTTTCTTTGGAAGCCATGCAGGCCATTGATAGTTTTGAGATGAACATTTCAATGCCAACTTGAATTGGATGGGACGTTTTCGTGTTCTCTGCACAGATGGAGAACCTGTGAAGCTGGCACTGCCCCAGCCTTTGCTGTTTCACTGCGGAAAGAGGCTCCGCATGTCAGGCTCTCTGCACAGGCCTGTGTTGGTGTCAACAGCTTTTCCAACAATCCCCAAAGAGGGCTCCCTCCTGCTGTGAAAGTCCTTGGCTTCCTCACAGTCAAGCAACAGAGCATTTCAGGGGCCCTTTGTCTAGATGCAAGAGCCACGATGAAATTCTTTCTGATTAGGGAAGTCTCTGTGAAGACAGGGGTTTAGAAAGGATTCTGTTTGGTCAGTAGTTCTGCATTTTTTCAAGATAAAGAAAACGTAGTATAATTTGGTAATGGGTTCATTCTAGAATGTAGCTTTGTGATGACTGGTTATCATAGCCTGCAAGTGAGGTGAAGCTTTGACCTGAAGATGCTGAAGTCAATTGTAAGTAGTCCTGCTGGGGGACCTCCCTCTTGTCCTTTCTCTAATCAGCATCTCTAAATGAAATGTCGGGAGTCAGATAACTTGAATCCTTCCAGCCTTGGATCTGAGACTGACAGCTTCCCGAGAGTTTTCAGTGGAGACGCTACAGACACATGACAAATGGTTTATCTTAACATTGCAAGAAATTGCTGGTGTAGATAACCTTGATGATGTCATCCTAACAAAGACCTCAGTGGTCCAAGGGTTGGAAGTGATGTAATATGATTTCAAATAGAAGATGTTGGTATTTCTTGATTGGTGTTTACACACCTGAGATGCTGTGAGCTACAGGACCTCTGACTTCATTTGCAATTGGTGATTTTGTTAGTCCAAGTTTTACTATTTGCTGCCATTAAAATGAAACATTGAAGTTGATGTTATGTCAAACATTCCAGCTTCTTATACCAGAGAAATTAGAACCTTTTTATAATTGAGTAAAAGTCATAATTCTTTTTCAGTGTTGCTTTGATGTTTAGGTCAATTTCTAATGCAATGGGATAAATAAACACCCTGTTTGTATCTGTCTCTGTCTGTCTGTGTCTCTCATGTGCTCTTGTGTGTGTGTGTGTGTGTGTGTGTGAGAGAGAGAGAGAGAGAGAGAGAGAGAGAGAGAGAGAGAGGGGGGTTTGTGAGCATTATTCTGGATTGGATGTTTGTCAACTGAATCTGATTCTCAGCAAGGACTGAGATTATGATGTGAAGACCGGAGGTTGCAGACCTGTGAAGAAAATTGAGAAAATAAAAATGCGGTGGGGAGTGAACTGAAGATGGGCCAGCTTGCTCCTGTTCAGTGGGATTTCTCTGCACTTCTCCTGTGGCTATTTTACAGTATAATTTCTGTTGCTGCCTTTTCCGATTCCAGGTGATGAGCAGCGCAGAGAGGGTCAGGCTGCGATCTCATTGCAGAAGACAAGGTTGTACAAACTTACGAATGTCTTGTAAACACATGGCTGAGAGTGAGCACGGGAGGACAGTCTGTATCAGTGGAAGGTTGCAACCTCCTTGTTTATATGATTCTGGACACTTTAGACTGCCATTAAGGAGCTGGGGGCTGAAGGCAGAACGGATCTTCTAACTGGATAAAGTTTTTGTATTAATATTATTGCAGAGGTAGGAGAGATAGCTTGGAAAAGAATATTTGCTTTTCTTCCAGGAGACCAGAGTTCAGTTCTTAGTAGCTACAGTGGGAAGCTTACAACTGACTGTAATTCCAGTTTCATGGCATCTAACACTCTCCTCTGGCCTCTATGTGGAACCCACACATGCACATGCTCACACACACACACACACACACACCCCTTAAGGCATCTTATTCAAACGTCCAGTTTTCAGCTCGTCCAAGCACTCCCTGTCTTGCTGATTAGCACAGCCTTGTGATGAAGTTTCAAGATGTTCTCCGCAAGGATGGCTGGCGGCGGAAAACTGGGCATCTTGCTACAGAGACAGTGTGTTCTGGTGCAACCACCAGAAGTTATTTTCAACCCTCCTGACCTCTGCAGAGGTGATGCTGTTAGAGAATAAGATACGCAAACACTTTTACTCAGACGGCTGTAGCTCAGTGTGAGCCGTCATAGGACACAGACTGCTATGCCGTTTTCCATCCCTGACGGGGTGATGGTGTGGAAAGTGTTTCTAATGCGATCCAAGGATGTTCCCGAGATAACGGTGGCACAGATCAGTTCTGTTGTATTTGACAGTTTGTGGGTCAATAGGGGCAGAGTCATGGAGCCTGGCACTAGAATCTTCACATTCTGAAAGTTTCCATTTCTACATTAAAACCTCCACAGAGGCTAACTAAGCAGAGGAGTCAGGGTTTTACGCACTTGAAAAGGGAACTAGCAGATGCGCCTTAGACTTAAGGTGGCGTTGTGCTCCCGAAGCCTCACCCATCTAAACTGAGATGCCTTCAATACATCCATCCAGCGTGGCAAATGTCGCAGGGTGGGCTTGCCTGCCTTGAACACACTCAGAACACTTGGCGTCAGGCTTTTTTAGGCAAATCTTCTCGCAGCCAGGCTATTTCATAAGGAAACCTTGACCATCTCATGTAGATTGTTAAATGCTGCACTGTGAGTGGAAAAACCAAAACCAAAACCAAAACAAATGTGAAGTTAAAAAAATATTCCTGAGTCAACCATTTTATACTGGGGACTACCTACAATACAGTAACTGTTTATTCATTCTTTGAATCAACTTATATAGTAGTGAGTTTCATTATAGCATTTTCATATGTCATTATTTTAGTCCCTTTCCTCATTATCTTAGTCCCTTTCCTGCATATGCTTCTTATCTTAGAAAGGAGAAGAAAATAGTGCCGGTCTATGCAATTTTTTTGAGACAGGGTCTTCCCGCTCAGCCTCCCAGGTGCTAGAGGACACGCACACACCACATCCCTGGGCTCTGACCGATCAACCTTAATGGCTGTTTACTAATGGCTGTGCAGATGTCATCCATGTTTCTATATAGCGAATGTCGGCGAGTATTATGGAGCTGATAAGTGAGGTTGCCAGGCCAGATTAGAGAGCCAGGCATTCCTGACTTCACAGCGGCTTCATTTTTCTTAAAAATTCTGATGTCATTTTTGGATGAGTCTAAGATTTTGGATGAAGTTTTAGCCCTGACATGAGCTTTGAGGATGATCTCAAACACTGTGTCAGTCACCTCTTACTTTCTACTGAAGCCAGAGACTCATTTTAGCTAGGGGTCTATGGCTAGCTGAGGCTGGAACTCATCTGAAGCAGGTCTTGCTTGCAGCCAGGGGCTCTTCTCACCAATCAAAAGAATGCAATGAAGAGTGTATTTTCTTATCACTTATTAATATAGAATAACAAAATATAGAATTTTTGATGTTAATTTTTGTCATTGCGGACATGTATATATTGCCAAGTGGAGATTATTTTCTTACTTTAAGGTGAATAAAATGAGGCTATTTATGTTTTTTGAAAAATGAAGGAAAGAAAACTCTTGTTTAAAAGCATCAGCCTTATAATTTGTCTTTATATGTGCCTGTATTAAATACAGGAAGTGCAGCATGCACACAATACGTATTTGTTTTGTAAATGAATAGCTCAAATCAAACCTTTGTTAGGAACGACTCCACATCAGACTTGCTGATCACTTCCTGAGATTCAAACCCTCTCTTGCTTCTTTTAAGATATCTTGAAAATTTTCCAGTCAGACATCAGCTATTGTATGCATCATATTGCTTGCGTTTTTCATATCTACCAGTTCTTTACAGTTAATATTTAAAAATACCGTTCTTTTAAAATATATGTATGCGTGTGTGTGAGCGTGGGAATCACACACGCGAGCGCAGGTGCTCTCTGGCCAGAGGAAGGCGCTGGATCCCAGCGGGGCTGGGTTTACAGGTGGGGGCAAGCTGCCGGATGTTGGGAGCTGATTGTTCTTACCTTGCCTCTGGCCACTATAACTGCTTTGTTTTGGTTTTTGTTTGTTTTGCTTTGCTTTTCATACTTATCTAATTACTATTAGGGAATTCTTTTGGGGATTAAAAGTGTTTATCCAAAAACTCACTCCCTCTTTTTTCCCTTATAGATGACAGGTCTCAAATACAACAGGGCTAATTTAAAACTGTAAATCGAACTTCAGGTGTTTGAATGGGGAGACATAAAAGTTACTGAGAATTTTAAATGGAAAGAGAGCGAGCTAATGAGTCAAGTTTTCCTCACAAGTCTGAGGAATGGCTTCTCTTTCATCTACCAGGGCTCTGAGAGGACATCCTGCTGTCGTTTTGAAAAGCAAGCGACAGCAGGTTTGCTGTTGCCCAGTTTTCAGTACGTCACCCACATTCCCCTCATCTTTCCCTCACCTTCCACCAAGCATTAATATCACCTCAGATGTTTGCTGTTGAAGCCTGTAGCTCAGAAAGGATGCGTAGAAGTGTGGTGTGCTTTAGGGGGCCGCGTCATCACGGTATGCCTGGAAAAACAGTTCCTGGGATGTCTGAGTTATATTGAGCTGTAAAACTCCAGAATGGGCCAAGGGTTAACAACCCTGAATTTTGTCCTTAAAATTAGTTTCAGAAATCTCCATTATAGACACATTGTTGAAATAGGGGCGGCGGGGCTGCGTCCCCGGCCACCCCCACGGCTAGCTTTACCCGAAATAATTACATGGAAACTGTATTCTTTTAAACACTGCTTGGCCCTTTAGGTCTAGCCCTTACTGGCTAATTCTGATATCCGGATCAACCCATCTCTAATAATCTGTGAGCACTGGTCTTATCGGGAAGATTCTAGCCTACGTCCATCCTGGGTCGGAGCTTCATCGCGTGTGTCTGCCCGGGAGCGGGGCATGGCGTCTCTTCTGAGGCGTCTGCTCCCTAGAGGAGAGTCTGAGCTCACTTCCTCTTCCTCCCAGCGTTCTGTTCTGTTTACTCCTCCCACCTATGTTTTAACCTATGAGGGCCAGCCAAGCAGTTTCTTTATTTTTTTTTAACCAATGACCTTCCTCCATCAACACATTACCTCTGGGCGGTGGCCGTCTGATTGATTTGCCCAGAGCTACCTTCTTCAGTGGTCTTTTAAGCACTCATCCTTCATTTTGCTTCTAGAAATGAGACGCGCTCCTCCTCCCTCGCGGGGGCATCGCTTTTTACCTGCCAGTACAGCTTGATGAGCTTGCTTACACTGTGCTCGCTTCCTCCGCATAGCCAGAACATGTAGTCGGCAATCATGGCACTCCTTGGGACAAAACAGATGTAAAATACCGTGAGCTTACAAGGCAGAGGGAGAGCTGTAATAGACAGTGTGCACAAACCATGTGCACATTTAACCTGAGTAAGAGCAAGCCAAACGAAACACTCTTAAGGATACGGCACGTAGCTGACTCTTATGCACGGATGCTTATGCTCTGCTTTGGTGTTTTGTATGAAGCATCAGAAGATGCACAGAGTAGCAGATCCTAAAGGCTCCTTTTTGTGGGACTGTTGCACCATGCACACAGACTTTAAGATGTTTGCAAGCCTAGCACAGCTCTGAACTGTTAGATGGCCATTTAAGCACGCCTCAGGCTTTACCTGAGTTAAGAGATTATTTATCTCTGATTAAATTTGCTTTTTTTGCAACTGAAAATTAAAAAAAAACAAAACAAAATACGATTCAACAGATAATCCCCCTCCCAACTTTGTGTCTAATTGAATTAGCTTCCAGATCCAGTGCATACAGTCAATGCATTGGTCTTATTAAGCCGGGGGATATTAAAACTATTGTGGAATGGATATTAATTCATTACTTAGCACCCCTTGGAAAACAGTTTACTTTTATAGCTGTTTCTTTGCTAGGATTCTCTATTTCTTTTTTCCCCAGAGATTGCAAATCCAATTAAATGTGACTAGAAGTAATTCCAAATTGTCACGTTAGCCAATTAAACATATAATAATCCTGTGTACCTAATCAGTAGTACCAAAAGTTTATTTATTTAAGTAGAGCTATCACTGTGTACTCCTGCCTGTTTTTCTTATCTTTGCCTGCAGATACGTGTTGTTTCTTGACATCACTGTAAATTGAATTAGAAATGTTCCTTCCCTAAATATAGGTTGTCTGAGGCAGAGAAACTATAAACTTACTATAGCACTTTTCTCAAAGAATTAAAACATTTACATTCCTGTTCATGACAGACAAAAATTAGGACTTCGAAAATCAGCAGTGGGGCTGGGAAGACGGCTCAGTGGGTAAGAGGATTCGCTGTGCAAACATGTGGACCGGAGCCAGCTCCGCAGCTTCCATGTAAAGTCTGGGCCAGGCTATGTGTGTGACTGTCACTGCAGGGCTGTGGGGTCCCCCAGACGGGAGCATCACTAGGGCTCATTGTCTACTTAGCTCCACACTGGGTGAGCGACCCCGTCTCACGGAAATGCGGTGAGAGTGACAGAGCAGGACATCTGGTGTATGTGACACACACACACACACACACACACACACACACACACACACACACACACACGCACACACTGGGAAAAATAATAGCGTTTAGAGGATTACTCAACTCAATGCACATGGAATGTTGGAAAAGAGTTGTATCCTAACATTTCAAAGAAATGACAGTTATCTTTGAAGATTCCTGTCATGTTTCCCTGAGGCTGTAATAATAGGAGAAGTCTACCAGGAGGCTTTGATGCTGTGTGAGTGTGGAGAGACATCAGGAGGCAAAGCTGTATTTCAGAGGTTTGTGTTTGGTAGAAGCATCTGGAAAGTCTTCTCCTAGTGACCCCCAAAGCAAGTCAACCTGTCATGAAGGTGTTCTTACCTACTTTCTGCTGTCAATATGAAGTCAAAGGATCAATAGAAAATGTGAAAAACTCTACTCCCAAGGGCGGCAATGCTGTTGTTAGAGGAGGTGTAAACTACCTTGCCGTCCTAGTCTGTACCCGGCTTCCTCCTTCCACTTGAATTTGGATGTACAGATAGGTCAGACGTGAACTCAAATCAGGAATGTGAGCCAGAAAGACTCGAGTCCACTGCATCTGCTTCCCCACTTCTACTACCGGCCTTCCTCTGTCCCACAGGGCAGCCTGGGGAGTCAGTGTGGTCTGGAAAGAGACCCGACAAGTGTGTGGACATATTGTGCCATATGACGATCGTGAGGCAGCTGACAGGGGTTTCATACTGTCGAATTAAAAACGAGCATCTCCAAGGACGCAGGTACCACGTGAGATCCAGGATCTGGCAGACTTGCTATATCAGTCAATGCAAACATTACCCACTGTTCTTCCCACTCTCCGTCAGGTATCTGTTCTAATGGCCCCAAGTCCTGAACTCTAGTCAGTGCGGCTCAGTGTTACTACTGTCTTTGCCTGCTGTCAGCATTTTATGCACCTGACCATCGAGGGTTTCTGCACTCTGGTCAGATCTCATCAGCTCTGGTCAGATCTCATCAGCTCGCTTCCTTTAATGAAGTGAGAACTTTCTGTCTGTTTGTGTGTTACTGCTAAACACCACATCAAGCAGTTTACATGGCAGAACGTAAACCCAGCACACCAGCTTCCACACGGGACCTCACTCGGCTGAGCCAGCATGGGAACAATTCTAATAGTTCTCCACTCTCTGGTTGCTCTTCTCTTTCCAGTTCCCCTTTCTCCTGGAGGTTTTCTGTCAGCTCACAAATGTGCTGTCTCTCCCACTGCGAACTCTCTTGCCTCCCCTTTCCAGTGACTACCTGATTACTACTTCTTCTCCATTAAAAAACAAACAAACAAAACCACACAAACCACCAAAAACCTTAAAAGACAGAAACATAAAACATGTGTACTCCAAGCAGACCTCTATTCCCTCCAGTGCCTCCCATGGCCCCACACTGCTGAGGGCGGTGGTTCACCTCTGTCCTGATGTGACATGTGTTCTTGGTTTAGGGATGATATTACTTCCCACTTGGCTTTCTTTCTGGTTTTCTCCTATGTCCTGGTTGCTCTCTTGAGTCTCCTGGAGTCTTCCCCTCCCCAAATTCTCACTTTCTTTTGTTCTCACTTTCTTGGTGAGCACACTGGTTTCATGGTTTTAAACACCAAATATATATTGGCTATCCAACCCTTCCACCATGTGTCTGAACCACTCTCTTAATCTCCCGAATCTCGGGAAGCTAACTTCCCAGCCTTTCTACTTCTCAACGCTTCTATTTGATGGCTAATTGGTACCTAATGGAACAAAATCATATGTAAGACTCTGAGCTTCCCTCCTCCCTCCCAATACTTCACAGTCTTCTCGGACTTTCTCTTCTGTGCCTTGGCTTTATTATACTTTCAATCAACACATAATAATTACATAAGTTATGGAGGATAATGTGATATTTTTATGAACATATATCTTTATATATGTATATATATGAATATTTATCCATATATCCTATATATGTGAATGTATATATCCACATATCCTATATATGAATATATATCCCTATTCTTATAGTGTGTGTGGAATAATCAAATCTACATAACTAGCATCTATCACTCAAGCCCCTATTATTCTTTGTAGTGAAACATTCAAAATCCTCTCTTTTCGTGATGCTGAAATTACGCTATGTTACTAATGAATGCAGTCACCATACTGTGTATTAGACAAGAGACCTTATTTTCCCATCACTTTGTACCCGGTGACTGACTCTTCCCGCCCACTCCTTTCTAGCTTCTGCTAATCTACTCTATACCTCTAGCAATCAACTTTCATTTCCACAAGTAAGAGTGTGTGTATTTCCTCCTGAATCTGGTTTATCATACTCAGCACATGGCTGTCCATGTTCACCTATGTAGCTGCAAGCAAGGATTCATTGCCCTGTGGCTGAATAGTGCACACGTGTGTTTGCACCACATTTTATTTCTTCCATCCATCCATTGACGGAAGCAAGGTGGATTTCTAATACTGACTTTTGTGCTGTGATCAGCATGAAGTGATGCACTGATTTCATCTCAGTTGCTGCATACCTAGTAGAGTCCTTGCTTGGTCCATGCTGCGGTCATCCCCAAATCCCTGGAGTCACCCCTGACTCTCCCTCCTCTCACATTTACTGCCCCTTCCATACCTCCAGCAGTTTTATATAGTTCATAATCTCTGACATGGTTTACTGCAACAGCTTCCAAGCTAGACTTCTTTTTCTCGGTTATTCTATTTTCAATCAGGATTGAGAGTGATACCATTACAATCACTGGGTCAGAACAGCCTTCTCCAGAATTTGAATCTCTTCAAGTTAAAACCAGAGTTAATGGCATCTGACTTCCATGCCCTCTAACCAGTTCTCTGACCTATTGTTTCTAAGGATGTGGGTGCGTGCTTGCATGCCTGCCTGCATGTGTGTGTGTGTGTGTGAGAGAGAGAGAGAGTCCTTCTAGATAAAGAAGTCATTCGCTTCTCTGAAGCTGGAGTTGAAGGTGGTTGTGCGGCCTAACCAGGGTGCTGGGAGCTAGACTCCAACCTTCTCTGCAAGAGCAGCGAGTGCTTTTAAGCAGTGAGACATTCCTTCAGCCCCATCTTACCTCATTTTTTGTGGACAATTCACCCTAGTTTAGGCACTCTGCACTCTGTTCCTCAGAAAGACCAGGCAGGCTATCGCTATGGAAACGTAACTGGCCAGTTTTGCCTAGCCATCCTTATGGGGCTCCCATCCTCAAGGTGTCAATTACATTCCGAGGCTACGGTGCACTGCATTTCTTACTTTTTCTGCAGTGGTTGACACATTTATGTATGTATGTATTTATCATCTAAAATCTATCTATCAATCATCTATCTAGCTATCTATTTGTCTGTCCATCCGTCCATCCATCATCTATCTATCATTCATCTATCTATCTATCTATCTATCTATCTATCTATCTATCTATCTATCTATCATCTGTCTGTCTGTCTGTCTGTCTGTGTGCACATGCCACAGTGCACATATGGAGGTCAGTAAGCACCTTACAGATGTTGAATTTCTCCTCCTGCATGTGGGTTCCTGGAGACTGCACTAATGCAGTTAGGGTTAGTGCAAGTGCTATCCCCCACAAAGTCATCTCACTGGCACCATCCTACTTGGCATTTCTGCTGTCCTCCACTTCTGCAGGGAGCAAGTAACACACTGTACCAAGTGCTTCAGATCTGGTCCACACTGTCTGTAAGTGAAATTGCAGGACTATCGCGATGCTCGCCCCTGTGTGCATGTCTTGCACATCACCTTGCTGCAATGGAGGCACTGAAGCCTGTGACGGGGCCACGGAGCTGCAGAACCTGTGGCCTGCAAAGCTTCACTACCTGGCCCTTTACTGGCGTGCATCCCCTCACCCCCAGGCAGGGAGTCATATGCTTTGGCCATTGCTTTGTCTGCGGTGTCTGTTTGAACCCTGTACATTGCTTGCAGTCGCACAAGTATTCATTGAATGAACAACAGCACCTTTTCAGATTTATTTGTTAAAACTAAAGAGAGGAATTAAACTCTGTGCTACAGAGACCCCGGACTCCAGCTTGAACGGTCTGGCCTTGGGTTGCTCTTACTGTCCCCGTTCGGAAGAACGAACTCAAGTGGAGATGTGGCGATGGAGCTACAATGCAATCTGTCCAGTACGAATTCCACTGCAAGTTAGCTCCCAGCAGAGCTTAAAAACGCTAATGGATGCTGACGCGTTTATTACACAAGGTAAAGAGGGCGGGTGGGAGGAGGCGCACCGGCCCAGTGTGGCGCATCTGAAGCTGTGTTTGGGGTGATGCCTTCAGTCATGTGTCAGCCAGCATCGGGTCCCTGCAAGCACGTCTCCCACCGCTTTCATATTATGTCTGAATTCATTTCATGGCACTGTCACTGAAGTCACGTTTCTTTACTCAACACATCTGTTAAATGTAAAAGGGTCGGAATCTGGCACAGGTACGGATGTATTCGTAAGCAAAAGGTATGCGTGTCACGGACTCAGCTTATTGTGACTCAAATCCTGTCCCAACAGAATGGCACACACACAATCACAGAATTAGGCTTTATTCTTGGTAATACAGAAATTAGCTTTTATTGTCTAAATTATGGTCGTGGTGGGTTCCTGTGTATGAGCACATCAATGCCAGCCGAGTTTTCGGATGGCTGTCTTCAAACAGGCCGTGCCGTTCTCAGAGAGTCTGAATCTAATTGCCATATCCCAAGGCCTATGCCTGCCTTCAGAATTTACAACATCTCTACCCGGCATGGCCACACGGTGGTGTGAAACAGTAAGGTACGGGTAAACAAGAGAAAATCTCAGCGCAGTCCTCAGTGTGGCGGCCCTGGGCTGGCTGGCTGGGACCTTGAGAAGTCATTTCGTTCATCACCTTGTCTTTAGGCAGGATCACACTTAAACCTTTCAAATGAGACTGATGAGAATCTATTCTGTTTCAAAGACCTGCAGAGAAGGACGCTGCTCTGAATTCCTGGGATTCCACAGCAGCACAGCCACAAATGCCGTCTTCTCCGGCTAGAACCTGCTGCCTTAGTTCTCTCTCCTTGGCTCACACAACGCACGTGGCCCTGGGCTGTGGAAGGGCAACTTGAAATAGCCCCACAACCATTTTTTAACATTCTCATGCCAGGTTAATTAATAAACTCGTCTGTTTTGATCTTCGCATGGTCCCTTTTCCTCATTAGCAGCTGTCATGGTTGCCTTTTCAACTCTTTTAAGTCCCTCCCCTTCCTCCTGTTACAACTGGAAACTGGCTCAGCCAGAGGCTCAGGATGACTGTGTGGGCTCTGCATGCAGCTACTCCATGTATTTCTCGGGTGCAGATACTCAGAAGGGTGCATGCATGTTGGCTAACTATAGACTCGATCCATTTTAACACACTTAAGAAGTTGTTTCTTCCTCCCTATACTAAAAAAAAATGCTCAAGATGATACATGTTACATATTCATATGCATATATATTATTAATTTTAGATGAATTAATATTGATGCCCAAATGTATATGCCTTTTGAGTATAAATACATACTAAGAAGGAGATACTATTCTGAGCAGAAGGGGCAAACCATCAGTTTTACTCTAACACATACACATACACACACACACACACACACACACACTCACACCCCAAGCATTTTTTGTAGACTTGCTCATTTCCCATGTAGCAGTAGCTACAGCAGTCTTTAAACAATGTAAAATGCAAATGCATGCAGTAAAATTCAAGCTCCTGGGGGTGACCTAGACTCTCTGTTGCCCCTGCTTCCCTCCCACGTTTGCAGCCTCCGCCTCTCCTGTCTAGCATCCTCCATCAGAACCTTGGCCCTTTCTTGCTGGATTTCCTGTTCAATAGTGATTTGTTGATTTTCTTGGCATTGCCTTCTTTCTCTAGACCTGTGCAGTCCAAATGGTTGTCTCTAGCCCTAAGTGATTAATTATATTTAAATGAACGGAAATGGAAAAATTGAATTCAGTTCCCAGGTTTACAGACACTTTTTTTGGTAGCCAGCAGTTACCCATCGCTAGCGGCTCTCCTAGTCAGTGGTTAGAGCATCCCTTGTCACCAGTGGTTTTACTGGACACTGCGCTCTAGGACAGAAGCCATGAGAACCTCCAGCGCAGGGCCTCAGACAGGACTGCTAAGGAGGAGGTGCTCAATCCTTGTTTTTTTATTAAAATAATAAAATCATATCTATTTAGGTGCTTGGTGCCTTTATTCTCCTTTAGGGGGAAGTGAGTGACAGGATCTCATGTGCCAAGACTGGCCTTGAGCTTGCCGTGTAGGCAAGGACTGTCTTCTTTGTCTGATGCTCTGCTCCCTCCTCCTCAGAGGTGGGATTTCAGTATTACGGGGGTGGTATTGTACAGCTATCATCCGCATTTCTTTAGGCTTAGCATTGGCCATCTCCTGCTTCCAAAACCAGTTCACAGCAATCTCTTACATGTTTTGGGCATGTACACATGGGCACTTGCTGGGCACAGAAGAAGTTAAACATATCCAGCCTTCTTTCTACAGAAAGAAGAGATGCTACCGGCCAAGTAGCCTTCTGTGAGATGTACGCTGCAGGGTGTGTATTGGTGGTCTAAGGTTTCCGTGAGGACGTTGGAATGCTTCCGGCACTGTGTTCTTTGAAGACCAGGTTGAGGCAAGAGGAAGAGAGTGAAGCAAGTTTGAAAACATCTCAGGAGTGTGAGGGTTGATCTGTCTTCCACTTTTTAATGAGCTTAATATGGATGACATGGGAAGTCCTGTGAAAGCTTTAGCAGTTGCTCTGCTGATGGAAACTTCATTAACTAAGACCCTCGGGGGGAAAAAAAAACCTAGATGCCACAGCTACTGGGGAGGAGGCACAGTTCCTCTTCAAACAGAGAAGGAATGAAGAAGATCTTTCTGGGATCCCACCTAGCTCATCAGAAGACATTGAAACCAAGCAGCAGGAGAGCTTGGCTGAGAAAGCTCCACCATAGGGGAGACACTAGGCATCCCACCGCCATGCCCTGAGGCCCTGGCGCACGCATGGAAGTCAGAGGACACCTTTTGGGAGCCATTCTCTCCAACCACGAGGACTGTGGGAATCCAACTCGAGTCACTGGACTTGGCTGCAGGCACCCTCAGCCTTGGGACCATCCCACCAGCACCTGTTGCCACTTTTTGAGGATCAGACATGTTTAGTTGGTTCCTGCCAACCTCCAGATTCTTGCTTCTGCACGACTGCCTTCCAGGCTGTGAGAGCTTTGCTTCGCCTTCACTACTTACCTGCTGGTCTGGAGTTTTGAAAATAAGGCTCCTTCCTTGATTCACCGTGGGAAACCACAGCACACAGCTGTAATTGTACCACCGTGGCAACTGTTGCTTACTTCTCGGAGTACTTTTACAGATCGTTTAATTCTTAAGACCAAGCTATGAATTAACAGGTTTAAAGAGGTTAACTTTCAGAAAGGTAGTTACTGTGAGAGAGATGAAAAGCAGTTTGACATCTTCTCTGGGATCGGTATGGTAAACTTCTTTTTGCTGGGCTCTTCCTCACGTCTTCCACAGGATTCCACTGGGGATAATTTCCTGCCAAGCTGACAACTGTTGATGGATTATCTAGAAGCGGATATCCCCTGTGGTTGGTCAAACAAGGTGGTGATACTATTGCTTCTGCCTAGGCCTCACCCTGCCTGTCTCACCAGATGACACATTTTCTTCTTAGGTGGTTTCTTAATCTAACAAAATCAAGTTTTCTCCTTGGCCATGTCAAGAAAGGCACTATTACTTCTATAAAAACATTCCTGCTTGTGAAAGTAGAAGGGGTCCTCTTAGATCCGAGGAAGGGGTCGGGGTAAGGGAGAATGAGGAAGGGGTCTTGGGATGGGTATGGCAGACATGTATGGAAACGTTACAGTGAAACCCAATACTCTACATGACTCATATTCACTAATAAACAAAATGCCTTCTTGATGGGGTCTAAGGGACTCGAAATAATTTCACCTAATGTATGAAGATTTTATTTTGCTTTTCAGTTTGGAATTCGACTGGATCAGTTATTTTTCTTAATCCTGTGACAAAACACCTGGCAGAGTAACTGGAGGAAGGAGGGGCTTGTTGTGGCTCACAGTTCAAGGGCGCAGTCCATCATGACTGAGCAACTGGAGGAAGGAGGGGCTTGTTGTGGCTCACAGTTCAAGGGTTCAAGGGTGCAGTCTATCATGGCTGGGGTGGCGTGGTGGTAGGAGTGTGAGGAAGAGGAGGGAGGTGGATGCTGGTGCTCGGCTTGCTGTATCTTTTTTATCCAGTCCAGAACCTTGGCCTCATCACATGGTGTTGCCCACATTTAGGGTGCGTCTTTCAACAAATCAAACCTAGCAACTTTCTCAAAGACACGTTTCCATGGTGATTATAAATCCCATCAAGTTGACAATCAAGATTAACTATCAAATCAGCTATCCCAAGTGTTTGTTTTATGGAAAGGTGTGGAGTCATGGCAATGTGCAAAAATGCAAGGACATGGTGCTGAACTTGATGACTCTTCATTGACTATTGATATGACATTGTACTTGAAACAGTAACCAAGTGTAAGGTATTTTACAGCTATAGATAGATAAGCAAATATCAATCACATAAAACTGACTCATCAGGAATCATAAATGGTATAGAATTTTAAGTGGAAAAGTGATTGCCTTTGACTCTTAAGGAATGGTTTTGCACTGGGACCTGAAGAAAGGCTCGTGTTGTCTAAGTGATGATGAAGAGAAAAAATGGGCCTGGGTCTTGTTTTGCCAGTGGCATATTACATGTAAGATGCATACATGTAAGAATACCAAAGGTAAAGAGCATTAATGTAGACTCTGAGGAGGGATAAGAGTTTGTGTTGAGGAATAGCGAGGAAGGTCCAGAGAATTACAGGGGGCATAGAATATGATAGATCTTAGGTTCCAAGCAAACAGATATAGATTCTGTCTTCTAGATGTGGGAAACAACTGAAGCATTTCCAGCAGGAGAACATGGTGGAACTTTCTGTTCCTGCAATTTCAGACATTGTACAGTGACACAGTATGGTGGTGGGGAGGAAGTCATACTCAGCCCAGATCTTGAACTGAGCAGGGATGGTGACCGCTTGGTGTAGGAGTTCCTTCTGTTTGTGTGTTGCTTTCATTGGGTAATGAATATGCCTTGGCCTAGTTGATAGGACAGAATGTAGGTAGGCAGAGTAGACAAAACTGAATGCTGGGAGGAAGGGTAGAGGGGCAGACGCCATTGATCTCCTGCCTGAAATGGACACTGGTTAGAATCTTGCCGGTAAGCCATAGTCATGTGGTGATACACAGATTAATAGAAATGGGTTAAGTTAAGATGTAAGAATTAGCCAATAATAAGTTAGAGCTAATGGGCCAGGCAGTGTTTAAATGAATACTGTTTTTGTGTGATTATTTCGGGTGTAAGCTAGCCAGTCAGTCAGTATGACAAGTAGCCCGCTCCTCCTGCTACAACCACCACTGGCCCCAATCATTCCAACAGTGTTTCTACTTTCCTCTCTAGCCATGGGCTCATAAGTGGTGTCCTTTTTTTCATGGACCCCTGTGCTGTATGGACTCATGAAGGCCTTGTGAAGGAACAGGACCCTTAGAGGAGCCTCATGGACAAAGAAAGGAACCTCAGTACTGATTTTGTTCCCCTCATTTGCATATTTCATGAATTCATTAAGTTTATAAAGATGGGACTCTAAGATGAATAAGCCATTTCCTATTATTAGAATCTAATGAGGAGGCAAACATGCACAAAGATAATTATATCACAATGAATAAAGTAGAATAATCAATATACGCATTAATGCGGCGGAGAGGCCTGATAGTCTTAGGGAGGGAACCCGCTTAGACTGACGAGTAAGACAGAAGGAGTACAGACCGAGAAGCTCATTCTAGTTAGGGTGCAGAGCAACCCAGGCGTAGATGTTGGAAGCGTGGGAAATCCAGCAGTGCCATCTGGCTAACCTAGAAGGGCACGAGGAAGTCAGATCTCATCTGGAGGGACACGGCAAACCCTTGAGGGTTTCCAGGGAGGAGTGGGATGGCAAGCTCAGTGCCCTTCAGAGAGAATGCCAGCTTTAATGTCAGCGGCTCTGGGGGAACACAGCTGAAGGTGAGAGGAAGAGATGGATGAGATGGGAAGGCACATCAGGAGTCCCACACCTGCCCCGTGATGGCTGCAAACCACGAGTCAAGATCCTGGCAGCATTTCTAGGAACAGCCTCAAATGACGCAAGCAGGAGAGAAGGGATCTAAGACGGTAAACGTGACAAGATCGGGTCTCACGCCAGGGATGGCTTCCACAGAAGTGTCTGAAACAAACAAGCCTAAAATTGGTTTATGTCCCTTTCTAGATGAATGAATGAATATCTAATGATCAAAGAAACAGTCAAGACAAAGCAATGTGGAGCTTGGTCTGAACTAAGTGGTGCAGTCCTTCAGGGGACACTGACTGCGGTTACGCCCCACGTTCAATTAAATGATGTCTTGAGTTTCTGAAGACCAGAGAAACTGTTTCTGCCTGGGGAACATGGGGAACACGGGGAACACGGGGAACACATGTCCCTCTGGGACATTTCTCAGTGAATGTTCCTGTCAGCCACTGTCTCCTGACCTTCCACATCTGAGTTCACGTTTATATGACCGTAATGAATGTTCACCTTTGGGTCATTCCTCTCTAGCAGAACACCCCCATCTTTGGTAGGGATGGAGATGCACAATGATTTTAGGCTTAGACAAGGTCATAAAGTTTTAGCCAATTTCTTGCAGGACTAAAGGAAGGGGAACACTTTGGCTCAGATGAAGGATGCAATCTCAGGTCAGCCCGAAGAGGGGGCAAAAATGCTAGAGCGGTGTCGGGTTGGTTCAAGCCAGGCAGTCCTGGCTTTAATTCTGCTTCCAGCCGTTCTTCCCAGCAGATTCTGCAGCCAACATGAAATGTAAAGCAGTTGGAGACAGGAGCATTCAGAGCAGAAAATAAACCCATTCACAGTGGAGGGACAGCTTACAGTGGAAATAGCTAGAATCAACTGTCATCCTCCTGCCTGCCACTCCATCTCCAGATCCCTGCTTGAGTAGGAAACAGCCCCAGAATATGAAGACATCTTAATTGTTTGGCACAATGTACAAATCAGTCATAATCTGAAGCACAATAGTTTACTTTTCAAGAGCCCGAGACCTACAGGCAGCAAGGGGAGAGGCAGAGAGTGGTCAGTGCGTGTGGGCAGGCCTCAGTTGGATAAGTGTACACTGTGATGTTGTCATGGCAACTACAGTCAGCCATGTGCAGTCACGTTCACAGAAATGATACATTCTTCATGGTTATACAATGTTTTTTTTTTTTTACCAATTAAACAAAACCAGATGAAAAAGCAAGGTGACTTAATAGTTCTGAGATTCCTAACAGCGAGCCAGGTTTCCTTTCCGGTGTTTCCCACCAGTGGTCACTCGGGGTGACAGCAGGTGTTGACATTTAGTGTCCTGTGGAGATGTCTTGAACATAGTATTGGGCTCAGCATGTGTGGCGGTTACACTGATTATTCCTAGGGCCCAAACCCCAGCACTCACTCTCAGGAGCAGGAGGGAGGCGGAGAATCATTTTCTGAAATTAATTGAGATTTTGAAGTGGTTGGTCACTAGAATTCTTTTGGGTTGCAGGTGTCATTGTGATAATTTGTGGCCGTGTATGGAGTTTTCTTTGTCACACTGTGAGTTGAGTCGGACTAGGGAAACCAAGTGCTCAGTCTCTTAGCCCTGCCATTGCCCATAGCACCCAGCGAGCCTCTCTGTTGGAAACCCCACAGAGCTATCGTAGTATCTGTTCACCAAGGCCAGCAGCTTCCTGGCAGAGCGCTGGCTCATTCTTCCAAAATAGCAGAGGCCTTAAAGTCACACGGAAGCATTGCCGTCTTAGAGAGCGACGGGGTGTTTAAGGCGGACACCAGACAACGTTTGGATGTGTTCAGACTTGTTTCCCACGAAATCCTAGATCCTCGTGTGAAGTATCCATTATCTCTTTTCTGGCTTCAGTGTAAGCCAAGTGGCTTAACTTTCTCAGGTGAAACTCACCCAAGCCTAGCCTGATGTCAGGACGACAGGATTCAACATTTTCTTTCCTTAAAAACCTGTGTTCAGTGTCTAAGTTCTTCTAACAGTCCATCTGGAGATAAGCTATCAATTTGAGAAGCCTCGGAAAATAGCCTGAACCTAAATTGTTTCCTCAAGAACAAAATACCACAATAGAAGATATTTTCCTTCTTTCCTAAGGGCACTGCACGCTTGTGCTTCTGTGGAAGGGCACCCACTGTCAGTGCCCACTTCAAACTCCCATTCGTTGGAGCAGCGGAAGGCAGTAGAGCTGGAAAGAGGTACCAGGAACACAGATGTAGGTGCTGCGCTGCCTTACTCGGAATCCCACTTTCCTTATTCGCTAGCTGTGTGACTTTGGACAAGTTCTTCAACCTGGCTGTTTGGGGTTTCTCGCATGATAATGCTGGCTGATAACAGTTCCCTGCTCTTGGGCTGTTAAGGGATTAAAAGCTCTGTCCTATACACTGCATGGCAGATAGTCTCTGATGTCTATAAACATTCAGTAATTAGCTTTCTGTGCCAGCGTTACTCTGTTACTTAAGAAAATGAAACACTCATGGCTGTGTTCAGACGCTTATACCCAAACAGACTTTCTTCAAAAGGATATTGATTTTCTGTTGTTATTAAAGGTAGTTTCGGTTTAGGAGCCTAAAGGGCAAGGCTGTTCTTTTGGTGAAGCCTCTTTCTCCTCCTCCCCACTTTTCCCCCCTTTTCTCCCCCTCTTCCTTCCCCTCTTCGTCTTTCTCCACTTCTTCCTCCTCCACACCTCCTCCTCCTCTTCTTTCTACTCTTCCTCCTCTTCTTCCTCTTTCTCTTCATCTCCTTTTTTTTGTCTTTGCTGGTGTTTGGGGAGAAAACCCCAGTCTATGTTAGGTGAGCATCCTACCAGGAGCTCTATGTCTGCCTCAGATACAGCCTTCTTCGTCTCGTTTAAGTAGCCCTGCCGTCCACCTGTCATGACCCTTGACTCACGTCTTCCCCATTGTCCTCACCTTGATTAGCTATGTGCAGTTCCTTAAATGAATCTTAACACATGAGTGTTTGTGGAGCTCGGGGATCAACTCATCTACTAGGAATTGGATAAGACCTGTTCAGGAGAGTCACTTGCTGTATAACTATGAAATGGGTGAGTTTATATAAACTCCATGGGGGCAAAGGTTTTCACACTTGGCCTCACTGCTTTCTGTCTGTTTGAACAACAATTACCCAGGGTAGGTGAGCACGTATTTGGGTACACTGGAGAAACCAATTCTGATACATGGGGCATGCATACTTGACTACTCCTTTGGAGCTGTTTTTCTGAGGCTAGAAGGACAATGACAGTTGTTGTCTATAACTTGTCTTCTCTTGTCTCTAGCTGAAGGTACCCTCTCCTTCATTTAACTAAAATCTACTGACCACTTACTTTCTTAAGGGCGTCCTAGCTGGTGATGTGTGGGCCAAGCCAGACAGCGTGCCCACACGTATTGGTCACAGAACTGAATTATGAGCTGGTAGAGTGGGTGGGATAACGTGAGGTCCCCTGGCCAACTGGGAATTAAGTAGGATTGTCTCAGGAGTGCCCTCCTAAGAGAGCTGCCTCAGACCCGCAGAAGGAAGCGTGCCCGGATCATCTTACTCCACTTTCTGCTTGTCCTGGGGTAGGCAGGTAAGTTTTATTTTTTTTAATTTTTTTTTAATTTTTTGTGTTTTCTTTTAGTTAATAAGTTTTAGAAGTGGAGATCACCTGTTCCAAAATTCTTAGTGGAAACCCACCTGGCTAGTGGTGCGTGCTCATGAGCTAAGACACTAACGGGAAAACTGCAGCCAGTAGAGAGGAGATCCGAATGGGCTCCATCCTCTGTGGTTTGTGTTTTCCCTTCATCTGCTGTATTTTCGGCTGCTCAGACAGACGAACATCAGGACTATATGTTGGTTAGAGTCGCTAGGATTTCAAGCAAACGTGAAGAGAGTGATGACGTCCACCATCTTGGACCTACGTGTAGGGCAAACACATCTTTAGGTTTCCCCAAGGTGGTCCTAGCTTCTTCCTTTCGTAGAGTGACAGGTCCCTCTCACTATTAAACTGTCCTGGATTAGATGACAGATGGCACAGGGTCCTGTAGTTCTCGCGGGATAAGATATACATGTATGCTTATTGCACAGCCTTTCTCCACGGTTCAACGCACCTGTTTAATACCCCGTAGAGAGAATTAAAATCCTTTCTCTAATAGGATTGTAAGCTCCTCAAGGGCAGAAATCTCATTTTCTGCTTCTTTTATTTCTCCTTCCTACCAAGAGCTGATTATATAGAAGGCTGTAATATATTCTTGTTGAATTATATTGATCTTCCCCCTGACTTAGGATATTTAAAAATTCATTTACATGTGCACTTTTTCTCCTATATGATATATTTTCTTAGAGATAAAATGTATTTATCCCCAGTCAGCTAAACTTACTGAACGAATCCCCTACCCCACAGTTTTCAGTTGGAATCCATAGAACTTTGATTTTCATACCTAAATTGTGCTTTCAAAATGTCCAGCTTGTAGCTTATGATTTATGAATAAGAATCAGAAAGCGTAACACACACAAATGTATTTTAAGTAGCTTACAGATTATACAGTACACGCAAGTACACTGAGAAGATGAGACTTCTGAACATGGGTCCTTAGATAAAAGAGAAAATAAGCGAGAGAGAGAGAGAGAGAGAGAGAGAGAGAGAGAGAGAGAGAGAGAGAGAGCCCTATTTTCCAGATCTGGGAAACAGCACAGATTACGACGTTAGAAGGTAAAATGGCATGCGCACTAAGAACACACAATCCCTTAGATGTTGTGCACTCACTGTAGATCATTTACAAGCAGTTTGGACATCAGCATGCAGCTTTGGAGGAAGAATACATAAATTGACTACTTAGACCTGACTCTGGATTCTAGCACCATAGTTGTTGGGTGTACACGGTCAGGACCCTTTCTGGTGCCCTTGAGCCGGCTCATGGCATTGGCTCTAGTCTCTGTTTGCCATCTGGGGCACAGTCCACTGCTGCTGTGGACTCGGACACTGCCTGAACTCAGGCAGAGGTGATGCTCTTTGATCGCCTTTTTTTTAAAGAACAGCCATAGTGTTTGTGGTATTTGGCTTACATTTTTACTTTTTACAAATGTGCTCAGTGGTATTAACTAATTAATGGTAGCATATTATAACTCAAAATGAAAACAGATAATTTTGGAAAGCAGGAAGAGCAGGCAGGACTTTTCACGAGAGCTGTTCTGAAGGCGGGAAAGAGCTCTGTGGACACACAGGAAGCAATTGCACTAATTCACAGAAGAGGAGACGGCACACGGAGCCTAACAACAGAATCTTAAGTTTTCAGAAGATCCCAAGACAAAACATGTATCCCTTGTTGGAAGGCGGAGATGGAGATGCAGAGAGGGTGCGCACGGGCTAGGTGGGGAGCGGTAAGAACTAAGGACTAGCCTAACACATTAGGAAAACCAGGTGGAGAAGGCCTCGCTTTTCCTACATGCACACAATCCATTTGCTTATGGACGAAAAAACTGAATAGCTCCGTTATCAGCCTTTGAACAGCTATTATCGTCCTGGGGGAGGCCATAGAGAACTTACAGTCTTGTCCAAATGGGATCCATTCTTCTTGATTCAAGGAAGAATTCCTTCTATCAGAAAGCTTGGGCTTTAACAAGCCCTGGGGAAGGGTAGCAATCTATGAATTTTCTACAGTGGCAAGGAGTTCACAGAATTAAATGAGGAATGCAATGCCTTCCACAGAAATCAGAGGACTCAAAGGCAGCGTTCTGAGCAATTACATGTAAAGCACCTCAGCCTACAAAGAGAAGTCTGTGCATGCCTTAGAGTCATACTGACGGCAGTCCCCGCAAAGACAATTCCTGTAACAGCCAGCCCCTTGCACCCTCACACCGGCTGGAGCTGGTGTTTCCCAGTTCCTTGTTGAGGAAGCCAGAGGCTGGAGACTAAGGGAAACCCAGAAAATGGCAGGGTTATATTGCACATGCATTTAGCTTATTGGTTTGCAAAACACTGGTAAAGAAACAAACAAAGAGGAAAATGAAAATCAAAACAGTGGCAAGTGCCAGCATGCCTTCTAGTCAAGCTAAAGCTCACAGGCAAAAGACAGAGCTGGCCAAATCAGTAATCATTGCAAGTTTGAAACCTGTTTCCGAAATATCAGAAAGGCGTTAACGGTTTCTCTGTCAATAGTAAAGAAACCAAACACCGGCGAACAAATGGCTGATCCTTCAGGCTTTCCAGGCAGAAAAGAAGTAATTTCAGGCCACGGATGAATTGTCCAGCCGATGAACTGTTGTCGAAGATGAGATGGTGCTGACAAACAGGAAGGGGAAATTTGCTGAGGAGTTCAAACCAAGAAGTCCTGACAGTTTCTCCCTGTGAGATTGGATACTAAATGCATTTCTTGTTTGTGCGAGCATATCTGTGTGTAGATTGTAGGAACAAAAACACACGCAACAATGCATGCACAGCATTTCAAGGTATTTCACAGGGACCCTCTCTGTCGCTGCACTTTCCTTGACTGAAGTATACAGAGCTGGTTCCCAGGAATCCCAGAAATACGCATGCGTGTGCTAGGCAGAACATGTGTCTTGAATCACAGTGGAGGATGTACAAGCAAGGTGTTGTGGTCATTAGGACGCAGTTTGTGCCAAGGGTTGATACAACTCAGAGAAGAAGAAGTCATACGAGAAATAAATTTAAAAAATCAACACAAGCTGGGCAATTGTGTGCACACCTTTAATCTCAACACTTGGGAGGCAGAGGCAGGCAGATCTCTGAGTTTGAGGCCAGTCTGGTCTACAGAGTGAGTTCTAGGACAGTCAGAGACTAGAAACTCTTGTCTCAGAAAACAAAAACAAACAAACGAAATCAACATGAAGTTTTAATTACTGAGTCTGTAATATAAATACTTCCATTGACTTTTACAAAGTCCAGGAATAAGAAACTTCTCCTTCTTTCTGTATGATGACACCTGTTCTAAGGAAAATTTATGTCTTTATTTATTTAGGTTTAAGATCCAGGCGAGATTGGGTGCATTCAGGGTAGTATGGCCTTAGACAAGATCCAGTCGTACATTAATCAGCGTAAGGGCCTCTTCCCAATGCTGATTTAAATGCAGTGTTCTTTGTGTTGAAACAGCGGTAACAGCACCTCACCTCTCATTTCAGAGAACTCTATGGCATGTCAGATATTTTCACCTATGCTCTAATTTCAGATCCACAAATAATTGTTTTGTAAGTTATGTGATATGGTGATAAAAATTCGTGCTAAGGGTAAAAGGGCAAGCTGGTCAGTTTTCCATCTTCAGGAAACCAATGGTTTCTTGAGAATAAATTGGAGCTTAAGGAAATAATTGACATAGAATGTGCACAAGAAGCACATAAACAAGGCACAGCAGTAGTGTGGAAAAGAGCAGCCGATGTATCAGGAGAAAGCGGGGCCAGGGAAAAGTCCTCAGAAAAAGTATCAGGAGGAAGGCGTCAGAGGCGACTAGAGGAGACACGACTCTTGAGTAGAAACTGTGGCATAGGCACGAGAGGGAACATTTGATACAGAAAACTGCCCTGGGTAAGTATTCAGGATGGAAGTATGGGCACATGTGCGCGCGCGTGCGAGAGAGAGAGAGAGAGAGAGAGAGAGAGAGAGAGAGAGAGAGAGAGAGACTGTGAATGTATGTGCTGTGTGCAGATGTATTTGAATGTGCAATGGGAAAGCTCGCAAAAAAGATAGTCTTAGTTGAAAGAGATTTAATCCCCCCGGGTTTATTATATAGATTATAGATAGTCCTTTAAGATAATTAACTAATTTAGAGGGTTTTGCTCATATTTGCTCCATAAATAAAACAGACTCTCTCTCTCTCTCTCTCTCTCTCTCTCTCTCTCTCTCTATATATATATATATATATATATATATATATATATATATATGCTCTGATTTTAAAAAAGTTAACATAATGTTGAGTGTATCTTTATATTTGTAAATACTAGTTGGTAGCATTAATTAAAATTCTTGCATTGTATTCTGTGGGTATTTTTATATTTAATCTCCTATGTTCCACAATCAAGATACTGCAGAGTAAAATTTTGAGAGCAATAAAGAATTTAATTTTGAACAGATGCTTATGATACAAACGTATAGTGATGCCTTGAAGGGAATAGAATCCGTGCATGTGGAACTTGAGGACAAGATCTGAGAGAGTACAGATGCATTTGGATATTACCGAGGTATTCATTGCTTAAAGTCGGGTGAGAAGACATCATTGCAACAGAAAAGTAAATGCAAAATTTTCAAAAAAGAGGAAAAGGCAAAAGAACTTTTAGAAACACACTTTTCTTCTTCTTAAAATATATACACATATGAACGAAATCTAAATAGAGTCCTCAAATAATGGAGACAAAGCCCCATCCATCTAAACATCTTTCCCCACCTAGTGAAACCTTCAGGGTCTGGAATGGGTCATATCTAATTAAGAGGTTGGCTAAAGAAGCTCCATGGAAACCTTCAAATACCTCAGGGCTACTGTCCAGGTTACTGGCTGTTCTTCACAAGCGATGGCTTGATGGTGAGACTCTACTGCTGAGGACAGCACCGAACACCTCATCAAGCATTGAAACGTCAAGCTGATGCCTACGCAGAGTTATTGCCCCTCTGGACCAGTGTGCCTGGTATAGCAGGGCTCTGCAGGCTGCCAGAGGAGAAAGGTGAACACCAACCCATCTACAATGGTGACCTGTCTGAATGACACAATGGTGCAATAGTGGCTCAGAGCTTGTGGGGTAACCAACCACCTTCTGATTGGAACCTCGCCTGGCACTGCTCAGGTGGCCAAGGACCTGGGACTAAATAGACCATGGCCTTAGGGAAAACCCCATTTTTATTGCTATGCTAAAAGAATGTAGCAATAAAATGACTCCTAGCGACACTGTGGTATACGAAATAGACTGATGTCTCCCCCAGCCACCCTCACAATGCTTTCTCCTAAATGGTTACTAATAAAGAGACATACAACCGGACAATGTGCAGAGAGTGAGAGACCTTGGATCACTCTGTCCTAAATGGTGTGTCTTATCCAAACCCTCTGCTTGGGGGGTCAAAAAGCTGCGCAGAACAGGAGGCTAGGAGATTGCAGGAGCCAGAGGGGATAAATGACATCAGGGAAAGCAGTGTCTTCTGGACACAACAGGATCGACACACAGGCGGACTCACAGATACGGCGTAGCAGCACAGGGCCTGCACAGGGCTAGACTAGCTGGGTCCCAGCACTGGCAGCAGAAAGTGGGTTTGGTCTCCCATCCTTAACCAAGAACCAATTGATTACCTCTTGCATAGGAGAATTTTGCTTTCTCTAGTGGGGTTTCACTAGGTATGCAAACCACACTTAAGGGCAGGTCCCATGCCCAACACTACACGGCCAACAAAAGATAAACTCAAAGGTATTTTGAAAAATTTTCATCTCATATTGGGCATTATTTTACCTTATTGGTCTTTTACTTGTACATTATGGTTTTAGATTTTGTGTTTTTATTGTTGCGTGTGTGTTTCTCATGGTTTTTCTTTTTCTGCATATTCTAACGAGAGAGAGAAAGAATGCATGAAGTTAGAAGGTTGAAAAGGGCTAGCTTCTGGGGGTAGGTGAGGGAGGGGAAATTTTGATCGGAACATAAGAGAGATTTGCTTTATGTATATGAGTTCTCTGTCTTCATGAGCACCAAAAGAGGCAATCAGAGATGGCTGTGAGCTACCACGTGGTGCTGAGAATTGAATTCAGGTTCTTTACGAGAGTAGCCAGTGCTCTTAACAGCTGCGGCAATCTCTCCAGCCCTGAAAAGAATTTATTTGCAATAAAAATTAAAATAAAGAAGAAAGACAATAAAAAGCAATACACTGGAGCAGAGGATAGCAGCATAAATGTATTCAGGAAGGAGGAAAAGAGAAAGTGCTAGAGAATATTAACTATATGAAGAGAACATCCAAGTGTTTATCTGACAGCCCATATGAGACAACACCAACATTTATGATCCTCTCAAATGTCAGAGGCTAGAGAATTCCTTTTAGAAGAACAGCTCTATTCTTTTTAACAATAAAGCAATTTATTGTTAAAAAGTACATTTTTTTAGCACGACGTTGAGGAATGAGTGCTTGGGAAGGAAAAGTTAAGCATTGGTGAGAATCAGGAGATTGAAATATGAACTCAACAGTCAAGAAAGAGCAGGCTGTCCTGAAGCCTTTGGAAGAAGATTAAGAGGTAACCACCATGACTGTTGTCTGGGCACCACCCACACCGCTCGGGGAGATGATGCAAGGCTGCCGATCCTGACCTCCTCACTCCAGCTTTAGTGGAGTTAGCTCTAGGCTTTACTCCAGCAATTAGGCGTAGTACAAAAGAATTGCAGAAGGAGCTTCAGCAGCTAAAATTGAAATGGAATCTGTAGGGTACAGAAAAAGAACACGCTCTGTAGTTATAGCAGGCAGAGAAGGATATCCCAAAATAGGCTAGGACAGAAAGCTGATAAAAATGCCTCCAAAACGTTGTCTTGGCTTTCAAATTTGAGAATATGGCGGCTAAAATGATTAGGGAAACCCTGGGGAGCAAAGCACATATGGACAACAAACAATACATTTTTCTTAAACAAAAACTCATTTTGAAGAAATTTTAAAATTATAGAAAATTTGCAAAGAAACCAGTACTGCATAGCTTTCCACCTACCGTCCTTAGCTTCATCTAGTTTTAACAGTTTACATAACCGTGGACAAAAGGAATGAAATCAGGGAATTAACATGAGCACGCAACCCTCACGTCTTTCTTCAGTGTCCTTCCTCTGCTCCAGTATCCGGTCTGCCTGTGTCTTCTGTTTAGTCTCTCCCACCTTTGCTATTTCTTAACTTTTCTTTGTCTTTTCTGTCCTTGAATTTTTCCCACGTACATGTGTGCATGTGTGCGTGTCCATACATGTGGACGAGTGCGTGTAAGGGTGCATGAGGGTGCGCATGTGTGCGCACACAGAGGCCGAGGGAGACGGTGGGAATCTTGCTCTACTCTTTTGCTTCATTCTTTGAGGTGGGGTCTCTCAGTTAAACCCAGAAGGCACAGATAAGGCTGGTTTTTCTTAATCTTGCTCCAAGGATACCCTGGGTCCCCACTCCGAGGCTGGAATTATATGTGGGGAGCTGCGCTCGTTGGCATTTGTGCAGGCTCTGGGGATCTGAAGTCTGGTCTTCTTGCTGGCATGGCAAATAAAGCTTTCGGTGTTAAGCTATTTCCCTAGCCTGGTCCTTGGCCTTTAATCAGCACTGACTGATTCTCACATGAACTATCTCTCAAGACGCTGTCTGATGTTAGCTCGTGATAAAACTGAAATTAAATATTTTAGGACAATATGATACAGTAATCATTCTGTGTTTTGCTGGGTACTATCAGGGGTACCTGACATTACGTTGTTTTACAAGTAATATTAGCACCACTATCATTTATTATTATTATCAAATGGCAAATCACTTGATTATGTTCAAATCGCTGGATTTCTTAACCAACTGTAATTTATTGGTTATTCTTTTCCAATTGATGAATACTTGAGGGGGCATGGAAATGAATATGCTTATTATTTAGAGCATTTTTTAAGTTCACAGCAAAACTAGGCAGAAAGTAGAGCGTTCCCCATATCCAGTGACTCCCCCTCCCAACACTGCATACCAGAATGGCACAGTTGTTTTCTATGATGAACTTGTGTTTTTATATTACCATCTCCCAAAGCCCGTACTTAATAGCAGGGTTCATTCCTGACTGTGTAGCCCATGACCTTTTACAAATATATAATAAAATGCATCCAGCATTTTAATACTGTGCAGAACAATTTCACTGTCCTAAACCCCTCCAGGTGCTCGCTCCTTCCCTTCTTCCTAAACAATGGCAACCACTGAACTTTTTACGTAACGTCACCTTTTCTACAAAGTCACAGAGTTGGAACGTTTTAGTCTAGTTTCTTTTACTTGACAATATCATTTTAAGGTGCTTTTCATGTTTTTTTTTGTGGTTCTTAATTCATTTGTTTTCAGCACTGGCTAATATCCACCCCATTGCTTGGATGGATCACAGCTGTAGTAAGGTAACAGAGGTGACAACCCACTGAAGGATGCATCACTAGCTTTGGGTAGCAGTTAGGGATAAAGTTGAACATTTTGCTTCGCCATCAGCAGGGATGAGAATGTGGTCTCCTGTTGATCACAACTTCACGATGTCAGTGGTCAAGATCCGGAGTACTCATTCAAACACATGTGTCGTGGTAGCATGTTATCTTTTTCTGATATGCATGTTCTGGTGACAGCTAGTTGTCATTGTATATTGTCCTTAGTGATCTGTCAGTTAAGATGTAGGGCTCATTTTTAAGTTGGGTTGTTTGGTTTCTTGTTGCGTCTTAAGGAATTCTTTGTATACTTGGTTAGATATGTATTTTGTAAATAGTTCCTGGGGTGTTTGCGATCAAACTTAGGATCTCTATGAGCATTTTACACTTGAACTACACCTCCATCCACTTTTATTTCTTTGACAGTGTCTTTTACAAGTTGAGTGTGTGCAGGTGTGTGTTTGCGAGCATGTACATGTTTGTGTGAACGTGTGTGTTCATGTGAATGTAGAGGCCAGACGTTGATACTGTCTTTCTTGATTACATCCTACTTTACTCTTTGATATGGTACCACTGAGCCTGAAGCTTGCTGACTGGCTGCTAGACTCTTGGCCTTTGAGTCCTGGGGATCTACACTTTTGAGGTCATCTCTCTCAGCATGACTGGGGTGCCTGCCTTTACCAGGGCATAGGAATCCAAGTTCATGTCCTAGTGCTCATGAAATCAGCATTTTACCATCTGAGTTACAGACTTATATTTTAACTTTTGCTGAAGTTCAGCTTGAAAATGATTTCTTCTATAGAACATGGATTTGGTGTTGGACCGAAAAAGTCATTGTTATACCTAACAAAATTTCCACAGGTCATCTCATTTACATCTATAATCTATTTTGTCTATATCTACTTAAATTTTGTAAACTGAGAAGCATTTTTGTTGAGATCATTTTAGAAATAAATGTTCAATTGTTGCAAAATTGTTTGTTGAGGTGGTTATGTCTTTCTCTGTCTGGTAGCTCCAGTCCATTTGAAAAAGATTAATTGACCTAGATAATACAATATAAGTCTAATAAACAGAAAAGAAAATAAAATTATCCATGTTTACTGGTGATACAAGCTCATGATTAAAAGATCCCAGCAGAAGAGTGATAAACACTTTGAGAAGAGTAACATTATGCAGAAACAATCGACAAAACCATATACACCAAATGTGTTGAAAAGCAAGCAAGAAATTAATGACACTTAAACCCACTCAAACAAACAGAAAATATGAAGTAAAGAGGTCAAAGATGATAAATCTCTCAACCACTAAGAAAAGGAACCCATGAAAGCACAGATGGTGGAAGCCCGCCTATGTTCAAGGATCAGCAGAATTAACATTATGAAAATGGCCCTTTGCTGAAAATGACCTGTGCATTCGGTATAATCCCCATCAAAAGTCGATATCATTTTGCACAAAACAAGACAAAATCCACGATTCATGTGGAAGCACAGGAGGTTCCCAGTGGCCAAAGCAGTCCTGAAGAAAGCGACACTGCAAACATCCCAGGACTGGACTCTAAACTGTGCTAGAGCCAGAGCAATAGAAGCCAGCCTTGTACAGGCGCAGAGCAGACTCAGGAATGAGTAGAAGGGAGCAAAAGACTCAGAAATAGAGTCACATAGCCACAGCCATCTGATTCTCAACTAATGTACAGAAAACAGAGATTAGCAACTGTTGCTGTGAAAATCGGATACACATATTACATGTGGGAGTCTGCAGCTAGATCCCCACCTTTCAATAGTACAAGCATCCCTTCGAAATGGAACTTGAGCCCTAAAGTCAGACCTGGGGCTTCGAGGCTGCAAGAGGACAATGGGAAATGCTTCAAGATACCAGGATAAGCACTGACTTCCAAACTGCCACAGAAATGATCTTAATGGATCAGGAAGTAACAATAGTTGACAAATTGTATCAAATTCAAAAGCGTCTGCAGAGCACAGGAGAAGAAGAGGCAGGCTGCAGAATGGAGCAAACTCAGTCAGCTGGTCCTCTGATAGTGGGGAAGACTAAAGAACTCAGAAACCCCAACACTAAAAGTCTAGATAGTCTAATCTAATCAATAAATGGACAGATTAGTGAAATAAAACCTTAACATTTATGTGTGTATATTAACTGTAGAAAATAATGGGTCTCAATACACATTTGGTAAGTGTGTATCATTCGCTTTTATCAGGTCCACCTCACCCCCTCAGTTCTCCCTGTCTGAGCCTTGCTCTCCTTGCTTTCCTGACAGCACCCTTCAACTTCACTTATCTTCTATATCAGAAGAACACATACTGTTGCGAACATTGTTAAAAACAGCACAGGGACTAATAAGCGCACGAGAAAATACTCAATATGCTTAGTCGTCAGGAGAATGAAAATGAAAACTACCCTGAGATTCCATCTTTGTCGGAATGGCTCTCATCAAGAAACCAAAGAGCTGAAAATGGATATGGGCAGTGGGGAAAATCCTGGGTGCCCACCCTATGTGGGGATATTCAGTGCAAGTTCATATTAAAAAAATACAATTGTATGCCAGTTTCTTCTAAAATATGAGGAAACCATTCAAAGGTTTAATAAATCTAAATGCCTGGTCACGCCAGGGCTTCAGCAGTATATTGAAAAGCTCTGATGAAAAGCGGTGTTCTTGCCTTGTTCCCGGTCAGAGGAAAAGTGTTAAGCTTCTGGCCTTTAAATATTATATATACTGAAGGGTTTGTGTGTAGATATTTATCAGGACTTTCTCGATTTTAACTTTGCAGACACGATACAATCAGTGTGGACTGGGTCTCGTTAGATGCTTTCCTGTATCTGCTTATACAAGCAGGCAATATCTTCTTCAGCCTATTGTAGCAGGCAGTTCCTGAGTCCTGGACGGTATCTGTAGTACTCCGGTTCTGTGTCCCCAGGAGGACTGGACCAGGAACACACAGTCAGAAGGCAAAAATGCAGTTTATTTAGAGAGGGAGACAATCCTGAGAGTGGGGTAGGCTAGTGAGCGGAGGGAAAAGCTACAAGAATGCTGGGTCCTGAGCTTCTACATTCTCAGTGGGGTGTTTGCCTGACACCAGCCTCTCTCCGGTGTGTGCGCACTGCTGGCTCTCGAGCATCTTCACTCTGTTGGATGACTCACAAGAGGGGAAGAAATTCCATTCTTTCTCTGTATGACGTCTATGTATGTGTGTGTGTGTGTATATATATATATATATATATATATATATATATATATATATATATATATATATATATATGTTAGTTTTCTCCTCCATGTGATACCAAGGTATTGAAAGTCAGGCTTGCTGGCAAACACCTGTACCCTCTGAGGCACAGTGGGGGACCTAAAGGACCCGTTTTATGTTAATCATAATCCTAAATTAGCTTACTCCACTGTTTACTTCCTGCCACACTGTTAGTTTAATCTCTTTTCCAGTGTTGAACTAGACTTTCCTACCTGGGTTAATTTCACTTGGTCGTGAATACAGTTCTTCCTCCACATAGCTTGGTTGATTTGGATATATTCTGTGGAGGGTTTTTGCACCCATGCCAATGAGGAGCATTGGTCTATAGTTTTCTTTTCTTCTACTAGTTTCTTTGATTTTTTTACTAGGGTAATCTTGGCTTCATAAACGGAGTTAGAAAAGATCACACTGTATCTTGTGGAAGGGACTGTGAACAATTGGTATGTCTTCCTTAAATATCTGATAGAGCCCACCGCAAACCAAGCTGGCTTTGTGCTTTCTGTTTAAAAAGACAGTATTGGCTTGCTTTCCTGCATGATTTTGGGAGTTTTTATATGTATCTTAGAAGATTTTGTCATCCAAAGATAATGCAAATTACTAGACCATCAGATCTGACGTGTAGAATATTGACAACAACCCTTCTTTGTCCGGTCAGTACCACAATGTTTGTAGTGAAGCCCCTCCCCTTCTTCCACCAGACCATCAGATCTGAAGTGTAGAATATTGACAACAACCCTTCTTTGTCCTGTTAGTACCACAGTGTCTGCAGTGATGCCCCTCCCCTTCTTCCACCTCTGAGAGCAGTAATTTGTCTCTTATCTCTTCTGCCTTCTCCACCTAAAGACTAATTTTACTAATCTTTTAAAGAACTATATTTATTGTTTGTAATTTTTTCTAATGATTTCCTATGTTCAATTTTATTGATTGATGCTTTAAGTTTTATTTCTTTTCTTCTTCTCAATCTGTACTTTTTCTCTAGTTTCATAATTGGAACCCTAGAGAGTTGATAGCAGATAGTTTTCATCTTTCTGAGTACTGCTTGATGTTTTAAATTTGTTTCCCAAACTTTAGAAGATTATCATTTTCGTTGAAACAAAATATTTTAACATTTTTGCTGAGAGTTTGACTTATGTGTTATTTAGAAATTCGTATAATATTTAAGTTTAATTTTGGAATATTTTTTGACACCATGATAATTTTTGACACTACGGACTTGAAAATATATATCTTGCATTTTTTAGTGTTTTAAACTTACTCAGGTGTGGGTTGGAGATGCATCTCATTTGTGGCTTGCCTAGCATGCATGAAGCTCGGGGTCATGTAAACCCATCACTGTGGCACCATCTGCAATCGTAGTACTTAAAAGGTCACAGAAAGGTCATAGGTTCAAGGTCATCCTGAGCTATATAGAATATCTAAGGCAAACCTGAGACACACAAGATTCTATTTGAACAAGTATTACTAGAGTATGACTTACTATCTGATTTATTCTATCCCAGTGAAGATCCGCCTGCCTCTGCCTCCCGAGTGCTGGGATTAAAGGCGTGTGCCACCACTGCCCAGCTTCTACAAGTTTTTGCCTTACTTCTGACTGAACATGTTAGATAATTCCATATTCTTTCTCTAAGCAGATTTCTTTGGTGATTACCACAGAATTTACAAAGCATTTATATACAAGAAATTCAAGTCCACTTTTAAATAGAACTACGTCACTTCATGAGTAGTGCATATAGCTTTGCAAGAAACCCATCCCTTCTGGTTCTGGCAGTGTTTATGCCATTCATTTTTTAAAATCATAAGTACCCCTATATAAGAATGTATAATCCAATGCATTGCTGTTATGGTTTTGAACAAGCTGTTATTTGTAGTTCATTAGCAAGATATCCCCAGAACCTCACTTCCAGGAATGTCCTTGTTTCTCTAGCTAAGAGTACTTGAAGGGAGCCCTACTTTCTTCTACTAAATGATCGCCCTTTCCTGGAGGTACATGTGGGGTGGGCCTATCTGGATGTACACGTAAGGGTAGCGTGGTGGGCGGGGCTGTGGGACTCTAGCTTCAGTCCAGAAGCATATCCCTTCAGGTGAGCAGTTTCTGAACTGGATCTCTAGGTTTTCACTAAACGTTGAGTATGTCTGTTCTCCAGCTTCCATGCCTCTTCAGTATGATTTTGGGGTTATCTCTGCAAAGGACAAGTTATGTACGGTAGTAGAATTCTGTATGAAATCTACTGGAACCAGCCTCTACCTGGAGGCATACTCTCGTCTCCTCTCTAAGAGTTAAGCAAGACAGGCAGGTCAATGGCCTGGGTGGTAGGCAGACAGGTTCTCTTACATAGATCCATCTTTTTCTCCGTAATCCCAACAACTCCAACACAACCTCCTACAGAGAACAGTTTTGCCACTCAGTACTTCTGTCCTTTTTTTTTTCTTTTTCTTCCTAAGCATGCTTTCCCTGAGGTTTAGAGCATGCTTTCTCTAGAACTCCTTCATCTCCTATGTGACTGACATCCATTTGGGCTTAACAGAAATGTCATGTTCCCTCACTCCCTCCTTCTCTTCTTCATCCTCCTCCTCTGGGCAGCTACTGAAGTTTACAGTTTATACACTCGCTCTGGGATTCTTCTTTTGAAATTGTAACACACTTGTCCTCAAGGTTAAAATACAGAATTAGAGCTGATTCTATGGTAGGGAGGGCAGGTGAGCCAGCCCTGAGGGCAGGAGAACAGGCGAGCTGACCCCTCCCCCCCAGCCTACTATGAGGTGGTAGGGATGAGGGAAGATGCCTTTCCTTTTACCCTACCCCTTGCCACCTGTGGCAGGCAGGAGAGCTGGCCATGCACCTCACTAATTGACATACTCAGGAGAGCAGGCCGTGCACTTTGTCTGGGCAAAGCAGTAGAGCTGGTCCCGGTAGAGTGGCTGCAGGTGAGTCAGCCGAGGATGTGAGAGCAGAGAACTAGCCCCACTCCTTGCTGCCTGCTGTGAGCTAGCTCAGGGGCAGTACTGGAGAGATTGCCCTTGTGATGTCTGCGAGGGAAAGCTGGCAGGCAGACCCACCCAGTTACCACCCAGGCCCAGAACCAGGGCTGTCAGTAGGCCCACCCCGACATCCACTTCGTCAAAGAACTGCTGGAGCATGTGAAGCTTTTTGGTCCCACAGATCCACAGCTCCAGGATCTCCATGACACAAGGCAAAAACAGGGATCCAAGTGGAGTCCCCATGAGGGCCCAGTATCCAGGGTGCAGCAGAAGCCAGAGGCCCTGAGCCAGACCAATGACTCAAGGTGATGAACACATATAAGATGGACTAGAGGGTGTACTCTGTGACTCACTGGACCACATTAGAATTTCTATGCTGAGACTTTTTTGTATGTTAATTTTTGTTTTCATTTTCATTTTAATTTTTTTTAGGGGGAGGTTGCAAGGGCAGAGGGTGGATATGAATGGATGGGAGATGAATGAGATTAGCATTCATGATGTGGAATTCACAAAGAATCTATAAAAAAGTCTAAAACCCAATTATTTTTCCATTAAATTTATTTCTCAGTGTTCTTCCTTCCTGTAGATCTGAGTTCTAGGTCTAGATCATTTTCCTTTTCTTTCAAAACAAAGGAAATCATTTCCCACATGGCAGATGCACTGTCAACAAATTTCTCAGTTTTTGCTCCTCTTAGTGGATTTCCTTTTCGCTTTTGCAGAGTAATTTTACAGGAACAGAATTCCAGGTTGGTGATTGATGTAGTTTAAATGTTTGTGTTCCTCTAAGATTCCTGTGGAAACTCAAAATCCAGTGCAATCATCTTAGGAGACTTGGGCCCTGAAGGGACTGATTACCTCGAGAGGACCCCACCTTCTTAACTAACACAAGTGTTCTCACGAAAGGGCTTGACCTGTGAGTCTGTCTCTGTTCCGTTCTCTGTGCCATCCCAGTGCACATATGGTGTCGTCTGCTTTACGTAGGCTTTTGCTAGACATAAGCCTGCTGGTGTCTTGATTTTGGACTTTTTTTTGCCTCCAAAATCTCAATAAGTCAACTCTTCTTCCTTACAAGCTAAATAGTCTAAGATATTTCATTATAGGAACAGATTCAGGCCAAAAGTGGTACAAGAGTAGGGTATTGCTATAATAAATACCACAAAACTTGTTGGAATTTTTTTTTTTTTGATTTTCGAGACAGGGTTTCTCTGTGGCTTTGGAGCCTGTCCTGGAACTAGCTCTGTAGACCAGGTTGGTCTCAAACTCACAGAGATCCGCCTGCCTCTGCCTCCCGAGTGCTGGGATTAAAGGCGTGCGCCACCACCGCCCGGCTTGCTGGAATTAAATAGGCAGAGGCTGTAAGATTTTAGAGGTGAATGATAGAAACAAAGATAAGGATTATTCTGGTGAGGATTAAGAAGAAGTAAGCTGTAGAGAAAGCCACAGGGTGTTAGAGAATAACCAAGACTGTGAACAAAACATTGGCAGGAATAAGAATAGTAAATACCATTCTGACAAGGTCTCAGAGGGAATCGCCCATATTCCAGAACATCCCTTCCAGGAGAATACATCCATGTGTGGCCCTTTGGAGGAGATGAAGAATGGAAGACCGCATGGACAATGCTACCTCTGCATAAGTTTCACAACGTTTCCTGCAGACCTTGAGACACAGACAGGGAAGCTTCATAGGGTTGAACCTCTGGAAACTTTATTCAAGGCAAAGACCAACAGAGCCTGTGAGGACATGACTTCTTTGAGGCCTCAGAACTAAAGAGCCACAGTGTGTGATTTCACTGTGACTTATATGAAAGCCCGAAACAAGGACAAGCACATGGTACTGTGCAAAGTCATGGAGAGCATTTTTCTGGAATACAGGGGAGCTAACAGCCACCACCATGTGCCAGAAAGTGGCACATGCAGTAAAAATCATTTTTCTGGGTCCCGATTATTTCAAGTTTTAGCTGAGTTTTGAACTTACTTGAGACCAGTGCCTCCCTTTCTATTTTTTATTTTTCACTTTTAGAATGGGAAATGTGTATCTTATGCTGGACGTGTCACTGTGCTTTAGACACACTCTTGCTTCTTCAGCCTCACAGGCGCACAGTTGAAGGGGAGTCTGTCTCACAGAGAACCAGGACTTGGTGTAGTAAGAGGCCGTTCCTTTGTTCCCAGCTGCCCAGACCACTCAATAATCACTCAAAACTATATTATTTGCAATACTGTTTGGCCAATAGCTTAAACATATTTCTAGCTTGCTCTTATATCCTAAACTAACTCATCTCCATTAATCTGTGCATCACCACAAGGTTGTGGCCTACTGGCAAGGTTCCAGTGCATCTGTCTCCCGTGGTGGGCTACAAGGCTTCTCTCTGACTCTGCCTTTTTTCTCCCAGCATTCTGTTTAGTTTTCCCTAACTACCTCTATTCTTCTCTGCGCAGGCCTAAGACAGCTTCTTTATTAACCAGTGGTATTCACAGCACACAGAGGGGAATCCCACATCACCTTAGAAGTATAAGATGTTAGACTTTGGAGCTGGTACTTAAGTAAGGTCTTGGGACCATGGTGCGGGACAATTCTTTATTTTGTCAATTATGTTTTAAATAAATGCTGATTGGCCAGTAGTCAGGCAGGAAGTATAGGTGGGACAACCAGACAGGAAGTAGAGGTGGGGCAATGAACACAGGAGAATTCTGGGAAGCAGGAAGCTTCCTCCCCAGTCCTATCCAGACACCAAAGAAGCAGGATGTGACCTGCCCACTGAAAAAGGTACTGAGCTATGTGGGTAACATATACTAGAATAATGGGTTAATATAAGTTATAAGAACTAATACGAAGCCTGAGCTAATGGGCCAATCAGTTTATAACTCTGTGTGATTTTCTCTGGGACCAAATGGCTGGGGAACCGGCTAAATGGCTGTGGGAACTAGGCAGGACAGAAACCCCAACAAGCAGGCCCTCATGTTACAGGATTACTCAAATGAGTACATTTTGTGTGTGGAAAAGATGTGATCTTTAGTTGGCCCTTGGTGGAATTCTTGTGCCTTTCCAAAATTCTTGCTGATATTTTACTCACCATTGTGATAGTACTAAGAGATGGGGCTTCTGGAAGGCTGTGGCAGGAAGCACTCCACCGCCCCCTGAGGTCTCCATCTTTCAATATGCTCTTGTGGATGGACTGAGAACATCACCAGTAGCTTCTTAGTTGTTGATCGTGTCCCCCCATCCTGGTGCGAACAGGACGGCTACAGAGCGGTAAAGTTGGGAATTTCTGCTGCCTGAATGAGACTCTGCTAAAATCCTAGTGGATTAGAATCTGACTGAACAGCCTTTTCTAAAGAAGGGTAGCTCATGCTAAGCTCGGCTGTTCTTCCATTTGGCTCATTTCCTGGACTTGGTGTCCCTGATGGATTTGAGAAGACATGCTGATTTTTTCAGTTCATTAGCATTTTCTGTGCTATTATCATGGAGTGGAGACTTCTACACTCCTTACGGACTGGACTAGAAACCAGAGTCCATTATCTTGCCCACAACAATTACTACTGTGGTGTTTGCTTGTATTGATTTTCTCTCATTCTTTCTACATTTATTAACTGGCATTGTTCTGTAAGGAAATGTTTTTCTTCATGCTCTGTATACTTATTTAATAAAACATTTTTATATTACCATTGAATCATGGGTGTTCATTGAATTGTAAGAGTCATTATTTGATATTATCAATAGTTAGTTTGAAACTCAATTATTTCAGCTTTGGCTCTGCACATTGCTTCTGCTTATTGTAGACTTCCTATGTCTATGAGGTATTTAAAAAAAATCCTCAAATAGATACACAAGAGGGTTTGGCGATAAATACTGAAGCTGGTGTTTTCGATTTTCCTAAAAATACTGTTAGCCCTTAGAGGTTTAGTAACTGTTTCAATACAGCATAAAACTAGGGAAAGGGGGATAAAGTCTAGAGCCTGAACAGAGTGAAGATCATAGACATCATCCACACGAATGTTTCCTTTGCAAGGAACAGGCTGAGTGAGAGTATTGGGAGAAAGTTTCAAGGAGACTGTTGCAGTTAATCCTAGCACTGGCCCCGGAACCTCGAAACACACATTGAGTCTTATTTGAGAATCTCCAGACAGAGCTGTCTGCAGCCTAGTTTGCAGCCCTAATAGTTTCTACAGCACACACAGAAGAGCAAAAGATCAAAATGGACAAGCCATTCTTGCAAAAAATCAGTTGGGATGATCCTTTTGTTTTACCAGACACCAAGATGATAAAACTTGTTTTTATAATTATTATACTATTGTATATTGGATACTGTGGTCGGCGCAGTGTAAAGACAAATAAGCGTATGAGCCAAATAGAGACCAGAAATCAATGTGTTCATATACAGAAAACTGACGTCGACACAGCTAATTTTGAAGATGAATAGTAAAAGAACTCAGTAAGACGGTGCCAAGGTAACCAGTTCTCTGACAAGGCAAAAGCACAGAGTTTCATATGTCACATCATGTATGAAAATCAGTTATATTATATAGTCAAACCTTCAAAGGCAAAGGGAAAACTTTAAAACTTTCATAGTCAGCATAGATGTTGATCTCATTTTTTAAAACACTTATTTATCTGCTCATGTATGGGCACATGCACCATTAGAACGTGTTTAGATGCCAGAGGAGCTCTTTCTGAAGTTGGTTTTTTATTTCCACTATGTGGGTCCTAGGGATCCAGCTCAGGTCCTCATATTTAGCATGGGATATGTGCTTGTTAGGAGTCCTTTCTTTCTTTCTTTCTTTCTTTCTTTCTTTCTTTCTTTCTTTCTTTCTTTCTTTCCCTTTCTTCTTTCCTTCTTTCCTTCTTTCCTTCTTTCCTTCCTTCCTTCCTTCCTTCCTTCCTTCCTTCCTTCCTTCCTTCCTTCCTTCCTTCTTCCCTCCCTCTCTCCCTCCTTCTCTCTATTGTTTCTTCTTTCATTTTTCTTTTTTGTCAATTTGATCCAAGCTAGACCTTTATAGGAAGTGGGAACCACAGTTAAGGAATTGTCTCTATCTTTCTGGCTTGCAGATAAGTCTGTGGGGCATTTTCCTGACTGGAAATTGGTGTGGGAGGTCCCAGTTTACCCTGCCATCTCTGGGAAGGTGATCTTGGGTTGTGTAAGAAAGTCGGCTGAGCAAGCTGTGTGGCACAAACCAGTAAGCAGCTCCTCTCTATGACTTCAGCTTCAGGTCCTGCCCCCGAATCCTGCCTGGTTCCTCTTCTGAATTCCTTCTATGATGGACCATAATGTAGCTGAAATAATCACTTTCCTTTCAAGCTGCTTTTGGGCACAGTGTTTACCACAGCAGCGAAACTACGTAGGACAGGTACTAGAGGATATCTTCGAATTCAAGCAGTAAAAAAAGAAGGATGTTGATCAAATTTGATGACCATAGTGTCAGAACATCAAACTTATCCTTAACAAAAGATACAAAGAAGAAAGCCTTTATCAACCACAAGTTGCCTACTTCTGGCTGAAAGTAAGAATGTTGAAAGAAAGAACGCTTCTGTAAAATGTTAACTATCCAGAATTCGATTCAATGATAAAAAGACAAATAACGTAATAAACATTTTACCAAAGAGAGATATAGAAGTGGGCATATGGTCAGGTGATAGCTGTACTGAAAATATGGAATAAAATTATTAAAAATGTTCATCAGTAATTAATAAAATGAAAATGAGAACAAGGGGACAGCGCTGTGTGAGGATATGAGCTGCGTGTGCAGATGCAGGAGGCTGCCAGTGGCCAGTGACAAACAGTTAGGCCCAATTTCAGAGGCAGGAGGCTGCCGGTGGCCAGTGACAAACAGTTAGGCCCAATTTCAGACTTGCCCGTGATCAGCAGCCGGGTTTGACACGTTCTCCAAGCTCTTCCTGCATTTCTCACCTGCCAAGTTTAGAATGTGACTTCTTTGCCATTACGAGGAAAGTAGATGCTGGATGCTGCACACAAGGAAATGGGCATTAAGCCTGGCAGAGCAGAGGGTCATGGATGAGGGCTGTGGGGGCTCACATAAACTTGGGGTAGCCACAGAATTTAGTGCCATGTATCAGGGCTCAGACATTTGTCTTTAAATCTCAGCATAATAATAACAGCAGAAGTCTTGGCTGAAGGCATGCTGTGGGCCAGATACAGTTTGTTTGGTTTGTTATTTCATTTATTTCCCAGGATTATTTTGTAACATAATGTTTTTGTTTGTGTGCATATGTGTTTGTGTGTGCGTGCATGTGTGTGCCCGTGGGTGTGGATGGCAGAGATCGATGTCAGGCGTCTTCTCTATGGACCGCTTTACATCTTTCTTTTTGAGACAAGTCTTTTGCTGAACCTAAAGTTTACTAATTCCAATTCATGTTAGCAAGCCCAGGGATTGTTCCATCTCTGCGTCCCCAGAGCTGGGACTACACATGTGTTGCCACATCTGGATCTTCCGTGGGTGCTGGGGATCTGAACGTAGGTCTTCATGCATGTGTGGTCAGCACTTTAACGGTCAAGCGATAGCCCTAGCTAGTGGAGCATAGTAGACTTATTTCTCTTTTACTGTCGAGAAAGCTGAAAGTTAAAGAGATTAACTTCCTTGCCCAAGGTCATTTCTAGTTCAGGGAGTGGGGCATGCTTCTGCCTGCCTCCACTACAATTCTCTAGGGTGGATCATTTCTGAGCACTTGCATCTAGAGGCAGAGCCTTTGTTTTATAAGCAATTTTCATAATTAGTGGAATCAAGGTTAATTTATGTGCATAATAGTTTGATGATCTGATGCCAGTATTAAAATCTGGGGTGGGAGCATCATTTGGTGCCCCAGACTGTGTGTTGCTAGGATTTCCAACCTACGTTTTGGTTAAGGTGTCTTTGTGTTTTGACTGAAATGATGTAAAATGAAGAAGAGGAGATGGAGCCATAACCAGCTGACCTGAATCCTCTAATCCCATGGAAGCCCATGTGTCCAGTTCAGGAGACTCCATATTCTAATGGCCAGCAGAAATACATGAGGTATCACTTCAAATGACACAGGATGATAAAATTCTCGATACGTTCACACACACAAAATCTGGCAATAGAAAGAGTTTGCCTTGCCAATTCCTTAATCCAGCAGTCACCTGTCCTCTCAATCTCTATGCAACAGTGGACTCCTGTAGCCACTGATCCTGAGTGGGAGACTGGATTTAATAGTCAAGTGCAGACCAGCCCAGTGATTGCTCACACACTGTTGTTACTATCTAGAAACTCATCCTTTTTTTTTTTTTTTTTTGGTTTTTCGAGACAGGGTTTCTCTGTGGCTTTGGAGCCTGTCCTGGAACTAGCTCTGTAGACCAGGCTGGTCTCCAACTCACATCATCCTTTTAAAAATATTTGTTTTTACTCGTGAGTGTATGTGTGTGTGTGTGTGCGTGTGTGTGTGTGTGTGTGTGCGTGCGTGTGTGTGTGTGTGTGTGTGTGTGTGTGTGCCCATAGTGTCCAGACAAGGGTATTAAATGCTCTGAAGTTGGACTTACAGATATATGTAAAAACCAAAATCTGGTCCTTTGTAAGAGCAGCAAGTGTCCTCAATCACTGAACTGTCTGTCCAGCACCATTGATTCTTGTGAAACAGCATCATCGGTCTTCAAAGAGTTCTTAATTATAACTATTTATTTTCTATATATTGTGCATTGCTATTTGTGCTGTACATGTGTCTGTGCATGCCTAGTACCCACGGAGGTGAGAGGAGGGCAGATCCTCTGCAACTGGAGTCACACATGGGTGCTGGGAAGTAAACCCAGGTCCTCTGGAAGAGCAGTCAGTACTCTTAACAGCAGAGCCATCTCTCTTGCCCAAGATCTCTGATTTTTTCCTCTTTTTTTTTTTTTTAAAAAAAAATAGGTTACTTTTATTTTATGTTCATTGGTGTTTTGTTTACATGTATGTTTGTGTGAGGGTTAGGGTACCCTAGAACTGAAGTTACAGACAGTTGTAAGTTGCCATGTGGGTGCTGAGATTTGAACCTAGGTCCTTTGGAAGATCAGTCAGTGTTCTTAACTGTTGAGCCATCTCTCCAACCCTCAAGATCTCTAATTTTTAATAACAACAAAAACAATGATAATAGCTCATTTTAGGTTGAGAGCATATCATGACGGGCTAAAGTACTGTGTTAAATGCTTGATATAAACTGTCTCAGTTAATTCTCATAATTATCTGATTCATAGATGTGGTTATGATCTCCAGGCTACAGAACAAAGTATGAAGGCTTAGTTCCCTCTGAAATACCTTTACACCTATAGATCGAACCCTAATGTATTTGACAGCCTTCAGAAAACACTATACAGCTCCCAGCCCTCAGCCTCATTCCCTTTTGGTTAAACATTTCTTTAGTTAGTTGAGTCTTTACAGTCTATTTCTGCAGAAAATGTGGACTCAAGTGGACATCTGATTGAAGGAAAAAGCCCGTCAGAAGCCATCATTTCTTTACAGTTAAAGTAACATACACGGGGGCCTTTACCTGTTCTCTCTTCACTACCTTCACCCAGCCACCAGGCATGTGTGTGCAAGTGTGTAAGGTCAGAGGTCAGAGGCTGACGTCAACTGTCTTCTTATTACTCACTTTTCACCTATTTTTTGTTGGCAGAGTCCCTCACTGAACTTGGAGTTCTCTGCTTTTGGTGGGCTGGATGGGCAGTGAGCTCGAGAGGTCTACCTGTGTCTGTGCCCCCGAGGCTTGGTCAAGATACATGCTGGGGCTGGCTTTTCAAAAATTCTGTTAACTTAATGTGTGTGTGTGTGTGTGAGAGAGAGAGAGAGAGGGTGGGAGAGAGGGAGAGAGGGGGGTAGGGAGGGAGGGAGGGAGGGAGAGAGAGAAAATGTGTACATCCATGTGGAGGTTAGAGGACAGTTTTAGAAGTTGGTTCTCTTCCACCATGTGGGCTCCTGGGATTGAGCTTGGGTTAACCTGAAAGCAACTTTGCCCGCTGAACCATCTCGCCAGCCCTATTTCTGGCTCTTTATGTGGGTTCTTGGAACCCAAACTCAGGTCCTAATTTTTACACAGTGGACGCTTTCCAGACTAAGTCATCTTCCTACCCCCAACAAGATTTTTAAAGCTATTATTATTACTTTAAAATGCAAGGGTAAATTTACCTCAGGATTTTTTTTCTGTGAACTCAGTTATTTTAGAGACGAATATTTCCAGGAACTACTTCAGTCCGTGAACTGTGTATTTCTAAATTAGTTTAGTAATAGTTACAGATAACACAAGTTCATAACTTGTCGTTATTATTATTATCGCTGTAAACATTAGTCTGGAGTGTTTGCTTTTCTCTGATAAATTTATCAATGACCATATCATTAGCCAGGTTTTCAAAAACATTTTTAAATGTAACACCAACTGAAGTACAAACCCTTCAGTCTTACCCTGGCACCCTGCCTTCAAGATATAACAATGGACAAAGAGTATCACAAAGATGTGGGGGTAATCAACCAATATCTGATTTTTTTTGAGCTGTTTCTTTTTTTTTAATTTTTAAATTCATTTTACATAACAACCACAGTTCCCCTTCCCTCCCTCCGTCCTCCCCATCCTACCCTCATCCACTCCTCAGGAAGAGTAAGGCCTCCCATGGGGAAATCAACAAAGTCTGGCATGTCAAGTTGAGGCAGGGCCAACCCCCGCCCCCCCACCACCATATCAAGACTGAACATGGTATCCCATCATAGGGAATGAGCTCCAAAAAGCCAGTTCATGCACCAGGGATTTGACTTAAGGCATGTTTCATGAAATGGAACCCATAGCTGACATTACTTGTGTGGCTGAGAATCAGGGACCAAGGGTAAAACCAAATATTTTTTTTTATATTTATTTATTTATTTATTAAAGATTTCTGTCTCTTCCCCGCCACCGCCTCCCATTTCCCTCCCCCTCCCCCAATTAAGTCTTCCTCCCAGCCCGAAAAGCAATCAGGGTTCCCTGTCCTGTGGGAAGTCCAGGGAACCCCCACCTCCATCCAGGTCTAGTAAGTTGAGCATCCAACCTGCCTAGGCTCCCACAAAGCCAGTGCGTGCAGTAGGATCAGAAACCCATTGCCATTGTTCTTGAGTTCTCAGTAGTCCTCATTGTCCGCTATGTTCAGAGAGTCCGGTTTTATCCCAGGCTTTTCCAGACCCAGGCCAGCTGGCCTTGGTGAGTTCCCAATAGAACATCCCCATTGTTTCAGTGTGTGGGTGCACCCCTCGCGGTCCTGAGTTCCATGCTCGTGCTCTCTCTCCTTCTGCTCCTGATTTGGACCTTGAGATTTCAGTCCTGTGCTCCAATTTGGGTCTCTGTCTCTGTCTCCTTTCATCGCTTGCTGAAGGTTAATATTCAGGAGGATGCCTATATGTTTTTCTTTGGGTTCTCCTTATTTAGCTTCTCTAGGATCACTAATTATAAGCTCAATGTCCTTGGTTTACGGCTAGAAACCAAATATGAGTGAGTACATCCCATGTTCCTCTTTTTGGGTCTGGCTTACCTCACTCAGGATAGTGTTTTCTATTTCCATCCATTTGTATGCAAAATTCATGAAGTCCTTGTTTTTTATTGCTGAGTAGTACTCTAATATGTATAAATTCCATACTTTCTTCATCCATTCTTCCATTGAAGGGCATCTAGGTTGTTTCCAGGTTCTGGCTATCACAAACAATGCTGCTATGAACATCGTAGAGCATATACTTTTGTTGTATGATAAGGCCTCTCTTGGGTATATTCCCAAGAGTGGTATTGCTGGGTCCAAGGGTAAGTTGATCCCGAATTTCCTGAGAAACCGCCATACTGCCTTCCAAAGTGGTTGCACAAGTTTGCATTCCCACCAGCAATGGATGAGTGTACCCCTTTCTCCACAACCTCTCCAACAAAGGCTATCATTGGTATTTTTGATTTTAGCCATTCTGACAGGTGTAAGATGGTATCTTAAAGTTGTCTTGATTTGCATTTCCCTGATCGCTAAGGAAGTTGAGCATGACCTTAAGTGTCTTTTGGCCATTTGAAGTTCTTCTGTTGAGAATTCTCTGTTCAGCTCAATGCCCCATTTTATAATTGGGTTGATTAGCCTTTTACGGTCTAGTTTCTTGATTTCTTTATATATTTTGGAGATCAGACCTTTGTCAGTTGCGGGGTTGGTGAAGATCTTCTCCCAGTTGGTGGGTTGCTTTTGTGTCTTAGTGACAGTGTCCTTTGCTTTACAGAAGCTTCTCAGTCTCAGGAGGTCCCATTTATTCAATGAGGTCCTTAATGTCTGTGCTGCTGGGGTTATACGTAAGAAGTGGTCTCCTGTGCCCATGTGTTGTAGAGTACTTCCCATTTTCTCTTCTATCAGGTTCACTGTGTTCAAACTGATATTGAGGTCTTTAATCCATTTGGACTTGAGTTTTGTGCATGGTGATAGATTTTCGATAAAGGAGCTAAAAGTATACAATGGAAAAAAGAGAGCATCTTCAACAAAACCAAATATTACTGTTCTGAAAAAAAAAGGAGCAAAAATGACTCTTAGTGACATTCTGAAAAATATTTTTATAGAAAAGATTAAGACTTTCTATAGTAATTTACTTATAATTTGGAACATATCTGAAAAGTCCAACACTGAAATCAGCTTGTTTTTCTTTAGCTATCTGCTAGTTTAACGTTAATATTTTGTTATATTATTAGGTAATCACAATTCTGTTATTTTGCTTTAGTTTTCAAATATTTAGTTTTAATTATGTGTCTCTGTGTGCGGTTTTGTGCACATGAGTGCCCATGGGAAGCAAAGGGAGCTGCAGTTGGTCCTGAGACACTTGACATGGGTCCTGGGAACTGAACTCGGGTGTTCCGCACCGACAGCAAGTGTTCTTGTCCACTGAGCCCTCTCTCCAAGTCCCTAATTCTGTGTAATTCCTTAAGACAGAGCATTGGCTATGAACTGGAGACTTGACTGTCTTAAGCTTGACGCGTCCCTCTGAAACTGCCCACTACACCTCCTGTGTGCACGGGATGCTATCACGGATTGTGACTGAGAAGAGAGGCGTTTGAGTTAGGCTATGACCTGCCACAAGCTTTGTCCCACTAATGTTAGCTTAGAAGTCAAACACCGTGAACACCATTTTGGCATCATGTGAGGATTCTCATAGGTTTGTGATACCTACACGTGGGAAAGTAAGTTAACAAAGGAATGAATTATTACAGTCACCTCCCGACACGTGGTCCTGATAGGGATTTTTCTGTGATAAATGCCAGACCACACAGCTGCTCTGTCAGCATCAGAGTGGTTCCAGTAAAGAAAGAGGTTTCGGGGTGAAAATGAGCGCAGAGACTTTATTTAACCTACCTCTCTGCATACGAAAGAACCGATTTACCTTAAAAACACCTTGCATGGAGAATGAATGGGTTTTACGCTTCTAATTGAGTCAACTGGGTTCCAGTAAACTCCCAACACTGCTCTCTTCTCTTCAGAATCACTTGTCTGGAGTCTTCCTGTCAGAATATTCTCCTCCTTTGCAAGACACATAATAATCTCATTTAAAATCACAGAGTTCCGTGACACCAAGGAAGCTGACAGAGCTCCCCCCTGCTTGCTGTTGTGATCCGGCTCCTGAGTGACTGCTTTTCTCCACTTACTGTTTCATAGCTCTTCGTTCCTCAACACTTCAATTTATTTTTGGATCCCTCCTTGGCAGACGCTGATTTATATATACATTACTTCCAGCAGGATCAACCTCGAACGAAAGAACAAGAAGAAACAGGAGGAGCAGGAGCAAGACAGCAAATACCCCATGTTCCTGCTGTTTCTCGTGAAACCCGCTGGCTCCTGCCCTGTGAACCTCGATTGCCCAGCTTGTCCGCGAAGGAAGCCGCGAATGAACATGCCCTGAAGTTTCTGTAAAGTCACAGGCGCTATCGCTCAGCTGACCAGGAATGAGGCTGAGGTCTCTTGATGCCCATGGTTAGGCCAGGCACAGAATTATGTGCTGCACTGAAAAATTGATATGCTAATGTGTCATACTTAGGCACAGCTGACCATTTATTCCTAAAACGCTCCATGTTAATGTGTTTGCCTTTTCAAGTTATTGTTGTGCGCTCATCTCCACAACAGATTTCTAAAACATTCAAGCACCTCAAATTATCTCTAACCCAGTGTCAAAACAAAGAAAAGAAAAGCAGCTGGAATCACTAATCATCTTTTTTTTTTTTTTTTTAAGGAGATCCGTTGAGAAAGGCAGACGAAGCTTCCATGGGGAATGATGCTAATTTCTGTAGGGCAGATACTGGCAAGGGAGGGAGGAACTCTTAAGCAGAAGCCAGAGGTCTGAAACATGTAACAGTGTATGTTCAGTGTTTTGGTCTATTTCGTTCTGTTCAGCAGAGTGACTAGGGAATACATTATGCGAAGAACCGAGGTTCATTTCTTACGGTCCAGAGGCTGAGCAGGCAGATGTCAACAGCCTGCTTGTGGAAGGCTTAAGGGCAAGAAAGCTCATAATTCTCAGATGCGATGGTTGAGGGAAGCAGAGCAAATTCATCTTTATTAGGAGCACCCTGCCTCAATAACCATTCTATGGCTACGATAACAGTGTCTGTCTAGTCGCGTGTGGCTGCCCTCGTGATCCTGCCCGCTTAGGAAGATTCCCGTGGTTCTGCTTTCAAGACTCCAGCACTGCTGCATTAGCTACAAAGCTTCCAACGTGAAGCTTCCACGTGTCATTGGCACAGACGCGGCAGGGTGCAGGGGATGAAGGCAGTGGCCTGAAATGGTGGAGCAGGAGCAAATCCAGTAACAGAAGCTCAGAGGGCAAAGGGTAGAAGTCAAGGCTGAGATGTGGCCAAGAGGGAGAAAACGCCCAGTAGAGCAACACCTGGCATAATTTTATGTCATTTTATCTATTTGTCATATTTTTCGTCTCCAAAGGCACTGCAATATAAAATTACTCTGAAATCCAGTGCTTGGGAAGGGATGTTACTTTTAAGTGGACAAGGATAAGATAGTTTGGGATCACCTGTCAGTCTAGTTTTTCATAATACAGCACACAGTATATGAAATTAAATAAGAGGCTGAAGGGCCAGTGAGATGTCTAAGCATGCAGAGGCACTTGCTGCCAATCCTGACTCCCTGACATCTGTCCCATGGCAGAAGGAGAGAACTACCCCTGAAAGTTGTCATTTGGCCTTCATCTGAGTACCCCTGTTTAAAATTACCCTGAGTCTGGGAGTAGGGGACACCCCCAAGTTAGGGGGCCTTAATATGCCACAGTTGCAGGGTGAACAGAAAACCTGGGGTGCTGTTGTGCAGAAGGAGGGAGGCAGACTGACATGACAAGAAGTGTCCATGCTGAGACCGTCGGTCAGCTCAGGAGCAGAACGCACGGGCGCAGGAGCCCTGTCCTCAGTCCCTCAGCGGTGGGGAGCAGATAACCCTCGACTGTGAAAACCTTGCATCTGAGGCCAGTGGGTAAACTGGCATCTGGGCCACCTGTCCTCTTCCGTGCTCTGCGGTGGAGCCCAGAACTCTGAACGTTTATTTGACGTTGAAATTGCATCCCTCCAGTACAGTGCAGGTGGCCTTCTGCCTGTACCCCAGTGGTGTTGCTTCTCACATTCCGAATGAACATAGGAGCCACCCCCAACTAGGATACGAGCTACTGAACCATGTGTCAAAAGGACGGGATCATTTGCCCAGCCAACAGTCTGCAAAGCTAAGTGTGTCCAGCAGAGGCCCCGGGTATGCAGAAGAGGAAGATCCTAAAGCAAAGCCAGCGCTGGTGGTCAGGAGACACAAGCCTGCCAGGACTCAACACCAGCGTAAACCACAGCAACGTGAGAGTGCGCAAGCGCGACTAGCCCCTCTCCCGCGAACACAACTGCCAATCTCAAATTTCTCAAGACCTCAGAAAAGCTGTTCTTATATTTTTTCTTGCATTCTTTTAAAATTATAACATAGTTGAAAAGTTTTTCATTGTGTATATTCATTTTACATGGTGCTATGTCATAGAAAACATTTCCAAACACGTATGTATATTTGGCATATTCTTTTCAAGCCCGTATACTCTCTCACCTCTGCTGTTTCTGCTTCTCTCCACAGGGTCCTTATTGTTCCCCACAATAGCTTTGTTTCTACATGTATGTAATACATACGCACATGGTGTCGGGTATCCATATAAAATCTAGGAACCACACAGGAGGGAACAGATACAGCATTTGTCTGTTTGAGGTTGGCTTACTTTGCTTATTTTCAGTGCATCTATTTCCATACAAATTATATAAGTTTTTTTTATGGCTGAAAAATTCCACTGTGTATGTATGCATGTTTTCTTTATCCATTCTGTGTTTTTCCACACCTCAATGGGCTTCATAACTTAGTTCTTGTGAATGGTGAGCCACATGGATTTTTGTGTCTTGGTGACTTGGCTTCTTCTGGTTAAGTACCCAGCAATGGAATACCTGGGGCAATTTTGGCTCTTTATGAGAAAGCACCCTACTGATGTCTACAGTGGCTGGACTTGTGCAGACTCTCCCTGGTGTACACACCAGTTCCCTTTATTCCCACCCTCATCACCTTTCGAGCTTGCTTTCTGACATTTTGAAGAGCCAGATGGAGCTTCAATATAGCTTCAATCTGCATTTCTCTGATGGCTTACAAGATTAAATATTTTACCAATTCTTTTTTGCTATTTGCATTTTATTTTTGTTGGACTATCTGATCATCAGTTCATCTACTGATTTGGTTAATTTCTTGTTGTGTATTTGTGTAGTCTAGACACTAATCCTTTGTCATATGTACAGCCAGCAAAGATTTTCTACCCTCTTTTCCTTGGATTACCTGTAACCTTAGCTCTGAAGAAACCACAGTTTTATGAGTCCCATTGATCAGGTATTGATGGTTTTTGCCAACTTTTTTGAAGTTCCCGCTCATGTCTCAGTGTGTTGTCCTCACTTTCTGCTCTAAGAGTTCAGAGTATCAGGGTGTTATAATGAGGTCTCTGGTCCATTTAGAACTGATTTTTTTAAATATAGGGTGGGCAACATAGATCGAGTTTTGTTTTTCTCCATGTGGATACCCCGGTTCTCCAGTGCTATTTGTTGAAAAGCCTGTTTTTCAATATGTATTTTATCATCTTTCCCAAAAATCAAGTGACTGAAGGTATGTGGACTTCCTGGCTCTTCCGTTCTATTTTACTAGTCTATGTGTCTGTTTTTTGCTAGACCAGGCTGTTTTGTTGTTGTTGTTGTTATGACTCTGCAGTGTAAACTGAAATCAGGTATGATGATAACTCCTGCATCATCATCATCGTCATCATCTTTATCATCATCTTCATCATCAATCTGCTCAGCATTGTTTTAACTCTCTAGGACCGTCTGTGATTTCACATGACTTTTAAGACTTCTGTTGCTTTGGAGATTGGCATTGCAGTGTGGACAGAATTGTTCTGGATCAACCTTGCTTTTGGAACAGAGCTACTTCCACAACATTAATCCCCACAGTCTATGAGCATCACCACTGGTGTGGGACAATTCTGTATTCTGTCAATTATGTTTTAAATAAACACTGATTGGCCAGTAGCCAGGCAGGAAGTACAGGCGGGACAACCAGAAAGGAAGTAGAGGTGGGGAAATGAGAACAGGAGTATTCTGGGAAGAAGGAAGCTTTTTCCACAGTCCTGTCCAGACACCGAAGAAGCAGGATGCCACCTACCCTGCTGAAAAGGGTACTGAGCCATGTGGCTAACATAGATAAGAATAATGGGCTAATAATGGGCTACATAATTTATAAGAGTTGATAAGAAGCCTGAGCTAATGGGCCAATCAGTTTATAACTTATGTAGACCTCTGTGTAATTTTTTTTAGGACAAAATGTCTGTGGGACCTGGTGGCTGCACAGAAACCCCGACAAGCAGGCCCTCATGTTACACAACACCTCTACATTTTCTATTCCTTCCTGACTTCAAATTCTCTTTAGGGGGACCTTTTGTTTCTTTGGTTAAATTTATTCCAAATATTTATTTATTTTTTGAAGCAATTGTAGATGGGATTATCTCCTTGATTTCTTTTATAGTATGTTTGTTATTGCTATACATGAAGGATACTGATTTTTGTATATTGATTTTATATACCATTACTTTGCTGAAGATATAAGAGTTTTCTGGCTAAGTCTCTAAGGACTCTTCTTTATAGAATCATGTCATTGGTAAAAAAGAAACTTTGATGTTTCCCTCCTGGTTTATATCATTTTTATTTCTTCTTTCGTCTTATTGCAGTATCTAAGACTTCAAGCAGAATATTGGATAATTGTGGAGAAGTGGATACCCAGGACTCTAGTACGAATGATCTGAACTTCTTGCTTCTTAGTATAAGTTGACTGTAGGTCGCCACAAGCAACATGCACTGTGTTGAGATAAGTTCATTTTATTCCTAATGTTCCAGGGAGCTCTTATGGTGAAAGGGTGTCAGAATCAGAGAAAATCCAGATTAGTAAAAATAGAGATAAGAAGGGGTGGTTATTATCTCTAGTAATAATATTTTACCTGAATTCATAGGATGATTAGGGAATATTGCTAAAGTCTGTATTAAAAACTGGAAAGTATAGAAAAACTGAAGAAATCCCTACACACATATTGCTCACAAATTAAATCAAGGAAACAAAACAATGTAGACAGACCCACAACTGCAAACCATTAAAGCAGCAGCAACGAAGGAAATGCCTTTGAGTAGATGAACTCCCTGCCAAAGTCTGTCTAACCTTTAAGTAAAGTCCAATGATAACACTATCCAAGCTGTTCCATAAAACAGAAAGACTACGACCAAAGTCAGCCTGTAACACTAGCAATACTTTGAGATCAGAACTGAAAAAAGATAGATATTAAAAGAAAGCTATTAATCAGTTTCCCCAATGAATATAGTTGCAAAATGTAATAAGACTTTTACAAACCAAATTCAAAAAGGCATAAAACACATCTTCTATGGTAAAATAGACTTTATGACAAAAGGATGGATCAAAATATGCAATTTATTAAATTCAATAATTATAGAAATGGATCCAAGGGTGGAAATCACAATATAATCTTAATAGGTATAGAAAAGGCATTTGATAAACTTCAACACCCATCACAACACTATTTCAACAAAGTAAAGGCAGTCCATGAAAAGCCAGAGGCAACGTTATACTAAGTAGGAGAAAACCCTGAAAACATTTCTTCTAACATCAACCTTAGAATATTTATCTAGAGCAGCAAGATAAGACACAGGAATGAAAGTTATACAAACAAAAAAGAAAGAAATCAAACTGGCTTGTTTTCAGAGGTATGGTACTACACTTCAGACAGGAAATATTTCACCAGAAAACTTTCACACCTCATAAATACTTTTGGTAAAGGAGTTTAGATACAAAATTAAAATTCAAAAATCATAGTTTTCCTATACACCAATAATAAACTTTTTGAGAAATAAGGATGAAGAAATTTGTTTACAATAGCTTAAAAAAACCTAAAAGAGACAATCAAAAGACTCCAAAACACAGCCTAGGGAAAGATAACAACACAAAAATAATCCTAGAAGACTTTTGCAATAAAAACTTTAAGATACTGAAAATATTGAAGAAGAAACTAGAAGACCAAAGAATTTCCCATGCTCATGGCAGACAGAATTAATATTGTGAAAATGGTTATAATGGCAAAAAAAAAACCCAACAGATTAAAGGTAATGCCTATCAAATTTTCAATGAGATTGTTTTCCTTAGTTCTAGTTCTAGAAAAAAATTATAAAATTCATTTGGAAGCATGATAACCCTTGAACAGTCAGAACAATCTTAAGCAGAAAGAGTAATATTAGAGGGATTACAATATCTGACCTCAAATCATACTGCAGGCTATAGTAACAAACATGGAAATCAGATTAGAATAGAAGACCCATAGATGCTCACACAGATACAGCCATGGAATATCTGAGCAGTACGTCAAAATGCACATTGGAAAAACGGTTCTGAGAAATCTGAATTTCCAATGTAAAAGAATGTAACTCTTTGTGAAAATAAATTTCAAATGTATTAAATATCTTAATACAGGACTTGAAACTTTGAAAATGATAAAGGTAATACAAGGGAAAACCCTTCACATTATCCACACAGGCCAAAGCTTTCTGAAAAGGACTCTCATAGCACAGGAACTAACGTGAGGAACTGACAAATGGAGTTAAAAATCTTTTTAACAGTAAAAAAAAAAAAAAACAATCAGCAGAAGGAAAAATCAACCATAGAATGGGAGGAAAAATTTTCCGACTACATAGACATATGTTAATATCTAGAATCTACAAATAACCCCCAAATTAAATACCCCAAACCCAAGCCATTAAATAAACAAATGATGGAATGAATTAAATGGATAGTTCAAAAAGGAAGAAATACAAATGGCCAATTTTGGAAAGTAGTTCAATGCCCACCAGTAGATACCAGGAAAATGGGAATTGCAACTACACTGAGATTCTACCTAACCCACCCAGTTAGGATGGTTTTCATCAAAGTCAGCAACAAATTCTGTGGAGAATGTGGAGAAAGAGGCATTTTTATAGATTTTTTAGGTCAGGGTGTAGCTCATGCACACATTCTGGAAACCTGAATGGAGGGTCCTCCGGAACTGAAAATAGAATACCTGTCCCATCCAGCTGTGCTCCTCTTAGGTGTATAGCTGAAAGATAGGCACATAACAGAGATAATACACAATTATGTTTATCGCTGCACTATCCATAGTAGCCAAAATTTTGAGCCAGCCTAGAGGAATGGGTGGGAAAATGTGGATGTATGCCAGTGGAATTTTATTTAGTCATGAAGAAGAATGAAATTATGACATTTTAAGAAGAGTCATGGAACCTCAGACTATCATGGTAAACAAAATAAGCCAGTCCCAGAAAGATAAACCTGCGTGTTCTCAATGTGGAACTTCAGCCTTGCATGCACAGTGAGGCTGAGTGGGAACAGAGCAGGTGACACAAATGCAGAGGAGGAATTATTGTGGGTGGAAAAACAGGACCCAGAACAGGTGTGGGTGGGGCGAAGAGTTGGCAAGTGAAGGCAAAGGACAATGGCACATGTGTGAAAAGTCCAGTGCAAGACCTTGCTTTGCATTCTAACCTAAAAAATTGCTAGATATATTAAAAAAGAATGCATGCATAAGAAGTAAATTCTTGTCACTGGAGCACTTTTAGAAGACTACTTCCTTCTCTTTCCTCTTTCTTTCACATGGGGCCTCAGCTCGCTGTACCACCACTATGCACCTGATGTAGTCTATTCTACTTCTGAGCTCATGGCAGAGGTGTGAACTTATTATAACTTGCAAATAATCTTCTTAAAATAGTTTTTTAAATGAACTTTAAATTCGGAAAGCTCTGCATACTGGTTATTGAAAAAATGATTCTTCAATAGTATATCTTTTGATGGGACTATTTCAACTATTAAATTTTTATTATTTGTGTGTGTGTATTCTAGATAATTGTTTATATACTTGCTTATCTTTTAAATTTATTTTTATTGGTTTTAATTATATTCATGTGTGGGTATGTGAGTACAGAGGCGGGATGTATTGGTTTACCCTGGAGCTGGAGTTAGAGGTGGTTGTGAGCTACCTGATGTGGGTGCTGGGATCAAACTTGGGTCCTTTGGAAGAGCAGTATGTGTTCTTAACCAGTGAGTAATCTCTCTAGATTCACCTCAACTTTTAAAAAAGGTATCACTGTATTTAATAAACCTTCAATAAGTGCCAACATCTATACATCAAGAACTTTCTTGGAAAACTGTATTTCAAAGTCTCAAGAGATCTTTAAAACTGAGCCTCCATCTCTGTATAGCCTCTTGATATGGATATGAAAAACAGGCATTATCTTTGGAAGGACCCATGGGAGGATGACTACATGCTTTGTTTATGAATGACTGTGTGATCCTTAAAAATAAACACTTTAATTATGATGGTGTCAAGTTTGAAATATGTTTTTTATTATATATAGAGTTTTATTAATAAACTCCAGTTTACTAATATAATATATAGAATGTAGTGGTTTAAATGTAAATGACCCTCATAGAGTCAGATATTTGAATACTTGGTCCCCAGTTGGTGGAACTATTTGGGAAGGATTAGTAAATGTGGCCTTGCTGGAGGAGGTGTGTCTCCGGATATGAACTTTAAGGATTCAAGAAACCATGACAATCCAAGTTAGCTCTCCTTGCCTTGTGCAGTGAGCCCTCCAGTTACTGCTCTAGCACCGTGCCTGTCTGCCTGCTGACATGCTGACCACTATTATGATCTTGGACTCTAATAGCCCCCAAAACTCCTTTCATACATCATATTGATCATGGCATCTTATCAAAGCAGTAGAGAAGTAACTAAAATCTATCTATCTATCTATCTATCTATCTATCTATCTATCTATCTATCATCTGTCTATCTATCTATCTATCTATCTATCTATCTATCTATCTATCTATCATCTATCTATCATCTATCTATCTATCTATCATCTATCTATCTATCTACTATCTATCTATCTATCTATCTATCTATCTATCTATCTTTCTATCTATCTATCTATCTATCTATCCATCCATCCACCCATTATCCTCTCTCCATCCATCCATCCATCCATCCATCCACCCATCCATCTGTCCTATCCTATCTATATCTATCTATCTATCTATCTATCTATCTATCTATCTATCTATCTATTATCTATCTATCTATCTATCTATTTAATCTATATATATATATATAATGTACTAATCCCAGTTCCCCTTTTTGCTCCTCTTCCTACTTTCCCAACTTTCCCCTCCCCCCTCCTTCTTCTCCCTCTACTTCTTCCCACTTCCCCCATCTGCTGCTCAGAGAGGGTAAGACCTCCCATGGGGAGTCAATAAATTCTGTCATATCACCACATTGAGGCAGGATCAAGGCGCTCTCCCTTGTGTCTAGGCTGAGCAAGGTTTCTCTTTATAGGAAATGGGTCCCCAAAGGCCAGACCATTCATTAGGGATAGCTCCTGGTCCCACTGCCAGGGGCCCCATAAACTGCCCAAGCCATTCACTGTCACCTGCTTTCAGGGGGCCTAGATTGGTCCCTGGTTGTCAGTTCAGAGTCAGTGAGCGCCCACTAGTTAGGGTCATCTGTTTCTGTGGGTTTCCCCGTCATGGTCCTGTTATTGCTCGTCCCTCTCTTCTACCAAACCCCAGCACCTCTGTCCAGTGGTTGGTTGTGGATCTCTGCATCTGTTTCCATCAGTTATTGGATGAAGGTTTTAGGAGATCATGTCTTTCTGGATCTGGGTTACATTACCCCGGATGGGTTTTTCTACTTCTGTTCATTTGCTTGCAATTTTTTTGCAACTGTGTAGTACTCCATTGTGTAAATGTACCACGTTTTCTTTATCATTCTTCAGTTGAGGGGCATCTAGGTTGTTTTCAGTTTCTGGCTATTATGAATAATGCTGCTATGAACATAGCTGAATAAATGTCCCTCTGGTATGAGTGTACCTCCTTTGGGTATATGTCTAAAAGTGGATGGATCTTGAAGTAGATTGATTCCCAATTTTCTGAGAACTGACCATGCTGATTTCTGTCTTTCTTCATTTGCTTGTTGTTTGGTTTTGCGATATGGTCTTACATAGCCAAGCTTGAGCTGGAACTTGCTATATAGCCTAGGTTTGCTTTGAAATCATGTTCTTTTTTCCTCTACTTTCCAAATACTGAGATTCTTAGCATTTGCCACTATATCTGAACATCCTTGCATTTTGTAACTAACTGTCATATCTTATAATTGAAATTCAGATATCACTATGCGCACCATCATCCTGGCTTTGCAAGCCATTTAGTGTGGTATCACTGCTCTGGCTCAGAGATTTAGAAGCACACAGTTCATTCTTCACTGCTGATGGTGATGTATATGGAGGCTTTCTGCTTATTATCTGTAGAGTTACCTGCACTTTGGATCTTCATGCAGAGAACAATAACTTGTTCATTTTTCTCATTGCGTATCTTCACTTCAGGAGGCAGTGTATGTCACGTGATCTTCAATACTGTGTGCACATTTTATTCAGCTTTCAACCTGGCCTTATCTTCAGTTTAATGCAACATCTTCTTGCTGCTGTAACTATTAAACAACCGCATACCACCACATTCTAAATAACTCTAAAATAATACAGAATCCTTATCTGGTACTTGGTATTTTCAGGGTCTGAGATCCTTTTGAGCACAAAGAGATGGAAGAAAAGCAGGCATTCATGGGTTGTGAGTCAGTTCTTTTCACAGAATTGAATTTTTTGTTTTTATATCTCTGAGTACTTAAAAAATATTGTCATGTTCCCCACAAAATGCAGCTTGGATGTGTGCATACACATAGTCATGTGTGTTAGAGGAGGAGGGAAAGATTTGGAAGCCATTCTATGTCACTGTAGACATTCTTATACATATATACATATACACCAGAGAAACTTCTAGAGCTGTTGGAGCCATCACTTCACAGAAGGCTTTCCAGGGTAGTGAGCTATGTTGCTGGTTACAGAAATAATAATTTAGTTTGTTGCATAAAGTGTGATTTTATCAATTTAATCAATGTCAACTGTTTCCTCTGTGATGACCAGAATCCTCCCAGAGCTATACCATGAGAAATAGCCCTAATTTTATTCTGCTCCAACCAAGACTGTGTTCTTGTCCTCTTTTCTAGGGATATTTCTAAAAGGTCTCTACAAGCTCAATAGAAAAAAATACATTCAATGAACAGTATCTGGCATAAGGAGCACAAGAGAGCGAGAAAGGGCTGTTTCTGTGCTGTAAAGCAGATTCTATCCCTGATAGAAAGATGTGTGACCGTGAAGCACAAGCAGTTGGGGTTTGCTCTGCTGTTCACAGTCATCACTTAACTGAGCTTCTAGCAATGTACGGACCCACATCAGATGTGGGGACTTCATATCACAGCATCAATGGCATGGAACCATTTTATTCAGCCTCAAAAAGAGATTTATATCCCAATGTTCTAGAGACGATAATTACCCAAAGACTAGACACCTCATCCTTATTAATATAGATTTGTCCTTAGGAGGTGTGCATGGAGGAATTCTAGAAACTAGACATACTTTTTCCCCACTGAGTTCCTGGAAACAGTCATATGTGTTTCCAGGACAGTGGGTTTCTGTACTTTAGGAAAGAGGGAAAGTCCTTGAGGAAATTGACCAATCAAAGAGAAAGAATCAGCATGGTTAATCTGACTCTGGAAAAAAAGCAGCCTTGTCTTTGCCAAGTGGGAAGGACTTTGGAGTAGGCGTGCAGCCGCTGTGAAAATCTGACATCCTTTGCCAAATTCTGGTACCTTGGATTCTGGGAATGAGAACATTAGCCATTGATTCATTCAGCTCCCTTTCATCCAAAAGATAACAATCTGGACACCCCGAAAGCCTGTGCTACCCAACAGATGCTGTCTCTTCAGAGGTGGCCCTCTGGGTTACAAGGGTCCTGTCCTCCCAATTGGATTTCATCTCCACAGTTTGAGTCACAAAACCATGTCATTACAATCAGAGCATCCTCGAGACTAAGAGGTCAAGTTCATTTCTAATATCTATGAAAGTTTTCCCATCATCATTAATGACCTCATGGCTGGAAAGTTTGAATTTTGCTAAGAGCTATGAACATGGAATAGCTTTAATTAAAGAAAAAGATACTCAATAATTGTTGGCTTGACATTTATAAGACAATAATTCGAGTAAAATCATATTCCATGAGAGAAATGGAATGTCCTCTTATGCTATTACCAGAATCTAAGGGTAAAATTAATTTAACTTTAAATAAATCTTTGCAAAATTATAACAAAAATACCGGGCGGCTTCTGAGTATCTCTCCAGACATCTAAACACGGCTGCCTGACGAAGATGGTTTCGGAAATAGGCTGGGTTTAAAACAATACTCCTGTAAAGAGATCAAAGAAATACAAATGGCATTAATCCTTAAAGGACGATTACCAGAAGTATATAGGAATGTAATCACATGTATTCAATTTTCTCTATCATCTTAAAGTATGCTAATGAATGAGATGAGATCCCTCGTGATTTGTCGGGGAAGACAAACAAGCCAGCATGATTGGAAAACAGATTATGTTTGCATCATAGAAGCTACTTGGCAGTACTGAATTTATTTTTGTGAGTCTGGTAAAGGTAAGGAATGCAAACCTAACTTATGCTGTGTATACAACATGGTGCTACTCGATTTTGCGTGTGTATACCAGGCAACAGTGGCGGGTCCTCTATGACGCCGTCTTGTATATATCGTACACTGTGCTTGCCCCTTGCATCTCCTGCCTCTGGCCTCCTTACTACGTTTCCCTAAGCGGTTTCACACAGTGTACTCTGGGGTGGCTACTTTAAAGAAGGGAGTGATTGTAAACGGTTGAGTTTTTGATAAAAGGGCCCGTAACTGACGCATTCAGTTGGAGAGTTAGGCTTTGTGGAAGGTGTGGTGCATGGGGGTGGCTGTGTATATATCTGCCGAAGAGGCTGCTCTCAGCCTCCCCTTTTCAGGTGAGGGCTTTCTCAGCTTGCCCTTCTTTTCCTCTTCAGACCAATTGCAAGGCTCAGCTCACTGTAAACGCCCAGTCTCTTGAGCTGCTGGCTTTTTTGTGCTGTCCGAGAGTTTTAGTATTTCAGTCAAAATTCAGATGAACATGTCTTGCTGGCTTCTTCTTCTACGGTTAAGCTGACAGGAATTCCCCTTTCTTGCTTCCTTCAGAGTTCTTAGGCTAGGCGACACTAGAAGAATTTGACAGAACTGGGGTCTGTTCAGAAGCAGTTCTTAGCCATCGTTGATAAGGGAGTGCTCTGTTAGTGCAAGTCTCAGAGGCAGCTCCTGCTACACTTGGAGACGTGGGGCTTCAGATGCCAACAGGGGTTACTATAGAACATTCTAAGAACATACTATAGAACATAGGCTGATGGGGTTACTTGGAACTGGATCATTTTTGAAGTTAACAGTTGATTTTCATTTTGAGAAATACTGGAGCTATAAACCACTTCTTAAAAATGCATGTAAACAGAGATGACCAACTTTAGAGAATGCATGAGATTCTTTTCGGCTGAATCACAAACTTGAGGCTGAGAAACTCACAGATTAAAATACTTTCACTCCCAGAAACATTGCTTCTAAAAGGGTCAAAGAGAAGTAACTACCCTGCATGCGGCCCAGGACGATTGTTGTTACATAGGACAAGGTGATTCAATCCATTCCACTTGAAACACAAATGGAAAACAGAGGTTAAAGAAACTCTAGTCCACTAACAGCCCCAGCTCTGTGTTGTATACCTTATTGTCTCCTTTGCGATGTCTTCTTAATCAGAGGGTCCCAGTTAGCGAGGATGGGCCGTACTCCACGAGGAACAATTTCTGAAAATGGGTGTTTGTTTCCCAAAGAGCAGGCAACATTTATATTGGTGAGATCTCAGTGAATCGCAGGATACTTAAGAATTATCACAGGGCTTCTCTTGATGGAAGGTAAAGCTACTAATAGACACCGACCACTAACGCTCTACCAGTTCAGATAGCAGCCAGTCTGTTAAGCATGTTGCCTATTATACTTTCTGAAAGTAATCCTCAAATGCAAGCCCAATGACCAGCAACACAGTTCTGTCCGGGGACATGGTCTCGGATTCTGAAAGAGCTTTTCTTCTGAGTTCTAACTCTTCTATTCCTCCATCTACACATGGGTAGCATTCTTCTTCAGGTGTGGTAGGCACATTGTTTAATGAGTGTGTGCTGCTAGCCTAGAGTGCACTTTCCTATTTCTGCTTTTCCAAAAAAAAGGGGGCGGGGATTAGGTTGAAGGATGGAGGGCTGTACCAAGGAGTAGGAGTGAGGGAAAGTGAGACAGGATGAGGGAAGAGGGACAGGGGACATTAAGAATGGTTAATGGTGTGGGTGGGCAGAGACCACGTAGAGGAGGCAGCATGGAAACTATTCTGATTTTTTTGAAATCACGTGTAATAATGAGCCTTCTGTGTTTTGGAGGCAATATGGGATCAGATGTGGGACTATTGTTAGTCTGGGCTATGTTATTTTGACTACAACCTCACCCTCCCTGAACCATGTTATTCCCCACTTGAAAAAGTAGCTGTTAAAGCAGACCCAGGACCAGTCTCCCCCATTTGGGTGGAACCACAAAGGGGCGTTTAGAACCATCAGAAGAGAGGTCACATCTGGCCACCCATTATTTTTGACCCTCTTGTCGTAATTGCAGCTTTCACTGTGTGTTCCTGTTAGCTGTCTGGCAGGCAAATGTTAGCGCTGGTTATGAAGCTGTAGTTTCCACACTTCCATTAATTTGTTGCTGCGTCTCCAAATGACATGTCCTTTTAAAGATCTATTCTCGGTTGTGTGCAACTCGCTGGGCGAATGATGATTTGTCCTCTTAAGGTGGCTGATCATTTCTCATTTGACTCTATTTGGAGAGTCAGCAGGGCTGACTATGACCAAAACGGACAGTCTCCCCGGGGCTGGAGCGAGGGAGCTGTGATTGTAATCAGAAGGAGGCCTCTGTGCTGATTAGTCTGGTCTTCAGAACAGAGGAAGTGACTCTCATTTAGCTATGCTGATAGGGCTTCTGGGAAGAAGCCGGCGTCCTGTCAGAGGGAATTACAGGAAGTCTGAGTTTCTGAGAGGAGAATGGAACTGGTGTGAGCAGCAGGTTCTGGCTGCTTGCTTGGTTGACAGGCTCGTGTTAAGGGCAAAGGATTGTGTAAAATAATGGATTATGTGAGGTAGAAGTTTATTTTTTAAAAGTAATTTGTAACCTTGGTAGCCTTGTGCTTTTATGATTTCTGTTTGTGGATGCCTTAACATTTACCTCTGTGTAGCTGGAGACTGCTTGTTCCTTTCCCAGCCACCCAGCCTCCCAGCCAAGAAATAATCACACAGAAACTGTATTAATTACAACACTGATTGGCCAATAGCTTAGGCACATTCCTGGCTAACTCTTATATGTTAAATGGACCCATTTCTATTAATCTGTGTATTTTCATGTGGTTGTGGCCTACTGGTAAAGTACTGTCTGGCGCCTGTCTCCTGCAGTGGCTACATGGCTTATCTCTGACTCCGCCTACTCTCTCTGCATGTCTTTTTCAGCCTGGCTATATTCTGGCAAGCCATTGGCCAAAAGCAGCATCTTTATTAACCAATGTCAATAATACATATTAATAGTATACAGAGGGGAATCCCACATCACCTCTGTATTAAATCCACATAATTGGATGAACGGGCAAGCCCCTTGATCTGTTAAGTTCTTGTGAGACAGTGATGTCTGAGGGGAAGACTGTTTCAGACCTGTCCTTAGCTTCCTGATTAATCAGGCAAAGAGTTTGTCCTTATTCAGTGCTGGATGTTGAGGTCACAGGCACACCTACATCATGGTGGGACATGACGTCTCCATACTTGATGTGGTCAGTCTTTCACGTGATGGAAACTGTACGAAGAATAATTGAGTCTGAAATAAATCCTCTTGGAAGGGAAAAAGCCTGCTATTGTCTGCTTTGTGAAGAAATGTGTTAGCTAATATGATGAACTTATTTTTTCTGATGAAGCTTACAGTCTTTGTCTCCTTTAAACTGAAGAAACATTGAGCCAGGATGGCTGGAAGGCAGAACAGTGCAAGTTGAAGGCTATGACGGGCTGTGTAGAGAGACACATCTCAGAACAAATACATACACAAACACAAGATAGAAACAAGCAAAACCCCTAGACAAAACAAATCAAACCAAAAGATGATTTCCTGATTTTTATTACTATGAAGGTAAACTTTTTTCTAATGTATTCTTGTCCCAAAATGTAGTGTTTCTCTTCCTTAAACAATTTTATTGGTCTCAGTAGCATTTAACCTTTCATGCCTTTAAGGATGGATTGGAATATTGTACAAGCTTTACATTTTTCTCTTATTGTTAATTTAGTAAAATTATATCATTGCTCCCTTCCTTTTTCTTTTTCCAAAGTTCCCCATATACCTTCCTTGCTCTCTTTTAAATCCATGGCCTCTGTTTTCATTAACTGTTGTTACATGCTCCTATGCAAATATATATGCATATACATACATTTCCTAAATGTAACTGGCTCAGTTTGCATAATGTTACCTGTATATATGTTTTCAGAGCAAGCATTTGGTACTGGGTAACAAACTGATGTGCTCTACCATGGAGAGGACTGTTTCTCCAGCTCTTAACATTCCTCAGTTGCCTGTATTCTTTGTGTAGGGCTGAGCATCAGGGCCTTTTCTGCTGTCTACTTTGGCATGCCTATTGGTGTCATCCTTGGTAAGTCTATTGGTGTCAGCTCATATTTGTGAAGTCATCTTGGTGAGACTTTATGGGTGTAGATCCTGACATTAGTAGAAGGCACAGCCTTACACCAACCTCCCTGATCCTTAGTCTTCCCAACCCTCCTCTGCAGTGATTCCCAGAGTCTTAGGTATGTGAGGTGTTCTGTAGATATAGTTGTATTGTGGATGGAGCCATTGGGACTGGGCAAAGGACAACCTTTGACAAATAGTTTCACCAATTCCTTGTCCGTTCTCATGTTTTAAGGTTGCATACAAGAACGCATGCTCAGTGGAACATGTTTTACGTCTACACCTTCCAGTCCAGAGAATGGTCTACAGCAGCACTTAAATAGTCATTAGAACCCGAGACCTTGATTCCTATCAGGTGCAGAACCTTTGAAACCTGCATTTACCAGGTCTCACAGGTAAGCACCACAGGAGATCTGAATGCACACTCAAATTTGAGAAATACTACATACAACAGATGTAAGAACCAAATCTTTTTTTTTTTACTATATTCTTAGGCACTTCTTATTCTCACTGCTTATATATGAACTTATTTTGTATTCTTCTTACTTAATATCAACAATATCAATTCAGTTCTATATTATCTGCAAGAATACGTTACTGATTTCCAAAACAATACACGTCTAATTTCTTTGTCCTTTTGTGTAGACTGAATTCTTTTCATAAGGGAATTAACTGAAGGAGATGGTCTAGGGCCCCGTCAGTGTTTCTCTGATATTTACCATTGTATGTAAGTTTGAGAAGAGTGACGGCGCTCTGTTATTTCACCTTTTGTAGAAAAGAATTAATGCTGATTCACAAACATCTTAAAAACAAGCATGATATTGAAGCTAAAGATTAAGGAAGTTACACTGTTTTATTTTTAAATAAAATGTTATATTAAAGTTGTGCTGTCATGGTTTTAAGTTTTGTTATTCTCCTTAAACTCATTTTAGTCACAGTTATTAATTTTGCTGTCTGGGTTTTCAATTTGCTCAATTTTTCTTTCATAAAATCACCTGTTGTTATCCACGGGCCATTGGTGCCAGGGCCCCCTGCGGATTCTAAAATCTCTGGGGCTCAAATGCCTTGTGGAAGATGCTGTGGGATCTGCATGCAATGCATGCATGTCTTTCCATCAGTTTAAATCATGCCTAGATTACTTGTCATGCACACTGAAATGTCGTTGCTATGTAAACAGCTGTGATAGCGCATCATGTAGGGAAGAGTGCAAAGCAAAAAGTCATCATTTCAGTACAGATACATTCCCCACCCCGGATGCTTTCCTGTTTGTAATTGGTTAAATTGACAGACGTGGATCAAGAAAAAAGAGAGATAACTGATTTACCAATCAAGTTTGTCATCTTTGCAATTTATTTTTCTCTTATTCTTACTATATCAAAAATGTGTTTTCTTTCTAGCTCTCAGTTGTCTATCCATGACTTTAGCTTTCATTCCCAAGAATGATGAGTTTATTTCATCCTGCTTGCTTATAGCTTTTCTTTTTTGATAAACTTTAAGTACCTTTACTCAGCTTTCTGCAGAATTTTATAAAAATGGAACCATTTTTTTTTCAATGCTGGGGTGTGGAGCCAGGGCCTCATCCATGCTAAGGACTCCAACATGGAGCTCCATTACAGCAGGGAGCCTTGCTCTGTTTGCACAGCATCTTTGCTGTAATGCTTTTGCACCCACGGCTGCATCATGAAGTTTGCACTTCCATTTTGCTCTTTTAAATTATCCGTGCATCTCACAGTCACTTTGTTCGTTTAGTAACTGATGAGTTTCTGTTGGTTCTCAATATGAATAAAATGGCTTGAAGTTTCATTTCTTTCAGAAAAACACCTGAAAAAAAGGATGGTGGGTCCTGTGGCAACCATATGCTTACCTTCTCTTGCCAATGGGGACCCGAGTCCTCTGCATTCCCACAGTGGTACTGAGTACTCCCAGCCTTGAGGTTGCAATCCTCCTGCTCACACTTCTGAGTGATAGGGTTACAGAAGTATGCTCTAAGGCTGGTCATGGTGCCATCAACAAACCTGGCATCATAGATATGTCTATGTATTGTTTGACGTGAGTTTGTTGTTACTCATTTATTTTTGTTTTTGAAAAATGGTCTCACTATGTACTCCTGGCTATCTGAACACACTCAGTAAAGCAGGCTGGCCTTTGACTCACAGAGATCCACCTGCCTCTGTCTCCTGAGTGTTGAGATTAAAGACATATGTCACCATGCTTGACTTCTTTTTATTATCAGTTTGTTTTAATTATATTTTCCCCTAGTGCTAGGAATTAAAGCTCGAGCCCTGAGCCTAGGTAGGAGCTCCTCCCCATAGCCACAACTTTAAGTCCAGGTTTGTGTACGGTATAAGGCAAAGGCAACAGACACTAATCTATGCTTTTGTGTATGGTATAAGGCAAAGGTAACTGACATTAATCTATGCTTTTGTGTATGGTATAAGGCAAAGGTAACTGACATTAATCTATGCTTTTCCCTGTAGACTTCATTGCCCCCTACAGTTGCTTAAAACTTTGAGAAACTTAACTTTTCTGTACTTTTTAAAAATGGTATGCTAGTTGCCAAAACTGTCCATTGAGGTTTTTAAATTTCATACAGATTTAGAGAGTTTGATATTTTAACAACATTGCATCATATGATCAATAAATAGGTTTCTCCACAGTTTAGGCTTCCTTTCTTTCCTCAATGTCCTAGAATCCTAGTATGAAAATCTTACACGAATGTGTTAGATCTGCCCAGAGTGCTTGATGTTTTCTATTTCCATAAGGGACCACGATCTCTAGGCTTTGATTTCTCTCTGCTCTTTGCTGACTTAGGGAAATGTAACTGATTTCATTGGACATCGATCTTGTACTCTGCTATGTATTTATAAAGGAGATTTACTTCTAAAAAGCCTTTCCAAAGATACTTTAGGATTCTCTGCATGGACTGTGACCACATCTGTAAATAAAATGCTTCTTTATTTCCAATTTGTGACTTTTATTTCTCTTATTGCACATTTTAGAATGGTATTACTTTTTATTGTCTTATTTTCTTTTATTGTCAAAAACTTAGACATGTTCTTTCTGTTTTGTCCCCCCTTAATTTTGGAAAATTCCTGCTAACTGTTCCTGCCCCACCCCTCACTATGGAAAATTTCTTTATACCATCCAAGCTGTGCTGAACGTGTGTTTTGCACCATGCTGGAGACCATTTCATGTTCCATGTTGATGGGCATGGGAACCCTTAATATCATTCCTGAGCAAGAGGGATTGGTGTAGGAGGTCCTCTGGTATTTGTGCCTATGAAGTGAGTCATGGTTTGAGTTTGCTCATGTAGGAAAGTTTGAATATTTTAACTGACTGCAGTTTAAATATGATACAACAACACAAACACAAATTGTATTTAAAACCTTATGCTAAATCAATAGAAGGCATTATTTCAATATGGTAAGTGCTATTTTCAGTAGGCCACCTAAGTCTTTTGAATCATTTAGCTATGAGCATGTGAACAGATCATCCCCATATTGGGACATGTCTGGAATGTCTAATTGGTCTGAAAACAAGAACTGGATAGAAAATGTCAATATGTTTAGATATTGAAATAGCATTATTTTGAGACTCAGTAAATCCAAGGCCTTCCAAGTGGCAAGCAGGATTATTATTCCATATAATGCCAGACAAGGCAAAGCAAAAATCAGCGTCAGGAAATTACAAACAGGCCAGTTCATCTGAAGGATGACCTCCACAAGCACTGATGGAACCAGCTTTGAGGGATCTTCTAGTAAACCCTTTAGGTGATATTTAGGATGCCATCCGTCAGAAACTGACAAGAAATTCCTCACTAAGTGGGAGATTAGGAAAAATAACTTCCAACTAAGGCCACAGAATTTCCTGTAATACCTTCCTCAGCACTGCAGGGGGCTCAGAGGTCTCCCTTCTTGGAAGCTTTACCAAGTTTTCCCAATGTAGTTCTATGGGTGCTGATGAGAGGCCTCAGCTTCCCTAATCACAGACAAAGGATAGGCAAGTCTCATCGTCTATCAGCAAGCAAGAACATTATGAAATTGCTGAATTATGAACCTATGTGGCAGCACCAGGGGATTCCTTCCCATGGAGCAGGTAGCACAGTAGGACTGGAATTCTGAGAACCAGGAGAGAGATCTTTTGTAGCCCTAAGTATGAATGCTTTTTCTTTCTTTGCTTTTTTGATATGATTTTTCCAGACATCAATCCTCTTGACTTAGCTTTACTAGTGCTGAGATGCAGTCATGCCCCACCATTCCAGCTACCACTGCCTGTGCGCTATAACTGGAAATTCCATTTTCATGTTTTAAGGCTGCAAGCTGACTTGCCTTTCCTCCAAGGTATTTGCCATGCAACTATTTTTGAAAAGACAGGAGCAAGGGCCAATAGATGCATCAACATAAAATGAAAATTATGATGTGTGTTCAATCATTGCTATATATATATATATATGTCTTTTTAGATGTGTCCACACTGTTATATTCAAAGAATAATAAGAAGGGTTCATTGCAAGGCAGGGTTTAAGGTGTCAAAGAAGAGTAAAGAGATGCCTGAGATTGAAGGGAGGTTGAGTATAGCAGTATTCTCTCCTAGAACATGGTTCAGGCTAACTCATGGTCATAATAATGCAAGGAAACAAACAAAACAACCCATACATCAATAGTATGGTATGGGTATTAATATTTGTGTTCATTAAAAGGCTGAAAAGGCAGCTATAGAAGAGCAGAAGAAATACAAAGCAAAAATCTGGCTCAATGTCTTGACATGCGGTAGGCTGCAATACAGGGGGACAGGTTCTGGAGGTGACGGCTCAGCTTGTGAGCACACTCAGGACTGAACCACAGGCTGCTGAGCGCAGAGATGCTCTGCATGACCAGGCTTCAGGAAACAAGATTCCAACTAGGTGATGCAGCACATGGGGCAGCTGCCGTTAGGACAAACAAACAAACGAAACTGCGTGCAGTTACCACAGGAAACAAGTCCTCAACCCAAACTACAATTACTGTATGGTCCAACAATTCATCTTTGTGAATGTATACCTGTGACAGCTGGTTTTAATTCTCACCTTGACACAGCCTAGATTAACCTGAGAAAAGAGCCTCAATGAGGTTGCTTATAATGGCTCGGCCTGTGGGCTTGTTTATCTGGATTTTCTTGCTTGTTAAGTGGTATAGGAAGACCCAGCTACTATGAGCCACATCGCTGTATAGGCAGGGAGCCCTGAACTGGAGAAGCGAGGAGAAAGCAAGCAGGCCAGGATGCATTTATTGTCTCTTTTCTCTTGATTGTAACTGACTGTGGTCGGCCATGTGCTCTCCTGTGTGATTTCCCCCAAATGGACTGTGACCTGGAGTTCTCAGTCCACAAAACCTTTTCTTAATAGTTGTCTTCAGTCCTGTAGTTTATCACAGTCACAGAAATCAAGCAGGAGTGATGGCAAAGGAATTACAAAGAGTGTCTTGAAGAAACATATCATGTTTATTCTCAGTAATCAAGGGGTTCAAACATTTAAGCATCCACTACTATGGTGTAAGATGTCCTTCTGTATTTGTGTTGCTTTCATTGGTTATTAAAGAAACTGCCTTGGCCTTTGGATAGGGCAGCACTTAGGTAGGCAGGGAGGACAGAACTGAATGCTGGGAGGAAGAAGGCAGTGGGCAGATGCCATGCATCTCCTGCCTGAGATGGACGTAGGTTAGAATCTTGCTCATAAGCCACAATCACATGGTGATACACAGATTTAATGGAAATGGGTTAATCAAGATGCGAGAGTTAGCCAAGAAGAAGCTAGAGCTAATGGGCCAGGCAGTGATTTAATTAATACAGTTTCTGTGTGATTATTTCAGGTGTAAGCTAGCCGGGCAGGACAAAGAAGGGGCCCCGCTCCCAACAACACTGCTAGATGAGAGAGGATAAGAAAATGCAGCCCAACATACACATATGTATCCACGCAGAAACAGAAACACACACATGAACATTCATATGTGCACATACAACAAATACACATAAATACATAAAAATGCACATATGTACATATATACACACACACATACACTCACAAAACACACATACATATGAACACATGTACACACACAGGCACATATGCATACAGACATACATAATACATACACCCATACATACAACATGCACAGACATGCTTGTTACTCAGCTTCAGAAATCAAAACAAAACACATGCTGTGATGCCGATGAAACTTGAGAAATAAGCACACACAGAGGCCAGTCTTGTGTTGTGTGAGCTCCTTGCTGCCCCAGTCTTCTGTGTGCTGCTCAAACAAGTCTGCATGTTGTACAGTTTGTAAGCAATAGACGTTTGTTTACCTCACAGTTTTGGAGGCTGTAAAGCATATGATCAGGCAGCTTGTATGTAGCAAGGGCACTTTTGTTTGCTTTAACATGGTGGCCAAACCCACCCTTCTATCAGGAAACCATGTCAAAAAGAATTACTCATAAAAAAAATAGTGGTGGTGGTGGTGGTGGTGGTGGTGGTGGTGGTGGTGGTGGTGGTGGTATGTGTGCGTGTGTGTGTGTGGTGAGAGTATGTACGTGTACCACGTGAGTAGTCCAGGTGCCTCCACACATCGGAAAGGCGATGGTATGAACTGCCTGGCCTGGGTTCTGGAAACTAAATTCAGGATCTCTATAAAAGCAGGATGTTCTCTCAACTGCTGAACCATCTCTGCAGACCCACAACTACTCTCATGACAAGGACATTAGTCTGTTTATAAAGGCAGTGTGTGTGTTCTAGAATAACCTAAAGGTCCCACCTCACAACAGCATGACGTTGGAGATTAAGGTCTATATCATAAGCACTAGGGGACGATTCAAATCATTGCATGCGAGGAAACTATGCGGTCAAATTCATAGGCACCAAGAGCACAGTGTGTTTTCTGAGTGTGACCAGGGAGGGGAATGAAAGGCTGTGGCCTCAGGTGAGCAGACCTTCCGTGATTTAGCATGAGCACAGTTCTGGAGGTGTTCTGCACGGCCGTGTGAATATGCTTAGCTGTCCTGAGCTGCACATTTACAACTGGACAAGTCTGTGAGTTTCATGTTATATGCATTTTGCTGTAGATAAACCACAAAACGAACATACGGCAGCTGAATTGAGGAAAACAAGATTTAGAACCAAGGCTGGATGAGGTTAGGCCAGTGCTCATGTCACGGCTTCATAATCTTTGCAGGAGACCAGGGATATATTTGCTTCTGGTTTTACCAGCAGCCAGTAGAAAAAAAACCAATGCTTTTAACAGGTTGTTTGCTCAATTCCTATTGTTCTTGTAGTATAATCAAAAAAATCAATTTATTCCAAGACGCCCAATAATGTAACAATCTGCTTTCTCTGAAACAGATTTACAGAAGAGTCAGCAAAGATGATTCTTTGAGACTCATTCAACACTGAAGCACTATTAATAAAAACTCAGAGACAGAAATTGGGGTTCAACCTGAAGGTCAGAAAAGCAAGACAGCTAGCCACTGACTCTTACCTTGACCTCAGTCCGAAATGGTGATCCTGCCTCCAGGAATCTCAGAATGAGACTGTGTCTGAGAGCTGTTACCTCCAGTCTTATATTCCTCCCTGGGCTGGGATTAAAGGTGTGCACCGTCTGATTTCTACGTCAAACTAGTATGGCTACTGGGATTAAAGGTGTGTATCATTGCTGCCTGGTCTGTAAGGCTGGCCAGTGTGACTCTTACTTTTCTCCTCCTTGGGCAAGTTTTATTTATTAAAATACAAGTGAAATGCCACTGCACAACGTGACTACTGATGTCAGAGACACTGGTGGGGTGGAGTGACAGCTATGGAAAGGCAACCACCAAATGCTGAAACAGAGGCATCGCAAGTAGAGAAATATGCTTTATTTCGTCACTGACAATTAGAAATAGAATAAAAAAAATCAAAATTAAAACCTTCCACTTGCTGATAAGAACTAGAGTCTAGGCACTCAGTTTAAATATCTCCCATCTGTGATCCAGACCCCCAGTCCCCCCAACCAAAAAAAAAAAAACCTTCAAAACAACAAGAAAAAAATCCGTCAGCACCCAATTTAATTTACACGGCAGGAATGGAACTATTTCATAAAGTATCAGAGCATAAAATTAGAAATGAAGGCATTGGTTTTTGAAATAGGAAAGCTGCACTAGATCGCTGTCAAATAAAGCGTGCCTCTTCCAGAATGGGAGCAGAGTATGTGTTTGCGGCCCTGTGAGGGGAATCCTAACTAACTCCCCAGGAAGCCACCGCCAGGACTCAGCCTAGGCTGCTTCGCCAGGTCTTTGTGAAGTCACATCATGGGAAAAAAAGATTAGTTTTGGAGAGTTCATGTAGCTTGAACATCATTTCTCACACTTTTGCACCTAAAATTATAATTAGCTATACAGCTAATTACATGTGGAAGAATTAAATTATGCCATTATCTCTAATGAGCAGCGCTCTATTTCTCGACGTTATCAGGAATCTATGAGATGAATTCTTACACTGCTATAGTGTCACAACACCAAGGAATGCACAGTCATAACGGAACCGTGCATGCCCTGGCCGCATCTCAGACACAGTCTCACTGGGTGGCTCAGGCTGTCCTCTAACCTGGGCCTGCCTAGCGCAGAGCTGGGATTAGCACACTGCACAGAGTAGCCAGGAGCTCTGTGTCAGCGCATGGACTTCGACCTTGACTGGGAGGTTGGCCTCTTAGAATCAAATGATAACTAAGGGTGCAGGAGAAAATTTAATTGCTCATCAAGACCAAGAAAGAGGAGCCTAGAGGAGGTCGCCTAGCTTCAGGTCTTTGTTCCCCCTTCACCCTAATGAGTTTTCTTAGTGAGCATGCATTAAGTCACTGTAAAAACAAACATGTTTCTCTGCTGGAACTTCAGAAGTATGCTGGGCTATAACTTCTTGTCAGTGGAGAACAGTTTTCTCTGACTATTCTATGTATTCATTACTTTTTACCCAGGGAAAGCGCCTCCATTATAGGGAGAGATGCCCTTGCCGTTCATTTTCGTACGTGGGCACTTTGTGAGTGGCTCATAAACAGTGGACACTTGAATATTCATGCCATAAAAATGCTAATAAGGTGGCTAAATAATGCACTTCTGCTGGAGTTGCCAGGGACCCTAACGTAATCTGAGATTCCCTGATGAGATCTCCATGTGTTGTTTCCAAGTTGTTAGTAAGAGACTGGGCCTCAGTAGTCCTGATGATTGGGCTTGAGCCACCCACCCACAAAAGAGCAATCAAACAGGTAACGCATAATGAAAGCTGACGAGGATTGATTCAGTGCGGCCATACTTGGAAGGGAACAGAGAGGGCCTATGGTATCCCTCCCCTCAAGTCTGTCCTTCCTCATGGTTCTGGCATGAGGCTGAGGTTTAAACAGAGGATAACAAATATATATAATTATGCATCCCTGGTCAAGTTGTGTCCTGCCCGTCATCTCTGCTGTATTCTTCCTTGCAAGGTGGTCTGACAGAATTGTCAGAGCTGCACGGAATCACCTCTGGCACTGAGGTCCCAGCCCTTTCCTTTCCTAGATTGGGACTCTGGAGAAATCCCAATTTCTCAGCTCCTTTGTTCTAACAGTTTGCTAGCCAAAGGGAAGGCCGTGAGCGACTCTTCAGAATGTCTTCATTCTTACAGGATGGAATCTAATTACATAAAGGGCCACTTTTAAAAAGCTGCTCTGCAGCTGAATGTCAAGTTCACACACCCTCACAACTGCTCTATCTTTATGCAGAGGTGACCAGGGACAACAGTCAGCTAGTGTTATTAATAGTGTACAAAATGCAGAGACAAAGTAGGGCCTTTGAAAAAAATTCCCTCAAAAATTATTTTTCACAATCTGGAAAACGGGAAAAGAAGCCTACAAGCTTGTAGGCTATAATTGTTTCTTCTCATTTTTTCCTCCATCTGTCAAACGTCTAGAGAGAATAAACAGGAAATGGATTCCCATTTATTTTTCATCTACATTGTAATCCAAAGACTGTCCAGCAAAGGCCTTCTGTAAATCACCTGGCCAGTTCTGCCAACAGGGTAGTCTTTAAGTAATACAGTATATCTTTTGACATTTTCATTTTTTTGTTCTTGACATTTTCCCTTAAAAACAATGCAGTGTTAGCCCTATTATCTTTACTTCAGGGTCTGTGATACAAATATCAACTATCAACTCTTGCAAAAAGCAATCAAGATTCAGAAACCCAAGATGTCCGTGCAAGGCCCTGTTCATCTGTCGGTGTGATGGTGAGGGGGAGGAGGGAGGGGATGTGGTGGCGGTGGTTCAAGAACAGGGTGCTGAGCTGTTCATGCTTTTCTATTCTCTGTGCTACTTGGGTGGGAAGTAGTTCAGAATGACGGCTTTGAAAAGTACAATTAATAAATTCCCCTCTGTTCTAACCTACAAGAAATGACTTATGATTCATTCAGCAACAATTACTGGGTGTAAACCATGTTCTAGACACTGCATAAGTTCTGAGGCAAAGAGCCAGAAGCGTAAATACATACCTCAAGTGGTATTTTGAGTAGCCTTATTGTATGGGAACACTAAATGTCTGCTTGCGTTCGATTGCTTTTCATGCTGTCTTCAAATAGCAAATTATGCAAGGCTCTTTTAAATGAACTGGAATAAATGATATTGGATTCCACTACATAATTTTACTGGATCATAATATGGGATATTTATTTCTCTTAGAGTATTATAATTAGAGGGATTTTTATTTGCGAATGTGAGAATTAGAAAGACTTTTGATAGAAAAATGAAATCATTTTTATATCATCAAATGCTAAAATTGCTCATAATAACATCTTGAGTTTTTAAGTGTATGGACAAACTACATTCACACAACAATATTTTGTCCATAGTCAAGCCTTTTTTAAACTTTTCTACAAAAGAAATGTTGGACATAATTCTGTCATTTTATGAAATATTAGAACTTCTGATGATTATCTGTGAGTCTTCTCATTATTTATAAGAATTAATTAACTTGTACCATAATGGACATTATGTTTGTTTATGCAATATAAACCCCAGGTAGACTCTTAGATGATATGTTATATCATGCAAATTTAAAGTGAAAACTAGAATTGGACAAAGATGTTGGGGACAGGGATTGAACTCAAGGTCTTTTGTACCCTAAGCTAGTACTCTACCCTCATTACAACCCTAATTACAAACCCTGGACAACAGTTTTGCTATGTTTAATACTTTCAATGTTTAGTTCCAAGTCAAACTACTATTGCTTAGAGAGATCCCAACTTTAGAAGTCCACTACACTGACATTATAAATAAAAATATTAATAGTTTCTTTATCTACAGATGATTACATTTCCTGTTTTGACATCATGTCATTTTGGGCCCCATGTGTTCAGTCTCAACCTGTTATGACGTGTCAAATGAGAACGGTATGTGGTTTCTGACACCTCAAAGTCAGCCTACAGTAGCCTTAACACATTGCTTTGCAAATTATACACTTGTCTATTGGACGTCTTTAGAAGTGCTACTGTTCTGTGAATAAAATGACAATGGCATGTGTTGTGCAACTTTATTTGAAAATCATATCAGCTAATAAGCAATGAGCCCTCAAAGGAACATATTGACAGAATAGTAAATTCTGTCCCATATCATCATCCGTTAATAAGCTCTATTTAAAAGGGTTAAACTGGGGATGCATACCAAGTAGATGAGACAGACAGAAGGTTTGGAAAATGAATTTGCAATAACAGGGCACTTTATAGTCAGACAAGGAGCTGATGCAGAAAGAATTCAGAAGGAAATATAGATTGAGATTCATTTATTAAAATATAGCGTTTCTATCAATTCCTTGAAAATTTTATACAAAGTATTTTGATCATATTCATCCCCTGTATTGGTTACTCTTCTTCTGCTGTGATAAAAACACCATGACCAAAGTAATTTAGAGATGGAAGCATTTATTTGGGCTTACCGTTCCAGAGGAGTGAGTCCATCACTGTCACAGTGGGAAGCTTGAAATCAGGAAGCAAGGTGTTAGGAACAACTAAGAACTCACATCTGGAGCCACACGATAGGAAGCCATGAGGGCAAGATGTGAATGGTATGTGGTTTCTGACACCTCAAAGTCAGCCTACAGTAGGGCATTTCCTTCCGCCAGCAAGGCTACACTCCTAAGCTTACCCAAACAGTGTTAGCTACTAAGGACCAAGTACTCAAATGTCCAAGATTATGGGGGACAATTCATTCACACCACCACACCAATGTTTTTTCTACTAATTCCTTTGTGATCCATTCCTATCTCTCTAGTCCTCATCTTTTAAATAACCCACAGGGTCCAATTTGTATTGCTCATATAGTCTATCTACTGGAGTGTGGTTGACTTACTGGCTAGGAGCTATGCTTTTAAAGAAAACCGATTGATTCTCTTTCTCCAAAAAGCCAAAAACTGTCACTAGTCCCTCAGTTAAGAGTGGGGCTCATGAGCCCCTCCCCACCCCAAGCTAGGATGGTCACTGGCTTGATCTTGTACAGGTCTTGTGTAGGCAACCACAGTCGCTCTGAGTTCAGGAGTACAGCACTCTTGTGGTACTGGAAGACACTGTTTCATTTGCTCTCATCCTTCCCAGCCTCTAGATCACACAATCTTCCTTCCCTCTCTTCCACAACAGTCCCTAAGCTTTGGGGTTGCATGATGCAGATGCCCCACTTGTGGTGTGTGCCCCAAAGGGCCCCATTCTATGCACTCTAAGCAGTTGTGGGTTTCCACTAAACCCACCGTCCACTGCACAGAGAAACCTCTTAGATAATATTGGAGAGCTTTACTAATCTATTGGTACATAAATACAAATTTAGAGCACAGTATGATATTATGTTCATTTAACAGAAATAATATTATTATGTTCATGGTGGGTCTTATAAATTCCTCAACCATGCTTTCTTGGCAGACTTACAGTACCAGGCACATGTTTTCTCCTTTTGCATGGGCCTTATATCCTATCAGAAAGTGTTTAGTTACTTCAGTAACATTCTGGCCACTATTACAATCATGGTTTCGCCTTGTCATACCCTCCCATATCTTGTTATTCGTAGTGTAATTAGTTCACGGGTGTCAGTGGGGTAAGACAGCTGAAGACTTTTTTTTTCTCAGCATCCTTCACAGCGTTTCCTGGCGCTCTGAAAGCTAGACATCAAGGAGGAACCTCCCTGGTCAGCACTGACTTGAACTCTGCATGCCTTGGACCAAAGTGAGATTTGCTTCCAAAGGGTTACACTTAAGGAAGGGAATCAGAGAGTCCAGATGAGGTGTGTAGTCAAAAATGGCTTGGTAAGAGTTGAAAAATTTTGTTAAAAAATTGCATGGAAATTTGCTCCACGAAAACAACAGATTAATCACCAGAGAAAGTAGGAGTCGATTAAGGGGTTGCTCATTAGTGACAGAATTTTTAATTTCATGAAAAAAATCACTAATGCTTCAAGGATTACTAAGCAAGCACATGGCGGAAACACTTTCTCAGAATATAATCATCGCAATTGTTGGGGAGATGAGGGTACACAAGCTGGGATGCTGTCAAGGCTGCTCTCAAAGTGTGGCCTGCAGATGGCCCAGCCATCCTCGATGCTTCTCTGTTTCACGCGGTTGACATTTGTATTTATATTGCAAACACTATAGGGGCTTTTTAAACCCCAGAAATCCCACCAGTGACATACTCTTTACATTTTGAGTGTCTGTGTCACCACTAACCGTCCACACCTAGAAAATGGCTTCTTTTTAATGATAGAGCTCCATCCTCGAGGGAACGTCTTCTTAGTATTCATTGCGGTGGGGTGGGCAGTGGTATCAGGTGTTTCCGCTAACTCGAATGTGATGGATATCTCGAGGAAAAGCACTTTCGCCCTCGTTTACATGTGGCAGCCAACATAGCCAGGCTCTCCACAGAAAACTGTGTTTTCCGAGGCCCGACATACAGACCACAAGGATCAGATTGGGAATTTGGCAGACACTTTTCTTCAAGTGAAAGGAAGGGTTGCCATCACTTGATTGAAAACAACTGACAGCACCTACTGCCAAGGATAAAAGTTGGAACTTCCAAGCAAATTTAGAATTTTGGAAAACTTGCATCTGTCACTGTGTGTTTGACAGTCTCCCAATGCATGGAGGTTTTTCTGATGCAATTGGTGATATTAACAAATGTAATTAAAAATGTAATTGTATAATGAAATTTGTCAACATTTGGAAATTTGCATAATATTTCCCAAATGACCAATGGATGACATCGCTAAACATACACGAGTGGGTGAACAATCCATTCATCATATAAGGGAGAACAAAGGCTTATAGCAGTGTGATGGGTGGACCACCAAGTCAGTTGATGTGACTTTAGGAAACCCATTGCTACGGCTTGGGTTGTATCCAATAGCAATAGTCAAAATTATCTGCAAACGCTATGCAAATTATTGTCCTTATCTAACGACATGGACTTTATGTAAGACTGAATTTTGTTCATATTACTTGACCATATTGTAACAGATTGGATGTAGAATCAGATATGAGAACCCAGCTTTTTTTTATTATGCCAGACACTATATAGATTTGCAAAAAAAAGTGTGCTATTTCTCTTATGCATACTTTAAAAAGTCTTTTTTATAAAATGTACATTTATAGTAACATTCATTGGGCTTATTGTTCTTTTAAATGGACAAGAATATATCTTTAATTTCTAGATTTTAATTTCTATGTAGCACATATTTTAGAGATGACCTAAGAAAACCATTTTGGATCTTCAGCACCATTTCAAAATATATTGTGGTCACAGGTTTTGAGGACTTCTGTAGAAGTACAAAGTCAAATGTGGTGAAGGATCTTACTATAGGATTGAAGATGGGGCTGGAGAACTGACTCAGGAGACCTGGGTTTGTTCCACAGCGTGTATGTGAGGTGCTTTACAGTGCCTGTAGCTCCAGCCCCATCTTCAACTCTGTGTCTCTGGCTTCCATGGGCATCTGCACTCACATGCTCACACACACATATGGACACAGACACATGAACACAATTAAAAAATAATAAAAGTCACTCTTTAGCAGAATGGAGATGAGTGGGCAGATAGTAGATGCATGGCCAGATAGCCTATATTCTACTTTCTGTTCTCTAGCCTCAAAGACCTTTTGGGCACATGCATACAACATCTCAGCACTATCTGATGTTATTTTCTTTCTACAGACACCAAGAGCTACTTACTAAAGTTTATATGCATGGAACAAATTCTACAGAGAAATGCTACCTGAAGAGCCAAAGTTCACAACTCACTTTAGGCCCATGTGTGAAAGCTGATAGTGGTCTACAAAAGCAAACAGATCAAGTAAATATATAATTACAATATATATTAAACTTACTTCATCTGTTAATATTACTGTTAAACACTCACATACCGAACACTACTCTGTCACTAAAATGTGTTAACAAAGCTTTATAACCACCAAATAATAAAAATATCTTATTGGCATATAATAAATATTATAAATTATTTTTTATAGGTGACCTAGGAAACATCAAGATGTACTTTTTTAAAGTTTATATGTATCAGATATCATACAAAATTAATACGTATTTTGTAAGAAAAAAGTCATAGATAACATGTATCTCACAATTATAACTTAGGAGCAAAGTTTGCAGTCAGTCAGTGCCTTTAAGAAGTCCCTTTTGTCAAACAAAAGATGTTACATATATAATGTGACACATGACTGCTTATCAGGATTCTGTGAAAAATGAGAAAGTTCATTGTCTCAAAAAAGGTGACTATGAGGAATTCTTTCCATAGCAACAGGAGAGGAGACAAGGGAGGAACTGTAAGTCAAAGAGCTTGCAACATGCTCACGAGGCTAACACTGTGTTTTCAGTGCTGTAGCCTCTCAATGGGCTACCTACAGCAGTGTTCACACGCATTAGCTGCACCAAGCCTAAGGGAGACAGTGCGCTCTGCTAGGAAGGACGGCTAACGTGAGTGCAGGCACACCTGCCAGGAAATCAGAGAGAACCTCGGGCTCCAGCTGGCAAGGGCACTAACTCAGGTACTGACACTGGCACCACGCTTTAACCCAGTTCCAATAAGAGCTGGCTTGACCCAGGTTTGCCTCTTTCTAGTGTAACCCTCAGTGCAGTGTCCTTTGTAATGACTTCTCCACGCCGAGGGACCCAGAGAACTCCCCACATGCTGTTAGGGGTGGTGAACAGATGTAACTGGAAGCTGCCTTGTGAGCAAGGCATCAATATCACTATCATCTTTACAGCTTAGCCTGGGTGGTGGGAGTCTGTGCTGAGCTTTGGTGTCTTCAGATTGTGTTGGCTAAAAGTGGAAAGTGCATAGCCTTTCATCTTTCTTTGGAGTTGATTGCTTCTAATTTTTATATCAGCAGTCATTATAGTACATGCCTATAGACTTCTTCAGTCTTAGTATTGGTCCTTCCAATTAGTAGTTTTTAAGTCTGTGTCTGAAAATGTTTGTATTGTTTTTATTTTTCTACTTTTCATGAATATGCAGAACACATCTATGTATGTGTGTGTGCATGCAAGTTTTCACATGTGTGGGGGCACACATAAGTGGGTATATGTGTGTGCTCCATGGATGGGCAGACCTAAAGTTGACTTTAGAAATCCTCCTTGAGTGCTCTTCTGAACTCATCCAGGCAGGCTCAGATCCAGCGGTCCCCAGGGTGGCCATTCTTGCTAGCTAGCCTGCTCTTGGGATCCTGTCCCGCCTTCTGGGGCTGGATTGCAGGCTGGCTCCCATGCTCATGCAGCATTTGTTGGGCTTCTGAGGACTTGGAGTTTGGTTCTCATGCTCGTACAGCAAGTGCTTAACCAAGGCAGCAAGTTCAAGCCTAAAGGCAACAACTCCTTTCTTTGTGATGGTTACCAGTGTGCCAGGGACCATGCTAAGCAGAGCAGTGTTCTCACAGGTGACCCTGAGTTACAGTTCACTGAAAATAAACCACAGAGGTTATCTTATGACCAAGGTTTACATTGAGATGTTCAGTTTTCAAAACATCTTCACGTGTGTGGGTTCCCTTTGCTCCCGTGATAGGTACTGATGATAGGTATTTAGAGATTCAGGGCTGAAAGGAAGGGAAGTAGTGATTAGTGAAGTCAAGACTAGCTAGTGATGTGGGGACTCAAACCCAGGCTTCTGGTTGCAGAAGCATTTCCCTACATGGCAGGGACATTTCTTCATCTGCAGCTGCAGAATTAATTTTTGACAACCTAGAACTTTCTCTGCCCCTTCCCCCTCCCCCATCAGCTGGTCCTGTAGGAAGATTAGGAAACGGAAACAAACATAGTTCTTCAGTTCTCATTGTTCACTCTTACTTTAGGCAATGCGGCGTATATATTTCACAGCATTTGGAAACTGTAAGCAAATAGATCTCTGTATGCCAGTGCATGCCAGTAATTCCTGCACTCCAGAGCTGGTGATAGGGGGACCAGGGATTCAAGGTGATACTTCAGTGCATAGTGAGCTTAAAGCCAACCTGGACTACAGATGACACTGTTTCAAAATTAAGAAAAAAAAAGAAACAAGAAGAAATGTGCCCATAGATAAGAGCCTCTCTCAGACTTAATCAGAGAAGTTCTTGTTACAGCAAATGGAGGTGAATTCAAGAGGCTCGTGGCTACACAAGATGCTGCAAGTAAAAAATGGTTAAGGGTTCATTCCTAAATAGGACGTTTAATGCCAACCCTTAAGATTCATTGTGGAAGAAAGGTGAAAGATTGTAAGAGCCCAAAGATAGAGAGAAGAGCTGGCGAACATCATCTTCTAAGTACGGCGTGGCCATGGCAATTATGAACCCACAGCAGCTGTGCCTGACTGCACAAGTCTGGCTCACCTAAAAGATATGGATGAGGAGGGGCTCTCAGAGATCTGCCACTTTCGGCAGACAGACTCTGGGAGACAGGGAGGCTTAGCACTAGTTGGACACCATGCTTCGTTAGATAGCTCCAAACCCATGATCATGGAGTTAACTCTGTGGGCACAGAACAAAACAGGAAGCCATGAACATGGGAAAGGTATCTGTGAGGAAGAAAGGAAACTGGCAGGAGTGAGTGGGGTAGAAATGAGAGGAACGTGGGGGAGAGGAGACAGAACGCACGTGTACAAAATGAGAGGAACGTGGGGGAGAGGAGACTGAACGCACATGTACAAAACGCAGGGGACAAAACTTAGTAAGGAACAAAATATAAGTGAATGAAATGTTTCACTACTCTGAGAAAATTTGCAGAGAAAGAGGATACAGAAACACTAAGGGACTTGTTCCAACCATCAGAATGGGTTTTAGAGCCATGGGAAACAAATGTTTAAAAAAGCTTAACACAACTCATGAACAAACTCCTCCAGAAGAAGAGATTGCTGCGTCTTCCTCACTGCTCTTGGTACAGTGACCTTATGGAAACTGTGTCTCAGTACCCTGACCTGCTCTCTTCCAGTGGCCATGGGGAAACAAGAGCCATGAAGAAACCAGTAATAAGCAGCATTGCATATGAGAAAGGGAGGACCAAAACGAGGCCTGTTTTTGGGTATCAGTCTTGGTCGACCACATTTATAATTTGTATTCTCACTTGTCAATCACTTTTATATTCATGCAAGAAAAATAAAGGCCAAGTGGACACTGGTTTCTGAGTTAAGATCAGGATAAACTGTTAGAAAAGAAAAAAGCCAAGGGTGAGGCGAGAAATAAAATATCAAAAGAGATGCTTGTAAACTAAGATACAGTCTACCTGGATATAAGGGAAAAGAGCCCTGGAAGGAGTGGAAAATAGAACAGGGGCAGCCCAGGAAGGCTGCTGGCCAGGGTTACTTAGTATACAAGAAGGCCTATTATAGTGAAACTTATCAAATTGAGCATTTGGAAGATAGAAAACATTTCATATACATAGAAGGTGATGTTTATGATGTCTTTGGCAATTTGGATAGTCTCAAGGAAGCTATTTTATTTTCAGAACAGCCTTCCTATATCCTTAAAGTGAAGATGGGCCCAAGAGATCCTGTTCCGAATTTCCTGGGTTTAAAATCTTTCCTCTCTTAGCCAGGCCATGTCACACATGTCTATGCACTCTGGAGGCTGAGGCAGGAGGATTACTGGAGCTCAGGGTTTGAGTGCAGCTTAAAGAGCACAGCCAAGACTTCATATCAGAAAAAAGTCAACTCTTTAAAAAAACAGTTTTTTTCATATTCACTGTTGTCTTCCCCTTTTCTCTCTTCATTTTAAATTCCCAAGAAGATATTCGAGTTGTCTGTTTCCTGTCTCTTGTGTTTTTGATAAGTAGATATTAGTCCTGAGACACTGAGCCATTGGCATTCTTTGGGTATTGGATGGCTAAATTTAATTACTTTTGGAATTTATTTACTTTGGTCTTAATGATCTTTTAAACACATTTTATCTTCACTTAGTTTTAAAAATATATTTGGAAACTTATTTTGACAACTTTATGAATGTATATAATGTACTGGGATTATATTCATCTCCCATCCTCTCCTATACCTTTCTCATCCCTCATTCTCCCCATCATTTTCCCTCCTATTTAACTTCCCCCACCTCTGTCTCTGACTCTGTCTCTGTCTGTCTATCTGTCTATCTCCCCTCACCCTCTCTCTCTGTGAGTTCCACTGAGACCAGAACCTGAGATCACAGGCAGCTTAGCAGTGACTTCCTCATGGGAGAAAAATGACTCCCAATCTTTTACTGTACTTTTCAGTAGCTCAGAAACAAGACCCTGACACCGAAAGAGGTGAGCAGAGTTTATTTTGGCTATGGCTCCAGAGGGATAGGAGTCCATCATGTTGGGGAGGCATGGTTGGAAGCAATAGGCATGGCAATAGGAGTAGGAAGGCTGAGAGATCACATCTCAAACACAAGCATGAGAGAGAAAGAGAGGGAGGGAGGGAAGAAGGGAGAGAGAGGGAAAGAGAGTATTTTATAAGTATAGTAAGGCTAAATACTCTCAAAAATCGACCCCCAGCAGACTTTCTTCATCAAAGCTGTACTCCCAAACCTTCCCAAAGCTGAGCCATGAATAGGTGCAGACCACGTGTTCAAGAGCTGATCTCATGGGAGCCATTTCTCACTAACCCATCACGCTCCCTGACAGGCTCTCATGGAGAGCTGGGACCTCCTCTCTGGGAGAATGTTGACAGGGCCAGTACCGTACAGGCCTTGTTCAGGTGACCACGGCTGCTCTGGGTCCATGAATACAATGGCCATATCATGTCTAGAAGATGGCAGCTTACAGCACTCCTCCCCGTCCTCTGGTACGTATATTCTTGCTTTCTTCTTTTCCGTGGTGTTCCCTGAACATTGAAAGGGATGATGTAGAGTTCTGCTTATGGCTAAGCACTCAGGGAAGGAGCTTATCCTCAGCATGTTGACCGGTTATGAATCTTCACATTAATGGCTGTCCACTGCACGCAGAAGCATCTCTGGCCAAGCTGACTATGGCATTCATCTGCAAGTACGCCTATAAATATTTAGAGAGATGTTCTGGAAGCATGTCTTCTTAGCAGAATAATAGCTTCTCCTTAATGTCCACCTTGTATATAAACATGACTGCACGTCTACTTTGCAAGGTTGTCTCACTAATTCATGTGACAGTCCCAGAGGAATAGCAAGGCTACAAGGAGTCAGGGTGGGGAAATGTGGTCAAAGGAGTGTTTTAGGATGGAATCTTGCTATTTAAAGGTTGCAAAAATGGGTTCCTAAAAATCTGTACATGAGGAAAGTGGGAAACAGTGACATAGTAACTGAACTTGGGGATTTTAAATTCCAGAGAAAAATTTCAATACATACCAGTGGTACCCCAACTGCCAGGAAACCCCCACTGCATCAGGGTGACAGTATGATTTTCACTATGTTCAAGAAGCGAAACACAAGAAATTTTGCTAGAAAGAAAAAGGACTGTGATGTCAGCGGCATGCCTGCTGTTTCCTGACCTAAGACGTGAGGAAACTGCTTCTGGAGTTAGTGAATGGTTCCCTGTTTGTCACTAAGATTATGTGAAGGAACTAATTTAGGTAGCTTTAAAATGCTTTATTCATAACTATCACAAGATAGAGTCATTGAATGCTTGGTTTTTTTCTTCCCAACAACTATTATGTTTCTTAATGTAGTCAACCTTGTAGTCCAAGAAACTGTCATGGTTGTTCCTTACACTGGCTCAGTGCACATAATCTTTGCTCTTCTACAGAATATTGTCATGTTTTATATTCCTTTTAGAATTTAAAGAGAATGTCATCTTCAGTGGCAACATCTTTTTATAGTAGATTTATTTTCATGAGAATACAATAACAAGAAGCATAGAGATACTAATGACCCACATAATGTTTTAATGTGCCCAACTCCTTGAAGACACAGTGTCTAACTTGCCAAAGAGCCAACTAGGCATCTTGAAAATGACAGCACTGTAACTTATCTTTCTCTCTCCACGCTTGCAAGCCTGCACAAACATAAACACCGGCACACACATGTAGGTATAGGATGCTATTATTTTGCTAGATTGAAAGGAGAAGTCAGTAAGCCAGGGTTGGATGCAAGTAGAAAGAAATGGGATTTTCTAATCCCAGGAGCTGAACAAAATGAATATGGACAATATAGCATCTCACAAATTAACAGTGATATTATCAAAGCGAGCAGTCTTGTGCTTCATCAGAATAAGACACCATGAATTGTCCAGGGACATAAATATGTATAAACGTCTGCTTATATATCAACTTATTCTTCCATACCATTTTTGTGTTTCAGATTACTGTTTCCTATATAAAGTAGCAACCTTGGTGGTGAAAACGCTCTCCGTTGTCTCCCGTCAAGCCATGCTCCCTTTTGTCTTACTGTGCTTTACTTTTACTTCAATCCACTCAAAATTATTAGTTATTTTTTATAGAATACTATTTACATATAATTATTTTTATTGTTTTAGGATTTTGTACACTCATATAATGGTGTTTTGATCAAATCCACTCTTTATTACTCCTCTAATTCCTTTCTTATCCCCCAACCAGTTTTCCTCCCAACATCATGGATTCTTTAAATAAAAATCCACAGAGTTCCTCCTACTGCTGCTGCTCGTGTGTGTCTGGGTGTGGCGCCCTCTGTTGGAGCACACACAGCCTTTTAGGGGCTGTGTCTCCAGAGGAAGACAAACCCCATGCTAGCGGTCATTAACTGCCCCTATCTCCTAGCGGAGAAGTAGGACTTGATGAGCCCCTCCCCCTTCTCTACACATCGACTGGCTGTGGGTCTCTGTTTTAATAGCCACCCACTGCCTATTAAGTAGAAGCTTCTCTGATAAGGATTTAGAAATTCACTTATCTACAGGTATAAAGGTAGAAATTACAAGGCAGTTTATTGCTATGTCTATTAAGCACAATAATACTTTTATATCCTCCTGATAAGGGTTTATACCCTCCCCAGCTATGGGGCTTTGGCCCAATTAAGAGTATCAGACATGGGTTCCATCTTTTATATCCAATTAGAAGGATATATTTCCTATAGCATTCCTGCCATTACTACAGCAGTGAGCATTTCTTACCAGACTAGTTATTATTGTAACTCATGGGTTTATACCTGGGTAAGGGAGTTGTTCATCTTTGTCCCTAGTGGCATGAAGAGACCATTCCAGAGCTATAAAATCTAGTCATTGGGGGTGTCTTAGAGCTTCTATTGCTGGGAAGGGACATCATGACCCAGGCAACTCTCATAAAGGAAAAATATTTAATTGGGGTGATTTACCTTTTCAGAGGTTTAGCCCATTATCATCATGGTGTTTAATGGTTGCATTCAGGCGGATAGGGTGCTGGAAATAAGCTTGAGAATCCTATGTCTTGACTCACAGGCAGCAGGACGTGAACTGTGACATTGAGCATAGCTTGTGCATAAAATACCTCAAAGCCTCCCCTCGCAATGATAGACTTCCTCTGACAAGGCCATATCTACTTCAACAAGGCCACAACTCATAATAGTGGCAGTCTCTATGAGATTATGGGGGCCAGTGACAGTCAAAGTACCATAAGGATTAAGCTTCCAGGATGGTTGCAGCCTGATTTCTCCAGGTCTTGACTGAAGTATGTAGTATCTCAGCTCATACTTCTGTTCCCTTCACATTTTAGGAGGTTACCAAGAGGAACAGCAATAGCCTATAATACTGGGTGATTTATGGGATCACCACTGACCATCCAAGAAAGGGTAATCCTTACTTGGCACTGGGCTTTTCATTTGATAACCTATGGTGCTGGGGAGAAGCCTTCACTCCCCATTATAGGGTAACCCTGTTTAAGCTCCTTTTATAGCCACATCTGTGTGTATTTGAAGAGACTTGCATGTACTAGTTTTCTGTATGGAATTTTCCAAGTTCGTTATCATCAGTTATTCCTCTTCACATGCCTTCCCACTTGCCCACTGCAATTATTTCTTTTCCATTATCCCCTTTCCCCACTTCATACCAACTGTGTTCTATCCTTCTTCCTGGAAATCAGCCTCTATCATGTTGGGGTTAACCTTTAATCATAGATCTAACAATATTTATTTTATGAAATTGAGTGTATGTGTGTTTCATGAATACATGTTTATATTTGTGGTCTGCTTTTACTTAAATTTATTTAAAATTGCTAGTTACATGTATATAATGTTACTGACTCATTGACGTTAATGACCAAATTTTCAACTTTTACGTGAAAGAGAAGAGGGAATTGTATTTAAGATTCTTTATGTCTTGAAATGAGCAAGGGATTTTAATCTTCCTATTAGTACTCTTACACATCAGCTCATCTTAAACCTGTCACACTGGAAGCTGATGTTATCTTCTGAACATTGTAATTATCTTCAAAACTGAGACGATGGAGATTTAGAAGTTGCATTTTCACGGCCTTTCCCAGAGTGTCTACATCATTAATATCTGGAGGCTTAGAAAAGGTATCTTAAAATAATAAAGTTTATTACTATGATAACTTTTGCCCAGAAGACACTCTGCCTTTGCTGGAGTAGAAGTGAAACAAAATACATGTAAGATAGCTTCTGATTTTCAGAGATGCTTTAAACAATTTAGTTGGATTTGTAGGTAAGCAAACATACAGAAAGAAAGGCAAATTGTGAAAGTCAAGGCCAGTAAACAATTAGATAGAAATACAAGTCCATTCCTTGGATTACTTTGTTATCTTACATTTTAACTCACAGTTACCTAGGCACATAGTGCTTGATTTCCAAATATTTAGAAGGACTTTCGAACTATTTTAACTGTTACTGATTTCTAATTTAATTTATTCAAAGGAGAATTCAAAGTTTTGAAAATACATTGAGCCTTATTTTTATCTGGTTATTGTTTTTTTCTTTAAATATACTTTGATAGTAACAGCAAATTGAACATAAAATGAAACTTGGATATATCACTATTTGGGATGCATACACAAATCAATTGTTCACTGCCAAATGGTCAGCCCTAAAAGCATACATACACGTTACATTATAGAAGCTCAATAGATTCTATTTGGAAATACATATTTATACCATAATAATTAGTGGAGAAAAGGAGGCCCGAATTTGAAGGGGAGTGGGAGGGTTGTATGGGAGACTGGGAGGGAGACAGGGAAGAGGGAAATGTTGTAATTACATTATAATAATAAAATAAAGTAAAAAAAACACAAACAAACTTGTGATTCTCATAAATAGCATATAGATTACATGCAGTGTAATCCAGACTGAGAATCTCTATGTAGCTCAAATTTCAGGTAAGTTACATGTAGTCCATGTCACTCCTGGTACAACTTGGTCGAGTTTGCCATCCCTACTACCGTTTTCCTCTGCTTCATCTGTTTTTCCTTCTCATTCTTCCTATTTTTATAATTTATTTTCAGTCAATTAAATATTATTTTAACTTTAAGTCAAATTGTTGAGTCTTCACCTACATTTTAAATGCTTTTAAATGATAACTTTAGAGATTATAAAATGCATCCCTAAATTATTACCACCTAATACAGAATTAATATTGCATTGCTTCATTGAAATACTTGGATGTAATAAAATTATACTTGTATTCCTTTGCAGGTCATTGTGATATCAGTTATATATTTACACTCACACATGGAAAGAAGCTTTTTGAAAAAGCCAACTTGAGGCAGGGTTTCAAACTTACTACGTGGTGGAGGGTGACCTTGAACTTAGAATTTTTCTGCCTCCGTTTCTCTGTTGCTCAAATGGGGTGATTTTACTGAGGAATTTTCAAGTTTAGGAAGCCTTTCTTTGGCAGCCTCTGTCCTCATACTGGGTTAACCTGTGCTATCTTTCTACTCTGACCTAGGTTCTGTCCTTGTGTTGGCTTCTGATCTTCTCTTGAGATTAAGCAAATTAAGCAGTTTTACCTCAGTGCTGTTGATGTCCCCCCCCCCCCCCCCACAACACTGCTGGAAGCTTTGTTTACCAACCTCAACACCTGGGGCATCTTGGAAACTATTTCTTTGAACTGATTTTTTTTTCCAGACAGGGTTTCTCCATAGCTTTTTGATTCCTCTCCTGGCACTAGCTCTTGTAGACCAGGCTGGCCTTGAACTCACAGAGATCCGCCTGCCTCTGCCCCCGAGTGCTGGGATTAAAGGCATGCGCCACCACCGCACGGTTGAACCGATTATCTTCTAAGAACTAATTTCATTTTCCTACTTCTTCACATATGCAGTAATTCGTCATGCTTTGTTTTGCGGGAGTGAGACCATATCTGGTGTGCCAAGGCGTAAGTCTGGGTTAAGTAAAAAGTGATGTCTGTGTTTGCCAGCTCGTATTTGTTAGAAGAAAGGGGGAAGCAAGTTTTGTTGACAATGTTCCTAGAGCTTCTTATCCCCTGTTTCCCTCACAATGCATGCTGATTGACTCCTCAAGTGTTTCTGCTGGTTTTAGACCCTCACACTCTCAGTTTTTGCAGTCGGTCACACCACAAAGCCTGTGCAGTTATTCTTACCAGAAGCAGGGCTACCTGATGGTTTCAAAGCCAATTTTTGTGTTTAACAAGATAAATACATGCAGTAGACCTCCCATTTACATAAAATTAAAGAAAAATGCTGCAGCAGATGCAAATAAATGCAAAAAGGAATATTTTAATTCTGATTCATGATTAGTATCAACTATCACGATGTGGTAATGACACAATACAGAATTCTGCAAAGGATAACTAATGGTTGTGAGCTATTTATAAACAAAACATCCTGATTAATTAATTTATTTTATGAAATGTATTTGTTGATTATATGCCAGACTCTGTTTTCTAAACCTGGGTACTTTGGAAACGTTTTACTGTGACTGCCATGTGTGTTACCCCTGTAGTTCCCATCCACGTGACATGCTCAGTAAAATGGCTGCTGTCTCTTGATGCATTGTTGTCTCAATTGAACATTTAATCTCTTGACCAAGTTTTCTATCCTGCCCGGTCCCATAGTCATTCAGTCCCAAAGAAATACACAGAGGTCTACAATAATCATAAACTGCTTGGCCTATTAGCTCAGGCTTCTTATTAACTCTTATAACTTGTATTAGCCCATAATTCTTGTCTGTGTTAGCCATGTGGCTTGGTACCTTTTTTGGCAAGGCAGTCTCATCTTGCTTCCTCTGTGTTGACTGCAGACTGACTCTTTCCTCTTTCCAAAATTTTCCTGTTCTCGTCTACCCACCTGTACTTCCTGCCTGGCTAATGGTCAATCATTGTTTATTTAAAATACAAGTGACAGGGTACAGACCATTGTCCCACAGCACCCCCTCTTTTTATAAACAAGAACTCTGAATCAAATCTCCTTTGTTTAGCTTTTCTTCTGATCATTATTCATAACAACTTGTAATTAACATTCTAAACAAAGGCAAACATCCATAGTCCATTTTTGGGGGAAATGTGGGCATAGTTTTCTAGGCTTCTTCCTGCTGATCGTGGGTGCTGATAATCTTACGGGGACCTAAAGAAAATTTTGGATTATGGTCAAGTCCTGAATGGAATATTCTGTGAGGCTTGATCATCTCAGCCAGCAGTTTTGAAACTGTTCTGGGTATAGAACTCAGACATCTGAACCATCTGCTCCTATTGGATTAATCCAGCAGCATTTATAAACAAATATCTTTTAGCAACTTTTGCTCCTTCCTCAGCCATCAAACGATTTAAAGACAACGTGATAACATACGGTATCCAGATTCTCTGTGTATTTTTCATCTTTACATGGCTTTATTTTAAACTCTACTTCTTTTATTTTTATTTTTAATTTTTGGCTTTTTGAGACAGGGTTTCTCTGTGTATCTTTGGCTGTCTTTGAATTCACTCTGTATACCAGGCTGTCCTTGAACTCAGAGAGATCTGTCTGCCTGTCTCCCAACTGTTGGGATTAAATGTATGTGCCAGCACACCCAACTATTCTCTCTCTCTCTCTTATTTCTTTTTTCTTTTCTCTCCCAAGCCTACATATATTTTTAAATACACACTATACCATTTAGAGGTTTTCTTCATCTGAATCTGTCTTTACTCTTTTATTGACTACCTGAGTCTTTTAATTTGCTAAGTGATATGGTTAGGATTAAAGCTGTGGCTTTGAAGGCTAGATCCATTCTATTCCTTAGCTTTTTGAGAGTTTAGCTTCATGGCAGAGGTACTGGTTGGAGCCATGTTTATTGCCACAACTCTATTGAGTTTCAAGGTCCCTGCCACCACCAAGAAGCATGCTATCAGCTATTCATCAACACCATTTAAGTGTTTAGTGGCAGGGTCTCTTAAAAGAGCTGCAGGTTTTATAGCTAAAGCTGAGTCAGGAAACCTCTCTTAAATGAGATGCACTTGCCTCTAGCAAAGAGAACCCACCTGAGAAAATGCTACCTAGAAGCCATGCTTAGCACTGTTATTTTGCATCAGTAATTCCCAAGCTCTCTCAGGTTTTCTGTGGATGCAGTCGTCCACACATTGGGCAGCATTTAGACAATGGTCTCTACCCTGTCACTTATATTTTAAATAAACACTGATTGGCCAGCAGCCAGGCAGGAAGTATTGGCTGGTAGATGAGAACAGGAGAATTCTGGAAAGAGTCAGTCTACAGTCAATACAGAGAGACCCAGACACAGAGGAAGCAAGATGAGACTGCCTCGCTGAAGAAGGTACCAAGCCATGTGACTAACACAGACAAGAATTATTGGCTAATACAAGTTATAAGTTAATAAGAAGCCTGAGCTAATAGGCCAAGCAGTTTATGATTAATGTAGGCCTCTGTGTATTTCTTTGGGACTGAACAACTGCGGCACTGGGCAGGACAAAAACCTCGGTCAACATTAATCTCTATTGGATCACATTTATTACTTAATGCTCAACTTTATAAACAGAAATGCAAACTCTTTTACAGCAGAAAACAGTAGCCAAAAAGTCAGTCTTAATATTTCACATCATCATCATCATCATCATGTTTTACCCCAGTAATGTTCAAGGTTTTGAAACAGCTTCTCTATTTTTAATACAGAAAATGTCATATTCTAAATAGTGAGCTGACTCTTCCACCATCAGCATAGTGAAAACTTATTGTCCTTCTGTTTGAATTACAGATTCTTATTTCTTTATTCTCATTGCATGTTTTCATAACTGAACAGAATTGTTACATGACCATACCACTTGAGGTACTTTCATGATTAAATGTGATCCTTATTGACATACAAAAGATATTTTTCCTAGTGGTTTCCTTTAATGTGTGATAACGCATGAAGGAGGTGACATATAACTACTTTATTCACATCTCAGCTTATTATTGCTTACATATACCTATGGATTTTTAGAAAACTAGTCTTAATTGTAATGAGCTTTTCACATTGTACTCCCAAATAATTCTGACATTTGAATATTTTTGACATCCTGAAATATGTGTTTCCATTACCGCCTCTTTCAAATGGAAATAGAACAGTATTCGTTGAAAGGCCATGTTTCCTGATATTGGGACTCTGACTGATATGGGACAATGTTGCTAGACAGTCTCTAGTAAAGAAAGAATTTTCCTTTGGAGTCAAAAGGAATATGTTTTTATTAGACTCTGCAGTTTTCTTACATAGGAGAATTTTTTCAAGAAGGTGATCTTATGAAGTTCAAAGTAAGTGCTTTTGCTGTCTGTAGGTCCTTGCTGTCAATCAAGCCCAGTCTCAGAGCTGTGAAGACGGGGTGCAGCATTTCCATCCTCCTCCGTGTGGCTTGTAATGGACGTAACTCAAGTTGGCTAAGAGCCATAGTGACTACTAAGATGAAGGTTTGGTTTTTACATTGACATTAGTTTTGTCATTTGTCTACAAAATAGTCCAAGGGAGGTAAGATTAGAAAATGGGAAACAAAAAGATCCCAGCAAATTGCTGTGAGCCAGGCAAGAAGGGACAGCTGAACAGTACAGCACAATCCATTCATCCTTGCTGCAGGTTTCATTGGGTTATTCATTGTGAGAGTAGGACCTTTAGGAAATTGACTATGAGGCAGGTACATTTTCACAGCCTGCAAAGTAGGCCCAGTAACCATGGAGATTCTAGGAACCCACACGGTTACAAAACCACACAGAATTCCACAGAAGGATACAAACACAAAAAGGACAGAGATTGTTATCTGTGTTTGCTATTTCATGCCTTTGGAAAGCTGTCTGGAGGACATCAGCATCCTTTGAACCAACCGTACTGACACCAGCTATCCACAGTCCGAGTTCCCGTGTGCTCCCTCACCAGCACGGCTCTTCCTTACTTTCTCTTTTCCCTTTCTTTGCTCAAGCTGTTTGCTCTTGTATTGTCAACAATCACTTCTGGGTCTCTTCTTCCTCTAGAAATCGAGACTTCCCCTTGTTTGCTTCAGGATTTGCTCAGATTCGCGAATCAGGCAACATGTAATTTTAGGGGTTTTCTCTTTAAACTGTGGTAAGTGACAGGTAAACCCAGATGTGTGTGTGTAGTTCTCACCTGTAGACATTAGTGCTCATTTTACCTGTGTGCGTGGTTCAGGGCAAGGTCAGACACACGCATGTACACAGTTCTCACCTGTAGACATTAGTGCTCATTTTACCTGTGTGCGTGGTTCAGGGCCAGGTCGGGTTTCCTCATCCGCAGGTAGCATGTGACAAGCTTGGTCTCGATGAAACTGGCCACGCTCGCTATGTCTTCGGCATGCGCGTCAAACGGCTTCCCCAGAGCGGCCCCTTTGCTGCAGAGCTGCAAAAGCAAACACTGTAAGTTGTCGTTCTGCTGCCGCAGTGCTAGCTTTTCAATAAGCAAGATGTGCACACGTACAAATAATTTTCAGAACTATGTAGAATCTTAATATTTTGATTGTAAGTTAAGTGATTCCTGTTCATTATTGTGCAAGTATAATAAAAATGTCATATTTTACTGTGAAATTTTACCTATAAAATATTTTAAAGGTGTGATAGATATTGAAGAGTGCCATTTGCAAAAAAATGTCTGTTTTAAAATAAAAGCATACAATAAGCAAAGATATGAGGAGAAAACTTGGCATAAATTATATTAAATACCAGTGCTTTTATGAAAACCCAACGGAGCAATAATCCAGCTCACATCAAGTTTGATTTAATATAATAAGGGGTATCGGAAGTAAACTCCTAGGAGCCATTAACATGATCGGTGATTAATTTGAGTCTGAATCAGATTCTCTAGGATGTTACTGAAAGAAAAGTGAAAAATTTATTAGGATTTATTGGCAGAAGCCACGGTATCTGAGAAACATGGCAAGAATATGGAATTCTTAATAAAAATTCCAGGAAGTCGGTGGTTTCTGGGCAACATAGACAAACTGTAGGAAGAAAATAATTAATATTTTGGGTGAACTACAAACATTAACAAGGTGTCAGTAGCATGACAGTTGGTCGGCACTTCTTCCCTTCCAGAGTTCTCTAACGCTATTGCCAGGGAGGCTTATGGGGTGGGGGAAACCACACCTTCTGCCCAACAACTCCATTCAGAATACACTCTTCTTGGCGTGTTCATGTTGGGAGAAGCACTCTCACTGGAGATAACAATGGACACAGTCTTGTGTCGGGCTTGCTATTAAAAATGCAGCTTTGTTGACAGTAGCCATCTTTTGTTCTAAAGTATTTTGCCTTTTCGGTTTTATCTCAAACTAGAAGCCCTGTATATCCCTCTCTTATTTATAGATCTCAGCTTTGAATCTTTGGACAGGAGTGAGTTCAGAAACCAAGAAAGTAGAAAGGCCAGGGATAGCAGGAGTAGGAACCCTAACAGGATTGAAAAATGGGGTGAGGGACTCTTACTAGGGAAGAGAGGAGAGGGATGATGTGGAGGGAGTGGGAGCAAGGAAGGATAAATAACACCAAGGAGGTTTGCAAAAGCCATAGGAAATATATCATTTTGTTTCCTCAAAAATACATATAAAATATACATATGTAAGTCTATGTGTATACATGTGCATACAGTTTAAATTATTTAAATTATGCTAAGAGGGTGATATTGTTTTCCCACAAGTGCCATAGACTAACAAAAAACCCTGCACCACACCTCCCTTCCAGTCATTGGTCAGGGAACCCAAGAGACTTCCAAAAGAATGCAGGCTAATGCTGTTGCCCTCGGTTGCTTCCCTAAACTTGAAGGTAAGACCACAAGGCTGAAGACGACATACACTTTAGACATAGGGCTGGAAAGAATCAAGCTGGGACTGACCTGGAAACTTCTCTCAGAGGACCAGCTTTCATTGTATTTGGAGGTTCTATGGAAGCTGCCAAGGGAGCAAAGCAATTTATAATACTATCCATCTGTGAAGTTCGTGAACCACAAAAAATGACCAGCCAAAAAAGACAAACTCAAGGGGGGCAATAATCCTGATACATATTTGAGATAATAAAAGCTACGTCACTGGGCTCAAACTGCATTCAAAAGGAAGAAATTTGTCAACAGAGACTGCACATTCATTTCCTGGCCACCCAGACCAAAATAATCACATAAAAACTATATTAATAACAACACTGTTTGACTGATGGCTCAGGCATATTTCTGGCTCACTCTTACATCTTAAATTAACCTGTTTCTATTAATCTATGTACCACCACAAGATTGTGGCCTACTAGTAAGGTTCTGGCATCTTTCTCTGTTGGCAGCTATATGGTATCTCCCTGGTTCTGCCTTCTTTCTCCCAGCATTCAGTTTAGTTTCCTTGCCTAGCTCTGTTCTGCCCTGCCATAGGCCAAAGCAACTTCTTTATTAACCAATGGTAATAAAACATATTCACAGCATACAGGGGGGAATCCCACATCAGAAATTCATGCTTGGTACTCTAAGTCTAGCCTACTACCAAGCATGTGAGGTCATGGAACCTAGTAGAGAACCTACAGCAGTCACTTTCTCAAACAGAATAAGTGTTAAGTACAGACATGCCGAGCTCAGACCCTTATTAAGGAAGCTTCTGTGTACAGCAGAGATCTCCTCAGAAATGCACAACTGGCCAAAATGCAGAGGTCAGCTGACCATGCACAACCCCAGCTGATGCACCTACATCAAAATCTGTACATGTAAGGTCAGGGAACAGTCGGGAAGATGGGACAACGACATTTTAAGAGCTAGAGGAGCAGGGCATCTACTATACGATAGTGTACGATAGGGAAGCTACATGGAAACAAGACCACCTTGGTGACACCTCCTGCTGATATGCCAACACAGACCGGGGAAATGGGACAAGGTGCACTCTAGATGAAGGACTGTAGGCAATAAATGGCTGCAGAGAGAAAGAGATTCTTCTGCAGGAAGGAGACCCCATATGGTTATCCATTCCCAAATGGTCAGCTGTAAAATATATACATATGAACCACAGTAAATGGAACTAGTATGGTAGACACACATGCACATATGTACATGTATGTGCATGTGTGTGTAGCAATAAAATTTTTAAAAGATAATTAATTTGAGAGGGAATAGACAGAGCATGGGAGGAATTGAAATGAGGGGAGAGAGGTAGACATATAAATAGAGTAATATTATTACAGGTGTAAAATTATTAAAAAAAACAAATAAAACCAAAATAAGTTATTTGGAAAAGAATGTAGAATACAGATATTTCATATTCCTACTTCACATTGCTAGTTAACTGCTACTCTGTCTTGGTTTACAGATTTGTATTGTTTTAAAACTCTTTACCATTGTGAAAGGTAGAGCATGCATATTCATCCCGTAGATAATGTTTCCTGAGCATCTATTACTACGTGCCCGGCCAGCTTTGCTGCATTCACATTTAGATATGAATCAATTAGGCATTTTTCATCAAGTTTGAATAATTGTAGTTCTGTATACATTTCTGTTTCTTGCCTATTTCTTTCTTTTACTCTTTTTCCTTTTTAATAGACATTGAAGTACAGGAATTATTACATCTTTTTGAACAGCAACTATATATATGGGCCCAAACAGGAGTTTTACCTCTAAACTACCTTTCACAAAAGTGTCAAATTTCATTCCTATCTTGGTAAGTGATCTCAGAAAACACTTTAAAAAACCATTTCAATTACTTTGAAGACAAAAGAAACCAGAGTATGTGTAGGGGATACCATGGAATGAGCTCAGCCAGTGCTCCCCAAAGTCTGATTTCAGAACTGTGATGGTAAGCAGATTTTAAAATGGAATTGTAGAAAATGTGACCTTTTAGACATGTCATCTGACACAGCTTTCCTCTCCTCTATCAGTCTGAACTTACAGGGTCTAGAAACAACTAAACAGAATTTTCCAGAAAAAAATCAATTGTATGGCCTAACTGTGAATGCAAAACAAACGGGGATGAAAATGTTACTATAATTCATGTGGTATTAAAGTTGTAAACTTTTTATCTCTTAAATAAAATCAGAATTTTTACTCATTGTAAATTCTTAAGAGAAAAACAAACCAATTGTTGTCTGTGTTCTTCACCTCGTTGTGCGTGGACAGACTTTTGCTGTCAAGCGCATCCTGATGAATAGATGTGTAGGTCCCGCAGAGAAGGGTCTGGGAGTAGTCCATTAGGACACTTAGATCCCTCATGACAAGAGGGGTCGACCTCCAGACTTCTTATATTAAAGACTGTCTAAAAATACCGAGAGATAGTGAAGAATAAACACTCAGCCTTCTGATGTCTGCTATAGTCTCCACGTTCATGACACTCAAGGACAGAAAAGCAATAAAAATGACCATTCATAACACACAAACGAGACCACTTCATGAAACCAAACTCTAAGACAGCAGTGAAAGACAAGATAATTTGTCAGCTCAGATTAAAACAAGGAAACAGCCAGCTTCTGGGTAGGTTCTGTGCACATTTGTGATAATCTTACTCTATCAATCAAGCAATGCAGTGTTGAGAACTTTATTGATTTTTATCAAAGATTGCTGAGCTGCTATTTTCAAAGCAGTGCATTGTGGAAATCAGCTCGGAATAAGGTGACATGTTCTGTGCTAAAGTGGAGAGTAACGTTGGAGGTCAGTATGGAAAGAAGACTGTCAATCGCGATTTTAATGACACTCTGCATAGTTTATGGAACTTTAACATGTCCATGTGGGCATTTTCACAGACTGAGTGGTTAAGTCTCCTGAGGACGGAGGACTTTCATGTGGTATCTGTCAGTCTGATGAAGGAGAGCCACTGGGCCCTGCTATATTTGCTGAAAAATATTTTCTTCAAATATTTAGCATAATAAGACATGGAGTTATAGAAATAAAATGCATTAAATTATAGAATTCTAATTTCAGTAAAAATATTTTGAATTAGGAAAAATAATATTAAGCATTAATTTTTGGTTAAGAAGGAACCCCAGATCATTCTCAAGAAAACAGAAGGAAAAATTACAATATTTAAAGGAATAATGCACTAAAACCTTTTATAGAAAGAGCTGTTTTGTTAAGAGGAGATTTCAGTAGCCAATTAGAATCAAACTCAAATTTCAAGAAGAAGATATATACCATACAAAATTATTTGTTCATTTTCTAGAAATAGTAAAGTGATTGTACTCTGACATTAGAAGACACTTTTCCTAATGTTGCTCATGTTTCCTCTAAGTAATAAATGACCAACCTATCTTTAGATATCATGGACAAACAAATTCTAAGGTTCATTATTAGATATTTTTAAAAAGCCCAATAGTAACAGATATGCTGTCTCGTTCCCAAAATGATCACCACACGTTTTCCTTCATAGACCATCACTGGCAAGATTTTTATGGTTAATATGTTAGCTTTATCAAACTGTTAACAATGAGTGGTAACATATTTTATTCCAGGGCCATACTTTTTAGAAATCTCTGAAGATTTGTGAGAGGATTGTAAGTCTTGAAGAATAAAATGTTGGTTTGAGTGTAAAATGTCTTCCCAGGTCCCCAGGCTTGAGCACTTTCAGCCCGGCAAGAGCTGCCATTCTGGGAGAAGGTTTAGGAGTTGACTGGGGTTGAATGTATGGGTTCTATCCTGGTCCTATGCTGACCTCAATTCTCTGTTTCCTGATTTCCCTAGATGAGACACATATCAACTACACATTCCCATGGTCATCAAATGGCCATGCCCAGCCCAGTATGCAAACTGTACTTTTTCAAATCATACACATATACCAAATTTTGGTCATTCATACACACACACACACACACACACACACACACACACACACACACACACACAGAATTTGAGGTGTGGGAAAGACAGTTACTTTGAAAGGATATACACATGCCTCAGGAACACATGAAGATATTTCTGGAAGCAGAGAAATGTGGATAAGGATGAGTGGATTACTCTTGCATATCTACAGAGTGGTATTAAACAGTGGCTGTGTGGTGGTTTGGATGAAATGTCCTGCGTAAGCCTCGACATATGGACACCTGGGTCTAGTTGCCTCAGTTTGAAGAAGAAGATGTGGCCTTGCTGGGGAAAGTGTGTCTCTGAGGCTGGACTTGAGGTTTCAAAAACCATTCCCAGTTAGTTCTGTCTGTTTCCTGATGTAGGTGGGTCTTCTTTCTATATGTTGGTTTCATTGGTTAATTAATAAAGAAACTGCTTGGCCTGATAAGTCAGAACATAGGTGGGTGGAGTAGAATGTAGGCTAGAATCCTTCCCGGTAAGCTACCACCTCATGGTGCTACACACATTAATAGAAATGGGTTAATCAAGATGTGAGAGTTATCCAGTAAGAGGCTAGAGCTAATGGGCCAGGCAGTGTTTAAAAAAAAATACCGTTTCCATGTAATTATTTCGGAGCATAAGCTAGCCAGGTGGCCGGGAGCTGGGCAGCAGGAAAGCAGGCCCACTGCTCCTTCCGCAGTTTCCTGTTTGTTGGTTGGAGAGGGAACTCACAGCTCTTGGCTCCCTCCAGCCACCATGCCTGCCACTTGCTGTTCCTACCATTTTGGATCCTAATCCTCTGGAACCATAAGCCCCAATATAACCTTGTAAGTTGCCTAGGTGTTTTATCACAGAAACAGAAAAATAACCAGCACAGATAATATCTAAAGAGATGTTGCACACACTACCCCAGTAGTGAAGGCATGTGGGGCTGATATGTCCTCTCAAATGGCCAGGAAACAAAACTCAAGAGCAAACTTTGTTCTGATGCCTAGGTTGATCAACTCATCTTCAGATGAGAAAACTGAGTTCTGGTGAGTTCTACTCTACAGAGCCTACATCAGCCCCAGCAAATTAGGTGGGAGATAACCCCAAACATCTGTACTACAATTTGTGCATCTAACGCTGTGAATTTCCAGTCTGTAATGAGATAGGGAGACAGAAGAGGGAAACATTTCTAGAAATCCAGCAGTCTTTCAAAATCTCAAATCTCATCCATATCTCAAACCTCAAACCTCCTCCAAGGACACACATCCTATCGTTCCCAAACAGTTCAACAAACTGGGGCCCAAGTATTCACTATATAAACCTAGAGGGCCATGCCCATTCAAACCACTGCAATGATTTATTTTGAGTTATAGCTACTGCATCTTGGTCTGTGGCTTATGCTTTTTGAGGCAGATGGAAAGTACCCATCTTCTTCACGGCTTGGGAACACTGTGAAATAAGTCAATGAAAACACTCCGAGTTCGGTTCCTTCCACCTTCTCTCCACCACTTAACTATTATTCTGCCAGGCATTTTGGAGTTTTGCTCCCATTTTTGTTAATGTTTATTTTCCCACAAAATCATTAGTTTCATCTAGACCATAAAATCTGTCATTACAGTGGAGAACACTGTTATTCTAAGAACATCTTAAAACCTGTGCTCCAAGGTGACCCCCTTTTGATCAGTCTTAGTACTTGTGCAATTCTATTGGCTCTGCCGATTTCTTAGCCAGAATTGCCAGAAATTGGATTATTATATTTTGTTTTCTTTAAGAACAACATGCTCAAATAAATCTGTGAATTTTCCTCTTTCCAACTCATTTTTTTGACTTTATTTCTCCCTCTTGATTTCCTTTTCAGTGGTTGTTTGTTTGCTAATGTCTTTCAATAGTTAATTCGTTTATTTCAGTTTTTCTTATGCATAACTTTGTAGTATGCATCTGTGATTTCTCAGAAAAATTATAGCTTTTATTTTCATGTCTCTTATGAGAGCTAGTTAAGAAAGAGTAGGCTTATTATTTTTCAAAACTTTGCCATCTGCTTTCTTTATTTTCTTTGCAAGAGTGGGCCTTTGCATGGATTATCTGCTTGGTTCGTTTACATCCTGTCTTTTATGTTCATATTAATTTTTATTAATTCCCATAAGCCTGGGATTTTTGCATGTTTTGCTTTTATATTTCTTTTTGAAATAAGGTCTTTGTGTGTAACTCCAAGCTGGCTTTGAACTTATAATCATTTTTCTTGGCCTCCTAAGGACTGGATTACAAGCAGGCACCAGACTACACCTGGGTAGCTCTGCCCATGTGACAGCTTTTAGAAACATGCTGATGTTAGTAATTTCACAGAATTTGGTGTTGGGGGCTTTGGTTATAGGGGACAAAGAAAGGTCTGTGTGAGAACAAAGACAACCTAGAAGAAACCCAATGAAGATGGAGACATGGGAAACCCAACATTGAATATCAAAATGTGCTTTCTCATACCAAACTGTGGAAGACAGAAGCTACAGGATAGCCCAATCAGTACAGTGCTGGAGGATAGCCCAGTCAGCACAGTGCTGGAGGATAGCCCAATCAGTACAGTGCTGGAGGATAGCCCAGTCAGTACAGTGCTGGAGGATAGCCCAGTCAGTACAGTGCTGGATAGCCCAGTGAGTACAGTGCTGGAGGATAGCCCAATCAGTACAATGCTGGAGGATAGCCCAATCAGCACAGTGCTGGAGGATAGCCCAGTCAGCACAGTGCTGGATAGCCCAGTGAGTACAGTGCTGGAGGATAGCCCAATCAGTACAATGCTGGAGGATAGCCCAATCAGCACAGTGCTGGAGGATAGCCCAGTCAGCACAGTGCTGGATAGCCCAGTGAGTACAGTGCTGGAGGATAGCCCAATCAGTACAATGCTGGAGGATAGCCCAATCAGCACAGTGCTGGAGGATAGCCCAGTCAGTACAGTGCTGGAGGATAGCCCAGTGAGTACAGTGCTGGAGGATAGCCCAATCAGCACAATGCTGGAGGATAGCCCAATCAGCACAGTGCTGGAGGATAGCCCAGTCAGCACAGTGCTGGAGGATAGCCCAGACAGGAGAACCAGAGTTTGATCCCTGGAATCCACAATTAAGGCAGGCCCAGCACATTTGTAATTACAGTACTTGGGAGACAGAGACAGGAGAATTCCTAAAAATTGCAGGACAGCCACCCTAGCCTATATGGTGTGTCATAAGCCAGTGAGAAACTTTGTTTCAAGAAAAGGTGTGCAGTTTCTGATAAGTGACAGCCGGGGTTGATCTCTGACTGCCGTAGGCATGTATAGTATTATGAACACATACCTGAACACATTTGCACACACCTACATAAACGCCACAAAATTATAAAATATTCTTTCATCAGCAAATAGTCCTTTGATTATTTGGAATGAGTAGTTGAGATAATAGAATTGTAGGAAATAATGAAAATTATAAAAATTAAAGATTAAATTGCAGAATAAATTCTAGACTAAGAAACAAGAAGCCAGAAGAATCTATATTATGTTAAATAAAATTAAAAATGTACAGGACATTTTCTAAAATGTGAAAGATATTAAAGATTCCATTAGTAATGAACTCTAACAAATTCTGAGACTTAGTCACATGTTAATTGCATTTAAAATCTTGGTGACTCTAAGAAGTACATAAGGTAGATATTATTGCCCCATTTTCCAGGTATTAAAAATTGTACCAAATCATCTGGTAATCTGCTCAGTTATTAACAGAAGCTGGGATTTATGCTTAGATGAGAATTCTGTTTCTTCTCTAAGACTCGGTGGCTTAACTTGCTCGTCTGCCTTTTCATCCTCTGGCTCTTCTGCTGGAAACTCGGTAGACCTTCTCTTCCCAGAGACTGGTGATTTTCTTCTGCACATAAGTCTTCTGGATGCCGCTAGAGCTAATGTTTCTATCTCCTAGTAACATGCATGGAATTCTGTCAAAGACCTGCCTTGTGTCAGAGGAAATAAATCTGGGCAAACTGCTCCAACAGAGTGGGCTGTTGTGCAGCTCACTCCGTGCCATTACACCTGAAATATGTCCTGTAACATGTTCCCCTTACCCTTGAGAATAGGAAAGGAGCAAACAGAAAAACTAGCAAATGCAAGATGAACTTCAGCCTGCAGGACTCACTGCTCTTCTTCCAACTCTTCTTGTTCTATCAACATGGCAGCTCAACTCAGGGAGCAGCTCTGCCGGGTCGTTTCTGCCCTGGACATAATTAACGAGACTTCACATTTATGCATAGAAGGAGAACAGCTTTGTGGTATAAAATAGCATTAAACATACCAGAAATGACTTTTCAAGAGGAGGGGGTTCTGTCTGTTGGTGTTCTGATTGCAAAAGGCAAAAGAACCTCTTAAGTCTCTGAAGTAGGTAAGCAAAGGGCTTAGCGAAGGCTTACTTGTTTGTGTGCTATTGGGAACGGAACCCAGGCCCACATGCACGCTTAAGGAAGTCTGCCGCATTCCATTCGCGTCAATTGTTTTCCCTTTGGGCTTTAAAATAAAATTCCAGCTGGTGCCTGTAGCGCTGCAGCTATTGTACTTCTCGCTTTCTTCAGGCTCTTTTCCTGGGCTAATGGATGTTCATGGAGGAGAATTAGGCACAACAATTTTGCCTCCATCCTCCAAATTTCTTGATGGGATTTTTGAAATTCCTTGTTAGACACCAGTGCCTTACCTTAGGGATTAGGGCTTTTCCACTCCGGTGGTGGTACCCGGGGTGGTGACGGAGATGTCTTTTCTGCTCCCTGAGGGAAGGGAGAGCATCTCCACCGTGAAGAATAACGCCGGGTGGTGCCACGTTTTCATGGTTATTCATGGGGAGGAGGGACGAGTCAGGAGCTCATCACATGGAACTTCCCACGGCACACATTGATCTACTCAAGTTTCTCCCCAGGAGAGACACTTTGGTTTGCAAGGCTAAGAGAAGTGAAGAATTATGTTCACACATCACTGGACTTTAAAAGACCACCGGGGTTTCCGGAGCCTTGCTTTTCAGCCAAGTAGGCCATGGTGTGACCTCTATTAAATTTATGGGAAATAAGGCTACTCCCTGGGTGACAAGCTGTTGAATGACAGTTGGAAGTAATTAATCATTTGTACTCCTATTTATTAAAATAGCTGTGCCACAGCCTTGATCTTTTTTTCTTCCTAGTTGTCCCTAAAGTTGAGGTGTGGCCACCGAGGGCTCACTGCACTGTGTTTCCCCTTGGTGGGACCAGCCAGTAATTTGTGTATGCACTGGAGCACGCAGATGACATACATTAACCTTCGGGACTTTTTAAAGGGACACCCCAAAATGCTAGTTACACTATGGGTAAGGCAGATAAAATGTGGAAGGAGTGAGATGAATGAATACAATAAATCTTATCTTGTCCCCTGCATTTTAACCCAGAAAGCTAGACCTTTAAAATGGATATAATGTTAACAGGTTTGCTTATTTTAAGGCGGTTGTCCATATTGTCAGGGAAATATATTATCCCAGGCAGACTCAGCTCTCGTGCAGCAGGTCCAACCCAGCACTTATGAAGAGCCATGTATTTGGCATTGGAATAACCCTTCACAAACAGTATCCCAATAAAAACAACACTTTGGAAATGGTTTCTTATTACATATTATTACTCCCAATTTTCCAATGAGGAACTGGGACCAAGAGAAGGTATTAAGTCATCAGTGTGGGGTGGAGCTGCAGTTCAAATCTGTGTTTGCCGCTCACCTCAGTCTTGTATGTGATCCTGCCCCTCAGCTGGTTGCTAGTTATAAAGGAACACCTTCCTATTTATGTCCACTTTTACCATCCGTCCTTTTTTCCTCTATCATCTGTCACTGTTTATCTACATCTCCTTGTCTCTGACTCTGTCTCTCTGTCTTTTTCCTCCTCTATCTCCTTACTAGGTTACCATTAAGAAGATAGAACTGTGTGGGAGGAAAGGTAGGAAAACTCATAGGTCAACACCTATTGGACAAACAGATAAGACACTTTTGCATATATTAATCACTCTATTATTAACCCACCTATATTATAGAGGAAGTAGTGTTGGTTAATTCCAGCAGCACAGAAGGTTAGACCATGTGGAGGTAGAGAAAGTGATCACATGACACAGCATTACAGAAGGTTAGACCGTGTAGAAGTAGAGACAATGAGCATGTGACGCCAACAGCACAGAAGGTTAGGCCATGTGGAAGTAGAGAGAATGTCCATGGGATGCCAGAAGTACAGAAGGTTAGACCGTAAGAAAGTAGATAAAATGACCACATGATGCTAGCAGCACAGAAGGTTAGACAACATTGAAGTAGAGACAATGACTACATGAATCCAGAAGCACAGGTTAGACCATGCAGAAGTAGGGACAATGAGCATGAGATGCCAGTAGCACAGAAGGTTAGACCATGTAGAAGTAGAGATAATGACTACATGAATCCAGAAGCACAGGTTAGACCATGCAGACGTAGGGACAATGAGCATGAGAAGCCAGTAGCACAGAAGGTTAGACCATGTAGAAGTAGAGATAATGACTACATGAATCCAGAAGCACAGGTTAGACCATGTAGAAGTAGGGACAATGAGCATGAGATGCCAGTAGCACAGAAGGTTAGACCATGTAGAAGTAGAGATAATGACTACATGAATCCAGAAGCACAGGTTAGACCATGCAGACGTAGGGACAATGAGCATGAGATGCCAGTAGCACAGAAGGTTAGACCATGTAGAAGTAGAGATAATGACTACATGAATCCAGAAGCACAGGTTAGACCATGTGGAAGTAGAGGCAGCAACCACATGATGGATACGTGAGGAGAGACAGAGGGAGTACCATGGCAGGGAAAGGGCCAGAGTTCTACTACCTTCAAGCAGGCGCTTGCTGGCTGGGCTTGAGTGCAGGCCTTGGGTCCTTGTGTCTGGCAGCCTGGAAAGTTAATGGTTTTCCTTCAAGAACTGCTGGCTCCCTGGGCAGCAGTTTCCAGGCTATTCTCTCTCCTTTGCAGGATAGTAACCATATGAAAATTAGCATTTGGAAGACATTTGAGGATAATGTTTGTGAGACTCTTGGCTTTAATATATAAACTTAAGATATATTGCTTTATCCATTTTTCTTACTAATTAAATGTTTTTCACAGCTTCATATTATTTAAGTGTAAGAAGGAAAAGCTATGTCCTGTGGGAGGGTGTATTTCCTTTAGGAATGTTGTAATAACTACCCTAAGCAACGGCAGCTACCAAGAATCACGTTTTTGACAAAGCATAGTTTTCAAGTAGTTAAGAATTAAAGAAAATTTTACAAGCCAACAGTCCACAGTCAATGACGTTCTTGATTTCATTCCTATGGCTGTTTTCATTATCGTGTGACATTTATACCCATATTAATTATTTTGTGACAAATACTCTAAGAATACAATAAAGCACTGTGGAACAAAGTACTCTCAAACTTTCCAACTTACAACCTCAGATCGTGCACACGCGCACGTGGGCATATGAATACACACACATGCATACAGACATGCACGAACACACACAGGTACACACACATGTGTACGCCCACACAGGAGAGCATGCTGCTGCAGGTTAACTAAGGTTGGCTGAAACTACTAGCTGTCTTCAATTGGTTTTGGTTCTGTAAAGATAGTTGACTACAAGTTAGCTAGAATTTGTAACAGATGTGTGTGTTCCAGGACACATATTCTCACGTAAAAGGCAGGATGTGTCAAGGAAAGACAATGGTGCAGGTTTAATCTCATTCCTGGTCCATGGCCACTGCTTTGGTTATGCCTAAGCCCAAAGTCATGAACTAGAACATGGGCAGGGCTAGAAATGTGCTCTGGCAGGGAGGATAACTTCTGTGAAATCAAAGACACATCTAAGGCTCTATTTGCCAAATTCCTCATGTGCATGCCCTGGTAGGAAGACATGCAATGAGACGCAGAGAGAACACAGGCCTGTCTTCTCCCATTCTTCCTTTCCTTCTACTGGCGCAGGTGCCATCTGGGCGGAAGCGGTTCTGGAGCTGTGTCATCTGTGGACTGTTACATCAGAGAAGCTCCTAAGAACAAGTATGGCAAGCTTCCCTCCAGGGCTGCTCAGCACACTGAAGCCCCAGTTACACACTGAGAATGTCAAAGAGGATGAGATGGCATGAGAAATTCTACAAATTTATTTTGAACATAGAGATTTGCTCATTTAAACTCTTATTTTTTTTTAAAGAACAAGTTTTACACAATTCATGTTGGAAAATATTGTCTTAAGAGATTTCTCTCTCTCTTTATAGTTTTAATGGGGGCAGCATCTGGTTAACACCCCAATTTGAAGATAAATGTTTCTGGAAGGAATTGAGGGCGAGGAAGTAGCAGGCTGAGTACATCTTATCACAAGGCCATAGCTGTGTGCTGTAACTGGTGCAAGCTAGAACGAACTCAACTTCAATTTATATTCAATTTACATGTCACAGCACCAAGTTACTGCCAGGTTGCTCAAATCTTATCCCATCTCACTGTCTTCTAATATTTCCCATAAACACTTCAGAGATGTATGCATATTTAATGAATATTATAATGTTTGTGTATATCAAGATTTTTTTCTAATCCATGAACGAATGTAATTCTGAAGTCATTTGATCCTTACTGTTACATCAAGTGTGAATCCACTTAGTATAAAATTAATACCACCATCAGTGGATATTTTCCTTCCTAGATGTATGTTTAACTTAACACCTTGATTCTATGGTATGCTGAATAACACCTTTTTTAAAACATCTATGAGGCTATAGTTTTGGCTCATTGGAAAATATTTTTTTATACCTAATTTTTTTTATGGAATGCTGTAAATCTACAAAAAAGTCATTTTAAACATCTGAGACTTTTATGGCCACTCAGGGATAATAAAAAAGTTTGAAGAATATATTATATTATGTAAATGACAAGAATATATTAGTCAATATTATGACTTTAAAAAAGGAGTTTGCTCTTAAAAAAAAGAACAAGGGGGAATTATTCACTGCTCTTTCATGGAAAATGTCAGTGTGTCTTTGCTGATATCATCAGCCCTTTATCATCGTATTCTATATTAGAAGGAAGAGGATGTGCTGTGTGATTTCTGGCTACAGGAAGCCTTTGTCCATCCTTGGTCCTCAATTACAGCATAGCCTTCATTAACTATAGTTTCTCTTGAGCATCTCAGCGTCAATCCTGAACCACAAAAAATACACACAAGGAGATTTGGAACTTACATAGAGCTTCTCCATGCAAGATCTCTTTTCACCAAATTTCAACAGGCCTGGTTGCCAAGTGCTGGCCTCTGTCTTCTAGACAGCAAACCTAAACTCAGGACCTCTAGCTTTGTCCAGGTCACACCTCCATGGACAGTAGGGGAAAAGACTCAGAAAATCTCCTGATTTCAAATACAGGTTTCTCACGTCTGGACATTTCTGCCTTGAATATTCTGTTTGGTACTGACTTGGTCACCCCAGACTAAACATACCACGGAAAAAAGTTCTGTCAATATTTGTGGAAAGGGTACTGTTTTCAAATTTGAGCATTTGGCTGAAAAGAGATACAAAAAGCTTTGCAAGAGAAGTTAAGCTCTGGATAGGGAGGGAGCCCAGCATCCACGCGTCTCCACAGAGCGGGCTGTTTTCATGATGTGTGGAAGCAACTTTGTCACATGAGAAAGACTTTAACGCTACCTGTGAGGTTCTGATGGAGAACTTGGGTGCCGTGTCCCAGAGCGGGTGATGAGTGACAGCTAACAGAAGAAAGGAGTTTGTCCTTTTGTCTGAGAAAAAAAATGATTCCAGGGAAGGGGGAGCAGGGGATAACAGATACGACAGTCTCCAGTCCGAGACAGAAGAGAGCTCTGCCTGCAGCCAGCACCCCACCAGAGTCTCCCCAGGGCTGTGTACAAACGTCTTCCTTTCCTGAAAGGAAGGGTTGGATTCAGCCAGATTTACAGGAAGTGAGGTTTGAATAGACTCAGCCTAGAACACAAAGCTTAACAAGGAGACAGCACCCCAAACCCTGTCTGCTGCCAACTCAGCCGCCCCAGACTACACATACCAAGGGAAAAAGTTCTGTCTTAATATTTTGGTTAACCATATGTAAGGAAAAAACCCAGATGATGTGATAATTATACCACATTTGGAGTGAAATACAAACAATAAGAAGAACAGAAATTTACTGACTGTTTAGGTACGACATGCGTTGTCTAAGCCCCCTACCTCCATTTAATCATGCCAGGCAGATGTTAGCAGTGCTCACCTTCTACAAGTGATGAGATGCAGGCTTGAGGGATGCAACCGCCATCCTCCCGGTCACAAAGCTACAGTTAAGTAACTAACTGTGGGTCCCAACTCACACAGTGCAGAGCCCACTACATTCTTAAACACCATAGTGCGGTATAGTCGTTCAGTCCTCTGTCCAGTAGGGCTGGCAACTATAATGGCTGCTAGACAGAAGGCGTGCATGTCAGAGAAATCTGCCTCCTGTAGGTGATGGCAAAGTAAAAAGGACAAGTATAATGAGGAGGAAAGCACTGGCTTTTATTTTTTTTGGGGGGGGGGATCAAAATGTATCTGCTGGTTAAATACAGTGTAAGACTGAATCAAAAACAGCATGCACTGATTCCGATTGACTTGGTCCCGCATCGTGCATACTGCGGCTCACACCTGAGTGTGACTTGGCCCCACATCACACATATTGCGGCTCACACCTGAGTGTGACTTGGTGCCACATCATGCAGACTGTGGCTCACACCTGAGTGTTTCTGTCCACTCACGGTCTCCAGTGCAGGAATGTGTGATGCACCAGTGAGCACGGCAGAGCTTCCTTCAGCTGTGAGTGACCCCTGGAACCATGGCACCTCCCAAGGTGCTCAAGGAGCAGATGCAGGTTCTTCCTGACAGCTCACTCTTTACGGGTACCTTCCTCACGAGTCTCTGTGAAGGAGTAGAAGGAAATATACACCCAGAATTCTCTATTCATGAGCACACTAGTTAGAGGGCATGAAGAAATCTGGAGTACAAATCAATTTAAAAAACGTTCTATTCATTTGTATTTTACATGGATGAATGTTTTGTCCAAATGCAGTCTGTGTATACATGCATGCAATGCCTGCGAGGGTCAGGAAAGGGTGTCAGATCCCTGGGACTGGAGTTAAATTGCTTGGGAGCCACCATGTGGATGCTGGGAATTGGACCAAGGTCTCTGGAAGAAAAGTCAGTGCTCTTAACTGCTGTGCCATCTCTTCAGCCCACACAAAGCCATTTTTGCAAACTTCCCTGGCACTAACAATCTCTTTGTCACTTACATCATGTGTCAGTCACCTGAAAATGTCCTAGTTTGTTAAGGAATTTCTACTGGTGCCTAACTTTATAAAGCGAATTTTGAAATACGATCCTGTGCAAAGATTTATAGTGAGTAGATAGAGATGAGGCAGAGGTTCAGGTGCAGCTGTCTGTTTCTTGACAAGTCACAAACATCTTCTATGGAGTCCTCATCATGAGAACTTCGAGTCGTATGGAGTGCATAATAATGGCAAACATAAAAAGATACCATGGTAAAAACATTCATAAAATTAAACAATAGTCCATACCATTCCAAAAAGTACAACCCCTGTTCCTCATTCAGACAGCCTGTTTCCCTTCACAGGGGGCTCCAGAACTCATATTCCTCACACGAGCTAGCACAGGCTGTTCCGTCCTGGATGTTGTTCTTTATTCAAAAGCATACGGGCTGGAGTTTTGGTCTCCAGTGTGGCAGCGCTAAGAGCTCCTGGAACCTTTATGATGAGGTTCAGTGTTGAATAGTGAGGTTGTTGGCAGACATTAACCTCCTAAGAGGTTAATAGTGGACTCACACATGAGCCAGCTTTTGAATGCGCAAGGTGTTTTAGTTCAAGCATGATTACCTGCGTTGCATGGCTGTTTTCCTTTCTGTTTCTCTAACTATTCTGCCCACATCCAAGAGAAGGAATCGGTGGGGTCCTCCAAACCTGGGAGTTTCCAACAAACTTTATATATGTATCAATATATGTATATACATACATACACACATATACACACACATATGGTGTATATTGCATGGATAGCATATACATATTTTATAGACAGTAAAACATCAATTTCCTGAAGAAAAGTATTTTCAAATGCTCCATTACTTTTTTTTAACTTAAAATATGGGCTTATTATTATTATTGAGTTTTTTGAGACAAGGTTTCTCTATTTAGCCCTGGCTGCCCTGGAACTCATTTTGTAGACCAGGATGGACTAGAACTCACAATGATTCTCCTGCCTCTTCCTCCCATGTGTTGAGATTAAAGGTGTGTGCCACCACCTGGCAAGATTATTATTGTTTTTTAAGTGAGTATTCTGTCAAGGAAAACAGGTCTTTTGGGATAAGAGCTGCAAAGGTGTTGCCAGACTCAGCAAATAAAATACACGGTGTTTAGTAACAGTAGAGTTTTAGAGGAATCATTATTTAGTATTAGTGTGTTTCAGATCCCTAATTATCAACAATGTCTATCTCTGGGTCACAGAATTATTTCTGGTTTTAATTTGCCCTAAGATAAGATTCTTTTTGCTAGAATTCACTGACGAGCTCTACGGAAGGAAAGCATAAAACATGACCGTGAGCACGCAGTCCACACCTGCAGTCTCTGGGCTCTACTGACTGGAAGGGGCAAGGGAATCAGAAGCACAAGGTTATCTAGCTATGTGCTGAGTCAGAGCCAGCTTGATGCCTAGTATTCTCTGTTTAAAAAAGGAAGCAAAGAGGAGAAAAAGATAAGGACAAAACCCCAAAGACTGGGGTGCACCTGAGCAAAGCTAGGGGTTAGATACAAGGCAAAGGCTGGAAAGAGTGAGAAAAGAAGTTAGTGGGCCCTTGGGTAGCTCAACGGAGTGTTATTCTCTTACGAGAAGGAGATATCAACTGACTTTCGCATTGTCTCAGTGAGGGCTGGGGCTTGTTGGGAACCTGTAGGTTTCAGCACGAGAGAAAGGGAGATAGGGCAGAGTAACGGTGTGTGTGTGTGTGTGTGTGTGTGTGTGTGTGTGTGAGAGAGAGAGAGAGAGAGAGAGAGAGAGAGACAGACAGACAGACAGACAGACAGACAGACAGACAGACAGAGACAGATAGAGGGGCACCAAAATTCAGCACATATGAATGAATTTGTCAGAATATGAAAACAAAAATTTTTATAAAGTGGAGAAACCAAAATTGAATTTTGTTTTTCATGTTGAATCGGCGAAACTCTGGGTGACGTCACCTCGGTACCCTTGGCCTGACTTGAGCTGAGGGTGTAGTGATGAGGTGGATGAGCATTGAGGGGAGAGAGTGATCACTAGTGAGGACCCAGTGGCACTGAAGGAAGCGGTTGTGAAGATTTGATATAAAGTGTGATTCAGACATTTTGATAACTAACGAAGAATCCATTTTAAGGAATTCTGATATTGTCAATGTTCTGTGTTTGAATAACTAGAGATGCTACTGGACAAATTCTGCATGAATTCTCTGGTTTATGAACTTCTAAAATGTGAGAGGGTCAAAAGCAAAAGCCACGAGTTCTACGTGGTGCAGGAGATCTGGGCGCAGATATACTCCATGCACAGATTACCATGAGGGGAAAAGCACCAGATTTCATAAAAGCTTGGGATTTCTCTGAAAATGAGCTGCGAAGGCAGGCAGCATCGGGGTCCTTCAGGGCTCCATTGTGGAATCTGAGCGAGTGAGAAAGAAACACCCATACTGCTGCTGTATAGGATGGGGTAGGGAGAGGTTAACTCCCTGTTCTGTGTTTGATAAAACTCTTGGAGCCCTGATGGCAGAATATCAAAACATTATCATGGGATTTATAGTTTCAGGAGAGACAGAGAGAGAGGGGGGGAAGGAGAGAGGGAGAGAAAGAGGAAGAGGGAAACACAGAGACGAACAGATGCCCGAAACTGACCAGACAAACAACTTTAAAATAGATGTGTATTCTTATCCGAGTTAAAAATACCGTATGACTTGTTTATATTAGATTAAATGTTTGTGCCTCGTAGTCAGCCAGACCGGAGTTTCCGTGGTCACTCCCTACCCATGCCTAGAGCCTGGTGGTTTGGGAAGGTTGGAGGGTGAGAGGAGGTTATCGGCCTCCATCTGATGCAGAGTAATTAAAATGGCTTAGGTAATGCCATCCTGTTCTGACTCTGCTTTGTGTTTGCCTAGACAGTTCTCAGCCCTTGACCCTCCTTCCCCCAATGGCCACATCTACCTTGGGAACATATTTGAGATTTCCAAGGCCTTGACTCTGGTCTACATGTATTAACCAAAATAACTGTCAGGTTCGATTTAAAAGAGCTGCCATGCTCTGTCGGCAATAAATGTTGCAAGGTTACTCCAACTCTCATCAAACTTTGATGGATCTTTGTGGGTTTGGCCTAGAAAAACCCTGCAGGGAGCATCAAGACCCATTGGGAGAATAATGAGTCACTTCATGGTCTACACACCAGCTCTAGGCATTGACCACCCAAATAAATGTGAAGTCATAGAGCTAATGGAGGCTGTGACTAAATATTGGAAGAAGAAAACCGGAGAAAGATCAAAGTGGATTTTAATCAGCAGGAGGCCATGTGATAAAATTCTGTACTCTTTAAAAAGGAGTACAGAGTAGCCACGAGGAGACAGGCCTGTTTGAGGGAAAGAAGTTTAAAATCATGCTGGGATTAAGAAAAGAGAGCACAGATTTCCTCCCCAAGCTGCTTACCAAGTCCCCAGAGAGAACAGATAACCAGACTCATCAGAACAGACAAGCTGGCGGAACTCGCAGGCTTCCAGACATGACACAGCTGTTGCACAGACCAGTGTACAGCACCCGTGGTTACCTGTGCAAGACCTGTGCGTGATCAATCAAAATCCAGCACCAATGCAGTGCTATTGGCTATTGATGGCTGCTTTTCGCTCGAGACCCAGCCAAGAATAAGCAGCACCTGTTCACATATGGGCTGCTCTAATCGGACCCAGGGGATTAAAATAGCAACAAAAAAGAAAGGGAGAACACAAAATTGGGAGGTGCAGTCGCAGATGGTGTAATCACAATACGTTGAAAAATGTGTGAGAATGGAGTTCCTATATCTGAGGCTCCAGAGGTGGGTCTTGGGGTCCTCTCACGTGCCTCCCCTCCCCTGCCTGGTACAAAGGGGCACAGCTCAGAGGCTGGGGGCAGAGGGGTGGTGTTCTCTAACACCTGAAGCCAGAGCCAAAGCCTGGGTCTATGGGAAGCAATGCTTCTAGCTGTTCAGTCATAACGTAGGCATTGAAAACGCATTTATACTTTTCCTTTTCTATTTATTTAAGTGTGTGTGTGTGTGTCTGTGTGTGTGTGTGTGTGTGTGTGTGTGTGTGTGTGTGTGTGTGTGTGTGCCCACCTACGTGGGCATAGACCCGTGGAGGTCAGAGGACGAATTACAATAGTAGACTCTCTTCTTCTGCCATGTGGGTTCTGGGGACCAGGCTTGGCGGTAAGCACTGTTACCTGCTGAGCAGACTCCTCAGTGCCTAGCCGTTTGTTTCTACGTCTTTCCTCTTAGCTTTTATACCCACCTCTGCCCTGCTCTCTCCCATCATCCCCTCCTAGCACGGTGTCTGGCAGCTGGTACCGATATTTATGGCATTAAAGAAATAATAGCCATTTTAAAATTAGCCTCCATCTTTCGAAATTCTTTTTCAATTGAATAAAACTTTTTCATACAAATATTCTGATAAGGGTTTCTCCTCCCTGAAATCCTCCCCTATCCTCCCCACCTCCCCATCTCTTCCATGCTAGAGAAGCCATGTGCAAGCCACCAGGGAAACAGCGGTCGTGGAACAGCGGCCACACATGCTCATGGCAGAGAGTGTAAGCTGTGGATAGAACACTCTCTGAGTCAGCAACTGTTGAGGACGGACGGATGGCTCCATGACACATTGGTGGGGTTGGGACTTGGGAAAGTAGAAGCATGCTCTGAACATGTTTTGAGATGACCCCTTTCTTGTGACTTCTCCAGAGAAGATCAGTGAGGGGAAGCGTGGCTTGAATGATGTCTAGAATGTGTTAGGACACAGTGGGAGAAGCTGCTTGGAGAGCAGCAGTTCACCAGGAGAAGACACACTGATGGTGTGACCGCAGGAACCACAGTGCCACCTCCCTGCTCCAGAGGGACAGAGCCACATGACATGGCCCCACTCAGTCTGTGTCAGCACACAGTTGTGTTGTTCTTATCTTCTGCCTCTGAGGTAATCAGTACCTACAAGGAAGTGTCGGGAAGTAGCCAGGAGGAAGTGGCTCTGTAGTTAGCAGCCAAGATGAGGCATGATCGCCCTGATCAGTGAGAGCTGTTAGTGGGATAAGGGCCCACTAGATTTTTCCAGAAAGCAAGCTGGTGACATCTCTGAAAGGAGCATCTGTGACTTGAGGGCACCTCAGGGAGCAGTAAGGATGGGTCCTGTCAGGATTGTGAAAGCTGAGAGTGCAGTGGCTGGCAGGGGAGTGCCCTGGTGAACCTGCTTGGGATGTGACCTGAGGGAGCCTGGGGACAGGAGGCAGGGGAAGGCAGGGAGGGTGTGCAGGGCAGGTGCTGGCACAGTGGGAAGGGCTGCCTCTCCTACTCTCAGCCTGCCCTGCCCTCTGCACAGGCAGGCTCTGAGCGCCCACCTTTTATGTGGTTTGGGGATTTTTTAACTGGATCAGCCCAAGGATTAGGGACAGTGATCATACACTTCCTTTTCTTCAGCCGGTTCCTGGCTACCAAGAAGCTCGATATTTACAAGTCTTCCAAAGACAATTCTGAAGCAAGAATAAAGCACAGAGGATGGCGTCCAGGCAGGGTGGGAGAAGCCTTTACCATTGTGATTGGTGCTTCTGCATTCTCCAGCATCACTTTTGCATGACAAACATGGCCCCATGGGCGTGGCCCCATCCCTCCTTTGCAAATGTGAAAATCGAGGCTCATAGTTTCTTAGCTCAGAGGGGATGGGTGAGGTTGAAAACATAGGCCTGCTGATAATTACATGCCTAAATACAGTCCACTGTGTGGCTTCTGCTTGTTACTGTCAAGGAAAGCTGTGGGTTTGTCATGCAATCCTTTAGAGCTTCATTTATCAGTACATTCATAATGACGAGCTTAGCATAGAATAATGATCTATTATTGATCAAATATATTGATCAAAGGGGGATGGTGCTTTTTCTCATTTTTAGAATCCTTAATGATAGGATTGAGTGGTAGGGTTGTAGGCACTCACTGTGTCTGTACAGTATGTAGGACTTAATCGGCTTCTGAGAAGACATATTCTATAGTCAAGACCAATGCCCTTCCTTGGCCTGATAGCTGAGTGTTGGTCTCAGGATGTGGGAGGACACTGACAACCTTTCCTCAGATCTTAACGCTCCTGAGAAAAATGGTATGAACCTGTTATCATTGCTTCTGTACAAATGGTTAGGATGTCTTCTGTTTAATTCTTTTTTATTTGACCTAACTTCTTTCATCATTAGATTGCTTTGATGAGGTTTTGTTTCATTTCAGGTGTTTTTTTTTCTTTATTTGAATGTGTATTTCTGTGTCTGTTTCATGTGGAATCCAGAGACTGACATCAAATATCTTCTCTGATCGTTCTCCATGTTATTTATTGAGGCAGGGTCTCTCCCTGACTCCCGGAACTCTTCGTTTCTGCTAGGCTAGCTACACAGCTTGCTCTTGGGAAATTCCTGTCTCTGCCTCTCAATGACTAGAAATGCAGGTGGTTGCCAAGTCTGCCCAAATGTTCTGGGATGTGAACTCTCTCTGTTCCTGGAGATGCAGGCGAGTCTCTATGCAATTAGATATCTTCCTAGCCCCTCCTGATGTGGGAAGTCCTTCTGTCTATGTTTTGCTTTTATTGATTAATGAATTAAGCTGTTTCAGCCAGTGGCTTATCAGAATAGTGCAAGGCAGGAGTTCCAAGCAGATGGAGAAGGAGAGAGTAGGTTGAGTGAGGGAGAAGTCATGGAGCCTTCAGAGGCAGCTGAAGCCTGCTGAAACATTGCCGGGAGGACACAACCTCATGGTGATGCACAGATTAATGGAGATGGGTTAGTTTAGAATATAAGAGTTAGCCAGAAGTATGCTTAAAATATTGGCTAAACAATATTGCAATTAATATAGTTTATCTGTGATTATTTTGGGAGTCTGGGCAACCAGGAAACAAACAAACAGCCTCTGACAAGAACCTCCCATGGTATTAAAGACAGGATTTTCTCTGTAGCCCAGGCTGGACTTGAACTCATGATTTTGTGCATGTACTCTCTGATTACTGTCATTACAGCATTTTTATTTCCTAATAAGAGTACACCAATGAAAAAAAGTGGGCATCATTATGAGTTTCCTGCGTGTGTATAATGTAGTTTGTCAAATTACTTTTTGTTATTGTCTTTTCTCTTCTCCCACTAGGCTCCCTTTCTCACCTGGACCAACAGGTCATTCTTCAGTGGCAGAGTCCCAAGAAGCAAGATTTAGGGAATCAGAGACAATGATGATGTACAAGTGATGTCTTACACCAAACAAGCTTATTTAGAAGTTCAGCATCTTCTATACGATTTCCAGAGATAATGGGACAGAGTCAGCAGGAGCTATCACACAATGTTGCAGAAGGGAACAAGGACCATCTCAAGAACATTATGTATACAGCGATAGTGAGGCGAGGTGGGTCTTCAGGCTTACAGGCTCTGTCAAACAGTCTTCTGGTTTCAGAGAAGGACCAATGTTCCTTCTTCACACTCCAGGGACTCAGGGAAAGCCTTGGATCAGCCCAGCCTTCAACACCTTTCCTTTCCCTTTGACCTTTTACCCCTTTAAAGAAACCAAGGCCCACACAATGACACTAGTTTTCAGAACTTAGCTCTTGCTAAACCCAACCCTTGAGAGGATCTTATCCTTTGCAGACACCAGCTCCTCCTCAGTGGGTTTAGATTTATTGTAGAAACAAATTTGCTGACTTTTCTTTCATAGTGACATTTCACATCAAAGTAACTTCAGCACTTGATTTTCATTGGTAATTGCCTGTCTGAGTCAGGGATGTAATGAGAAAACTTGCTAGTGTTGTTTCTTTATCACAAATGTAGGTCAAGTTGCCTTTTGCATTAATCTTTTGGTTATTAAATTAGCCACAGAGCCAACATGTTTTTATATAGACAACAGAGCAATAAAGGAAAATAACTATATATTTTTCTAGAGGCTGGAAAATGGTTAAACTGTGTAAATGTTTAATGTATAAATGGTTAGAATGTATAAAGAAAGAGAGATTGAGTTAAACAAGTAATGAAATTGAGAAAATGCTATTGAAAAAATCAGAATCAAGCATAGACCAGATTATTAGACATAAGGGCAATATAATCCCACATATTCACCCGTCTCCCTAGCAAGGCTGGTGTTGGCTCTCTATGGGTGCTATGCACTGAGCAACCTTGGGAGAGACAATGGGAGCCTCCCTGTGACAGTAAAAGTGGGCAGGCTTACCATATGTCCCAGTTTCCTTTGCTTGCTGTGATGAAACAGCCTGGCCAGCAGAAGCTTAGGCAAGGAAATGGTTTGTTTGGCTTACACTTGTAGGCCACAGTCCGTGACCTGGAATTCAAGGCAAGGGACCTGGGTGGCTTCTTTGTACAGCCCAGGAATACCTACCTGCTCAGCTGATGGTACCACCTAAAGAAGACTGGACCAAATGATAATCAACACAGTCTCTCACAGACAGACCTACAGGCCAATCTGGTCCAGGCAGTTCCTAATTAGAGGCTTTCCTCTCCAGTGACTCGAGGTTGTGTCAAGTTGACTGTTTTTGCAAGGCACCACTAACTCCAAAATCTTCCAGGCTTGAGGTTCATCTGAGGCTCACCTACACCACCACCGTGGAGTTTGGAGATATGGTTTCAACACAAAGGAGTAGATGCTCTCCGCTGCTTGCTGTGCTTTGCCTGTGTCCTGAAGTCTCATGGATTTCCCCTATCCACAACCTCTGACTAGCCCTTCTCAGCAAGCAAACACTGTACCGTTTCATAACTTCTCTGCTCTCAAGGAGACAGCAGCTAGCAAAGCAGCAGCATGATGGGCACAAAAGGTATGATGGGTGCGATCCTCACTTACCAAAGACATCTTCACCTTATTCTCTGGGACCTGTAACGGTTACACAGTGTGGCAAAGGGAACCACAGTGGCAGGTGAAATGAAGTTGTCAATCACCTGACTTGATGATTAGGAAGGCATCCACCCTAGGCTTGTGTGAGAGAGGTTTTACTGCAGATTATAGGATTCTTGGAATCTAAAAGGGGGGGGGGCAGGAGAGTCAATGTCAAATTCAGGGGGAGAACTGAAGATGCTACACTGCTGGCTCTGAGGAGGGAAAGATCCCAGAGCTGAGGACCACAGCGGGCTCCAGAACCATGAAAACGCAAGGAAATAGATTCTCTCCTCAGGCCAAGACAGCATGCAAAGACACTGATGTTATTTCAGAGACTCAGATTGTACTGGAAGATAAGAGATCATGGTGTTTCATCTGTTAGGTTCAGATAATAGCCATAGAAGGTCGAAGGCAGAGTTCAGATCTGAACATCTTGGATGGGAAAAGCCTTGCTGCTGAGTTCTACATCACATATATCTTAAGATCCTCCCTTAGATATCAGCTTAAATATATTACGTTATATGAAGGCAAAGCCTGTCCTCACCTTTCTCTGTCTCATCTGAGGGATGCTGGACCTCTGATCTGCTCCCCGGCCCTTTACTGCCCTTAATCATTATGCTATATTTTCCTACTGTGGGAATTTCCATAATCACAATTCAAATCAAGTTTTTTTTTATTTGTATGCATCTGAAATATTGTGTGTGTGTGTGTGTGTGTGTGTGTGTGTGTATGCTTGTGATTTATAGGCATTCTTTTCTGGTGAGATTTACAATGTCTTAATTCTAAGATTATGGTCTTGCATTTCAAATTTAGAATGTCCTTTAAATGAAATGATGTTACTAGAATATAGTGCTCTTTCTTGTTATTTTTTCTTTTCCAAACATCTTATTTTTTCCCAATAAAATGTTAGCAGTCTGAGTTTATTTCTAAACATAGTAGTGACTGCTTTCTCTCAGTGCTGCGGAGTAGCTTCAGTGGCTCCCTTGCACTTGCTGGCTAGCTGGGTTGGGCAAAACAGTGAGGGCTACGGACAGTGAAAGAGCCTATCTCAAAAGCAAGATGAAAAGCAATTGAAGAAGACACCTGAAGGATCAACCTCTGGAATATACATAGATGAGTGTACCTCTGAACGCAATAAATCACACACATGCATGCACACACACAACACATGCACGCACACACAAACACACACACGCATGTATACACACAACACACACGTGCACACACAAATACATACATGCATGCACACACAAATACATGCACACACATGCATGCTTACATGCACGGAAAAAGTTGAAAAACTTAGTTCCAGATGCTCTCAGATGTTATTTAATCACAGAATTTTCGTTTCATTTACCGAAAGACACATCACATTTATTTTTACTGCTTTTTAAATTTCTGAACTATCTTCCTCATAAGGGAAAGAATAGGACTGTTTTAGCCTATATTCCAGCCTAACACAGGTGCTGACGTGGAACAGGCACACAACGTAATTCTGAATTAATGAAATTGAATTATAAAGAAAACATACAACAATACTACAAGGATTAACATCTCACTCATTATGCCAACACCCTAGTGTGTGTAAGATAAACTGCCAGAGGTTACGCAATGGATACAAAAACAGACTACTTGCTTTTGGATACTGCATCTCCTAAAATTAAATTTCTGCCCTAAATAGGCAATCTCAAATGCTGCTGCTGCGCTCCTTGCCAATTCCCAAAAAAAGAGACTGTTTCATTTATTCATTTATTTTAATTAGTAAACAAGAGCTAACTAGCTAAACCCCGTTTCTCTCCACCTTAGCCTCTCGTAAGCACAGAGTGCCGTGTTGTGGTCGTTTGAGTTCAGGCGAGGACAGGAGAGGCTTTGGGACACTCTCGTCCTCTTTCCTGGGTTTCTTTCCCTGCCTGTACTTCCTTATTCGTGCCCGGCCTGGCTTGTCCTCTCTCTGCTCTTCTTCTGTTACGTTCCATCATGTTGTAAGCCGCCAGAAGTGCGTTTGGAGAGGGAGTCGGGCTCTAGCTGGATCGTCACTGTTGAACGGAGACACACGTTCCTATGTTTTTACAACCGGTCAGCTGGGCCTATATTCTGTTCTCCATGCTTGGTTTGATGTTTCTCACTGTGAGAACAGCAGCTAAGACTCATGTTCTCTCTGTGTGGTTTGCCTAGAGACTACATATGAATCATACATGTTTATGTTAGGGTCCGAGAGAAGCCCCCAAGGAAAGACCAGCAGCCACATACGCGATAACAAGAATGGTTTATTAATTCCAACGTTGGGGTAGAGCATGACAACCAACCAAAGAAGGTCACAAGCTCCTTTTAAGCAGAGTTAGGGGAATCGCAGGGAGGAGGGATTAATCTGGGGCTGACTGGTGGAGGAAAGATTAGTCTGGGGGACTGATTGGTGGGAAATCCTAGTGGTTAGGGGTCTTCCCCTCAGCAGGATAGGGAAAGCTATCTTTAGAGATCAGGATACTCGGGGCAGGGTGGGGGTCAAAGGGGCTTGGGGTGCCTGCTGAGCTAACAGAAGGGGCTGTGGGGTGCCTGCTGATTTGTTGCCCCTAAGTTGCGGTTTCCCTTTCCTGAGGCTTACCTCTGCCCCAATTTAGTGAACCTAAGACCTAGTCTCTGTCAGGCTATTGGGAGAGCCTGATCTGCCTCCGGCCCCCAGCATTCTCATTTAAACTCAAATCCACCTTTGGATATTGCATTCTCTACATAATGCTTTAAAATGGAGACATTTGGGAGCTAAAGGCAAATTTCAAGCACGTAGTTGTAATTCTTTGAGAAATGATCATTAAAAGTAGACTCATATTTCCCAGCAGGAATATATGTTGAAGTGCACAGACATGATTTGCTGTGCAGACACTAGGTAAATTAGGACAGTGTCTGGTGCAAAGATGCTTTGAACCAGGTGGTGGTGGTGCACGCCTTTAACCCCAGCACTCGGGAGGCAGAGGCAGAGGCAGAGGCAGAGGCAGGCAAATCTTTGTGAGTTCAAGGCCAGCATGGTCTTCAGAGCGAGTTACAGTATAGCCAGGGCTACACAGAGAGGCCCTGTCTCAAAAAATCAAAAGCAGACAACTCTCTCCCCAAAGATGCTCTGAAGGGCCTATGAGCTGATGGATTGGCACAGATAGTGGGAGGGGCACAGATAGTGGGAGGGGCACAGATAGTGGGAGGGGCACAGATAGTGGGAGGGGCACAGATAGTGGGAGGGGCACAGATAGTGGGAGGTGCCAAGAGTCCTCTTCTTTCTTAGCAGTCTCATTTTCCATGGGATTGAAGGCGGGTGGGGGCAAGGAGGGGAGACACAGGAGTATCTTATTGGCCTCAAAAACCTTCATTTTTTCCCTCCCCAAATGAACTGAGCTCATAGCAACTGGCTGCCGTATCTATCTATTTATTTGGCTCCAGGTGTGTCTTTCTGTGGAGCCCGGCAGGCAGTGTGGAAAGTGTTTAACCCATTAGGGTTCAACATATGATTGCCTTGGAAACGTGGTTACCGCTCCACTGATGGCATCTGCTTTCGGGGATGGGTCTGTGTATGTTCAGGCTCCGGCGTGATTGCTTGCTGGGAATGTGACTTTGATGTCTCAGAGAGGTTAATAACCATCCCCACCTCTTTGGGGTGTAAGAATCAAAGGAGGCGTGGTCTGTTACGTTTTCACTCTGCCTTGTTTTATTGTTCATGGTGGTTAGTGACGTCAGCACAGGAACAGTAAATAACAACAGAATGAGAAATACTTCAAAGCAGTCAGATAAAAACAATTTGAAGCAAATTACTAGCTGTTAAATTCACTCTAGCTGGGAAAGTGAAGTAAAAGTCTCCTTTCTCCCTTTTCTCTTAGAGATGGAGAATAAATACAGTAACTTAAAAATTGACCCATCTATCTGTCATTCAGATATAAGCTTCATTTCTTTTTCCATAGCATTATTGGAGGCCTTTGAAAGCCAACATTTGGTACTTGTCTGCTGATATCAAGGGAGAAAATTGTCCTTTCTGTCAATCATTGCCGTTACTTGGACAGAATCCTGAGATAGAAATCATGTTTGGCTGAGCCGTTATTGATTGACATTTTACGTCCTTCGTTGCAGAGGAATCAGTGGTTTATATAATACACTAATTAAGATACAACAGTTTCTACAAAGTTGGTCAGGAGCAATCACTCACAGTTAGCACAACTGTGCTACCGACCCTATTCTAGGGGAAATCCAATTTTGGGCAGTGACTTCTACTCCATTTTTCCTCTAAGAATTTCTTTAGGAGAAAAGCCAGCAGTGCATTTGACACAGTAGAAATAACATCGAATCGAGGACATTCTAATCTTAAATATGCATACTCAAATCAGCAAAGTGGCTCTTGCAGATTTTATAATCTCTTAATATAAGAGAAATAATGCTTTTTTTGCTTGAACTTTACAACTAATAGAGTGTGTTCAAATTTTTATAGATAAAGAGTTTTTTAAAAATAAATGTTATTGCTTAACTGTTACCCCAGTTCTTGAAAATATGAACACTCACTTCATTTTCGAGACAGTTGTTTCTAACACAACCAGTAGGAGCTCCGGTCAGCAACGGTCTTCCTAAAGGACAGTAATTGGGTTCTAATGCAGGTTTATAACTGAGCACACATTAAAAGAGGAGGCAAAGTGGTTTTCAGCTACTCGACAGAGCATTATAGAGAGCAAAATGCATTTGCCTGCAAAGAACTTCTCCGACTTGTTCCCAACTTAAATTTCCCCCCAAGGCACTAGAGCTGGAGGTAATAACCGTACTAGGGTGGAAGCATGCAAGAAGAGAGAGGGAAATGCTCCAAGCACATGTGCGGCTGTTCAGTCACACATGTGCCGCATACAGCTTTTGAGCTATGGTTTTGGAAAGATAAAGGGGGGGCAACACAGTGGTTCAGAGAGAACAAAGACAGGCTTGCTCACGTGGAGTCGATGGCACACTATGGCTTGGTGAGAATAAAGACAGGCTTGCGCACATGGAGCTGATGGGGACATCATGGTTCGGTGGGAATACAGAAAGACAGGCTTGCGCACATGGAGCTGATGGGGACATCATGGTTCGGTGGGAATAAAGAAAGACAGGCTTGCACACATGGAGCTGATGGGGACATCATGGTTCGGTGGGAATACAGAAAGACAGGCTTGTGCACATGGAGCTGATGGGGACATCATGGTTCGGTGAGAATACAGAAAGACAGGCTTGCTTATATAGAGCTGATGGGGATGAAATGTAGCCAAGATTACAAATATGTGGAAATTCTTGGGCTCACACTCAAGGACTGTAACCTGCACATGCCTGCATCATTGTACACGGCTCCCATTCAAGGTTATTTTCTGTAGCACTACGTCTATTTGCAAGCCACTGCAAACGCCAAAGGTGTTCATCAAGGCTGATGTATGGACTTAAAATAACGGGATGCTATGCGATCGTGAAAGGTAAGAACATGTAGAATTGTGATATAAAAGGGTCTTTAACACTTAAACAATGGCTGCTCCTTTGGAAAGAAAGTTGGGGTCTGGAGGATAGGGCATATGGCTTCTCCCTCTTTAACTTTGTGAGTATACCACTATTTAAAAAATGAATAATTTAAAATACATAAAACAGAAGGAATGTAAGCCACAGCACAACCCCCCCCCCCCTTCATGGGCTAGTCACACAGTCTGTGGGTGAACCGATGATTTGCCAAGCAACCCTCTGTCTTGCTCCTGGCATCAGGATATACTTAGAGGTAAAAACACGTATCACAGGCACCAACACATCTCTCAACCTTCATCCCAGATATCTGGGATTCATTTCTCTCTCTCTCTCTCTCTCTCTCTCTCTCTCTCTCTCTCTCTCTCTCTCTCTCTCTTCTCCCCCTCTAACCCCTTTCTTCTCCTCTCCCCTCCCTCCCTCCTCTTTTTTTTCCTATTTTGTAGTCTAAATTAACAGGGGCATTGACACTCTGGCTTCTCAAATAAACATTTTCTCAGAAAGACTCTGATCTGAATCCTCCTTCATAGCAGAACTCTGAGCACAAACACACGAACACAGCCATGCAGAACATGCTTTCAAATGCAGTCTCAGTGTTCATGCCTCTAAAGCTGAAAGGCTCACACAGTACCTGGGTTGCAGGTGTTTGTGGGGAGGACTCTCAGTGGGAGTCGGGATTGCTGAGCAGAGCCCGGGTGCCAGCTGAGGATTCCTGCAGTGGACTCTGACATGTGCTGTAGGTGTGAAGGGCGCAATAGCCGAAGCATGTCCTTTGTGCTCCTTTCGCCCCATAACTACATGTTAAGTCAGTTCACTATGAATTGGATATTGATATCGAGGATGAGCTACTTTATATTGGTTTAATTATCTTTAGTTTGTTGTGTACCTTACTAAAATAAAATTGGAGGCCAGGAATTGATTAAAATGAAAACCAATCAGCTGGTGTGAAATTTCCCATTACTGCTATTCACACCTTCTGAGGACATCAGAGAGGGGGAATATCGATGATTTAATTCTTCATCATTCTGCTTAATATTTAAAAAACACTTTTGGATTGATTAAAGCTTCCCATGCCAACAAATGGCTATTATGCCTATCTGGAAGCCAGCTCTCTAGGAATTAGCCACAGCAAACTGTAATAAAGGACACAGCACGTGACCAGCGGACACATGCTTACATGAACATGCACACACAGTCTGTTACGAAGGCCCCTAGAGAGATGTCATTATGGATAATTCAAGGCAACTTGTTGAAAACTCCGGGTGAATAAGGCAGTTCATTTATTAAAATGCTGTGCTGACTAGTATAGGTGTGGATACATTTTCCCGGAGTCATCATAAACAATTATTCAGTAATATTTCAAATATCAAAACAAGAGAAAAATCCGATAAATTTAAATGAACATGTCAAAATATACAAAAAGCCTTGAGGACTAACCTGCAAGGTGTGCTGTAAAAGCAGTTTATCATTGGGGCAGTTTGCACAGCTCCAGTAACCTTCACTGCTTTCATCAAGGTCCGTGCAGGAGAAAAGGAGGCAGAAGTACAAGGGCGGAAGGGAGGAAGCACCCGTCCCCAGGGCTGCCTAGGGAAGCCTCTTGCCCTTGGACTGAGCTTCCTGAGGTTGCCTCGCCCGGTTCTGCACAAGGGAGGACAGCAACATCTACGCAAACTAGATCACCAGCTAGTTAACATTTCGGGAGGGAGCCCTGCTCCTCTCCTGTCCGTCTGTCCCAGAGAGAAGTCCACTTCTGCACAAGCCCCCTTCCCAGTCCCACTGCAGTTGTGTGTGTGGCTTCCCCTTCTCTCTGCTAGGTGGTGTGTATTGTGCATGTGGCCTGTCTGAAACACATTGCCCATACACCTGGGCCAAAAGGTTGAGTATTCTCTACTCTCCCTTAAGTTCAAGCTAGAGTGTGCAAATGTCATGTCTTCTCTGGCCACTGTGCCATGGTCCCTTGTCCTTCTCTCGAACACACATGGGTGCGCAATTCCATGCCATGGCCACAGTCTCATCTTCCATCATGCAGACTCCTCCTTACCCCCGCAGTTGCTGTTCGCTATACCCTGACTCCTGGGCTCCGGTTACTCTTTGTTCTTTTCTCCACATCATCTTCAGTGAGGTCATTTTTCCAGTTCCCTCCTGTTTTATTACTGAAGCTCTGCATCTGACTGCTCTTCTCTAGTCTTTCCACCATGTCCAGAGCAGCAGTCAGCTGTAGACACAGCAGGGTTCCTCATCCACCACAACATGCAGTCGGCCATTGCAACCCTGGCTCCTCATCCACCACAGCATGCAGTCGGCCATTGCAACCCTGGCTCCTCATCCACCACAGCATGCAGTCAGCCATTGCAACCATGGCTCCTCTTCTGCCACAGCATGCAGCCAGCCATTGCAACCCTGGCTCCTCATCCACCACAGCATGCAGTCGGTCATTACAGCCGTGGCTCCTCATCCACCACAGCATGTAGTCGGCCATTGCTCCTCATCCATCACAGCATGCAGTTGGCCATTGCTCCTCATCCATCACAGCATGCAGTTGGCCATTGCTCCTCATCCACCAGAGCATGCGGTCAGCCATTGCTCCTCATCCACCACAGCATGCAGTCAGCCATTGCAAGCACTGCTCTTCGTCCACGACAGCAGGCAGTCGGCCATCACCACACCACATGTTAGCCATCCACCACGGCAGTTCTGCCTGCCACCCTTATCTTCACATCAAATATGAATCAATCAAAACTTTAGGAGCCTGACATGGTAGTGCATACCTGTTGCCTGAGCACTTGAGCTGTGGAGGAAGGAGAATCTGAAGGTTTTGGTGAGATGGAGGCCAGCCTGGGCTACGTGAGTCCAGACTTGAAAATGAAACAGAACTTTAGCGTTCCTACAGACACACAGAGAACAATCACCTAACTACAGCCTACAGACACACAGAGAACAATCACCTAACTACAGTTATTGACAGTATAGATTCATAGTCCTTCACCATAAAGAGGATTCAGGCGTTCCCCTTCTCCCTACTCAGCCCACTTAATTTATTTATGCAGCGTATTCATTCTATGGCTTCGTCTTACATTTCTGATCTGCTCTCAGCTCGATAAAAATGTCTGAGCTGGGGTGTGGGGAAATAGCTCAGTTTGTAGGGTGTTGAACTGAATTCATAAAGACCTAGGTTCTAGACCTAGCACCAATTACAGGATCTTAGAGCTCTCTCTCTCTCTCTCTCTCTCTCTCTCTCTCTCTCTCTCTCTCCCTCTCTCTCTCTCTCTCTCTCTCTCTCTCTCTGTCTCTCTCTCTGTCTCTCTCTCTGTCTCTCTCTCTCTGTCTCTCTCTCTCTCTCTCTCTCTCTCTCTCTCTCTCTCTCTCTCTCTCTCTCTCTCTCTCATACACACACACACACACATGCACAGACTTTAGTTAAAAAGTCTCTCAGCGCGTGACAGTTGCATGGCTGGGGCAGACTGCAGGGCCACTGGCAGTGGCTCCAGGACTTATCCCTACTGTTTGTACTGGCTTTTGGGAACCCATTCTTTTTGGATGGATACCTTGCTCAGTCTTAGCCTTAATATAGTAGGGAGGGCCTTGGACCTTCCCCAGAGCAATGTGCCTTACTCTCTTTGAGGATGGGGTGGGGATGGGGTAGGGGAGAGAATGTGTAGGTAATGGGAGGAGGGGAGGGGTTGGGAACTGGGATTAGAATGTAAAATGAAAAAAAGATCGCTTGTTTTCTTTTTTGAAAAAAAATAAGAAAAACATACAAAAAATGGTGAAAACAACAACAAAAAAATCTTTCTACTTGTTTTCCACTGCTGATTCTTGTGGGCTGAATTGTGCATTTCTGCCTCCAGACCCCACCCTTCCACTTCCTGTCGGGCTGCTCACACTTTTGGTAATTTCATACTTGGTAAATGGTGTTCAGCGCTCAAATCCAAACCCTCTGTAAAACAGGTTGAAGATAGTTATTCCTCCATCTCATTCAAGCTTCTGCTGCAGCCCTCGTTCCTTCTAGGCGAGCTTGCTGGACACTGTGGCCCCTTCCCTTTCAGTCTCTCTATTGGAAGATAGCTTTGTTCAGGGACGCTGCACCTACAAGCAGAGTTTGCATCAACTGCAAGCAAGAAAACCAGCTTTTGTTTCAACTTGGTGGTTTCTCCTTTTAACAGAGGTCATCCAGATTGCACTCTATTCTCAGCCATGGAAGCTGGGTTCAGACACACAGCCAACAGGGGAAGCAACAACATGAAAGCCAGGCTTGTCCATTTTTGCTCTTTATTCTGAATACATGGCTAGTCTAGTATTTTAGATCAAAACCACTCCATATCTAGGCTTTTGAAAATAGTATGGCGAGACCTATTTTTGAGAAAGAAGACTTCTTAGCTAGTGGTAACTATTAAAACATATTTTTTCTTTTTTTGCCCCCCTTGACACTTTAAAAATTTTTTTTGTTGAGCTATATATCTTTCTGCGCTCCCCTCCCTTCCTCCCCCCTCCCCATCTACCCTCATAGTTTTCATGCTCTCAGTTTACTCAGGAGATCTTGCCTTTTTCTACTTCCCATGTAGATTAGGTCCTTGTAGGTCTCTCTTAGGGTACTCCTTGTTGTTTAGGTTCTCTGAGATTGTGAATTCTAGGCTGGTTTTTCTTTGTTTTATGTCTAAAAGCTACTTATGAGTGAGTAATATGATATTTGTATTTCTGGGTCTGGGTTACTTCCATTTGCCAGAAAATTTCAAGATATCATTATTTTTTCTGCTGTGTAGTACTCCATTGTGTAAATATACCACATTTTCCTTATCCATTCTTTGGTAGAGGGGCATTTAGGTTGTTTTCAAGTTCTGCCTATGACAAATAATGCAGCTATGAACATAGTTGAGCACATGTCCTTATGGTAAGATTGAGCATCTTTTATCCAAGAGTGGTCTTGCTAGGTCTTGAGGTAGGCTCTTTCCTAATTTTCTGAGAAATTGCCATCCTAATATCCAAAGGGGTTGAACCAGTTTATACTCCCACCAGCAACAGAGGATTGTTCCCTTTACCCCACATCCTCTTCAGCATAAGTTGCCATCAGCGTTTCTGATCTTGGCCATTCTTATGGGTATAAGATGGAATCTCAGAGTTATTTTGATTTGCAAAATATATTCTCTTTAGAGATCTCAATAAGCAAGACAGCTATTCTTAGTCTTAATTCCACTTGTAGGAATTTGGTAATTAGCTATTTTCCTAGTCTTTAATAAGTAACCACATCTGGTTTCCCTTTATTACTGAATTTAATCTTCTAATTCCTTCCTTCCTTCCTTCCTTCCTTCCTTCCTTCCTTCCTTCCTTCCTTTTCTTTCCTTTTCTTTTTTTCTTTTTTTTTTGAGACAGAGTTTCTCTGTGAAACAGTCCTCCAACTCACTGAGATCCACCTGCCTCTGCCTCCCAAGTGTTGGTATTAATGGTGTGTATTACCACCACAGGGGATAATCTAACTTTTTAATCTATTATCATTCTTCATGGTTCTATTGTCTTGTTGGTATTTCAGGTGGCACCAGACACTGCCCGTACTCTTTGCTGGATTCTCTTATGCTGTGCACATGGTAGATGTGCTTCTCCAGCCAGGCTTGACACTTTCTTCCCAGGAACACACCCACACCCTTGTCTGTAGCTGGGCCCCGAGTTCTTCTCAAGCTCTTCCTGCTTAGCCAAACTCAACTCTGTTGACAAAGGTTTCTGTCCCACCCAGTCCCACAGCCACACAGTCCCAAAGAAACACACAGAGGTCTACATTTATAACTGTTTGGCCTATTGGCCCAGGCTTCTTATTAACTCATACATCTTAAAGTGACCCATAATTCTTGTCTGTGTGAGCCATGTAGCTTGGTACCGTTTATCAGTGAGGCATTCTCATCTTGCTTCCTCTGTGTCTGTGTGAAGACTGCAGATGGAGTTTTTCCTCTTCCCTAATTCTCCTGTTCTGGTCACCCCTACCTATACTTCCTGCCTGGCTACTAGCCAATCAACATTTTATTAAACCAGTACAAGTGACAAATCTTTATAGAATAGAAGATCATTGTCTCACAGCACAGCGCCTCACAAAATGCTCCTCTGATTCTAGACTGCCTCTGGGTCTGTAGGTTTTCCTCCCTCCCTCCCTCCCTCCCTCCCTCCCTCCCTCCCTCCCTCCCTTCCTCCCCCTCTTTTTCCCACTCTCCTTCTTTGCCTCTCTCTCTCTCTCTCTCTCTCTCTCTCTCTCTCTCTCTCTCTCTCTCTTTTCTTTCCCCCTCTTCCTTCCCCACCTTCCTTGCTTTTCTCTCTTGCTTTCTCCTCTTTCCACTTGCTAAAATTGCTGGCTCAGGTCTGCCCTTGAATTTTTCTTTTCTTTTTATTTATTTTTAAAGTAACCTTTTCTAATTTTATATACCTATCACAGTTCCCAAACCCTCCCATCCTTCCTCTCTCCCCACCTTCTACCACCCTATCCCCCATTCACTCCTCAGAGAGGGTAAGGTTTCCCATGGGGAGTCAGAAAATCGATACAGCACTTTGTACCAGGACCAAGGCCCTCCCCCCTATAACTAGGCTGATCAAGGTAGTCCTCCAAAAAGAATGGGCTACAAAAAGCTAGTTCAAAGTTTAGGGATATATCCCGGTTCCACTGCCCTACAGACTACCCCCACCACATAACTTTCACCCACATTCAGGGGGCCTAATTTAGTTCTAGGCAGGTTCCTCTGCTATCAGCATGGAGCCAATAGGCTCCCACTAGCTCAGGTCAGCTGTTTCTGTGGGTATTCCCTTCATGGTCTTGACACCCCTTTGTTCATATTATTGCTCTTCCCTCTCTTTGACTGGACTCTGGGAGCTTGGTACCACAGTGCTAGCTGTGGATCTCTGCATATTCTTCCATCAGTGGCTGGATGAAGTTTTTATGACAGCAGTTAAGGTAGTCATCAATCTAATTACTGGGGAAGGCCAGTTCAGGCACTCTCTCCACTTTGCTTAGGGTCTTAGCTGGGGTCATCCTTATGGATTTCTGGGAATTTTCACAGTGCAAGGTTTCTTGCTAGCCCCATAATGGCTTTCACGATCAAGATATCACTTTTTCTTCCTCTTCTTCTCTGTCCTTTCCCCATCTTGACCATCCCATATCCTCATGTTCTCTCACCTCTTCCCTTCTTCCCTCCCCTTCTTCTGCCCTCCCTTTTCTCCACCCACCCCTACATTCCCAATTTTCTTAGGAGATCTTGCCTATTTCCCTTTCCTGGGGGATCCATGTATGTCTCTCTTAGGATTCTCCTTGTTTCCTACCTTCTCTGGATTCGTGGACTATGGGCTGGTTATCCTTTGTTTTATGTCTAGTATAAATATCCACTGATGAATGAGTACATACAATGTTTGTGTTTGTGAGTCTGGGTTATCTCACTCAGGATGGTTTTTTCCTAGCTCTCTCCATTAGTCTGCAAATTTCCAGATGGCACTTTTTTGTTTGTTTGTTTCTTTATTCTTCAGTTAAGGGGCATCTAGGTTGTTTCCAGGTTCTGACCATTTATGTACACAGTTGAGCAAATGTCCTTGTGATATGAGTGAGCATCCTTTGGGTATACACACAAGAGCAGTATTGTTGGGTCTTGAGGTAGACTGATTCCCAACTTTCTGAGAAATCACCATACTGTTTTCCAAAGTGGCTTCATAAGTTTGCAATGGAGGAGTGTTCCCCTTCCTCCACATCCTCTCCAGCATAACCTATCATTGGTGTTTTTGATCTTAGACATTTTAGCTTGTGTAAGAAGGTATCTTAGAGTTGGTTTGATTTGCATTTCTTTGATGGCTAAGAATGCTGAACATTTCCTTAAATGTCTTTCCATCCATTAGAGATTCTTACGTTGAGAATTTTCTGTTTATATCTATACCCCATTTTTAAATGGATTTTTTTTTGTTATTTTGATGTCTACTATCTTGAGTTCTTTATATGTTTTAGAGATCAGTCCTCTGTCTGATGTGGGGATAATGAAGATCTTTTCACAATCTGTAGGCTGCCATTTTGTCTCAGTGATGTGTTCTTTGTGTTAAAGAGACTTCTCAGTTTCAGGAGGCCCCATTTATTTATTGCTGTTCTACAAAGAACCCAGGATAGCCAAAAACAACCCTGTACTGGTGCAGGAGGTCCTTTTGTCTGTATGTTGCTTTTCTTGTTTAATGAATAAAGAAACTGCCTTGACCTGTTGATAGGGCAGAGGTTAGGTAGGCAAGGAAGACAGAACTGAATGGTGGGAGAAATAAAGGTGGAGTTGGAGAGAGATGCCATGGATCTGCCTGAGACAGACACTGGGAATTTCACCCAGTAAGCCACTGCCATGTGACAATACACAGATTAATGGAAATGTGTTAAGTTAAAATGTAAGAGCTAGCTGCTAAGAAGTTAGAGCTAATGGGGCAAGTAGTGTTTTTAAATAATATAATTTCTGTGTGATTATGTTGGTTCTGGGCGGCTGGGATGAACAAGCGGGTTCCTGCTACACTGTACAATAAAAGAACTTTCAGAGACATCATCTCTGGCATCAAGTTTTGTTATAGAGCTACAGTAATGATAACAGCTTGGTATTAGCATAAAAAGAGACAGGTGGACCAATGGAATTGAAGTGAAGACCCTGATACCAATCCATACTCCTGTGAACACCTGATTTTTGACAAAGAAGCTAACATTATACAATGGAAAAAAAGAAAGCATCTTTAAAAAAAAATGGTGCTGACATAATTGGATGTCAACATGTAGAAGAATGCAAATAGGTCCATATCTATTCCCATGCACAAAACTCAAGTCTAAATGGATCATAGACCTCAACACAAATCCAGCCTCACTGAAACTCATAGAAGAGAAAGCAGAAAGTAACATTGAAAGCATTGACACAGGAGACTGCTTCCTAAATATAACACCAGTAGCATAGACACTGAGAGCATTTCTTAGCACATCCAGAGTCTTGTAATGGCTTCTAATCTATTCCCTCTCGAATCTGCCTCCAAACGCTGTGGCTTTCACACCATTTTGATCAAGAACCACACTGGGAAACATGCATTTCACTCAAAGACATATTCATCTCCCCAACCAAAGGAAAGCAGTATTTCTTTCTTTCTCCTCATTCTTTTCTCTCCCTTAATTCTCCATTTCTTTTCTATTTATTTTTCTGTGTCCATCTATTTTGTTTGTAGAGAGATATGTACCAGAATGCATAGAATAAACCTTTCAAAGTAAAATTTATTTCACAATGTTCAATACACTCTAATGTTTTCCTCTCCTCTTCTCTTCCCCTCTCCTCCCCTCCTGTCCTCTCCTCTTCTCTCCCTCTTCCCCTCCTCTCCCTTCCCTCCTCTCTTCTTCTCCTCTCTTCTCTCCTCTTCCTCTCCCCCTTCCACTCCCATCCTTTTCCCAACTCTCCTCTCCTTTCTCCCCTCCTCTTCCCCTCTCTTCCCCTCCCCTCCCTCCCTCTCCTTTCCTCCTCTAGTCTATTCTAGTTCACTCCATTCTAAGTGCTTCCTTACATTCAGATTCATGATTTCAATTAAACACAATATTGGTCACAGACCATTAAGTTGATTCCACGTCTTAGTCCCAGGTCAGAGCTCAGAAGTGACTAATACGTTTTCTTTACACTGGAATGTATAATAAAAATAAAAATTGCACTCAACCCATCTCCACATTTGTCCTTTCAGGAGACTTCTCATAGTCTACTGGATAATGTCCAACTCCTTGACAAAAACTGCATGGTTCCTGGCAACTAGCCAGTGCTTCTAGTTTGATCTTTCCTCATTCATTCTTCTCTGTTATCCTGGTGACACCAATCTCTTCTTATTTCCGATTACTGATTTCTCTTTCTGGTTCTTCATAATTCTTACTGTTTTCCTCAACTCAAGGCTTGGATCATGGAAAATAAAATTATCATTATTTTATTAACTCATTATATTGTATCAGGGATCCATTGCTGTCTTCAACACCAATTCCAGTGTCTCCCTGGTTTCTCAAACTCTCCAGAATCCAGCTCTAGCTGCCAAGGCTTATTTCTACTACTTCCCTTCTTTCAGCCAGCAGGCACTATTTTATTCTTCTTCCTCATGCTTTCATGCAGCAAATAGTGTTCCTCTCACTCACACAGCAACTTCACCTTCCATTCTTTCTCCATACCCTCCTTTTCCACTCTTTTGAAGTCTAGTGAAAAAAATCCTCTTGTCATTTTATATATACAACATGCTGTTAAACCTCCTTTTCTTTCACAGAGATGGTAGTTCCCACCTTACCGGCTTGCTATGAAGACAGAAAATTTGACACACAGTGTCTGCTGCATACTCTGTGCTTATAAACTGCAAACTCTGGTAACTTGGTCATCCTAAACTGAAGGCGTAAGTCACAAACAATGCCACACCAGTTTGGAATTATGATTAATAGGTGGTATTTATTTAAAGGGGAAAAAACTTACAGATAACCGTCCCAGACAACAGCCCTCTGTGCAATCAGGAAGGAGTCTAGTCGGAAACCGAGCAGGAAGCGAAGAGAGCGAGAAGGGAAGTAGCAGCTTTTTTAAAAGGAGAGAGACCACGCCCCAATGGGCTGGTATCTCAGCGGCTATAGGCTGGAGGAGCCGAAGGACCTCCCGCAGCACTAAACCTTTGCGCCTTACACAACACCGAACACTGGATTGGTTTGTGCTCGAGTCTGTTGGTGTTGCCACCTATGTGCATGATGCATGTATGGAAGTCAGATAGTGTTTGTCAGTGTTACGATACATGCACCATGGGACATGTGAGGCACTCAGAGGACAACTTCTGGTGTCCGCTCTCATCTCCCATCTTGTTTGTGATAGAATTTTGTTTTTGGCCTCTGTGAATGCTAGGTGTGATAGTTTGAAAGAAAAATGTACCCCATAGGGAGTGGCACTCTTAGAAGGTGTGACTTTGTTGGAGAAAGTGTATCTTGAGGCAGGCTTTGGGGTTTCATATGCTAAAGTTATCCCTAGTGTGACACACAGTTGCTTCAGCTGCCTGTGGATCAAGGTATAGAGCTCTCGGCTCCTTCTCCTGCACCGTGTCTGCCTGCATGCTGCCTTGCTTCTAGCTATGACGATAAATGGACTAAACCTCTGAAACTGTAAGCCAGCCCCAAATGAGATGCTTTCCTTTATAAGCATCGCCATGGTCATGATGTCTCCTCACAGCAATAGAAACCCTAACTACGACACCAGGCCTGATGCAGTAAGAGCTTCCAGAGACTCTCCTCTTGGTCCTAAGACTTAAACAAGGTTCTCATGATGGCACAGTAAGTGTTTCATCCACTGAGCCATCTCCTTCCCCTATATGCCAGAGATTTCTAATGCATTAACATGATAAGATTTATGTCTAGAGATTGACTCTGAATACCTTGAGATCTAAATGTCTGTTGTAGAATGTCCTCTTACTAATATGCCATCCAACAAGGTGAAAGAAAGCAGCAAGAAAGAGGCTACTTCATAACTCGCTTAATGGGAACCCTGATGCCAGGCCTAGGAAATCTCCTTTCAAGGCATTAGAGAGAAGCCTAAGAACAACATGGTTTATTCGCATTGCCCTTGATTGCCTCTGAGAACTTGAAGGTCATGCCTTGTTACTGAAGACACAATAGGACATGTAGGAATAGGGCTGGAGCTGACATGGACGCCTCCTTTCTGAGAACTGGCCCTTAGAGTCGCTGACTGTGCTGTGCAAACTGCCGAGAAGGAGCAGCATTGGCAGTCCTGTCTACGGGGAAAACCCGTGGACTGCAGCAGTGACTGGCCTGGCAGGATATTTACAAAAGCACAGTAGTGGCACTTTTATCTCGGAGTAACCAGCAGCTGTCTGATTAGAAGGAAGGGAAACATAAATGATATTGTAAGCATGGCCCGAGAAGTGATAGACCTGAGAAAAGAACCTATTAATGCCGTTTTCCAAACTAATATCATTTCCAACTGTAGTCGAACTTCTTATCCTTATGTGCAGAGATGAGAGCAGCTCTTATCCATCATCTAAGAAGCTCATTGTAATAGACAGGGACTATTACAGAGATCCACAATGTGTCAAATGCAGAGAAACTGTGATTGTGTGGTCCCCAACCCAATGGACATATCTGCAACACCACCTCTGTACCTAAGGTCAGGGAGAATCTGGGGCCTGGGTGTGAAACAGTGTAGGGGCCAGAAGCCCAGAATGTGTGCTGCAAGAGTATAGGACAGGGAGTAGCATCTATGAACTTCCAACAAGACTAACATAGTGACAACTATTGATATTCCGATGCGGGCACCAAAAATTCTGGATGGTCCCACTACTGATAAAGAGCCACTGGTGGTAAATGCTAAAGGAGGGAGAATCAGTCTCCTCTAAGGAGCTCCCATACAGGTTGTCCAATCAGAGGAAATTAGCTGGACTCAGGTACACACGAACAAAGTTAAATGGACTCAGTTTATACACATGTAATTTTAAAATATAGTTATCTCTGTGAACATTGAAAATTAAATCCCTATCAGTTCAGCTACAGAATCCTCACACAACCCTAAACTGTAATCAAACTGATGATGCTCTCAGTTTGAACTAAAAGCTGATGGTTATCATGCAAATACTGGGTAGTGTTACCAAATACCACTCCTGCTATTCAATCCTATTTTCCAAATTGATTGTAGAGCCTACATAAGAAGCTGCATCTTCTCTCCTATGCTGCGTTTCAGCCTTATATGTTATATAGAACATATACAATGTCGTTACGTATATTCGTGTCTATGTATACATGCAACAATAATAATTGAAGCAATCATAAATTTGGGAAGGAGGACACAAAAGGAGTTTAAGGAGCAGAAATGATGGAAAAGCAGGACTCCAGATGGATTCTTACTTAAATAATGCAGTATTTATAAAAATGATTTGTGGTTGACTTCATGGTATAATTTCATCGTCATCACCATCATCACCATTGACCAAAACCAATGCTCCGGTGTTTATTTATTTCTTGATATAATGTTTGGCAGTGGCATTCACATATATACGAGTTCAGTGTTCTAGGTTTCCATAACAATGCATACAAACAGGAAACCACACAGAGATCCTGCAATGAAATCCATTTCCTTTTATATCACCCCCTGCCTAACTAAATCTTAGTCTCTGACATGGACAGAATCATCCCCTAGGTAGAAATAAAGTGTCCCTTGTCTTAGTGAATGTCAAATGAGGAGCCAGGAGAGCTAAACAAATAACTAAATATTGAAATGGAAATTTTCCGCTAACTTTCTTCTACACAGCATAGACAAAGAGCAGCCAGCAAGCGTACTCCATGTTACATTTCTGAGACAAAGAAATACAGATTTCTTCTACTCAGCCCTGGCAAGAGTCTGCTCGAACACCGAGTTGCACTGGAAAGGGAAGCTGAAGTGGGGCATAGGAAAGAAGAAAGAGTGGGCATTGCTGTTTTTCATTTTGTGTAGCTTTGATGGCCCTGCAGTAAATTTGGAAAATAAAATCGGACAACGGGAGTGGTATTTGGTGACACTATTTAGCATTTGCATGAGAATCATCAATTTTCAGGCATGTGTAATCCCGAGAGCATCATCAGTGTGATTACAATTTAGGGTTGTGCAAGGATTCTGTAGCTGAGCTGATAGGGAATGGATTTGTAATAATCACAGAGTTAACTATATTTTAAAATTACATTAACATTTGCTGTCACTTGAATCAAACAAAACTGGCCCCTGTGAGCTATGGAAATGACCGTGTTGATCAGATACACCCCGCTCAGCTTCCGACAGGTCAATCAAGCATCCCTGTGAGGTGTTCAGGCATGAGATGATTTTAGTATTTCAGACAGAGAGACTAACTAGCCTTTCTTCAGAGTTGAGTGTCAACCCATTTCTAGGTATTTAATAGGGAAGGCGTCATTAAGCAAATTAATTTGCTTCTGAATTCATTTGCCGTTATTTTAAGTATAGGCTTCCAAACAGTGAATCTTTCAAGCCATTTAATTATGTTTTAAATTTTTAATTCAGTATTTTCTGAGTTTACACACAGGAATTGCAGAGGAGAATCCCATTTCCGTACATGTGCGCCATGTGCAATGACCATATAAAAATGAATTGATTCTTCATTTTGTTTTCATGCAGAGTTTCATCAGTTTCTGTTTGGCCTCAAATTTTTGATCGTCAACTTGTTAAGTACTGAGATGGCGGGTGTGTACTTCCATTTCTGGCTCTGGATGCTTGTAAAAATAGTCTTAGGATGTTTGTACATCTATCCATTCTTTTTTAAAAGTTTGCCACATGTTGCACCTATTGTAAGTGAGTTAGAGGAGAATAAATTAATGGTCATTCAAGATAGTGGCTTTTCGACATTTAGTCGTTCAATGGATACTTTACTCATGGAGCTAACATTATCGGTGCATAAGGTCTCATTTGTGGTCCTTCACATTTGTATTAGACTCCTTTATAGCACCCAGATACATTGAATGGATCTCCAGAGCATTGTAGTTCTATTAAGAACAATGAGGTTCGTGGCCTTTTCCTATGGACTATGGTTCTTCTCTCATTTGTAAAGTGACAAAAATTATAGCACAGACTAATCTCACCCGCTTGCGCACTCTGCTACCACTGGAGTAACAAGAAAGCTTGGTTCTCCTGAGATAAGCAGCCTCTGTCTGGAGGGCATCACTTGGCCCCGTCTCCCATACTGTGGGCACCAAATACCAACAGGGAGTTTCTATCCCTTACTTGTTATGTCCAAAGCATCTGTGTGGACAATAGACGGAGGCTTGCTAGGAGTCAGGACAGTCAGAGGGTAAGGGGTGGCGGAACCTGGTTTATCTGGGAGCAAAGCTTCTCCTGTGTCAAATCAAGGCCCTGTTACACTTCCCATTCTGGATAATAATACTCGGTCTCTCAGATGATTTTTTCCTTAAGCAAGGATAAACTCTTCTCTACATACCTTAAGTGTTTTAAGCTTTGTGGTTCCATTGCGAGGAATGACAATCACCAGAAGTAACTAAATTATATGTCTATGTGTACACAGTCTTTCTGCACATCCATCTAAAAGTGACATTTTGGAGGGAAGTGTCTTTAAAATTAAACATAGAACATTGAATAACAATAAAAGCAGAAAACCACATAACCCAGAAATATAAATCTGTCTTGGCATTGAGTGATGAGTCCCTATTCCTGCGTCTGCATCCTCATTCCTCAGGGAGTGATTATAAAAAATATAAGTGGTGGTAGAAAACCCCTTTTACTTGCAAATTTTGATTTTTTTCTAGATACCCATTTTGCTTAGTGCTTAATTATTTAAGAAAAAAGCCCATTCTTTTCCTGTGAACCTTAAGAGCTACAAAACCAACCCATCAGACAGGATGTGCCTATTCCGTGCACCACTGGCACGCCTTTGGTGGGACTATCAGCCACCCTCTGACTACATTGTTTCCACAGGAGATAATCCATGCCTCACATTGCAAGCCTGTTCAACAGTGCATCCCTGGGGAGGTTATAGGTGTAATGGGATAGCTTACCGCTGTTGTTTAACTAAATCGACATAGCATCAAACTGCCTTCTAAATATTTGTTTATACCCATAGACAAAAACTACCCTCAGCCTTAATCAGAGCGAGCTCTCTTTGCATTGAATAGCAAGGAATGGAGATTATTGTCCAAGAAGCCGAAAATTAGTGGCAGTGGAGGGGCCAGCCTTAAACACAGTTTTATCCCTCCATTTAAAGCTCAGAGAATATGGTGGAAGAGGGGGTCAGAGGAAAGCACAGGTTAGAAGGCAAACAGCAGGGCTATGAAGGCAATCAAAGGAGCTGTGCTTACACACGCATACACTGGGCCTGTAAGAGTGCGTTTGTCAACAGTCACTCACTCATGGAGGAAAGAGCACCTTCCCCTTACTGCTGAACTAGCACTATGGGTAGATTCTGGGGTTGGGGTAATCCTTGCCTTCAGGGGAGTCCACTAGGCTCTAATGGATAACTGCAAGTTCCTGTTCACAGTGATGGGGCAGGCTAACCCCTGTGGGTCACAAAACAAGACAGACAGGAACAAGAGAGAGAAATGTGTGGGGAAGAGGGGAGGTGGAGAATTGGGAGGAGAGAGGAGAGCCAGGGTGAGGGGGTCAGGGTGTAGAGTAAGCATGTACAATATTGTAGGTGGGAGGAGAGAGGAGAGGTAGGGGTGAGGCGGTCAGGGTGTAGAGTAAGCATGTACAATGTTGTAGGTGGGAGGAGAGAGGAGAGGTAGGGGTGAGGCGGTCAGGGTGTAGAGTAAGCATGTACAATGTTGTAGGTGGGAGGAGAGAGGAAAGGTAGGGGTGAGGCGGTCAGGGTGTAGAGTAAGCATGTACAATGTTGTAGGTGGGAGGAGAGAGGCAAGGGTAGGGGTGAGGGGGTCAGGGTGTAGTGTATGCATGTACAATATTGTAGGTGGGAGGAGAGGTAGGGGTGAGGGGGTCAGGGTGTAGTGTATGCATGTACAATATTGTAGGTGGGAGGAGAGGAGAGGTAGGGGTGAGGGGGTCAGGGTGTAGTGTATGCATGTATAATATAGGTGGGAAGAGAGAGGAGAGGTAGGGGTGAAGTGATCAGGGTGTAGTGTAAGCATGTACAATATTGTAGGTGGGAGGAGAGAGGAAAGGTAGGGGTGAGGGGATCAGGGTGTAGTGTATGCATGTATAATATAGGTGGGAGGAGAGAGAAGTAGGCTGAGGTGATCAGGGTGTAGTGTATACATTTATAATATTGTCAGAGAAAAAAACCTCAGTGAATAGAAAATAAGTAAGAAGAAAAGAAAATCATCGAGTTTTATTATTTTATTTTTGAAGTTAAGAGAAGTACATGTTATGATTTTTTCTGCCATGAATTTTTTTTAACACGTTTTCTAGGGTCCTAAATCACAAGTGCTTACTGGTTACAGATGAACAAAGCCAGCAACAATCAAAAACTGAAATGTCTAATAGTGAATGTACAAAGTTCAACAGTTTATACCTGGCAACCGAGAGAAAATAAACCATTTCTGGCTTCCTGATGTGTGCATCTAAGAGAAGGCTGATATTTTGTAACAAACAGCTAATCATTTGTAACAGTCTTCGATGTAGACTGCTCTTTCCAGAAAAAGAGAATACAGTAGAGAACAATGCATTATTTGGGTTATTGTTTGAACCATTATAAATATTATTAAAAGCAGATTAGAGTTTTTGTCTCCTGGTTCTCAAGACCAAACCCAGCACTGTCAGCATCCTAGGCAGGTGCTTTAAGAGCACACATTTTCAATGTGAATCAGCCAAGAAGACGACCGTGGATTAGCAGTGTTAACAAGAAGCTGGACAAGCCCTCTGGAATGCTGAGCTTTAAATTTTTGGTTTCAAACACATTGTGTGAGACTGAAGAAGATGAGGTCTGTTATCACTTGTACATCAACGAGATTCCATTGTTGATTTCATTTAAGCAGTTGCTGGCATCCTGTATAATAGCAATTTGGCCACAAGATCTTGTCATTTCTACCTTTCTGATTCTAAAGAGTAAAGAAATTTGATCACACCACGGCACAGGACAGCATCAGACAGGAAACCTGACTCCAAACCCAGCATCATGTTCATTACAGCCCCGCACTTCTGTGGCTGCCTAGAACTGTGAAGGTCAGGGTACAGAACAGTTTCCTGGTGACAACAGCCAGCCAACAACCAACTGCTGGCTGGGCCTAGCCCTTCCCACTCAGGATTGCTGCTGGAGCAACAGCATTGCCAATATCTGGGAACTTACTCTAAAGTGAGGCCTCTGGTGCGTCATCTAGCATGTCCAAGAGGCATTTTAAACAATATCCCTGTACAACATCTACATACCTTCTGCTGGGAAGAGGGAAGAATTTGGGGCATGAAGAGTCCTGCTGCAGACTGGGTGTGGGGCCTTAAGGAAGCTGCTTTGCTTTGGAAAGCGTCAGTTTTGCCGTCTCTGAAAGGGGGGTGTGAATAGCTGGTTTAAGGAGGTACTTACTGTGATGGTGTATTTGAATGTGAATGTCTTCAACTGGAAAAGAGTTTAGGGCCATGCCCTACCTTGCAGGTTGCCCCGTGTTCCCTGGTTTTCTCGACAGAAGACTTTCTGACTGGGGTAAGATGGGACTTCAAGGCAGCCTGATTTTGCATTCCCTTGAGGGTTAGTCATATTGAACACATTTGAAAATATTTATTAGCCATTATTCGAATTTTTTCCTTTGAGAACTGTCAATTTGATTCTTTAGCCCACTTACTGAGTGTTTTCCTTAGTTATCTAGCTTTTTGAATTCTTGTGAGATCCTAAATGCCACTACTCAGATGAGCAAATAGCAAATGTTTGCTCTCCTTCTTGTGAGGAAGTTGAGGAAGAAGAGTCCTGTGTGGATTCATTCTAGTCCAGTGACTATGGAAATCAGTATGAAGGTTTCTTAAAAAGCCCCAAATGTAACGATTTTATGATCTAAGTATACTTCTCTTGGGTATGTACTTGAAGGACTCTAAGTCAACATACTACACACATACTTTCACGCCGATACTTTTTACTACTTTAGTCACCACTGCCAACATTAGGAACCAGCCTAGATATGTCCACCTACAGGATAAAGAATCTCTCTCTCTCTCTGCCTCTCTCTCTTTTTCATCTACCTATTATCAATCTATCTATCAATCTATCAATCTATCTATCTATCTATCTATCTATCTATCTATCTATCTATCTATCTTCTATCTATCTGTGTCTTTATTTATGACTTCATACAGCATTTTCAGAAAAATTGATAGAATTGCAGGTTAAGCAAAATAAGCCAGACTCAGAATGACAAATACCATATTTTCTCGTACATGCAAAATTTAGATTGTGTGTGTGTGTGTGTGTGTGTGTGTGTGTGTGTGTGTGTGTGTAGGACATGAAAATAGAATGGGTTCTATGAAAGAGGAAGGAGAGGTCTATATGGAGGGCTTATAAAAAATTATATATATGGAATATATATGAAAGAATAAAAGTAAAGGGGGATTATAGTGGGAGAAACAGTCCATCTAGAAGAGAGAAAGGATGAGGAAGATAGGAAGTTAGTTGGTAGCTATAAGAATAAGGTATGGTGATTTGTGTGTGAGAATATAATAATAAATCTGATATCTTTATATGCTAATTAAAACAATAAAAAAGAAGTAGGCACTGAAAGCAGGAAGAAACCCAGAGCTGTGTAATATACAGCCCAGGTCCTCAGAACCTGATTCTACTGCACAAAGCAATACTGTGCTAGAATCCATTTAAATGAAGCTTTCTGGGATATCCACATTGTGAGGCCCTAGAGACTTGCTACAGAATTATTCTCAGTAGAGCAATTATAGGTGAGGCTGCCCTATAATGAGATATTTTTGCTACTTCATTAAATAAACCCCCTTGAATGGGCTCCAAAATGGACCTGCCTCCTACCAAATTCCATTACACTAGAAGTAATCTCATCAGAAGGCCTGGTACAGACTCCATCGTCCTGCAGACCTAACGTTTACCATAAGGGAAATGTGTTCTAGAACAATGATTCCCAAAAGATGGTTCTCAGACCCAGGCTTCACTAATCCAAAGAGAAATAAGAAACAGGCAACTTAGTGAACTTTTTATAAAATTACACTATAATCTACTTAGTATGACCTTTCCATCCTTCTAACTTTTAAATTTTTTTATTTTTTTTGGGGGGGGTGTGTGTTGAGCTGCTTCATCCTTGTGACATTCCAATGGGAAGGTTTGTACTGTTCTTGCCTAACAGAGATGCAGTGCCCACTCTTTCGCACCTCCGCCCACGGTCCTGGGTGCTGATTTCTGTCAGCTTGACACAATTTACAATCATCTGATCAGAGGAGCTTCAGCTGAGTAAATGCCTCTCCAAGACGGCCTGGAGGCAAGTCTGGAGTGTACTCTTTTGAATGTTGAATGATGTGGAAGGGCTCATGCTGGGCCACCCTTGAGAAGGTGGTCTTGGGTATAAAACAAAATAGGCTGACAAGCCACGGCAGGCAAGCCAGTTTGGAGCACTGGTTCGAGGCTTCAGCTTCATTTTTTGCCTGCAGGTTCCTGGCTTGACTTGCTGCCTTGACTTCCCTCAGTGATGGAGCGGAAGCTGAGGGCTGTAAACTGAAATGAGAGCTTTCTCTGAGACTGCTTTTGGTTGTGGTGTTCATCACAGCAGCAGAAACCCTAACTAAAACACCTCCGAGAAATTTATATTTTTACAGATGCTTGAAATCTTCAATTTCTTTTTTTTTGTATTTTTAATTTTTTTTAAAAGATTTTTTTCTCATTTTACATAACTATCCCAGTTCCCAATCCCTTCCCCACCTTCCTTCCAACCCCTCCCCATCCACTCCTTAGAGAGGGTTAAGTCTTCCCATGGGGAGTCAACAAAGTCTGACACAGCATTTTTGAGGCAGGACCAAGGCCCTTCCCCCTATATTTAGGCTGAGCAAAATATCCCACCACAAAGAATGGGCTCCAAAAAGCTAGTTCAAACTCTTGGGATAAATCCTCGTCTCACTGCCCATGACCCCGCAGACTGTCCAAGCCACACAACTGTCACCCACATTTAGAGGACCTAGTTTGGTTCTCTACAGGTTCCCCCGCTATCAGTCTGGAGTCAGTGAGCTCCCAGTAGCTCAGGCCAGCTGTTTCTGTGGGTATTCCCATCGTGGTCTTGCCTCCTTGGCTTCTATTATCACTCTTCCTCTCTCCCCCTCTCCTCTCCCAACCTTTCTTCTCCACCCACCCTCACTCCCAATTTTCTCAGGAGGTCTTGTCTATTTCCCTTTCCCAGGGGATCCATGAATGCCTCTCTTAGGGTATTCTTGTTACCTATCTTCTCTGGGGTTGTGGACTACAGACTGGTTGTCCTCTGTTTTATGTCTAATATCCACTTATGAGTACACAGTGATTGTCTTTATGGGTCTGGGTTACCTCACTCAGGATGGTTTTTCTAGTTCCATCCTTGCCTAAGAATTTCCAGATGTCATTGGTTTTTTTTCCCCACTGAGTAGTACTCCATTGTGTATGATTGTGTATGTGTATCAAATATTCTTTATCCATTCTTCAGTTCTGACTATTTTGAATAATGCTGCTATGAACACGGTTGAGCAAATGTCCTTGTGGTATGAATGTGCATCCTTTGGGTTTATGCCCAAGAGTGGTATTGCTGGGTCTTACAGTAGATTTATTCCCAATTTTCTGAGAAGCCATCATACTGATTTCCAAAGTGGTTGTACAAGTTTGCACTCCGACCAGCAATGAAGGAATGTTCCCCTGACTCCACATCCTATCCAGCATAAAATATCATCGGCACTTTTGATCTTAGCCATTCTGGCAGGTGTAAGATGATATCTCACAGTTATTTTGATTTGCATTTGCCTGATGGCTAAGGATGTTGAACAGTTCCTAAAGTGTCATTTGGTCATTTGAGATTCTTCTGTTGAGAATTCTCTCTTTAGATCTGTACCCCATTTATAAATTGGGAAATCCCCAATTTCTGAACCACTGATATTGAAACAACTGCTCAAATAAAAAGTCATTTTCCCGGGTCAACTGTTGGGCATAGAAGACATGGAAGACGGCTAGAGAAGAAGCTATAGCGTGGTAACCAGAGACAATAAGTTTCCTTTTTGTCATGCAACACAACTCTTGAGATATTCAAACTATAAAGAAAAGTTGCTATGCTCCACAATTTTGAAAGTCCTAGTTTATGATTGGTTGGCCCATTTTAAACTTGAGGTACAGTGGCATAAGCATATCATGGCAGAAATAACTGCTCCACAAAATCATGCACACCATGATCTGGAGGGTAAAGAGAAAGGAAGAGCTGGGGCGTCCATCAGCTCCTTCAAACACATCTTCAGGAGCCAACATCCCTGCTACTCCTCCCAATGGTACTCACTTTCTGAAGTGTTACCTTGGGTCCAAGCCTCCAGCACACGGGCCTATGGGGGATGTTCAACACCCATGCCATTTATTACAGTAAATGATCCAGTCAGGCGCATTCAAACATAGTGCTCTTGAGTCCTTGTGTGCTCAGTGCCACCTGGGATTTGCCTAAATGGAGTTTCCAACTCTGCAGTTATGAGACCCACTGGTATCTTCTATTTCCAGTCAACATACACTCAGCAGCACAGACACAGCGGCTAAGCTGGTGAGCCCTGAAGTTTTTTAGCAGGAGACCCATGAGCAGGTCATTTAAGGGTTTGCCACTTGACTTTCTCATGAGCAGTGACAGCACCATAGCACCCTATGTCATGGCTTGTTTGGGGAACAAAATGGAAGAGTGAGTGAAGATATCCCAGAATATAAAACATATAAAACACAGCACCCTATGTCATGGCTTGTTTGGGGAACAAAATGGAAGAGTGAGTGAAAACATCCCAGAATATAAAACATATAAAACACAGCACCCAACACACTGAACAAGCTCTTTGAAGTGAGTAATTACTTAACAGTAAGGTCAGTGATGGCATTGAGACAGAAAAGATTAGTGCCCAGGAGCCCCTTCCTGTGTGTTCCAGTCACAACTGACAGCCTCACTTGGGGAGGACAAGTCTTGTTTCCTAGGGCTGTTTTCAAGAGGAGCTGTTTGAAGCTGTAAATCTGAAAGGGCACCCACAGACCTGTTCTAGTTCAGAAGCTGGAAGCTTTGGAATGACTAAAATCCTGCCATTAAGGTGGAGGCCGTGGTATCAGGTTGCAGGCTACACAGTTAAAGTCTGGGATAATTTGTTGTTGTTGTTTTTCTTTTGAGTATTTTGCCTGTAAGTAGCAAAAATCCCCTGATAACTATATTTTTGGATGTTGGTAATTGTTATTAATTATTCACCCCATGAGAATGTTTTTAGAATGTTTGACTAATATTTTCTGACTTAAAAATATTTTTATAGTGGGGTGGTGGTGGCACACTCCTTTAATCCCAGCACAGGAGGCAAAGGAGTTTGATGCCAACCTGGTCTACAAATAGAGTTCCGGGACAACCAGGACAGAGAGACTGTGCCTCAATATATATATATATTTGTATATATATATATATTTGTATATACATATATAGCATATATGTATATTTTTATCTTTTTTGTGTGTCTGTGTCTGTCTGTTGGTGCCTGCAGGACCCAGAAGGGGGTGTTTGATCCCCTGGAGCTGGAGTTACAAGCAGTTGTGTGTACTGACATGGATGCTACCATCAAACTCAGGTCTTCTCAAAGAGAAACATGGATGTTGCACTTTCTAGATCTTTTTCCTACGTTTTAGCTATTGTATGGTAGTGTGCAGTTGTTAATATACAAGGGTGATAGCATGAAACCCACCTTGTGGTTTTACTCAGGGAAGTTCTGATTTTGATAATGAGTAGATTTTTTTTTACATTTCCATTTATTATTGCTGAGTGTGTGCACACATACACACATAAGTGTGTCATGGCACAGAAGTTGAAGACAAGGACATCTTTCAGGAGTTGGTTCTCTTCTTTTACTATGGGTTTCAGGGATCAAACTGAGGTATTCAGAATTTTACCAAAAGAAATGTTGAATCGTCTCATAGGCCCTAGTGACAGAATTTATACAGTTATCTCCCCCAAATTATAGGGCTATGGCATCCAGGAATGAACATGACGTGAGTTAGTGTTTTGTCATCAGTTTCTACCTTTTGATTAAATGGCTCAACTTCTGATATGAATACAAATACAAGAGTGAATAATGAATGATTTGAATGAAACTTAAGGACTAATCTTATCTGCATAATCGGTTCATGTTTACATGGCAAAAATAACACACACACACAAATTACTTCTCCAAGCACATTTACATAAATACCAGCTATTCCTTGAAATACTGAAAGTTGGCCACTTCTGAGGAGTTAACCTGTCTTCTGAGTCTTTGCATACTACTTTATTTTACATAAAATATTATAAAGTTTCTCTATTGGTGGTGACTTTCAAGAACAAAGGTGTCTTATCCAGTGTTCTATTGCTGTGAAGAGACACCATGACCACCACATTTCTTATGAAGGAAAGCATTTAAATGGGGCTGGCTTACGGTTTCAGAGGCTTAGTTCATTATTCTTATGCTGGGAAACATGGTGCCACACAGGTAGCTGAGAGTTGGTAGCTGAGAATTCTATATCCAGATCCAAAGGCAGTAGGAAGAGAAAAGTACTGGGCCTGGCTAGAGTATTTGAAACCTAAAAGTGAAGTCCATCCTCAGTGACACACTTTCTCCATCAAAGCCACACCTCCTATTCCCTGTCAAGTAGCTCCACTCTCTAGTGACCAAGAATTCAAATATATATAGGACATTTCTATTCAAACCACCTCAAAAGGATTATTAGATGTATTGGAAAATATGCCAATCAATAAATATTTACAGATCTCCAGGAGTTTTGGCTAGAACATGGCTTCCTGTTTCATTTGCTGGTCCTATCATCAACCACAAGCTATCTGGCCTCTGTAGGCTCCCATAACTGATTGTGTCCTACTCACTTAGCAAGCCTGTTATAAGCCTCCTGATATGTTTCCAACAGTAAGCACTCAGGGGGTGAGAGGCTCCTTATTTATCTTGTTTCCTATATCTAGAACTTCTCATGGGGAGAGCTGTCGGGAACAGTGTTTTCCCAGGCTCCCCTGCAGCTTATGTGCTTACGTGATGAAATTCTGGTCAATGGAAGAGCAGTAGGGATGCTGGGCACAGCACTGCGGCAGGTGCTTCTACCATGCATCTCTCTCAATTATTTTATCCTTTTGGTTTTCTAGAATGCATAGCAAGAACAGCTATTTTGGATAATAAGGTCCCTTCTTCTTAAGAGACTTTTGTTATACTTTGGTGCTCTGACAATCCTATTGGCTACATGTGCTTCCACGAGACAAACATCTCCAGCTTCCACCAGACACCCATTTCAGAGTTTTGCCATTTTTGGTTAAATATTACCCAAGTTTACAACTCAGATATTTGCTAATATATCCTTCCGTCTAGTGTCATGGTTGTCATTTCACCTTGCCTATGCCCTGCCTTGATTAAAAGCCACACCAAGCTATGAGGAAAAGGGTGCATGACATCACTTGAGAACTCTGAGGGCGTATTGCATTGAGAAGTTTAAGTCCAAGAGAAGAAGGGTAAAGAAGCGAAGAAGCTGTTCTATTCCCAGTAGCTTTGCTTTATTAAGAGACATTCTAGAGAAGATTTCAAAGTTAACTCCCAAGGTAATGAAACAAAAGCTAGGCCAGATGTCTAAGCTAAAGTTTTGGTCTCAAAATAATTACCTTTGTTAATTACCAGTAATTAGTGTCAGCATCCAAAGCTTCCCAAAAATCCAGGGGAGAGAGAAACGGGAAAGGAGAGGAAGAAAAGTTGGGGAGGGGGTGGGGGAAGAGAATGCAGAGAGAGAGAGAAGGGGGAGGATGAGGGAGGAAAGGAGGGAGGGAGAGGAAGGGAGAGAGAGAGAGAGAGAGAGAGAGAGAGAGAGAGAGAGAGAGAGAGAGAGAGAGAGAGAGAGAGATGCAGTTTTCAGCACAAACACACTTGAGGTCATTAAATCTTCACCCGGATTTGTAGCACTATGAACTCTGGGTTTTATGAATAAGTAGATATTTTTCTAGTTTATACTGATATCTCCTGCTCTCTTATATACTCTTAACTTGAAGTTTTACAGCACAATTTCTTATTTATGTGTATCTTTTCATTGAAAAATGATCTTTTCTTCCTACCTTCCCCCATAAGGAATATACTTAGTGGAGCAAACACCAACACACATTTGCAGAAATTTCTTTCAGAAATGTGTGGTGTCTACATGGAGTCTTCCGTGGCCGGAGAACTGGGGGCTGGAATAGCTCAAAGTAGAGGTGAGGTTCTAGAGCCTGGTGGGTAGCCCGGTCATCGAGCACTTACCAATTACAGCAACAGTTTATAGAAATAGCATCCCCGAGCTTTACATGGTACATCCCACTTCCATTCAGGGTGAGGACGACCTTTATGAGAAGACATGAGCTGTCTGTGTGCTCCTGTGTCACTTCATATCTATTTGGGAATGTGTGTGTCTGTGCTCAGTTCCTTTTGAAATATTTAGAGAAAACACTGCTCATTAATTCCTACCAGTAATTCTTTATAGATTTACCATGTCGGCAATGGTGGGAATTTTTTACTCTGTAAATGTATACCTCATCATCTTACATTTAACTCCAGGCCTCCCTCTGGCCCTCATGGAGGGTCAGGTTTTCCTTGATGCCACATTCATGTCCTATTACTGTACTGATCCCTTCAAGATGAAAAGGCAAAGGAATCACACTTTCTTTCACCCACCTTTGAAGTCTTCATGCTCAGCAGGCGTATCTAGAATTCACTGAGAATTCTTTTGCAATTATTGAAATACACAGACACCAATTGTGCTAGGCCATTGGGATTTCTAGATGTGACATTTACTCATTCCAAATGCTTAATGAGTCAGACCACACACTTCTTCTCATGACTTATTCTGTGTTTAACAATGATTCTTGGGTTGATTTCCGTCTACTAGCAACTTCTTAATTCCATGAAGGAGACAAATTTCACCTGTTTGCAGACGGCATAACAACAGTCATAAAGCTAGTTGGAATGGGAAGGGTATTTTAAGTAAAGCTCATGTTAAGGAAAATTGTGTTGTTTATATTAAGTATTGCATGTGAACTAAGGTTTTTCTCACAGAGACTATAAAAAAAAGGGGACAATTTATGGATTCTTGGAAGGCCTGCATTTAGAAAGGATATATTTAGCACGCTAACCCTGTACTGACACTCCATAGGTTTTATAGGTATATACCCAAATTACCAAACCAACCACATTTGTATATATTCTGCCATTTGCTTCTGGGTTTGCAAGCAGAAGAGTGTGCAGGCATAGTAACCAAAGACACATCTTACCTTCTTTCTATACCTTTGGAACTCTTGATTCTGGCATTCAATATTTCTAACCCGTGACCACTGCTCACTACTTTGGGATTAGAACCCCTAGGTGTAATTGCAACTTTTCATTTCATAGCCCTGTTCATCTATACTGTCTTTAGTCTCATACCTCAAGGGCCGTTCTGAACTGCCCGGCTGCCACGGCGTATTTCTTCTGTCTATAGCAAGAGCTGGCATCTTTTAATGCTACCTGAAGCCATTTGTCAATCTGTGGCACGGTGGTGAGATTCTGTGCACTTTCTGGCGGCATCGTGGTGGCACTCTGGCCTGTTGTCTGAAGCGCAGCACACATGTAGGGCTGGGCAAATTCATAGCTCACATCCTCTTCGTCAACATAGACAAGCTTCATTTCGACATCCATTATGTTCTTTAAAGGGATGTGAGGCAGAGGAATGCTGGTGACTAGCTGATTGTCAAGTTCCATTATCTTTGCCTCTTTCTTTCCAGCTAGCTTTTCTTCCCCTTCAGCCTTCCGTTTAAGGGTCACTTTCTCCGACTCATTGCTTTGTTTCTCTTTGATGCCTTTTGTGAGTTTTACTCTCTCAGCTGTGATTTCTGTTTGCTTTTCTCCACAGCTCTTCTTGATTTCGGGTGACACTTCCAGGCTGGTGGGTGAGTTTGTTAAGGTGGACATTTTCTTGCTTGCATTCATCTTTGGAGTAAGCAGGTCACGGTAGATCCTCCTTACTGTAGTCTCCACATTCCTACTCTTGCCGGAATGCATTGGTGCGCCCCAGACTCCTGCAGGGGAGAGAAGGAGGAAAGCCATTCAGACAATGATTTTGTACCCCCAGTGGTTTAGATTCGCTGCCTTTCAAATACTGTTTTACTCATCATAGACACTTCTTACTTGAATCAATTGCATTTGTACCATCCACTGGTCATCCTCCCAGACCACTGATGCTTCAATCACAAAGCTCACTAAGGTTAGGACTCCTCAAACCACATCTAGATGTCTGAAAAAATAATTTACAGATGAACAGCACTGAATGAACCTTTTTATGAGAAGCCCAAAGCCACTGGATAGAAAAATCTTATAAATCGTCATAGAAGACAAAAAGTTTTAAAAAGTCCATTTCTATATTACTTTCCTCAGAAAGGTAGGTGATCTCGAACTCATTTCAAAGCCCACTGCTAACTGCATGGTGCATTGGAAGCAGAAAGCAAACCCACTTCTTCTGTAAAGCTTCCAGAGATGTGAGCCCAGTGTTTCCTTCGTATGCTTACTCTATTAGTAACAAACCCTCACATTGAAGCATCTTTAAAGACAGCTGTTCTTTAAAACAGGCTTCAGACTAGAAGAAAGTGACCTTGAGTTGCCAGCGACTCTGAGCCACGTGTTCCCCTAGAGTTGGTTGTGTGCTGGTTCTGCAGTATTGACGCTAAGGTGCTTCACAGTATGAGGCGGTTCCACAGCACACTGGTGCTCACCACACTCAACAGTCCTGATCCAGAGGATTGTTGATGCTAACTCTGCTTCCAGACTTGCTGAAAAATAGAAAATGCTCTAAAATCTAGTCGTTACTGACTATAATTGGTTCCTATCTTATATGATTTCCTGACTTAATCGAAGTCTATACTGTGCACAAACTTTTTCCTTCTTTTACAAAGAATCTAAGGGTGGCAGTGTGTGGGGGGTGCTTCTCCACAGTGCTGCTTCCAGCAGAACCAACCACTGGGTACTCACTAACTCGCTGCTTAGAGTCTTTCCTCCATGCCATGTTGCGTTTGAATAGAGCTATGGGCTATATATGTATTATGGAAAAATAATGTATATTTATATCAGACACAAAGAGACAAGAAAATAGCCAGAGCACAGCTGACTATGTTAATAAGAGACAATGAGTTTCACGTGTTTCTTTTAACCTACTAAGGGAAAATACTTGAGAAGCTTTTTCAAGCCTATTATTTTGCTAATATTGATAGTGTTCCTTTGTCTATTTGAGAGACAGCAGTTTGGCTAAAGAGAACCTTTGAAACATCGTGAACCGAGACCCAAATCAACCTTAAGGAAAAAAGTGCAAGACATAACACAAAACTGTGCTTTAACATTTGAGGTTAAAATTTTTTCCTTTCCCTACCTTTGTAAGTAGTTGTTACAAAAAAGGTTTACATTATACATGAGATATTACAGAAGGCACCATGACAGTTTTATCACCTCATAAGAAAGACCAAATCGATAAGAGAAACTACCGTGAAAGCAAGTGGTTCTGAGTTCAAGTCCCCAGCATCCACATGAAAGTCAATCATGGCTATATGAGCCTGTAACCCACTGCTTTGGGACAGAGCCAGGAAAACCCAAGGAGCTTGCTGGCCAACTGCCCTAATGAAAACATTGAGCTTCCGGCTCAGTGAGAGACTGTCTTAAAAAATAAATAAGATGGGGACTGACAGGGGAAGACAGCCACCATTTCTCTCTGACCTTCTATGTTCACCTGCACACAGGTATACACACACACAGAGAGAGAGAGAGAAATATCTAATTCTAATAATAATTACCTTGGGTGTTAGTTATCAAAAGTTAAACACTAGAGTCATGATTGCCTGGCAAAATTTTATCGACAGAATTAATTTCTGAAAGACTACAGTCTTTTCCAAGTTAAGCTCTAGTTCTTCCTAAGGGGGAGGTGCACAGCAGTGAATCTCAGGTCCAGCACCACCACTTCCCTTTGACCAAGGCACATCTTGTAGTAGTCTACCTAAGGCAGAGACAAAGACAGTGCCAGCCATCACTCTGTTCCTGTACCATGAAGGATTTGGGTCGAGTGAAAATAGTTTCAGGGCTTTAGTTGGGATCTCCAGTGGGTGGATTCCCAGACAAACATCTATGTCAGGAATGTTTTTAGTAACAGGTACAGCTTTTGAAATTTTCCTGATACTCAAAATAGCTGCTGGTGAGATTCGTTCTCACACTAGACTATATATAAATATGAACAATCAATGTTGGTAGGTGAGCTGTTCCAAGAATTTCTCTCGGGTATCTTATCTCAGCTGTTTACACCAAGCACCGAAGCTGAAACATATCAGCGTGTCCGTAGTTGGTTGCCATAACACTTTGGCATCTACAGCAAGACTGCCTGTCTTACCAGTGTTGACGTCACATCTTCAACATGTAATTCATAACCATCTTTGGAATTGCTTCTCCTGAAGGGAGATTGTTTCTCCTTCCTCCACTGTCTTCACATTTCCCCTTCCCCTCGTTTCCCCTCATCTCTTCCCACCTGGCCCCGAAGACGTGCCTTTCTCTCAGGGCAAGATGAAAGGTTTTACTGTTTTTTTTCTTTTTTCATATGACTGAGGCTTTAGAGTGCTTCTGCGGTGACCCTTGAGCCTTTCTACAGAAATCATCCTTTTAAATGCCCCAATAGATTTGGAGAAACAATAGTAGCAGGCGGGCAGAAAGCAGGCAGCGCTGCTCACAGAGTATTCAGAGGTATTGAACAGATGAAAAAAACCTTTAACATCCAGACATCTGAAAGGTCAGTCATTCCAAGCTTGTTCAAGAAACAAGAAATATAAATCCCTTGTCCTCAACACAGACTTCAGTCCTGAATGTCAACATGTATCCTTAAATTGACAATCTGAAAGATCAGGGCCCAAGCCAATCTCTGTTTCACAGTGGTGGCAGTTGGGCAAGTGTCTTTAATTTTAGAGGTAGACGATGCTCCTTAGAAAAGCCGTGGTGCTCGGGAGTACAGCTTTGGGACTGCTCATAGCATTTCCAGGGCTTACAGAACTGCAGGGAAGTGGTGTGGTTCACAAGGTCTTCCCCTGTAACCTCACACACTGCCCTTATTTCTTACTCGCTGAACTTGAGATGAGCACTCTGCTAATTCCAGAAGATGCTCATTTTCAGACCGCCTGCTAGGACTTTCCCATCATGTTGCTACCTCATTTACCTGTCCTAACCCACTCTCTGTCTTCCCCAAGCAGATCGGTTATGTATGCGTGGCTGACTTCTTCCCAAAAGCTGTCTAAAAGCAGAGTCATTCTCTGCTTACTCAGACATTAGCACAATATTCTCTACAAAGTTGTTCAAAAAATGTAGGTCAAAACATATGCTGTAAAACAAAGACCAGGTTACAGGCACCTAGAGAAAATAAAGCTGGAACCTAAAAAAAGATTCTTTTGCATTCTGAGATGATGATATACCTCCTTCAGTCCCCTTCCCTCTGCCATTTGATTTCTCCTTTTTATCTCTCTTTTCTCTCCTTCAAAATCCTGGTCCTCTTGATCATTGCAGGAGAGGAGGTGGAACGATTGTAAGAGCCAGGGGAGCAGGGTTTGCCATGAGATTGTGTCTTCTGCAAATGTCAGAAGCCACACCTACAGTGTCTTACGAACATGATTGCCAACCATGAGCTGGGCAAGGACAGCAATAGCCACACTAATGTGGATGGGGAAATTTGAAAAGCCAGGAAGTCTCAACCTATACAAAGAACTATTGGCAATTATGGAATATTGAATGCAAGAGAAATAATCTCCCACATGAATTTTTTAAGACCTGGAGAACAATCAAAGTTATTCAAGGCAAGAATTCTATTATGGAGTAAAGTTTTCAACCTTCCTTGTCCTTTTAGTTATTTCTTATTTTTGAAAATATGTCATTTCCCCTTTTCCTTTCCTTCTTATAAAGCCTTTCGTATACCCCTCCTTTTTCTCTTTCAAATCCATGAACTCTTTTTCACTAATTATTGCTGCATATCATATATACACATATGTATATACATATATGTCCCTAAATATATAAACATACCCGCTCAGTCTGAATAAGCTCAGTCTGAATACGTTTGTATCAGCAAGTGTATTCTTCCCTAAAGACTGTTTCTCCACTCTCAGTGTTCCTTACTTGCCTGCAGCTCTCTGTGTAAGCAGCCTTGTGGGCTTTCCTCCATTCATGTTGGCACGTCTATTGTTCTTGACCTTGTTCAGTTCATGTGGACGCAGTCATGTTGGTGAGACTTTATGGGTGCAGCTTCTGACATTGTGAGGAGACACAGTCTCACAGCAAACTCCCTAATCCTCTGGCTCTTACGATCTCCCCACCTCCGGTGCCCAGTGATCCTTGAGACTTAGATGCCAGAGCTGCATTGTAGATGTCTGACTGGGTCTGGCCTCTATAACTCTGCATTTTGATTGGTTGTGGATTTATGTAACAATCTCTACCTGTTGCAGACAAATATTTAGAATTTAATTAGGGATTATGATGGTTTAGTTACTTGGTGATGGTAGGATCTTCTCCAGGATCATGACTTCACCAGCCTGGGTACTGGGCAAGATTTCTTTCTTGTTGAGTCTTAAGTCCAATTAGAGAGCTGTGAGTTACCTCCAAGTAGTAGCATGTGTGCATGCTGCTACCGCAACCTTAGCTATCACACCATGTTGTTTGCTGTGTTCATAGGCATCCTAGCTGGATAGGAATGTTGGTTGCTCCCTGCATGGTCTCTCCTAATGCCATGAAAGTTAGCTCTCGGGGAGGAGGCATCAGGTCAGTTCTAGCACTGGAGTCTCTGGGCCCTGTTTCTGAAGACGTGATGTCTTCAGAAATTGGGACTTTTATTCCATCTCTGGGGGTGGGGGCAACCAACGGCAATAGCAATAGTCTGCAATGTTCCAGAAATCTCTTGGACAACCCTGACTAACAATTCAAAGGAGGGCTTCTCATATCTGATATGGGGTTGTTGCTATGCAGTTTTCAGTTCATCAATCCAGATGAGAAATTTCACTTAAACTATACATGTATATTTATGCACTGACTTATATGTGATAGGTACTTTTAGGTAGCTAATAATATGATTTCTTATGACTTTTAAAAACACCTTGCTGAAATTTTACAGGCTTCCCTCCTCCTCCTCTTCCTCCTCCTCCTCCTCCTCTTTCTTCTTCTTCTGTATTTCTCTCTCCCTAATTAGAGGCCCCATTTTCCTGATCAGATCATTTGTACCCTTCCATTCTCTATTGCGGCCCAATCTCCCCATCTTGGCAGTGCTCCCATTTAACTTTCCTTGTTTCTGCAGTTCATCCAGGGTAGGTACTCACATCTGAAGATTTGGAGATAAGAGCCTCAGATAAAAGAGAACCTGCAACATTTGTCTTTCTGGGTCTCAGTTCCCTCATTCCATGTGATCTTTCATGTATTTACCTCCCAGTTTCATAATTTTTTACCTCCCTTTCCATCCCTCCTTCCCTCTCTCTTTCTTATTGAGACATTTACTAAGTTTCCAAGACTTGTCTTCAATTCACTCTGCAGCCCAGGGCAGATCTCAATGTGCCACACTCCAGCCTCAGCCTCCTGAGGATCTGGGATGCCTGTGGTATTGGGCCCAACCAGCGCTGGATCTTTTTCTGACAGTAAAGCAAAAACTTTTCAGAAAAAGTTGAATATGAGCGGTTTTGATGGGTTTTGTTTTGCTTTGTTTTAATCTCATCCTGGGTGAAGTACATTTTCTTCTCGATTGTTCAAATGAGTCATGCAAGAACTAGATTTAAACTATCAACCTCTTCACTTTTTTTTAGTAGTCAGGTTGATTAACATGGCATTAGCCAGTGTTCCCAAGGTTACATTTTAATCTTTATTTCAACAAAAAATACTTTCAGGGAAAACTATTTGTCGTTCATCATGAATGTCAAATGTATTTGTAGGTGGCATTCTGAAAAAAAATGCTTTTTTTAAAAAAAAAAAACTTAGAAATCAGCATAGTAGGGTGGATTCCCTCATATCCACACTGCACAGATAAGGAAGATCTCCAGCAGATGCTGATAAGAAATATTTGAATGGTTTCTGAGGGCTTGTAATAAACACACATACAGGAAACAGAGTTCAGTGCTCAATCATTTTACAGTGGATTTTGCTTTTATTTTTGCTGCTGTTGTTTCTTCTTTATTTTCTTTAACTTCAAGCATGTCATCAAGCTTTCGGTTCTACTTGGGGGCGTCTATTACCTAGACTCAATCCGTAGTTTACATGATTATTAGTAAAACAAATTATTAGATTTATTTTTTTTCTGAAGCCGACAGCTCAAACCTGGGCAATTGAGAAGAAGAGAATCCTTATAAATGTGCTCCCTGAAACATTCAACATCACAGTTGCTATGGTTTTCTTTCTTTAAAAAACGGTCTAATTTTAACTTGCTGTTAAATGTAACCAGAGAGACATTATGAGGAAAAACACCTTGCTTGTTAGTCTCCCAGTACACATTGTTACTTTTAAAAACATTCTCCAAAATATTCCCCCTGTCTAATAGTCACGCACTAAGGCCTTCAACCATGATCAGCAGGCTGGGCTAGGAGCCACAGAGGGGCCAAAGTTGACCAGGTCTTGGCCTGTCAATGCTCACATCTGGGAGAAAGCCAGGATGGAGGATGGGCCGGGAGATGTAGAGATAAACAACCCCTTCCTGGGAGATGCTCTCTTACAGGACTGAGCTGCAAGGAGTTGAGATGAATCCCAACCCCTTTTGTATGTGAATGAGTAGTTTTTGCAGAGTCTAGAGCTCAGTAGGCCCTCATGCTACTAGAGAGAAGGTGTAGCCCAGGTGTGTAGCGGTGATTAACATTCCTGCTTAGGTAAGAATGCCAAGCTGAGGCAGTTTTAAAGACCTTTGGAAGTGAGTTTCTGAGAAGGGAGGGTCAGTGTCCCCATTCCAGCAATTCCTCTTCTGTTTCACCCAAGGGAGGCTGTGAGGAATAGTGGATTGCTATTGGAGGGAGGGGTGGGTTTGGCTCCCAGTAATTGTGTGAGAACCAAGTAAAGCAGAGCATGGATTAAGACTCCTAAAACACCAACAACAGAGGTGCTCTGGGCTTGTAAGGTTATATCACAGTACTGAGTCTTTCTCTCTCACAACGTCTCTGTATTAATATTATTACCTTAATTGTACTAAAAGAGAAGCCATGATGGTGAAGAACTAGAAAATAATCAAGGGAGTTGGCAATACCTGACACTTGAACTCAGGGCAGTTGATAGCAAATTCCACAGCTTTAGGATTATATGAAAATGTTTCCTTTTCCCTGGGCCCAGGTGATAGGGACTTTTACTTTCCTCACACAAAACATGTTTTCTTTCATACATTTTATAACCAGGTAGTTAACTATATTGCTGTTTTATTGGGTGAGACTCCCTCTAATACAATAAGATAAACACAATTTTATGGTTAATTTAAGTATATGAACCAAATTTGTTGAGAAAGAAATAAAAGATGTCAAGAGCTTTAGAAGATCTTTAGTTGTAGATATAATTACAGGCCAATTATATTCCAGAAGTCGTTAAATAAACAAAAAGAATGTGGACATAAACCTTCCACATGAATAGAGTCTGGAGACCTCAAATGCAAAATCAAAGCCCTTGCCGATCACTAGGTCACCCAGTGGGAGTCATTCACTAAATCACCTGTACTTCTTTGTCCCAGCACACCGTGCACATTGGTGTCAGAGGGCTACGTCACGGAGGCATTACATAGTGGAGAGAGTGTTCAGTGTGGGTTGCAAGAACAGCTTGAACTCTAGGCTTGTTTTTCACTAATGGCATGCCCTAAGAGAAACTATCCAGTTGTTTAAGTTACTTTCAGAGGTATGAGTGTCATGGAAGACGCAGATGGGATGATGTGCAGAATGACGCCCTAAGGGGTTTCACAGTTCTGGAAACTGCTCCTTGCGGGTGCCTCTGCCCCCTCCTTGTCGGAGAATTATGTTTCTTCCTCCTCTCAATGATTATACTCTTGCCATCACTAATGTCCTGCCTAACTTTATGTCAGCTGGACACAAGCTAGAGTCACCTGAGAACAGGAAATCCCAATTGAGAAAATGCCTCCATAAGATTAACCTGTAGGCAGGCAAGCCTATACAGGGCATTTTCTTAGTCATTGATGTGGGAGTGCCCTGACTATTGTGAATGTTGACACCCCCGAGCTGGTGTCCCGAGGTTCTGTTAAGAAAGCAGACTGAGCAAGACACAAAGATCAAACCATTAAGCAGACCTCCTCCATGGCCTCTGCATCAGCTCTGGCCTGAAGTTTCCTCTCTGTTAGAGTACCTGCCTTGGCTTCTCTCAGTGGACCGTGATTCACCAAATAAACCCTTCCCTCTCCAAGCTGGTTTTGTCATGATATTTTATCATGGAAATATCAGCCATAACAAGACAAAGACCTTTGCAAGTCACCAGTTATTCTCCTGGCACTGGACTAGTTCTTCTGATGTACGAGAAACAAGACTAAAACCTTCTGTGGACTCCAGGGTGCTGCCAACTGCCATCATGTGTCAAGGCTCCACTCCCCTGCAGAAACACAGAAGGAGTTCTTCACATACTGTCTCTTTTTCAACTCATAATCACTTCACCGTCTGTCTCCTTTGAGGCCCAACCATTCCGCCAAGACTTCTGTTAAAGACTAGCAATCACCTCCACGTTTCAAATCCAGTGACCCCTAGGCTTGCATTAACTGCAGCTCTAGAGAGCAGGTTGGACAACCTTCGTCTTAGGTGGAACATTCTTTTAATCCGCAGTGAGGCCATGATCATTCGGTTGTCCTCTGCTTCATTCACCATTTGTTCCCAGACGCTGGGACTGCTGGATCTCACTTTCCACTGGGTTAAGCACCAGATGCTCCTTTCCCAGATGTAGTTGGGAACTTAGGTGACCATGTCTGATCCAGTCCTGTAGTTTCCAATAGACTATTATATAGTTCAAGGATCAAGAACTGCATTTATAGCATCTTCCTTCAGATAGTTTTGTATATATATATCAAAATTAAGAATTCCCAATCTAATATCTTAATTCTCATTCTCTCAAATTCCTAGAATATGCCACTCAAATCTACCCAGCTGTCTAGGAGAAAACCTTACGAGCTGCATTTTATGCTTTCCTTTCCTTCAGTATCCAGTCTATAATTAATCATTGGTTTTGTTGACTCTATCCACATGCATTATTGATATTTTTGAGGACCCACCACCTCACATCTAAATTTCTGCAACTGCTTGCTCACACAGCAGGCACAGTCATTCTCTTGAATGAAAATCTCAGCACTTACTCAGCTAACCATATCCCACCCTGTTTTTACTAAAACCTTCCTGTGGATGCGCATGACACCTATAATAGAATATGGTCCCTGGTGTCCTTGCTCCCTCTAGAGATTCATCAGCCCCTCCCTCATTGCTCAAGTCTATAATGGTTAAGCAAACTCCAACCTTAGATATGCTGTACTTTTTGGCCTGGGGCATGTTCTCTCCAGTGGGTCTTTCTAAATTCAACGTTATCTAATTGTAACTTAAACACCTTTTATACGCAAAGCCTTCTTTGATGATCTGAAGTCAACAGCTTCCAGTCACACATCCATCTTATTCTCTCAGTAGTTCTTACCACTACTATTCAGTAATTTACAGTCTATCATTCCTGCCATGTAACCGGAGCGTGTTTGAGACACGAGACCCACCATGTTTGTTGACTGGATGACTGTCTGATTGTATCTGACTTTAGTGCGCAGTTCAAGGGAGGTTCACTTTCTTTTGCTGTTGCTATCCAACTTATACCTTACAGCTTAGCTGGAGTGATCCAAGCATAAGCTACCTTTTTACAATGGGCTTTACCTTGCATGCTTCTCCAGGCATGCAGCCTTTTGATTCTTTTTGTCCTATACTTTTCTGTGCCAATTTTGATTGTGTGTCTGCTCACTACACTAAGTCAACAATATTTGTGAAGCACCTATCTCAGCTGGCTTTATTTTAGGCTTTGCTGGAAAATAAGTATTTTCTTATTTTTTTAGTTCGCATAAAGGTCATTCACCTAAAACCTGCAGTAAAATCAGTCCTGGACGGAAAAGAGTTGATAGTGCATCTTGTTGTCGTTACTAAGAGTGTGGTCTGTAAGGGTAGACTGGTTCTTCTAGTAAGGCTTTGCTCTGATTTGATTATGAAACCAGTAAGTTATTTGTGTGGCAGGAATGGGAGGCTTGAAGGAGTCACCTCCCAGTGTAATTCAGAGTCCTTTGTCTACAATTATTCCTGGAACAAGTACAGTCAGTCTGCCAAGGTCACGAGTATTCTGAGACAAAGTCTGACTCTCCTTTGGAGTGTTTCTTTAAAGCATTGCTGTTGGTATTCCCCACCTATCTAGAAAAGTCACCGAAGTTCTGATTTTTTGAAAGAGAGTAGATTCCATGTGACTGTGGAAGGAAAAAAATACTTTAAGTTTGGTCAATTATTTAATTCTGCTGGTAAAGTTTTTATTTCCTAGACTTTTACATTTTGCTCCTTAACCTTCCAGAAAGAATATATCTAGACGAAGAGACTTTCCAGCATACCCCAATTTCTCTGTTTGGGAAATGGAATCTCTGACAGGTGAAGTCCCTTGCTCAGGGTACGTCTCCTCATTTCACAGAGCTGTCCAATTCATAGCTACACAAGGCTAGGGCTCAGTCTATAGCCACCGCTCCTCTTTCTTCCGTTATCTCAGTAAAATTATTTTATTGTTTATTTTTCCTTTAGTTTAAAATCCAGTCTAGAATAATACACTGAATGTAATTGCCATGACTCTTTGTCTCTTCCCTTTAGAAGTGGTCCTCAGCCTTCCTAAGCTGTGACCCTTTAGTACAGTTCCTCATGCTGTGGTGACCCCAACCATAAAATTATTTCATTGCCACTTCATAGCTGTAATTTCGCTGTTATGAATTATACTATAAATATCTGGTATGCAGGATATCTGATATGTGACCCCCAAAGGGGTTGCAGCCCACAGCTTGAGACCACTGCTCAGCCTCTCTGTGCCTTGTGTGGCTTTGCATTTTGAAAATCATGACCAGTGTCAGAAATGTTATCTCTCTTTCACAGAATATTCTTCCAAACTCAATGAGTGAGGAAACAATGGAGACAGAATATGAATCTGGGCTTTCAGATGCTCCCAGTCTTAACTCAGTATTTTGTTTACTGAAGAATTTTTCTCAAGTGATTTCGCTTTGAAAGAACTTGGCTTCCTCATTAAAAAAAAATCTATGAGTTACAACTCATTTATGATATTGCTAATTCATTGCTTATAGAGATGATTAAAGGATTAACAGACAGCATGTTAAGGACCACTGTGACTTAGAACACTGCACGTTCCCCACAGAGAGCACCTGCCATAGTGGTAAACACACCATGTGTGACACGAGAAAGCACAGGCCGCAAACAAGGACAACTGACCTATTTGCCAGTGGCATCATATCCTTAACCGAAGAGCTACCTGAGCAGGTGGTCTTGGACTATATAAGAAAGGTAGCTGAGCAAGCCATGGGAAGCAGGCCAGTAAGCAGCACTTCTCCATGGTTAATGCTTCCAGCTCCTGCCTTGAGTTCCTGCCTTGACTCCTCCTCTTGTGGTAGACTGTAACCCATAAACCAGATAAACCCTTTCCTCTCCAAGTTACTTTCAGAATTTTACCACAGCGACATAGACATGAACTAGAACAACTGTTCAAAACAATTAAAATGATCTGGGCATGATGACACGCCTCCAGCACTTGGGAGGCAGAAGCAGGTGGAACTCTGTGAGTTCAAAGTCAGCTTGGTTCTCATAGCGAGTTCCAATTCCAGTTAGATCCTGTGTGTCATTTACAATGATCCATTGTCTCATCTACTTTGCAAATATTAATTCATGATAGAGATTATTAACAGATACAGAGGACGTTCAACCATGTGTATCATCACTAATTTCCGAAACACAATCCTCAGCATTTAACAGAAAATATTAATTATGCAAAATATTTGTGATCACATAATAAAAAAACAAAAGAATATGTAGATGGCAGAGATATACTCATGGGTGAATAAGATATTTAAACTAGGTGAGCAACTTAAAATAACTAATATATATAAGATGAGATGGGGGATTATAGAGTTGTTGGTAGCCAAGATCACTGGAATTTATGAAAAAGAGATTAAATGAAAATTCTAAAACTGAGAAATGTAATATCTGAAATTAACTTCTTAACTGAGTTGCAATATAAATTAAATGTATCAGAAGCTAGGATTAGTAAATTTAAAGAAACAATCCAACAGGAAATACTTAAATTTAAATAGTGGAATAAAATAATGGAAAATATAGGAAAGAATTTCAGACAGTGTTTTACGAGTCCCACAAGGAACACAAAGAGAGTGAAACAGAATAAGCGTAAGGGAATTATGGGAGGCAATGGAGGGTAATAAAAGGTAATTATGTAAACATACACGTACAGTGTATATAATGACAGTTGATCGCCCATATTAAACAATAAAAACAGAAATGTTGCTACAAGAAATTACATAGGAATTGACTGGCAACTTTTTCCCTGCTGTCCAGCTTTCAGAGTATTATGTAGGCACCCTTTTAAGGTGTTCCACAGGCTTCTGGCAGAATAAAGTCACCACTGGTCCTGCCCAGGGGTTTACCCTACATACTACAATGCCAGCCTACCTAGTCTGTGGGTAGAACAGTGGCGTGACTGTAAGGACATAACGCACAACATCTGGCCCGGATGAGGCCTGCTTCACAGGAGATAAACCGTATCTGGTATTGTAAACCTGATAAAAGTTTACGGCTGGGGAGATCATGGGCCCTAGGAGAAATCCACTACTGTTATTTTGCTAAATAAACAGATTATCAAACTGCTTTTCATCATTCATGTTTACAGATTAGCACTGTTTTTAGCCGCAGCCAAAGAAGCTTCTTTTTGCAGTGGGTAGTGGTTAATAGACTATAACTGGTCACAGTGCTTAGAATAAACGACTTTTGAGTGCTTGACCTTACATGTGATATGTGTGTGTGTGTGTGTGTGTAATAATGCCTATCCCCACCCCAAAGCTCGGTGAGCAGCAAGGAAGAGAGGGTGAAAAGAGTTTAAAAGCCAGAGGATTGGTAGTGCTTCTGAGAAAGTCGGTCTTCTGGATATGATGCGGAGGCTGTACTTATGAGTTCACAGAAGTTATGGTTATTGTCTAAAACCTGCACCAAATCAATCCAGTCATTCTAAGATGAGTGAGGGTGAGACTCATGAGGCCCCACACGCAGATGAAGGAAGAGCTATCGGCAGTTGATGGTTGCTGTGGGAAGGCAGAGTCATCTTTCATTAGGAATAGGGCTACTGGCAGGTCTTCCTGTCTCTGTTAAATGGTCCTAGACTTGTGAGTAGACTTAATGGGTCATTAAAAATAAGAGGATATAAAAAGACATGGAGGTGAGAGAGGGATGCATTGAGAGTTTGCGAAGTGGTAGGAGAAAGCTCAGAAAGATAAGATTAAGAAGGAGTGAAACTGCTAAAATATAAGTTCAACTATTCATAATGAGAAAACAGAGGAAACGTGTCTGAAAGGTTTAAATGTGTGTAGAATAAAAATTATAGTTGAACATGATACAAAATATTGGAGAGGGTAATAGAGTTAAAGTATTCTAGAGTTTAAAAACTTGTATGGACTTGCTAAAATTAACTGATTTAGAATGCAATAAATAAAGAAGTGATGTTTTAATTTATAGATTAAACATCAAGGAATGATCCAAATGTGAAACGGCTCAAGCTGGGGATATAGTTAAGTTGTGGAGTACAGTGTGGCATACATAAGGCATCTGCTTCCATGCTCAGTACCCACCAACTACATAAACCAGAATGGGGGCACATGGCTGTAGTACAGGGCGGTGGGAGAATCTGCAGTTCAAAGCCACTGAGTAGAGATGGGTCTGATCTGTACAAGGTCCTGTCTCAAACACCAAAAACAAAGATCAACATGAAACATATACCAAATGAATTAAAGAGCTCATACAATTTATTCATTAGCCCCAAAGGGTAAGAAACACAGAGACCAAATAGAAACCAGATATTGTAGATATAAACTGAAATACACCAGTGATAAATTTTCCATTTAGAAATGCTAAATATCTTAATTAGGTCTAAGACTGTTATCTTGGAAGAATAGATTGCTTAGGAAACACATGCCTTAAACAGAAGAAAGAAAAGTTGAAAACAAAACCATAGAGAAGGGCATAGCACAGTCACCAACCAGGATGCGGGGAAGGCCCTATTAGTATCAGAGCAGACAGCGTGGCAAGCAGCTTAACTGGAAGCAGAGAAGGGGTGCCAGTTATTAATTACTGTCTGCCAGCTCCAAACCCACTGCATTCTGATATTAGAACTGAAATCTGTAGGCTCCAGTTCAACACTTCCGGCTGGCTGGAAATGAGCTCTTTTCATACAGGGTGAGAGAAACCATACAGGACTAGAGAGGGAGGTGGGCCTTTTCCTTCTGCTCTGCTCCCACTAGCAGCCAGGGCCCCTGCATGTAGGGGTGAAGGCAGCATTATTCTCTGTAGTTCTGGCTCTCACAGTGCACTAGAGGACATATGTCCTCTTTGCAAACAGTCATGCCACTCTTCTGATTTCAGGGCAAGGAAATTCCATTACCAAAAGTTCCCATGACAGCTTCGCTTTTTCATAGGAAGCATGAATCTTGGCCTTGAAGGAAATCTTCTAATTTTCAATGTTCGTGTCACTTTATGTCAAGAATGCTATTGTCTCTCTACCTGTTTTGTAATTAATATTGTTCATTTCTTTATTATTTAATCATGTGAAAGTATTAGCATATGTTAACTATACATGACAGATTACACTATATTTTCAAATATATGTATATATATGATTTACTCTGTTATCATTTATTTAATTAAAAAAATTAAGAACTCTGTTGCAGTCCTCACCTGCTGCAGGTAGGTGAGATTTCTGCCTTACAGTCTACGCCCCCATCCCTACCATCCACTGGATGCTATCACACCAAGACCCACTTTGCTGCCCAACCCCAAGCACTGAACATCCTCCCTTTGGACAGCCCTCTCCTGCATTCCCAGCAGACTACATAGGCACAAATGCAAACCACTCCAATTGGAAAAATAGCAGATTACATAGGCACAGGTGTAAACTACAACAAACACAGGCACAAGCCATAGCGATTGGAAGAAAAGATGGATGAAGGCTAGTATAAGAATACATTCAACAACCAAAAGAGCAATATGGCAGCACCAGAACCCAGTGATCCCACAACAGCAAAACTTAGACTTTCCAATACAGGTGAAACACAAGAAAACAAACCTAAAAGTTACTTCATAAAGATGATAGAGGAAACAAAAAAATTCCCTTAAGGAAGTGAGGAAAAGATTAAGAAAAATTTGAAATAATCAATAAATCCTTTAAAGAAAGCAAAGAAAACCAAGAAAAATCAACCCTACAGGTAAAGTGAAATGGTTCAAGACTTGAAAACTGAAATAGAAACAATTAAGAAAATACAAACCAAGGGAATTTTGAAAATGGAAATACTGGGGAAGAAAATAGGAACAACAAATATAAACATTACCAACAGAACATGAGAAGCAGAAGACAGAATCTCAGGCATTGAAGATATGATGGAAGAAATAGATTCATCAGTCAAAGAAAATGTTAACTCCAATAAATTTCTAACATAAAACATCCAGGAAATCTGGGACACCATGAAAAGACCAAACTGATGAATAATAGAGATAGAAAGAGAAGAATCTCAACTCAAAGGCGCAGAAAATATATTCAACAAGTCATAGAAGAAAACTTTTCCAACCTAATGAAGAATATACCTGTAAAGGCGCAAGAAGTATACAGAACACCAAATAGTCTGGAACAAAAAAAGCCCCCTCACCATATAATAATCAAAACATTGTACACACAGAATAAAGAAAAATATATTAAGAGCTGCAAAGGATATAGACCAAGTAGCATATAAAAGCAGACATACCAGAATTAATTTACACCTGACTTTACAATGCAGATTCTAAATTCAGAAGGTTTTTGACAGACTTTTTACAGACACTAAGGGATGATGGATACCAGCCCAGATTACTATACCCAGAAAAACTTTCAATCAACATAGATAGAGATAAGATATTTTGGATAAAACCAGATTTAAACAATACCTATCCAATAATCCAGTACTACAGAAAGTGCTAGGAGGAAAACTCCAATCCAAGGAACTCAGTTACATCCACAAAAACAAAGGCAATACCTAAACTCACAACAGCAAAACCCAAAGAAGGGAAGTACACACACACACACACACACACACACACACACACACACACACACACTACCATCACCACCACCAAAACCAAAAAAATAACAATCATTGGTCAATAACATCTCTTAATAACAATGGACTCAATTCATCAATAAAAAGACATAGGTTAACACAATGGATATGAAAACAGGACCCATCCTTCTGTTGCATCCAAGAAAAATACCTCAACTTCAAAGACAACTCAGAGTAAAAGTTTGGGAAAAGATTTTGCAATCAAATGGACCTAAGAAGCAAGCCAGTGTAGTTATCCCTATACTTAACAAGAAGGCTTCAAACTAAAATTAATCAAAAGGAATGAAGGACATTTTATACTTATCAAAGGAAAATCCAACAAAATGAAGTCTCAATACTGAACATCTATGCCTTAAACACAAGGGCACCCACATTTGTAAAAGAAACATTACTAAAGCTTAAATCACACATCAAACCCCACACACTAATAGCAGGAGCCCTCAATATCCCACTCTCACCAATGGACAGGTCTGCCAGACAGAAACTTAACAGAGAAACAAGGGAACTAACAGACATTATGACTCAAATGGACTTAATAGATAATCTACAGGACATTTCATCTAAACACAAAAGAATATACCTTCTTCTCAGCACCCAATGGAACTTTCTGTAAAATTGACCACATACTCATAAACCAAATATCAATAGACACAAAAAATTGGAATAACCTCTTGTATCTTATTGGACCACAGTGGATTAAAGTTAATACAATAACACAAACTACAAAAATCCTACAATCTCATGAAAACTGAACAAACCTCAACTGAACATCTCTGGGTCAAGGAAGAAATAAGAAAATATTAAAGTCTTCCTAGAATTCAATGAAAATGAATCCACAACATGCCCAAACGTAGGGGACACATGAAAACAGTGTTAAGAGGAAAGTTTATAGCACTAAGTGCCTCCATAAAGGATTTGGAGAAATCATATATAACTTAACAGAATGCCTGAGCACTCCATACCAAAAAGAAGCAAGTAGATGGCCAGAAAGAATCAAACCCTGGACTAAAATCAATAAAATTGAAACAAAGAGAATAATACAAAGAATCAATGAAACATAGTTGGTTCATTGAGAAAATCAACAAGATAGAGAAACCCTTTTCAAACTAACCAAAAGACAGAGAGACAATATCCAAATTAACAAAATCAGAAACAAAAAGAGAGACATACAACAGACTCTGAGAGATCCAAAGAAATATCATGTCATACTTCAAAAACCTGTACTCACAAAATTGGAAAATCTAAAGGAAATGGACAACTTTCTTGATAGGTGCCATATATCAAATTAAATCAAGACATGATAAACAATTTAAACAGATCTATAACCACCTAAAGAAATAGACACAGTCATGAAAAGTCTCCCAAACAAGAAAACCCAGGGATATATGTTTTTATTGCAGAATTCTATCAGAATTTCAAAGAAGAGCTAATACCAATACTCCTCAAGTTGATCCATACAATAGAAACAGATGGAATATTGCCATTTTTTTATAAGGCCACAGTTACCCTTATACTCAAACTAAACATGTTGTAAGGAAGTCTGCTTATTGGTTCCCAGCCGTGTAGCCTTGAAATAACTACATTAATACAATAACTGTATTAATTAAATCCCTGCTTGGCCCATTAGCTCTAGCTTCTTATTAGCTCTAGCTAACTCTTATATCTTAATTTAACCCATTTCTATTAATCTGTGTATCACCATGTGGCTGTGGCTTACTGGCTAAAGTTCTGGCATCTGGTCTCCAGTGGGGCTACATGGCTTCTCTCTGACTCGATCTTCTTCCTCCCAGCATTCAGTTTAGTTTTCCCCACCCACCTCTATTCCCTGTGCAGGCTCAAGCCAGTTTTCTTTATTAACCAATGGTATTCACAGCATACAGAGGGTAATCCCATATCCCCTCCCTTTTTTGTTTAAATAAAAGGAAGGTTTTAATGTTGACATAGGAAAATTACATATAACAAAACAGCTATCAAGCAAGAACTACAGTTACAATATTTATCATAACTAAGAAAAACTATAACTATAAATTCTTAAACTCCATCAAAGACTTCAGAAACAGGAAGTGCTTTGTAAGCAATTTTCAAAATTCTAGAATTGATAGAGACATCTCACTACTTGGACAGTCACCCAAAGTTCTTCTGCCATTGGGGCATCCATCTTTAGCCTACAGGCACATTGTATCCGGCAGACTTTTCCACAAAGCAGAAAATATGAAGATCTGTTTTGCCTTGTAATGGCAGTTTGTCAGTTACTTTTTTCTGTGTCCTGCAGAATGTCTAGCAGACTTTTTCATGAAGCAGGAACCCCGAAAGCTCTTTCTCATCTTTAGGCAAGTTTAACAGTCATTTCTCTGTGGGTCCTGCATGTCCAGTCAAGCAGTCCAGGCAAGAGCAGTTTTTTTGTCCAAATGGCTAACCAACTCCACCAGGAGCCCCTTCGATGCCCATCATCCTTTTGAAGTAGATTGGTACTGTCAAGAGCAGATGTATCTCATTGTCAGGAAAAGTCCTAAGTTCTTTTTTTTTAAAAAAAATATTTATTATGTATATAGGGTTCTGCCTGCAGGCTAGAAGAGGGAATCAGATCTCATTACAAATGTTTGTGAGCCACTGTGTGGTTGCTTCTAGAACCTCTGGAAGAGCAGCCAGTGCTCTTTACCACTGAGCCATTTCTCTAAGTTCTTAAAACATTTTCAATGCCATATTATGTAGTCTTTGAAAGGTTTGAAGAATGGCTATCTATCTGAAATACATCTCTGTACATCTAACTACCATGATTACAAGCTTGACTATTATAGATGATTATCTATTAACCTATATTTCTCAATTATACATTACATTTTCAAATGAGCGGCACAAACATAATACCTTAATGAAGAGCAGAAATATATATATATACACAGTTTAACAAAACTGACCTTAAATTTGTATCAATAAACAAAGATCCATACTAATACAAATATCTACAGCATATCCCCCTTTAAATGTAAACAAACATAAACAATATTTGGGAATATGGGTATAGTTTTCTTCATACTGATTCCTGCTGTTTATTGGGTGAAGAAATTTTTTGAGGGTGTTCATGGTGATCTCTCAGGAGATTGTGGCCTATCAAACCACATTAGCCTGGAATGAATCCACAGGTTTTCATCCTCTGTGGAAGCAAAAGAAGAATCTCTTTTCCAAAGCACAAATCCTTAGACTCAAATTTTGAAGTCAAGATATATTTTTAATATACATCCTGGTTTAGCTTAGCAGCCCATACAATAAAATGTTTTTCTATATTTAGCTCCTTCACAGTCAAATTTTCAAAGATACAATAATATACATAATCCAAACTCTGTGTATATTTCATCTTTATGTGGCTTATTTTATTATCTTTACTCCTTTAATTTATGACTTTCTATTCTCTGTCTCTTTAAAGACTTTTTAAAAATGATTTACTTCTTTTCCAACTCTCTATACTCTTTTTTTTCTCTCTCCCAAGCCTACGTACATTTTTCCAAAACTGTGACCCATTTAGAGGTATTTTCATCTGAATTTGTCTTTATTGCATATCTGTAATTCTTTACTGTCCAGGAGCGCTTCTTATAACTGCTAAGTGCTTCTTAAAAACTTAAGCTGTGGCATTACTAGTGTATATATGGTACTTCCTGCTTGCTCCACACAGTCCAGCATGGTGGAAGTCTGTTCACCACCTCTGCAAGCTGTGCATATTGCCCCACTTTCAAGTATTTAGTGGATCTATGTCAAGCCAGTAAGCAGTTGTAGCACCATGCTTACAAAACCCCATTTAAATGTTCCACAGTCAGAATTCATACTGGCATCATGGCCCAGAAAGCTGGCATTTCAAAAATGGTGTGGCTTTTTTCTGCTATGATTGAATCAATAAGACCTCCCTTAAAGGAGCTGCAGCATTCTGCCAGCAAGCAAAGCCCTTTGGAAAAAATGCAGCTAAACTTTGTTTTTTAGTGTCTAGAATTTCTTTGCAAGCTCTCTCAGGTTTTAAGTGGATTTTAGTTGGTTATGTGAGTGCCAATTTGCTGTAGGAGGGTGCTTGTTGGTTCCTGGCTGCTTAGCCCCGAAATAATCACACAGTATCTGTATTAATTAAATCACTGCTTGGCCCATTAGCTCTAGCTTTTATTCGCTAACTCTTACATCTAAATTTAACTCATCTCTATTAATATGTGCATCACCACGAGGCTATGGCATACCAGCAAAGTTTCAGCTCATCTGTCTCCTACGGCAGCTCCATAGCTTCTCTCTTACTCTGCTTCCTTTCTCCCAACAATCAGTTTAGTTTCCCCCATCTACCTCTATTCCCTGTGCAGGCCCAAGCCAGTTTTTGTTATCAACCAATGGTATTCACAGCATACAGAAGGGAATCCTGCATCACAAACAAAGATGCAACAAAGAAAGAGAATTACAAACCAATCTACCTTAAACATTCTTGCTAAAATACGCAATAAAACACCGGCATACCGAATTCAAGAACACATAAATAAAAAATTCGTACACAATGATCAAGTAGGCTTCATCCCAGAGACGCAGGAATAGTTCAACATATATAAATCTGCTGATGGAAGTTTCTGTCCCACCAGGTTACACATCTGTTTGTTCCAAATAATCACACAGAGGTCTACATTAATTATAAACTGATTGGTCTATTAGCTTATGCTGCTTATTAACTCTTAAACTTATATTACCCCATAATTCTTGTCTGTGTTAGCCACGTGGCTTGGTACCTTTTCAGCGAGGCAGTCATATCTTGCTTCCTCTGTGTTTGGGTGATGACTGTACCCAAAATTTCCCTTCCCAGAATTTTTCTGTTCTCATTGCCCCACCTCTACTTCCTGTCTGGTTGCTCCACCTATACTTCCTGCCTAGCTACTGGCCAGTCAGCATTTTATTAAACAAGCACAAGAAACAGATCTTTACAGGGTAAAGCCATTGTCCCAGAACACAAATCTGTCAATGTAATTTATTATATAAACAAGCTGAAAGAAAAAGAAAACTCCATGTGATCATTTCATTAGAAGCTGAAAAAGCCTTTGGCAAAATCTAATACCTCTTCATGATAAAGGCTCTTGAGAAAACAGGGATACAAGGTATATATCTAAACATACTAAAGGTAATATATAGCAATATGACAGCCAACATCAAATTAAATCGAGTGAAACCCAAAGTGATTCCACTAAAATTAGGGACAAGACAAGGCTGTTCACTCTTTCCATATTTATTCAGTATAGTACCCAAAGTTCTGCTAGAGCAATAAGGCAACAAAAGGAGTTCAAGGCGATACAAATTAGGAAGGAAGAAGTCAGATGATATGATAATATACATAAATGACTCCAAAACTTCTACCAGGGAATTCTTACAGCTGATAAACATGTTCAGTAATGTGGCTGGATACAAAATTAATCAAAAAAATCAGTAGTCCTCCTATATATAAATTATAAAAAAAACTAGAGCTAGGTGGTGGTGGTGGTGGTGCACACCTTTATTCCCAGATCTCTGTGAGTTCGAGGCCAGCCTGGTCTACAAGAGCTAATTCTCAGGACAGGATCCAAAGATCCAGAGAAGCCCTGTCTTGAAAAACAAAACAAAACAAAAATCAGAAATCAACATCCTTTACAATAGCCACAAATAATATAAAGCGTCTTGGGGTAGCTCTAACAAAAAGTGAAAGACCTATCCCAAGGATTTTAAGTCTTTGAAGAAAGAAATTGGGGAAGAAATCAAAAAATGGAAAAATATCTCATGCTCCTGGATCAGTAGGATTAACATGGCAAAAGTGGCTAGTCTACCAAAAGCAATCCACAGATTCACTGCAACTCCCATCAAAATCCCAACACAATTCTTTACAGACCTCTAAAGAACATACTCAACTTCATATGTAAGGTCAATCAAACAAACAAAAAACCAGGATAGCTAAAACAATACTGAACAATAGAAGAACTTCTGAAGCTATCACCATTCTTGACTTCAAGCTCTACTATAAAGCGACAGTAATAAAACAGTTTGGCATTGGCATAAAAGTAGACACATGGATCAATGGAACTGAGTCAAAGACACTGACATAAATCCACATTTCTATGAACATCTGATTTTTGACAAAGAAACCAAAAATATATAATGCAAAAAGGAAAGCATATTCAACAAATGGTGTTGGTCTAACTGGATTTCTGCACATAAAAGAATGAAAATAGATCCGTATCTATTGACCTGTACAAAACTCAAGTCCAAGTGGATCAAAGACCTCAACATAAACCCAATTACACTGAAGCTGATAGAAGAGAAAGTGGGAAGTAGCCTATACTCCACAAACCCAGCGAAACTAGGTAAAAAGGAGGCCCTGAAAAGAATGAATGGAGAGCCCCAGGAAGGGGAAATAGATAAAATCTCCTGGGTAAACTGGCAAAGGGGATAAAAAGGAGGGGATGGGGTAATGGGAACATGAGGGATTAAGATGGCCGAGTTGGGGGAGAGACAGAGGGAGAGCAAGGAAATAGATATTTTGATAGAAGAAACCATTATGGGGTTAGGGAGAAACCTGGTGGGGAATTTCAAACTAATCCACAACGATGATCCCAGCTAAGACTCGGAGCAGTAGTGGAGAGGGTGCCTGAACTGGCCTTCCCCTGTAATCAGATTGGTGACTGCCCTAACTGACATCATAGAAACTACATCCAGGAACTGATGGAAGCAGAGGCAGTGTCCACTATCCAAGCACTGGACTGAGCTCCTGGAGTTCAGCTGAAGAAAGGGAGGAGGGACCACATGAGCTAGAGGGATCAAGGTCAAGGTGGGGGAAACCACAGAGATAGCTGACGGAGCTAGTGGGAGCTCACTGACTCTGAACTTACAGCTGGGCAACCTGCAAGAGGTCTGAACTAGGCCCTCTGAATGTGGGTGACAGTAATGTGGCTGATATATTGGGGGGTGGCAATGGGACCAAGACTTATTTCGGGTGCATGTATAGGCTTTTTGGAACCCATTCCCTGTGGTGAGACACCTTGCTCAGCCTTGATATGGTGGGGGTGGGGGACTTGGTCCTGCCTCAGCTTGGTGTGCCAGACTTTGTCAGCTCTACAAGGGAGGCCTTACCACCTCTGAGGAGTGGATGGGAGGAGGTGGGGCTGCAGGAGAAGGGGAGGGAGGGGAACTTGGGTTGTTATGTAAAATGAAAAAATTAAGACTACTCATTTATTATGAGTGCATGTCTGTGTGTGATTGTGCACGTGTGTCCACATGCCTGCCACGCTGTGCGTGTAGAGGTCAGAGGACGACTTATGGGAGTCAGTTCTCCTCTTCCACCACAGAAGGCTCAGGGATCAAACTCAGTTGTCAGACTTGGTGGCGGCCCCTTTACCAGCTGAATTGTTTCAGTTCCTCCCCATCTCCCCCTTCTTATTTACCTAGCACCCCTGCAGACATCCTTCCGGCTCCCCACTAATTCCCCATTCTATTGTCATGTCAGTTACTTACGTACTTACATACTTACTTTGTGACCAAATGGGTTTCATTAGGATGCATACAGAAGGAAGGATGAGATTTCTTTACAGGAGTGTAAACAGCTTACAATGGCTGCCCAACTGAAGAAGATGTCTATCTGTCCTTCTCTCTCAGCCTTTAACTGAGGGCCTTGTGAGCTGCTCTGCCCTGCAGGACAGGAAGCTTCTGGGCTCAGAGCTGTGCAGATCTTGTGCACAGCGCAGACAGTCACAGCTGCCGTGAATCCCAGTGCACCAGAGTGGGTCACCCTAGTCGGCAGGTGTTAACAACACATTACTGGAGATGTGTCCAGAGTCTGTCTCCTGATGCTACTTCAGTGGGCATAGGATGTTTATTGTGAAATGAGGATGAGGCAAAAAAAAAAATATCACTGCTTTAAATTGGTACTATTAATACCATGGCTTAAAATACGCAATGCCAAAATTTATAAAAAGGGAGAAATTGTCAAATTTCCAATCATACTAGGAAATATAATGCATGGGATTTCAATTGCTTAGGGGTAGGACCAGGTCAGAGCAGAGAAGCTCTGTGCAAAACAAGGCCCAAACGTGGCTTGACCCCTGGAAGTCGGAGTCAAGCACACAGTGCACTTTTTCTCTCAAGTGCACCCGAAATCTTTACACACCTGGCAATGCTGCACTTATGAGAAAAGAGGCAGAAAATTCAAAATCTACATTCTATATACAGAAGGCCAACAACTGCCGTGTTAATCTTGAAAAAGAATAAATAAATCTGGACAACTTAAAACAGCCAGACACCAGGAGCTGACATAAATCCTACTGTGGTAATTAGGGCAGCTCTCGATGCAAGGATAAATAGTCCCACCATTCGAACAGAATAGAAACCCAGAAATAGATTTGCACATAAATGGTCACTTCACTTGTGATGAGATGCCCAGGCAGAATTGTGATGTTTAACATAAGTGGTGCTTGGCTCAGGGGACATAGAGAAAAAGTAAATTTTAACTTCAAATTTACATAAAAAATATACAGAACAGAAGTCATAAATGTATGGGAAAACTAGACATAAAAGACTCTCCATATCTTTAGAAAACAACAAAGCATTTCCATAGTTAGGGTAAGAAGGATTTCTTAAACAGGACCTAAACAACAAATTCTGTTGTATTGTGAGTAAAACCTGAACATCTCCAATCTGAAAATCCCAAATCTGGAGTCTAAAACCCTCCACGTTCTGAAACTCAAGGAGAGCTGACAAGACATCACAGGTAGAGAATTCCTCATGTGACCAGATGTGGTCAAAATGCAGGGGCACTCGAAAGACTATACGGTTAAAGCTATATGTGAAACAACTGAAATACATGTGTAGGCCTGAAATCCCTTCCTTTGGATTTTTAGCTATGCATATATCTATATCTTATGTGTAAATATCACAAACTGAAAAACAAAATTTCTGGTTCTCTGTGTTTTGGATATGGGCCACAGAACCTGTAATGACTCTTGTTAATCAAAACCCATTACTGAAAGATGAAAGGGTAACTCAGAACAGGGAAAATATCTGTAACGCATGTATGTACGTAGCACGTGTGTCTGACATAGACTCATGTCTAGCACATACAAAAGGCTCCTACAGATAAACATGAAAAGGGCAGATGACTCAATTGTGGGATGATCCCAAATATTAATAGGTATGCCAAAAGGAGAATCCAAGTGGCCAATACAAGTATAGAAAGGCTATCAGTTTCATTAATGATCAACACCAAGATATATAAGTTGAAATAGGTCCATAGCCACAACAGTTCCATCTCAATGGTCATAGTTGGTGACTTTACAATGTAACTAGAATTCTCACAGTAGCTATGAACATAAACTGGTAGCAGCAATCTGGAAATACTTTCAATTTGTAAATATTGCAAAATGTACATTATGAGTTATCTGAAAGGTTTGTGTGAGCAAATGGTGGGTCATGACAGGGTGAAATTTTGAGAAAACATGGTGACTAAAGGCCTCGTGGTAAGGGGCCTTCTTTCTGTCATCCCAAGACTTTGTGAAAAGGGGGGAGGAAGTCAGAAGGAAGTCAGGCAGGAACAGAGAAGACAATTGTACAAGGTTCCTCACCATCTTGTAGTAATGGACTTTCTCCTCCTGTCTGTATTGAGAAGGAAGGAAATCATGACCATTTAAGAAGGAAAACAGAACTGAAGCTCCCCTGGATTTCAGCCTTAGTGAAGTGTGTGGGGTTTTTTGTTTGTTCTACTTTGATTGGCATGTGGATGGAGGGATGTGTTGTCTGCATGTCTGTCTGTGCACTGCCTGCGTGCCTGCTGTTCACAAAGACTGGAAGAGAGCATATGATCCCCTGGAACTGGGGTTGCAGAGCTGCCATGTGGTATTGGGAATTGAACGCAAGACCTCTGCAAGAGCAGGCAATGCTCTTAACCACTGAGCCATCTCTCCATTCCCCTCAGAGTAGTGATTAAATCATTACCAAATTCTCTTTGACTGGAAAGTTTTAACAGTATCTCTCTCCAATTTATGTGTTCTAATGTAGCATGCATAGGGCCTCCAGAGTCTACTCAATGTATTTTAGTATAAAATCGGTCATCTGCTCCTGCTGTCCTTTTAAATAAAGAGCAACCCAGACCCTCACAAAATAAATTTCCAGGGAATACTACCCCAGACAGAAGCAGCACCGTCAAGTTCTGAGACAGAGAGGAAGCAGGACCCAGAGAGACTCTGCGCATGTCCCTTCTTCCTCACATTCCAGCCCACTGTTTCCCATAGCAGAGTATGGCTCCCACAGGCCTAGAGGGAAGGGGGCTGAGAAGTCCTGAGGTTGGAGAAAAGTGGAAGTTGCCATTGAAAGACCAGAACAAAGCCTGGCAACAAGGAAGACAGACATCCGCTGGTTCCGGTCAATTAAATTCTGTGGCCAAAGACAGATGGAAGCATGAACAGTCCCATGTGACAAGAGCATGGGAGAAAAACAGGGAGGAAGTGCTAACTGCCAAAGATAATGCTCCCGTGGGAGGCTAGACTTCTGTTTTTATACTCACAGGACTAGTTAAAACAAAACAAAACAAAACCAAACAAAAACTGTCTGGACCATGTAAAAGACTGCCATGCAGAGCCATGGAGCTGAAATGGCGGCAACTCTAATGCGCATGTCTCTCCACTCAGTCTCGACTCTAATGCGCATGTCTCTCTGCTCAGTCTCGACTCTAATGAGCATGTCTCTCCACTCAGTCTCGACTCTAATGCGCATGTCTCTCCACTCAGTCTTGACTCTAATGCGCATGTGTCTCTCAGTCTAGCCCTCATGTGGAACCTGACTATTGAGCTGCTAATGGCACTGCTAAATATAAGTGATAAGGGGTTATTGGCAGACCTGAACTTCTGAGGTCTTTAAACAAGCCTTGGTCAAGCAGCTAAGAGATTCATGTGTTGTCTATGTATGTCTCTCTGCGAGCTCACATGGAGGTCACTGGAATATTCCGGTTCTTATTTTCAACAGCTTGTGCTCAAGTTTCCAAATGTCTGAACAGGAGGCCAGTGAGGCAGTCATTATTTTGCTGGTAACTCCACATTAACAAACCACGTGGGTTTCTAACAAGCTAAGATCGCAACTCTTTTTTTTTTCTTTTTGAGGGAATGACAATACAATGCCTTCTCCGGCTGCAACTTAAGTGGTCTTTAAAGACAGAGCTGGATTCTTCCGCCTGAGTGCTGGCTAATAGGAGTTTAAATGAGAAGTGGAGGGTGAGCGTCAGAGCAGCCGTGCATGGGAAATCGGATGAACACTCACAATGCAGAATTTCCCACAGAAAACTACTCTAGCAGAGAGACTCAGGCCCAGGTCGAGGGCCAGAAGCTTGAAAGCCGCCGTGAATGAGCCAAAGGTGTCTGAAAAAAGTCAGACAAATATTATTAACGCTGTATTTCCAAACACATCTAAAATAAAGAAAGCCACCATTTCTTCTTGTAGAAAGAAATTAATCTTTTTAAATTTAGATCCCGTATGCCAGTGCTTAGCCTTGAAGGCATGTGCATACAACTTAGGTCAACCCAAAGCAAAGAGCAACGTGGAAGACCTAGGAAAGCCATGGAGAGGATGGGAATTGGCAGCTCGGATTTCCATTCACCAGTGCACTGTTCATCTCCTGGAAGCATTTCCTTTTAAATGATACACTCAAAATGTAAACGTACTAGTTATACAATTCTAGATTGCAGTGTGACTTCAGCTTCAGATTCTACCAATCAAGGTGAAAGGAACGCATCCTAATACTTCTCCCTGTAAACTACCGTCTCAGTTACCTTCTGAGACTGTCTAAACTGAAATATTAGTGGTTCCAGATCCACCAGTCCTGCGCATTTCAGGACAGAGGGATATAGTGGCACACAGGGCTGTGCTGTATCAAACAAAACCGCAAACCATCAATCCCTGGAAGTTTGCAAAGATGGGGAGGCAAAACTACATCTTTACTCCCCAGGCCATTTTACAACAATCCTATTATACAGAGAATTTGGAATGATGTTGCTAAGAGTCACACTGTGGGCTTCTCGCATCTTTATTTATAAAGGGGGTTAAGGATGGTTGCAACCTCAGGTATGAGAACAGAGGAGGGTTGCCTGATAGCAGTAACTGCCTGATAAATGCTAATTATTATTTTTTATCATGATTGGCATTTTTATTATTTCCATTATTACTGCTCAGCAATTCCTTAAAAATTAGACAATTAGGAAATGTTCCTCTCATTGGACAGATGGCTTCTGCTCATTTATCATGTGTATTTTGAAATTTAGCCAGAGCAGTGAGAAGTTATGGTCTCTATTCTGGCGATCTTTGAGCCAGACCGCTATAATATTTTATTTTATAACATCCTTGAACGAATTTAGTAAGGCTGTTTATGGGTGCACAATGTTACAACTTCAACGTTGCTTTCCAAGGAGCTGACTCTATATATCCTACACTAGTTGGGAGACGGCTTTAAAACCCTTGTGCATATGGTGTTGGATCACTGTCTACCCGGACTTCCCTCTGTTGGGACACCTTGTCATCAGCTCTGAACAGATATGTCACATAAAGAAGAACAATAAGAAAAAAAAACAGTTCACAGTCAGATTCTATGTAAAAAGGAGATGACATTAAACACTGTGCCATAATTAGACAAACGTTTGCTTGCAGTGAGCAATACACTTGGGCTGAGACCTGGAGGTCTTTTCGAGGTCATGTGTCTCAGGGTTTGTGCTCTCGTAGGGTCCCTCCTGGGCTTCATCAGCTTCCCAGCTGCTGCTTTCTGTCTTCAGATGGACAATGCACAGACTCTTTCATTTTTTTTTAACAAATTTACTTTTTGCAAACGAAGTATATTTCGATGTATTTCAACACATCTTGATCGTATCCACCACAAATTCCCTTTCTGTGCCTCTCCCTAGGTTCCCCTAGAACGCATCTCCCTCCCTCTGTTTTGTGTCTTTCTTTTTGATGTGCTACACTGAATCTTATATACATCCCATATATACATGGGAGGAGCCATTCGCTAGGACATGGGCAACCTACCATTTTGAAGTTACCACCTCAAAAGTGACTCTCATCATTAACTGTGGGTAAGAAAAAAAATCTCTTTTTTTTTTCTTGAATAGTTTTTAATTTTTTTTTAAATGGCCAGATGGGAAGATTTTACCATTTGGTTATAACAACAGAGATGAATAACGAACTGAACAATACTGGCTATGCACTTCAGTAGAAAGTCCACTTGTGGAACAAAGCAACATCTCAGTTCAATCTTGATTATGTGTGTGTTGCTCACCATGGCAACTAGTGAAGCTAGACAGACCTGCACACTCACAGAAGAGCTTTTGAAACTTTAAGTCGGTGTGTGTGTGAGGCCAGGCACCATATTGCCTTCCTCCAGCTTTATCCCTTCCTCACATCAGCACCAGCCTGTCAAAAGTGCTCATTGTGTGCCACGATACGTGGATGATGTCACGGTCACTGACCATGCCAGAGCTGCAGCCAGGCAGACGGAAGTGTTTTCACCTTTCTTTCCATCTTACTTCCAGCACATTCTTCTAGCTTTAGTTTGTCCTTTGTCACACATGAAGGAAACACGGAAACCTCATGCTAGCAGAAAGCATCATGCACCACAGTCCGCGGAAAAGAGAATGCCTCCTATATCCAAGCTCTCTCTGGCATGTGCAACATTAAAGCTCACTTGAGTGTGTATAACATTAAATCAAAAGGGGCCATACAAAATCATTTATCAGACCATGTGACATTTCAAGCACTTCAAATTAGTGGCTTTACTAAAATGACAAGCACTTCCCTAGTGTTTCAAAACGAGACCTTTACTGATGCCTATAAATATTTTATAGGTAAAGAATATGAATTGTAAATTGTATTAAATAAAGATTTAAAGCTGTTTTTCACTGCTCATGCCGATCCACCTTTGAATGAAAGCTCTCTGTGGTGGGTATTCATCCATCCACCCAGTCTAATCAGTCGTATTTCATGCTGGGTATGTCAGGGTGAAAAGATGACATGGTTTCTATATTATAGAGAAGAGCTTAGATTGACCTCCTTACTGTGTTTGTGTGTTTACTTGTCCATTTGTCCGTTCATCCATCCATCCACCCACTCACCCATCTATCCATCCATCCATCCATCCATCCATCCATCCATCCATCCATCCATCCATGTATCTACCTGGTTTCAGGGTGGTCTTGAACTCACTACCTGAGTGTTCCCAGGCTGGCCTCAAGCTCATGCAATCCTCTTGGCTTGACCTCCCGAGTGCTGAGATTATATGTAGGAGCCATCTTGTCAGGCTTATAGCTAAGACCTTCAGTGCACAGTAACGCCATGCACGAAGTATCATTTGTTAAAATGATAAAATCCAGAGCATAGCAGACACCATCTCCTGCAAGAACAAATGTTCTCAATCCGAACTGTTCAGGAAGGAATAGCAGTTAGGATAAAGGAAAATGAAAATAGGAAGCCCTTGTTACTCATGAAACGGAGTAGGCCCTTATCCTTTCTCATCTCATTGGGAATGAAAACAGAGTACCGACCACCTTCAGTGAGAACGGTTAAGCGGTTCTAAAGAGGGCTTCAGTTTTGAACTGTTCCTCTCTGATCAGTTCTAACTGCCTAGAGGAAGGGCTGTCCAGCCTGAGAAGTTAGAGAGGAGATCTAGGTTGTTGTCACTCAGGCTGCCCCTGCACACACCGTTTTTCCTTCACCAAACCTGCCAACTGCTTTGCTCTAGGGGCAGAGCAGCCAGCGGCTTCCTACCTGTGTGGTTCAGGTCAGCCACAGCATCTATTGAGCCAACGGTCCCAATCCTAGGCCAACCTGCTGGGGAGCTTCGGAGTGCTCTTAGGAATAAAACGACCTACCACGTGGCCCCACCCACTTATAGATCACGTGTCTCCAGGCCTCGCCCACCAGCTGGAAAGCGCAGGTCCATCCCCAGCCTTCCCTCTGCAAGGCACCTGATATGTGTGGGTTTCCTTCCACAGTTTAAAATCAATAGGGACAGAAAAATAATTTAGAAGGTCTTTGCCTGTCCTTAGCTGAGAAGCTGTTGGCACTTGATGCGTGGTAGAGGAGGAGCAATGGCTGTTCTTCAGGGACCCGTGTTCTCAGAGGCGGTTATAAGGCAGCAACAAGTGGACATACAGAGCATGGGACATTCGTTCAGAGGGAAAAGTGGCGGTGTAGGGACAAAAGAGAAACTGCAAAGGAGGAGTGTATCGATTAGATCAAGGTGCATTATCTGCATGTATGAAATTCTCAAACAATACAAAAGGAGAAAACATAATTTAGAAGAGAGAAATAGGCACCGAAAATGGGAAACATTAAGAATAATTTGCTATACGTCTGTGGCTAGACAGAAATAGAACTCTGTGCTCTTACCACTATACAGCCTTATTCAGTTACAGAGATATGGCATGCACAAACACATCTTATAAAGCTTCATACATCCTTTATTAGTCTGAAAATGAAAAACACATTTATCTGGGGTGTGTGTGTGTGTGTGTGTGTGTGTTTATGTGGGTGCACAGTGCACGGCTCTGTCAGAGGACACCTGGGGAACTGGCTTTCTCTGGCCATCATGTAGGTCTCTGGGATTGAATTCAGGTCATCAGACTTGGCAGCAGTGCATTTACTGAGTGTTCCATCTCACAAGTCCATCTTTTCTTTCTTAAAAAAAAGTTCTCAAACTTTTTACTCTATACATAATATACTTTATGAAGTATATCTATAGACTAAAAACAACCATTTTTAAAAAGAACTACCTTGAATGTTACACTTTGTGCGTGTGTATGTGTATGTGTGTGTGTGTGTGTGTGTGTATGCAGGTACATGTGTGTGTGCATGTGCATGTGCATGTGTATGTGTGTGTGTATGCAGGTACATGTGTGTGTGCATGTGCATGTGTGTGTGTGTGTGTATACATATAGGAGCTAAGAACAACCTTGGACATTGTTCTTTAGGACCAATTCACCTTGCTTTTCTGGATCAGGCCTCACTCATTTCTGGGATTGTTTTGGCTGGCAGGCCCGAGAGTCTGCCTCCTCCGCAGCACTGGGATTACAGTATACTTCACCATGATCAGCTATTCAATGTCAGTTCTGCAAACCAAACTCTGGTCTTTCTTTATACTGCGATATTAAGACTTACCGCACTATTTTTCAGCCCCTTTCACATAATTTCTGAAGCAGATTACTATCTGTATGTGTCCTTGTGCACTCCGAAGCTGGAAGGGTCAGCCGGGCTGAGGTGTCTGCAGCCTCAGCTAGTCAGTAAGCTTGTCTGCTCTTCTTGCTGCCTTCTTCCTACCAGCTCACCTCTGCTGCTCTTTTGGCGTACAGATCTCCACAGTAGCTTCAATACTCTAAGGCTAAATGTTTTTAACATAGCAAACAATGTTGAAAGCATCCACTGTAGTCACCACAGAGACAAAGGTCACTGGTAAGTTGTTCATGACCCAGTGAATAGTTCTGCAGTCTCTTTGGTGTGCCTACATGCTGAGTTTTACAGCCAGAGTGTACGTCTACCATGGAGTCAGTTGGGCTAACATATAGAGGCCTACTAATGTCTGGGGCCTTGTTACATTGTATAACTTTAAAGTCTGCTACCTCTAATGTACTTCCTCCAGCAAGGTTGTACCTCCAAAACCTTCCAAAACAGTGCTATCAGCAGGCAAGTAAGTATTCAAATATCCTGGTTATGTGGGTGGTTTCTCATTCAAGCCATGACAAGAGCTACAAGTCAAGCATTCACCGTACAGTGTGATGTTAGTTGCAGGTGTATTGTAACTTCCTTTAATTAGATAAAGGCAGTTACCCTCTTCTTTTCTAATATTTATGACTGATATTTAGATAATAATCAAATATAAGGCATTGTCTAATGTTTGTTTGCACCAAATGAAACGATCTGTGGTTTATCTTCTTTAACTTACTATTGTAGTAGACACTATTGATTGAATTTTAAATTTTGCACTTCTTGCATTCCTGAGAGAAGACTACTGTACCGAGGCATGAGCATCCTTGAGGAGTTAATTCTTTTTGAGCTCGTTTTACTAAATTACCATCTAATGTTGTTTTAATTAATTTATGCTTTAAATTTTATTGTCTGCATGTGTTCTTATCTTTTAAAAATATTTTATTAATGCTTTCTAGTAGTTCATACAGTGTATGTTGATCATAGAACCTTCCCTACCCTCAACCCCTTTCAGATTTATCCTCTTAATTATCCTCCCAATTTTGTGTCTTCATTTCAAGTGCATAATCTCCAATTTGTTCCGCCTGTATTCTCTTTGGTAAGTGACCACATGCCAGAGCATGGTCGTCCTATCAGTGGGCATACTCTTAACGAAAACTCTCTCTCTCTCTCTCTCTCTCTCTCTCTCTCTCTCTCTCTCTCTGTCTCCCATCAGCTATGAACTGCTAAAAACTCCTTATCCGGAGTATCTGTGCCTCCATTCCCTCTCCATGCTAGAATTTTGTCTAGCTTGAGCTTTCTCAGGACTTGTGGCATGCTCGTACAAACACCATGAGTTCAAATGCACAGCTAGCCTGCTGGGTTGATAAGGAATTATTTTCCTTGAGTCAGCTACCATTTCTGGTTCACCCTTTGCTCCTCCTCTTCACAAAGGTCACTGAGCCTTGGGAAGAGGAAGCATAATATAGATGTTGAAGGCAGAGCATTCTGCAATCTCTTACTCTCAGTTCCTTGACCAGTTGAGGGTTTCTGTGCTCATTGCCATATACTGCCCAAAGAAGCTTGTCTAATAAGGGAGGAGAAATGCACATGGGTGTAATGATGAGTCGTTGGGGTTGCTTTAATATTATGTTCATTTAGTAGAAGAACAGTAGGAAGTTCTCCTCTAGGGTTTATGACTTCTCTAGTCATGTGTCCTTGGGCCTGATAACGGTTCCTGGTGTGGGTTGTCTTTGTTGAGTGGGTCTTACATCCCATCAGAAAGTGGTTGACTACTCTCATAACAATTGTTCCAATATTGCACCAGTTGACATATCTTGTCAGGCCAGTTGTAGCTCACAGAGTTCAAAGCTGGGTAAGATGAATGGTTATTGTTCTTCTCGAATGGAATATATAGCACCTTCCAAAACTACGAAACCTGGTCAGTAGGATGAAGTATCTAGATCAATACCAGAATGATTGTTCTATGTTTGGTTTCTCAAGTATATGTTATGTTCAAAACTAGAGTCTTGCCATCAAGTTCTGGAGTGTTAACAAAGAACAATGGCAATATACATAATGTTTGCTAGTCTATTAGGCCTTATTTGGCAACAACTTTAAAAGATATAATACATTCTTGGCACTGGACTTTTTATCTCTTAGCCCGTGTGTCTAGTTGCCTCATTTTAGGGTAAAACTCTCTCTCTCTCCCTCTCTTTCTCTTTCTGTCTCTCCATACATACATATATATGTATGTATATATATATGTATATGATCTGTCTATTATCTATTTATCACCTATGTACATATTTTAAGAAATATCAGTAGTAGACACTGTTGAAAGGCACAGACTCATATGATTGGCTCTTAAGTTTTACTTGTAATTATAGGCAAGTGGGACCCACAAGCAGATGAATCCATTATGGATGTCCACGTGGATTGTGTACCACACAGCTCCAGAGAGGTGACATCTATGTACAGCATAGCATGAAAGTCATCCTTGGAAATTCAGCAGAGAGAATTACTCACAGGCAGTACCTTCTTCATGTTGATTTAATTTGCATATTGATAAGTGGTTTTCAGACATAGGTCAGTATAAAATAGAATAAATCATGTCAACTTAGAAACCTTCTGAGCTTTGCTTTGCTTTTAGTTGTCAAGGAAATTAATATAAAAAGGTGATATACCAAGGGTATATTATTAAAGAGACATGAGATAATATTAAAAGCAAATAGTTTCAAGCAAGGCTGTACCTGTAGGAATGCAGCTGCAACACTCTCTGTTGGTGTGTATAAAGACCTTTCACATAGCAGAAGAGAATAGGATGTTTTATTATAGGTGCCAGGCAACTGCAATACAGACTCTCTAACACCTTTAACACAGTAGTGCAGTTTCCTCCTGAGCCAGTGAATAGGAAAGTATTCACATGAATGAGAAAGGGGCCACGGGGTTAGAAATGAACACTTACAGGCAGAAAACATTATAGAGACCGTTAGTCTTGCAGGGTCCAGTTACGGTTCTGTTAAAGCCATTTCACAAGAATTTAGGCAGAAGGATTAGGGACTGAAGATGACCCTAGTTGAGGGGATCTTGAAAGAAGGCAGTGTCGCCTAGACATCAGAATGTTTTGCTTTCAGTAATCCTGCATTGTCTACATTCAGTTTGCATTGTTGAATACCTCATCTACTTTAATATTTTATGGCCTTCAATCACTAGGTACTAGGTAGATATTTCTTTTTCAGGGAAGCAACAAATTTCAGTACTAGAAATACTTAGGGTATTGAGTTTTTCTATTAGCAACCTAGGTGTTTCCCCCTCACTAACATTTAGGTTTCAAAATAATTGATGATTAACTAGTGGGACTCTGGAAGATGCCTGAGGATATACACTGTTGAACAAAATATATTATATACATATATGAAATTCTCAAAGAATAGATAAATAAGAATTATTAACATAATTTACACTAAGATTATCTATCTATCTATCTATCTATCTATCTATCTATCTATCTATCTATCTATCTATACAGATAGATACCTTTAAGTGGAGATATTGTTGAACTATAGTTGAAATAACTTTTCAGTCACTGAAAAGTTCTGTTTTTTAAAGTTTTTTTTAATTTTATTGCTTATGTATATGTGTGTATATCTCTCTGTGTGTCTGTACACATGGGTGTTGGTACTTGAGGAGCCAGAAAGGGGTGTCAGATCTCCTGGATCTGCAATTACAGCTGTGAGTCACCCCATGTGGGTGCGAGGAACAGAACTCCAGTCCTCTGAAAGAGCAGAATGTACTCTTTACCAGTGAACTAATTTTCTTGTACCAAGGGAAAGATTTTATGTAAGCTCTAAGCAGAAAAAACAGTTTATAAATAAATGTATCACATACTTATGCATGATACAATCCTTAAATACTATTTTAGATATCCCGCAAAATTAATGTCATATTTGCAGTAGTAAATAATAAAGCTTCTTCAAGCCAAGAGGTCAAATGTACTCATTGCACAAGTGGGGGAGTTTGATAATTAAAATTGCTCTTAAAATTTTTTACAGGACTGCAAAACTTGTACAGAAAAACGTCTTCTTTTTACCTTTATTCATTGGAATAAGCTTAGCAATTATCTCCTGTTACATTGCAAAAGCAATTATCTGCTTGTCTATACAAACACAGTGTTTAAGGTTCATCCCTGCCTTGAAGTTACAGAAAAAGCAAATTAATGATCCATTCTTATATTGTTGGGCAAATTCAAGGGCTATCGCTGAGAATGCCATCTGAGCCCTCATTATTACATTTAAAACTTTTGCTATTGTGTCTTGTGCAGTTCCTGGGGGATGGTTTGCACACTCCAGGTGTTGCTGTGCTTGGTGGGGGTAATTATTAACTTCCTTTTTAAGTAGCTGAAGTTGAACATTTCATCCTTTTTTTTTCTGCTTTGATGTCCCCCTCCCATTTTTTGTACCAGTTCTGAAAACTTCATTTGGACGTTTCATGACTAAGGTTAGAGATTATGTTAGACCAGCAAGCATAAGATTTGAAATTTCTAAGAGACTTTGGGAAGAAAGTAAATAAAAATAAAAAAGGACAAATTCAAGGCATATTGATTTGTAACTATGACTAGACTTTTTACATATTCCCCTTTCCTGGTTTTGATAAAATTTGAAATAAAATTTATAGATTTCCATTCTGAACAAGATTCTTGATAGGCTTTGAGATCTGGGGGTATTATGGCAGATAGTTCTTTCTCAATCTACTTCTGAATCTGCCTTCTCTGCTCCAAAGAGCACATCCTCTGCCCAACTCTCTCTTCAAAGGAGCCCTGTTGTTTCTAGTCTAGTATTTTTCTCTCCCACACTTCCTCTATTTTATTACCAAGATGCTTCTCAAACAAATAAATACGAAGTTAAAAATAAAAAAGCACAAACATTTAAGATTTGTTATTTTCTCCATAATGCCATCCCTAAGCTTGCCACTTTCGTGATGCCCACATGATGTCACTGTACAAGGAGTTGGCTCTCAGGAGTTGTTAAGAGCTGGGTCCATCACATTCTATCTGTTTGTTTTTATAGATTTCTACTTTAAATGTCTCTGTGGTTTTGTCCTTGAACTGTTTCTCCATCTTTATTTTTCACAAATACCATTCACTGGAGGGTTACAAGTGCTTTTTGATCGGCTTTTTTTGGTTCAAGGTATGCTCTCTGCACAGTTAGTGTGGTCATTGGGTCTCCAAGATTTTTGACACAGTGATTTCTGTTTCTATCATACCAGCTAGAGCCTCTTCTTCCAAACCACTTGCCTATCTTTTAAGTTTCCATGTTGAGAATAAGGAAAGGCACACTATCTCAGCTTATCTGAAAGATACACAGCAGACTGACCATCATTTCCATGGGCACTGAGACATTTCCTTTCTCTGACTATTGTTTGCACAATGACTATAGTCCTTAGAAACTGGGGTCAAAGAAGGGAGTAGTCGGCAGAGAAATAGAGCCTACTGGAGATTGGATAGATGACAGGTAACACATGATATATATATGGATAAATATTTGAATGAGAGATGATAAAAGATAGACAACAGATGATATATTATAGACATGAAGAAAGAAAGATGACAGATAAATAGATTATGGAAAATTAGATAATAGATAAATAGATGATAATTATAAGGCATTGGCTCACATGATTATGAAAGGGTGAGACCTCCACTCTGAAGGCATTAGAACCAGGAGAGCTGATGGCATCAGCTTCAGTTCCATCCCAAAGGATGAAGACTGCTATCTTGTCTCAAAGGTACTGGAACAGGGCAACAGAAGTCTTAGCATTTTGTTCCGTTCAGATCTGTACCAAACTGGATGACGCCTACCCTCAAAAAAGGGGGAAAAGCTCTTCATTCAGTCTATCAAATGCAATTTTCATCCAAGATATCCTCACAGAAATACTGAATAGAATTTCCAGCCTTTAAAAATTGCAATATGAAGTAATGGCATAATGGTGCAGGCCTTTTATCCCAGCACTTGGTTCTCTGTGTGTTCTAGGTCAGCCTGGTCTACAAAGTGAGTTCTAGAAAAGCTAGAGCTCTTATACAAAAAGGAAGGAAGGAAGGAAGACACAGACAGGAAAGCAAAAGGAAAGGAAAGGAAAGGAAAGGAAAGGAAAGGAAAGGAGATGAGGCTGTAGGCAAGCCTGTAGGGCATTTTCTTAATTAGTGACTAATGGGAGAGAACCTAGTTCATTATAGGTCGTGGCAACCCAGGGCAGGTGGTCCAGGGTTCTATAAGAAATCAGGCTGAGCAAGACATGATGAACTAGTCAGTAAGCAACACTCCTTCATAGCCTCTGCATCAGCTCCTACTTCCAAGTCCCGGTACTGTTTGAGTTCCTGTCCTGATTTCCTTTAATGATGGACTATTATGTGGAAGCCAAATAAACTCTTTCTTTCCACCCCCCCAAAAAAAAATTGCAATATGATGTTGTTATCCACAAGTGTGTTGTAATGACTTCATGGCTATCTTGGTATATGTGAAGGTAGCAGACAGCAAACTGGAGCTGATTGGAACAACGCTTGACCAAGTATCTAGTTACCCAGTGGCTCAGTTAAATGGACACATAAAATCACCCACTACAGAGGATAGAGATCTTATACTTATGATATTACAGCATTAAAGTCATATCACATGCGAGAAACCTGTCATATCCACAGCATCTGTGGGGGTCTGCCTTTGCTCTTCTGTAGGGGTGGAAGAGCTTTAGTTCCTAGGGAGAGAGGCCCACACTTTTGTTCCGCACTGGTAGTTTCCTTTAAGCATTGGGACACAGTCACTTTATATTATTTTACAAACGTGTCCCTTTCCATCGGCTGATTTTAGATCTATATCCTGCCACTGGGCTACTAAGGTTCTTGTACAGTCATGAGGACACACGGGTGTTCAGAGGCATCTCCAGTTTTATAAACTTGTAGACATCTGCAGTAACTAACTCTTTTCTGAATATCCACAACCCTATCCTCATTCTTTGGTTAACCATGATCCTGCTTAGCATCATGTTGTAGCTATTCCATTAAAAGACTATTTAAATCACCGTTAGAGCTTCTGAGAAAAGACCAAAACCAATCTCTTACCCAACCAAGCTTAGCAACACTTGGTGAGCTCCAAAGAAAATGACTACTTAAAATTCTTTTTACTAAGATCTTAAAGTAGCACACAGAATGCTGGATTTGTAGCTAAAGAACACTGGGAGCCCAGCAAAGAGCTGGCAGCCATGAGAGTGCATTCTTGTTCAAATCAGTGAACTCTGACTTCTGAACAGCTGCCGCCTCCACAGAAAACTAGGAAGGTGAGCTCTCACTTGAGTGTGGACTGGAGAAACAGGAGCTCACAGGTTGCGTGTGAATGATAAATTCTTTCCGTGGAAAATTTCAAGACGTGGATGGGTGCATTGGGAATGTGGCCGAGCTGGTGGAGTGCTCGTCTAGCACAAAGCCAGTCTCTAGCAGCCACAACTGGACATGGTGGTGCGTTCATGCAGTCCTAGCACTTGAGAGCTGGCGGCAGAAACATCAGAAGTTCAAGGTCATCCTTGCCGACATAGTTCCTGCCCAGTCTGGGCTACCTGAGACCTTACCAAACACATAGGGAAGATGTGTGTAGGGCTTGGCAGGAAAGGTGCCTTCTGAAATGACTTCCTGGTATCAACCCTCACAGCTGGGATTTAATAAGTAAAATGATAAGCTATGTAGTTAAATTTGAATTCAGAGGAACACTGAATATTTTTGGTATGGATGTACCAAATATCACATCGATGTACTTATACAAAAAATTATTACCAGTTTGTCTGAAACTCAAATGTGACTTTATATCCTATGCATTCTCTGTCAACCCCACAGAGTGGCAGAAAACCTATTTTTTCTTAATAAGTTGGCCAAGTAGGGCATCAGCTCCTGCTGTCTAGGTTGTTCACTTGGTACCTGTGCAACGTGGGACAGGAAGTGTCAATGTTTCTTTTTTTTGCCCAGGTTGTAATACCACTTCTATGATAAAATAAACGGTGTGATATCTTAGTACTGCTAGAGAAAGTCACCAGGCTCATCCCTGAATAGACCTGAAGACTTTGCGTGGAGTCACAGACAGGAAAGGTCAGTTACCAAAAGAAGCAAAGGATAGAGGACAGAGACGAAGCCTCTTTGCTTTTGCTTAGACCAGAGAGTCCTTACATTGTGTTTGCAAGAGGAGTTTAGACCAGAGAATCCTTGCATTGTGTTTGCAAGAGGAGCTAAGTTAAATGACAGAAAGTTTGTACATTAAATAGAAAAAAAAAGTTTCCACTGGAAAAAGGTTTTTTGAATTTTTTTTTGAGGATTCAGTTCTGTGTTTAATTAGGGTTCTCCTCCTAGTAGTTTCTTTCTGTTGAGTTTCCGGCAGAACTAGTGGTCATGTATTTTCACAGACTCTTGTATTTCCACCTCTCACCAAAGTCTTACATATTTAGTACACAGAGCCTATGAACTAGACCAGCAGAGAGCATGAGCTACATGTGAACGTTTGTAACTGGTAGGGTTTATAAACTTATAGGCTGATGGGCCTTATAAGTGATGACAAGAAACTAGTGTTCTGGTTCTCAGCTGCTTGCCTGACTGCTACGATCACATTTAGCCATATCCTGGGTCCATCATCCATCTGCTCTGTATGCTGAGAGATCCTCACAAGCATGGATTGCTGATTTAAAGTGGATATATGTCCTAAGCAGAGGTGATAAGGTTTCCTTTTCATCCATCTTTCCCTGCAAATGAAGTATGAATGTGATATAAATACTTATATAACTCTGTCTGTGGGATAATAATAATAATGAGCCCATAAGCTTTTCATTCACTCAAAACTGCTTTTTTACATTGGGCCTAAGCTTGATTGTGTGTGTGTGTGTGTGTGTGTGTGTGTGTGTGAGGTTACAGCGTCACACAGATGCTCACAGAGGGACAAAGCAACCGTTGTGAAAGAAACAGACCCGTAGCTGGAGCACAGTAAAAGGTTTTTTTTCTGGGTGGTATTCTCTGACTTAAGACGGTGGAAAGGATGTGCAATTACCCAGAAGAGGGACGGCAGGCTGAGTGATGTGTCTCCCCATCTAGGTGTGTGCTAGGAGTCGAGAACAAAGAGAGAAAGGCAAGTGCAGAGCATGCATGGACTCCACCCACCCGTGCCCATGAGCAAAGGCTCTCAATTGGTACGGGACGGGATGTGGCTCAGTGAAGGCCAGATCATGGCGGCCTTTTCTAATATGCGGGAGACAGTGGGAGATTACAAAGAAGATTTATGTCTGGCTGCGGTGTTCTGTTTGGGTGGACTACACAGGAGCCAGGAGCCAAGTCAACGTTGTAACAGAAGTAGACAGAAGTGGGACAGCAGTGACTGATAGGATGGATTTAGTGTCTAGTGGAATGTGATATAAGAAGAACATTATAAACACAAATACCCATCTGTTTTTACATCCATATGCACACACACATACACACACATGCACAGGTATATATGTCTCTGACTTGAGAAACCGAGGGAATTCGGATGTCATTTTCTAGGCCAGAAAATTCACAGTGGTCTAGGAGAGGATCAATGGTTTACCACAAGCCCAATGAGTATGTGGCAAGTTATGCATTTGCCACATAAATTTTAAGACTATTGCATGTACTACTTCAAAAAAAGCCTCACAAGAGTCATTTATATAGGTCCAAGTTTTAGTAGAGACGTCAGAACTATAATTCTGGAAGCTATCAGCTCATAGACTGCAATGGTTTTTCAAAGTGGACTAAATCATCTAGGACATGTATTTGGCAGAGGAGGAGAAGGAGGCCGCTGCAGGTGGGGTCTCCAGAAGCCTGTTTTAAAGGGGATCAACAGCAGAGAGAAAAAGAGCATGGGATGCACCGGGAGGCCAATCAGGAGAGCTTGGTGTCCTAGCAACAAGGGAAAAGCTCAGCAAAGGAACAGAAACTGAAAGTATCTTGTGGACCCCAAAGATCAAGGGAAGGCTTAAGAAACATTATTGGATTCAATAAAAGGAGGTCATTTGTGTCTTGGCAGGGGTGTTTTAAAGGAGTGGGAGTGTAAAAAATTGAGAAACGTGTGGGAGACAAATGTAGAAGTAGGTCGGACAGAAAGGTCTGGAATGTTTATTTTAACACGCACAGACCTTGGGTAAGGCGAGTAATGGAGGGAAGAAAACTGTGCGTGGAGAGGGGATCACGGAGATACAACAATTGTTGAGTGGGGGGCACACACCAATGACACCAGTACTTGGAGGTGGAAACAGGAGAATCAAGGCCAACCTTAGCTATAGAAACCCGTCCAAGCTAGCCTGAACTACACAAGCCTCCCCCTCCCCCCAAACATAAAGAAGTAGGAACAAAAGCTTGAGATGCAAGAGAGAGCAGGGACCTCAAGGGCTGAATCCAGGGTACCACAGAGGGCCAGTTCTGTAAAGGAAATTCTCTCTCTCTCTCTCTCTCTCTCTCTCTCTCTCTCTCTCTCTCTCTCTCTCTCTCTCTCTGTAGCTCAGTAGTGTTGAAAGAGACAGATTACAACACAGGGTAGGAGGTGTGAGAGGGAGAACATTTGAAATTGCCAATTTGAGACTGGGAGAGGGTTGCCAGGCAGTTGTGAATGCCCAGTGGATGTGAAAGCCATAACTTGGAATTAGAATCGATCTGAGCAGTTGTGTGATTTTCTCCACTGGAGCTCGGGGCACTGATGTAGAGGTTCCGAAAGACTGCGGTACAATTGATCGCTGGCCAGAGAATGGTAGGCAGCCTGAGGAACGGCAGGGGACTCCTGGCCGGAAAGGGAGATGTGAGGGGACCTGGGGAGGACGAACTTTATACCTCAAAGGAAGCACTGAGGATTAATGAACATGGAACTAAAAGATTCCAAGGTTCTTAAGAAAACTAAAACTATCATAGTATTATAGGCACTGCATTATGTTTATAAATATATTTAGGAAAAAATAGATATAATACTTTTTTTAATTTATTTTTTTATTAATTAATTTATTTATTAAAGATTTCTGTCTCTTCCCCGCCACCGCCTCCCATTTCCCCCAATTAAGTCTCCCCCCAGCCCGAAAAGCAATCAGGGTTCCCTGTCCTGTGGGAAGTCCAAGGAACCCCCACCTCCATCCAGGTCTAGTAAGTTGAGCATCCAAACTGCCTAGGCTCCCACAAAGCCAGTGCGTGCAGTAGGATCAAAAACCCATTGCCATTGTTCTTGAGTTCTCAGTAGTCCTCATTGTCCGCTATGTTCAGAGAGTCCGGTTTTATCCCAGGCTTTTCCAGACCCAGGCCAGCTGGCCTTGGTGAGTTCCCAATAGAACATCCCCATTGTCTCAGTGTGTGGGTGCACCCCTCGCGGTCCTGAGTTCCATGCTCGTGCTCTCTCTCCTTCTGCTCCTGATTTGGACCTTGAGATTTCAGTCCTGTGCTCCAATTTGGGTCTCTGTCTCTGTCTCCTTTCATCGCTTGCTAAAGGTTAATATTCAGGAGGATGCCTATATGTAAGATATAATACTTTTATAATGAAGGGTCATGTATTGCATATGTTACAAACACTAGGAGATGATTTAAAAGGTTTATTTGTATTTTTGTATATGTATGTAAATCTGTATGAGTTTATGCTAAGGGGGGCATAAAAATTTCTAGAACTGCGGTTACAGGCAGTTGTGAGCTGCCCAATGTAAGTTTGAGAACCAAACTCAGGTCCATTGGAAGAGCAGGAAGTACTCTTAATCACTTAACTATCTCTCCAAGCCCAGAAATGGATCTTAAAATGAACAAAAATTACCACTGAACATCTTTGTAAATACTTGCATGAAATCTATAAATTGTTCACTATTTAGAGCCCTTGGATCACAAATATTTATTAAGACTTATGGTGTTGAACAAAAATAGGATTACATCTGAAACATAAAAACTAAATAACAAACATACCGATACTATTAAAGTATATGCTGTAGCTAGCATGTTATAGCTGACGGTTTTGCTGTGGGCAAAATCAAACATATTCCAGGTTAAAATCAAGGTTTGAAGAGTACATTAGAAAGCATAGACAAATGCCTAGGTCCCTGGGGATCAATATGAAAGCTGTATTAGATTTCTTGGTTCAATAACTGTATGAATTTTGGGCATCTGTACATACTATATACTGTTCTGAAGTGGGAAACAAGCCAATTAGATGGCCCACAGTTGCTCCAACCTCAAATCGCCACAAGGCCAAGACCATCAGATAGTGGAGGACTGTTTGCTATTTCACTTAATTTTCTTACATATTGCAGAAAAAGTTGGTTTCACACATTTAGAATGTCTCCAGAACAAGAAAGTGAAAATATTCTTTGCTAGTCATTGAATCCATAAATGCAAATCTGTCTGAATTATATTTGACTTTAAATTCTATTTATATCACTTGCAGCTCCATATTTAAAAGGGACTATAGTTCATGTTGGGCAACTTTGCTTCATGGAGGTCTTAATCCGTTGGGTGCCAAGCTCCTTTAAACCAACCAGAACCCTGTAAAGAAAGGTACATGCTTGGATATTGACTGTGAAAAAGTTAAAAACTAAAGTAGAAGTTGGGCTCATGCTACTGGTTTGCGTCTTATGTCTTGACTACTGTAAAAACTTGGTCTTATTCCAAATATTACCTTCTTTTTTTGCCTTATGATATAGCTTCTGCATTATGCAACCATAATCTATGATATTTGCAGATTAGCACACATCTCTATAGGTGTGCATATGCCTTCATTAGCACACATCTCAATAGGTGTGCTTTTACCTTCATTAGCACACATCTTGATAGGTGTGCATATGCCCTCATTAACACACATCTCTATAGGTGTGCATATGCCTTCATTAGCACACATCTTTATAGGTGTGCATACACTTCCCTTAGCACACATCTCTATAGGTGTCCATATGCCAAGATGGATATTCTCTCCTCTTCTTGCTTGAGAGTAGAAAACAGAGGTGACAGAATGGGGGAGGAGATATTATTCGGCATGACTAGGAAGTAAAGAAGGAGAAACATGAAAGAAAGGAGTGGTGAGATTTCATTTCATCTTTTTTTATAGGTAGCCACTATTCTTTCATGTACCTGGGAAAATCACATGATGTCTTAAAGAATAAACCCTATTTTAAAAGTGTAGACTTCAGAGTTTATAGCTATACTCTGGACTACATACTTAACTGTAACTTAAGTTATAAAAACAAGAAATACAATTCAAGATTCTCGATAGCCCCATAATGGGTCTCTCCTTCAGTCAAGATACCTCTTTCTTTGCTCACACTTTCTGTTCTTCCCCCATCTCGGCCATCCCATTTCTTCATGTTCTCCTCCTCCCTCCCCTTTTCCCTCCCTTCCCTTTATACCCTCTGTTCTCCCTGCCCCACTCACCAACATGGATCCAATTTACTCAGCAGATCTTGTCTATTTCCTTTTCCCAGGGGGATCCATGTATGTCTCTCTTAGGGTTCTCCTTGTTAGCTTCTCAGGGGTCATGGACTATAGGCTGGTTATCCTTTGCTTTATGTATAATATCCACTTATGAGTGAGTACATACTGTGTTTGTCTTTTTGGGTCTGGGTTACATCACTCAGGATCCTTTTTTTTCTAGTTCCATCCATTTGCCTGCAATTTTAAGATGTCTCCCACCACCCCCCCACACTGAGTTGTGCTCCATTGTGTAAATGTACCACATTTTCTTCATTCATTCTTCAGTTGAGGGGCTTCCAGGTTGTTTCCAGATTCTGGCTATTATGAATAATGCTGCTATGAACATAGTTGAACAAATGTCCTTGTGGTATGAATGTGCATCCTTTGGGTATATGCCCAAGATGCCCAAGAGTGGTATTGCTGGGTCTTGAGGTAGATTGATTCCCAATTTTCTGAGAAACCACCATACTGATTTCTAGAGTGGTTGTACAAGTTTGCACTCCCATCAGCAAGAGAGGAGTGTTCCCCTTACTCCACATCCTCTCTAGCATAAGCTGTCATTGGTGTTTTTGATCTTAGCCATTCTCACTGGTGTAAGATGGTATCTCAGAGGTGTTTTGAACTGGCTTTTTGAAGCCCATCCTCTTTGGAGGGATACCTTGCTCAGCCTAGATATAGGAGGGGAGGGTCTTGGTACTGGCTCAGAGTGATGTGTCAGACTTTGTTGACTTCCCATGGGCAACCTTACTTTCTCTGAGCAGAAGATGGGGGTGGAATTGAGGGGAAGTGGAGGGAATGGGAGGAGGGGAGGTACTGGGAACTGGGATTGGTATGTAAAATGAGAAAAGATTGTTATAAAAAATAATTTAAAAAGGAAAAACAAAGACCATGAAATTCAAACTAAGTGACTAACTTAAGTATGGAATAAAAGCTCCTATTAACAGAGTTTAGAAATTAAACTCTACTTTGTTACCAAGAATGTATCAATTTTAGAGAAGGTTCCATGAGGAGTTGAGAAGGACATTGTGTGGAATGTTCTATAGATGTCTATTAAGTCTATTTGAGTCATGACATCTGTTCTCTTATTTCTCTGTTAAGTGTTTGTCTTGTTGACCTGTCCAGTGGTGAGGGTGGAGTGTTGAAGTCTCCTACTATTTGTGTGTGTGTGGTTTGATGTGTGATTTAAGCTTTAGTAATATTTCTTTTACATATGTGGGTGCTCTTGTATTTCAGGTATAAATGTTCAGGATTGAGATTTCATCTTGATGGGTTTTTCCTGTGTTGAGTACAAAGTGTTCTTCTTTGTCTATTCTGATTGATTTCACTTTAAAGTCAATTTTGTTAGATACTAGGATAGCTACACCACTTGTTTCTTAGGTTCATTTGATTGAAAAATCTTTTCCCATACCTTTACTCTGAGGTAATGTCTTTCTTTGAGTTTAAGATGTGTTTCTTGTATACAGCAGAAGGATGGATCCTGCCATTGTCGCCATTCAGTTGCCCTTGTCTTTTTTATAGGTGAATTGAGTCCATTGATATTAAGAGATATTAATAACCAATATTTTTAATTCTTGTTATTTTTCTGGTGGTAGGATTTGTGTGTTTACCTTCTTTCTGGTTTTCTGGTGTGAGCTTATCTGTTTCCTGTGTTTTTGTGGATGTAGTTAGCTTCCTTGGGTTGCAGTTTTTCTTCTAGTACTTTCTGTAGGGATGGGTTTGTGAATAGGTATTGTTTAAATTTGGTTTTGTCATGCAATATCTTGTTTTCTCTTTCAACAGTGATGGAAAGCTTTGCTGGTTATAGTAGTATGGACCTGCAAGCCTCAACAGATACCAAAAAATTGTAATAACCTCCTATATCTTATTGGACCACCATGTTTTAAAATCAGAATTATGCAACAACACTAATTAAAGAAAACCTTCAAACTCATAGAAATTGAATAGTGCATAATTAAACCACACCTGTGTCAAAGGAAAAATAAAGAAAGAAATTAAAAACTTTCTAGAATTCAAAAACAACGAAGGCACAATGTACCCAAACCTATGGGACACTATGAAATCAGTGCTAAGAGGAAAGTTCATAGCACTAAGTGCCTACATAAAGAAAGTGGAGAAATCTTACACTAGTGAATTAACAGCACACCTGAAGACTCTAGAACAAAAAGAAACAACTGACCCAGGAGGAATAGATTCCAGGAAATAATCAAATTGAGGGATAAAATCAACAAAATAGAAGCAAAGAAAACAATAGAAAGAATCAATGAAAGACCTGGTTCTTCGAGAAAATCAACAAGACAGACAAACCTTTATCCAAACTAATCAAAAGGCAGAGAGAGAGAGAGACTATCCAAATTAACAAAATCAGAAAGGAAAAGGGGGACATAACAGCAGACACTCAGGAAATCCAGAGAATCATTAGGTCATACTACAGAAACCTGTACTCCACAAAATTGGAAAATGTAAAAGAAATGGAAAATTCTCTGTATTGATACCACATACCAAAAATAAATCAAGACCAGGTGAACAATTTAAATAGACCCATAACCTACAAAGAAATAGAAGCTATCATCAAAAGCTTCCCAACCAAAAAGAGCTTAGGGCCTGATGGTTTTAGAGGAGAATTCTACCAGAACTTCAAAGAAGAGCTAATACCTATACTCCTCAAATTGTTCCACATAAAAGAAACAGAAGAAACATTGACAATCTCTTTCTATGAGGCCACAGTTACCCTGATACTGAAACCAAGAAAGAGAATTACAGATCAATCTCCCTCATGAACATTGATGCAAAAATACTCATGAAAAATACAGGCAAATCGAATCAAAAAACACATAAAAAAATCATCTGCCATGATCAAATCAGGTTCATTCCAGAGATGAAGGGATGGTTCAACATATGAAAATCTTTCAATGCAATCCACTATATAAGTAAACTGAAAGAAAAAAAAAAAACATATGATCATCTCTTTAGATGCTGAAAAAGCATTTGACAAAATTGAACATCCCTTCATGATAAAGATTTTGAAGATATCAGGGATGCAAGGAAGGTATCTAAACATAGTAAAAGCAATATATAGCAAGCCAACAGTCAACATCAAATTAAAAGTAGAGAAGCTCAAAGAACAAGATAAGACTGTCTACTCTCTCCATATCTGTTCAACATAGTTCTTGAGGTTCTAGCTAGAGCAGTAAGACAGCTAAAGGAGATCAGGGGATACAAATTGGAAAGGAAGAAGTAAAACTTTGACTATTTGCAGATGATAGTATAGTATAAATAAGTGTACCTAAGAATTCAACCAGGGAACTCCTACAGTTGATAAACACCTTCAGTAATGTTTCAGAATACAAGATCAACTAAAAAAATCAGTAGACCTATATACAAATGATTAAGAAGCTGAAAAAGACATCAGAGAAACATCACCCTTCACAACAGTGGCAAATAACATAAAATATCTTGGGGTAACTCTAACAAGTGAAAGACCTGTTTGACAAGAACTTTAAGTCTTCGAAGAAAGAAATTGAAGAACATATCAGAAAATGGAAAGATCTCCCATGTTCTCGGATAGGTAGGATCAGCATAATAAAAATGACAGCCAAACCAAAAGCAATCCACAGATTCAATGCAATCCGCATCAAAATCCCAACACAATTCTTCACAGACCTCTAAAGAACAATACTCAACTTACATGGAACAACAAAAACTCAGGGTAGCCAAAACAATCCTGTACAATAAAAGAACTTACAGAGGCATCACCATCCCTGACATCAAGCTGTATTATAGAGCTACAGTAATGAAAACAGCTTGACCCATGGAACTGAATTGAAGACTCGGATATTAATCCACACACCTATGAACACCTGATTTTTGACAAAGAAGCTAAAATTATACAATAGGAAAAAAGCATCTTCAATAAATGGTGCTGGCATAACTGAATGTCAACTTGTAGAAGAATGCAAACAGATCCATACGTATCCCCATGCACAAAACTCAAGTCTAAATGGATTAAATACCTCAATGTAAATCTGACCACACTGATCCTGATAGAAGAAAAAGTGGGAAGTAGCCTTCAATGCATGGGCACAGGAGACCTCTTCCTAAATATAGTCCCAGCAGCACAGATACTGAGATCAATAGTTAATAAAGTGACCTCCTGAATTTGAGAAGCTTCTGCAAAGCAAAGGACACAATCAGTAAGACAAAAAGGCATGCTACTGAATGGGAAAAGATCTTTGCCCACCCTGCATCACATTATTGATCTCCAAAATATATAAAGAACTCAAGAAATTAGACATCAAAATATCAAATAATCAAGTTAAAAAATGGGATACAGAGTTAAACAGAAGATTCTCAAATTTCTGAATTTGAAATGACTGAAAGACACTTAAGCAAATGTTCAAAATCTATCACCATCAGGGAAATATAAATCAAAAAGGCTTTGAGATACCATCTTATACCTGTCAGAATGGATACGATAGAAAAAAACATCAATAGAAGCTTATGCTAAAGATGAGGTAGAATAATGGGAATACACCTCCATTGGTGGTGGGAATGCAAACTTGTACAACCACTTTGGAAATCAGTATGGCGGTTTCTCAGAAAATTGAGACTCAACCTACTGTAAGACCCAGCAATACCACTCTTGGGCACATATCCAAAGGATACTCAACCATACTACAAGGACAATTGTTCAACTATGTTTATACCAGCATTATTCATAATAGTCAGAACCTAGATTCCCCTTAACTGAAGAATGGATAAAGAAAATGTGGTATATTTACACAATGGAGTACTACCCAGCAGTAAAAAACAATGGCATCTTGAAATTTGCGTGTAAATGGATGAAACTAGAAGAAACCATCCTGAGTGAGGTAACCCATATCCAGGAAGATAAACTTGGTATGTACCCATTCATAGGTGAATACTAGCTGTAAAGCAAAGGATAAGTAACCTATAGTCTGTAACCCCCGAGAAGCTAAATAACAAGGTAACAAGAAGAACCCTAAGAGAAACATACATAGATCCCCCTGGGAAGGGAAAATAGACAAGATCATCCAAGAAAATTAAGTGTGTGGGGGTGAGGGGAGAAGGGAAGGCAGAAGGAGAGAAGGAAGAGAGAAGGAGATGGAAAGCAGAACTAGAGAGAATGAGATAGTCGAGATGGGGGAAGGACAAAGTTGGAAAACAAAGAAAGAGGTATCTTGATTGAAGAAGCAATTTTGGGATTAGCAAGAAACATAGCACTAGAGAAATTCCCAGAGATTCACAAGATGACCCCAGCTAAGACCCTAAGCAAGTGTGGAGAGGGTTCCTAAAATGGCCTTGCCTTGTAGTCAGACTGATGAATATCTTTTTTTTTAATTTCTTAGAAAGTATTTATGCTTTTTTTATTGATAAACTGATGAATATCTTAATTGTCATCATAGAACATACATGGAAGCAGATGCAGAGAAACACACTGGAGCATTGGGCTGAGCTCTCAAAGTCCAGTTGAAGAGAGAAAGGAGTGAGAATATGAGCAAAGAGGTCAAGACAATGATGGGACTATTCACTGAAACAGCTTACCTGAGCTAATGGAAGCCTCTGGTCTGACAGTGAGGGAACCAGAATAGGACCAAACTAGGCCTTCTGAATATAGGTGACAGTTGTATGGCTTGGCAGACAGTTGGGCCACTGACAGTAAGACCAGGATTTATCCTGACTGCTTGTTCTGGCTTTTTGGAACCTGTTCTCTCTGGAAGGACACCTTGTTCAGCCTAGTTAGAGGGTGGAAGGCCTTGTTTCTGCCTCAAAGCAATGTGCTAGACTTTGTTGACTCCCCATGGGAAGCCTTACCCTCTCTGAGGAGTGAATGGGACATGGAATGAGGGGTGGGAGAGAGGGAGGTGGAAGAAGCAGAATGAGGAAAGAGAGTGAGAAGTGGATTCGTCGTGTAAAATGGAAAAAGATATATATTTTAAAAAACCTAAATAAGAAATTATACTCTATACTGTCACAAAAATACATGTAACTTCATGTAATTTCCCTTCCCCTTTGTTATTTCTTCTTTTAGATCTCCAGAGTTTAGGCTTCTAAACCTTAATTAGGGCCAGTAAGTTGATTCAGTGGGTAAAAGCGCCTCTCTCTAAGCCGGATGATGAGTTTGGTTCCAGGGAACCACAAAGTAGAAGCAGACAACCAGCTCCTATATGTTGACACACACACACACACACACACACACACACACACACACACACACACACACAACCCAATATACCATTTTTTCAAATGCTCACTTTAAAAATGAGAGAAAGAGCGACAGCAAGTGAAAGGAAGCGAGACAGGGACAGCGAGAGGCAAACTTCTTAGTGAAACACTTAGACGTTTGTAAAAATACCTCTTCAGTTACAAGTGGGTTTTCAATTTTTTATTTTACAGAGAAGCTTTCTAGGGTGCAAAGCCCATGTTTTATTCTTAGCATTCACACTGAGTCATTCTCTGCCCTTGGAACCTTACTTAACACGCTATAACCTAGTAAGAGTTTCCTTTCCCCAAACTAGATTATGTTTGGAAAGAGAAAAACGTCAGTTCCTCTTGTCGTGATGTTCTCTGCTTCAGCAAAGCACTTGAGGTCCTGCTTTAACTTATTTAAGCATAATTTGCTACAGACAGAAGATGGGAAGTTTTTGACTTAGCTGGAAACTCTCCGCTTGACCTCCTCACACAAATATGTGGAAACACAGGCCACAAATTTTGGCCATTAAATTTGGTCTTTCTAAAGTGACTTTTTAATTCCCCAAGAGTTTTCCAACACAACTACTAGTAATTTTAAATTAATTATTGATTTTATTTATTAGCATAAGTAAATTATATAAAATGGTTTTCATAATTAATATTGATTTAAACTGTAATTGGTTTTTAAATAAATTTTGCATATGAGTTCCCAGTAAAAAAACTTCAATTTTGCTTGGCTACATAAAAGATTTGTTTATGGGTGGTTGTATGCCAGATGGTTGTAGATTATAGCAGATTCAAAGTATGCTTTGTTCTAGATTTACCACTAAAGTAAAAAGTCCACGACAGAGTTAGGACAAGAGAAACGATTAGCTTTATATCCTCAGCTTTGTATTTGTGGAAATCAATCTGTTGGATAGTTTCCTACATATAGAGTTAATGGACTGTAAGTGATGCAGCAAACTAGGAAACAACCACTTCCTTAAAAAATGTGACTTTTATGTGAAATATCTGTTAAAGTTGAAAGCAGTTCTCATGTAAGAACTGTCCCCAAACAAGGTGTGTCTAATGGAGGTTTCATTTCATAATAGACTTGTTAAGCAATAGAGAAGACCTTGCAAGAAAAGACGAAGCTTGCACTATATCCTCAAATATGATGAGATAGTTTCTCAGGAAATTGGAAATAGGAAAAGCCATCTTGTCATGCGAAAGAGCCCAAGTAATGGCTTAGAAGCAAGAATAGATGAGAACCAGCAGAAGGTGCTTCCTGGGTGGGTGGAGTTCTTCCAAGATTAACCAAGCTAGGTAATATAAACATGCTGGAATCTACTGCTGCTGTTTAGGAAGTCCTTTACTATGACTAGCTCCCTGCTTCTCCATCATAGCGTTGGGGGTATCTGATCAGACACGCATGCAGACACACAGTATGGGGTATCTGATCAGACACGCATGCGGACACACAGTATGGGGTATCTGACTCAGACACGCATGCGCACACACAGTATGGGGTATCTGATCAGACACACATGCGCACACACGGTACAGGAGTACATGACTCAGACATGCATGTGGACATGCAGTGTGGGGGTATCTAACTTAGACACGCATATGAACACACAGCACAAAGATCAGCCACTACATTTGCAACAGAGGAGAAGTTAGAAATAAGGAAGCAAGAAGGGTTTTGCTGGAGAAGGACAGTGTGAAGAATATATTAGGTATGTAAGATAAGCCAGATGGAAGAGAGTCATGGAACGGGCTGGTTCTGAGGATGTTTCAGTGGTTATATCAGGGTATAAAAATGTACAAGAACTCAGAGAGGATGGGAATATGCATCTATTTATGAAGATGTTAAGACAAGAAGCACAACACAGGGGTGTTCTCCACATGTATGCGGTTGTGTAAAATAAAGACAAATACTCCTGCAAGAGGGGCGAGTGATTTCATTAACCACCAAATTGACTCCCTTGGTTTTATTTATTTTTTCCATTGTGTCAGAATGGGCTCTAAAGATCTTTATCAACTTTGTGTATCCCCTTCTTAGACGTGAGCTAGACTTAGGACTTTCTTCTACCTGATAAACCATGGCAACAACAATGAGATGTCATTTCCAAAGCTAAGTTATGAAGAGAGGAAGCTTCTACTTTTTACTTCCTTGCTCATTCTGAGGGAAGTCCACTGCTGTGTGTGAACGAACCCACCGACACTCCCCAAGAGCCAACAAAGACCTCAGTGAGTGGGAAGCTTTGAGGCACCCATCAGTCCAAGCACAACCTTGAAATGAATGAGTCCCAGAGCACCTGAATGCTGGCCTCGTCTGAGACTCTGAGCCAGAGAATGGATTCTTGACTTTACAGAAACTCTAGCCAATAGCTGAAATGCATTTACTCCAGTGATAGCTTTGCTTTTTGTTCACTGAAAATTTGAAATTCATTAAGCCTATATTTTGCTGGCTGGTCAATTTTAGCAATACCTGTGCTTTCACACTAAACAATGGTAGAGTGAATGTCTTGATTCTTCTTTCTTCTTTCTTTCTGAAATTCAATTGCTAATTACTGCAGTAATATGTGTTTACTGATAAAGGTATCATTATTTAAATTTTATTCTAGTAATATGTTATTCTATGTTTATACGTTATAATATATAAAGGTGGGGAGGTGGCTCAATAGGTAAAGTGCTTGCCACACAATCTAAGGACCAAGGTTCAAATCCCCAGTACTCATGTAAAACCCAGGTAGACATTGAGTCATGTTTAAGCTAGTCCTTCCTGTACCTCTCCTTGGTTGTTCTGTGGTATAGGATGTGGGGACAGGAAACTCCTGGAGCAAGTTATCTACCACGCTATCCATAGCTGCTAGATTCGGGTTCAGAAAGAGACCTTGCCTCAATATATAAGGTGGAAAGCAATGGAAGGTACTTAATGTCAATCTCTGTTCTCTGCATGCTCATGCACAGACATGTACCTGCAGTTACATTTGAATTGTGAACACACATTATGAATATATAACAAAGAAACAACTACAAAAAAAATCCCACAAAATAAGACATCGCAATGCAAGATCGACGGTACTCAAAAATAAAACACAGCTAAAAAATGAGTGCACAAACATCTCTGTAAACAGAAGTTTCTGTACCACATGGTCCTGTAGCCGTTTAGTCCTACATAAACACACAGAGGCTTATATTAGTTACAAACTGTTTGACCAACACCTTGGGCTTATTATTAATTAGCTCTTATAACTTAAATTAACCCATAATTCTTATCTGTGTTTAGCCATGTTGCTTTTCTCCGTGCAACATTTTCATCTTGCTTCCTCTGTATCTGGGTGGTGAGTGCAAACTGAGCCTTTTCTCTTCCCAGAATTCTCCTAATCTGGCTGCCCCTCCTATACTTCCTGACTGACTACTGGCCAATCAGCATTTTATTAAACCAACACTAGTGATAAATCTTTACAGGGTATCCCACAGCGCTTCCTCTTTTTTCTTTTCAAAATTCTGAATCTAATATCCTTTGTTTAGGTTTTTTCCTGACCAATATCAGTAACAACTTGTAACCAACACTCTAAACAAAGGCAAACATCAATAATGTGTTTTTTTGGGGGGGAAGGTGGGCATAGTTTTCTAGGTTACTTCCTGCTGATTGAGGGCATGCTGATAATCTTATGGGGACCTAAAGAAAATTTAGGATTATGACCAAGTCCTGACTAAAGTATTCTGTGAGGCTGGATCATCTCAGCCAGCAGTCTTGAAGCTGTTCTGGATGCAGAACTCAGAGGGAACTGCAATAGATGTGCTCTGAAACGCAGGATCATCTGGGCTATCTGTTCCCATTAGAGATTTTTCAGGGGGTCTTCCTTGCGCAAATTTTATTTTTCTTAACCTAGAATGAATCCATGGCCTCTCATTTCCTGTGGAAACAAAAGCAAAATCTCTTCTCTTCAGTAACATATCTTTTGACTCAAATTTTGAAGTCAAGGCATTTTCAGAATATATATATATACACACACATTTTTTTTAACCACAACTCTTTGGATTTTCTAGGTCCATGCCACCACTAAGAAGCATGGCAGTGGCTGCTCGTAAATACCATTTAAGTGTTTGGTGGCAAGGCCTCTTAAAAGAGCTGCAAGGTTTTACTTCTAAAGCTGAGTTAGGAAGCTTCTGGTTGCCTCTAACAAACAGATCCTACCAGAGAAAAGAAGGTTATCAATAAGCTATGCTTGACATTGTTCTATTGTCTGTCTGGAATCTTTTTTTTTCCTCAGGTGGAAATTCATGCCCCAGTCTGGGTGCCAAATGAAGCATTATTAATAAAAACTCATAGAGAAAAATTGGGGTTCAACCTGAAGATTCAAAGAACAAAACAGTCAGCCACTGCATGTTACCTTGAACTCAGTCAAAAAATGGTGACCCCGCCTCCAGGAAACCTTGGACCGAGACTGAGACTGAAGGTTGTCTCTCCTGTCTATGATCCTTTCTAGTTCTGGGATTAAAGGTGTGCAGCCCTGCGATTAAAGGCATGCACCACCCAGTTTCTATGGCAAACTAGTGTGGCTACTGGGATTAAGTTATGTGTTACCACTGCCTGGTTGGTAAGATTGACTAGTAGAGCTGTTTTTTTTTTCTCTCTGATCTTCAGCCAAGTCTTATTTGTTAAAATACAAATGAAGTACCACTACATATCTCTGAGTTTAGAACGTATTTTATATGGTAAGGATCTTGTGGCAGTTGCCTGCTCATGTGATAACTCAATTTTGGCTGCTCATAATGACCATTGATAGATGTATAATGTTAACATAGCATACACTGATCTTCATGCCATTTAAAATATCATTAGGAAGTAGACGCAATGATCCAGAAATGATAAATTTTTTTTGTATAGTTAGAAAGACAAAAAATAGAAATATGATCTGTGTTAATATTTATATATAAGTACATCTTTAAAAGTTATTGCAATTAGTATAAAATTAAAATTCTGAATAAGAAAGTCTGGTGTCATGGTTGAATTAGGGATATTTTTCATAACTGTAGTAGTACATTATCTAATGATAGTAATATATAATAGATAAATGTATTATATATTATTGTTATTATTATTTGCTAGAAATTGTATATCATTTTAACTGGGAAAATTTATGTTACATTTGTTCATGCTGCAGAATATGACTTTACCTGTATGAAGATTTGTTGCTTTTGTTTATGTTGTATTTGTTTAATTATGTAAAGATGTGTTGCATTTGTTTCTCCTTGCCTGCCTAAAGCATCTGATTGGTCTAATAAAGAGCTGAAAGTCCAATAGCTAGGTAGGGAAAGGGTAGGTGGGGCTGGCAGGCAGGGAGAATAAATAAGAGGAGAAATCTGGCTCAAGAGTGGAAGAAAAAGAAGAGAAGAAGGAGAAGAGAAAGGGGGAAGAGGAGGACCTGGGGCATGGAAGAGGTCAGGCAGCTTCTAGGCACCCAGAAATAGCACAGCAAAGCAAGATACACAGAAAGAAAAGTAAAATGCTCCAAGGCAAAAGGTAGATAGTGAAAAACAGGTTAATTTAAATTAAAGGGAAAAAAAGTAGCCAGAAATGATCCTAAGCGAGGCTGAGCATTCAAACTAATAAGTCTCTGTGTCATGATTTGGGAGCTGGTGGTGGCCAAAAAGAAATATACCAGCTGCTAGGAGTACAGAAGAACCAGATGAAACGAGTTCTTGAGCAACGGGCTCTAGCCCCTTTCCTTAACTTATGCTAATGCCAACTGAACATGACTTGGGATTGTGTATGTTGTAATGTTTCTTTTATTTTCAGTGAGATATTTCAGCTTCCTCATTTTTGCATTTTATTAAAGCAAGGAATTCCCTCTGTTCTCAGCTGTCCTGCAGAACCTCATGGCAGCTGGATCTCATGTGCCCTGTGGGTCTCTGTGATGGAAGTGGTAGCTCCTCTCCTCCCCTTCTCATTTTCGCCACTGCTGTCTGGTTAACCAGCTGTCTGAGTCAGACGCATGTCCTTCCTTGTAGTCTGCTCATGTAATACACACAGTTTATGTCTTACTCATCTAATGAACTCACCCACTGACCCAGTGTGCTCCCTGCCTCTACTTCCTTTCCATATCCTCTGATATTTCAGTGTGGATATGGTGGGGCCTTTTGAAATATAGTTAAAGACTACAAACAAATAAAAAAAACCGGATAAATAAAACCCAGAATTTGCAAAATAAAGGGAAGGATAAAAACCCTGACAAAACTGAGTAATTCTGCTAGTCCTGGATCATCAATGTATATTGGTTTACAGAGCAACAACAAAAAAGCCTTGTGTTCAGATCAATACATTTTAAAGGACAATAGAATTGCTCCTTTAGTATATGATTAATCCACAAAGGTTTGAAATATTAACCATAAAGATGTGACTTGGCCAAATTTATCTTTACCCATTACACCTTCCCATCCCTCCACCTTGCTCCTGGGCATAGAGTTACTGAGGGAAGGTGAGTTAAAAAAAGGCATTATCATGGAAAATGTTAGTAAATAAGTTGAAATACTATAAAAAGCAATTATTCCACAAAACAAGTATTTCGATTGTGATCGTGGTAATGCAAGAGTTATGGGAAATGTCTGTGTTAGCTAAGGTAACTGGAGCAGATTTTATGGCGGAGCACTCCAACAGCTCACAGGTTTAACAAATGCTTGATTTCTTGTGCATGTTACAGCTCAAGATGTCAGTGCAGTAGATAGAGGCTGTGGTCCTGAAAGACCTCTAAGGGCAGGAGGAAGAGCCACACAATGTCCCTGTCCTGGGAAGGGCAGGTTCCACTCACCATGTGGAGTTTTCTCTTGTCATCTCCTAATATTCCTCCAGGATTTCTGCCTTGGTCATATTTTTCATTTCTGTGACCAAAACCAGTTATCAGAAACAACTTAAGGGAGGGTGTACTTATTAGATCAGGGTTTTGGAGCATTTGTTCCATAGTGGTAAGGAAACCATCATGTTGACCAGAAAACAGAGAAAGCTAGATTAGAAAAAATGAGTGAGTGTAGCTTCCAGATATCTACCCCTACTTTACTAGTTATGTCCCATCTCCTACAGGCTCTACAGCGTTCAAAGACTTGCCAGGAGCTGGGAATTGAGAATTCAAAACATTAGCTTGTAAACTGGCTGTAGTTGCTCATTCTTGCAATTCCAAGCAGTAGGAAGAATCCTGAGTTCAAGGTCATCTTCTGCTACAGAGCAAATTTGAAGCCAGCCTAGGCTACATAACATTCCTCATTAAAAAAATGAAAAGATGAATCTATGGTGGACATCTTTTAAGCAAATCATACTAATCTGCCATTTGCCAAATCTTGCTTGAATGACCAGCTATGGAACTCAGAAAGCAACTGGAAAAAAACAGATCTTAAATTGTCATCTTGAATAAACTTTACCATAAGAGAATAAGGTGTATGTGCCCTGAGGGGATATGGATTGTGAGCGAGGAAACCAAATGAAAGGGAGCAGGTATAGGCCATACAGTTAGGTTCTGGACCCCAGGAAGAAGGCAGGAAACATATTTTCCACGTTTATGCAACGCTGTTCTGTCAGAATGCTCAATCTTTACAAGTTGCTGCTTCTTAAATACATTTTACAGATTTTAAATTATTTTTAATAAGGTTAGGAATTAAGAACATACTGGGGACTATTAGAAACTTGAAAGATTGTCCCATCTGAGTTGAATTCATGGCATTAGGATTCAATTTGTAGTGAGTGAGGCGAGAGAAACATATAAATATTAATTTCTTGAATCATGATAGCACTGTGTCTTATGGCCCAGATTCTAGAGTTAAATATTTTGGGCTGTTTACTTTCAGCTGACAGAGCAGCGTCTCTCAATATTTGCTCGAGGACTGAAGAATGCATCATCTTTCATCACCTGACTGGATGCTCGCTGCAAAAATTACTTAAAACATGCAAATAGAAGAAAGCATCACTCCCCCCCCCCGAATATTGCTTTCTCTTTATTTTCCATTAATTTCATTTGAATTTTTTCACCTGGTCTAAACAACCCCGAATATTTATCTAATATTTCTGGACCTCAGAAACCGACCTGCCACAAAGGTGTTTTCACTTAGATGACCACAGGGCAGCTTTAATTTAGTGAACTGGTCACTGCAGAGGAGGAAAAAAAGCAATCTGGGTTTTATGTTGACAAAGAACTTTTCCGTGCAAGGCATAATAATTTTTATTTTAAAGCTGAATTGTATAGATTAGTTATAATACATATTCAGATTGTGAATCTTTATAGACAAAACTGTCCTCTCTTTGATGTGTCTTTTGCATTATAGGGAAGCTACACCCATGAAATCTCTATGGCATGCCAGTGTAGCTGGGAGATATCTCTCACACCACACACACACACACACACCTCACCCCCTGTCATGAAGAGTCACAGACATTAATAGCTGCTGAGAGGGGGAGAACTGGTCTTCTCTTAAGGATGAGCATCATGGTAGGTTATCCAATCCCAAGTGGTCAGCCCTAAACACCTACACACACAAGCAACGATCAATGGACTTGATAGGTTGTATTTACATACATATAGGAGTATAGGCATAAAAAAACATTAACTAAGAAGATGTCGTGAACTTAGAGGCAACGTGTGGGGGAGTCATGAGAAGAGTTTCAGGTAGAGGAGAAAGGAATGGAAACGACATGAATGTAGTACTAATGTTAAAATTCTCAAAAAGATTTAAATTAACAATAAAAATAGATAAGTCCTATCTCCAAATCTGGGTGTGGTGATTGACACCAGTAGTCCCTGCATGTTGGAAGGGAAGGCAGGAGGGTCACCATAAATTAGAGGGCAGCCTGAGCTTCATAGTGAGTTCTAGAACAGTCTGAATTACAGAAAGACTCTGTCTCCAAACCTTTTCAAGTAAAAGTTTCATTTCCATGGGAGAAAAAGATCTTTAGAAGTAATTATAAAAGGTCTGAAATCTTTATATAATGAACAAAGATATTTACATTGCTTCCAGACGTATGATCTGGTCTCAAGATTGTACATTATTTTACAAAGCATGGTTTTCCCCCTAATTTGTTAGAACTGGTCTAATAAACACATTATAAAAGCAGCAATGCATGAGTGTTCACCCACAGCCTGTTTCTTCAGTCACACTGAAAAATTCAAGCACACCGCCATTCAATTTAACTCACACAGCCTCGGTGCTATTTGAAGCCGGGAGATCCCATGTTGCTTTGAATACTGAACTCCTGACTCCTTGATTTAAGTTATAAATATGACTCTTCTCACTATTGACTATAGAATTTCCACTAAGCAAGGGCGCAACAGAACGGCTAACATTGCGTCTCACCGCTTTTATTTTTTGTTTGGTAGTCATTGTCACAGGTTCTGCGGTGAGAAAAATTCTGCAGCCATTCCTGGCTCAGCAAGCAGAGGTTTGTGATTAATACTACTGTCGTCTACAAGTGTAAGAAAGGAAGAGAGTTACTGGCTACATCAAATGACTGAAATTTCTGTTTAAGTAGAAAGGAACACCAAGTTTGAATGAACAGATTTTCAGTGGGTCACATAATGAATGACGATAATCAGCTAAAATGAAGTATTCAGTATGAGGTATTTATTACCAATGGGGATTTGGTTGTCCCTTTTCTGTTACTGTGCTAAATCCTATGACCAGGAGTAACTTAGGAAGAAGGCTCCTCTGGGTTACAATTCCAGAGGTATGAACTCCATAAGTGCAAGAAAGCATGGTAGCAGGCGGCAGGAGTGCAAAGCTGATGAATGCATTGGTGTTTGCACATTCACTGCAGGAAAGAAGGGGGGAGAGAGGAGGGAAAGAGAAGAGGAGAGAAGAGAGGAGAGGAGAGATATAGACACACACACACAGAGAACTATAAATCCCAAAACTTGTCCCCAGAGATGAGGTTCCTCTAGCAATGCTGTGCCTCTTAAAGTGCCCATATTTCCCGTTAAACCATGCCACCAACTGGAGTCCATGTGTTCAAATAGCGAGCCTATGAGGGACATTTCGAAACCATCGCAAGTACCATATAATTTTTCTGCTCTTGAATCTGGTTAAAATGGCTTTTCTTTCTTCCCTTACTGATTTTAGCCAAATGTCCTTCCTAATTATCGCTACAGATCAGCTTTCCACAGCCTAGAGCCAGCTGAAAAGACAGTCTCAGCTAAGTGATGGCCCCGTTAGACTGGCCGGGACCTTGTCTGTGGGAGATTGTCCTGATGATTAATTAGTGTGGGAAGGTCCAGTCCAATGGGCAACACTAGCTCTGGGCTGAGGTCCTGGACTGTGGAAGAAGGCTAGCTGAGCCTGAGTGCCAAGTGAGCCAGAGAATAGTTTGCCTCCGTGGTTCTGTTCCAGGCTCCTGCGGGAATTCCTGCCCCGACTTCCCTGAAGATCATCTGTTGCCTGGAAGTGTGAGCCAAATGAATCCATGCTTTCCCTAAGGGGCTTTGGGTCATAGTGTTTTCTCACAGCAGCGAGGCAGGAAGTTACTTCAGATTGAGTGTGCAGGTGCCTATGAATCGAATAACAGGGCCAGGAAACAGTGCACTGGGCTTCTAGTTTATATTTCCTCCTTTAGTCTTCTCTGCTGCGACACAGAAATGGACAGAAGTGGGTATGTAAATAAATACTGTGTTTGCGCAGATGGGGGTGCAGCTCAGTGGTAGAGAGAATACTCGTCCAGAAGAACAAGTGTTTTAGCCAAATCTCTAATTCTAGGCTCACTGTCTTCCCACACTCAATACGTGAAATATATCCTTCTTTTGTCTTCTGGTCCATGGCTTCTCTTGAGAAGTCAATGCTCACTAACCATAGTGTTCCAGGGACCAAGGAGATGGCTCCGTGCTTAACAACGCCCTGGCAGAGGACCGAGTTTTGGTTCTCAGCACCATGTTGGGAGGTTCATAATCCAATACCCTGTTCTGGGCACTGGGAGATCCTGCATATACAGAGAAACACACACATACACACACCCAGAGACACACACACACACACAGACACACACACACACACACACACACACACACACACCCAGAGACACACGAACACACCCAGTCTGAAGAAGCAGTGCAGTCCCGCTTTGTGTTGAGTGTGCCTGCTACTTGGGTAGTTCAAGTTGACCTCATTGCCCTTGGTTTTCAAGTGATTCATTATAGTGAACCTATAAGTTTTGAATTTTGTTTATACTCATTTGTTCTTTGGTCTTTACCCCATTTAGGACTCACTGAGCTATATGAAAATATAGTTCGATTTATTTTTAAAAAATCAGTTTTATATACCTGACAGAAATTATGTCTAATAGTTTATCTTCCTCATTCTTTTACCTTGGCAGTCATCAATTACATGCATATTGGATATTAGATGTTATCTGGTATATTCTAGATATTCCGTTCTCCTCCATTTTAGCGTCTTTGATTTTTCTCTTAGTGTTTGTTTAGATAGCTTCTTATTGATCAGCCCTCAAGTTCATTGATATTCTACTCTGGCATATCTTGTGAATTTATAATTAGTTTTATTATAATGAGTTTTATTATTTTAATAGAAAGTAAAGTTTCTTTTTATTCAGTAATTAGTTGTTATCTAAAACGTGCCTGTCACACAGCATGTGTATCATTCATTTTTCCTGATAAATGAAAACATGAACTCAATAAAGTAGCTTGGTGGCAGAGCTTAGCGCAGAATGTGTATGAGAAATGAAGGCAGGACAGTGTAGGTGCGTGAGAGCATTGGTGTGTGGCTGGGCCTCAGAATAGGGTGATGGGCCGGGCAGGCATGCCGGGCAGCATTTCTTGTTAGCTTCTTATGCAGTCCTCTTTGCCGGATTCCCCAGTTCTCTCACTGTGTCTGTCGTGGTTCTGCCAAGTTCTCGGTGGGATAATTTCAACATCTGAGCTACTTTGGGATTTGGTTTTATGGACTGCTTTCTCTTTTGTTGACTGTTCATATTTCCCTTTTTGTGTTTGCCATATACCTTTACATTGCTTCTAAGTCATTCTGCATAAATCACAGAACATTTGCTTCTGTTTTGAAATTACACTTGTTTATTTTTTTTTATTTTAATTTTATTTTGTTGGGGTGGGGGTTGGCTGGTGTATTACCATGTGACCTCGGCAGACTGGACAACTTAAGAGGGTCATTGTTCTCCTTCCATCACAGAGGTCTTAGGTAGTCAAACTTGTGGCCAGTGCCTCATCTCACTGGTCCCCAATGGTTGCACTTCTCAATTCGAAGTAAGAGATAAGACAATGCTGATTTCTGTTTATGCTTTATTTCAAATTCACATTAATTTAGTTTTCAACTGTATTCAAATGCTTTGAAATTAAGTCAGGACTGTCCCCTTTACAGGGTTTTTGTATCTGAGTGTGGACAACAGTTCAGATATTTTCGCAGGATTCAGAATTGAGTTACCATTCTTTAGAGTATCAGAATAGCTCTCTTTGGTATGGAGTCCCTGGCCATGTTTGGCTCTCTGAGGAGTTTCCTTGCTTTTGTCCCACATCTTGCTTTTGAACCTTGAAGGCCTCCTTCAGAACCGTTCTCCGAACCTCAGCCTTGACCCAACTGCAGGTCTATATGCTGTGAAGACACTGGACACCTGGGAGAGATTTCTTTCTAAGTTTGCTTACTAAAGGGACTGTCAAACATAATCAATACACGCATGTCTGTGGGACTGCCTTTCTGCCTATCTGTCCGTTTATTGTCTTTGACACATTCCACGTCTCTCAGATAACAAAGTTCTCTCTACTTGACTCCTTGCTCCAACTCAACCAACTCAGAGAAAGATTGAGCACTTGAAGAGAGAATGCTATGGAAAATTCTAATACTTTAGCTCTCACTCTGCACTCTGCCTCTTTGCTTGTGGGGTATCACTTTCTAAAGATGGCAAATACTCATGGGCAAAAGTTGGCAGATGGATGCTATTGAGTCTGCGGGTGGAATTCCTCCAACGATCGTCCGCTATGGCAACCTACACACGGGTCTTAACAATCCTTAAAAGTCTGTGTCTAATTTTGTTTCTTTCTTTTCCTTACCTCATTCTCATGGAATATTTCTTCCTCAGAGGTCTAGTGTCCCTTTTCTTTCACAAAAGATTTGGCTCATTCTTATTTTTCCTCCATATCTGGTGTTTCGAGACAGAGTTTCTCTGTATAGCCCTGGTGACTCACTCTTAAGATTTGTTTGTTTGGCTTTCATTATTTTCCCATTTCTTTGATATGTTTAAAAACCTATGACCTTTGTAGCAAATCTGGCTTTTATGTCTAAAATTAGGGTGAGAGGCACACTCTCTTTAACTTTATCTGATTGGAAAAGAAATTCAAAACACTGTGGAATTGAAGGCACCTCTCTTTGTGCACGAGTTTAGGGACAGAGGGTGCACATGACATGGGAGCTGTGTACTACGAGTAAATAGTTTCTTTGTCCTCTTCTTCATTGAGCAAAGTGCATTTGTAGCACTCGAAACAGGAAGGGAGCCAGAGGAGGGCATCTCTGTGACTCACACACTCCTTCTGCTGTCTTCAAATTCAAATTTGGAAACATTCGGCAGAAATATTTTGGTGCTCTGAACTGGTGATAGCTGTCACTGACTCAGCCTAACAATCATGTCCCCCTCTGCTTTCTCTTTCCTACTCTTTTAGCTTGCAAAATGTTTTTGATTCTTAATGAAGACTGTAATTTCCTTTATTTTTCTTAATTTACAAATGAAGATACCTGTCATACTAAACTCTATTCTTTTCAAGTATTGCATAAGATAATTATACTAACAGTCTTTTAATTTCCAAATTTCATGTATTTAATTATTTTAGTATTTCTTTATAAATTAGTATTTTGATTTGTTTATTTATACTGTAACATTAATCCAATACAGGTTTTTAATAAAAATTCTATTATAGTTATTCAAGCAAATCTAAATGTATTAGTGAATATATATGATTATTAGTATTTAGGTACATATTTAATAGATTTTATCAACATAAAACCATTCATGTTACCCTAATATGATTCACATTCTGAGCCAGAGGGGCTTTTTCGTTTTCTTCGTGCACTATATGCTCATACACATGGGTAGGGCAGTACTCTGTTGTGGGAATGTCACATTTATAACTTTGATAGTCATCATAGTAATTTGATTAGGCCCCGCGCCCTGATTGGATTCTGCTCGGACAAGGATTAAGTAGCAATTCCACACAAATTTATTTTCCTTTGGTGCATATAAATATCCTATTTGAGGGTTTGAAAATTGATATCTTGTTTATTCATTTATTTTCTTTTTTAAGCACTCACTTTCCAGATCCTCAGAGAAATTCCCGCTCCTGAGGTCTCCTGTAGGCTTCAGATAGATGAGTGTCCTCGGAATCGTGGAGAAAGGAATTGCACAGGAGTGTGATACACAGCCTTCTCCCTTTCTGGTGCTTTCTGTGCCATGAGTATAGTTTAGTCTGGTTGTCCAGTGTTGGATGGGACTCTGCTGCACTGCTGCTGATTGTCCAAGTACAGAGGGTGTGTGAAATATCAAATACTATTGTGGAAAACTGAACTTATAATAGACGAAATGACTCATGAATGGCAGTCCTGATCAGGTAGGCGTGAGACAATGTGCAGAGGCGTACCGCAATGCTGAGAGTTCATTTCCTTTTCAGCAGGTGCTCCTTTAACATTGAACACGTGACCTGAGCAATAGAACCATCAGGTAAGATAAGCCCCCATAGCACAGACATGTACAAAGACAAAACACACTCGGCAAAAACTACATTTTTACAAAGAAAACTCCTATTACCTGAGATCTCTCCTCAGCATTGGTACAACATAGTCTCCAACAGCATTAAACATCTGTTTGGTGATCACCTCCATCCAGACCCCAGAGGGAGCTTTCTCACTTTTGACCTAGCATTGGAGAAATTTGAAGATATTGCCTGATAATTGACAATGCTTTCTTGTGTAGGAAGGAGGTGGGAGGCAGGAGGACATCTCTTAGACATGTTAACCGACTTGCAAGGGCTTCCTTCCACATAGTGTGGCCACAGTTTTTCAGCCTGGAAAGTCTTAGTAAGGAAAAGACCTTTCGTTACGTTTGCTTTCCTTTTCTAGTTCATGGTTCTTTGGGTGCCTGTGGAAAATAAGATAGGTCCAACTGGCACATACGGCTGCTGAGAGATTTGTAAATTAAGAAACCATTTTTCTTGAAAGTTGCGAAGATCTAGACATTATACCGGTTTTTAAAAGTGGCAAAGGAGATGGACATTGAACATAAGAATTGAAGATAATTATGGTTTTACTGAAAAGTAATGATTTACAAAAATTTTCAAAGAAAAATAAATGCAAATGTCATACTTTAAACTGTTGACTTTAATTTTCTGAAAATTTAACAATATGATATTTTGTAATGGCTGACAGAATATCTTATGAGAAAATGACTTTTTTGGACAACATGAAAGAAATTCCATTAAAATTTGACAAATAAAAATAATGATAATTATTTTTAAAATATTATTTTAAATTAAATCATTCTGAGTAATATCTATTTAATTATATTAAATCATTATAATGGCAAAAATTAGTGTTTCTGAAGTATACTAACAACTATACAATAATATACAGCTTAATAATTATGTAGTGGCTTATTGTATTTATTAGTATTTTATTACATACTCAAGCATTACCAGGAAATGTCTTTGGTTACTTCTGATATATTTTTAAAGATCTATTTTATTCATGTATGTGTGTGTGCACGTGTCATTTAAATCCTTCAGCAACTCCAAATACCACCATAAAATTATGAATCCAGGAATGAAGTCAGACCTTCATAATCCAATCCCTTCCCTAACACTGAGAACCAATGCTTTATAAGGGCCTTTGGGGCCTTCAGTGCAAGAGCTCTTGGGGTACACTTTACATTTTACCCCTAATAATTACGAACAATTTATTTTCATGAGAAAAAGAAGTCTACTACTTTAATATAAAATGTCGTCTTCTTATAACTGCGAATGAATGCTGCCTGATGCTATGAAACAAACCTGTGAAAGGTCAAATGGGCCTCCAGCACCTTGCTCTTGCTTTCTTTGCTTTTGGCCACCATGAACTGAACATCTTCCCTCTGCTCTCATCTTCAGTCATGATGCCCTACCTTAGCACAGACCCTGAAACCCCAAGTCAACAAAGGACTGGAACTATGAACTGAAACGGACCTTTCCATTTCTAGAACATTTTTCTCAGACATTTGTCATTGCAGTGGAAAATCATGAACACAATAGCATTTGTATAATTCTCCCTTGCCTAGCCATTTAGTTAGTTGTAGCAATTTAAAGGTCTTTTTCTTTCTAGTATTTGTTCTTAAGAAAAGGAAATAAGAAGGCATTTCAGGTTTGGAGAAGCTAAGAAATGATTGGAAGATTTCATTCTATACTTGTGCTGATAAAAACAGCACTGTATTTTTGAGCTGGGATTGTTAGAAGTGAGAATAGAAATTAATATTAAAAAGTAAAGAGAACAGGAGCAGGGAAAGATACTTAAAAAAGGTAATGCTAGTACAGATAATATAGTGGTTGTAGCTTTCTATAATTATTCACATTATATATGAACCAAACCCTGAAACCCATTATTTTGTACATTGACTAGCTTCATTCCCTTGCTGTGACAAACATTCTAACTGAAAACGAGTTAAGGTAGGGAAGGGTTTATGTGTTTGATACTTCAGGTCACGGTCCATCGTTCAGAGGAATCAAGCCATGAACTCAAGCGGAAGCTTGAAGCCAAAACTACAGAGGAATCCTGCTTGCTGGTTCAAGCACAGGCTTAGACTTTAAGAGCTCTCTTATGTAGCTCAAGAGAAACTCAGCAGTTATGATGCTGCCAACAGTAACATGGATCATCCAAATCAACAAGGCAACCCCTAGACATGGCCCAGGTCAATCCGATGAGGTAATCGCTCACCTGAGATTTCCTTTTCAAATGACTTGGAGGCTGTGTCAAGTTGACAGCTAAAGATAACTGGGGCAGGTTTCTTGACACAGACCGTATGACATAATATTTGCCTATTTATGTTAGGTAATGACAGGCAGTGTTAGCCAAATACTCTGGAAAACTGCAAATGTTAATAAATGCTGTTCATTTAAAAGCCCCTGTGACAGTGTCCTTTGCTTTACAGAAGCTTCTCAGTTTTAGGAGGTCCCATTTTTTCAATGTTGCCCTTATTGTCTGTGCTACTGGGGTTATACGTAGGAAGTGGTCTCCTGTGCCCATGTGTTGTAGACTGCTTCCCACTTTCTCTTCTGTCAGGTTCAGTGTGTTCAGATTAATATGGAGGTCTCTAATCCATTTGGACTTGAGTTTTGTGCATGGAGATAGATATGGATCTATTTTCATTCTTCTACGGGTTGACAACCAGTTATGCCAGCACCATTTGTTGAAGATGTTTTCTTTCTTCCATTGTATACTTTTAGCTCCTTTGTTGAAAATCAGGTATTCATAGGTTTTTGGGTTAATATCCAGGTCTTCTATTCGATTCCCTTATATGAATATATGCATATGAATATGACAGATTTTTCTGTATTTGGAGTTACTAGATGTTGTGAGCCACTATGTGGGTGCTGGGAATAGAACCTGGGTCCTTTGCAAGAGAAGAAAGTGCTCTTAACTACTGGGACATTTCTCAAGCCTTGCAATTTGTTTTTTAATGGATTTTTATTTTATGCTACTTGGGGTTACACTTAGGAAATTGCTTTATGTCTAAAACCTTTACATCTGGTGATTTTTAAAGTTGGACTAAATAGATGGTGCATCATGAGATGGTCATGAGCCTATAGGGTCTAGAGACTGAATGTTGGGGGTTTACATCAAATACATCCCTATGTGCTTCTGTTTCTGAATGCAAGGGAGCTAGTGGCATTTTAGGAGGGAGATTATGCAACCTTTGGGAGGTGGAACCATGCTGGCCTTCTGGAGCAGGTCTACAGGATAATAAGCAGAAAGGCATGCCCTGAGTAAGAGATAAGTTGCTGTTCCTTCGGGGAGTGAAAATTGTGGGGAGGCAATTCCCACAGTAATTTATAGGGAGAGATCTATTTGGGAAGGTGCAGAATATCTCCTGAGACATTACATAGCGTGATGACATCTGCTCTGCTGATACAGACCTTATGTGCCCTGCATTGACTTGATTTTGCATGACCATTAGCTGGGTGGGGTTGACATACACAATGTGTAAACACTGTCTCCATGCTAGAGAGAAAATGCAGAGAATTTGGACAATGTTGTCGTACAAATTAGGGTGAGTTGTTTGTGGGACAGGTTAGCAGGAGCAAGCCAGATAGTCATGAGAACAGAGAGACTGACCAGTTGTATGCTTGGAAGTTGGTGCAACTCCAACTAGAAAGTAGAAAAAACAACACTAATCATGGTAGAGTCCCAAATAGAGAGCTGGGCCATGGCAGTCTTCTTGGTCCAGTAAATGGATTTCTTATGGAGTGCTTCCCACTGGCAAGTCCAAGTTTTATTTGGTATCCAAAGGATGACTCATAGTCTCTGTCACAAGGGAAAATCTTGTGAACACACTGGGAGAAAAAGACCATGACCATTTCCTGGAACGGGCAGAGCAGCTTCAGGTGGGCTTGGCATGGCTGTGAGGAGTTTTCCCTTTCTGTTGGCAGAGGAAAAACCAGACTATGAAGGATCCAGAGTCACTTGCCTTGGCAAGTAGAAAGCACATAAAATGTTGATTCTGATAAATCTCAGTTTTTGCTCAGATGGTTTTCCCACCATCCTTCTCATTTTCCCATCATATTGCAACAGCTCCTGAGTTAGTAGGATTAACACCTTGGCCTTGTGCTGTTGAGAGGGCTTAGTGGACAAAATGCTTACCGTGTAAACATAAGAAGCAGACTTTGGATCTCTGGGAACGCATTCAACTGTCAGGTAGGCATGGTGCCCTGCCTGTAACCCCAGAACTCAGGAGGCAGAGATAGGGTCTCTATGGAAAGTTAACAAGCTAGCAGAATTATTGACCTAAGTGGGAGACCTTGCCTCCATAAATGAAATGGAGAGAGATCGAGGAGGACATGCGACATTGACTTATGACCTCTACAAATGTGTCCCTCCTTACAAACATTGAAATACAGATGCAAAGGAAAAGAAGTCTGTTATTTCCCTTTATATATTTCAGTAGAGTTTTCATCTTAGTATGTAGACAGGGCACCATGCAACAAGCTGCCTCTGGTAGCCAGCTATTGGCACAAGGTCCTGAAGTTTTAGGCAGAAAATCATTCCCAGGTGTACTGCTGACTAGAATCACAGTGTCACTCAGGTTCTTTTCATCTTATATTAAAATGATAGAAATAAAAGCCATGTCTGAGGGTTTCTATTGCTGTGGAGAGACACCACAACCATGGCAACTCAGAAAACATTTTTCGGAGCTGACTTACTGCAGTGATTTGCAAGAAAATGGCCCTCAAAGGGAGTGGCACTGTTAGGAGGAGTGGATTTGTTGGAGTAGGTGTGGCCTTGTTGGAGGAAGTGTGTTATTGTTGGGATCTCTTTTGTTCAAGCTTCCCTCATTGTGACATTCAGACCATTTCCTGTTGACTGCTTGTCAAGATATGTTAACTCTCAGCTCCTGGTCCAGCACCATGTCTGCCTGCACGTCACTATGTCCCACCATGATGATAAAGGACTGAACCTCTGAACTGTAAGTGAACCACTCCAAGCATGGCAGCATGCAGGCAGACATGGTGCTGGGGAAGGAGCTGAGAGTTCTACGTCTTAATCCACAGGCAGCAGAAGAGGACTGTGTACCACAGTGGGCATAACTTGAACATATAAGACCTCAAAGTCTGTCTCCACAGTGACACACTTCCTCCAACATGGGCACGCCTTCAAAGAGTGCTGCTACACTATGGACCAAGTATTCAGACACATGAGTCTGTGCCGGCCATACCTATTCAGATCACCACAAACTGAATTCACCATAAATACATGTCATTGCAGAAGCACAGAGTAGGTGGTGGGAAAACCTGAATGAACCAAATGCTTATGTTTATTTTCATTAAGGGATCTGGAAAGCATAACTTACTTTATCCCTTTCAGTATGTTTTTCCTTCTATAGCAGAACACCTATGGACAAATGATAAAGAAAAGAGGTTTATTTAGTTCATAGATCTGGAAACTGTGAAGCCCCCAAATCAAGAGACTGTGTATAATGAGGGGCTATTTTGAATGCAGTATACTATACCAAAGGCATCATATGGCAAGAAATCTTGAAAAGAGGGAAGCAGTAAAGGAGAGTAGGGGAAAGAGAAAGAAAGTATCTATAAAGAAAGGAAGAGAAAAGAAGAGGAAAAGGAGGCCAAACCCTTGAGATGGGTTACCTGCAGGAACAGTATCAAACTACAGTTCACCCAGGTGCTGAGAGTAGTGGTTCTCAGTCCTCCCTGCTGCGACCTTTAACACAGTTCCCCGGTGACCATTTCACTGCTACTTCATAACTGGGATTTTGCTACTGTTATGAATCGCAGTGTGAATATCTGATCGTAGGACCTCTGGTATGTGGTCCCGGATCAAGGGCTGTTGGACTCCAGAGAGGTTAAAACCCACGGGTTCAGAACCACTGCTCTGGTGCTTCCTAATGCCACCACATGGCAACTATATTTCATTTTTTATTTCCGAAGTTCAAGGACAGCCCCCATACATAAAGAAGAGGCAACTTGGAATGTTAATAAGCAGTTCTGCAACCTTTAGTCCCTTTCTAACCTTCTGGAGATGGTGAAATTCTGTTTGGGAGTCTACTTTCTGAGAGACGGATTACTCTGAAATTGGCCCACCTGGGACACGGTGTCAAAGGATGGCATGTGTCTTCAATTTCCTATAGATTGTTCATCTGTGTGTTCACACACATTATCACTGGAATTCCTTTATCCATAGAAGTGATTGCTCTAATTTTAAAAGGGTCTAAAGGCAAAAATGTCCATAAGACTTTTATCAAGTAGATTCTAGAAATTGAGCCCCATCTTTCTCTATCATGGGTATGGCAATAAAACTGAACAAAAGGAGAAAGGTCAATATTTCTTTTCCTGTAATTTGGGGATAGCGTCAAACCGAGGGGAATGATATGTCATCTAAATAAGATTTTACAATTATCTATCTCTATCTATCTGTCATCTTTCTGTCTGCCTGAGTGTCTATCTATATCTGTTTTTGTGTGTCCTATCACTATGCGTGTGTGTGCAGCACACTCGCATATAAGGTCACAGGACAACTTGCAGGTATCAGCTCTTACACCATGTAACCTAAAAGAAATGAACTCATGTGCTCAGACATGACGCATGCCTCTTGCTGGCCCTGAGTTTATATTTTAAATGAAACAGTTCATGGGACTAGAAATCAAACTTAACTTCAAGGTACATACTTGGAAAATTCTGTTGTATGAATTATTTTTCATTAACTTCTCTTTTATTACACTTTATTTGAGCCTGAGGAAGACAAAAGTTAACCTATTTTGTTTTCTCTTGAGAATACTGTGACTTGGTAACAGTTTTGGTTGATAGATTTACAATAAATAAATAAATGGCTACACACTCATTTTAGAGAGCCAAAGAGTACACTCTAAACACTATGTCTTAAACTTCTCCAGTGAGGGGTCTCTTTGTGCTTTATGACCCACATATCTTGTGCATATTCTGCATATTCTTTCTTTCTTTTTCCTTAATTGAAGGAATAAAAGCCCAAAGACTCTTCAGGGACACCACCGCTTCCAGTCCATATGTTATCTTCTTGTGCTGGGCTTTAATTTCTTTCTAATTGCAAAGTCAAACTTCTATCTTTTCTTATTTTAAAATCATGTTTCTGAATAATTTCCATTCATGTAAGCATAATATAACTTTCCTATGGTTCCATTGTCAGGTTATCGAGTGTCTCTGCGGCAGTTGTCTTTTCAAAATAGTAACAAACCGGAAGCAGGCATTTGCTTAGCTCTTCCGGGTGGAGGCAGCCACGGGCTCCGCTGCAGCTCCTTCTGAAGCTTTATGAGGTGTAGAAGCTGATATTATTTTCCACACTTTATAGATAATGAAACTGAGGCCCAGGGAGTTTATCGCACTTGCCCAAGGGCATATAGCTAATAAACGATAAAATAGAGCTACAAACCAGGGCTGAGTTTTTCTGGTCCCCAAAATAATAAATCTTATGCGGTTTTTTTTGGACTTCATTTCTTTTCCAACCATGCTTTTGCTCTTGGTTTGTACACACACTTATCTCTTATTATGAACACTAACAGAGTGACAGTGTATTCCAGTAGTTGATCCAAGCTCTAGGAGTTAAGGTAGCCTCAATTTTCCGACTTGGAAATAGGAGATAATGACAAAATGTAACTCTTGTTAGAATGAAATGAATTAGCAGAGAAATCAGCCCATCATGGAACCTACCCCCTACATCTAGATCTTGATTTTGCCCTATTAGTTTTGAAACTCTGGGCAGGTTATTTCGCATCTGGGCCTGTAAAGACAAATCATCTGCCTTATTGATACATGGGAAGATTTCCCTTGATAATCTCTTAATGATCTCCTAGAGTTCAAGTATCAGATATGCTGTCGTTATTGCTGCTGTCACTGGACTAGTCAGGCCTTGTCAGTGTCACCTCTTGTCCATTTGGTTTGTCCCTGTGAAAGCCTTCTTCCATCAGTCACTTCACTTACCTGCATATTCTGATGGCTTTGGGTGTTTCCTTCTACCTAGACAGAAAGGTTCTTTTACCCACTTGTTCCCAACCAGCCACTAAATACAGATATGTTTGGAATATTGACTGTAAACTACTGTTGAAATCTAATTGTCATGCCGGCAGGGAGGCTCAATGGTAAACGACAAGCCTGACGCCTGGAGTTCGATCTCTGAAATCACATCAGATGGGGAGAATAGATCCTTCAAGTTGTCCTTTGACCTCTGCACAGTATGGTGACATTCATTTCACACACACACACACACACACACACACACACACACACACCTACACATAAATAGATATAGATAGACACATAAATAAAGAAGGAAATAGAAAATAAATGCAATTATAAAATAAAAATGAGATGTAGTTGCCATTATGATGGCATTCGGAACTACTAGAACAATGGTTCTGAAACCTGTGGATGTTAAAGCCTTTGGGAGGCTGAACCACCACTTCACAGGGGCCACATATTAGATTTCTGCACATCAGATATTTACATTATGATTCATAACAGTTGAAAAGCTACAGTTATGAAGCAGCATTGAAATGCTTTTTTGGTTCAGAGTCACAATGGCATTAATTATTAAAGGGTTTGGGCACTAGGAAGGTTGAGGACCACTGCTGTAGATTAGGAGGCTCTGACCACATCAGTGAACTATATTTTGATGCTGTTTCTGCAGGTGACTTGGGTTGTAAACTTTGCTCTGTTGAGAATACATGACATTTTTAGATGGTGAAATATGGTGGTTAATAAAATGACACATACGCACATTGTAACGAGAAGGTTAAGTGTTAGGATTGAAGTGGAATGCTGCCCATAACTGCATGTGCTTGATACTTGGTCTCTTGCTTGTGGCGCTGTTTAGGAAGTCTGAGAGGCACTTAGGAGGTAGAATCTGGCTGAAGGAAAGTGGATCACCAAGAGCAAGCATGGCCCATCTTCTCTTCCTATCTGCTCTCTACTGTTGACACAATGGAGCAGATGTCCCAGGCTTGGGCCACCATTTTCTCCACCACAATCTATTGTAAAAATTAAGCCCTTCCTCCTTTAAGTTGACTTTTAGAATGTTTTTGTTACATTTACTTATTCATTGTGTGTATGTGTATGCTGTCACTAGTTTTTGGAGATCAGAGCACACGGTTCTCAGCTCACAACACGTGGGCTTTGGGGACTGAACTTGGTTGGGGTGTCCTTACTTATGCAGTTAGCTCACATGAAGTCGATTCTTGTCAGTTCTTTTCTTGTAATAGCAAGATAAATGTCAAAGCAAGTGAGAAAGAAAGGAAGGCAGAATGAAATTGGAGTTATCTAGAGCAGATTCAGATAAGCCAGAGACTTGATGACTGTGAAGCTACCTTAATACAGTGGAGTTTGGAATTCCTTCCCATGTGATGGCAGGTTCTTTCTTTCCCAAAGATCCTTTAGTTCATACTGGGTAATCACACTCCCTTCATCAGTGAAGCAGGGCACTGGGCATTTATACTCTGAATATGTTGAAAATGAGAGATTTTGGAGTTTTTGACAGTAAGCCAGATGAGGATTTTAGTGGTTCACAGAAATGAAATATTTCAGTAAAAATCTATATAAAAAACTGAAAAGGTTCAACTCCCATTTCCTCGGTGACACTCATGCTTCTGTTCTCTAGCAGGGGATTAGAGGATTTTTCCTTGCAGAAGCAAAGCAGAAGTGTGTATGTCGTAATTCAAGAGACCCTTCATAAACATGACCATATTCCATCATTTTATCTTAGAATAAAGCAGACCTGTCTCAGGCCTGTCCACCTCCAAAGTATTGGAAGTCCTTGTGTCTATCACATGAAGTTAGTAACAGACACCTAAAACTTGTGAAGAAGATGGAGGAAGAGAAGGAGGTGAAGAAGAAGACAGATAATTTAGATAATGTAAAAATGAGGAAGACAATAGAGGAAATCATGAAAATGATCTGAAATTGACTTCCACCTGAAAGATAGACATGAAGAGTTGGTGGAGGAGATCCTGCCTTAGCCTGGGCTCATTTTGCAAGCTGTCTAGGAATTCTGTATCAGTAAAAAGATGACCAATCTGACAACTGCATATCTTGAACTTACCCCACATAACTATGTGTGAATGAATTTCGTCGTTTTGCCTGGAAATGACACCGAGGATCTCTTTGGATGCTATTTGCATTTGAATCAATGACTGATTAAGAACATCTACCATTGCCAACACAGGTGGGCCCCATTCAGAAAGCTCAAGGAGAGCAGTATGTAGAAGTGGGTGAACTTTGTTCCTTTCCTGTGTTTGGCTCTTAGAGCTTTTCCTTCTCACACCGCGGCCCTTGGCTAGAACTTACATAATTGCTTTCCTTAGATTTTCTGACTTTCACGCTTGACAGACATAACACCTCCAGCTTCTTGGTGTCTCCAGGTACATCATGGAACTCTCTGGTGTCTGGTGCATGCACCAGTTCTCATGATCAACACTGTTTATTGTGTTCTCCCAAATAGTCCTTTGTAATAAAGGAATCTTAGTTTGGAAATAATCAAGTACTGAAGGAATTAGAATACTCTGGTATTTGATGAGCACTGACAAAATATTCAAGACAGCCACATCCAGTCTACTTTACAGACTGATTAAATAAAACAAACCCACAAACAAAATAAACCTCAAGGTGATATATATATATTATATATCATATATATATAATCGATATATATATATATATATATATATATATATATATATATATATATATATGCGAAACCTTATAATCTACAGCGCTGTCCTAGTACTGTTACCCATTGAGACTTAACTTGTCTCTTTGTGGTCTACCATCTTTGGCTTTTTATTTATAAATTAAGTGTGATCTCATTAGACTTAGCTTGATTGTTCTTGTTATAGTAGCAAGAGTAATAATGACCACATAGGTCTCACATTTTGTTTTGGGGCCAGTTTTTATAAGAACTTTGTACTTGAATTTAAAAGACCCTTAAGGGTAAAAAGTCAAGCTCACTTCCAAATTCAGTACAATACTTTAAGATCTGGCTAAATTGTTTTCTCAGAGTTCTGAGACTGTTTCAGTATCCCCAGCCTTTGTAGTAAATGGCTTTCCTTACTTATCAATAAGCCCAAGAATCTTATAAGTCAGTTACCAGCTACCAGGATGTGTTTTTGAAGAGAATTTTATAAGTATTTGTCTTCATAAAATCAATCTTTGTTCCTTAAAAGAATTTCTGATCATTTGTGATTCCATTAATTATTTTGGAATATGTCATTTCAAAGTCTTATTTATATAATCATTTTTTTCTAATTATATTCTATTACAAGAAAGATAGATTCTTATTGGACTTATGCAAATTAAAATATGACCATGAAAATGAGAATATAGTTATTTGCATAAGTTCAATGTGTTTTCCAATTATAGAAAGATCAAGGACAGAGGACAAAATTAAGCGTTTTGTTTCTGTTCTCAAAAGTATAATTTTCTAAACTGTTGATACAGATAACTTAAGAGAAAAGGAAAAAGCTATTGAAATCCACAAGCTACAACATTGAAGCAGGAGAAATTGAAGCAGGTTTGAAGGTGTAAATCACAAACAATGCCACACCAGTTTGGAATTATGATTAATAGGGTGGTATTTATTTAAAGGGGAAAAAACTTACAGATCACTGTCCCAGACAACAGCCCTCTCTGCAACCAGGAAAGGAGTCTAGTCGCCCTCAGAGCAGGAAGTGAAGAGAGGAGAGGGAAGTGGGAAGTGTCCGCTTTTTTAAAGGGAGAGAGACCACGCCCCAATGGGCTGGTATCTCAGCAGCTATAGGCTGGAGGAGCAGAAGGACTTCCCGCAACACAGGTGAGCACAGCAATACAAATTTAGTGATTTCTTTCTATTTTGTATTTGTTAACTTGAATGTTGTTTCTGGCAGAATAATGCAAACTAAGTATCATATATATATATATATATATATACTGTATGGGACTAACACTCTTGCCAATATATGTGATAGAGACTTTCACTTGTCTGGAAATTTCTGGAAATTCTTCATTTCATATAATTTCATTGTTATGCAGTCTTAAAGAGTCATTGCATTAAGCGTTAGGTGGGAGCGTGAGAAACATCAAGTAGCTCTTTTCATGAACCTCAAAATTCATAAGCACCTGATATCCATTGTGATTTCTATTTCCATTTTTGTTTTTGGCTTAGGCTCCAGCGGTTGCTTTTGGACCCGCCAGAGTCCCCTGAGAACCTCTTGTGGGAACAGGCAGTCCAAATTTAGTGATTTAGTGGCTGCAGGGAACACAGTGACTGAGACTGGATGGGTGTTTGGTAGGGATGGGTAAAGAGATGGGGGAGGTAGCTGTGAAGGACTTGGGGATGGAAGGAAGAGGAACAAGAGAAGCAGGAAGGAGAAGCTTCTCCTAAAGATACCATTGAGCTCCCACATTATCCTTGGAAGAGACAATAAGGAAAGAAAAACATTATCTTTGTCCTGGAGCCTAAAGGTGAAAGCAATTCCAGAAAGGAGAGAAGGTGACCTTGCTGAGATGCTCTCATTCTGAGGCAGAATAAAAAGACAGGGAAATCTGAGATAGATAGAGATAGATGGAGACAGACACAGAGACAGAGACGGAGACGGAAATGGAAAAGATGATGGAGATGGAGACAGTATGGGAAATGACAGAATGCCTCACCCTAGAGTCTGACTGAAAAATTGGGAGCCGAGTCCAGGATTTCATCATAATTATAACATTTGCTATAAAATTTGGTACATGTCAGGATGGCTGAGCAGTCTAATGTGCTGTGTTCAGGTCGCAGTTTCCCCTTAGAGGCATGGGTTCGAATCCCACTTCTGACAAGATTTTCTGTTTGCCAGGTGATGCCTTTAATCCCAACACTCGGGAGGCAGAGACAGGCAGATCTCTGTGAGTTCAAGGCCAGCCTGATCTACAAGAGCTAGTTTCAGGACAGGCTCCAAAGCAACACAGAGAAACCCTGTTTCAAAAAATAAAACAAAACAAAATAAACAAAAAATTTGGCTACATAGTGACAATGTTCTTTTTTTTTTTTATCAAGATATCCCAAATAAAGTTAAAATAGCAATGAACCTTGCTTAAGGCCTCAATATATATGGCGTTTGAGTATTACTTTTCTCCTTTCATACTTGTATTTCCATAGTTTTCTCTTTCAGACAAGAATTCCCATTAACAGTAAAAGACATGACTTAACCCTGCACAACTTTTGCGACCTATGGTTTTATCTTATCACATTGCAATCTTATCTAAGTCCCTTCTGAAGCTACTCTATAATCTTGCTTATTTAAAACATGGAGGAAAGGATAAAAAGAGTTTCTAAGCAATATCTTGAGATGTGACTTGAAAGTCACTAAAATCATATATTGCCAAAACACATAAGCCCAGCTCTCCAGAGTCTATGCTCACATTTTTGTATATTCTATACTTCCTCGAAGCACCCCTCTTTGCCTGGGCCTGTGTTTAAATTTATCTTTAAAGTAATGTCTTCCCCAACTGTGCTTCCTACTGGATTCCTCCACGAGCCGTTTCTTCAGGAAAATCAAGAATCCTGCCTCTTTCCTAACAGAGATCTCTTTAAAGAAGTGAGCGGGCTGCTGCAGGTGGCAGCATGGAGCTGTCTCCAGATCCCATTCGACTGCTGTTTCCAGTTCATAACTAGGGATAACTTGCACACAGGCCAAGAACTCTAAAACAGCTTCTTCATCTCATAAGCATAAAAAACGTGAGGGAGCCACCCAGCTTCTGCTAAAGAAGCCAGGAACTCCAATCCAGCTTCCTACTAAGACAGGAGGCCATCCACTACTTCTCTCCAATGAGGAGCCTGGGGATTCAACCCAGGCTATTTTGCCTGAGAACAGGCTATGGGTTGTGTTGACTGTGAACTTGTCAGAATTTCAAATTACCCCGCAAACAAATGTCAAGGAATGTCTGCTGGTTAGCTAAAGTGGAAAGACATATCCTAAATTATTATTCTTCTTCTTCTTCTTCTTCTTCTTCTTCTTCTTCTTCTTCTTCTTCTTCTTCTTCTTCTTCTTCTTCTTCTTCTTCTCCTTCTTCTTCCCCTTCTTCTTCTATTCTTCCTCCTCCTCTTCTTCTGTCTTTATAACTTACAAATTAAATTACAGAGCAGCTTAATACAGCATGAGATGGGAATGAGGAAGGAGAGTGGAGGGAGTTGATCAGCTCTGGATTTTCTTGTCTGCCTTTACCTTCTCTTGTGTGTAGTCAAGTCTTCATTGCTGCTCTCACCCAGGTATGGATCAGGTGTTGGAGCACACATGTAAGATGAGCTCAGGTTCTGACGGATCCAGGGCCACCAGAGCTCTCGCTAGCAGTTATTCACAGGCATTGAAGGTGGGAATGAAGGCATTACCATAGGTGATAGTGACTAATGAGGCCACAGAAATTTAGGTAGAAGGTGGAATAGGCATCAACGGTCCAGTGAAGCTCCTCTTTATTATACCTGTAGAAATGCAGGAAGAAGATATGTATGGGCAGATTTAATAGATGCAAGCAGGATGGCAGGGTCCAATTCTCAGGGTAACGGGGCAACTGTAAACTCTTCAACCATAACTGTGCAAGTAGTTCCAAGCCAGAAAGCTGCAAAGACCAGGAGCACAATGTACCACGTCCACTCCTTTGTATGGAATATTCAGGATCTCACTGGTGACTTCCACATCCAAGGAATATAGAATGTCATCATGGGAACCTACAAAGGACCATGGACATAATGTACTGTGTTCAGCCCTTGGTACTAATGTTCAGGATCTCATTGGTGACTTCCACATATATTGATTATAGAGTATAGCCATGACTAGAAAGTTCTTGTCTAAGTTTCTCAGACATGACAGCCAGGTGTTCTTCCATTATCTGGTCTCCTGATTGGGTGACATGGAAAGGGTAAGATTTCCACTGGGAAGGTATCAAAGCCCCAGGACAGGGGTAAGGAGGTCCCTCCAACAGGCTCCTAAGCCCATCCAGACAGCTGCCGTGCAACTTGGGTCCTCCTCCCTCTTTCCTAGAAGAAGAACCACCCACAGTGAGTTAAGAGCCTGAACCTGAGAGCAAGGTGGTAGGAGAGCCTGAAGAAGAGGGTACATGATAAGATGTGGGAGGGTGAGTGACCAGAGAAGAGGAAAAGATGGAGACCAGATAGGAGGGAATGGTTGAATTTGAGGAGAAAGCTGGGCTTGGGATCAAGCCTGGTAGGCACAGAGGCAGAGGTCAAGGCCCAGCCCTTGACCTCACCCATATGGTATGTGGTGTTCTCCAGGTGAGAGGAGCCTTCTATGTCCCATTTTCTCACTAAGCAGCATGCCCCTGAGCCAGCTTTGTGAAGTGGAAAGAGAATTACCTCTACTTCTTGATGTGCACACAATGACCAACTGCCATTCCTCACATGGCTGACTGCAGCTTTGGACTTTGAGACCAACTAAATCCCCCTTTCAGTTGCTTTTGGCATGCGTTTTGTAACAGCAATGTGGAAATTAGGTAAAAAGGCTGGTAACACGTAAAGATGGAATATTCACAGAGTCTGAATTATGTATAATATTGTGGTTTTTTTTAAAAAAAATTTTATTGGGAAGGAGCTAAGTACAGAGAGATATTTCATTGTTATGAGCTGCTAATCTAAACCAGAATATATATTTTAAAGGTATCATGATTTTAAAATTTGGGTCTAAAGAAATGTTGATTTGGAAAAGAGGTTCTTTTGTTTCACAGAAGATGAGAATCTGTGGATTTCTTTCAGACTAATGTTATTTGATGCACCAAACCCTTCTGAAAGGTTGCAATGAACACCCCCAAAAACAAAAAACAGGAAGCAGTTTGGAGAGAACTGCACACATATTCCCAAATATTGTCTATAAATGTTTGTTTTCATTTAAAGGAAGATATGCTATGGAGATATGCATTGGTATAGATCTTACTCTATTGATACAAATTTAAGATCAATGTTGTTTTATATATACATACATATATATATATATTTCTGTTATTTATTAAGGTATTGTGTTTGTGCAGCTCATTTAGAATTGTAATCAGTAATTAAGAAAAATAGGTTAATAGATAATCATTTATAATAGTCAAGTTTGTAGTCATGTTAGTTAGATTTTCAAGATGTAGAAAGATGTATTTCAGATGGAAAAGCATTCTTCAAACCTTTCAACGACTACAGCAGTTCTAGAAGACAACATCCCTTCTCCCAAAAAAGTTTGTCCTCATTGTTAAGGACACCATTTAGGGGTTGATTATTACTTGTATAGGGTTGGGGGTTGGGCTAGAAATTATGTAGGCTAAGAGAGCTCAAAAAAGAGGGAAAACTGAATGAGATAATAGGTAGATTAGTGTGAACTTACACTAATAATAATAATAAGTAATATAGTGAATACTTGTGAGCTATTATTTATGGATAATTTACATTACATTAGTGTCAACTTACTCACAATAATAATAATAATAATAATAATAATAATAATAAGTTATAGAGTGAATACTTGTGAGCTATTATTTATGGATAATTTACATTACATTAGTGTCAACTTATTCACAATAATAATAATGAGTCATAGAATAAATACTTGTGAGCTATTATTTTGGATAATTTACATTGGTATAGTTTTTTGTAGGTTGATACAAGTTTAAATTATATTTCTTATATTGAATATGTTCCTATTTCTGTTTATAATATTTGTACACCTATGCAAAGTTATTTTGTCAGATTGGATGCATGCATGTTTCTACCTCTGCTTAAAACTTTTTGTATATTGATACAATTTTAGGATATATTTATCAAATTGCATTATATATTTCTACTTCTGATCAAGATATTTATACATTGTTTACATTTTTAAGTCATTGTTTTCCTTTACTGCAAGGTTGTTTGTATATTATTTAATATTCTGATATGAAGTCTTAATCTTTAAGTTATATAGGTATTAAGTATTATAGGTCAATAGTCATTCATGTTTGTTATACTTTTAGTCAGACCAATTAGTTTCTTTAGATACAGTATTTCGCTTCTTGGGTCTTCAATGGGGTTGAAGACTAGATAGTAGTAGTTAATTTCCTCATGACTTGGCCAAGTTATTTATAATATGCCTTAGGATAGGAAAATTATTGAAACATTTGTCACATGTATTTTTTGCTTGATATTATTTATGCTGGCTGTAATTCTAACTTTTTATATCTTTTCCTAGTGTACACAGTTTATATTGGCTTTGGAACTCTCTTATTTAAACAAAAGGTGGGGGTGTTGTGGGAGCTCTTTCAGCCAATATAAATGCAAGTCTAAAGTGTGTGCTCACTCTCCCCTTGGGGATGGTCTCTTATACTATAAATGCAACTGTGAAGTGTGTGCTCACTCTCTCTTGCTTCTGGCTGTTAGATTCAGTTCCTGTTCCCTGTCTGTGCAGAGGACTATGTGATCTAGGACTGTGACCTATAAGTCTACCCCTAAACAAATAACCCTTTACTATACAGAATTCTGAACTAGTGTGGGATTATTTTGTAACTTCCATCATCACAGATACAAACCCACAGAAATCCTAAAAGAAACAAAAGACAGATTCAAAGGTTACAAAGTGCATTACAGCTGGAGAAAAAAAGGATACATAGTGGCTAAAGTGATGAAATACTCTAAGTCTTTTGAAGAATATGGAATGCTTTCCTTGTGTGGGTGCCTGTGATCTGTTATGTCTAAGAGGAAGGGAGGCATGTTGGATTTATAAAGGGGGAAGTAAAGCTGGGTCTGTTCAGGAGCTTGGTTGGTTAGATAAATAGGAAAGACAGGAGACAATACTTTTTTTTATACCCTTTCATCCTTAAAAAACGGATTCAAATGTATCCTTTCAGGATGAAGCTTCTCAGTATTGAGTGCTGAAGGGAGACAGCCCTCATCACACAGGACAAAAATGAGACAGCTAGGAAAATACTAGAGGCCAGAGTGATTGAAAATCGAAACAGCAAGCCCGGAAAAACACGTATGAACAAAGGGGTGCAGAAAGACATATATGTAGTGGGACACACAATAGACAGAAGCTGGGAAGTTCTCCCACAGTGCCATATACTGTCAGACATGCACCGGAGAAAACTTTGCTCTTAGCTACTGTACTAGTCAGAACTCTCTAGAGCAACAGAATTTGTAGAATGAATATCTCTCTGTATAGAAAGGGAGTTTATTGGGATGAATCATAAACTGTGTTTCTGCTAATGCAACAATGGCTGGCTCTGAATGAAAAACCTAAGAATCCAGCAGATGCTCAGTCCACAAGGCTGGTTGTTTTAGCTGATCCTCAGTATATTCTGGAACCACAAGAAGTAGGCTCTAATGCCAGTGAAAGAATGGGCTGTTAACAAAACCAAATAAAACAGGCAGAGAGCAAAAGCTTCCTTCTTCCATGTTCTTATTAGGCTTCCAGCAGAAGGCATAGGCCAGATTAGCAATGGGTTTTCCAGTTCAAAAGATCTGGATTAAAGATGTGTCAAAGACTCTAGAAGTAGAACTTCCCACTTTAAATTAAGTAAAAATCTCTCACAGGTGTGCCCTCAGTTTTGGATTTTGGTTAATTTCAGATATAGTCAAGCTGACAAGCCAGAATAGCCACCACAACCTCTTTTCATGGTGTCACTGCTAGGGCCCCCAAAAGAGAGACACAATACTAAGATAGTACAAAACTATTAGGGTGCATACCTTTCTTTCTGAGACAGGGTTTTTCTGTGTAACTGATCGGGTTGTCCTAGAACTCACTTTGTCGTAGACCAGGCTGGCCTCAAACTTACAGAGATCCACCTGCCTTTACCTTCCTAGTGTTGGGGTTAAAGGCATGCATCACAACTGTCTAGGTAGGATGTGCAAATATTAAGCAGTTAAGAGTAACAAAACTTGCGAGGCAGTTGGTGTATGCCTTTAATCCCAGCACTCAGTAGGCAGAGGCCGGCAGATCTCTCTGAGTTCAAGGCCAGCCTGGTCTACAGAGCAAATTCCAGGGCAGGTTCCAAAGCTACAGAAAAACCCTGTCTCAAAAAACAAAAACAAACAAAGAGTAACAAAACTTACTTTGGAGACAGTGTAGATCCTCTAGAAGTGTGGTAAAATCAGCTAGTATGAAGAAATAGGAAATTAATGAAATTTAGTCTGGTGTTCTCTGTGCTCCTCAAGGTCATTATTGATACAGATGTCACTCAGAGAACAGAAGTGGCAATTGGAATATATAGACATTGAGAAGAAAAAAATGTTAAGATTCCATGAATATTTGTTCCAAAATCAGCACACTAAAGACAATTTTAATACTGGAATGTAAGTGACCAGGAAAATTTTCTGTGGGTGATGAGAGGGGACAAAATACGAAGATTAGATCGTCTTTGATCCCAGTCACTTAGGAAGTTTGAAACAGGATGTTTTCAACACCCAAGCCAGAAAGGACAGCTTTATTAGATCCTGCCTCAAAATCAAAATGAAAAGAAGAGGCCACAGACACAGCTTAGTGGTAGAGTTCTTGCTGAGCCTGTGCATGGTTCTGGATTCAGTCTCCAGTAACACACACATGCAGACAGATACACACACATATACACTAACAGATAAAGTCAATTACTGAATTTAACCAATGGAGAGCTGTGGTTGATTAAGCATTTTAGGCTCTGCTACTTTGTATCATTTAAAAACCATATCTATTAATATTTGTCAAATCCTAATTTTGGAGGCTTATGTGTCTAGTTTTATTTTTTCTAAGCCAGTAGACAATATTTTGTATATGAGTCAGCATGAATTAATTAAGCTTGACTGTAATGATCTTGACCTGGTTTCCTGGCAACAGATTTCCTCCACTTCTGTGAAGTATTCTTAGAGCTAAGGACTGGAATGGGAATGACCTGGGAGACAAAGTTCACCCACCACTGATATTCGTCCTGTTCACAGACTGGTGATAGTCACAACAGAACTCTAAAACCTTTGCGGAGTAGAAAAAAAGGTGAAGCATCAGGAAAAGGTACACAAAGACAGTTGCCAAGGAAGTAAGTGTAGGGGGAGAGATGATACAAGGCTTGGGAGCAGTGCTTTGATGTGGGATGTACTTCTGAATATTGTAAATAGGTTTCATTACCGTTGGGTAATAAAGAAGCTGCTTTGGCATGAGGCCAGGCAGAATACAGTTTATCGTGGTATGTTGTTTGTGTTTTAATAAATAAAGCTTGTCTGAAGATCAGAGGGCAAAGAAGTCATACTACTCAGCCCCACAGGCCAGGGAATGGTAGCACACACCTTTAATCCCAGGATGCAGGATTGTTCATGTTTGAATCAGTCTAAAAGAATAGTGATCCTGGCATTTTGGATCACACTTTTAATCCCAGCACTGGGGAGGTGGAGACAGGAGTGATATGGCTGGGCAGATAGGAATGTAAAGTGGAAGAGACAGGAACAAAGTGGAGTGTGGAGTCTGGGGATTCATGGAGACAGGATCTTGTTCCTTTGGTTTAAAGATTTGGTAGAGGTAAAAGGTTGCTTTAGTGGCTGGTTGGTTTGTTTTTCTGATCTTCAGGTTGAACCCCAATATCTGTCTCTGGGTTTTTATTATTCATGCTAAAACAGTTAGGTGGGAAATGTAAGCTGAGAGAGAGCAGGAGAAAGAATCAGAGAGACTCCAGCAGCTAATAGAGAAACAAGGTGTGAGGTAACATGCAAAGAACCTCGTGGTAAAGTACAGACTATTAGAAATGGATTACTTTAGTAGTAACAGCTTGTTAATAAGAAGTCTGAGCTAATGGGCCAAAAAGTTTTTAATTAATATTAAGCTTCAGTTTGCACTTCAGGAACTGGCAGGCAAGAGAGAAACCTCCAGTTACAGTGCTTCCTAAACTTTAATGTTTAAACTTCAATAACTCTCCTTGGAGAGTTATTGAAAAGCAAATGCTTCAGAGAAGACCCACTTCTGTATTTCCAAGAGTCTCCATTGTCTGTATTATTCTGGATGTCCTGCTGTCTAAGGACTCCATTCATGTTCTTTGACAATAAGATAACACCACTTCACTTTCTTTAGAATCAGGTTCCTCTATTGGGTTTATTAAGGTTCAAATCTACAAACTTCCAAAGCACATTCATATATGTACATTCTCCCTTGCTAAGAAGGCCTATCTAAAATACTGTCAGAATCGCATTCTCTCTTTCAGAATCACTTACGTTCGCTTTGTCCTGTCTTGCACTGTTGCATCCCTCACTAGCATCTTAAACTCTTAAATGATTAAAGACAGAAATTTTGAGTCACTTCTAACGAGATAAACAGATTACAGCTCATCTTTTGGAAGTTCAAAGAAGGCACTCAACTTCTTTATTCCAAGATTCTTGGTCTTAGCTAAGAAACATCAATTCTTCAAGGTTGAAGTTTCCATATGTTAGCACTTCAAAAAGATCTTCCCTTGTGTTTGTATCTAAGAACGGTATTAACTGAGCATAGAATGCTGGCGATGGCTACAACAGAGCGAGACAGAACAGAGGAATATGAACGAACCCGACAAAATGAATGGCTTCCTGCCTGTATTTCGGCAGGAGAAGACTGCTTTGGGTTAATGTCCTGGGACCTTTCCAGTGTAGCTCAAGACTAATTCATATTAAACTGAAGTCTCTGAGTTGACAATAAGGCAGAAATACCATTTTTATTTTGAAACACATGGTATCATTAAGTATTTAAAATAGGGACCTGTTGTTTTAGATCATTCAAAACAAAGATGAAAGTAAACCTATAGTAAATGTGTTTGAAACGTTTTGTTTGCGGTAGGTATACATATCTTTATGGAACTTACCATTATTAATAAAATGTTGATACCTAGACCATTATTTTCATCTAATCATTTTGTAATTTATTCTTTTGGTTCAGTGTTGGTTATTGGGAAGAATTATACTAAAATAACAAAGGAGAATGCCATTTTAAACTATGCTTAAAGATAGTGGCTTTTGTGTATGCATTTGCATCTGGCTGACCATGAACTGGGCATTTGGAAAGGGAAGATCCTATAGTCATCTTGCACTGCTAAGTGTTAGGTAAGTGAGATGAGCTAACATAAGTTAGCAATGTAAAATAATCCATATAATCTATGTACTCTTGAGGAAGTTTAAAGGCTGAAGTAAAAATATCTACAAAATTGAATATATTCTTATATAGATGCTTAGTTGGTCTTTATATATATTTTCAAATTGAAAGCCTTTGTTATAATATATATGTTCTTAAACATAATCTGCATTATAAATGATATTGCCAAGCTATCCGAAAGTCAGATTTGGAGACTTTTTGAATCCAGAATATCTTTCTTCAGGGAGTCCTCTCTCTCAGAAAGCTTACAATTTGTTAAAAAAAAACAGGAAAATTGAACAGAAAATGTTAAAGAAAAGAAGTGGCAATAATGTTAGGCATTTATACTAATGAATAACAAAATGATTGCTGTACAGTTGTACCAAGGTTGTGTATAAGTGTGGCATGGCATGAAATGACTTGGTATGCTCACAGTAGCCAGTGTACAATGGGGTGATTGACAGGAGGGGACATTCTAAGAATGGCCATGATGGTACTGGCATTGAGGATTGATTAACATAGATTTTTCTCAGCCAACTTCCTCCTATAAAAACAGAAAACCAACAGTGATGTGTACAACATCTGTTTGGTTGTTTTAACATGCCAAGACAGGATGAGATTTTCAGTTTGAGTAACAGGGCTTTAAAAAGCAAGGGAGAAATGTGGCACAAAATTAAGAAACAAAAATATTTATGCAAAGAAACCTTCACAAGAAATACTGTGACTGAAAACAGGTTGACAAGAACCTTGATGGAAGAGCTGAAAGAGACAGACAAAAGCATTACTATTTCATATTGTCATGGAGTGACAGGTAGAATTCAACTGTGATGTGGTACAGTTGACCTTCTAAAAAGACGATTTTTTTTGGTCATACACATTCCTGCTCTTTAGTGTTGTTTGTATGAACAAACAATGGCACAGAAAAAAAAGAAGGGTAACAGCCAAAGCATCTAAAGTGAGGAAGGTCCTCTATAAAGAAAAAACAATGTATTTATAAGAAGCATAGCAAGGAAGCCACCTGACAGAATTTATGTGAAACTGTGTGTGTGTGTGTGTGTGTGTGTGTGTGTGTGTGTGTACAATTCAGAAAAGTAATATTTATAGGTCATTACCAACAACAATTTCTTGACTTCCTGTCCAAATCTGTTGGTTAGGATTGATTCACACTTAAAGTAAATCTTCCACTTAAGTAGACTCTAACTCGCTGGGGTTCTCCTATACAGTCCATTTCCGTTTTTGACAAGTCTAATTCCATGGTTGGCAATGAGGTCAGTAAAGAATACTGAGACACAGGTGGATATATGCTGCTCACGGGACGGGACCTGAGACCCACCTGCCCTTGAAACTTCTCACATTCTTGATTTGGATCCTAAATAACCAACCTGTTACCATCCTACCTGCCCACTGCCAATGCCTCCTACCGTGCCCCCATGTTCACTTCAAGCTCGTATCTGCTATTCAGGTGCAGGCCATAAGACAACAACTGCAGGTCATACTTGTCTGAAGAACAGGAGCAGGTTATGCCAGTCAGAAAATCAAGTAACTTAGAGACTCACTGCTGGACTAGAGGTCATGTCAATCACCAGAACTTTGGCAGAGACACTTCTGGACCAAACGTCAAGTTAGCCTCCAGAAGTCCAGCCACAAATTTGGACAGAGACTCACTGCTGGACTAGAGGTCATTTCTTGGCCAAAAGAAATCCGGGTTACAAAACCAGAAGACCAAAGAGGAAATAGAAGCCTAGGAAGAAAATACCCACCCAATGAAGACAAACTCAGAAATCAGCACCTATACCTATAATAATCCCTAACCCAGATGTCTAAATGCCAAGATAAAAACAACAACAGCCAGGGCAATATGTCACTACAAGAGCCCAACTACCCTACTACAACAAGCCCCACATGTTCCAATACAACTGAAGCCTAAGAAAACGACCTCAAAATATTATATATGAAGGTGATAGAGGTTCTTAAAGAGGAAATAAATAAATCCCTTAATGAAATATAGGAAAACATAGGCAAACAATTAGAGGAAATGTATAAAAACCTATAAGAAAAAATAAGAAAACAGATGAAGAAAATGAATAAAAGTGTTCAAGATCTGAAAATGGAAATAGAAGCAATAAAGAAAACACAAACTGAGGGTATTCTGGAAATGGAAAATCTAGGTAAGGAAACAGGAACTATAGGTGCAAGCATCACCAACAGAATACAAGCGATGGAAGAGTGAACCTCAGTGTTGAGAACATGATAGAAGACATAGATACATCTGTAGACAGAGATTGGGCCTTCATTTTCTGGTCAGCCAGATGTGCAAAATCATGCAGACACTATATTAATTGCAACAATTCTTGGCCAACAGCTTAGGCATATTCTTGGCTAGCTCTTATATCTTAACCCATTTCGATTAAACTGTGTATAGTTATGAGGCCCTGGCTTACCAGTAAGGTTTTCGTGTTCTTCTCCTTCCACAGCTACATGGCTTCTCTCTGACTCTGCCTTCTTTCTTCCAACATTCAGTTTAGTTTTCTTGCCTATCTCTATGCTGTCCTACCATAGGCCAAAACAGCTTCTTCATTAACCAATGGTAATAAAACATATTCACAGCATACAGAGGGAAATTCCACATCATATATCGATCAAAGAAAATGTTAAACTATAAGTTTTCTGACACAAAACATCCAGAAAATCTAGGACACTAAGAATAGGCAAAACCTAAGAATGATAGGGATAGAAGGGAGAAAAGAATCCTACCTCAAAGACCCAGAAAATATTTTTAATAAAATCAAGAAAATTTTTTCCTAACCTAAAAAAGAACATGCTTATAAAGGTAAAAGAGGCTTATAGAACATCAAGTAGAATGGATCAGAAAATAAAATCCCCTTACCACATGATAATGAACACACTAAACATATAGAACAAAAGAAGACCATTAAAAGCTGAAACGGAAAAAGGCTAAGTAACATATAAAGGCAGACCTATTTAAAATACACAAAACTTCTCAGTGAAGATTCTAAAAGCAAGAAGGGCTCAGGCAGATGTCTTGAAGACTCTAAGAGACCACAGATACCAGCCCAGGCTACTATGCCCAGCAAGATATAGACATAGATATAGATATAGATAGAAACAAGATATTCCATGACAAAGTCAAATTAAAAACAAAACTAGTGATATGAGATCCTATTAAATCTTATTAATAAAAATCCAGAGTCAGATGTTGGGGTAAATACTGAAAGATCAGAGAAGTATGGGGTCAGCTGAGTCACCTCCTACCTCTCCAACTCAGACCAGAAAGAACTCAGTTCCTGTCTCCATCCTGCCTTATCACTTCCTCTCTGCATCCATCTTTGTCACCTCTTGTCTGTCTGTATAATCCTTCAGACCTCTATGGTTAACTCGTGACTAGCTCCATCTTCTGATCTCCACATAAGCTTTATTTGTCAGAACAGAAATAAAATATCACAACATTTCCTCCTTTTTGTCTAAAATAAAAAGAAAAGGCTTTATAACGAACATAGAAAATCTATATACAATAAGCATAATAACTATATACAGATATATACAGGCAGTATGTACAAAGTGCTGCACCTAATTCATATCTATATACAATAAGCATAATAACTATATACAGATATATACGGGCAGTACATACAAAGCGCTGTACCTAATTCATATCTATATACAATAAGCATAATAACTATATACAGATATATACAGGCAGTACGTACAAAGTGCTGCACCTAATTCACTTTCAATCTTGTATTACCAATCCAAAAATCTTTTGATGTCTGCCAACCCTATAAACTTTATACTACTTTGTGTCAATTTCTTTTCTGAATTTGTTAACAAGGAAAGACTACAAATATCACTATCTAGTCTTCAACTCCATCACAGATTGGAGAAGGAAATATTATTAGCTAAGTAAATGGAAGGTATAAGTAAGTGACTTTCAAAAAGTATGAGAAATGACAGAAAGAGCTGGCTGCCTGGACAGTCACCCAGGGATCCTCTGTAACATTCAGACACCCATCTTTGGCCTACAGGCCTAGAATATATGACAGACTTTTCTGTGAAACATGGTATTCAAAGGGCTGTCCCTCTTTGTCATGGTAAAGTTTGGCAGTCGCTCTCTTTTGTGTCCTGCTTGTCCAATTTGGACAGAATACTCTCAGCAGATGAGGCAAGGGACGTTTCTTGCCCAATGGCTAACTTTTGATACAAAGAAAGTTTTGTAAAAAAACTCCATATGCCCACCATCTTCTCTGAAGTAGATTGGTATTGCTAGGAGAAGACATGTCTCATTGTCATAAAAATAAAGAAGCAGTTATTAAAGCTTTTTAAATTCTATATTCTGTAGATCTCTAAAGTGTTTGAAGACTACCTGTCTACCTAAAATATATCTCTGACCTTGAAAACATATCTAACATGCCTATAAGTTTGATTATAGGTGACTAACTACTAGTCTACACTTTTTTATTATATTAAATAGTTTATGATGAAATTTTGAAGGACTAGAAATTTGCATTAAATTGTTAAATGAGCTGTATAGGGACAATATCTTGAACAAGAGTAGAAGCATATATACAATATGTTCTGATAAAAATGTTACATTTGCATCAAAATACAAAAATCCATATGAATGTAAAACATTCAAAATTAGTATTAGTACATGTTCTTTCAGTTGAAAAATGGATTCAATAATCTTACCTTTTATTCTATCATGTTTATAACATATCAGTATAGTAAAAGTAAGCTCAATTTTGTATAAATATACAAAAACCAAGCCAATGTAAAATATTTAAAACTAGTATTTGCTTTTATTATTTAAAAGTAGATTCAATAATCTACCCTATTATTCTATAATATCTATATCCCCCTTGTTTTCTTTTTAGAATGAAATCCATGAATTTAATCTCCTTTTTTCACCTTTTATCCTGACTATTGCCAACAGCAACAGGGAACCAACCCCCTAAACAACGACAAATATTCATAACCCATTGAACAACCAAAAAGCATCTGCCCCATCTCTTGGAATTGAGGCTGTTATGTTCTTGAAATTACTTAAAGCTCTCTGGGGGTAAAAGCACCTTAAGAGTCTCCTGAAAAAAGTTTAATTCTCAAGTCCTGGAAGAGTTAGATGTATCATTTGTTGTCAATTTTCATTTAATGAAAATACAGGGTTTATCTTGTCATGGCTAGAGTAGTCTGTAAGACTGAACCATCCAGATAGCCACCTTGAAATTGTCTTGAGCAGTTTGTAGGCAGTGTTTGTCAGCTTAATGGCATTATCACAATCTAGGTGGAATCATCATTTTGGGGCCCCATAATCATATTCGATACTTCAAAGATGGCTGTTAGTCATGGTCTTGGTTCACTGCAGAAAAACATTTAAAATGTCATATGCAGCAGATCTCAAAGAAGTAAAAGGATCAATATTTTTCATGTATATCCAGAGAATAAAAACTTAATTCCCAGTTACCTGATAGAAACTCTAACATAAAATCATGTATAGGAAGCTAGATGAAGCCTTTTTATAGAATAAGTTAGGATTCTACATGACCATTAATATCATGACATTATATATATATATATATATATACACATATATATCATAAATTTTGAGATATATTTATACCTTATGAAAAAGTTTTAAGGAGACAAAGTAAAACCAAAGAATCCAAAGAATTATGAAATATTATCAATAAAATAATCTTTAATTTTGGTTTTTCTTCCATTTCATATCATGCGGCTCTTCTAACGTGAGACAGAGAGTTTGGATTTTCCTTTAATAAGCATGCTTGGGTTTAGAGAAGGAGAGAGCCATGCTCCAACTCCAAATCTAGCTGTAATTTTTAATTGAACTGGAACTACAAAAAGACTGTTTGCATTGTATGTCTGTAGAGAATGGCAGAAACAAACACTTGGAAAGATTTATGAAATTTTATTCTATTAGAACTGTGATATACCAATAAGCCCATTTATGCTTCATATTGGGACATTTTTATGAGTGATTTGTTCTTTTTCTTCAAATGTCGTATTTGCCTAACGGTCTGCAGATTACTTAGCTGGATGCCTTCATTCTCCTGAAAGACAAAAACAAAATCCCACCCCAATCCTAACTTTGGGGAGGTTTTCTTTTGGCAAGTTTGATTTAGTTTAGATATTAGATGGTCATGCTTTTTGATGAACTATCACCTCTTCTAATCAAGAGGTCTCGCTTGTTCAAACCAAAACTTTTTCAATTTTGATGGTATCCTTAGCTTTTCTTCTCCTGTGGAAACAAAAACAAAACCCCTTCCCAACATAAAACATATCCTGGTTTCCATTCTGAGGTCAATACATTTTTTAAGTACATAGAGCGATTTAGTTCAGTAGCTTTTCTATTGTCCAATGTGTCTCCATTGACATTGACAAAGAAAGGAATCTGTCGTTTCCTTTCTCAATAGTGTTTAGAAAATTTAAAGCATTATGCAGTCAATTTCTGGGAATCTTTATTGCTCCTTTCTTTTTATTAAGCACATCTTTTAGAGTTCAATTTGACCTTTCTATAACTGCCTGACCTGTATGATTGTGTGGTATACATGTAATATGCTTTATATTATAATATTAAAAAACTGTTTCATTTTATTAAATACATATGCTGGAGCATTGTCAGTCTTTATTTTAATAGGTATACCCATGATGGCCATAGCATCTAGAAAATGTGTGATTACAAAATCAGTCTTTCCAGAACTCAAAGCAATTTCCCACTGAAATCCTGAGTATGTGTCTATGATATGGTGTAAGTCACATTTCTCTAAATTCTATAAAATGGAACTCATCCACCTGCCATATTTCTTTTCTTTGAGTCTCTTTTGGGTTATATCCTGTAGATAGTGGAATTTGTTTGTATAAAGAAGAAGTAGGACATTTCATTACAATTTTCCTGGCTTTTTGCCAAGTAATGGGAAAATCTTTCAGGCCTTTGCTATTGATATGATGTTTTTGTAAAATTCTGAGGCGTCTAGCACATTTACTATCAACAGCTGATCATTTTCCTCATGACCTTGTGCTAGAGAACTATGTGCTGGCAGAACCATGTGGGATTTAATGTGGGCTATATAAAAGGGATGATTTCTATTTCTGATTATTTTTGTAATAGAATAAATAAGAAAGCCAATTTTGTATAACTTGGACTAATTCAGCAGTTTCAATATGTAGAATATCTCTTTCTGCATATTGAGAATAAGTAGCTATGGTAAGAGATTCTGGAAAATCTAATAGTACCATTACTATTAGAGAGAATAGTATATAGTTCTGACTTTTTTTTTTTTACTTTTTTGACAGAATCATAGGAGCTTTGAGATACACACTCAAATTTGCTGATTTATAACATGCTTTTCCTGATTTATTTGCATCAATTTAAAATGTAGGGGCTCCAGATATTCATGTTTCCTTTACAGTGTGAGGAATGATCAGCTAGTTCTCTTTATAAATTGAATTATTTTGCTTTGGGGATATTTGTTGTTAATCTCCCCTCAAAAATTACTTCCTCTTTTGTAAATTTTCATTTTCTGCCCATAATGAGTCAATTTTATCATTAATAAAAGGTACTACAATTTCTGATGGATCTGTTTCTGGTAATTTGATGAAGTTTCAATTTTCCTTTTTGAACCAACTCAGAAACTTTTTCCATATAAGCTTTTAATTTTTAAATCAGTTTATGTGGTAAAAATATTAAGATTTTAAAATATCCATTTTAAGATAATATCCTCCCTCTTTATTAAAACTGTTATAGGGGAATTCATGGAGGGTAAAATAACAGAATGAAATTAGGTTCTGGTTCCAAAATGATCCACATGTGGATCCTGTAATTTCTTCTCTACAAAACCAAGTCTTTCTCAGCTTTAGCTGATAATTATCTGGAACTATTTATGTCCTTACTGCCTTTCAAATTTTGGAACAAATTAATAAGTTCTAAATTTGTTACTCTAATAGTGGTCAATAGATGGGTCACATCTCCCAGAAATCTTTGAAAGTTATTAAGAGTCTACAATTGATCTCTCCCAATTAGACCTTTTGGGGTCAAATTTTTTATAGAATCATTTTATATCCTTAATAATTAATAAAATCCCCTCTTTGTATTTTTCAAGAGCAATTTACAATACCCAGCAAGGCAAAACTTTCTTTACTTCAAACATTTTCTCTAAAGTATATATATTATAATCAGCTAGTAAGATATTGTCCATATCATGGTAAACCATAGACCGGGGAAATCACTTACCTATTATTTGCAATGATTGACATACAAGATATTGGCACAAGATAAGACTATTTAATATTCCCGATGGAAGAATCTTCTGTTGCTATCTCTGAACAGGCTGAGAATTATAAATAGGCATTAATGAAGGCAAATTTTTCTCTTTACTTTTTTGTAAAGGTATAGTGAAGAAACAGTCCTTTAAATCAATAACTCTAAGAGGCCATCCTTTAGGTAATAAAGAAGGAATTCTGGGCTGTAGAGAATCCATTGGCTGAACCATCTTATTAACAGCTATTAGATCTGTTACCATTCTCTATTCTCCATATTTCTTTTGAATAACAAATACAGAAGAATTCTACGGGCTACTTGTTTCTTCAGTATGATGAACATTTAGCTTTTTTTGTACCAAGTTCTTCTAAGTCCTGTAATTTCTCTAATGTTAAAGGCCATTGCTCAACCCATACAGGGTTGTCCATTAGCCATTAAAGGTAGGACTGTTAGTATTTTTGAAAGACCAGCAGCTGCTGTGCCCTGTTCATTTACAATCTGAATAGTTGGTCACTGTTCTTCATAATACCTTTTAATATATTTCCCAGAAATATAAGTTAATTTACAGTTTTTTTCTTATATTGGAAGAATGTTAACTTGGATATTCCATTTCTTCAACAAATTACATGTGTAAACAGAATGTATGCTTTTGTCCTGGCCACCCAGACCCAAATAATCATGCAAAACTTTATTAATTACAACATTGTTTGGTCAATGGATTAGGTATATTTCTAGAGCACTTGTACATCTTAGATACACCTATTTCTATTAATCTATGTATTGCCACGAGGCTGTGGCTTACTGGTAAGGATCTGACATCTTTCTCTTTTGGCAGCTGCATGGCATCTGCCTGACTCCACCTTCTTTCCTCTTCTAGCTCTGCTTTGATTTCCCGCCTTGCTATATTCTATCCTGCCATAGGATAAAGCAGCTTCTTAATCAACCAATGGTAATAAAACATACTCACAGCATACACAGGGGGATCCCACATCACATGTCCCCATAAATTCATGTTATGCTAGACACATATAGCTTTAATTTTCCTCTATGTCTTCTGAACCTATACATTTGACTCTTTTATGTTCCCTTGTACCCGAGATAAAATTTCAATCCCTAAAAGCTGAACATTTACCTCCTCCAATTTGTATATCAAGATTCTTGTGCAATTAATGTCTCATCTGCACCTATGTATATAAGACTTTCAATGAGTCTTTGATCATTTATTGGAGTTTGCCAAAATATTTGCTTTATGATTTTTCCTGAAATTTTTATCTTCTATAGCTGTTCTATCATCCAGAGCAGTATGGTTTCTTACAATAGGCATTAGGTTTATAAATTGCTTTGGGAAGGAGTTTCCTCCATGGTGACAGGGGAATGATTGAACCAAACTTGACATGAGGGCCTGTGAGAGGCTCCTCATGGCATTTCCTGATGGTAAGGGTTACCTTGTCTATCCCTTGTTGATCTACATTCAGACTTTGTCATGGTGCCAAATGTAGCTGGAGGCTTTTCTGTGTCCTTCCTAGTCCCATAGCTACTTATAAAATAATCACTCAGAGGGTTAATATTAAGTATAATTGGTGACTGATAGCTCAGGCTTATTACTGAATAGGTCTTATACATAAATTAACCCATTTCTACTAATCTGTGTATTGCCTCATGGATCGTGGCTTATTGGTAATGCTCTGGCATATTTCTCCTCCAGTGGCTGCTGGCATCTCCACTGACCCCACCTTCTTTTTCCCTGTATTCAGTTTGGCTTTCCCACCTAGCTATATTCTGCCCTTCTATAGGTCAAAAAAGTTTTTTCATCAACTAATAAAAGCAACATATATTCACAGCATACAGAAGAACATCCCACATCAAACTAGCTCTTCAGTTGGTGCTAGTAGGAAAAATCCAATGAAGGAGATTAGCTACACCCATGAAAACAGAGGAAATAAATAATCTCACATCACCAAAACCAAAAGAAGGGAAACATCACACAGACACACACACACCTAATGATTTAACAATAATTTGTGGCTGCCTTGGGCAACGGACTCAGGTGGTCTTTGGGTTAACCCCACACTGGGTACCAGTGGTTACATGAAACCTCAAGAATGTTTTAATGGTCTCAAGAATTTACTTAGTTATAGGATAGGGACAAACACTCACTGATACAGAACAAATTAGACACAGCTGCTAATCCAGCTGCCTTTACCAGTTGCTCTGCCCAGGGGTAAAGAGCACCAGCCACAAGCTGTTTCTTTCCTCCTGCTCTGCTTTAATGACCAAGAGAGTATGAGAACAAGGGAGAGAAAGCATGTGACCTCTACCTCAGCTTTTAAGCTGTGTTGTAGGCAGACAAGACCACACCCCAGGGTCTGTGCCCCAAAAGTCATTGGCTAAATGGATTGAAATCCCACCACAATTGGTCATTAATATCTCTCAATATCAATAGTTTCAATTCACCAATAAAAAGACACAGGCTAACGGAATGGATGTGAAAGCAGGATCCATCCTTCTGCTGCATACAAAAAGAACTGAAGTCAACATCAAAGATAGGCATTACTTCAGAGTAAAGGACTGGAAAAATATTTATCCAAGCAAATAGACCCAAGAGAAAGCTGATGTAGCTATTCTAGTATCTAACAAAATAGACTTCCAACCAAAATTAATTAAAAGAGATGGGTAAGGACACTTCATATTCATCAAAGAAAAATGCAAACATGATGACATTTCAATTCTTAACAAGTCTGTCCCAAATGCAAGGACACCCACATTTGTAAAAGAATCATACTGAAGTTTAATTCATACATTAATTGTGGGCAACTTTAATACCCCATTCTCACCAATGGACGTATCATTTAGATAAAACTAAACAGAGAAATATGGGAGCTAACAGACATTATGAACCAAACGAACCTAACAGATATCTACAGAAATTTTCACCCAAACATAAAAAATACACATTCTTCTCAGCATCTCATGGAACATTCTGCAAAACTGACCACATATTTGGTCACAAAGCAAGTCTCAACAGATATTATTAGAAAATTTAAATAATCCCCTGTATCCTAACAGATGACCACAAATTTAAGCTGGCTTTCAAGAACAACAGAAAGCCTACAAACTCATGAAAACTGGACATTTCTTTATTGAATAACTATTGGGTCAACGAAGAGATTAAGAAAGAAATAAGACTTCCTAGAATTCAATGAGGAGTGTGCAGGGTACCCAAACTTATAAGACACAATGAAAGTGGTACTAAGAGGAAATTTCGTAGCATCAAATGCCTTCATAAAGAAGTTGAAGAGATCTCATACTAACAACTTAACACAATAGCCGAAAACTCTATACAAAAAGAAGCAAACACACTCAAGCGAAGAAGAAAGCAGGAAATATTCAAACTCAAGGATGAAATCAACAAAATAGAAACAAAGAGAAAAATACAAGAATCAGTAAAACAAGAGTTGGTTCTTTGAGACAACCAACAAAATATACAAACCTTTATCCAAACTAACTAAAAGACAGAGAAAGAATACCCAGATTAATAAAATCAGATGAAGAGGGGGACAAAAGAACAGATGACTAGGAAATTCAAGGAATTGTTTGGCTCTGGCACCTTGTTCTTCCCTCATCAGTTCATGGGTCTAGCCTCATGCCAGTGGGTACTTCCCTGGGGCCACTTTTGCCCACCCCAGCTCTGGAAATTTATTGTATCCACCTATGGCAGGTGTTTGTACCCAGTGCCAGCTGCTCATGTGCTCAGCTGCATGTAAAAGAACTGTACCTCTGTTCGCCAAGCCTACTCAAGAGACCACAGTCACCAGGGAGCTGTTTATTCCACATTTCAACCTTTTTTTTGTTTGTTTATTAGCTTTCTCAGACCTTTGTGGATATATGTGACCCGATATTGGGCACTGTTTGTAGCTGTACTTTTTTGTCTAGAATGCCAGTCCACAGATAATAATATGGAGACTTGCTATTAATTGAAAAAGCTAAGCCTTAACTTAGGCTTGTTTCTAACTAGTTCTTCTAACTTAAATTAACCCATTTTAAATTCTACATTCTTCCAAGAGGCTCATTACCTCATTTCCATACACCCCATGATGCTTCCTCTGAGTGAGGCTGGTGACTCAATACACCTTCTTTTTCCCAGCATTCTCTCTCTGCCCAGAAGTTCCACCTATCTCTCCTGCCTACCTATTGGCCATTCAACTTTTATTAGACCAAATCAAAGCAACACATCTTTACATTTTATACAAATATTTCACAACAGTTATTATTTGCAGATAATATGATAGTATACATAAGCTGCTCCAATAATTCTCCTACAGCTGACAGACATCTTCAGTGAAGTGGCAGGTTACAAGATTAACTAAAAAAGATCAATAGCCCTCTTATATAAAATGATAAATGGACTGAGAAAGAAATCAGGGAAACAACACCCTTGACAATAGCTACAAATAATATAAAACATCTTGGTGTAACTCTAGCCAAGTTAATGAAAAATCTGCATGACAATAACTTCAAATCTTTAGAGAAAGAAATTGAAGAGGATATCAGAAGATGGAAAGATCACCCATGCTCATGGATCAGTAGATTTAGCATAGTAAAAATGGCCATCTAAGGCCATCTAACCAAAAGCAATCTACAGATTCAAAGCAATTCCCATTAAAATCCCAACACAATTCTTTACAGACCTTGAAAGAACAATACTTATCTTCATATGGAAAAATAAAAACTCAGGAAAGCTAAACCAATACTATACAATACAAAAACTCCTGGAGGTATCACTATCCCTGATTTCAATCTGTAATAAAGAGCTATAGTAATAGAAATGCATGGTACTGGCATAAAAATGGAAAGGTTGATCAGTAGAATTGAATCAAAGACCCAGACATAAATCCACACACCTACGGACATCTGATTTTTGATAAAGAAGCCAGAAATAAACAATGGAAAAAGAAAGCATCTTCAGCAAATAGCTTTGTCTAACTGGATGTTTACATGTAGAAGAATGCAAATAAATTTATATCTATAATCCTACACAAAATGCAAGTCCAAATAGATCAGACCTCAGTGTAAATACAGGCACACCACGCTATCTGATAGAAGAGAAAGTAGGGAAAAACCTTGAATACATTGGCACAGGAGAAAACTTACTAAACAGAACACCAACAGCACAGGCACTAACACGAGCAATTAATAAATGGGATCTTATGAAACTGAAAGCTTCTTTAAGGCAAAGTACACCATTAATAATATAAAGCACAGCCTACAAAATGGGGCTCCATTTTTTCACCAACTCCATGTCCAATATAGGTCTAATATCCAAAATACATAAAGAATTCAAGAAACTAGACATCAACAAACCAAATAATTCAATTTAAAATTGGGTACAGATCTAAACAGATAATTCTCAATATAAGAAACCAAAATGGCTAAAAAACACTTATAAAAAATGTTCAACATCCTTAGCCATCAGGGAAACGAAAATCAAAACAGCTTTAAGATTTTATCTTACGCCTGTCAGAATGGTGAAGATCAGAAACACAAGGGATCATTCATGCTGGTGAGGTTACAAAGCAACTGTCCTCCATTGCTGGTGGGAGTGTAAACTTGTACAGCCACTTTGGAAATCAATATTGCAGTTTCTCAGATAATTGGGAATGAATCTACTTCAAGACACAGCTATACCACTCCTGGGCATATATGCAAAAGACACACACACCTACCTCAAGAACACTGGATCAACCATGTTCACAGCAGCTTTGTTCATATTATCCAGAAAATGGAAGCATCCCAGATGTTCCCCAACTGAGAATGAATGAATGAATAGTAACTTGAGGCCAATACCATGAGAGCAAGCCTGTTCCTGACAACACCTGGAGGCCAAGAACCCAGAGGCTGGATAGATCAGAGACCTGTGATAGAACCAAACATAGCTCTCAATAAATGAATAAACAAACAAATGAATGAATGCATGTCAATGAAGTGATTCCTAATGATAGGAGCCTAGCATAATTGTCATCAGAGAGGCTTCATCCAGTAGATAACAAGAGCAGATGCAGAGCCCCATAGCCAAACATCCTTCAGAAGGGGAGGAGGGAAGGAACCAGGGTGGTGAAGAACAAAAAAAGGTAAAGAACCCAAAGAATCAACTGACCTGAGCTCATAGGGGTTCACAGAGACTGAACCAACAATTAGGGAACCTGTTTAGGTCTGGTTGTGCAACTTTTTGTTCTTGTGAGTCTCCTAACAGTGAGAGTGGAGGTTGTCTCTGACTATTGCCTGTTCTTGGGAGCGTTTTCCTCTGACTGGGTTGCCTCATCCAGTCTTGGTCGATATCTCTGGGATATCAGCTACCAAATAATTATGGAATACCAGTTTCTGTACAGCTTCTAAGTTAATGTTGTATTATTTAAGAATTCCAACTGCATATAGATTAATTCTGCTATAAATGGAAAAGTTTCTAGGGGGAAAATTTAAAACATACATAGGAAGAAGGATCAATAGTTTTTCAAAGCACTTGCAATAACTTATAAGGAAAGCGAAATGTGTATGGAAGCTAAATAATGTGATGAGTCAGTATAAATTGAATAGCCTCAAACACTACATTTATTCATATGCATTTGCATCATCCAAAAAACACCACACTCCCAACCTATGTTATATAATATCAATGTTTTTTTTTCTGGACTGGGTTTCTCTGCGTAATACTGGCTGTCCCAGACATTGCTTTGTAGACCAGGTAGGCCTAAAACTTAGAGATCTGCCTGCCTTTGCCTTCTAATTCCTCGAATTAATGGCATGGGTCACCACAGTCCAGCACAATGGGATATTTTTAATGAAAATAATTGAAAGAAGTTTCAGTGAGTCAACAATGATTTTCTTATGATTATTTTTTTTTTTTGTTTTAAGGTTCCTAGGCTTTGATACCTAGGTTATGATACCATTATTCTTTTAGCATCCAAAGTCTCATGGTCATCTGTTAATGCAAAGAGCATTTAGTCCATCTCCAAAGTGTCAGCAGTACCATCTTCTTTAAAAGCACAAAGTCCCTACAAAGACTCAAAGTTAGCGCTTAGCTGTGAGAACCTCTAAAGTCAAATCACAAGAAAGTTACCTACTTAAAACACACAATGATATAGAATACAGGTTCTCATTTCAGAGAGGAAGAGTGCGGTCATATTTTGTTTGTGATCTAACAAATAAAGCTAGCCTGAAGATCAGAATGTAGCGCTATCTGCAAGTTAGTCATAGAGGCCAAGCAGTGGTGGTTCATACCTTTAAACCCAGTACTTGGAAGTCACAGGCTTTTAATCCCAGAAGTAGGTAAATGGAGACAGGAAGGGATATGGCTGGGCTGAGAGAGGAATATATGGCAGGAGGAGACAGAAGATCAAGGTTGTTGTAATAAGATTGGCGGGCTGGGCTGTGTCCCGCCACCCGGCTAGCTTTACCCAAAATAATTACACCGAAACTGTATTCTTTTAAACAGTGCCTGGCCCATTAGTTCCAGCCTCTTATTGGCTAGCTCTCACATATTGACCTAACCCATTTCTAATAATCTGTGTAGCCCACAAGGTGGCTTACCAGGGAAGATCTTAACCTGTGGCTGTGTTGGGAGTGAGAATCATGGCAACTGCCTGACTCAGCTTCTTTCTCCCAGCATTCTGTTCTGTTTACTCCACCCACCTAAGGGTTGGCCTATCAAATGGGCCTAGGCAGTTTTCTTTATTAATTAACCAACGAAAGCAACAGATTAGAAAGAAATCACTCCCACATCACAAGGTCTTCAGTCTGAGGATTCCTAGAGACAGGATACACTTCAGTAGAGGTAAAATGTCTCTCTAGTAACTGGTTCCTTTACTTCTCTGATTTTTCAACATTTACCCCAATATCTGACTCTGGGTTTTTATTATTAACAAGACCAATTAGAATCCGTGTAACAAAAGAGGGAATAAAGAAAGGTTACAATTCAACCAAGGCTGGAAGCCAGAAACAATCACTATGTTCTGTAGCTGCATGCTTAGTAGTCAGGTAAAGAGGCTATATAACTTCACAGTGTAGTTCATATTCAAGACACAACAATACTCATAAAAACAGCAAATGGTATGCATAGTTTACAGAAAAATGGAGTATTTTTTTCTGAACATAAAAATATGCCAAGGTTAGCTGTAGTAAGCAAACTTAAAATACCCATAAATAAGGCTAATCTCCAAGGATCTATGGAAACGAGGAATTCAAGATGAAACAAAGCAATCTATCAAGATGGATAAACAAAACCAAAGCAAATCTGCCTCTAAACACATGGTTAACATTTCTTTTACTACCGTAAACTGGTTATGAGTAATTGCATATAGCCTAAAATGTCCTCCTTGCTCCCCAGTCCACAAATTACTTTGTATCTAATGCTGTGTGATCACTAGTATCATCACCTCCCAAGTCTTTTTAATTCACATCATGGTTGAAGTGCTGCTCAGAGCAGGCACAAGCAGCTGTAGGTACATTGTTTGTCTTCAGCCTGTAATACTGCATGAGACTTGGCAAGAATGCTACGGGCAGGCAGGACTTGGGCAGTAGAGAGGAGTGAGCGGCCGAGAAACGGGCAAGAAGACTAAAGCCCGAGGACAGTGTGTAGACGGAGCATAGAAGAGTTGGCCGAGGATGCTGGCATTGCTGCCACCCAGACTATGCAGGATTACAATAGAAGCAAAGGTGACCTCACAAGCACAGTGGTGGGGCTATGATAGGAAGTGAAGACGAATGGTAAGAGATACTATAATTTCTCATTAAAGCAACTCTTAGGGAAGTTTGTAAATGAATAATACCGAGAATAAAAGTTGGAAGCTAATCTGAAGTTAAGAATTTGTTTTTATTGTTTCAAATTTCATTTACTTTTAAATACATTTCAACTAAAACATAATTACATAACTTCTCCCTTTCTTCTCTTCCCGCCAACCCCTCCTATGTACTTTGTATCCACTCTTCTCATCCATATTTTCAAATTGATGACTTCCCCTTTTGTTATTCACACACACATACACACCTGTGTGTATGTACATTTATAATACTATGTTTATATGTAAACTTACATGAGTACATACATATATACACAAATGTGTAAATACGGTCTACTGAGTTCATTTTTGTTGCTGTGTGTATATGTTTTCACGGTGTAGGGGAATTGTCTGTATTCTGTCAGTCATGTTATAAATAAACGCTGATTGGTCAGGCAGGAAATATAGGTGGGAAAACCAGACAGGAAGTAGAAATAATGTAACGAGAACAGGAGAATTCTGGGAAGGAGGAAGCTGGTTCCTCTCTCTCCTGCCCAGCCAGACCACCAAAGCAGCAGGATATGATCTGCCCCACTGAAAAAAGGTATTGAGCCACATGGCTAACGTAGATCAGAAAAATGGGTTAATCAAAATATGAGAGTTAGCCAGTGAGAGGCTAGAGCTAATGGGACAATCAGCTTATAATTTATGGAGACCTATGTGTGGTTTTCTTTGGGGCTAAACAGCTGGGGGTATCAGCTGGGACAAAATCCACCACAACAAACAAAACCCTGCCCCCATTCTATGCAGGCCTGGACCCTCCATGTTACATTTTCAGGGTAACCACTGTGGAATGGGTAACCATAAAGGGGGCTCATCCTGGAGAGAGGCCAATCATCTTGATCTCCACAGCCATTAGTTGCCTGCAGTTTTTATCTAGGGGTGGGAAGTCCATGAGACTTTCCCCTTCCCAGTTAGGATGTCTGTTGATATTGCCATTGCTCAGGTCTCCTTAACACAGCCATTTCTGGCTGGTGAGTCTCCTAGCCCACCTCCTGGCATCCTAAATCTCACAATCTTTCTCCCTGCTCTTGTGCAGTGTTCCCTAAGGAATAGATGCAGGGGCTGTGAAACAGATACATCCGTTGTCACCGGATCCTCATGTACTGGATCGCTGGATTGTGCTCAGTTGTAGTTTTCTGTAATGGTCTCCTTGTTGTAAATAGAAGGTTCTTTGACAGCTGCATTTGTCTGTGAGTCTAAGATTTAGAGCTGTGCTGGTTTGGTAAAGTGATAGCTGTAGATCTCCTCTTAGATCATGACCTCACTAACTCAGTAGTGAGCCTGGATTCTAGTACTAGAAATAATTTCCCTCCTGTTGAGCGGGCCTTCAGTCCAGTTAGACAACCGTCGCTCACTATCAGTCTGTGAACGGCCCTTATTGCACTCTTACAGATATCTTGCTATACTGGTCATTTCTGTGTCACAGACAGGTAAGACTTAATTGTTTCCCTTGGCAATTTTCACAGTACTTTCTGATAGTATGGAAGCTAGACGACAGAATGGAGGCTTTCAGGCTGGATGCTTACTGAACCACCAGAGTCCTGTGAACAAAGTGTAAGACTTTAGCAATAAGGCCTTACCTTCAACCTCTTGTGGGTATCCATGGCCTCTAGCAATTGCTTATATTATTTGAGGGAACCGCTTGGCCATGAAAGGAGGGTTTTTGTGCACATTACTAGTGTTTTTGTTATTCTATAGATTTTGTGTTGGAGCACTGTTAGGCCAAGGGGCATAATCTTGTTTTACAGATTCATGTATTTTATGTAATTTTAGGTAAATATAAAATAATATGATTCCTTGAGGCTTTATCAAACACCCTTGGTGTTCTGTGTTCTTCTTACTCATTTACTAAGCCATAAAAGAACTTCGTGTTATAAGTTATACACTGAAAATAAAGAAAACACCATTCAATTTGCTCTTTTAAAGAACAACTTTGCAAAGACCCAGCTCTTTGTTTCATTGATTCTTTGTATTGTTTTCTTTGTTTCTGTTTTATTGATTTCAGCTCTTGATTTGATTATTTCCTATCCTCTACTCCTCCTGGGTGAGTCTGCTTCTTTTTTTTCCTAGAGCTTTCAGGTGTGCTGTTAAGTCACAAGTGTGAGCGTTCTCTGCTTTCTTTGTAGGCACTTAGTGCTATCAACTTTCCAGTTAGTACTGCTTGTGCCTTCATTTTTGTTGAATTTTAGGATGCCTTTAATTTCTTTCTTTATTTCTTTCTTGACCCAGGGGTGGTTCAATAGAGCATTGTTTAATTTCCATGTGTTTGTGGACTTTATGAAATTAGTCTTGTTGTTGAATTTAAGATACAGGGGGTTACTCCAATTTTTTGGTATCTGTTGAGGTTTGTTTTGTTACTAAGTATGTGGTCAGTTTTAGAGAAGGTTCCATGAGGTGCTGAGGAGAAGGTATATTCTTTTGTGTTTGGGTGGAATGTTCTATAAATGTCTGTTAATTCCAAATTGAGTCATAATATCTGCTAGATCTCTTATTTCTCTGTTAGGTTTCTGTCTGGTTGACCTGTCCATTGGTGAGAGTGGGGTGTTGAAGCCCCCTACTAGTAGTGTGTGGACTTGGATGTGTGATTTAAGCTTTAGTAATGTTTTTTTTTACATATGTGTGTGCTCTTGTGTTTGGGGCATAGATGTTCAGGATTGAGACTTCATCTTGATGGATTGTTCCTGTTGTGAGTATAAAGTGTCCTCCATCTCTTTTGATTGATTTTGATTGAAGTCTATTTTGTTAGATATTAAGATAGCTACACCTGCTTGTTTCTTAGGTTCATTAGACTGAAAAATCTTTTCCCAATTCTTTACTCTTCGGTCATCTCTGTCTTTGAGGTTGAGGCGTGTTTCTTATATACAGCAGAAGGATGGATCTTGCTTTCATATCTATTTTCTTAGCCGGGTGTGTTTATTAGTCCCATGTTAAGTAGTCTCTAAAACCCTAGTCCGAATTTCCCTTATGTAGTATGTGCCCTGCTAACTCCCATCAATGACTTCCACTCTCCTTCTGAGCAGACCTCGGAGGATTTTTAAACAGACAAAAAGTCAATTGGCACAGTTTTCTGCCCAATGGAGTAAATATTTTGTTTTTATTCAGAGAAGAAAAGAGCAAGTATTAGATATAGAAAGTAACTCTCCCTGCATTGTCGTTATAATAATGTTTCCTGAATTCTAGCTATGATTTTCAGTGTTTCACATGAGAAATCATGTAAAAGAATACACATAAGTTAAAGGAACGAAACTGACCAACTCATGATCAATTAGTTGTGAATTAAAAACCAACACATTCCATTGTATGTTTGGTGTTTTCCTATGTCTTTTCTGCTTTAGTTTGTAGTTCCATGTCTCCAGGATCCGTGTTATGCTGTGGTAGTTTGAATGTAATTAGCTCCCATAATCTCATAGGGAGTTGCCCTATTAAGAGATGTGGCTTTAATGGGGTGGGTATGGCCTTGTTGGAGGAAGTGTGTCACCGTGGGGGTGGGCTTTGAGGTTTTTCTATGCTCAGAATAGCACCCAGTGTCTCAGCCAACTTCCTGTTGCCTGCAGGATGTAGGTAGGACTCTTCAGCTGCTTCTCCAGCACCATGTCTGCTTGCATGCCGCCATGTTTCCTGCCATGATGATAATGGACTGGACCTCTGAAACTGTAAGCAAGCCTCCTCAATTAAATGTTTTCCTTTATAAGAGTTGCCGTGGTCATTGTGTCTCTTCACAGCAACAGAAACCGTAACTGAGGCATACACTTACATGGGATGAATAGGGAGAAAACATGATTTTTTTTTAATTGATCTTTGACAACCTATGAGTTAATGTTTATGTATTTCTTTTCTTCTGAAAGTATCTATTGTCATTGGCCTGAAAACCTAATTTATAAGTCTATTAACAAACATTAAAATAAAATGATGGTACTTGTTGGTCCAATACCTCTCACAACTGTATAGACAGTTTCTAATATTTCTAATTATTGTTGGCATCACTACTGAGTGTTTTAGTTGTGATAGGATAGTTTACATATATGCACCAGAGCGCTGATGTCATGTTCTATGCGCTCTTTCCTTGTATCTGTGGGGCATGGGTTCAATAACCGTCCCGGGAACCAGGATCTGTGGATGCCCAAGCCTTTTCTATAAAATAGCCTGGTGATTGTTTCTCACCTGCACACACGCTCCCACATGGAACATCATCTTCAGATGACTTTAACACACAATATCACGTCAATGTTGCATAGATAGTTATTATACTGTTGGACTGAAGGAATAATGATCAGGAAAAAAAATTCCATGGTGGATTAAATTTAGTGGTTAAGGTCCTTGCCATGTACAAATGAGGACCAAAGTTTAGCTTCTCAAAACCCATATACGTGTCAGGTGGATACAGCAGTCCCAGGACTCATATCACACCTGCCATGACCACGTGGAATTCCAGCTTTGGAAGAAGACAAGCTATGCCCAGAGCAAACTGGCAAGCAAGGCCAGCTGTACCAACAACTCTGGATTTGCTTGAGAGACTCTGTAAGATTAAAGTAAGATTAAAGAGCAATTAACAACGGTTTTCGGCATCCACCTAGACTCTCCACATGCATGCTCACATAAGACATACACCTCACACATGTATGCCAGTCATACAATATACACATGAAGATAGGAAAATGTTGGGTCTCATGAAGCCTGGTCATGAGGTCCAGTGTAACTTCCTAAGCCTAACTTGAGTTTGGTGAGGCCTAGTGTAACTTCCTGAGCCTAGCTCGACTTTGGAGACCTGTCTCTGGCTACCCGACCTAAGCCTGCCTCTGCCCAGACACCCTTAATGTGACAGAATATTATTGGCCCTGTTTCTTGCTCTGCCTTGACCCATCCCAGGCTTCCCATCTCCTATCTCAGCCTATAAGTTCCTGCCTGGTGCAATTAAATGAGATTCTTCTTCGCTAGACCCCAGACTCAGTGTGTGTGTGTTTCTCTTGAGGGACCATGGGGAGGTCTGAGTCATTTGAAGGTCTGGGTCATTGGACACTGGATACTCACCATCCCACTCAGCCCCAGGGAAAGTCCTGAAGGTCCAGAAACTGTCTCTGACATCCCCAGGGGTGCAGGTCAGCAGTGTTTTATCTTGGAAACAGAATTAAAGGTAGCCTTTGCCAAAAGGCTTGGGGCCAGGCACCAGAGCAGTTTCCAAAATGAGCCTTATGCTGAAGAAAACTGTTCCTAAAACCCTAAATCCTAAAATTTTGCTTTTTTTTTGTGACACATCACTTTTTGTGCCAATGTGAAAAAAAAAAAGAATTTTCAAATAAAACATTCAGTGGTTTCAAAACAAAAGGGAAATTGATCACTGGTGTAAAGAGGGAGTGGTCAAGTTCACTGCTAATTATTGAATTGAAATCCAGTTTCTTGGGGCTGGAGAGGTGGTTGAGAAGTTAAGAGGATTTACTGGTGTTGCAGTGATTCTTGCTTTGATTCCCAGCACCCAGATACCAGATTCCAACCATCAGCGACTCAAGTTCTATAGAAACGAAAGACACCTTCTGACCTCATGCTTCAGCCATGCAGATGGTGCACAAACATACATGAAGGCAAAATGGTCACACACTAAAGTAAACAAACATAAATTGAAAAAATTAGATTTCTTTATGAAGTGAAGATTTGAAGGTGGGTGAGAAATGAGTTGGACCAAAAAATGTTATAATAGGGCCATGAAGACAACTCAGGCGATAAAGGCTCTTGCTGCCGAGCCTGGTGACCCGAGTTCAGTTCCTGGAACCCACACGGTAGGAAGAGAGCAACCACTGCAGCCGGGTGTCTCCAGACCACCACATGTCCGCCTGCATGTCTACAACAGAAAGGAAGACATGAACTTAGAAAGAAATTCAAATGTTCACAGAAAGAATCTTTCAGTCCCTTAGAATCCTTAATGCTGTGTTTCCCAAACATAAAAGCCAAAGAAAGGAAATGCAATTTTTGAAATTTGTGTGAATAAACCATTTCCATATTCAAAAGATTTATTTTGATATCTGTTAAAATGAACCATACTGATACCACATATAAGAGAAATTCTCAATTGTCACTCCGTTTTGGGTGAACTCGTGTCTCTGGACGGCTTTCAGAGCGACACACACAATCAACTTTAAGTCCTTTTCCTCCAGAGTCCTTGGGATGTCAATGATTTACTTGATGTCCCCCCCCACCCGCTCTGCTGAATTTCCACATTGTCTGCCCCGCCACATTCCTCCACACTCAGAACTCTGTGATATCTTTTGAACCCCTCTACCACATCAGTGCCATTCTGACAGATGAAACCTCTAAAATAAGCAGTGTGATGCACTGAACCCTAAAATAGACCATTCTTCCAGGGTTAGGTGCGTCATACCTGCAAATAAGCTCATTCATCTCGAGAAACACACTTAATGCTTATTGTATAAATACCAGCATTTCATCATGCTGTATAAACCATCTGTCGCTTCTCTTTGTGCAATTCATAATTCAATGGGTCCCTTATTCCGTGTTTTGAGATGGAAGGTTCTTGCACATGTCTCTTGATACCTTGACAAGAATTCAGGCACATTATGAAAATGATCTCAAATATTATCCCAGATGAAATCTTAATGCACATTGAATGAAGCGGTGCCTCGGTTGCTAAGATATGCATTGAAACGTGCCTGGCTCGCTGGTATATTTCATGAACTTCATTGAAGGATATTTTAAACACAATGTTCTAGAAAGTGGGTATGCACCGGCTGTGTCTGTCAGAGGAGTGTTTTCTTTGAAGCAGAGAGGAAAAGGAAACAGAAAGGGAACATGTTGGAAAAGTGACATCAACTTTCTTCCTGAGATGTTGCTTCAAACACTTTTGCCCAGACCCTAATAAAGACTTAATTACATTGTTGTTCCTGCGGATATAGGTTCAGAATACACATAAGTCAGAAGACACCTGTTTGATGAGCAGAACTTTGTTGAGTGAATACCTGGTGTGAGACATGATATCTAGTCAAGACCCTGAAGAAGTCTGACATCAGATGCTCTGTCTCTTACAGGGAGGCAGGCAAGACTGCAGCAGAGAGCTGGGACCAGTTCTCCAGTGGGGACAGAGCTCACTGGAAGATTGCAAAGGCTAAGCAGTGGGAATTCAGCTCCCAGAAGAAAGAGCCAGCGCTGACTGTCACCTGAGCTCCATTCCACAGAACCAGTAGTTCACAGCTGATGTTTTCAGACCACTTAACTTCCATGCCACTTTCTCGAAAGAACGGCATAGAAACTCTGACATAAACTGGTCATGTACATCTCTGTAGACTGGATCGGAAAAGATAACACATGTCCCTTCTCTTTTTTTTTTCTCATAAATACAAGGTTTCTTTCTTTTCTTTTTAAAAAAACTTCTCTCATATCTTAAGGGATACCTGACCAAAGTATCCCTTCCCTTCCTCCCCGCAGTATCACCCCTCTCCCTCCCCTCTCCCTCAGATCTAACTCCCCCTCCACCTGCTCTTGAAAAAGAGCAGGCCTCCTAGGGACATCAACCAAACACAGTAACAAACTGCTGTGAGACTAAGCCCACACCTTCATCATCTCTGCTCCCTCTGCTAGGAATCCCACAAGAACACCACCACACTACTCAGTCATTGCATACATGCAGTGGACCTAAGTCAGACCCCTACAGGCTCCATGAGTCAGGGTCTTTTGGTTTTGTGGGCCCTATTCTCTCTGTGTCCCTGACCCCTCTGGTTCCTCCAATTTTTCCTTCCTCTCCTCTGCAGAACCCTGAGCTCTGCCCAGTGTTTGACTGTGGGACCCAGCATCCCATCGGTTTCTGGATGAAGTCTCTCTGGTCTCTGACTAGGATTCTGCTAGTCTTTGGTTCCAGAACACTCTGCAGGCAGGACAAGCTGTAGGTTGGAGGTTTTGTTGCTGGGCTGGAGTCCCAGTCCCTCCCCTTGAGGCCTCACCTGCTTATAGAAGATGGCTCGTTCAGGCTCTGTGCCCTCCATTGCTAGGAGTCTTTGCTAGGGTTATTCTCACAGATTCCTTCAATTTTCCACAGCACTAGGTTTCTGCCTTGTTCTATGATTCTAGTTCCCTTCAATTCTAGTAGTTTCTCCCATTTTTTCTCCCCCCTCCGTCTTGTTCCCAACCTCACTTGTCTCAGACCACCCATGAAATCTATTCTATTTCCCCCTTTTAGGCAGATCCTTACATCCCCTCTTCTTTAAGCCCTCCTTGTTACTTAGGCTCTCTGAGTCTGTGGGCCTTAGCATGACTATCTTTTACTTTGCAGCTAACATGCACTTACAAGTGAGCACACGCCACATTTGTCCTTCTGGGTCTGGGTTACATCACTCAGGATGATTTTTTTCAAGTTCCATTAATATGTTTGTAAATTTCCTGATGTCATCTTTTTTTAACTGCTAAGTAACTCTCCATTGTGTAAATGTGCCACATTTTCTTTATCCATTTTCCACTCGAGGGGCATCTAGGTTGTTTGCAGGATTTGGCAATGATGAAGAGAGCTGCTATGAACACAGTGTCCTTGTGGTGGGATGGAGCATCCTTTGGGTACATACCCGGGAGGTCTTGAGGGCACAACTCTAACAGCTCTGTGTTCCACATTACTTGTCCCTTTTCCCTTGCAGATGTTAATATTCTTCACGTGTTCTCTATGTTGACTATTTCGTTATTATGTGGCAAGGGGACTTTCTTTTCTGATCTGGCCTATTTGGTGTTCTGTGAGCTTCTTGCACCTTGGTAGGCATGTCCTTCTTTAATTTAGGAAAGTCTTTTCCTATGATTCTGTTGAATATATTTTCTGGGCCTTTCAGCTGGGCTTATTCTTTCTATTTCTGCCATTCTTAGGTTTTGTCTTTTCATAGTGTCCCGTATTTCCTGGATGTTTTATGTCAGGAAGTTTGTAGAGTTAACGTTTTCTTTGCTCGATAAATTTATTTTTTCTACCATATCTTCAATGCCAGAGGTTTTCTCTTCTTTCTCTTGTATTGTTGGTGAGTCTTGCCTCTGTAGTTTTTGCTTACTTACCCGGATTTTCCATTTCCAGGACTCCCTAGGTTTGTGTTGTCTTTATTGCTTAAATTTCCATTTTCAGGTCTTGAACAGTTTCCTTCACCCATTTGTTAGGGTTTTTCCTGGCATTCTTTAAGGATTTTTTTTTCATTTCTTCTAAATTTTTGTCTTTTCCTTGATTTTCTTAAGGAACTCATTCATTTCCTTCTTAAGGACCTCTAAAGTTGGCTCTAGGGTCATTTTCTCATGCTTCAGCAGTGCTGGAGTGTTCAGGTCTTGCTTCAGCAGTGCTGGAGTGTTCAGGTCTTGCTTCAGCAGTGCTGGAGTGTTCAGGTCTTGCTGTAGCAAGATAACTTGGCTCTGGTGGTTCTATATTGCGTGGGCTTTTGTTGATTGTGTTCTTACACTGGCCTCTAGTCATCTGGGTTTGGGATGATTATAGGTGCTGATTTCTGAGTTTGTCTTCATTGAATGGGTATTTTGTTCTTTGATTTCTGTTCCCTCTTCGGTCTTCTGGTCTTTGTGTCTTGGTCTTCTGGTAGCTGGCCTGACCTCTGATCCAGTAGAGAGAGAGTCTTCGTCAAAACTGAGGGCTAAACTTCTGGTGGTAAGCTTGGACTTTGGTTCAGCAGGAGATCTCTGCCTGAGCTCAGGGTGATGAGGTGATGAAGAAATGAATCGGGTTGGGGACACTGAGTGAGGGAGGCAGTCTGCTGATTGGCTGCCTCTCTGTGGTTCCAGCACCAGGTATTAGTCTCTGGGCCCGCAGGGAGTCCCTGTCTGAGTCCATCTGTTTTTCTGGCTTGGTTCCCCTGCCCATGTTCTTCCAACCACTATGGCCTCCAGCAGTTCTTCTGACTAGTGCGGGCTGCACCTGTTCTCATTGGCATGGTCTGCTTCTGGACAATTGGAAGACTCCTGAGTTGGGCCTGAGGTCACAGCAGTGGAAGGGGACAGTGGAAAGATGAGGGGGTTTCGCGGCAGTGGAATGGGTCTTTGGGAGTCTAATCTGGGGAGTGGTGGATTTCTGTTGGCAGGTGGGTCGTTCACTTGTTCTGAGTGGTATGGCCTGCACCTGAGCACCTGAGCAGCACAAGTCTGGGAGCAGGGCACTGAGTGAAGTTTCTCTTTAATGTGTGGCTTTCCTTTTAGGTTATTGTCCTTAGAGTATGAACTTTATACCTATGTATGAGGAAGACCAGCGGGAAGGATTATGCATTTCTCTTAATGGAGGAAAATTTCATGTTTGGGAATTTTGCCTACATGTGTGTATTGGAACCATATACTGATAGAGCTTGCAGAGGTCAGGGAGGGTGTCAGATTCCTTGGAAGGACTGGTGCAGATGGTTGTTAGTCATGAGTTGAGCACTGAGAGTCAAACAGGGGCCCTCTGGAAGAGTGGCCAGTGCTCTTAACTGGTAGCCCATCTCTCCAGTCCCAAAATAAGATCCTTAGTTATGTATTTCTCCTCACACTTTCTGTACAAAAAGAACACAGTTTTTATAATATGGTGTAGAGTCAGGTATTGTGGCAGATTCTTGTGTGTGTGTTTGTGTGGTTGTACACAGTTACGCCCGTGTGTGGAGGCCAGGGGGCAAAGTTGAGGGATTTCCCTCAAGACACCACCTACCTTATTTTTTGAGACATGGTCTTTTACTGGACCTGGAGTGCCCTCCTTTGGCCATGGTGGCTTGTCAATCATCCCTAGAGATCCACTGTCAGGCTCCAGCACAGGCTTTACATGTGTGCATAACCGTGCTGGGATCTCTAAGTGCACACCCCGGCAGCTTAGTCCTCTCAGTAATGTCTTTTATTTCCCCCCTACATTGTACACGTAGCCACAGGTCATTTATTTTTCAATACTACATAGTATTTCATCGCGCGACTTCATTACACTTTATTTGCCAGTTCTTGAGTTGATAGATGTTTATTTTTAAAGGATTTTTTTTTGCTATTTCAAAGTTACTGCAAACATTTTTGTACTTATTTCTTTGTACATTGGGCAAGACTTTTAAAGGTCATATTATATGCTGGGGAAATTGCTTTTTGTAAACCATGTCTTTTTTCCACTTACAAAATATTGAAAAACTGAACTCCAAACCTTCTGATACTAATCTACACCTTCCCACCATCTTGCAAGAATTCCTTGTGTTCCGCCCTCACTAGCCATGGCAAATAGTCTTAGCTAGGCTAGAGGGCACAGGCGTGTGCTGGTTTTGAGTTTTCATGAACATTCTCTCATTGCACATGTGACTTTTCTCTGTAAATCAACCCATCACGACTTATTTTTCTTTTCTGATACTAAGGCATTTTTGATGAATTCTGTGCAGTAAAACTTGAGGCCAGTTTAGGAATAAATGCCTTCTTATCATGGTAGTCTACCATTAGGGGCCACAAGAGTCACATCTACTTACGTTTCTATCCGCACATCCTTGGCTCCGTCTCTCTGTGTTTTGCCTGTCACTTGCCTTCCCTGACAGAATGCACAGAGCTGAAGCCTATGTTTCAAGATTTTACCATCAACACCAAGAACTAACATGAAAGAAACTCCTGCTGCTTCCTTTGTACTCCAAAGTCTTGGGGGAAAGATAACCCATACCCTACCTCCTGAGAAATTCTCCACATTGCTGTGTAACACGTTGGTGTCAGACAGAATAGACCTGGACTAACTATGCTACAAATCCAAAAGCCCATGTGGAAACAGTGATAAATAGGGGAACTTGGGAATCCCATGGGGGGCGGGGAGTCGAGGGAGGGAGAGACAGAAAGAGAGAGAGATACAGACAGAAAGACAAATAGACAGACACAGACACAGAGGTAGAAAACACTCATGATTCTCCTTCCTCAGCATCCCAAGTGCTGGGATTATAGGCCGTGCTGCTGTGCCTGCCTGAAGGATTTTTTTATATTTAATGCACATCTATTCATTTTCACTATAGTTTGTGATTTTTTTCTCTTGTGTAATAACTTCACAGCTCAAGGATTATTAGGATGGTCTCCTGAAAGTTTTAACTATCTAACTTTTGCATTTCTGCCTTTAAAGCAGCAGGAATACATTGGGTACGTGGTGAGAGACAGGGACAACTTTTTTTCTCCCTATGGCCAACCAATTTCCCTGACAATTTATTTCTAGATATTCGTGTCTGTAGCTATGGCAATTCTTCTTTTCTTTGTTTTCTGGTACTAGGGATGACACAGGGCTCAGCATTTCAACTGCCTTAGCATGATGTTGCATCCCCAGCCCTGAGGGCTAATTTCTTTTTTTTTTTAGTCAACTTTAATGAGGTAGTGTTAATGAGATTGTATACTAAGCCTATTGTATACACATAATTTGATGAGTTTTGGAAAATGTTTATTTATATCATCAGCACAGTTAAGATAAAAATATTTTTAATATTTCGGAGCATCTCTGTGTGATGTTTGTGGTTCAGCCCACCACCCTTAGGGCCACAGCTAATAAAACATCTTACTTATTTCAGTATAAATCATAGAGCCCCCTGCCCCAACTCCTCCTTCTTTCTCTCTGCTTCCTCCTCTCCCACATCCTTTTTCTCCATTTCTCCTGCTTTTTCTCTCCCTTTTTACTCTATCCCCTACTTTCTCCCCTTCTCTCTCTTACCTCCCTCTCTGTCTTTCTCACATAAGAGAGATAGGTATTAGATATGTCTTCATTATCCTGGATGAATATAGCACAAATAATAAAAACCCAGAGAAAGAAATTGGGCTTCAACCTGAAAACCAGAAAGGCAAAGCAGCCAAGCCACTAGAGAAGTCTTACCTCTACCAAGGCTTGGTGACTGTAGGCTAAGAGGACTAAGCCTCTCTCTCTCTCTCTCTCTCTCTCTCTCTCTCTCTCATTTTATATTCCCTCTAGTGCTGGCATTAAAGGCGTGACTCCTTATTACTAGGACTAAAGGTGTGAGCCACCCCCACCTGGATTTATTTCTGCAGTGATCTTGTGTAGCCCAGGGTGGCCTTGAACTCACAGAGAATTCATCTGTCTCCCAAATCCTGGCATTAAAGGTGTGTGTCACCGTTTCCTGTCCTGGTCTTCAGGCAAGATTTATTTATTAAACTACAAATAATACATCACTATAGATGAACAATACCCTATAGTAGACTAATCAGGGGATATGCTGATTACCCTGCATTTTGAGAAAGCAACACTCCATTTCCCAAGTGGAAGTAGCATTTCCTTTTTCCATCAAGAAATATGGCAGTTTTAGTCTCTCTGGATCTTCAACCACAGTGGAATCGTCAGCGGAAGTGTGGCTATTTCACCTGTGTCTGTTGGTGTGAAACTGTAGTTTTAATCTCCATGGTTTGATCTTTGGTTATGTAAATATCTCCTCATGTGTTCATTGGCTCTGTGCAGTTGTTTTGTGAAACAGGAGTACTTTTTTTCTGTTAAAAATAGGCTATTCATCTTATTTTGAGTTCTTGATAAAAACTACACTTTAGATATGTGCACTATAAGTATTTTTCAATGCTTATGACTTACCTTTATTTATTTATCTTCCTTAGCAACTTGAGAAACACATCTGATTTTTAACTTTAATAAACCCTAGTCAATATTTACTTACAATTCCTGTTTCGTATATTTGAGCTGAGTCATATTCTGCTTTAGCAATACACCCTGGCTAAGATATCTTTACCTTCATCATAGTCATAAATTATTTATTCCATAATTTCTGCTAAAAAACAAAGGTGCTTGGCTATTATAACCTGCAAAAGGTTGTGTAGAATTTACTACTTAGGTCTTTGTAGACTCAGTGTTTAGGGCTGCAGCCTTCTTGACATAACTGTGAATAACACCTGAGAGCTTGGTAAATTTTATTTTACTTCATTAATATATTAATTGTAAAAAGTGCTGTATCACATTGTAACTTTTCTCTCCTGCACTTTTTTAGGTGACTGTAAACAAAGGCATTGGAGAGGACTGTGGAACTTTACTAGATCCTGGCTTCAAGGTGTACATGGTTCCTTGACAGTAGGTGAAGACACATCCCATCTAGGAAGAAGACACTTTTGTTCTACGAACACACACACACACACACACACACACACACACACACACACAATCTCCTTTTTCTGAACACAGTAAAATGATAGGTTTTGGTTCTGTTGACAGCAAGGACAATGGTCAGTAAAGCCCTCAGTTGACTGCTACGATTTAAGATCACCTGAGAGGCAAGACTCTGGACTTATCATTGAGATAGCTTCTACTTTGGGTTAGTTGAGATGGGAGGACCTTTCCTAAATGTGGATGGCTGGGATCCCAACAGAAAGAAGGGGAGAGCAAGCTGTGTATGAGCATCGATCTCTTTGTATCCTGACTTTGGACATAGCATGACCTGCTGGTCTGAGGTCCTGTTGACTTCTCAGTAACCATGTAGCACACCCTCTAGCTTTGATCCTAAGCAAATGCTTTCCCCCTTCAGTGACTTTTGTTGGGTGTTTGATCACAGCAGTGAGAAACTGAAACAAGTCCTGTCATGGTTCCTTGCGGCAGATCCTCATACACTAGAACTCGGGTGTTTTGAGGCAAATGGTTTAGCAATTCAGAATTAATTTTTTGATAAGGGTTGGTGTTCATTGTTCTCCTTGTAGATAGTCCACTTTTTCAGTCACACTGTTCACATGGAGATCTTTTCTACATTTATGCTTGGAGATTTTCAAACCTTTGTCAAAAATTAATTAACTACATGTATGTAAACTTATTTATGGGATTTTAAAAAATATTTTATAATTATATATGGCTACCAAAGTGTCAATTTTACACTACTCTGATTATTGTACTATTTTAGTAAGATTTAAATTCAGATAGTATAAAGCTTTCTAATTTTGCTTTTTTTTTTCAAAACTGTATGGAGTTTTCCATGTAGCTTATTTTTTTATTAAGTTAATATAAGCTTCTGAAAATTTAGAAAGCTCATAAGATGTTGATGTATATAACTTAAATCTTTTAATCATTGGGTGCAAATCAACATATTAGCATAATCGAGACTTCCAGTTCACAAAATAAGTTCTGTATCTCTAGGAATCTTCAATTTCTGACCAATTTCTTACATATAGTATAAATGCAATCTTCAATATTTTCTAGAGTTACATGACATTATAAATTGCTTTCTTTTGGCTATTTTTTAAAAAGATACCAATTTATTCTTATTTTATGTATAGGGTGCTTATTGCTTGTTTTTGTATGTTTGCGTACCATGTCCAGGCAAAGCCCTGGAAGGCAGAGGAGGACATTGGATCCTTTGGAACTGAAGTTTTACATGACTTTTGGACATCATGTAAGTGGTGAGAACCAATTTTGGGTGCTGTATAAAAGCACTTGCTGCCACCACTCCAGCCCCAATGCTGTGCCTCCACTCCAGCCCCAATGCTGTGCCCCCATTTTCAACTTGACACAACCTAGAATAGCCAAGGAAGGGGTTCATAATGAGGAATTACCTAGATCAAGTTGGCCTGTGGATATGGCTGTCAGGTTGTTTAGACTGTGTTCATCGATGTCTGAAGACCCAGTGGCAGTACAATTCCCTAGGCAGGAGGTCCTGAGCTGTAAGAGAGGAAGTATCCAGCTACAAGCACACAGGCAAGAGACCTAGGATCTACCTTCTTATTCTCCATGCTCTTGATTGTGACTGCGAGTCTCTAAGTCCTGCCTTTACTTCCTCAGAGCGAGGGGCTGGGAACTGGAACTGTAGGACCAGTTAAACCAAACCCTTTGTTCCCTAAGGTGCTTCTCGTTAGATTGTCTTCTCATAGCAACAAAACAAAACAAAACATGTTTTCAAAGTTCAAATTCCATTTTATTATAGTGTAATACAATTGGTACATGAATGTCGACTCTTTATTTAGAACATGTGCATGTATAGATGCTTGCATATGTATGAGTGCACATGTGTGAAAAAGTGCATGCACGGATGCATGCATCCATGTGGAGGCCAAAAGTTGAAATTGTCTTCAGAGATTGTTCTTCATTTCACCATCAAGGCAAGCCTCTTACCTGAATCCCAAACTTTCTGATTTTTCTAGTGTAGCTGGCTTGAACCAGAAATCTGTGTTTCAATCTCAAAGGTGGACTTTCCACGTGTATCTGATTTTTTTTTCTTTTTCTGCTTTTTAAAAAGAGAACAAACTATCTTTTTTCATTTTACATACCAATCCCAGTTCCTACTCCCTCCCCTCCTCCCATTCCCTCCAACTTTCTCCCACCCCAACCCCCATCCACTCCTCAGAGAGCGTAAGACACATTGTTTTGGGGAAGGTCAAAGGCCCTCCCTGCTATATCTAGATCGAGCAAGGTATCCTTCCAAAGAGAATGGGTTCCCCAAACCCAGTACATGCAGTAGAGATAAATCCTGGTGCCACTGCCTGTGGCCCTGCAGTCTTCCCCCCATACAACTGTCAACCACATTCAGAGGAACTAGTTTTGTCCTATGCTGGTTCCTTCCCTGTCCAGCTGGAGTTGGTGAGCTCCCATTAGCTCAGGTAGACTGCTTCAGTGGGTGTCATCTTGACTTCTTCGCTCATATTCTCACTCCTCCCCCTCTTTAACTGGACTTTGGGAGCTCAGTCCAGTGCTACCTGGGGGTCTCTGTACCTGGTTTCCATGCAGATTTCTGTCCTTAAGCCTGCCTGAGCCCTCTCCCTAGCCCTCGCGTGGTGACTTTTAATCCTACAACTTGGTTAAAACTCATAAATCTGAGTAGTTTTAAAGAAGTTCCTTCAGAACTTTCTATATATGATCATGCCATTTGTAAATAACAAAATTAATACTTCCCTGAAATGCATGGCTTAGTGTTCAGTAGAGCAGTGAGAGCTTATATCCTTTTATTTTCCAGAGCTCAGAGGATGCATTCCGTTCCACCCTGGACTGCATGTCAGTGTGGGACTTGACAGATGTTCATGATTAGGTCCGCGAAGTTGCTTTCTGGTGTCAGCTTACTGAGGGTTTCTGAGACTAGCTGTCTCGCTGGTTGGTCACAGTGTCTTACATCCTGAGCTTCCTTGTTATTTTTTATTGGCTGTTCAACATTATCGTTTTGTTCGAGTTTGGATTTTTAAAAGCTTCCATTAACGATGTGTGTGCTTTTTCTGGAAGTCCGTTTGATTATTAGGAATATATTGGTCTTCTCAAGGTCATTTTAAAACTGTGACAGGGTAGGACTGATTCACTTTTACTCCAAGAGCGATTTTCTCCCACTGCCCAGGTACGCCTCTCTGGGGTTCCCACTGTTCCCATGGTTTTTAATACTGTCCATTTTAGTTGGTCACAGTTGACACAACTACCTGTCCCACACAAGCTGTTGGAATTATATAGTCTATCAAACCCTCCAAGTACTTACAATCTCATGTAGTTTTTTTTATATGTATGTACAGTTTAACATTTATTTGCCAACTTGTGTATCTGTTCTAGGACACATTTTTATACATGTTTTTTTATCTCTACAATTCAACTTGCAAGTATCTGAGACTCCATTAATTAAACATGGTACTTTTCAGTGAATAAGACACTGTGTCTTGCTGAAAGAGCCTCCTCATTCTACCAGACTCCAGAGTTTCGGTTCTTCAGGTTCATGGTACTTGTGTCTGTCATTCCTTTTTTGGAGTGTGTGACAGTTTTGTTTCTCATGATTTGCAGTATCTAAAAGGGATTTGATGGCCTTCCTCCTGTTTCCTTATTGTTTCCTGTCAAAAAAAATGTTACCACAATGGAATTAGAGCAGGGCTGTTAATGTTACTTTATTTAATCTTATGTTTAATTTATTAGTTTTAATTATGTGTATTAGTATCTGTGTGTTTAGGTACAAACAAGTGTAGGTGTCATTGGATCTCCTGGAAATACAGGTGATTGTGAACCACCAGACATGGCGGCTGGGAAGAAAACTGCGTTTCCTAGAACAGGATGTGTGCTTGACCTGCACCCTTTTGTTATTTTTAAGCAATTGCATTTGATGTTACTTTGGGTCTTCATATATCAATAGTCTTCCTATACTCTTCTAAATTGTAATAATTTTCCATCAACTTCTGGATGTCTAGTTTCTGTGATAAAGAGGGCTCTGCTTTCCCCTGTAAAATCTGGGGGTTTTGCTTCTCGCCAGAGTCTCACATCAAGATAAACTGGAACAGTAGCGCCAGAAAACTAAACCGTAACGTGAAGTTTAAAGGTAATGCAGATGATAATCATCATTGAGCTTGTCCGATAATTCGCAGCTCTTAGGAATACATTACAGTTGACAAAAGTTGCAGAGAGTCTGAGAGTTCAATTTGTAAAGCTGTAGATTGCTCCCTCCTCCTCCCAGGGCGGCTACCGGGAGCACAACTTGTCAAGGGTTCTTCCCAAGACTGGGAAAGGAGTTGGAAATGTGGTTTGTTCCCCCTTAAATTAGGGCTGACTTTTTCTGTATATACAAAAACTATGCTCCTTCCTTTTGAATCTGTTAATGTTATGAGTTACATTGCTAGGGCTTTTAATACTTTATTACCTCAGCCCTTCTAGAGGGTGCCAACTTGGTCATGACTTGCTGTTCAACTAGGGCACAGATTCAGTGTGAACACATACACATGCACACAGAGCACATATGTATAAAAATTTATGTGCAGACATAGTGTGGGGCTCCAAATTAAAAACAGCACAGCAATGGCAGAAAATGTGACTTTTCTGTAAAAAGGAGTTGCTGTAAACTCCATGTTAACTCTTGAGTGCTGAGATGGTCCTTGTCTTTTCTGAATTCATCAATGGGAGTGAGCCAGTGACCGAAGGTGCTTTGAATGGTGGGGTTGAAACCTTTTCTGGTCTGCATTGAGAACACAATCTAAGAAGCACCTCCTTCGTGTTGTGGTTTTAGTTCACATGGCTCGTGTATTAGTTGCTTATTCGTTCAACATTAAACTGAAATGAAAGTCAGTATGGTCTTGGTTATTTTTCTGGGTAGTTTGAATTTAGATTAGATCGCTCTAGCCTAGTTTCACTGCATACCAAAGTGAAATTGTTGTGTACTTGTTTCAAATGTTCTCTGAGATTGACTCAAACTGTGTTTGTGTGTGTGTGTGAAACAGAAAGAGACGGAGACAGAGAGAGAGAGGGAGAGAGACAGAAAGATGGCAAGAGAATAAGGCATATTTGTGTGGTGTATGCCCATACACTGGGTCATGTCAATACAGTGGCAGAGGGGGATGTCAGGTGTCTCTGTGGCTCTCGCTTGTTACCTTGAGACAGGTCTCTCACTGAGCCTGGTACTGAGCTGGAGCTAGCAAGCCACTAGAGCATCCTATCTCCACCCTGTGCAATGCTGGACTTACAGGCATAGACTCTCGTCCATTCCTGGCTTCCTACAAGGGTGTTAGGCCCATGCCCATGTCCTCATGCTTGAACTGAATTGATTTTTATCTTTCTTCTTTGTTTAAAGCTTGCTATCCGTTTCCTTAGGTCTGATAGTTTGCTATTTTTCTTTGTGTTTGTGTAAATTGGAAGGTACATTTTTATTTACTGAATATATTTCTTTAATGATCATAAATTGTTCAGGACTTTTCTCTTTCATCTTTCATTATTGTTGGTGAGAATTATAGCTTCCTAGTAAACAATCTCTTTATGAGTTTCCAACTATCCCACATTAAATTTATTTATAGTTTCATTTTGTTTTGGGGGCTCTTCTATAATTTTACCGTTCTCCTACTTTTCAATCCCAATTTTTATTGATATCCATATAATTTTCTTGATGAATTCTGACAGGACTTAGTGTCTTTTAGTTGCCTTTCCAAGAGTCAGTGTTTCTGTATTCATGGATTGTGTTTTTCAGTTCTTTGAATTTGCCTTGCTTCATTTTTTTCCTTCTTCAGTATTTTTATATTTTAGTTTTACTTTTCTACTTTCCTAAGATAATGCTGTGATGGTCTCTGATTTGTGCCTCTCATTTCCAAACTATGCTATTTTTTTTTTAAAGAAGAGGTTAGCCTTGTGGGCATTTCTTTTTTCTGCCAAGAAGACCTCAAAGTGCACTGGAGCAGAAAGTGGGTGGGCTCCTTTTATTTGGGGCAGTTTGATGGTCCAGCTGTGAAGAGCGCATCCTTCTATGCGCTGCTCGGTCTGTCCTGTATGTCCAGTGCTGGGTACCTGCAGGGTTCAGCATTCACCAGTGATCGACTGTCCTCTTATTTTTCTCGGTGTTGAAATGGGGAGCAATAACATTGGTCAAGCCTCACGATGGCATGGGCTGGTTCTAGTGCCTGAACTAAATGAAGTCTTCATTGCCTGCCCTCTGACCTTAGCCCTAACTGCACCATGCTGGGGACCACAACAATTGACCTTCTAGTGAGGGCTCACCCAAACCTCATCCTTAGTATCAGATCTACAACCAGCTGTGCTGTGGCAGCCAGGAAGAAGAGTGCTAAGTCCTCCAACTCCTGCTTCTAGAAATGCCCTCAGCAGCCCTCTCCCCTCTCCCCTATCCAGACTTCCCCCTGTTCCATCTCTCCTTTTTTCTCCTTGTCTGTTCCTCCAGCCGACATCCCTTCTCCTCACTCCAGCTTCCTAGCTGCTTGTCTAGGCTTCCTCCATCTTCAAGGTTTGCTTCCTGCAGCTTGGCTAAAGTAAACTCAGTGACTGACTCTCCTCCCACGTCTGCCATGAAGCTTCAACTCCATCATCTTCACTTTATCTGAGCTCCAATGTGGGCTCTTTCTGATCGGGCTGGCAACTGTGGATCAGCTCCACTTTGGAAGTCTAGAAAGCATCTTGGTTATTTAACCTAACTGGTTGCTACCAAACCTTTGACAAGGTTTGAGAAGCATTTCAAGACTGCCCTGCCTTGGACACTCTCCTTCAAGCCTTGAATAGGATCTTTAAGTAGCTCTCAGTATAATCAATTTCCAAATTCAAGCCACACATAGTTTCTCTCTTCTTCTTTCTCCTCCTCCTTCTCCTCCTTTTCCCTCCCTCCCTCCTACCTCTCTTCTTCCCTCCCTGTCTTCCTGTTTTTCTGTATCTCCAGGGTCCTTGCTATCTGATATTTTTGAGCTTCCCGTTCCAACTTCCAGGTTCTGGAATTACATATTTTACCACCAGTTCAGTGTGTTCTTTTTCTTCTGTTCTTAAAAGAAAAAAATTAACACACAAAGGATTACACTTTATTATGGTACTTTGGCATATTTTCTAATAAAACCATATTTAAAGTTATTAATCCCATTTTTACAGTGAATTTTCTACAAATGGCAAGAGCTCCTCTGTTATAGCATATTGTTTCTGTGCCAAGAATTAGAGATGAGGATGGCATAGTAAATGTATTGTTTGGGTTAATACAATAAAATACTAACAACGAGAAACAAATGTTAGGCTGCCTCGGGGTGAAGGTATATGGTATGAAAACCATAAGGTCTGAGTTTCATCCTCTGAGAAGAGAACCAGGTCCATGAAGTTGTCTTATGACCTCTATGCCAGCACCATGGAACACACTTTCCCCATACACAAATAAATGAACCAAATATATTTAAATTTTACCTTACCGACCATAATAGCTGTGATGCCCAGGGCAGCCTGAACACACATATGGGCCACACGGTTGCCATAGCAGACATAAACAAAAACATAGTCCTGTTTACTGGCAGGCAGCACAGGTTCCAGGAAAAGCCATTAGCTAAGCTGTCATCTCCCAGGGAGGGCCAGCATCTAAAGGGAATACCTGACATTCCAATATTCAGATAAGACAAGATCACCTGATGTCGCTGAGCTTAGGACTCTCTATGCCCCTTTTGCCAAGATGCCCTCAGATAAATACCAGCCAATCAGGGTCCTGGTCCCTGGAAATCCCCTCACCTCTAACATCTACTGTGATAAAAATCCTACCCTGCCTGGGCTGGACACTCTCTGCTTTCAGCCACTGCATCGGACAGATGGAGAGTTCAAGCTTGAGACTGTCAAATCTTGCCAAGACAGGGTAAGACAGTTTTGAAAATATTTTTGCCTTTGAAAATGGTCTGTCAGTTACTCAAGGCCTTAGTCAAAGTTGGTTGCTCCAACATTGAAAATGAGACTTTGGGTGATTGCCCAGATAGCCGATTGTCTCTGTCATTTGTTGCATATTTTGGAAGTTGTTTGATTACACTTCCTGCTTACTCAAATAATATTATTTCCCTTCTCGGATCTTTGATGGGGTTGAAGATTAGATAGTTGTAGTTACTTTCCTCTCATGATTTGGCCAAGTTATTTATTATACAAGACTTAAACTCATTGGGATAATTATTGAACCATTTATTACATGTTTCTTGCTTGATATATTTGTTCCCATTGTATATAATTTTGTTTTTGGTTTAGAACTCTCTTATTTAAACAAAAGGGAGGTGCTGTGGGGATTCCTATCACCAGTATCCTTTATGTTACCTGCCTACTAGGGCCCGGCCTCTTATACAGATTTACATATTATTTTTAAACCAACGTAAAGCACATGTCTGGCCTCTATCCTGGATGCAGGATTTGGTTGCTGTTCCCCATTTCAGCAGATGATTGTGAGTCTACCCCTAAATAAATAACCCTCTATTAATCTCAATTCTGAGTTAGTGTGGGATTTCTTTTAAGCGTCCTTCTTCACACAGACTGAGAATACCTGTGTTTTCGTTCTCTATCAAGTTCAAAAGTTTATAATTCCCCTTTGACTCGCAAATAATTTCAAAACAACAGTCATATCTTAGAAAATATATAATGGGGGGAGTGCTATAAATAAAACTCTGTTGCAGAGTACTTGGCTTATATGGCTAAAGCCCCGGCTTTAATCCCTGGCACCTCAGAAACTGAATTGGAATGAGTGCCACATGTTTGTTAAGGGTCACTTGTATGGCTCAGTGCATTAGACAGTTTCAACACCTTCCCCGCATCCTTGCAGACAATCGGTGGTTTTTAATTTTGGGTTTCAAGATTCTAGATTCTAAGAACTAAGTATTACAGTCTAAGGTTTATTCCTGCCACCCTTCCTTCCATGACAAGTTCATATTTTAGAGATACATAGGGTCTTTAGAAGACAATTCAGGTGAAATGATGTTCTAAACCAAGTATGCAAGTAGCTTTGTAGGAAGAAAGGGATCGTTTTCTCTTCCTTCACCTATGCACAGATACAGTAGACTGTGACAGCGTGGAGTCAAGATCAGACCTTATAACAATGTTCGCCTTGGGAGAGCCTCAACTTTGAACCCCAGAGTTCACAATAAGGTAAGAAATGGATTCTCATAAGTGGAATTTTGTTATAATAGCTCAAGTAGACCAACATACTAAGTTGCTAATTATTATATTCTTTGAATATTTAATTTTATGTCTATATATACATACATACATGTGAAAACAGATAGATCCACAGGTAGACAGACACATACACATGCATGCACACAAATACTCAGATACATGCTTACAGAGACACACAGACACTCACACACACTCATATACGTACCTTTCTTTTTCTGGAGAAAAAGAACTATGCTAACTTTCACATATGATTTTGAATTTGTCTTCTGTAAATGTCTGTCATGTTTTGCATTAACTGTTTGGAGAAAGAATAAGTGCACATATATTTTAGAATTGCAAGATTCCTCATAAAATGCTTCTTTCAAAATTATGGAGTAAGTCTTTTATTCATAACAAAGGCTTTTGGCCCTGTCAGCTTTGTCTGCTACCTGTAAAGCCACATTACCTTACCATTAACTAGTAATTTCCTTGTATATAATTTTCAACATTATAATCATCATTTATGTGCCATTAAGTTTTACATGTATATCTTGCCACAGTTTTATTTCTAAAGCCTGTTCCTGCAGGTTTCTGTGTATGCTGTCAATCAGCTAGACTATGGACTTCCCATTTGTCTTATTTTTTATGTGATTGAGTTTTTACCTTTATTTTTGTTTTATGTAAATGAGCATTTTGCCTTTATATATGCATATGCACCGCATACAAACCTGGAGCTTGCTTGACGACTCCCAAAGAGCATCAGATGCCATGGAACTGGAGTTCCAAGCGATTGTGAGCAGCCATGTGGGTACTGTGGGTTCTAGTAATTTTAATATTTTAGCATTTATGTATTTGAAGCTCTCCATCTACATCACATAAAGGGCTCAGACCTGTCCCTTTCTTTTTCTTTCCTGTATTGCATGTTACTGTTCCCATGGTGTAGTTCAGGATTATTCTAGGACCTTAGTCAGCTAATGCAAAGCAGAACTGTACAGTATTGTAGAGTGATGGACAAGAAAACCCAGCTTCCTGTTCTTTCAGCAAGTCAGTGTCTCATTTGCTTACACACTGCCAGTATTTTTGATCATTTGTCTCTAAGTCATTATAGTCCTTAAGCCAACTTTCTTCTTTCTGAAGTCTACCCTTCATTGGTCATCATTACATATAAAATTTAGACTGGGCCTTATTTCAATCAGCACTTTCATGTTAGCCATTTGGTTCTCTTCTGTTTTACTTGCCTATTTTTTCCCAAACTACTTCTTTCTTCTCTCTCTCTCTCTCTCTCTCTCTCTCTCTCTCTCTCTCTCTCTCTCTCTCTCTCTCTCTGTGTGTGTGTGTGTGTCTGTGTCTGTGTGTGTCTGTGCATGTGTGTGTGTGTGTGTGTGTGTGTGTGCATGTGTGCGTGAGAGAGAGAGAGAGAGGTTTCTCTGTGTAGCTGTGACTTTTCTGGAACTTGCTCTGTAGACCAGGATCCAAGCTCGTGGAAATCCACCTGCATCAGCTTTCCTGAGTGCTGGGATGAAAGGCGCGCACCACCAACACCAGGGCTTGATCACTTTTCTTGATGTAGTTCAAGGACTCTAGCTGCTCTTGGGAACTCCTCTTCTGACAAACCAATCTGCACGTGTTTCATGCCCCACGTGGTTCTTGATGAGGCCACCTCACCTACTGAACTGTCTTGTCAGTTTCCAGGTTATTTAACAAACTCCTTTGATCTTCAGGGATTTTGAATGAAAGTTTTCTTCCGGGGGGGGGGAGGGGAGGGTGTGGGGCTTTTATTTGCTTAGGTTTTGTCTAATTTGGGACTGAGTGATAAGATGAACTTTGGTTATCTTCTTTGTTTGTGCTTGTTCAAATTCTTTTGATACTGTGTGTTGGATCAAACATTACACACCGAGTTTGTTTATGTTCATGACTAATTCAAGTTGTTCCCTTGGGCATGACTGTGATGGTTATCAAGGCAAGAATACATATTTAAAAATGGACAGCATCATCCCATGGGCTAAAATCTAGGGTTGAATTAAAAAGAAAGCTCTCTGCCTCCTGACGGCAGAGCCAGTGTGTCCAGCTGCCTCACGCTACTGTTTCCTGACTTCCCTGTCATGGTTGACTATTTCATCTAGCTGTGAGTCAAAGCAGCTTGTCATTTGTAAGCTAATTTGCCACAATGATGTGAAACATAACTAATATAAAATTCTCAGTCTACTATGTTCCTTAATTCAGCAAGTCCACCATCATTTTAAAAATATTTCTGCAATAAATTTTCATTGACACGCATTATTTTGTAACACTTGACAGGAGGGAAGGAAAGGCCGATATTCATTGAGTGACTAGATGTAATGGGCACCGCATGAGGGCTTCAAACGGCGCTTTAAAAACTTTGACTGTTTGAAAATTTATGCCTTCAGAAATGAGTTGTGGCCAGTAAATTTCAAAGAAAAAAGAAGGTCGGTAAATCAAGAGCAACATATAGACACAGAAGAGAGATGAGGCTTTCTTTCAGGGCCCTATAAACCAAGAAGAAATAGTATCAAAGACATCATTAAATTATTTTAACATTAATTTATTGCTTTCTAGACAACCTTAGTTATACTTTATACTGCCTAATAAGTAGACTGGAGTTATGAACCCAACTGACAGGAGGTCCTTTTCTGTCTAAAATGTTGGGTTCTCTTCTTCATTTCTCTACACTATGTGCTTTCAAAGAGTTATTTTTACTCAGTTTTTATAAGTTTATTCTTTCTCTAAGGAGATTTTCTGGATGGACTCATTAAGGACAGAGTTTTCTCCTTTGTTAGCTTCAGGTGGCAGGAGGAATGTCTTTAAACTCGCCTTGTTCTTACATAACTCACAAAACACTGGCAACCAGCAGACACCGACTAAGTTCTGAACAGAAGAAAGGGTAGAACTTTCAGAGGTTAAGCTTCTCAGTGGATGAGCCGGAGTGTGCAGTGCTCCCTTTGCCGTGGGTCACTGGTTGCTGAGAAGATTATAGGTGAGTGATATTGGGTTCGCAGTGGTCACAGGGCCATTTTATGTCTTGGAAACATTCTGTAAGTTCTATGTAAGTAAAATGCATGCATTTGTTTTCCAAGTAGAAGATTTCAAAGGAGGGAAAGAGCATGATTTCTACAGTGGTATGGGAATGAATGGGCATTATTACAAATTCTACAAAAGTGTGTCAAGGAATTGTGGCCCTGGAAGAGGCCTGAGTTGCTTGGCAAGCTAATTTGGCAGGTTCCAGATTGGTTGGATAGATTCTTCCTATTCAATACATGGCTGTATTGAGAAAATCACAGAAGGACATCCTCCAAGTGGAGGCAGATCAACATGATAGTTACTGTGATGTTAATGGTCATTTATGGGCCTGGTTACCCACACTATGTGCTAAACTCTCTGTGGTGCTCATCATGTTTTATTTGCTCTTTATCTCCAACTTGACGCACTATGGTAGATAGAAAATTAATATTTAATAAGGATTTGCTGAAAAGCAATCTTAAAGGAAGGCCTATTCAAGCCAGTACCATGGCTAACAGACTCTGAGAAAGGACCTTGTTGCATCTTCAGAAAAATGAATATCAAACTAAGGCAACTGGGAAGTCAAAATCCATTTATTTCATTTCATGGAAACTTTCCCATGTTTATTTTATACACAGTATAATCTTAGATAACTGCCTAATACATAGCAATAATCATAACCAAATGTGTGATATCCTGGAATTTTTAAAATTGCTTTGAAATTCATTATATTTTCATTTCTGTGTTGGTCGATTATCTAATATAATATAAAGACACAGTGTCAATGGTACTACCTTATGTTAATTAGTTTTGATATTCCTTGCATTTTCCTTGATTTTTGAGGCCTGGAAAAGAGTTGTCCAATTACACCTCCTTTGTATGTGTAGCTTAGTTGTTTTTCCCACATAGGTCATAGCAAGAGGATAGACTGCCACACCCTTCATTATGGTAACAAGTCTCTGCCATGGATACAGGTTGGATGTTGGATTGAGTGGTTTCTGGACAGAAGATCCTGAAAGCTGGTCCTTAGCCTAGTTTGCAACTGCATGCCACTGTGGAGTATCAGGGATGCCCATCTGGTGAGGGAGAATTGTCTGTATTTTGTCAATCATGTTTTAAATAAACGCTGATTGGACAGGCAGGAAGTATAGGTGGGTCAACCAGACAGGAAGTAGAGGCAGGGTGATGAGAACAGGAGGATGCTAGGAAGGAGGAAGCCCATTCCTCCCACTCCTGCCCAAACTCCGAAGAAGCAACATGTGACCTGGAAAAGAGTTGTCCAATTATACCTTCTTTGTGCGTGTAGCTTAGTTGTTTTTCCCACATAGCTCATAGCAAAAGGATAGACCACCACATCCTTCATTACAGTAACAAGTCTTTGCCACGGATACAGGTTGGATGTTGGATTGAGTGTTACTGTGAAAGGTACTGAGCCACATGGCTAACATAGATCAGAATAATGGGTTAATGTAAGTTAAAAAAGCTAGTAAGTAGCCTGAGCTAATGGGCCAATCAGTTTATAATATTATGGAGTCCTCTGTGTGATTTTCTTTGGGGCTTCCTGGCTATGGGGTATTAGGCAGGACATTAACCCCAACAAGTCGGCCCCTTGTGTTACACCCATTCCTTCTAGTTTACATAATTCCACATTTTTCTTAGGTTTTTAATTTCTCCTTCCTTGTGATACCAAATGGACAGTGAAGCAGCCTTTAGCAACCTTTACTTGTGGATGAAGTTCACAAAAACCTAAAATCTGCTGTTTTTTATTTTTTCTTAAGATACATTCTATATTATATATTTCAATATATATATTACTGAATTTTCTTCTCAAACTGTGGAAAAGTTTACCAACTGCTGATGGTGATCTGGTTTTATAAAAATTGAGTTGCTCACATTTAAGAGATTTCAAATAGTTTTAACCTTAAGATGAAACCTCTCCAACATTGTCAGGTCTGAATGCTAAGAAAGTAAATTTCCTCTGAATTAGCATGACTCTTTTTTTTTTTACCCTATTCAGTATTATCCAAAGTCGTGTGTTTGTACAGCATAGCCCCTGGTTTCTGGTGTTGGGATTTATCACTCTAGGGAAATATTCAGTGTGCACTGTGTATTGTTTTAATTGTGAGTATACACAATGCCACAGTGATATATACTATATGCTCTCAGAAACTTGACGTTTATATACATATAAATAGCTTTAAAATTAGGCCCTAAAATAAAAACTACATTTCTGTTATTCTTTATTAAATATTTTTCTCAATTTTTGCTTTACTGGTTTTTATTATAATAGCTGTACGGTCCTCTGTCAAGGTCAACCCGAATTCTCTTGTCTCACTTTCAAGTGCCAGCCACACCAGGCTCTAAATTCATGTTCATTCATGTTCAAGACTGACAGCAAAACTAGAATTCACTCTGATTTTATTTTTTTATCTCTGCCTATGGCTTTCTCCTATCCCCCTACGTTATGTTCTCTCTCCACATTCAGGACTTTTATAAAAACCATATTAACTTTAATCATATCGTGGCTTTGCTCTAAGCCCCACTTGAGCTTCCCCATTCAGGCCATGGAGCTCTTCCCATCAGTCCCTGTGATCTCCCAGCGCCCCCTCTCGGGACAGTGTGCCACGCTGGACTCCTCCTGTGTTCCATCTTTGCACTGTTGCTCTTGTTCTTTTTGTTCTGGAATGTTCTTCTGTGGCTTCACTTGACGTGTCCCTTTTCTTCCGTAAGTCTAAGGTACAACGCCTTTCGGTCTATCTTCCTCTACCTATTATAAATGAGTAATCTTATGTGGTGTTGTCTATCTACTATTCCTTATGTTTAGTATTTCCAGAACATTCTTTGCTTCATTACCTGCCTGGTCTCCACTTTCACACAGACTCTAAACTCTATGAAGACAAGGATTACTGCTGCTGCTTCCCACCACACAGCACATCCTGTCTCAATATTGTTCCTGATAAGATAAAGTATTCAGTAAATACATGCTCAGTAAATGAATTCTCTTAAAAGAGTTGTTTCATTTGCTTGGTAGGTTGCCTTGATGGTAATCTTGCTTTGAAGTAATTACTTTGTTTAGAAAAGCATGTGTGTTGTGTTCAGTATTCAGAAAGAGTAAACGGTTGAATAATGTATCTTCCCTTGGCTTGTAACATCCTTAAAACTAATTGCAGCAGCTAAACTTTAGGGACAGCACAAGCATCAAGAGTGTGTTGTTTCTGCAGCATTGGAGGCCAGGTAGCAGTACTGTCCAAGTCACCTCCTAATAATCTCCTCATAATGATCAATCCCTAAAAGGGGGTTCAGCTGCTTCCTGTGCTTGAAATCTAAATCTGATTAACCATTCAAAATTCTTTTTTTCTCGTGTGTGTGTGTGTGTGTGTGTGTGTGTGTGTGTGTGTGTGTGTGTATGTGTGTGTGTTTATTGTTTGGGGGAGGTCGTACAAAGGAAATCCTGAGAAGGGAGGAGGTACTCTTAGTAGGTGGGGAAGAGGGTAATGGAATATACTTGACAGGCAAGCAGAGTAGGGGATGCGACCAGCTAGAGAGGAGATGGGGAGGAAGTGAACTAATGAGAATAAAGTGTAATTATACATACTTGTGATGCAGAATGCTTTTGTTTGGTTATTCCATAGAGACCAAAATAGTTCTTTGTCCACTTGGAATTTGGGAGCTAATAATATACATTTGTAGATATGGGTATCAGATTCTTGTGGAAATTTCAATTTATTATAAACATGACTTCATAATATAATTAAAATTTGAGTCCATGGTTTTAGCTCTTTACTGGAACCTCAACATTTTGGACACACATACAATTGACTGGGGATATCTTTTGCATCTTTTGCTTCCCCAATAAATTAAATGTGTGTATTTATTCTTGTTAAACTTCATAGAAGGTAGATTTGATATTTTTATAGCATCTTTAAATACACTCAATAAATACATAGATGTGTCTAAGTTGGGGCTAAGGGTTCAGAATGAAGCTCCATTGCTGAAGTATTTGCCTAGCATTCACAAAGCAAGTTGGATATGTAGTACCACATTAATCAGGCATGTGGATAATACCTGTATCCCACACTCAAGCATCACAGGCATCCAGTGGATTCAATCTACATCATAGCGCCTGCATCTAGGGCTCAGGGAACATCACCCATGGTTGAGGGGATGGTGGTGATACAGATTATAGGAACCAGATGCCAGGACAACTGCTGTGAAGCAGGCTGCTATGGGAGAATGGTCTTGTACACTGTAAAGATTTGTCACTCATATTGGTTTAAAACAAAATGCAGTAGTCAGGAAGGAAGTACAAGTGGGGCAACCAGACTGGGAGAATTCTGGGAAGAGGAAAGGCAGAGATGCAGTCACTAGTCAGATGCAGAGGAATCAAGATAAAAATGCCTTACTGTGGAAAGGTACCAAGCCACATGGCTAAACACAGATAAGAATTATGGGTTAATCTAAGTTGTAACAGCTAGTTAGTAATAAGCCCGAGTAATAAGCCAAACAGTTTATAATTAATATAAAGCTCAATGTGTTTAATTGGGGTGGGCTCGTTGTGGGGTCAGGTGGGACAGAAACTTCCATCTAGAGCAGCCTTTTATAGAAATGGCTGCATAAAAAGGTTTGAACACTGGCAATATTACTAGAAGTGCTAAAGCAGATGGGGTAAGATCTCATGGTGCCACACACCTAAACAAGGAGCTATAGGCAACAAAAGATTACCAAGAGAGGGAGAGTTAGCATATCCCAGGAAAAAGTCTTTTAATTGGTTTTCCAATACAAAGTGGTCAACCCTGAATCTATATACACACAAGCAACAAAAGAGATGTAGTAGGTTGTGTTTATATAAACACACACACGTCTTTAATGGTAATAATATGGTGTGGGACATTGGTCTGTATTCTGTCAATTATATTTTAAATAAATGCTGATTGGCCAGTAGCCAGGCAGGAAGTATAAGAGGGTTGAGGAGAACAGAAGAATTCTGGAAAGAGGAAAGCTCTTTCTGCAGTTCTTTCTGCACCACAGAAGAAGCAAAATATGACTGCCCAGCTGAATAAGGTACCGAGCCACGTGGTTAACACAGATAAGAATAATGGGCTACTATAAGTTATAAAAGTTATTAAGAAGTCTGGACTAATGGGTCAATTAGTTTATGACTAATGTAGACCGCTATGTCATTTCTTTGAGACTTAATGACTGGGCAGGACAGAAAACTCAGACAACAATAATAAGGGAAGAAGAGGCTGTCAATTGTAGAGTGAGGGGGAGACATGTAAGGAATTGGAGAGAGGGGTCTGGGGAGTGTGCTGAAGGGAAGAAAAGGAAGGGTAAAGCAATGGTCATTTTATTTTAATTTCAAATATAAATAAAAATTAAGTGGAGGCAGGAGGGTCAGAAGTTTTGATCACTCTCCACTACATATCAAGTTCAAGAAGAGTTTGATCCATGTGAGATTTTCCTTGTCACAAAATCCACCTGATGCGAAAAACTTGAGTAGTGTCTACTGTGTGAATTATTCCTGAACAATGAGACCACAACCTATCTGCCTTCCTCTTGGACTCAAGTAGTCCCTGAGACCAGTCAAAGCTGGGCATGGTCTCCGGCAATATCTGTGTGTTCACGGTGTAAGTGGTCCTCAGCGTTCTCTTCCTTCTGCATTTCTGACTGGATGACAATGGTGTATCTGAAAAGTAGGTCCAAAGAATGGAAATTGGTTCCCTGAATCATCTGTCCGTATCTTAGCCCCAAAGTCAAACACATATAACATCAACTTTGAACTTGTTATGAATGAGAAACAAACTTATATTTAGTTATGGTACTGTGATTCTGTGCCAACAATAGTTGTTATATTCACTGGCTTAAAATGAATATCATTATGTGTATTACATCATAGGTATTGCTTATGTTATTACAGTGCTTATTTTTTGGTCATTTTACATATGAGGAATGTGAAGAACAAAAAAGATTTTGAAGGATTGAGCAAACGTACTCAGTTTATAGAATATAGTAGCTTATAACTAAACTAAATCTAAGGGTTTACATATTGTGCATGAGTTAAAGCATGACCTTCAAACTAGTCCCACTGCATGTTTTTCTATAAAGTTTTTTGGGTTACTGTCCACACATTACTCTGTGTACTTTCTCAAACTGCTCAGTTGCTACAGTGTTAGAGATAAGTAAATGGAGCAGAGTCCATACAACTAGTAAAGCTTAACATAACTGGTATCTAGCTGACCTGTATAATATAGTATATTCTGCGGACTTCCAAGGTAACTCTCATACTAGATACAATTAAAAGCCAGATCTTAATTTTATATCCGTATACCATCCCATATTAATTGGAATTTAGGAAAGTTTATTAACTTCATGTTTCTACTTTTTGTATTTTCCTGTTCTATAATATGCTTCATGAATTGCCCTCCTTCTCATCTACTCTTTGGAAGTTGATGGTTCAGCTTCTCCTATTGCTCTCAACATTACCTCCTAGAGGAGTTTAGGAAGTGAGATTTAGGGTGAAGTGGAGAAAGACTACTCACGTGTTTTATCACTGCCTTAACCTTATGTCAGTGATGAGAAGAAGAATACGTAGATGAGTTTGTCCCCTTAGATTCTATCCCACCTTGTTTAATCCACACCCAGGAGAACAAGGGATAAGACCTAGTGTTTAGCCGAAGTTCATAAAGTTTTTCTTTTCTTTTTTGTTCATTTGATTATTTGTGTTTAACCTTTTCTGCCTGCAGCATTTCTGTCTTTAACAAAGGTCAGTAGTGCACTTGACCCTGTTACAAGTGAAGTCACGGCCAAGGATCAGCCTGGACCACGCAGGAGACCTTACTTTTCCCATACAATCTTTTCCCATAGTCATTCTTAGCACTTTTAACACAATGCCGTGAAGACATGTGAACCATGTGTGAACACTGTTGGCACTGCCCAGGTCCTAGTTTTTGCATGTATGTTTGTAGGTCTACGTTGTCTCATCAGTTCTTTCCCACTTTGACCAAAGAAGGTGCTGATGAAAATTAATATACAAACATCTTTAAGTCTATTGTAATTTGTTTTTTAAAATTGTATAGTCATTAATAATTAAGTTGCCAATAATCAAAGCTAAATTTTCTATCAGCACAGGTAATCTGACAAACAAGATTGCTATAACAACGTAAGACAACCCTTGAATCTCTAAGAGAAGAAAAAAATCCAAGAGGCTCATAGCAGCAAATTTTATTAATTTCCTAAAGCAGTTAGCTTTGCGTTACTGCAACAAAATAACATGACTATGTTAGTGAAATGATAAGGCTTACTTGGTTCAGCACAGCCCTGGCATCTCTGTATCACTGCAGTTAATAGCAATGGCAACAGTATGTTTCTGGGTTAATCGCCACATGATGAACAGATCAGAAACAACGAATGAAGCCAGCCTATTACCTCATGTGAATTCAAGGTGGTTGTATAAGAACTACCTAGCAAGTGTATACAAGTTGACCAGTGATCTAACAATTGGACTCATTTCTAGAAGGTTCTCCAGCACCCAATTGCATCTACCTTCTTCTGCAGCACAGCAGAACTCTGGAGGAAACAAGCCATATCCACACTGCAGCCTTTCTTCATGGTAAGTTGTAGCTATGATTTCCTTTACCAGGGGCGTGGAGATAAACCAACGCGTAAGTCCTTGAGTCCCTAACATACATGTGAAAGATGGGAATGGCTACATATGCCATTCGGTGAGAGTTTGTCAGGGTAAAATGAGGTAGGTGATAGAGCAGGACAGTTAACAGCCTCCTACGACCTCAGCACATGTGTGCTTCGTCATGCGCACACCCAGAACCACGCATACACATAGGAATTAACACATTACACCACCACACTACACTACGTCCATGCACATACATTTTCTTGCTCACACACACCCACATACACATAGGAAACTGGCTTTCTCAGATAAAACAAAGGAAACACCTGTTTTGAATTTATATGAGGAAATGTTAAGTATCAGGAAAAATAAGATACTAAGTTATTTTCTTAATAGACTGCGAAGTAAATATGGGGCGGAATTAAATGGCAATGCTGTCACTTTCCTCTTCTGAAAATAGATGCCAGTGTGCTCACATCTCCATGTTTGGCAGCATTACTTACAATAGCTCTGCCTGGGAGCATTGGAGGATAAATAAAGGAAATGTGGAGATATATATCCATAAGGAAGAACTCAATTGTGTCGTTGCTATGAAAGTGGAAGCAACTGGAGGTCATCATGTTAAATGAAAGAAGCCAGTTTCTCATGATGCTGCAGTCAAATCTCTCACGATTCCTTTCATATGCTAGGACATAGAGGATAGACTATTAGGATATGTAAGATTGGGGGTAGAGAGATGGCTCAGTGGTTAAGAGCATTGACTATTCTTCCAGAGGACCTGAGTTCAATTCCCACCAACCACATGGTGGCTCACAACCATCTGTAATGAGATCTGGTGCCCTCTTCTGGCCTGAGGGCATACATGGAGGCAGAAAGCTGTATACTAATAAATAAATAAATAAAATCTCAAAAAAAAAGATTGGAAGTAGTCGAGAGGAAAAGTGGGTGATAGAGGAGATGAATACTATTATATTATATTAATCATATTATTATATACATAATATATGTACATAGACATGTAAGGAAACCTGTGTTCTGTATAATTACCTCTCCTACTTCTCCTACAATTATTAACAAAGAGGCAGAATATGTTTTTATATTGATTCTTTATTACTGAGAGTCTTGTATGCATACAATTTAAGGTGATCATATTCACCACCATTTGTCCACCCAACTCTTTTGTTTATCGCCCCCCCACACACCCTACTCTGAGGTTTGTGTCTCCTTTTGCTACAGATTTATCTGAGTTTGGGGCAACAAAACAGAAGGGTGTCTGTCAAATGACTACTGAAGTGTTTCCCCAAATCCTGCGGGACCCGGCTCTTAGTCTTTAGCCCTTCTGATTTCTTCTAAACTCCGGCTTCCGTAGTCCTGCAGCATCCTGAAGCTAAAGGAGCCTGTTACAATTGCTAGGAATGAAATAACGACGTGAGAAACTTTGCTATTCTTCTGTGAGGAGCGTGAAATACCTTCTTCAACTTTCTTGAAAAAACTATTGTAGATTCCAGAAAATCCTTCTTATACTTAGTATATCATCTATCTATTGTCGGTTCTACATTTCCAGTAAGTTATGTGTTACGGTTATTTTATGAGCTGACCTGAGGATCTATCTCCATGGAAATACTTGTGAGTCTGACAAAATGAAATCTATAATCACGTACAAAATGTATTTTAAAATGAAAAACATTTGAATCTTAGAGATGCCTCTTCATTTTGGTCCTACCACACAGACTGTGTTTTACGGAATGGTTAAGATTGATGGTCACTGTCAGTGTTTATGATATGTGTATCATTATTGCCAAGTGTTGTAACATGAAGCCCTCAGGTATTTTCATCCATGAATCCAAATCTCTGTGTTACGAAGTTGGACAATTCTGATTCCTTTTACTACTTTTATTTTCACCATTTCCTTCAAATACAGAATGTTTAAGTCATGGTATTTTTCAGTGTTTTTCTTGCTTGTGTTTTTCACTCTCCACAAGTTCCTACATTGTGTGACTAGGATATTTGGCACCATGGCAAGTGACTGCTCTATTTACTTTTTGCCTTTTGGCTTTTTCCTCCTTTCTCTACTTTGGTAGGAATAATTTTGTCATTTTATCATTAAGTAAACTAACTTTTGCTCCTTTATTGCCTAATCCAATATAGTCATCTGGGAAATTTTCCATATGGGACTTTGTATTTCAAGTCTCCGTGGCTTCGTTTGTTTCTCTTTTATAGTCTGTTCCTCTCTTTGTACCTGCTTTCCAGCCAATTCTTGGCTATTGGGGATTTGGGCTTATTGTCCCCTTTAAAGAGGGTTGAAAAGATTTTGAACAAGTGAAATAGTTACGAGTCAGAGGGTGAACTTGACCAATTTATATGATCAAATATTTCTCAGGCATTGGTGAGAGACAACAGGAGAGTGGCTATAAACTGTCACTGAGAAGTGAGGAGAAGAGAGGACTGAGAGGTATCTGGAAGACACACTGATGTCTCCGGCTCTTGCCACCTGTTTTCCAGCCTGTCTGAACTCACTGGTACCCGCTGTCCTTCAAACATTCTGAGCTCTGTGGTTGGAAGGCATTTTCTCTCAACCTGAAATCTTACTCATTCTCCCAGTCATTTGAATCCAGACTCCTCCTCCTCTTTTAAGGCTTCTCTATCCTTACACAATTTGAAATAGTACCAAACATTTAGCAATCCCTTAGTGTGTAATATTATTTGCAAGAAATTACGTGGGATATTATTTTTTGCAGTGTGAACTTTTCTTAAGATATGGAAAGCTATCAAATCATTCTCGATAGGGTATTGGTGACAGACCAAAGTAATAGTTCCTTTAGAGTTGAGGTTGGTGAACCAATGAGTTTATTGGTTAGAAAACATAGGTGAGAATTACTTATAAGAGCATAAATGAATGCATGAGGCCCACAAAGTCATGCCCATGGAGAACCTCACCAAAGCATAAATAACTGCTTTCTCATAGCCACATGGATAGGGTTCTATTTTTACTTCCTGTATACGGTTCCACTTCTCCAAGCCATATGCAGCTGAGACAACCATATGCAATAGAACCCTGCTGGTCAGGAGGGGTGTGCAGGAGGACTCATCAGAGTTTTCTATGATGTTGATCAAGCCATTCTCAAGGCATGTCAGCAGGTCCCTTGGGTCACCGCAGCTGCACTGATGAAGATGGTAACAGCTGTTATTCTGAAGACAGCATCCCACATTGGATTAGTTTCTGTTATGCTTATAATTTGATTTTTTCTGTCCTCTTCTTTCCTTAGTTTGGGACTGGGAGAAGAGTAATTTCTGTGAAGAAAGCAGAGAGCAAATGTTTTGGAGGCTTCTGCTTTTGTCCCTGTTTCTTCAATGATTTGGAAAGCAGCCTAGGATTAGGTGTTGTCTTTTGGGAGAGTTAAAGAAGTTTGGGTCTGGTCACATGCTGAGGATGACTATATTGAATTAGGCAATAAAGGAGCAGTGTGGCAATTTCTCAGAAAATTTAGGAAACAACCTTCCTCAAGACCCAGTAATACCACTTTTGGGTATATATCCAAAGGATGCTCAATTGTGCCACAAGGATATGTGCTCAACTATGTTCATAGCAGCATTGTTTGTCATAGCCAGAATCTGGAAACAACCTAAATGCCTCTCAAGTGAAGAATAAAAAAGAAAATGTGGTACATTTACACAATGAAGTACTACACAGCAGAAAAAAATAACAACAGCTTGAATTTTGCAGACAAATGGGTGGAGCAATAAAAATACCATTTTGAGTGAGGTAACCCAGACACAGAAAGACAATTATCACATATACTCACTCATTAGTGGTTTTAAACATAAAGCAAAGAAAGCCAGCCCACAAATCACAATCCCAGAGAACCTAGACAACAATGAGGACACTAAGAGAGACTTGCATAGATCTAATCTACATGGGTAGTAGAAAAAAACAAGACCTTCTGAGTGAATTGGGAACATGAGGATCTTGGGAGAGGGTTGAAGGGGAGGAGAGAGGCAGGGAGGGGAGCAGAGAAAATGCAGAGCTCAATAAAAATCAATAAAAAAAGAAAAAAAGAAATTGGAAAAGTTCTTTTTGCTCCCAGTTTTATGATGCACTCAACAGAAACCTAACAAGTTCCAGCTTCGGTGTTCCTCCTTTCCGGCTGTTTTACCTTTAGCGTGCTTTCCAATCAATTATTTTACTTTTCTTCATTATTATTTTTGACCACTGTAGTAGAAATTGGAGAAGCAGAGACAGAATCAATTAAAATGGACTGGGGGATTTAGACAAAATATACAGTGGCTAAGTATTGTACAGTTTTTCCCGGTAAAGAGCCCGAGGTCTCCCAACTTTATGTTCCCCACTGGTCCTTCAAGACTCAACCACGACATTTTCTTCTCCTGTGCCACCGCACCCACCCGGCCAGTCTGGGGAGCAACGCTCTGCCTTGTTATCACTGCTTCCTGCTGCTTCTCTTGCTTAGCTCCTCTTACACTTAGGATCTTCTAAGTGATGCTCCTACATTAATTACAGTATATTCCTCGGAGGGGAAAAATCTTATTCATGATCATTTTGCTCAATACTTTTTTAATATCTTAAAATTATCTTTTGACTCAAAGAACAAAAGTTAATAATAACTGAAAAATCAGGATTGTTTAGGTCTATGTGGGAGAAAATCTGGGGCTACCTTAGGTAAAAATATAAGATACTTTAATTTTTTCTGTAAGGGATAGGCAGTATGTGTGTGTATGCATGAAAATAAAGCATACTGTTTTATTATTGATCCTAGGGACTGTATTGATTCTTCCTTGTGCCCTAGGCTAGTTAGTATAATTGATGTATAATGATTTAGCATGATGGAATAGACATCACAATCCTTGGAGAATAGAAGCCACACAGCACACTTGGAAAGTTTACTTTGGAGAGGGAAGCAGATGTCCCATGTAGATCTGGAAGAGTGAAAATCATCCTATGCTCGATTGCTGCTGCCGACAGGGGTCCTCCTTTCCCCAGGGCAGACAGAGGGCGGCTTTCTTTCCTCTTCCCACAGAAATGGCTCCACTTAAGGAAAAACTTGAAGGAAGGGAGGGGCTTAGTCAGCATGTGGGATGGAGATAGCCTATTGGGACTGAGTGCAGAACACAGAGAAAGGTAGACGGAGCTTAAGTACAGTCCCCTGGGTCATAGCTTCTTGGTTTTCTGCACGATCTTCAACAGGGAAAGCTGGGCACCCTGGAGGATTATTTTAGGTAATCCACCGACTCAGGGCATGAGCATCATTGCAGACTGCATTCTTAGCCTGACAGGAAGGTGCTCTCTGCATTACCCTCAAGCCAACTTTGAGTTCACCCACACTTAATAATAAAAGGAACATTTCCACACAGAATTCACTCTTCTCTGCAGTCTGAATGATCTTCCCCTGTGCCTCTGATAGATTAAACACAATAGAAGCCAATTTTAACTCTAATATAATGTTCTCTGTAGGAGAGGATGGCTGAAGTTTAATTACAATTATTTTATGCCAAATGTGTGTGTGCACACTCCAGCATGGGATATGATTCCTCCAAACTTCCCGTCTCAGAATCAGCCTACGAATACAGTGGCCATATGCAGTAAATTGTCAAGGAGCGTGTCGCTTTGGGGCTGTAATCCAAGCAGAGGACCTTGGCAGCCGCAGAAATAAGTTTCAAAAAATCTAATAAACTCAGAGCTTTTGTGCATTTCCAATGTTTGTTTTGGTTTTATTTTGTTTCTTCAATTATGAAAATGTACTGAAGAGGGACAAATAAAATGTGGGCTATGTTGTATAGTCTCTTCTGTGAAGGCCATTTCATTGCCCTTATTCTCTCTCTCTTTTCCTTTCCCTCTCCTTCTCTCCCCCCCCCCCCCATAGAATAAAACTCAGTTCCTCTGAGACTTCAAGTTCAGAATACGTTCAAGAACATGGAAAATTTAACCATGTCCACATGGCTTTAAATACATTTCCTCTTTGCAATTATCCTTTAGAGTAGGCAGGAAGCCATGTGTTTCGGGCTTTCTGCTAACTGCGTGTCTCCTAAATCACAGATTCGAAAAAGTACTGAAGAGTGTCGTATATTTTCTAACTTCGATTTGACATCTGATACTTTCTATAGCCTGCTGTGTATTTCATATCTATGCAAGTGGGGTGGGGTTGGTAGTACAGTGAATTCTAGTAACCGGAGAAGTGAGAGAGATCCCTTGGACACATGTGCTCTCCAATGCTGTTGGGCAGCTCCTAGACACATGACCAACATGGAAGCACAGCTAGGACCACATTACAAAAGGAATAAATTCTGTTTCAGGAGCTGCTCTAATATGTAAGGTGCACACGGGTGAAGATTCTTTCACAAGCATTGGGAGTGAAGGGAGTTTGTAAGCGAGCCTGAGTTACAGCGGGTGGGCGGTGGAGAGCCCAAGAGGAAGAGGACTTTGATAAGCCAAAAGATTCATTTTGCTGAGCAATAGGATGAAAATGTCCCAACAATACTGTATTTGCCAGGAAAATGCACCTCTCACTTTCTCTCTTGTTTTTAAATGTCAAAGGAGTACCTCCTCCTCCTTCATTGGGCTCAATACTTGCCATTGGCAGTCTCCAGTGCGCGAAGGTCCAGTGACGCCTCACCCAGAGTAGGCCACGGTTTTGCCTCACTAGAGATTTATGTTATCATGGTGAGGATGGGCAGAGCTGTAAAAGTGCTGACGTGGATGATTCCATGACTAAAATGTGGAGAGCAGCCGAGTAGTGCTTGTAAGGGAATACTTGACGTTGCTTTGACCCAATAAAGCCCAGTATCCACCCAAAGGCTGAGTTTTCTCCACGTGGTGTAGCTTGGTGACGTTTTATGTCTTTATTACTATCATAAACTATAACGATGAAAAAGAAATTTTAATTTTAATGATAGCACTACGATGTATTAGTATAAACCCTTACATTTTATAGCAAGTAACATATATACATTTATATCTGTATGTTCATATGTATTCATTTATAATATTAGATATAAAGAAGTAAGAGCATGGGATTTAGATAAACACATTGTATTGTGGCATATATACAAAATTTCACTTTAGTTTTACAAGGAACTATAATTATTTAAAGTAAACATGCCTAATTAAATTTATTTTTCAATTGCTCTATATGAAAATTAAATAATACAGTCACATAAAAATAGTTGATTATGTTAATATTGTTATGATAAATATAGTTAAAACATTTAGATACATTCTTACATATTTTATTTTTTTTCAGACTATTCACCTTGAGTTCACAATTCAAACCTTGTGTTTACAGTTAATGAAGTAATAAAATGATATGGAAATTGCTTCACCATTTCCTTTGCTTCCAAGCAGAGCAAAATTGCTTAAATAATAATTTCTAGGAAGGATATTGCGTTTATACTTTCAGTGTTGAGCATGTGGGGGCTGTGTGTGCTTGCATGTGTGTGTGTGTGTGCATATGTGCATGGATAGGAACATGTGCATGCTACAGCCCATGTGTGGGCATCAGAGGGCAGCTTGGACATGCCAGTTTCCTCTTTGAATTACATGGACTGCAGGGGTTGGAATCAGGTTGGCTGGCTGGTGGCATGGCACGCTCTTCATTTAACCCCCTGAGCTATCTCACTGGCTGAAGAAACGTTTAGACACCGTGTATGTAGCTTGATATTTTCCTAATGTGTCTCCTTTGTTCTATTTCCACATGAGTGGAGGAATGAACTAGGAGATCGTGCAAGGCTTCTGCAGCTAACCTGGGTCTTCCCCCTTGACTTCTCATTTCTGCTAAGACACACTTACTTTTTTGAGTACTGATGATTTGAAGATATCAGAAAAGTTTATTGAAATGCAAGTAGTCTTGGGAGGAATAGCATCATGACATATAACCCTGTAGGGTTTTTATTTTTAATTATTAGTAATTCTTAGCTCCAAGGTGAGATAAAAAAGGAAACGCAATGCAGATTTCCGAAGGAAGAATGTGAGAACGATAGATTATAGAAAGGGTACTACAGATACCAAGCACAGAATTGTATAACCAGATTGGTGTAGGGCCAGCTATCTTGTTTCCAAGTTTGAGACCTTCTAACTATGTGAAAACTTGCACCACGAAGGCTGATGCAATGGTTGTGCATGTATTCCCAGATTAGTGTTCTAACTATAAAACTTTTGATATTCAGTGAATTGTGAAACTTCTTCTTATTAAAATTTCATATACTGAAAATACTTTATTCATTTTCCAGGGACTTATTTCTTTTGGGGACTGCGGTCTCTCATACCTCTTCACCCAAGATCCAATGCTTTACATTGCCAAGCATCCTTTCCCATATCTTAACTTTTAATGCATTGCTCACTTCCATCTTTTGCTTCCCTGGATTTCAACTCCACTTGCTTTAAAAGCATCAACTTCCAGGCTCCGAGCCCTCCGATTTGACCTTCTGCATATTTATCTTGTCTTTCACAGCTTATTGGGTGCTCTTTATAGGAAGGGTTGTTCTGTGAGTAGTCCCTTTCATTACATGTTATTGCTGAAGTACTCTGTGTTTACTATCCGATAAAGTGAGCAGAGGAAACCACAAACACGTTCTAGAATCATCCGCTGGAAATGGAGCTCAAGGGACTGACGGTAACTGAAAAGGAGACGTTTTCTAGGATTGACTAGGTTGTGAGCCCAAAGAGGTGGACATGAATTTTCAGGTTTTCTTCTTTCTCTCTCCTGTTGTACTTGGCCTCAGATTCAGGCACAACAGTAAATGTCTGTGGCAGACCAGAAAGACTGAACAAAGAGGAGCTGAAGGTACTGGGAAACGCCAGAGATCACAGAGTAAGAGGCAACTCCATGAATTCGCTCAACGGCTCCTGACCTTTCTTCTGGGCTGTATGTGTGTGAACATAAACTCAATATGCAGGGCAAAGATCTGAGGATGGAACTGGTCTAATGGCAGAGCAGAACCTCTGGTTCCAGACAGACAACTGCTAATAATTAACACTAACACAATGACTTTCAAATGGGATTGATACTGAAATCACCCAGTTTTCAAGAACTTGAGCATAATCTAGGTAACTGCATACCAAAGTAAAACACATTTTCCAATATTTAGTAAGGTAAGACACAAAGCACCACACAAAATATTCAAAATTTTTATGATAGAAAGCAAAGTTACTCAGAATATAAATAATCAGGGGTAAGTCTGCTCACCTGAAAAAATAAAACAACAATAACAAAAAAACCCCAAAAACCAGTGAGTGCCATTACTATCACAAATTTTGGGATAATTTATTGGTTTAGGAGGTTCTTCTGTCTATGTGTTGCTTTTATTGGTTGAATAAAGAAACTGCCTTGGCCTTTTGATAGGGCAGCACTTAGATAGAGCAGACTGAACTGAATGCTGGGAAGAAGGGCAGTGTGGCAGACACCATGAATCTCCTGCCTGAGACAGACATAGGTTAGAATCTTGCCGGTAAGCCACAATCAAGTGGTGATACACAGATTTAATAGAAATGGGTTAATCAAGATGTGAGAATTAACCAATAAGAGGTAAGAGCTAATGGGCCAGGCAGTGATTTAATTAATACAATTTCTGTGTGATTATTTCTGGTGTAAGCTCTCACAACATCTAACAAGAGCTTCCTCTTTATCTAACAAGATATTAAAAGATCTAGTGTCAGAATGTTGCACATAACATTTGTGAACTGGCTTGACATAAGTAAAAAGAAAGAAAATCTCAACAAAGTATAACAGATATAAAGAAAAACTCAATTAATAGTTTAGACCAAAAGAAAGCAATGGAAATGGAAAGCTTATTGTAGAACGAAGCTGTCAGTGAAACCTGTGAATTTGAGGTAGATCAATAAATGAGAAAAATTTCTAATTAGTCTATAGTCAAAGAAGTCTCAAGAGAAATAAGAAAAAACTTTTGAACAAAGTGAAAACAAAATTATGATATTTAAAAACAAAAAACCCTTTATGTAGTTAAATTAGTGCTTAGAGGGAAACTTAATACATAAAATCTGGTAATAAAAGAGACAGATCTTGGGACACTAGTGTGGATTCCATGTTAAGAAACCATAAAGGACGAAAGGGAAGAAGATGAATGAGAAACAAAGCAAGAGTTAGCATAGAGAAAGAACGAAGAAAGACCTGGAAGTAAATTTGCACTAAAATATAGGGGAAGTGATGTAAAATCTGAGACTGTAGAATGACTCGCATTAACGGGAACGTACATTGTACACCCCGCAACACCCACAGCTTGAGGACCATTGTGGAAGAGGAGTCAGAGGCACTGGATGACTCCAAGGAAATGTCTTCATGACACAGCAGGGCAGCTGCACATGTGCTCCCAGAGATCAGACAGCACATGCAAGACCTATGCAAGCACAAGCCAGGCAACATCCCAGCTTGGAGAGGGCAGTGGAGCACACAATTGCACCCCTAGCCTGAGATGATTGGCAGTTGTTAGCTGCTAGAAAGGAGAGCATTTAAATGTATAGTCCTGGGAGGTTGACCATACACCGATGGAAGACTACATAGCCACGAATATTTGAGCAGCACACACTGACACAAAACTGGGTGGATAGAGAATAAGTTGCATCTGGCAAGAGTTATGGAGGGGTTAATGTAGGGGAATGTGTTACAACTGTGCGGCTGCAAAGATATTCTGACTTATGGGGAAGCCTGCTATACTTAGAACTGCAACAGGACAGCTCTGGAGGGATAGAGCCGCAATAGAACAGCTCTGGAGGGGTGGAGCCGCAATAGAACAGCTCTGGAGGGGTGGAGCCGCAATAGAATAGCTCTGGAGGGATAAAGCCGCAATAGAACAGCTCTGGAGGGGTGGAGCCGCAACAGGACAGCAAGGGGACCGCTCAGCCCTGGAGGAAAGGTGTGCTGACTATTGGGAAACCAGGCTACTTGAAACTGGATGTGGTGAGGGATTTCCAAGCAGGATATAGAATCCTGCTCTTCTCCTGGAGAGCCACGGCAGCTGAGCTCTGCTCTGTTTCCTTAAGGGAACTTCCTAGCCCTATCTGCTTCTTCTTCCCCAGCCCGAGATGTTACTTCTTTTGCTAACACTCTGCTAAAGGGGAATGTAGCAATATCCTCTGGCTCGGATGAAAACTTGTTACTTTTTTCTGCTCAGCCTTGTTTAGCCTCCCTCTAAGGGAGCATCTTAGCAAGGTTTTTCAGCTCAGTCCCCTAAAGGACATCCCAGCCAGGTTCTTCTATTCTGTGCCAGCGAATGAAAATCGTCACCCAAGACTCTTTTCAGAAAGATTTATTTGGGAAAGAGAAGTCCAGAAGAGTGGTTGCCTCTGCCAGGGAGGGATAAATGGCAACCCCTAAGTGAACAAGTGGAGAGGCTTACATAGGGCTTCTTAGGGGCATAGTTTTCCCAGGGAGAAGCAGGATTGGTTACTTTAATTGGCCAGGGTCAGAGATGGCTCTGATTTCATGGCCAGACTGTATTTCTTCCACTGGTCCTTTTTAGCCTTTTCATGCTAATCTTAGGAATTAGGCATATTTCTCTCACTGGCTCTGATTCGACAGCAAAGTGTGCTTCTTTGGCACTCTTCAGAGCTCAGTGATTGGTTGGTTTCCGGCTTTAGTTGTCACCTTTCCCCTACAGTTAATATGTTCAAAACTCGTTGTATGAAGTTGTTAAAAAACTAATAAAAAAGAATTAAAAGGTCAGATTTTGAAAAAGTCAATAAAATTAATAAATTTGATTATCAAGATGGTTGAAAGATTTTTATTTATTTATTTATTTTATTTTCCATATTTAAGTGCCTTTATTTTAAACTGTATTTTTTTATTTTTAATTTTTGTTTTTTTTATTTTTTATTTTATTTTATTTTATTATTTTTTTATTGAAAAAAAGGAAAAAAAAGTTTCAGCCTCCTCCCAGCCTCCCATTTCCCTCCCTCTCCTCCCACCCTTCTCCCTCTCCCCCCATTCCTTTCCCCCTCCTTCTCCAGTCCAAAGAGCAGTCAGGGTTCCCTGCCCTGTGGTAAGTCCTAGGTCCTCCCCCCTCCGTCCATATCTAGGAAGGTGAACATCCAAACTGGCTAGGCTCCCACAAAGCCAGAACATTAAGTAGGATCAAAACCCTGTGCCATCGTCTGGAGAGGTTGAAAGATTTTTAAAAGTGAAAGATATGATACAATATCAATACCAGGAAAAAAATGAATAACATTACCCTCAACACATAAAAGATATTGAGGGACAAATTCAACTGTATGCCTACACATTAGATGAAATGACACTACTTTTTGAAAAATTGATTTTATTGAGCTGTACATTTTTTTCTCTGCTCCCTTCCTCTCCCCCTCCTCTTCTACCCTATCCTTTGGTCCCCATGCTCCCAATATACTCAGGAGATCTTGTCTTTTTGTACTTCCCATGTAGATTAGATCCATGTATATCTCTCTTAGGGTCCTCATTGTTGTTTAGGTTCTCTGGGATTGTGAATTGTGGGCTGGTTTTCCTTTGCTTTATGTTCAAAACCCACTTATGAGTGAGTACATGTGACACTTGTCTTTCTGAGTCTCGGTTACCTCACTCAATATGATGTTTTCTAGATTCATCCATTTACCTTCAAATTTCAAGATGTCGTTATTTTTTTCTGCTGTTTAGTACGCCATTGTGTAAATGCACCACATTTTCCTTATACATACTTTGGTCGAGGGGCATTTAGGTTGTTTCCAGGTTCTCTCTATTACAACCAATGATGCTATGAACAGAGTTGAGCACATGTCCCTGTGGTACAATTGATCATTCTTTGGGTATATACCCAAAAGTGGTATTGCTTGGTCTTCAGAAGGTTGTTTCCTAATTTTCTGAGAAATCTGATATTCATGCTGATATCCAAAGGGGTCATACCAGTTTTCACTCCCACCAGCAATGAAGGAGTGTTCCCTTTACCCCACAACCTCTCTAGCAGAAGTTGTCTTCAGTGTCTTTGATTTTGGCCATTCTTACAGGTGTAAGGTGGCATCTCAGACCTGTTTTGGTTTATATTTCTCTGATGGCTAAGGATGTTGAGCATTTCCTTAAGTGTCTTTCAGCCATTTTAGATTCCTCTGTTGAGAGTTCTCTGTTTAGGTCTGTACCTCATTTTTTATTGGATTATTTGTTCTTTTGATGACCATTTTTTTTTGTATATATTTTGGAGATCAGCCCTTTCTTTGTCTGATGTGGGTTGGTGAAGTTCTTTTACCATTCTGTAGGCTGCCGTTTTGTCTAGTTGACCATGTACTTTGCTTTACAGAAGCTTTTCAGTTTCAGGAAGTCCCGTTTATTAATTGTTTGTCTCAGTGCCCTTGCTACTGGAGTTATATTTAGGAAGTGGTCTCCTGTGCCAAAGCATTCAAGTGTACTTCCCACTTTCTTTCTATGAGGTTCAGGATGGTTGGCTTTATGTTGAGGTCTTTGATCCATTTGGACTTGAGTTTTGTGCATGATGATAGATGTGGATATATTTCAATAATGTAGTAGGATACAAGATTAACTCAAAAAAGTCAGTAGCCCTTCTTTACACAGATGATAAATGGGCTAAGAGAGAAATCAGAGAAACATCACCTTTCACAATAGCTACAAATAGCATAAAATATCTTGGAGTAACTCTAACCAAACAAGTGGAAGACCTGTATGACTAGCACTTTAAATCTTTGAAGAAAGAAACTGAAGAAGACACCAGAAAATGGAAAGATTTCCCATGCTCTTTGGTAGGTAGAATTTACATAGTTAAAATGACAATCTTACTGAAATAAATCTACATGTTCAATGCAATGCTCACCAAAATTCCATCAAAATTCTTCACAGACCTCGAAAGAACAACACTCAACTTCATATGGAAAAGCAAAAAACCCAGGATATCCAAAACAATCCTATACAATAAGGGAACTTCTTGAGGCATCACAATCCCTGACTTCAAACTCTACTACAGAGCTACAGTACTGAAAACAGCCTGGTATTGGCATAAAAACAGACAAAAGGACCAATGAAATCAAATCAAATATACAGATATTAATCTACAAACTCATGAATACCTGATTTTTGACAAAGAAGTAAAAACATACAATGGAAAAAAAGAAAGCATATTCAACCAGTGGTGGTGGCATAACTTGATAGCAATGTGTAGAAAATGAATGACACAATTCTTGAAAATGAAAAATCTAACATCACCCACAGTGAGAGAGATGGAGCTAAATATTCTTAAACCATCTAGAACAATGGTATTAAAGGCTTGAAAGTCTTCCAGAGTGGGGGGTCAAGTGGTGAACTTGTCACTGTATCATAGAGGTGCTTTCCCACTCTGAGATCCATAGGAAAGAATCAGTGTCTCAGGTACACTTCAGTAATTTCTTTCTTAAGGGCCTGAAGGACAGGTGAATATCTTTTTGCCACATCAAGAACCCTGGTGTTCTATTTTTAATTGTTCTATGATTTGAAATGTAAATTTCTTAATGGTAATTTTTAGGGAATGGGGATTTGTTTTAGGATTAATGGTTTTAAAACATCAGCAAAATCCCTGAATGCTTTAACTAAATGTGGTTTCTTCAAAAGTATTTAAACTTGGCTCCTAATGCATCTCTGATGACTACTCAAAGCCACGTTTAATCTACACAAATCTATTTACTCATGTATTAAACAGTTTTTACAAAGTCAGCTTGACTCAATTTTAATGGAAGCACATGGGGAAAAATAAACAGAGTAAATATAAAATTTTCAAATAAGACAATCTGATTTTTGTAACTAAGCCACCAAAACCTGGCTAAAAATAATCATTGTTTCTTGCCATCTTGGATTCAAAATTAGTTGGCAGCACAGTGAAAACCCAAACTATGGGACTCTCAGACAACAGACTGGGGTAGAGGAGCCTCTGCCTACGCAGGGCTCTTGTCTTCTCTACCTCTGCTTCTCAACCAGCTGATTATTTATTAAGTTCAATTTCTGTCTATAACTTTGTATTCAAACTCATACATTAATCAATTATATGACCTTTCATACTCTTTTTACATAGATGCAGGCTTGGTTGGCATGAGGCTTGTCCTCTGAGATATTGAAAATAAACATTTTCAGCATGTTTTGCCATACTCTGCTAAATATTACTGACTTCAAAGACTATGATCTCTACTCTCTTGGTGCCCACAACAAAACCATTTAGTCAGTGCCCTTTGTAAAATATTTTAGCAGCCTGCTTCTAACTATGGATGAAGAGTAAGACTAAGGCCATTTTAAACCCAGGCCTCATTTTGTAAGAATCTAACCTAGCAGACACCCCATCCCAGTACCCCTCTTCACGTACCTGGAAATTTGGAGAGAAGCCACAAATGACCCAAAAACTACCTGGCTGTCCAGAGACTTGAGGATAGTCAATCAGAAGCTAGACAAACAAGTTTTTACAGCTACCAGATGTTTTGTCGAAAGTTACAGAAAGCTTGTCTTAACTTAGAGCCAACTGTAGCATAAGCATATCCTTTACCCCAATCTGGTAATGTAACTAGCTGATTGCAGTTTTTCCCTTAAAAAAAAAAACCCTCACACTGTGAGCTGGGGGGGTCTTCCTCCTTCACCCGCTATACCCGTGTTTTGGGTGTGGTCCCTGTTCTGGAGTTTGTAAGCAATAAAGAAACTTTGTGATTGCATCAGAAAGTCGGCTCCAAGGTGGTCTTTTTGGGGGTCTCATGACTTAGGCACAACATTGACAGAGAAGTAGTGAGCAAGCTATGCAACCAGAAAAGACTTGCAAGTGAGATAGCAGTACATTCCCTGTAGTAAGGGGACTCTATAGAAGGATCGTGTAGGAGTTAAAGGCTTTCCTATTGCTGTGGGAGAATGGTCTGTACCCTGTTATTTGTGTTTTAATAAAACACTGGTTAGCCAGTAGCCAGGCAGGAAGTATAAGTGGGGTGCTGAGAACATGAGTATTCTGGGAAAACGAAAGGTCTGTCTGTAGTTGTCACCCAAACACAGAGGAAGCCAGAGACAGAGCAAGCAAGATGTGACTGTCTTGCCGAAAACGGTACCAAGTCATGTGGCTAACACAGACAAGAATTATGGGCTAATATAAATTATAAGAGTTAATAAGAAGCCTGAGCTAATGGGCCAATCAGTTTATGATTAATGTAGACCTCTGTGTATTTCTTTGGGACTTAATGACTGCAGGACTTGGCTGGACAGAAACCTCATTCAACATGCTATACATGCTATGCTCTTCCTTCTTTTTCTGGTACAGCATCATTATCTGCATTATTCTTGGGGGTGACTCACTAGCCCACCCTCAAACACTGCAACCAGAAAGAGCAAGAACAGAGGGACATTGACCATTTTAAGCAACATCTCTTCGTTGTTCTTATTGCTACACTTCATAATCCAGGTCACTGGGCTGGGAGGTTCTTGTTTCTCATATTCCATTTGAGATTACAGATGCAGTCTACCATATCTATTTTTTTCCTGGAAATTCTACAATTGATTATCATATCAGATGCTAGCATCTTTACTATCTCCTTTGCCCTCCAATTCCATTTTAGAAAGACAATCCTCAAATGTGAAAAAGACTTTATATTCCCTTAGTCAACAAATTACATGATGACAACTACCTCTAGAGGAGATGGGATGATACTCTACTTAGGTACTGACTTGACATGGTAAATATCAAAGGTGTACCACCACTAATAAGAAATGGATTTATGTTGGGAGACAGAAGGGGGCCACAGTATACTTCTGATGGTTTTACCCTACTTGACTGCAGTGCAAAAAAAAAACAAAAGTAGATCTCAGAAAGGAATGCCTACAGGTGAAAAGAAAGAATACTAGGCTTGAGGATTCTCAAGAGTAGCTTGTGCTATGAAAGTGCAGCAAGAACACTGTAGAGTCTGGGGGTCCAGAAATAACTCTAGATCGAATGAAGGGCAGCTTAACAGCAAAGAGGATGGAGTGGACATGGATGGCTCCGAGACCTTAGTGATGCCTGAAATCTAACTGGAAATGATATAAACAAATGTTGGTTATACTTGAACACGGAGCTCTTCTTGATCAGGCTGTATCCTTTGAAGATGTTGGAACCTAAAGAGCTGGCCATTCATTTAACTTCTTCCCTTTTTCCATTTTGCTTTGATTGCTAACCATGCTGCACAATCAATAGCTCACCCTTACACTGAGCATGCCCTAGATACAGGATGCTGTATTGATAGCTTTTGGTCTTCATCCTGATAAGTTTCTTTTACCAAGGTGTTCACTGTATTTTCCATTTTAAAACTTCCCTCCACATCCTCTAAGAAGTATTTCTGACTCTATAGCTTTTGAGCTTCTAGTCAGTTACAGGATGAAGCTTCCTTGATTTTGAACATGGTCTGTTCTTTTTCTTTTGGGAAGTTAGGCCTTCTCCTGCCTTCTTGCTGGTAAACTTTGGTGGGTGATAATATTTCATGCATTTAATATGTACACAATTTGTAGGACTTACTGAATATCCGTGATCCATAAACTAGAGCAGAAAAATACTGGTTTTATAAATGGTACCTAGACTAAAATACATCTTAAGAGTGTTTCAAGATCTGCAGAATGGAAGCTGTACATGCGCTATGGCTGTTACTCTGTTTTCCTGATTTTAATGGTAATAACTAATGAACAATTATTAATGTAAAGCTTATTCTGTTCATAAATACTGTATTGCATTTGGATTATATTATTTTTATTATATATTTATATACTTTTAACTTACTTACTTCTCCAAACAATCATATGAATGAGTTGTTTTTATTACTTTATTTCCTTGCAGAAGTGACAAGCAGGGTTCAGTCTGTCTACAGAACCCCACACTTGGCCATGAAATCCTCTTAAGAACTCTGCAAAAGCGGCCTCTGTTCTTATGCTGTGACAATAGGCATTATCCCACATCAGACAAATATTTTAATATATCCTATCGCGAGGCATTTGTGAACTACCCAGTCTCCTAGGGAGGCTCATACCTGCAGGTTGCACGTCCTTGCAATGAGAGAAACAGCAAAAACTGACCACTGTAGGCAATTTTTAATCTTTTCAGAAAACACTTTAGAATTTAGTAATTGATTTTTGTAATTTGCATAAGATAGATTTGCAAAACAAATTGGGTTAATTTTCAGGTATAAAAACTCTCTGGGAATTAATCGGTAGCTTTTCCTTGATGAAGGGAACATCTTGAGCACAGAGACTAACATTTCAAATAACATCCCTAGTTTTACAATCTTGGGGCTTTATATTATAAAGCCAATAAGATGTAATTACATCTGTGGTGTTATTAAAAAAGCAAAATTAATTTATGTTCAGAGGCCTGTGGAGGATTTCACACTCATGTGGATCCATGCACAGAGCTTTGAACAGCCATAAGATACCATTCTGGATGCTGGATACACCAAAACCCTCAGTATAATAACGAGAAATAGTTTCCTCTTGTATTTAAAGGCAACAACAAAGAAAGCATTCCACTTTTAAATTTATTATCAAGTATGCTCAACTTGTTAACTGGTTTTATATAGGCCTTTGTGTAATGTAATCAGATCATTCATCAGTATCTTGAGGTATGTTATATATTCTTGCCAATTTAGTAGCTTAAACACAAATTTTTATCTTGCGATCAGGAGTTAAAAAAATGAGTCCTGAGAGAGTCAAGTTAGGTGTCAGCAGGACTAATTCCTCCTTGAAGTTCTAGCAGAGAATAATGTCGTTAGCTGGTAGAGCTGGAAGAAGCAAAGAGTAATTCTGCATCTGACACCCACCTCTTTTCCGTTGGCCCTTTGCTTCCTCCTATAAGGGACTGCAATCATATAGATCATGGAAAGGTAATCCATAATAATCTACTCATATCAAGGTCCTCAAAGGAAATTGTGAAACTTAACCTGTCATAGAGGGGAATATATCCAGCTTTGGTGCTGCAATGTTGGTATGTTTGCCAATCTACTTTGCATTTTATTTCAACCTATTTCAATTTTTAATTCTTTCTTTTTTACATGTTGGATAGTTTCATTATGAGTAACTAAAAATAATTTTTGAAGTGTAAAATATTTGTTAAATCGGTCCATCCATTTGTGCTTAGTTATCATGGTTCAGTAAGTTTGTGGTAGTCACTGCCCGGCTTTCTCATAGCCATTGCCTACAGACTAGAGTTGGGTTTATTGACCCCTTAAAATTTTGAGTAGTAGAAAATGCTTATGTATGTGTTTGGCATCTATCCTTCTTCTTCCAGAGGTCTCATGTTTATTCATCCCTCTAATTTTAACAGGATTCCTTAGCTAAAAGATTTTGAATGTATTTAAGAACGTAATATCATTAAAAGCTGCCAGAAAGAAAGGATAATAGAATTTCAGAGCTGAATAAAAATACAAATTAAAAATCCCTGAGGAAGAGTTTTTCCAAAGGATAGAATATTGGGTGTCCCTGAGGTGGAAGCAAGCCCAGCTTTCGGGTCAGGAGGAACGGATGGCAGAGGCTCTACGGGCTGTCCAAATGAGAAACGAGCTCCAGGATCACACTGCCTGTGTGTCCATCAGTGGAACGTAGGGCCATTTGTTTCTGTTGGCCACAAAACTAAGCAGAAAGTACAAGTAGTTTGACTTCCCTGCAATGGACCAACCTGTGACAGTGAGTAATCTTTCCAGGGAGCGCTGGGTGCAGACTTGGAGCAGAGGAACTAACTGCTGCTGTTATTTTAACATTCTCAGAAAGCGTTTTGTTCTTTTTTTTTAAAAAAAAAATAAGGGAGTTGGCTGTTTCTCCATAATTTTCAGCTACTGAACATGTGCTGATTTGTTTTGGTAGGTAGGGTAGCACTGTGAATTCTGAGAGCTCTTTCTAGGAAGAAAGAGAGGGTGTGCCTGGAAGGACGGAGTGAAAGGATTCTGGGTAACTCTGTAGTTTGGGAGTGCTATTTCCCACATACTAGCCTGCAAAATGGATGATTAGGATACAAATGGGGATGGAGAATAATCAGCTGAGATGAAGTGATGAATAATTAAATGATTTAGAGAACGTTGGCCTATGCTCTTGATGCTCAGTCACCTGGCAAAAGGCACCGGGAAGAGCGAGCTACAACTTTGACTTTGCTGTTATCACCATGGTGCCTTCTCTGCTGTGCTTAAGCTTTGAAAACAGACAATGGTTGGAAAGACTGCATGCTCACCACGCATCCAGAGAATCAGCATCAGAGAAGGTCATGTAAATACACAAAGCTGATCTGGTTAGGATGGTGGCCTGAAGTTCCGCAGCAGGATCCCTCCACTTCCCTAACACCTCACAGTATGGAAAGGTGAGAAGTGTTGCAACTACAAGAACCATCAAGGGTAGCGGCCTATGAAAATGGGCATAAGTTAGTGCAATACCACTGAAAACTTGAATTCATAAGAAAAATATAAAACCCTGGAGTGAAAGGCAGACATGATAAGGATATAACTAGCAAAACACTCTGTTATGGATTTCCCTTGCTGGGATGACGAACTATGTGGATATTGACATCCTTATATTTTTATTTTGGGGGAAGAACAGCAGTTTGAAAGGAAGAGGTGGAACTCCGAGCTTCAGAGAATATACGTATGTTTCTGTATGCATATGTGGTGTGTGTCCCTGTGCTTGTTTATGTGATTGCACGTGCATGTGCATCGAGAGGCCATAGATTAAAGACGGCTGTTTCCCTAGATTACTTATACTTTAAGGAGGGTCTATCACTTGAACCTGGAGTTTGTTGATTTAGCGAATTGATTTAGAGTACTTACCCAGGGAAAAACCCTTGTCTGCACTTCTCATGTGATGGAATTACACAGGAGTCACCATGGCCATGTCTACCTGGCGTTTACGTGGGTGATGGGGATCTAAACTCTGGTCCTCAGGCTTGTGCAAGAAGCATTTGTATTCATTGAACCAAACTGCTAGGCTGTATGTTTCTTATGAAGACTTGGGCCTAGAGAGATGACCTATTATTATTAAGAGTGCTTGCTGCATTCCAGAGGACTTGGTTCTATACCCAGTTCTCACATTGGGGATAGACCACAATCACTTTATCACTTTTACTTCTAGATTCCACAGATATAACACTCTGTTCTCACCTTACTGAGCCCATTCTCACAGGTTTGCACACACAGACACACACACACACACACACACACACACACACACACACACACACACACACTCCCCCTCACATGCACACACACTCCCACACAGGGGTACACACGCACACACATGCATCCAGGTTTAACATATTTATCAGATTCGTAGAAGATAAAGTTCAAGTATTAAAATAAGAATAAAAAAATATTTAGCTGAGGCTTATCCTTTCCTTCATATAGACTGTATAACTGAGGATGAGTTAAAAAACCTCCCTTCCTAGAGGACAGAGAAGTGCAGGTTAGGTTCAAACACATGGACTAGAGGAAAGATGTTATAGTTCCATCACAAGAAAATTTTTGTGAAACATAGTGTCAAAGCACTAGATGAGAGAAGACAGGAAATGCCCTCAGTTCTGTGTTAAAAGAACACAGCCAAGAAAGCTAAGCTTGGGAAAATCCTGGGTGTTCTTATCAAGACACAGAACTCATACAAGGGTGAACAACAGGAAAGATGTCAACCAGGTAGATGATGGTCATAGAAAACAGTAATCCAGACCTATCAGATGTTAAAGGAGAGTAAAATAATGGACCAGCGTAGACAAAGAATAATCCTGGGTTGTGCTGAGCAGGAGAAAGCGTTGGTAAGACATCTATGGAAATCTGAATGAAATATCTGCTACGTAATAACGTTAACTTTCTGTTTTGACAAACGGCTTATTTAAGGGAGCATCTTTATTTTAGAAACGCATACTAGAAAATTTAGAGGAAAAAGGAGGCTCACACCTATAACTCTTCTAATGCATTTCTAGAAATAATACAAGTAGATAGATAAAAGATAAAATTAATGAATTTTACTACCTGACTGCAGTTTTCCTTCTTTTCTCTCCTCCCAGTCCCTTACCCTAACTCCCTTCCCCTGCTCCAATTCATGCCTCCTCCATTTCTTTTCAGAAAGGCGCAGACCTCACAGGGATATCAACAAAGAATGGCATACCAAGTCCCAGTAAGACTAAGCTCCCCCCTTTCTATTAAGGCTGGGCAACTTGTAGGGTCCCAAAATGAGTATGAGGAGTAGGGTCCCCAAAGCCAGTGGAAGAGTCAGAGACGTCTCCTGCTCCCACTTAAAAGGAGTCCCAGAAGACCGAGCTGCACAACTGAGACATGGTCTGAAGCCCAGTTGTTACGCAGCTGTTCCTGGTAGAGATTTTCAGGTAACCTGCACTATCTGTGTGGCCCCGCCTCCTTCCCCCTCACAGCAGTTCAGGTACTCACTGGCAGTCTTCAGGGAGGGGCTCCCCTGTGGGCAGGGTGGCAAGTATTTTGTGAATTTAGCAAGATTTCCTTCTCTATCCCAAACATATAGTCATCAAACTTGTCATCACCCCTTCAAAAGAACTTTTCAAGAAACTTAAATAATTACTGCTAGGTATGGGAGGACATGCCCTCATCTTTCCCCAGTGTGAGGAAAGAAGGGAGAGAATCAGTCACCTGCTGCCCAGAGCTATTCTGGTTTGAGGCCTTGCAGAAGAGAAGAATGGCAGATTTTCTTGTGTTTTCTTTCTTTTTTTTCTTTTTGTATCAGAGGAAGGAAGGAGCAGTTGGATGAAAGGAAGCAAAAGAAGCTTCATTCAGAGACAGTGCGTTCTAGTTTACTCTCCTTTCAGTGTGTGTATTTGTGTGTGCCTGTAATCACTTCACGATTAAGGTAGAGAATCATTTCATATTGTATAGCAAACGTATACACTTTGTACTACACACCAAATATCATGCACTAGATTAGTAAATAAATAGAGCTTTTTATTAATGTGAATATTTTATTATTTATATGTTAGTAACTGCACATATTTTTCCATATATTTGGGGAATGTGTATGTTTATAACTTAGTAATATTATCAAATTTGGTGCATTTATCACAACTACTATCCTTACATAAATGTGACCAGGGTAATAAGCATGGCTGAATTTTAGGAACGTTGGTTGGGGAACACAGCTCAAGACAACATATCCGCGATCCCAAATAATGCTCACAGACTTTTCTCTGCTTTTGTAAGTCTCCAGGAAGCCAGGGTATCTTGGCAACAACTTGACTATATATAAAAACTAGTCATGTAGAGATTAGGGGAAAATATTGTTTTCTTAAGTTGTTTAGCATTCTAACTTCCTCATAAATTAATTTGCTCCTGAAATAATGACATTTCGACATATATGTTTTGCTTTAATGTTCACATGGATTCCTGAAAACACAGGAACTGATTTTGCAGTGTTAATCTTATTTCAAGCTATGAACTGATCTGACTGACGGGAGCTACCTATAGCAGTGACTTTGGGAGCACTCGAATGGCATTGGTCACCCTCCTGTAGTCCTTACCTGTGCTGACTCTTCTAAATTCGCTGCCCTCTATGATTATTAGACTTAAGACTTTTCCTCTAAGCACCCATTATACATTGGGCAGAGAGACTTAATTTTCAAATAACAAGTTACGTGAAAATGTGGTGTTTGGAAAACAGCACAACCTGACATTAGAGTACTGTTTCTTTCCTTAGAGAAAATTGGTAGCTCTTTTCAGCTAATCCTTGTTGGTTGTGTTGGGAAATATATTCATTTCCTGAGTTATCATAGCTTTTTGCAATTGATTCTCTAATTTTCTCTCCCATCAGTTCTGCCCAAATCTGAAGCAGGCCCTGGCCATGTATATAAACTTGGAGGTAGAAACTGTACCCTCATTTCTTTTGCCTTCTGTCCATATCACTGGCAGATTGTAGAAACATACACAGACGGGGGCTGTCGCGACCACTCCAACCAGCAAGGAAGACGCAACACCAGACTCTTCTTTCAGCAGTTTATTCAGGAACCTTGAACAATCTTCGAATACCGGGGAAAACCAACCCACAGCTAAAATAGCCCCTGGTTAGCCAGCCCCAGCAAGCTATGCGGGAAATGCGGATAGGTCTAGGTACACGGAAGCAAGCCACATTCTCAGTCTAGGCAATATATGGGATAGTCCGTGACTGAGAACACATTCTCCTGAGGGGGTGATGGGCGGAAACCAGTGCCACCTTCGAAGCATGGCACAACGCAGCTCTCTACAAGGGGCAAGGGGGAGCCTGCAAAAAATCTCTGTCATAAAAAGTGTGTTGCAGAAGAGGAAATACGAGCAGAAAAAGAAAACAGGGAACTCCAAAATTATATCACAAAAATGTCTCTGGTATTAAGCATGGCTGTGAGCAGAGGCTGTGTTTTGTTTCCCAGCCTCCCAGACCCAAATATGTAATAACACAGAAATTATATTAATTGCAATACTGTTTGACCAACAGCTTAGGTGTATTCCTAGCTAGTTCGTACATCTTAAATTAACTCATTTCTATTAATCTGTGTATCACTATTAGGCTGTGGCCTACTGGTAAGTTTCTGGCATCTTTCTCCTTTGGCAGCTACATGGCATCTTCTTGATCCCACCTTCTTTCTCCCAGCATTCACTTTATTTTTCCTGCCTAGTTATTTTCTCCCCTGCCAAAGCAGCTTATTTATTAACTACTGGTATTAAAACATATTCATACTGTACAGAGGGGAATCCTACATCACATGGTAGTGGCAGACAGACTTGATCTCACTTCCAAACTGTGTCCAGAAAACAGTGGTGTTTTGGGGAGATGGACATGGCATCTCTTTGAGACTGTGTGCAGAATATTCACCAGGAAGAGGCTTGGTCACAGTCAGGATGCTTCCTCCATAAGACAGAAGATAAACAATGAGGGAAGAGGCTCCAGGAGACCCTTGTAGCTCTCTGATGCTAGGTTTCTAAAGGTTGTTTTGAGACAGATGCTACTCTTTGGGGAGGTTTGGCTTCCGAGAGAACTGGTAGAACTCAAAGTATACTTGGCACACTTATTACTCTGAGACATTAGTGCATTATGGCAATTTTTGTACATTTTAAAATAAACTAACATTGAAATACAAACACAAAGCAGTGTATGAGCACAGGGATTCTAGGCAGCACGGTGGGGTTGTCTATTCACAAAGAAACAGGAGTCTAGTTGACTTAGTGAAAATATTTAACTCTATAAACTAAAACATGTCGAATAAAACTAGAGGTTTTTTTTGTATTCTTTTTTATTTTTTTAAATTAATTTAATTATTTATTAAAGATTTCTGCCTCCTCCCCGCCACCGCCTCCCATTTCCCTCCCCCTCCCCCGATCAAGTCCCCCTCCCTCATCAGTCCGAAGAGCAATCAGGGTTCCCTGACCTGTGGGAAGCCCAAGGACCGCCCACCTCCATCCAGGTCTAGTAAGGTGAGCATCCAAACTGCCTAGGCTCCCCCAAAGCCAGTACGTGCAGTAGGATAAAAAACCTATTGCCATTGTTCTTGAGTTCTCAGCAGTCCTCATTGTCCACTATGTTCAGCAAGTCCGGTTTTATCCCAGGCTTTTTCAGACCCAGGCCAGCTAAGAATAAGTCTCCAGTCCGTATAAGACTAGAGTTTTACATCTTCAAAAGTTAGCCATATATATAAAAGTTCCCCAGAAATTTTGCTTTCACCTCTACTGTGGTAGCTACAGGTTGATAACAGAACAATAATTTTTCCAAACAATGATAAACTCATTGAGGAACTATTAAGTTAAATATATTAAGCAGTATTTAAAATATACAAAATAAAAGTCAGTTTATGTAAAGTAGCATTTTATTTAAAGAACGAAATTACCGGTCTACTATTATTCTGTGAGTGTGGTTCTAGCTGTGACAATACATGAGTTGTAGGGAGGTAGATGCTGCTGTATTTCGCCTCCTCGAGCAATGCACAGCATGAATATTATAGCGGGCACTCCTGGTCAGAGGCAACATGGCGGCTCAATGGACAGAAATTACTTGAGGAGGCAGGTGTTAAACTGCTTATAAATATGCAATGAAGGCATAAATAATTTTCTTATAATAATTCAACTTTTTATAGGCAAAATATTAGGATATAATTATGTAAATTTACAATTTACATATTGGAAACAAATAGCAAATACAGTCTTCTCCCTCTGGCATAAGGTATGCTTAAAACATTAACATTTAAATGTATGAATTTTAATGATATCTCTAAACAATGTGTTTTCTGGCATTTATTCAGGAACTTAAGCACAACAGAACTTCTTTTAGTCTGCAGCTCCTTTGCCTCATGTGTTTATATCTTGTGAAGCCATGGGAAAAAGGATCCAAGACTGTGTTAAAACAAGTATTGTTATGCACCGTGGCTTCTTACATCAGCTTCAGCTTTGATATAATAGATGTGCCCAAAGGAGCTTCCAAAGATCACCCTTGCTGAGTCTTAGAAAGTCATTGTGACTTAGAACTGTGACTTCCAACCCTTCTAGTCAAATGTGAGAACCTCTGTGCAAACGATACATTTGTGTTCTTAGAACATACACTGCACCTCAGAAAGGCCGAAATCCAATGCTTGGCAACCCATGTTGATCATAACCAACCGCTTAGTTTTGCTTTACCGCACTGACATTTCTGATTTTTACCTAACCTAAAATGTTAGACAAATTTCCAATGATCTGAAACCAAAGTCTTTGAAACTGATAAAATCAGACCAAAGTAAAGTCCTAAAACACAATTAAACCATGTAACCGGTTTTGCGTGGGTCTAATAAAATGACTCTTGCTTTCTTGTTTGGGCGCCATCTCTCACCCAGACAAATGGAGCCGTGGTTGAGGAAATGCAGCCTGCAGCTTCCCTGTTCCGCATGCACATCACATTGTCTTAGCTTTTCATTGTCTTCGCCTTGAGTTGCACTTAAGTTATTTTCATTGTATGTCAGGAGACTGACTGAGGGGCTAGACGACTGTCCAAGTGAAAGGATTAGCTACTTGCAGGGTGCTGCAGGGATGTAATCTAGGTCTTTCCTGACTCCAAAATCTTCTATCTTCCTCTCTGCCGGCACACTGATTTAGAAATGTCATCTCTATGGCAGAGATTATGGTCCATTTTGCATCTAAAAGAATCCAACTGAAATTTTTTGTTTTATCTATCTATCTATCTATCTATCTATCTATCTATCTATCTATCTATCTATCTATTATTTATTTTACATCCTACCCACAGTTTCTCATCCTTCTTCTTCTCCTAGCCCCTCCCCCCAACCCCATCCTATCCACTCTTCTTCTGTTTCTCTTCAGATAGAGGTGATCCCGTAATGTTCTGTCCAGCATCTGTCTCCTTCGGGGGCTACATGGAATCTCTCTGACTCTGCCTTCTTTTCTCCTCTATTACCTCTTGGATTTCCTACTTTTCTCTTTTCTGCCCTGTCATAGGCCCAAGCAGCTTCTTTATTCATTAACCAATAAAAGCAACACATATACAGAAGAACTTCATACACCAAGCCAGGCATGAGTTGGGATGCCATGGACTGCAGGCAAGGTCCCAAGGAACAAAATTCAGGGAAGGGGAAATTGTGGGGACTGATGGGCCACTCACAGGATCTGACTGGTGTGGCCTTTGCCTGAGTGGCAGGAATCTTCTGGGGTTGGAGGGCAGGATTGAGCAGGGGGGCAGTACTAGCTTGGATGGTTTGGGCTGTAGGGAGGGTCCAGGAAAGCAGGATCCACCTGAACTTCTTTTGGGATTGAATTCATCAGACTAAAGTAGCATGCATAATAAAAAACCCAGAGACAGATATTGGGCTTCAACCTAAAGATCAGTAAAGCAAATCAGCCAGCCATTCGCTCTTATCTCTACCTCAGACCGAAAATGGGAGATATCCTGTCTTCATGAAACCTGAAGACTCCACACCCTATGCTCCACATTGCACTGAGTTTCTGTCTCTTCCCCCTTATATTCCTGCCTCAGCCTAGCCATATCTGTCCTGTCTCCACCCTTCTAGTACTGGGATGAAATGCATGTGATCCCTAGTGCTGGGATCACCTTTGTGTGATCTCTGTTTCTCTTTTAGGCAGATTGTTTAACCCAGGGTGGCCTTGAACTAACAGAGATCTATCTGCTTCTGTCTCCCAAGTCCTGGGATTAAAGGTGTGTGTTATTCCTTGGTCTGTATGGCTGACCAGTATGACTACTTTGCCCTCTGATCTTTAGGCAGGATTTGTTTATTAAAACACAAATCATATACCACCATAGGCTAATTTAGAGTGTTTTCCTTATCATTCCATAGATTTCCATAACTGAATGTAAGTGGTAAGAATCTCTGAACTGGGCTGGATAAAGGCAGGTCCAGGGTGTGACACACTGGTAGCAGGAACAGCATCAATGTTGGTCCATTTATTCTGTGGAGTTTTAGTAATGCTTACTTCATATTTTGTTGGGTCCATGAGGGGGTCACACAAAAATGGGAACAGACAATCAAAGTCTAATAAACCAGAAGCAAACTTGATTCCAGAAAACAGAATCCGGGAAAGAAATATCTAAGTAATCTCCATGGGGCACAAAAAGCTTACCAGCTAGCCTAGACCACAGCCAGAGATAGATTTTGCAAGGCTGCAGCAAAGGCTGGTTTCTGAACCCACCTTTTTATAGTAGGGGCACCAAGCATTAGGTTTGAACAGAGGAATTTTTACAATCTCAAGGTAAAACTCAGATACAGATTGCCTTACTTTAAAATCTCCATTATCAGAGTTTTTGTACTTAATCTATTGTCTGCCTTGGTACTTCCAGGTGGTGTTTGCTAAAGCCCGTGTTCTCCCCTTTGATGCTGCCAGTTTCACATAGCAGGGATAATGTGTAACCCAGAGGTCATAGATCTATCTTCTAAAAGTTGACTCAGCTCATATCCTTAGGCTAGCTCTCAGTTTTCAGAAATGTTTTGGCCTTGTAAATAGAGCTATGGGTTGTAAAGCGGAGTAACCCACTGTTAATAGTTAATCCTTAAGCAACTAAGAAAGTCTGTCCTCATTCTCCTAGGTTTATAACTTTATATTTCTTTATTTCTATATTCCTATTTTTGTAATCTACCTTTTTATTTTCTTATTCTTGGACCCAACAATTTTAGATGTTATTAAAATGTCAATCCTTACTTTCCTCATCTCTTTCTATTTTTTGGTGAACAGAGCTAGGACAGTTACTCTGTGATATCTAGATTAACCAGATGGTTCTCTTTTTTCTACCGAAACTGTAGCTTAACCACTGGCATTTTTCCAGGTTGCCACTCTATTTTCTCTCTGCTTGTAGTATCACTGTGTTCCCAAAGCGCCATATCCCAAGGTCCTGTGTGTTGAAAATGCTTCTCTTGGACACTGGCTCCACTTTGTCTCATTGCATGGCTCTGCCAATGTGTTCCTTGTCTGCACTTAACAAAGTGAGTGCAGCTTATTGAAATAAGTAACATCAATGAACTCCAATGTCAGTGCTCTGGCTTCATTCCATGACCTCTTGCTTGGTAATCCCCTCCTCCTACTTAGTGCTAATTACGATTTAAGGGATGCTGGTAAGATATCAAAAAAATCAGATATGATTAATATAAAAGGCTCATACCTGCCTTGGATGTAGATTAAACGGTACCCTCATTCCAATCACCTTTATTTTGGTCTAAAATAATTTCTTTTAGCTTTTCATCTTTATTATAATTAAGAAATTGTGCTGCATGGCCACATTTGCTCCTACAGTGAGTTGAATAATTCACTGTGCTGTCGTTTCTGCCACAGGGCAAATCTTTGCCCTTGACAAGGTGTTGGTGAAGTATTGTAGTATTCACCCTTGGCTCCGTTCAGGTCACCCTGTTAGAAGTGTATGGATGAAGAGGCAAAAGAATTGCCTACTGAATTTCCATAAAACTGGAAAGACTAAATTCTGTATTTCAAGATTAAGATTTTAAATTACTCAAGGAGACTAGAATACTCCACCAAAATAAATGGAAGAGAATTTAAAATAGAAGTAGGAGAATTGTGAACTTAAAAAAAAAAAAGAATCGTAGATGTGAGACAGAGATGCTACTTGGAAAAGAACATGGAGTATTTAGTTCACTTTTTTGGTACCAGCCAGAGAAAGGATGAATGTATGACTCTCACAGTTTATTTACTGTCCCTAAGCTTCGCCTTGCATGACACTGATGTTCCACATGGCAGTTTTACACGCTATTTGCAGAAAATACATTAATGAACTACACATGGCAAATCCTTAAACTTTGCTTAATACTTGACATGTAGATGAAATTAATGGGAAGTATTTCTTTAGGGACATTCTTTTCTGGGCATTTCAATAAATAACAGTAAAACAAAGAACTTCGTGTTTTATAAGGTTGCCTTTGATCAAACTCTCTTAAATTCCACTTCTTTCAGCCATAGTTTTAAGTATTAGTCAATTTATGTCAGCATTTCTGGCATCTAATTTGCCAGTGTTTTATATCATTGGAGAAGCAGTCTTAATGTTTTATACCCCATTAATAGGCTGCTACAGACATATTCAAGATGCTTCTGCAGAATCTTTTTTGTTGTTTCCTTTTTCTTTGAGAATTTCATATCTGAGTCTATTATGTTTGAATCATTTGTGTCCACCCTCATCCTCTCAAATTTATCCAGTGGTCTCCTAATCATCCCACTGAATTCATGACCCCCACTGTACACACACGCACGTGCATGCATGCGTACACACACACACACACGTGCACACACACACGTGCACATACACACAATGTTTGGTTTCTGTTGCTGGGATAGCACCACAACAGAAAGAATTCTGGGAAGGAAAGGGTTTATTTCAGATTACTGGTTTCAGTCCATCACAAGAATACAAGAACTTCAAGCAGAAACCAGTGAAGAAAGTTTTTCTGGCTGTTCCCTGACTCACATTCAGCTACCTTTCTTATACAGCTCAGGTCCACTTGCCTAGAGATGGTGCCACCCACAGTAAACTGGGCGCTCTTCTACCAATTAACAGTGAAGAAAATGCCCTAGAGACAGGGCCACAGGCTAATCTGAGTTCAGGTTTTTGTCTTCTGGGTGCTGTCAAATTGACAAACACGATTAGCCACCACATATGCATATTTGCATAAACTCACATCTATTGAGTCTAATTAATGTTCTTATTTGCATGTGTTTACAACTGACAATTTAGGATTAGGATTTTTGTCCCTGAAAACAAACAAAACAAAAAACACAAAGCAAAGAAGAACAAATATGAAAACAACCCCCGATCCCCTTTCCTTAACAGCCATTCATTGCTTTTAGCTCTTCACTTAGAGTGGGGCCTCCTGAATACTCCCCAGCCGTGCTGCTGGGGCCCTTGCAGGTTTTATGTAGGCGATATGTTGTTGGGAGTTCATGGATGCAGAGTTTCCCAGTCTGCCCTGTCCAGAAGGGGCTGTGCCAGTCTGGGACTCTTGCAAGCTTTCTAGCTCTTCTTTCAAGATGTTCCCCGAACCCTAGTGTAGGAGCGGTGCTATAGATAGCTCACCTGGGATGGCACACCACACTGCTGTTTATTTGCATTTTGACCAGCTGTGGATCTTCCTAGCCTCCATCTTCTCCAAAAAGAAGTTTCCTTTGTGAGATGTGGGCGCTACACTTACCTAGGAGTATAAGGATAAGTATTCATAAAACAGTTGGAATACTGTATTAATTTAGCAATATGGTGTAGTAGGTTCTCTTGTACGGACATGGGTTCTCAGCTGGGTTTATATTACCATGCATGAATTCTGTTCTATTGAGCAGAACTTGGGTCCAATTAGACAGTTGTTCGTTACTCTACCGGAAGTACATGCCACTGCAGAAACAGTGGGGACATCCTACAGGTCCCGTCATTGTTCTAGCTCTCAGGTGTTCAGACTGGGTTGGGCTGGATATGGACCACTTTCTCCATCTTGCAGCTTGCACGGCTTCTTTTCACATCATGAAAATTAGCCTTTGGGGAGTGTGCTTCAGGTCAGTGTTAGGAGTTTTCTTAATGCGAGCTCACTGCCTATGCAAAAATCCCAATCAAGCCAAATTACAACAAGCCAAGCTAAAAAATATCCAGGTTTAATGGGATTCCTATGCTCTCGGGTGGCCCCGAGGGGGAGCCAGAAGCCACAAAGGTAACCACTGGAGGGAGGGGGAGACCACAAGGGAATTTTCCAGGGAAGCAGTTTAAATAGACTGGGGGAGTGGTCAAGATTTTGGCAGGCTGTTCTTGACCCTCCTCCAGGGAGGGGTCAAGGCTTGGTGGGCACAGGGACAGGGCCTCCAAAGATGAAGACCAGAGACCAGGACTTAAAGTCAATACCAGCCTGATTTCTTCAAGTACTGTGTTGAAGTGTGTGGTGTCTTTAGTCCTAAGGTTTTACTTAGTTACTCTGGCATGCAACCAAGAGCAATGAGAGTCGCTTATTGCTTTGTTAATGTACAGGTGTTTGCTCAGCGGATTGGTTGGCTCTCCTAGGTGTGTTCTGTAAGGAATGAAGATGATTCCACCATGGAAATACTAGTGCTAGCCATTTTCTATTAGCTAGAGATGGAATAAACTGTTACCAATGATATGATTTAAAACATGAGTAAAATTGCAACCATGAATGTGATCATAGATTCATGTCAAAATACGTAACAATTAGGCTAGACATACATCTTAGCTGGTAGATTCTTCCTTAGTATGCGCCTGGATTCAGGTACCAGTACTTCATAAAACCAGGCATGCAGGAACACACCTGTTATCCTAAAACTTAAGAACTAGAGGCAGGAGGATCAGGAATTTGAGATCATCCTTAACTACATAGCAAGGTAGAGGCCAGTTGAGATATACAAGACGAAACAAAACGAAACAAAAAAAACCCATATACACTGATAGTAGGCATGTTTAAATGTATTCGTCTCAATGTAGGAGGTCACCTTTGGAGAGGAACACTGTAGAGCAATGAATTCTACATCTCCTATCATAACCAATAAGTTCCACAAAGGTTGAAATCCAGTCTTTCCTAGTGGTTTCTGAACACAACTGGAGTTAGTGACAAGTTTACACAGTAATATTAACAGTGTCTGGTTTCAACTTACATAAAATCATCCAACAGAATCTTGGGCAAGTCCATTCATAGATCCTGTGGCATAGTCTAGCACTAGTGGGACGTGGTGTTGGAATGATTATGAAACACGGAAAAGAGAGTTCTTAGCAGGAGAGATTTAATATTCTGTTTCTGTGCCTGTCTTAAGGCATGCCTTGTATTTCTATTCATGAGAATGGGATTTCGTGTTCCCCTCCTGAATAGTGTGGGGATGGCCCTAAGGGCTCAATAAATTTGAACCATCTTTGAACAGTTCCTAAGAAGTCTTCACAAAGCAATCAAATTATTAAAAATTGATTTTTTGCACTGTAACATAGACATCAGGCAGAAGTAGTATTGAAAATAAATTTTCATTGAATGCTATCCTTGCTGAGTATTTTAAAATTGCATGCAGCAACTGTGTCGTCCTCCTGGCATTAACAGATAAGAAGGGTCACAATTCCCAGCTCTTTGGAATCTAAAATAGGCTGTCAGAGAGGAATATGGAGTGAAAATTAAAGAGCTGGAACAACTTGGGAGTCTGTGGGTCAAAGATTAAATTCACCTTCATTCAGGAGACAAGAGCAGCCGGCAGCTAAATGCTGAAGGCAGTTGGTTTGGAAACACAGAGCCAAGGAGGGTTGGGTGGGAAAAGCACAAGAGCAGAGCTGTTTATGAACTCGTGGCATGTGTAGGAAACTCTGATCCAGAAAGCACATCCTCCTTTCCCTGCGGCCTGCTTTCGCATTCCCTTGCAGGGGAGGTGCACTCAGATCCAGAAAGGACACCCCTCCTTTCCCTGCGCCCCGCTTTCGCATTCCCTTGCAGGGGAGGTGCACTCAGATCCAGAAAGCACACCCCTCCTTTCCCTGCGCCCCGCTTTCGCATTCCCTTGCAGCGGAGGTGCACGCTTCCATTCATCCTCCTCCATGAGGGGTATTGACAAACAGGCCTCACCCCTCCTGACGTTTCATCACGTGCTCATGTTAAATTTAAAGTTTCCATTTGCTTGCTGTGTTCTATCTTGCTCTAGATGTAAATCTCTGAGCTGGCTGTAAATAAATCACTAATCAGAAAACAATGATAATTTCACTCAGGTAAACTCCCACCTGTGGTCTTGGGGCATTTAGACTTATTTTTCTCTGAAATAAAATGGTGGTATAAACTTTTGATGTTGAGATTTTTGAAATTATGTATTGAATAGAATGTTTATCAAAAGTATTCATTTTGAAAAAGACAAATAATTTTTACTTTTACTTTTTAAATTTCATATTGGCAATGCTGGGATTGAGTCTCCTGAAGGTTTATTTGAGAGAATAATTTTCTTGTCTGAATTTCAGAAAAGTCTCTGTGGAACCATAAATTCTTTCACTTTCTGTGCTTCAGTTGGAAACCTATATAAAAATCATATATAGTTACAATAGTTCCTAATGTAAGACACCAGGTCCTCCAATGGTCTGTACTGCCTTCTTTCATATTTGTTCTTACTTAGGTGTATGTGTGTGGGGGGGTGCAGTGCCCATGGACGCCAGAAGAGGGCGTTTGACCCGCTGAAGTTACAGGTGGTTGTGAGCTCCTGATGTGAGTCTGGGAACTGAATTTCAGTCCTCTGGAAGTGTGGCTCGGGCTCTTCACCCCTGGCTCTTTCTTCGGCTTCTCACTCCATGTCTTAAAGTGCACGAGGTTTTCTATTTGGTTTTGAACTTTTCATAATTAAATATCTGTTATTTAGATCCTATTATGCTTGCAATGTGATAGCAATTTTTTAGGTTAAACATTAACAACTGTAAAATGTTCATTTAACTCTTATCTTTTGTTGTAATAAAAGCAAAATTAGTATGTTTTAAGATTAATGGGCAAATCTATTAAAGGATGACTTTTGTTGATTAATCCCTCAATGAGTTTGAACTTGCCAGGTACTTTTATCATCTGAGCATACCTAGAGCAGTGTTTATTTTGGTTTAGAGATACAGAGAATATTCCACAATAGCACAGTTTGAATCCCATTTCTTGCTCTCTGTAATACCTTCAAAGGCAGCTGATACTTAATATGTACCACCTATTTAAGGAAACAACTTAGAAAGGAAATATGTTTAGGAAGATGAAATTAAAAATCCTAAACAATAGCCACAATGTGGAGCAATTTTCTACTACATATAATATACTCCTATTCTTCAAAGTCGCATCTAAGTAATAACAGACATCAATGACAAGCCTATAGCTGATGTTTGTATCCCCGGGTATTCCACAGCTCAGGAGATCCTCTCAGATGCCCCATTACTGTTTTCAGTAGGAGCGTAGTTCCTCTCCTAACGGACATCTTCGCTCAATAAGTCGGAGTCATCCGAGTTCTAATTAAGTACTTTCGGCAGTTCAAAAACCATTTAATTTGGAAAACCAAAAAGTAGCCATTACCATAGCAAAATCTTTTGATTCTAATGTATACAATGCTAATAATTTATAATTTCAGTTGAGAGCCTAGTCTTTAAGGCCGAGCCATTGTTCCAAGTCCCCATTATTTAATAGAAATTAATGATAACACTCATCAGATTGAGTAAATGAAATGAATAGTGCTTGGTTTTGATAACAGAAGTCTATTATTTCACACATTCATTCAACTTGGACAAAATCTACTCTAGACATTGGGAAAGAATATTTAATGAGTGTCAGACTCTGACATTTCACACAGTGTTTAAACAGATTTAACTCCTTTGTAGCTCAGAGAGAGTGCAGGTTTACGGGATGCATCTAGCACATAGTGTAAGATCTGTTCCTGAGTGTTTCTGTTTATGATGTTACAGGAAAAAGTAAGGCAGTAAAGATGTGTTATAGCTTGGATGTGAAGTGTCCCCCATAGACTCATGTGCCTGAATACCCGCTTCTCAGCGGAAGGTGCTGTTTTTCAAGGTCAGGAAACCTATTGACATGAACCTAGTTGGTGTTTTATGGCAATGTGATGGGGGTGGAGGGGTATAGCTGGCGTTGGTTTCAGACTGAGCTCTTTACTTCCTGGTCCACCCAGATGTTATCAAGCCGTGCTACAAGCTCTCACTACTCCATTCCTCCCCTACCACAAGACCACAAGTTGAAATAAATCCTTCTTGCCTTAATTCATTGGCTATTTGGTCACCATGATGAAAAAGAACCGAACATAGGAATCTAACGCTTCCCTAATAGTAATGGCCTCTTATACTTATACAGTGCTATGTACTGAATACCTTTTAAAGGTATGTGTATGTTTGCATATGTTTATATACATATATCCTTCAGTTTTCACGGTAACAAATCAGAAGCGTGTAAGGTCACACTGGCCATGTACTAGCTGACCAGAAATGAGGCTTCTGAAGTTTGTGTCTTAATTACCATGTTCACATAATACACAGAATAAGCTCAATGTATACATATGCATAATTAAAAATGCATCATATTTTGTTGACCTTAGTATCATAACTCATCTAGTAGTGTTTTACATTCCTTATTCTCAGTAGGACACAGGTTCCTTATCTATAACTAGCAATAATATTTTTTTTAATATTTTCTTGACTGAAATGTCCTCTAAGATGAGAGTACAGTTTACTGATTCAACTAGAAGACCTTTGAGAGAGAGAGAACATGTGATTAAGAATGTCTTTCTGGGAGGTAGAGGCAGGCGGATCTCTGTGAGTTCAAAGCCAGCCTGGTCTACAAGAGCTAGTTCCAGGACAGGAACCTAAAAGCTACAGAGAAACGCTGTCTCGAAAATCCAAAAAAAAAAAAAAAGGAATGTCTTTCTGACAAGAGGTACCTGTGACTATTACCGCATCAGAGGGTGGCTCTGTTTGTGCAAACAGAAACTCTCAGATTCTCTGAGAAGGCTGTTTCTGTAGTCTTATAACCTAGAACGAAGAAGCACATCATGTTAGAACTGGAGATGACTTTAAACTGCCCTAAATGTGTGACTTCACACTATCTGGTTTTATTCAAGATTCTTCTGTGTTGTTGATGCTGCTGTTGGGTTTGCCTTCGGTCTGTGGATGGAATTGTGGGCAGGCTGGCCCTATGTGATCTGAGTAGTCAGATTTCTTGCTGACGGCCTGCCTGTTGGCCAGGACTCTCAGTCTGATGCCGACTGACTGACGTATCCCTCACTCTGCACTCATCTAGCTGGGGTTTGCTTATGTACCAGAGCGCTGAATGCTCGAGAGAAGGTGAGTTCTCATGCCCCAAGTCAGCTTGACCCACATGTTATCATTAGCTTGCCACAGCACAGTGCACGGTGAAGCCCAAAGTTATTCTGGAACAGTTGATCAAGGACATCACTGGCGGAAATTCTGTACCTTACCCATATTCATCAGGAACTCCACCCACTGTCCTCAGGACTTCTATATGTTGATAAATTCAAAACATGGGTATCACACAGCTTGAGGAAGACCATATGGATAATTTTATATCACTGTGAGCTGAAACTGTGCACGGTGCTTTATGGTAAGTAAGTTCCACTTAAGTATCAAGGCAACAGGATTTGTAACTCTTCCATGTACTAAGCTTTATTTTGGATTATTTTTATTTTACAACATTAGTTGAAGCTGAATTAATTTTATATTATCATTAAATGCATAAAATCTTATGAATAAAGGTTGTTATATTTGTTTGATATGGTTCTCCGAACATACAAAAAGTTGAAATTACTATAAGGAAAGATTTTTATGCTAAAATAAAATTATTGAGCAGCATATTTCTCTTGTGCAATTTTGTTACCCTACAATGATTTTATACGGTTTTCCCTTTAAATTCCAACAGTTATGGAAGACATAAAAGATAAATATGAATTTATTCCTTACAGCATATAGCTATAAAATAACTTCATTTCGACTGTGCTTTTGATATGCTAGTTAGTTTTGCCCTCTTTCTGGCACTAAGTGTCTTTGAAAGTGCGATTCCTCTTGACATTTATGGTTTCCATGTTGATCTTTACATCTGACCTACAGATTTGTAGTAATTTATAATAAGCGAGCACTGATACCTGTCACAAGGGCTATCATTGTAGCACTTGGTTATCACTAACCGGGAATCTATGGAAAGTAGACACAAGTCAAACACAGGACACACAGATTACTTCCGGTACTGCCTCATTAGAGCCAATACAAACAGTAGGCGCTCAGAATCAGAGACAACGCAAAAAGTAGGTGCTCAGAATCAGAACTAATGTAAACAGTAGGTGCTCAGAATCAGAGACAACGCAAACTGTAGGTGCTCAGAATTAGTCATGTTGATTTTGACTCTTTAGCCACACCATGCGATTATGCCAATAAGATAGGGCTGCTATGATGAAATACGCAGGATGGCCAGCTGAAAGGGGACACTTGGAAACTGGAGATCCCAGTGCATGGGGTACGAACGCTTGGTTTCTGCAGCCTCTCTTCTTCTTGCAGACAACAACTTGCCTCTTGCTGGGTCCTCATGTGGTCTAACCTTGGTGCTCTTGTGCTCCAGGGCCTCCTTGTCCTTAGAGAAGGTCAATCTTCTTAGATGGACCCAAGCTTCGGATCTCATTTTCCACTGACCACCTTCTTGCCAGCTTTCTCAAATACAGCCACATTCGAAGTTGGAGCCTCAACCCAGAAATTTTCAATTTAAACCAAAAATTACAGCAAACATTTGGGCCTCCATTAAAAATATGGTTTTAATGATTTTCTCAATTGCATATTATCTCTTGTTTAAACAACTGTCCATTTATAGGTAACTTTCCCATAATTTTCATCTATTTATATTAATGTAGGTATTTGTCTCTCCATAGCTTTGGCTTTTCACAGCATTGTGACTTAAAATTAACAGGTAAATTGTTTGTTTCCACACGCTCGGTATGCACCAGTGGAGGGCAGATTGCCAATCATTAACTTTTCTTTCTTGGTTCACCCCTTTTACCTGGTTGCACAGGTTGAATCTCAAGAGTCCTTCAAGGGTCATAGGAAGGCCACAGAAAGGTCTCAGGAGATGGTAGTGTCTTTCAAAGGGAATGCTAATGGGATTAAGATATTTCATTTGCAGCACGCCACTAAGAAGACTGAGGTACTGGCTTCTGTTATTCTCTCCTTGCTCCTTGGCCATGAGCAATTGAGTAAACTGCTCCAATGTACGTTATGCCATAGGCTGAAAAGCAATAGGATTACTAACTGTAAATTGATGTCTCACAACTGTAATTCAAAAGAAACTTCTCTTCACAGGATATCTCAGGCAATGGTTGCAACAACAGAGAACGGTCTCTCTCTGTGTGTGTTTTATCTGTAATATACATATGTATCTATGTATAATTTGTATATGGCATTGAAGTATTGCCAGTAGAGAGCACTGAAGTATCACTGCCAGAAGAAATGGGTTCCCCAGTCTGATCTGGTACTTGCTTTCCCTGCTCACCCTGAGTTCCCCTCATCTGGTGCAAGCTTACCTGTGTTCCCCTGATCTGGTGTTTCATCACCCTGAGCTCCCCTGATCTGGTGCAGGATCACCCTGCTCACCCTGGGCTTCCCTGATCTGGTGCATGCTCTCTCTGGGCTCCAAAAGCATGTGTCTCTTTTACATTATCAGGATCTTGTAACTGTTGTAGCTCCTTTGGAGCTAATCTTCACAGAGCTTCTAGGATGCAGATGCTAACTGAGGCACATTGTCCTCTCGGATAGCTTTAGCTGACTGCTCCAGTGCTGTAACACTGCTTCTCCAGTGTCAGGATCTCCAAATGCACAGCTATTAGCAGCATACAGTGGCAAACAGTGAAGTCCCATCACATAAACATCTGTTGTTTTGGTAGCCGAAAAGCCTCTAGTGAGATTTCTACAAGAACAACTACAGGATGCGTTTCTAGCAAGTTTTAGGTGAGAATTTTCTACCGAATTACACTGGACTGGCACAGTAGAAATTATTCTGCCATTTGTGGTCTATTGCCATCTCCTAACTGATAAATTCAGGACCCAAGTCCTGAGGAATAAAGGCGTTTTTCTTGAATGCTCTGCCTTAAGGACAGTGGCTATTCTCAGGATCTGTGCATACATGTGTGTGCACACCCATGGAGATCAGAGAATAATGCCAAGTATCGATCCTCAGGTGTCAACACCTTCTCTTCTTTACTTTTGGAGGGGCCCATCTCCATCTCTCCATCACTGATATGGCCTGCATGTCTGCGATGCCGAGCTTTGTAAAAGTGAGTTGTGGGGATTGAACTCAGGTTGTTCTGTTGGTGCAGAAATCACTTTCCCAAACTCTCTGATCTATTATTTTTAGAATTGCATTCATTTTATATATAAATTTAAATTAAAATCATATTTACTTAACAATGACTTTAGTATTAATCTTCTGGCAGTTAGCAATTACTGTAGTTAGTAAATGTTCCCCTGTTCATGTAACTGTGGCTTCTCTGTCTTGCGTGGATGGGTTCCACCGATGAAGTAGCTGATGAGGAAAAGAAGAACATACAAGCGTCTGTCCAGAGGAAGAAGGCAAATGCAGATCCCCGTGTGCTCCAGATGGCACAGGGCAGTACGGAGGAATGAAGAGTGAGTGACATGCTGTTAGCTAAAAAACTTCCTGGGTCAGACGGCTTGGCACGTGCTGTTGCCTTGTGGAGTTACCATGCTCTCTGGCCTTCCCACCTTCCTCTAATGGCCTTTGACCCTTCCGTCCTTCCTTGTCTGTATTCCAGTCTGGCCTTAGTTTGGCATTGTAGCTCACAATGCCTGACTGTGAAGTGCAATGGGACTTTGCAAACTGCTTCCTGCTAGTCTGTATTTGAGGTCAGAGGGTTCCTCTAGGAGTTAAAATTGCTTCCAAATCAAGATTATCTATTAATCAGTGAGCAGTGAATTCAGGGTGTTGGAAACCTGACTTTCCTTAATTTAATGTATCTGTATTTGTTCTATGCAGTGGATAGAAGCAGGAAGAAAGGATAAGGACATGGTATAGTTGCGTCATCTCTTGAGGAATGTTTCCAAAGCCCTCCCAAGTGATCTCTTCACATTGTTTGTTATTCAGAGTACTCAGGTGTCAGGTAAGCCCTATGATACAGGAGGAAACATGAAATGGCTATTGAAGGAGAGCTAGCCACTGATGCTTATGGCTCCCGTGACTCACACATAAATATAAGAACCATTTGTTAACACACTGAAATTCATTCTGTTAACTTTTCTCAAATCCTGTAAGATTATCCTCTAAAATCAATTAAAGGATAGTTAAATGTTACCAAGTTCTTATAAGAAACACTTGAAAAAATAATAATTACATTAAGAAATAGAATCTTCCATTTGTTTAACTTCCAAAACCTTACTTATAGTTTACCGTTTATGTGAGAGTTCAATCTACTAGAATAGAGTATTATTTAGTGTCCAAAACAGCATGTTTGACGGTATCAGTCTCCCACTTCTTATGAAGTGTGTAAGGGGGTGTTATATGTGCATATGTATGTGGGGAAGAGTAGACAGGTGCCTGCACACCATGGTACAGTGTGGTGTGGAGGCCAGAGGCCAGCCTGGGCTATTGGTTCTTGCCTTCCATTTTGTTTTCTTGTTGGATGCAGTGTTTCTGTGTTATTTGCCACTGCATGTGCAAGGCAGGCTCACCCAGCAGCAAGCCTCTGGGGATGCTCCTCTTTTCACCTCCCACTCTGTAAGACACCCTGACTACAGACCTGTTCTACTGCGCCCCACCTTGGTGGGTGCTGGAGATTCAAACAAAGCTTCTCACGCCTGTGCAGCAAGTGCTTGCTCTGCTGGGCTCTTTTCTCAGTCTTCAGTAGTAACAATTGTTGAGAGACAGAGAGAGAAAGAGAGGGAGATGGGGGAGGGAGACCAGCAATAGAGAGGAGAAGAAGAGGGAGAGGGAGGAAGAGGGAAAGGGGAAATAAAAGAATAAATATTTGTGAGGTGAGGAAGAGCCAAAGAAGATTAGACAGAGAGGAAAGGAAAGGGTGAAAGTGTGATTTTCTTTAAGATAAAAAGGTAGAACACTGAATTCACTTATTCACCCAAGGTCATTTCTTCGATAGAGTGGCATTCTCTTGTGCTCTGTTGGAAACCATTCTGTCTGTGGTACAGGTCATGCAAGGAACATGGGAAGTCGAGATGAAGCACTTCAGCATTTTGACATGCACAATGGCTGACAGAACTCAGTTTTACAGTCGCTGCTAGCACTTTGACAGTGTGTGTTTTTAAAAAGCATCTTTTACAAAAGTCTTAAAGCACTTTATATTTGCAGCATTAACAGCTTAAAAGAAAGCGAGGTAGAATCTGTAGCAGTGGGAAGCATAGATCAATTTGGGAGTAATTACTTCAATTATTTCTAATAAAATCATTTTGTATTAAGTGAAAATAGTTTTAAGTTTTAAGCATTCATTGAGGATTAAGACTGGCAGTCTCAAGCCTTTGTCTTTCCATAAAAATGAATCCCATTATTCTATATTGAGTTAATAGACTTTCATAGGTGGTTTTTAGATAAAGGAAAGTATATAATTGCTTATACTAATCAAGAAGGACAGCCAAGTCCGTTTTTCTTAAATGCAGTCATACTATAATAATAAAATACTAGGAATATGAATGACAAGTTTCTTCCAAGGGTCATCCATTTTGTATAGATGCCAGATGAACATTAGACCCCACTGAGATTTTTGTCAATCCTGAATTGGTTGCTAATACCCTTGAACTTTTGTAGAACACAAACATTAGAATTAGTTTCAAGCCATAACTTAACAACCATCAATTATGACCTAGGGCAAGGCATTTAAATATCCTGTGTCTCATTTTCCACTTCTAGACACTGGAAATAACAATATCCACATTGTAGTCCTGTCGGGTTTATGAGACATAACACCTCAGGGTCATGAAGCGGAGTTGTTGCATGGAAACACATAGGCAACAGGGGATGCCGTTGTCCCTAAGGGTCGCTGAGGCGCTGCTCTTTTATTGGTCTGTGACCTTCTCTTTGACCCTACATGGAGCCCTAGGCTTAAGAGGCTTGAGTGTTTCTGTGCATTTTATAAGAGTTGACATCCCATTTGTGATTCCTAACGTGTGCTCCTTTCAGGAAGAAATCAGCTTGAATAGCTTAATGCTGGAAAATTTTCTCCTTAAATGAGATACAATTTCTGGACACGGCATCCACAATTCCCAGTGTGTTCCCATAACAAATAAGTTTAATTATCTCCAACTTCAAATGTGAGTATTTTTCTTTTTCAAAAATAATGATTATATTAATTTTTTGAGACTTTCATACAATGAATTTGGTCATAGCCACCCTTTTCTTGTAATTCCTCCCAGATTAAGGCTCTACACTTTCCCTGTCCCAACACATTTAATTTCAAGTTTTCTGTTATTTTTTTTAAACTAATTGAGTCCAATTTTGTATGTGTGCTTTCCAGTAATATGTGGATCAAATTTCTAATTCCTTCTCAGTGGAGAATTAATACAGCTATGCCTACTTTGTAAATATAGTATCTTTATTATTTATATAATATATTTATATGCAAGAATACAATATTCTAATTTAATTATATTACAGGCCTATTAAACTAAGTGACTGTACTTGTAGCCCAATTTAATTTTAAGTACAAAAGTATTCCTCGCCATCAAATCTGATATCAGTCCACAGTAAATTTATTTGACAATATTATTAATTTTGTTTTCATATTTTGGATATTTCTGTATTTGAAAAGTATTTTCCTCAATACATTTCTAAAGAACTGGATAATTTATTCCTATCCCACCAAAAATCCCAACTATTTTGTTCAGGAATTTCTTAAAATATTTGCAAACATCTGTATTTGTAGCAGTCACCAAGGCTTTCTGGTTTAATATAAAACATTTAGACACACAATACCAGTTATTATATTTATGTGTGTATGTGCATGTGTGTGTGTGTGTGTGTGTGGTGTGTGATCTGTCTGCCTGCATGTGTATCACTCAAGAGTGGAGGAATAGACTACTCCAGAATAGTCCACTTTGGCATCAGTGTTGTTTTGAATTTGTTAACCCAACAGATGTGGCCAGCATGCTCTAGCTGTCTTCTTCTTCCTCAAAAGAAGAGTTAACTCTTGTATGGAAGATGTCCTGCTCACACCGATGGAGAACAGTGCTCCCTTCATCAAGGACGGGGTGGAGATAGAACGCTTCTCACTGGCTTGGCTAGAGCCACCTTTGCTTGTCTTCTCCACTGCACATGGCTTCCGAGCTTTGCCCAAGGCCTCTCTTCTTTAACCCCACACCAACTAGATGGCTCATCTCCCTAAATGGTTGCCATATCATGTAACATGTTAAAAATCTCTTTGATATGTTTCTTTCTGACATTAAAAAAAAAAGAACTGGGTGAACTGTTTCTTTTCTTCTTACAGTGTCCTATCAGAAAACTTAATGTTTCTCAGTTTCTGTCTCTATAGTTTGATTCTGAGCATATAAGTTTATACCTTATTATCACTTTAATCAGTGTAGGGCATGATGGCACGTGCCTTTCACCCCAGACGGAGGCACAAGCAGGTGGACCTCTGTGCATTTGGGGCTAGCCTAGTCTACATAGTTCCAAGACAGCCAAGGCTACATAGAGAGACCCTGTCTCAAGCAAAACAAGACGTTATCAATCAATGGCTAAAAATATAAAAACTGAATTGGCATTTCCTGACTTGAGGACTTTGTTTTAATATAATTGGTTTGGATAAAATATAAATATTAATGAAGTTCTAGTAAAAACTTAGCTCAATTTGTTTCCTGTCGTTTTTTTTTTCTTTCCTTCAGTCAGCCACAGCATTTTCAGTACGTTATCAGATTAAATGTTTCTGAAGTGCTATGGCGTGATAAATTTCTCCCTTTTCCAATAATGTTATCAATTGATTGTGTGCTCAAATGGCATGGTAAAAACATAATCTGACCTCTTCCTCAGTGAGGACAAACCTCAAAAATACCACACTCAGTCACGGTGAAAACAGATTCCAATGAGGCTGGCACAGGGCCTGAAATTCCTGGTGTTAGCCCTGCTTCTTGAGGGCATGGTGGAGACCTGCATTTTAATTAAGTTAATTCATTGTGTTTCCTGGTTCAGTTGCTATCTAAATACAGAAATATTAATTTTTTCTTATTTAAACTGTTAACCCGAATCAAAGCCACAAGGAAATGGCACCAAACAGAAAACATGTGTAGTGTATGTTAGAGACAGCTGCGGAAAGAGAAAGGTGGCATTTGGAAGAGTTACCAGGTTCCGGGGATGATGTCTGTATTTAAAAAAAATATACAGAATCCTTCCTATCTTCTCAAAGTCTCTTGCTACACGTTAATCGGACATTTTGCTTCTTGCTTTGCTTCATCTGTGTTAGTAACTCGTTAAAACAAAACCCCTCATGTCCCTATTTTGAGCATGGATTACTTCAGTTTCGGCAGTGACCATTTCATTGTATCCTGGCATGGCTTAGGGAATCTACTTTTACCCAAATGTTTTTGCAAGTTCCTTTTTCTTTTTTACAAGAATATAAAAAGTTAGTAGCCAAGGAAGTAATGAAAGAGTGCTTCATGTATCCATGAACATAAGCAATAAAATCCAATTTATGTTGTACGATTAATATAAAAGTGATATGGACTGTATTTGTGTTTATGGTATATATTACTTCTATATTTTTAAGGTTTTTAAAAATTTATGTGCATGTGTCTGTGTGTCCGTGTGTGTGTGCCTCTATGTGTGTGTGTGTGTGTGTGTGTGTGTGTGTGTGTATGTGTGTGTGTGTGTGTGTGTCTGTGGAGGCCAGAAGAGGACATCACTCAGGCCCTGAGGATGACCATGGAGTGTTGCTAACTGCGACACCATTTTTCCAGCCCTGTTTATTCTAAATTCCATAAAACTTCCCTAATTTAAGTAGTTAAAATCCACTCAGACTAAATCTTGGATTGCAAAATTCCTGGGAGTAAAAAGTTTGTATACTATTAACTGTTCAAAATAGGCAGGGAGGTCTTGATTTTTCGTACGCGATGATTTGAACTCAGTTCTGTAAACAGTGAAAGTTTCGCCCGCATTAAAAGTGCAGACTGGAGAAACGTTCCCCACTAGCACAGTGGAAAGACAAACTTTTCTAGCTTGTCTTAAACTTAAGTATTGGTTGGCATCATCTCAGTTTGGCTTTACAGGTGAAGTTTCAGCCAGCAAGTACAATAGAAGAAGAAAAAGAAACAAATAGCAGATAGACTGGAAAGAGGGACTAAGTTCCCATATTTACCTATAGATTTCTTGCTAAGTATACAATCACAATTCAGTATCCTAAAAATGTAAGGAAACAAAAACCCTCATCCTAGTTTCAAATGAATCTCCAGTCATATGGAGTCATAAGGTCAATACACAAAAATAAATTCAAGTCTCCTCTGCTAGCCATGGATAATAAAAAATACATCTGAAAAAGACTGCATTGTGGTTTCCTTGAAAGGATCCATTCTAGTCAACATGTAGTTCGGAGGTTCTCAACCATCCTAATGCTACAACCCCTTAAAACCGTGTTTCCTGTTGTGGTGTCCACAACCATAAAATTATTTCCATTGCTACTTCATAACTAGTTTTGTTACTGCTTTGAATTATAATGTGAATATCTGCTATGCAGATAATCTTAGGTGATCCTGTGAAATGGTTGTTCGACCTTCAAAGGGACTACAACCGCAGGTAGAGAACCTCTGATGTAGTTAAATATGTATAATCTCTGTCTCCTAATTAGCATTGACTGTCATTGTTGCTAAGCCTAGAATCAACCAAAAAGTTTATCAAGTCGGTCTTTGGACATGTCTGTGAGCGATTTCCCTGATTGTTGTAATTGATACAGGAGTGCCAAGTCCACTGTGGCTGTGACCATTCTCAGCCAGTTGGTCCTGGCTGTATAAAAGACACGCTAAGAGGGAACCAGAAAGCAAGACAGCAAGTTGGACTTCTGTATTGGGATCTGTTTCAAGAGTCTGCCTGGAGGTCCTGGCCAACTTCCTATGATAGATTGTGACCTGGAAGTGTACCCCAAATAAACACTTTCTCCCTCTAGGTTGCATTTAATCAGACCATTTTATCACAGTAGCAGAGTGGAACTAGATCAATCTAAACTCTGTACATGAAAAAATGCTGATGACGTGTGTGTGTGTGTGTGTGTGTGTGTGTGTGTGTGTGTCCTTGGGTAAGAAGAAGCATGGCAGCAAAGTTACCAGTTTCACGAGAAGAAATGAGGAGCATATTAGACACTAGGAATATTTATGTGACCTCAAGAAAATGAAAATAAGTTGAAGAAGAAAAACAAATCAATCTTGGAAGAGAAATGTTAAAATTCAGTGATCTGCGAGGAAGCACAAAGTGCTGTTCACACACTTACCTGAAATCTAGGAGATAGCATGCTTACCTGGAGTGAATCCTGGTGTTAGCACACTTACCTGGGATCCCGATGTTAGCACACTTACCTGGGATCAAGGAGTTAGCACACTTACCCAGAATCAAAGAGTTAGAACACTTATCTGAAATCCTGGTGTTGCCACACTTACCTGGAATCAAGGGAGTTAGAATGCTTACTGGAATCCCAGACCAGAAGAGACATTTGGAGGAAGGTCAAAGAGTCCAAGCAGAATAGAGATGAAAAAATATAAAAAGAAAATGCATCCATGAGTCTCTACTCACAGATTCCAAATCACAACAGAACATCAAAGCTAACAGATGATTGCTTGGGAAAAAAAAAAATAGAAAAGAAAAAGGGAAAGAAAAAAAATCCCAGCGGGCAGTCAGATGAAACAGGCTACTTTTCACTCTTTGTAGGAAGATGTAAGTGACTTTAGAGGACTGTTAGAAACTATGCAAATCTAGAAATAAAGAGGTAGCATCTTTAATGTGTAGGGTGGAGGAAAACACCTGCAATTTTACTGAGAGCCAACTCATTTCAAACACAAAAGCAAACAAAAATTCTTTTTACAGGGAAACAAAACATAATGCGCATGTTTATTGCAGTTTATCTGCAGAACAATAAATGTCAAAGGAAAGGAAAAGGGAAATGAACAAAACCACATGAATAAGTAGCACAAAAATACCACATGGCGTACTTAAATCTTGTCACAAGGAACATTCTAAGTGCGTGTCCTTATAGCATTTGGGAAATAGAGATCAGCAGAGTTCACTAAATGAAAACCCAGTCATCGGATTGTACCAGGCTTTTTTAGGCCACCAACCAGCTCCTAAACCATGACAAAGAGAGTTATTATTCATTTTGAATGTTGGGTCTAGCTTAGGCTCCTTTCTGGCTAGCTCTTTTAACTTAAATTAACCTGTTTCTCTTTAGCTACCATTTGCCTTGGGATTTATTACCTTTCTTTCTTCCGCATATCTTACTTTCACTGTTCCACTATGTCTGACTTCTTGCTCCAGGTATCTCCCTCATTCTTTCTTTTCTTCTTCTTTCTTCTTCTTTTTCTTCCTAGCTATTGGCTGTACAGATCTTAATTAGACCAATTGGGTGCCCTAGGCAGGCAAGGTGAAACACATTCAATTTATCGTTATATAATTAAACATACGTTCTTCCATGGTTAAACAAACGTATCATAAACAAAAGTAACACACCTCTTCACAGTTAAAGTAAAATTCTACAACATAGACAAATGTAACACATCTTTGCCTAGTTAAAATAATATTCCACAAACATTTCACCTTTTTGTCTAAATAAAAAAAGTATTAACTTTAATATAGTAAAACTATATACAACAAGAACAATTATCAGGTAAGGATTATATTTATAATATCCAATCCATTTGTATTTGTCAAATTCAGAAAAAAAATCTTTCATTATTTATCCTATCTTGGTAAGTACAAAGTTTTTTTTACATAATTTTACATAATCATAACTAAGGAAAACTATAACTATATAGTCTTCAACTTCAAAGATCCCAGAAAAATATAATATTGCCTGAATAAACAGAAAGTGCAGTGTGGAGGTGGCACGTGCCTTTAATTCTAGCACTCAGGAAGTAGAGGTATGTGGATCTCTGTGGGTTTGAGGTCAGCTTGGGCTACAGACTGAGTTCCATGGAAGACACCAAAGCTACACAGAGAAAACTCTGTATCCAAAATTCAAAACAAAAGAAAGAAAAAATGTAAGAAAGAAAGAAAACATGTAGTGCCAGGCATCTCCAAATCTATAAAAACTATAGTCATCTGACGGCCTAGACAGTTGTCCAAAATTCCTCTGTGACATTGGGGCATCCATCTTCAACATACAGTACTAGAATATTTGGCATATTTTTTTCTATGAAATGGGAATTTTGAAGGACTGTCATACTTTATCTTGGAAAAATTTGACAGTCTTTTTCCTTTGTCCAGTTTGTACAGCATACTGTCAGTAGTAAAGGCAAGAGCAGTTTCTTTACCCAGTGGTTAACCTTACCATAATGAAAAAAAAACTCTAAATGGAGTTTCTTCAATGCCCATCATCTTCTCTGAAGTAAATTGGTGCTGCCCAGAGCAGTCATGTCTCAGTGTCATGAAAAGCCTTAAGTTATTAAACATCTTAAACACTATATTCTGTAGGTCTTTGAAGTGTTTGAAGACCATCTACCTAAATATAATTGTTTAACCTTGAAACCATACCTAATATGACTATATACACTTGATTATTCTAGGTGACTATTAACCCACATTTCCTAATTATACATTATTTTTAAATGGGCTGCATAAGCACCATACTTTAAACAAGAGTCGAAACATAAATCAGTATAGCAAAAATAACTTTAAATTTATACAAATATACTAAAGTCCATACCAATATAAGATATTTGAGGATAATGGTTGTCTTTTTATCCTATTTATCACTTCCATAAATGATCAGAAACATCTATAACGCATCAAATAACTAAGAATCACTTGCACCACCTGTTGGTAATGTGGGTGCTGTATTCTCTAGACTGATTTCTGTTGTCTGTGAGTAAAGGCATCTTTTTGGGAGCCTGACAAAATTTAAATAATCGTCAAGTCCTTGGAAAACTAGTCATGACATTTGTTGCCCAGTCTCTGTGTAGTGGGAAAACACAAGGCTTATCTGCCTTTTTTTTCTCAGGGTTTATGACCTTTCTTACTTCTGCATATCTTGTTTTCACTGATTCTCTATGTCCAGTTGTCTGGTGTCTTCCTGGCTTCTTACCCCAGGCCTCTCTACCATTTTCTCCTCTTCTCTCTCATTCCGCCTCATTCTTTTTCCTGAGACTATATTTCTCTTCCTATTTATTCTTTCTGTCTGCTAGCCCCACCTATATTTTCTCTGCCTACCTATTGGCTGTTCTGCTCTTTATTAAACCAATCAGGTGCCTTAGGGAGGCAAGGTGAAACAAATGCAACACATCCTTACATAATTGAACACACATCCTCAAATTGTTAAGCCAATACAGAATAAAGAAAAGTAATACACCTTTTCACAGTTAAGGTAATGATCTGCAGCATAAGCAATGTAACATATCTTTGCTTGGTTAAGCAAATATTTCACAGCATCTATAATCATGAGAAACTAATTTCATATATAATATACAGCAATATATCTAGGCATGGTGGTGCATGCCTTTAATTCTAGGGGCAGAGGCAGGTGAATCTCTGTGAGTTTAAAACTAACCATGTCTACATAATAAATTTCATGCCACACTGAGACCTTATCTCAAAAAAAAATTCATCGCTATTGAAGGGCATAATGGAGCAAAATAGACTTGATGCAGGGGGAGGAGCCTGGTCCTGCCTCAGCATGATATGACTTGTTTTATTGACTCCCATGGGAGACATGCTCTTTTCTGAATGGAGGAGGAATGGATGAGGGGGATAGATGGGAGGTAGGGGAGGGGAAACTGTGTTTGGCATGTAAAATAAATAAAAAAATTAATAAGAAAATACTCTTAATTGACCCTGTGGTAGTTCCCCAGATCCACTGAGGAGTGGGTACCAAAACTCCCACTGAATGCTTGAAATGACAGATTGTATGGAGTCCTATTTTCAGCATATGTGTAGGTATATGGTGACATTTCTTTTATAAATAGGATGCAGGGATCGCTTCTGTAAGTACTACTGGTAGGAGAAATAGAGCAGGATGTTTTATTAATATTATATGAATGTGGCCTATTTCTTCCCTCCAAATATCTTCTTGCACTGCACTTTCTGTGACAATGTGGAAATGCACAATGCTTGTGTCGTGGGATTCTACCGTGTGTGTGACAGGACGGAGCTCGGTGAGTGGCATGGGCTTTGTGATGGAGCATTAGTCTACTGAGTGTGCATTTTACTGAGCTCAAGTACTGAGGCCCCAGCTAGTCTGATCACCAGGGTGACTAGTGATTGGCTAGTGGATGGGCAGATGCACACTGAGTGTGAACACACAAACATAAGGATACTTTATCCCTGGATAGACAGGGACGGGCAGAAAAGTATTCCATCATGCTGCTAAAAATAGAGCACAATTTAAAACTCATACATTTTTTATTTCTGTAATTTCCCACTTAGAGCTTTTGGACTGCCGTGGTGAGCCTGCAGGAAGCAATTGCAAGGGCAGAGGAGAGGCCAGGATTGTTGACCACTGACATGAGCAAAATAGCCAGAGCAATATAATTCTGGTTGTATGAATGTATGGCTGAAAACAACTCCTTAACAGAAAAAGACCAGAGAAAATCATTGTTTGCTATGTATTCAAAACTTGAAATTGTGAAGGTTTTGGAAGTTGAATCCACTTAGAAGAGCAGGATCCGTACCTAAAAGAGCAGTGGTTATGGTGTGAGATGAGAAAGCTATGGATGGAAAGATGTGTGATCAGGCTGCCCCTGTCACAGACAGCTCTTATTTAAAGATTTTAGAAACCAGCTTAAGTATTAGCTTCCATTCATTTTTTTCATACATTGTTTTCATTATTTTTCTTGTGGTGGGGATTAAACCTAATGTCTTAAGCACGCCGGATAAGCCAGTACTTGGCCACTGAATTACATCCCCAGCATGTATTGTGTTTTAAGATGCTAGTCAGAAAAGCCACCAATGGCTAACTCCACACCAGACTGCAGATGTACCCTGTGATCACTTAGTGTCAACCTTCAGTCCTAGGAATTGCCCTCATAGTTACCCAGGTTTATTAGTGAGGTTGGGGGAGGCCAGTTACTCAGAACTGATTTGCTGTATTGGCAGGAAGAAGTATCTTGCTGCTTTCCTACAAGTTGGAACTGGAATTACCATATTGATCATTAAATCATAAGTTTGATTATATTTGTGTGTCTGTTTTCTATGCTTTCTTTTCCCTTTGCCAGTCTGGGAATTGAACTCAGGGCCTTAGCAACTGAGATATAGTCTCACCTTGCTCTTGACTGAATTTGATCAGAAACTTTCTAACACATATGTTAGACATTAATTTAAATGTTTGTAAACTATGTTAATTTACAAATTCAAAACACTGTGCATACTTTTAGGGCTGGTAAGATTATTCAGTGGTAAACCCACCAAGTCGGAAGACCTGATGGTAGTTCCTGAAGGTTACATGTTGGAAGGAGAGAATGGACTTCTGTGAATTATTCTCTGGCTTGTAAATGCACACCGCGGCACATGCAAACTCCCACATGCACATAAAATAAATAAAAGATTTTAAACATTAAAAAATTTAAAAAGAAATGTGTGTGTATATATATATAAATATGTTATACACACATTTCTTTTACAAGGTCTGCATCCAAATTTATCCCTAAGTCCCAGGCTATATATTTTTAAGTACTCTTGATATATAATGTATTAATTTGCTATAAATATTGATATATAATAATACATATAGGTATATAACTTTAACACAAAGTCTAATTTAATAAATAATGCATATTTACACACATATAGAAGCCATTTATATGTAACTAGTCATAAAACAGAATTAATGTAATCTATCATAAATATTTCCTCATATTATTAAATAAATACCTAATTTCTAATGAGTAAATAGTATTATTCAGTTGATGAATATTCAGGATGAATGCTATAATGTTGTATTTGTTCACTTTCCTACTTATTGATAAATAATCTGATTGATTACTCATTTTCAATTTACCTGGCAATCCTGTATCACCATCCTTCCCATAATAATCTAACCTAATTCCTAAATGGAATTTTATTTATTTGTTTGTTTGTTTGGTCTTTCAAGACAGGGTTTCACTGTTTAACTCTGGCTGTCCTGGAGCTCACTCTATAGACCAGGCTGGTGTTGAACTCCCAGAAGAGATCTGCCTGCCTCTACCTCCCAAATACCTGGATTAAAGGTGTGCCCACAACCACTGACTAGGATGGCATTTTAAATGATGAATTATTAGATTAAAGTTAAATTAGCAGCAACAATGTAAATTAGAATATTTTAAGCTTCATTCCTTAGAACCATGGCCTCTTTCAGAGAAGGAACCTTAATAACAAAGCAACAACATATGAGAATATCTATTTCAGTGTACATAGCAGGGGCATGTACGCATTTCCAGTTTGGGAGTCAAAAGCTGTGTTTCTGGTTGGTTTGCTTCTTTTATTGCAATTGAAGTGACATGTGGTTTTGTCTATTTGTTTCATGTCTGTTGTGAATTGCTCAGTCTTTTGAAGCCTTTCAAATTAGAGATTGCTGTGTTCATAGGGTTGACACAATCCTTTATATATGTTTTAAGTGTTTGGAGATATGTTAGAAGCCTAAGCTTTGTTCATTTATTGTAAATCTATTTTTATTTTAATATTTGTTTTTAGGCATGGTGCCTGCTGACCTGTAGATTTTTAACCTGTGTGACATTAATCTTTATTGCTCTTCTATGAAAAATTCTTTTTCTCTTGAGGTTTTTCTGTATTCAACTAAGTAAGACACAGTCTGTATTTCTGTGGGAGTTAAAAATGATGTTCACATAAAGACACATAGGGTTCAGAGCACTGAGCATCAAGATGGTTGAATGTATAAGAATACTTGCTCTTTAAGGATGAGGAGCAGTGTTCAAATTCTCAGAATCCATGTATAAGATGTAGGCATAACAGCACATGCCTGCAACTCAGCACTTTGGGGTTGGGGCACTGACAGATCCATCAGCCTAGATGAAATGGTGAACTTCATTTTCAGAGAGAATATAAGGCAGAAGGTGACAGAGGGAGACACGGATGTCCTCTATCTGTACAGGCACAGGTGTGCTGTCCCCCCAACACACAGGTTTTAGGAAGTAATCTGCTTTCTGTTTACTTCCTACGTCATTTATCTTGATCATATACAAACTCGCCATTCCTTTCCCAGACTCTCCTCGCCCCGTACAACCCTTCTGCCCCTCATAAATGATGTTCCCTGAAGGAATGCAGGTGTTGAGTTAATAAATTATTAATTGGGGGAGGCCACCCCATGGTAAGCTGATCTAAGCATTTTGGGGCATTTGTGGTTTCCTGTAATGGTCTCCATCTGTGGCAAAAGAAGGTTTTCTGAAGAGAAATGAGGGCAAAACTTACCTGTGTGTGGGAAAAGTGTTAGGATGTAGTCACGTGTGTGTGTGTGTGTGGACAGGGTCAGGATGTATTCACCTGTTCACCTGCGTGTGTGTGTGTGTGAGGACAGGGTCAGGATGTAGTCACGTATGTGTGCATGTGTGTATGTGTGTATGTGTGAACAGAGACAGGATGTATTTACCTGTGTGTGTGTGTATGTGTGTGTGTGTGTGCAGGCAGGGTCAGGATATATTTACCTGTGAGTGTGTATGTGTGAACACGGTCAGGATGTATTCACCTGTGTGTGTGGGGGCTCTCCACCTACTCTCTCTATATATATCTTTTTCAGCCTGGCTTTACTCTGTTAAGCCATTGGCTGAAAGCAGGCATCTTTATTGATCAATGGCAATAAAACATATTCCCAGCCAACATCACCTCCCACATCAGAGGACTGTGCCTTTACTTGCAGTATCATTTTAATTACCTTAGAGATAAGAAACAGAATGTGAGAGATTTTGTTATTCAGATATTCCATGACCTTAACTATGAAAATTAACTAATCACAAATGTTGAATATATTTAGAAAAACCTGCTTAAGTAAGAAATAATGTAGAATGTTGAGAAGAAAGCATAAAAAGTATTGCACCAAGATCCCTGGATGAGATTCAGCTGCAGCAGAAAAGGTGTGTGAAGATCAGAGCAAGAGGAGGTTGGTGTTGACCACAGGGAACAGGAAAGGAGAGACAGTTCCCTTCAGTTGGCACTTTACCCGTAGACTCACCCGGGAAAGAGTCTTCATGAGGGGTCAGCCTGCATTTGCTCGACCTGTGTGCACGTCTGTGGGAACTGTCTCAATTAGTGGATGTGGGAAGATATCCCACTGTGGGTAGCCATTGCCGGGAGGTTCTCTGAGATGAGCACAAGCCAGCAAGTGGACGTGCATGCATCCTTTGCTCTTGCTCTTGAGTGTGGATGGGGTGTGACCAGGAGTCTCCAGCTCCTTGCCTCTGTGACTCCCTGTAGTGATGGGCCTGCAGCCTGGAATTATGACCTAACTATGTCCTTTGTCCTCTTATGTTGTTTTTGTCATTGTGGTGGTACTTCATTATTTAATGCTTTACATTTTTCAACTACAAGTAAATGTATTTTTTTTGAATGTGAACATAACTCAAGCATGTATAATACATGATGCTAACTAAATCTAGCCTGTTTTTAATATATTTGTTTATGTGCTTGTAATTGTAATATTCTTTTCTTTAAATTTCTTCTTCATATAACATATTCAATCATATTTTTCCCAACTGTGACTATTCCAAGATCTTCCCTATCTTCCTACCCACGGAACTTCATTCTCCCATCCCATCTCTCTGTCTAGAACAACAATAAAAAAGGAAAAATAAAAAATGAAAGTCTACATAAGATAACAGAACAAAACAAGAGAATAAAGTGTACCACCCCACACACAAAGACACAAAAACCAAAACCAAACAAACCCATAAAGTCTGTTTTGTGTTGACTAAATACTCCTGATCCCAGGACCTATCCTGGAGTGTGGTTAATATTTCCAGTAACATTCTATTGGAAAAAAAGTCTGATTTTTTCTTTCCCAACAGGTATCAATTGCAAATAGCTTCTTTGTTTAGGATGGGCTTTGTGTTCACTTCCCATCCTCAGTGCTGGGATTTTGTCTGGTTTGAACGTCTGTGGTCCTTGCATGATGTTGTAGTCATTCACATGTATGTTAGTCCTGTCATGCCCTTGAAATCATTAACCCCTTTAGATCTCATGACCTTTCTGCCTTCTACATAGACATCTTTGAGTCTTGAGGGGACAGACTTAATAAAGACATTTCATTTACTGCTGAGTACTCAAAGTCTCTCATTCTCTGCGCATTTTCCAGTTGTAAATTTTTGTGTTAGTTATCATTGCCTAAAAGAAGAAGCTTCTGTGCAGAGGGTTCAGTGAGACACTGATCTATGTGTACAGCATATGCCATTCCGAGTCATTTTGCTGCTATGTTCCTTTAGAGGAAGAATGGTATTGTGCTTTTATCTGACCTATACACTTTCACGTACTTGGCCACTTTGTCAGCTGTAGGCTCTATCTCATGGAAAGGGCCTTTAATCCACTCAAAAGAGGCAGGTTACTCCAATAACACCAAGCCACTATTGCACCAGCATATCTTGCAGGCAGGTTGCTGTTGTAGGTCACAGAGTTTATCGTGGGGCGATATCAATGATGACTTTTCTCCTCTGCTGTCACACAGCATGCCTTCCAGAACACGCACACTAGGAAGGAGGGTGAAATGTCTAGCTGGGAAGCAGCTCCCTTTATCCATGTTCAGTGGCCTAAGCAAGTAGTGTCTTCAGCAATAAGGCCTTAGCATGAGGTTGTAGACAGTAACTAATACTCTTGGCAGTGGCCTGTGATATTTTCTGGGAGTTTATGGGACCCTTTTGGCCCAACAATGCTCAATAGGATGTAGCCTGTTCCTGGCACTGGAGATTTGTCTTGGTATATCTAATTGGGGCCTTGTCTCCCACATTATATGGTGACTTCATTTAAGTTACTTTAATATTTGTTTTAGGAAGTTTCTAGAGTAATTCACATGGTTGCTTTTAGTCAGATAATTCCATTAGAGCAAAAAAGTGAATCTATAAAAAGGCAAAATAAAATATTTGTTGTATACATGGCATGGTGAGATTCATGGCACACTCTAGCCTCTGAATCCTCCTAAAAGAAACATAAAAAAGTAACAACAGTAACAAAAGAAATGAAAGTAACTTAATTTATCTTTTTATAAGGGAGAAAAGCAAAACCTAAAAAAGTTAAACACCTTTTCATTTCAGGTAAGTCGGGGCTAGGCCTCTAGCCTGAATGCATTTGGGCTCAAAGTCATCATCTCATCTAGCATGCACTACCCCTTTGCCAGATTATAAAAAATATAAAAGTTTATTTAGTGAGATAAATGCTCTCCTATCCCTAAATTCTAGGGGAAATTCACTGTGTAGATGCTGAGTAAAAGTGATGGATAGTGTCTTCAACCTACATTTTACAGAAAATAAGGCAACATTTTTTAGATGGCTATTTCTTGTTTCAACCATTGGTAACAGCACCGTCTGTAAGGTAGAATCATAACTTAGGTCGGGCATTTCTTTGACAGCTGAACTGAGATGCCTCAGTGTTTGCTATCTGTGATCAACCTGGAGCAAGAGTCAGTTTGTCATCTGCCTGCCATGTCGTGGAGGACACGGAGAAGCAGAAGGATGGGCTTGGTTTTGCAGAGATATCTGTTACATAGCAGATTTCATAAGACAGGAAAGCTGTCATATAGAAAAGCAAAGGGCAATCAGTGTTTATTTGCCTTCAAAACAACTAACATAGTTCCTTAAAAGAAGAGCCAAGTTGGGAGTGGACATGGAGTTGATTTCTTGATCTTGGTATGTGAAATCCCAGAAGTTACTGGAATTTCTGTCTTAAATGCAATGACAGGTCAAAAACAGCAAAGTGGGTCCAGGCACTTCGGGGATTGGAGATCTACAAACCTACATAGCACACAGCAGGCATTGGAGAAATGCATGCTCAACACATGAACAAACAGAAGAATGAAAGAATGCCCTAATACCCAAGGTTGCATTTTGGTGGATTTTCATCTAAAGAGCTGTGTTTATCTTCTTGGTCATTTTTAGACAACATAAAATTTTGACAACATATGAAGATATTTTGGAGGGTTAGATTTTGTTAATGACATTCCTTGTCAGGAAAGTTTTTCCAATTAATAATTGTAAAAATTGTTTAATTGCACACATGTTTATCCTGTGCTCTTTGTACTTGGTTTTGCTGTAGTGTCCTCAAAGTCATTGTGTTAGATGTCTTTCCCTCTTGTGGATGAGGTTATTGGAGTTCAGGAAGTCTCACTATGTAACCCAGGATAGTTTGACTAGTAAGTGGAGGAGAGGTCAACCTTCCCTCTTTTCCCAAAGTTATTACCTTTAAAACATTTTTAAAATTACAATTGCATCATTTTCCTTTCCTTTTTTCTCACCAATCAATTCCTCTCACTTTCCTTCTACCTACCACATCTCGCTGCTCAATCCCTTTCAAATTCAGGACATGTTTTCTTCTATTATCAGTGTGTGCACACACGCATACGTACATGCACATGTACGCACATGCACACACATGCACACGTGTTGTGGTAACTCCTTCAGCCAATACCAACCTTCTTGGGCATAGTCTCTTATACTATAAATGCAGCTGTAAGGTTTGTGGCCTCTGTCTTTCTCTTTGCTGCTGCTGAATTCGGTTCCTGTGCAGAGGACTATGATCTGTGAGTCGTCTACCCCCAAATAAAGAACCCTTTATTATACTCAGTACTGAGCTCATGTGAGACTACTTTATAGCATCCATCTATACACATGCACATGCGTGCATGCACACACACACAAACACACATACACACACATGCTTTCAAGGTTGATCACTTGGTATTGGAATCCAATTAGATGGTTCATTCCTGGCAAAGATCAATTCTCCCTCTAGGTAGTCATTAGTTGCCTCTAGTTCTTTGTCTACATGTGTTCCTTGGGATTTGTCCCTTCCTCATTAGCATGCCTATTGATGTTGCCTTTGAGGACATTTTGCTTAGAAAGTCACATTGCTGAGTTATCACAGGTGCGGCTTCCTTGTCATTTCCAGGAGACAAAGTCTTACAGAGACTCCCTGGTGTTCTGACTCTTACACTTACAATCTCTCTGTCCCCTTTTCCAAGCTGTTTCCTGGCATTAGGTGTAGGGATTGTATAATGATATTGTATACAGAATTATATACAGTTGCATATAGATGTATCTGTTGGGGCTGGGCACTGCCCACTCAGGTCTCTGCACTTTGATTGGATGCGGATTTCTGTAATGGTCTCTGTCTGATACAAAGAGAAGCTTCTTTCACAACGGGTGCGAATTATACTTACCTGTTGGCATGAGGGTAATTTTTAGAATGCAGTTAGTAATTCCAGTGGTTAATGAAACAGTGACAGCAGACTCTTCTCTGTGATCGGTGACCTCACTAGCCCTCAGTGGTTGGCAAAGCTTATAGTACCAAATATGACTTCCCCCTTTGTGAGTGTGTCCAATTAGACAGACATCTAATACCATGCCACTATTTCACCTTAGGGCATATCTTGCCATTCTGGTCATTATTGTGTTTCATAAGCATCACAGTTGGTCAGAACTTTTGGGTACTTCTCTCCCTTTGAGGCTTGCATAGCATTTTCTGGCATGACAGTCCCCAGGGAGTACTCTTTTAGATAAGACCCAGCTTGAGTGCTCCAATTCCTGTGTCCTCCGTGCACGCTGTCCTCAGCAATAGGAGCTCACCTTCAACCTCTGGGGGCAACAAAGTGCAGTAGTGACAGCCTGTGTTGTTTTGGAGTCTCTTGGACAACACTGACTCAAAAGTAGATTTTGTTTGGACTGGTACTGGAATCTTTTTTTTCTTTTAAAAAAAATTCATTTATTTTACCTCCTGACTGCAGATTCCCATCCTTCTTCTCCCATTCCCTCCCCAACCTCCCATCTGTGCTCCCTCCATCCACTCCTCCTCTGTTTCTGTTTGGAAAGAAGCAGCCTTCCCATAGGTGTCAACAAAGCTTGGCCCATCAAGTTGAGTTAGGACTTAGTTCCTCTCCTGTATTAAGGGGTGGGTAAGGCAACCCAGTGTGAGGAATAGGTTCCCAGGTGCTAGCCAAAGCATTAGGGACATGTTCTGGTCCCACTGCTAAGAGTCCCACAGGTGGACCAAGCTGCACAACTGATATACATACATATGTGTGTGTGTGTGTGTGTATATATATATATATATATATATATATATATGTTTATGTTTATGTGCATATATGTATATATGTATAGGTGTATATGGGTTAGTTATACCTGTAGGTTCCCTTGTAATTACCTTGACCCTCCCCTTCTCTGGCTCATAAAATCCTTCCTCTGTCTCTTTAACAAAATTTCCTGAGCTCGGTCATAGCTTGGCTGTGGGTCTCTGCATCTGTTTCCATCAGTTACTACATTAAGGCTCTCTGATGACTATTGGGGTAATAACCAATTTGATTACAGAGGACAGACAGTTCAGGCTACTTATCCACTATTGCTAGGAGTCTTAGCTGGGGTCGTCCTTGTGGATTCTTGAAAGTTTCCTTTGCTGCAGGTTTCTGACTAACCTCAAACTGCCCCTCATATCAAGACTTCTCTTTAGTACTCTCCCCTCTATACATACCCTAACCTGAGCTCTCCTGTTCCCATCCCCACCTGCCCCCAGTCTACCCTGGAGATCTCTTCTATTTCCCCTACCCAGGAAAATCCATCCATCTCTCTTTGCACCCTCCTTCTCACCCAGCCTCTCTGTGACTGTGGATTGTAGCCTAGTTATCCTTTACTTTATAGCTAATATCCACTTATGAGTGAGTACATACCATGTTTGTCTTTCTGGGGTTGGGTTACCTTATTCAGGATGTTTTTTTTCTAGCTCTATCCATTTGACTTCAAATTTCCTGATGTCATTGTTTTTAACAGCTAAGTAATACTCCATTGTATAAATGAACCTCATTTTTTTTTAAATCTATTTTTTGCTTAAAAGACATCAAGGTTGTTTCCAGGTTCTTGCTATTATGAATAATGTTATAGACATAGTTGAGCAAGTATCCTTGTGGTATAATTAATTGAAGATCCTTTGGGTATATGTCCAAGATTGGTATAGTGGGTCTTGAGATAGATTGATTTCCAATTTTCTGAGAGACTGCCATATTGATTATCAAAGTGGCCACGAAAGTTTGCACTCGCACCAGCAATGAATGTCCCCCTTCCTTCACATCTTCTCCAGCATAAGCTGTCACTTGTGTTTTTGATTTTAATCATTCTGAGAGGTGTAAGATGGTATCTCAGAGTCCTTTTGACTTGCATTTCCCTGATGACTAGGGATATTAAGCGGTTCTTTAACAGTATCTCAGCCATTTTAGATTCTTGAGTTGGAGGTTCTCTGTTTATATCTGTACTCCATTTTAAAGTGGGATTATTCATTTTTTGATGTATAGTTTCTTGAGTTCGTTACATATTTTGGAGATCAGCCTTTGGTCAGATGTGGGGTCATTTAGATCTTTTCCCAATGTGTACACTGTCATTCTGTCCTGCTGATAGTGTCCTTTGCCTTACAGAACCTTTTCAGTAACATGGTTGGGAACAAAATCAACTAAAAACATCAGTAGCCCTCCTATATACAATCAATAAGCAGACTGAGAAAGAAATAAGGGAAGTAATACATTTCAGGATAGCCACAAAAAAGAAAATCTTTGCATAGCTCTAACCAAACAAATGAAGACCTGCATGACAAAGACATCAAGTCTTTGAGGAAAAAATCTGGAGAAGATATCAGAAGATGGAAATATCTCCCATGCTCATGTAGTAGGATTAGCATAATAAAAATGGCTATCTAACCAAATGCAGTCTATAGGTTCACTGCAATCCCCATTAAAACTCCAAAGCAATTCTTTACAGACCTTGAAAGAACAATGCTCAACTTCATATGGAAAAACAAAAAACCCAGGAAAACTAAAACAATCCTGTACAATAAAGGAACATCCAGAGGTACCAGCGTCCCTGATTTTAAGCTCTACTACAGAGTTACAGTAATAAAAACAACTTGGTATTGACATAAAAGCAGAAAGGTAGATCAATAGCATCAAATTGAAAACCCCAATGCAAATCCACACACCTCTGAACACATTTTTTGACAAAGTAGCCAAAATTATACAATGGAAAAAAAAAAGTATCTTCAATAAGTCATGCTGGTCTAACTGCATGTAGAAGAATGCAAATAGATCCATATCTATTGTCCTGCATAAAACTCAAGTCCAAGTGGATCAAAGGCCTCAAAATAAATCCAGTTGCACTGAACCTGATAGAAGAAAAAGTAGAAAATAGCATTGAACACATTAGGATAGGAAACAACTTCCTGAATAGAGCACCAGTAACAAAAACATTGAGATCGACAATTAATAAATGGAACCTGCTGAAACTGAAAAGGTTCTTTCTGTATTGGAGCTTTTATGAACATTTTCATTCTAAGCGACATGATTGCATCACACACACACAGACACACACACACAGACACACACACAGACACACACACACACACACGCACACAGACAAACACAGCCAAACCTGGTGCTACAATTTCTCAGTTTTACCTAGTTGAAGATAGCTAAAATGTATCATAGGTGTTTCAAATCATACCTTTCTTTTAGGAGGATTCATCAGTGTGTGTGTGTGTGTGTGTGTGTGTGTGAGAGAGAGAGAGAGAGAGAGAGAGAGAGAGAGAGAGAGAGAGAACAGAGAGAGAGACAGAGAGACAGAGAGACAGAGAGAGAGACAGAGAGAGAGAGAGAGAGAGAGAGACAGAGAGAGAGAGAGAGAGAGAGAGAGAGAGAGAGAGAGAGACAGAGAGAGAGAGAGAGAGAGAGAGAGAGACAGACAGACAGACAGACAGACAGACAGACAGACAGAACTTGAGAGAGAAAACCTGAGAGAGAAAGAACTTGAGAGGGCCGAGGCTAACACTAAAAGAGAAGGAGATTTAGAGATTTACTTTTGTCTTTTCTGGTCTTTTCCAGGGCAGCTCCTGATGAGCACAATTGAGAGACTGCAGGAGGCAGAAAATTACCTTTTCCTGGGAGTTAATCAACACAGCCCCACAGAGGGGTTGTTGTGTGTTGGGATTAAAGGCGTGCACAGCCACTGCCAGCATGGTATATGAACTTAAGTAGGCATATTCTGCACCTAGAAGTGTGCATTTGTCTTTTATGCTCATGACTCTAGTCTCAGAAATGTCTGTTACATGACCTTTACTTTTCCACTTATTCTAATCTCTGCCTATGCACTATGCCCTTCTGTAAATACATGCTTACACCGTACAACTGTCTTTAGATAGGGGGATCTCGCCTTTTCCGTCACTAAATCCCCCAGCTAACCTGGATGAGCCCCTTCCGTCCAAGTCACTGGGGTACAATGGGTGAAGAACAGAACAAGATGGATTTCTGAGTTGAAAATCGGTGAAAACGTTTTATAGTTATTAAACCCAGGAAAACTAATATGTTACTCCTGAATTTTTTTGTCACTGTACCGAGCCCTGTACATCTTATTGGACTGCAGTGCTTACACGAACTCTGGGGAAGCCTAGCCTAGGTCCTGGGATTGGAGGACGCACAAATAGGGAACTCTGCTTTTCTCTCTTTATTACATTACCTACTATAAGTATGCTGCATTTTTTCCTCACTATGAAAATAAACTTCAGTGGTTTTCTTCCTTCCTTTTTTTTTTAGTTTTAAATAAAAATCCAAATAAACAAGTAACTCATGTTTATAATTTGGAGCCAGTACTCACCAGTGTCTCACAGCTAAAAGTAAGTATCTCTTAGTAACTTTTTCAATGAGTCATTTTTACTAATTTTGACTTTTTTAAAAAAAATTGAAGCAATTCATGCTTATCATTGTGTTTTAATTGGGGTTATTATTGCTGCAATAGAACACCATGGCCAAAAAGCAACTTGGGAGGAAAGGTTTTTTTTGTTGTTTTTTTTTGTTTGTTTTTGTTTTTTCTTTCTGCTTACAAGTCACAGTCCATTAAGAGAAGCCATGGCAGAAACTCAAACTGGCTGGAAACCTGGAGGTAAGAGCTGATACAGATGCCATGTAGGAGTGCTGCTTAGTGGATGGCGTCTGATAGAGTCCATGACCACCAGCCCAAGGTGTCCCCACCCACAATGGGCTGGGTCCTCTTACATGGATAACTAGTTAAGAACATGCCCTTCAAACAGACATTGTGTACGCATTTTCTCAATTGAGGCTTCCTCCTCTCCAATGACTTTAGCTTGTGTCAAGTTTGATAAAACTAGTCAGCACACAGTCATTCTCAGGGAGGGTTCCACCTTCCAGCCCATACTGGCCAGCATGCACTCATTCTAGGGAGGCTTGCACCATGAAGCCCGCACTAGCTAGCACGTGCTCATTCTAGGGAGGCTTGCACCATGAAGCCCGTGCTAGCTAGCACGTGCTCATTCTAGGGAGGCTTGCACTGTGCAGCCGTGCTGGCTAGCACGTGCTCATTCTAGGTAGGCTTGCACTGTGCACCCTTGCTGGCCAGCATGTGCTCATTCTAGGGAGGCTTGCGCTGTGCACCCTTGCTAGCCTTCACTTGTGTCACCCATTCTTGGTGACAGATTCCCAAGTGTGGATTACATGTGCCACTACACTTGTAACATGTTATCTTTTTAAAATTATTTCTTTTATTTCTGAAGTGTATAATAAAGTTAACACCATTTTCCTTCCCTTTCCTCCCTCTATATCCTTCCAATTATCCCTCTTGCTCTTTTTCAAATTCATGGCCTCTTTTTCCATTAATTATTGTCACATCCAATTATGTATGTGTATGTCCATATCTATGAAAACCAGAGAAGCAAAAGTTTGCTGTGATATTTTGTCTCCTAGGAATATCAGAAGCTACACCCATAAAGTCTCACCAAGGACTGATTCAGCCCCAGCTGAACAAGGACAAGGGACATGCTGATGTGGACAGGGGAGAGCTCAGGAGGTTTCCTCTCTACCCAAAACCACCTGCAGCTAAGGAATGCTGGGAGCAGAAGGAATGATCTTCGGGAGGAAAGAGCACACTAACTGGTTATCCAATGCCAAATTATTGCCCCTGGAAGTAAGTGCTGTTCTTTTAGTTTTAAATGCAAGGAATGCCCTGCTTACAGACCCTCAATAAAGTTGCGTATGAGAAGCGGTGTTGGCCATCCTTGTCTTTTTCCCATCCAGGGAGATAGCTTTTGTGTGTGTTCTTTTATCAATTCCTGCATGCTTGGGTTTTGAGGGCTTTCTAGTATGCATATAATGCAGATATAGATATGCATTATAAATATCTCTGAGTCTGGGTCTCCAGCTCATTTGCAGTCTACTGACAAATGTAACTACTGATGACACAATAATCCTTTTTCTAATTTTCTGATGAAATGCCATGCTGTTTCCATGGCAATGTTATCATTTTACAGTCCTTCGAACAGCACACAGGAGTTGCAGTTGTTTCCATATTTTTTCCTGCACTTTTCATTTTCTTTTTTCTCTTGCTTTTTATAGTAATCATCCTATGCCATGTAACAGATTCGTCCAGTGTACTTTTGATTTGAATTCCCCAAACAAATACGGATATTACCTTCTCTGTGCTTCAAGTATCTCTTTGAATACCCATGTCCACGTTGTTTGCTTAGTTTTGCATCAGTTGTTGAATGCTAAGAGCTTTCTGTACATACTGGATAATAATCTTGGATCAGATCTATAATTTTCAAAATGTCTTCAGTTCTACAGGCTGCCTGTTTATTTCATTGCTATTGTTTTCAGTGCACAAAATTAAAAAAAAATTCCATGAAGCACAACTAGTCTTTTAACTATTGTCTCTGACCCTGACATCAATCAAAAAGATCATTGCTGCTGAATCCAGTATCCCCAAGCTTTCTCCCCATTTTCTTCCAAGAATACAGGTCATAGGTCAGTTTTGAGTTGTGTTTTGTCAATGGTACAAGGTGAGGCTCGGATTCTTTGTACACATGGCTGTAATTTGCCCAGCAGGATTTGTGGAAAGAGTCATATTTTCTCTTTGAATATCTGCACGATATCCAAAAATAGCTGGACCATGTGTCCCTTTAAGAGACAAGCCAAGCCCACTCACTCACCACCCACCAAAGCAAGCTGATCTTCAGCTTCCAGCCTGAGTCTCTTCTCTTTTCCATCTCTCCTTTGAAGAGGCAGCTTCTGCCTCAATCCATTCTTCCCACTTCTCCCCTTCCCCTCGCTCTATTTCTCTCTGCTCTTCCCCCTTCTCTCTTCACCCCCTCTCCCTTTCCCTCCCATCACCCACTAAATAAATACCCAACCTCACTCTGCATGGAGTGTCTATCCATGTCTCTGTCTCTTGTGCTGCATGGCTCCCTGCCTGGGCCCAGCAGCCTTCAGAGACCTGGGGCATGGTTTTTCATGTGTGCCCACCTGCTTGTCTCTCCTTGTGAGACTGGCTGTCCCATTGAGGTCTCTCAACCACCATGCTGTTCCTTGCCTGGGAGTGGCTGCTCTGGGACCCACTACCCACTGCCACCACTTGGGGGCCTGCAGCGTTTCTGCCATTGCAGCCTCTCGGGGATCCGCAGCATTTTACTTTTACCATTACATATGATGTATGCAAGTTTTCTTTATGTTTATTTCTGCTGGGTTCCTTGCTGAGTTGGTTATGCAGCACTGTATCAAGTCCTGAGATCAGGAACTGTGTGCTCCAGCTTTGCTCGTCATTTTTAGCATTTGCTCAGACTTTTGAAATTCTGTCAACTTTAGGATAGACTCCCATGTTTCTGCAAAAACATGCTTTTGAAATGTTGATAGGGATCACATTAAATTTAGAAATCAATTTGGGTAGTATTTTTATCCTAATACTGTTTTTATTTATTTTTTAAATTGTATCACAGTTATTATATAAGCAATGCAAGAGGAGAACTTACAGGAGGCAGTTTTGTTCTTCCAATATGAGTGTCAGGGCAAAAGTCAGGTCATCGGGCTTGGCAGCAAATGCCTTTCATCACTAAGCTATCTAACTTGCCCCATTGACTTATCCTTTTTTTTTTCTTTGGTTTTTCGAGACAGGGTTTCTCTGTGGCTTTTGGAGCCTGTCCTGGAACTAGCTCTGTAGACCAGGGTGATCTCGAACTCACAGAGATCCACCCGCCTCTGCCTCCCGAGTGCTGGGATTAAAGGCGTGCACCACCATCGCCCGGCTCCATTGTTCTTAACCATGGAGTATGACTCCATGAATCTGTATTATTCTTAATCCTTTGCATCAAGTTCTTCATGTACATGCCACGAATGTACAAATCCTCCTCCTTTGCTGTTAACTAATAAACATTTTATCATCCATTGGCGAATTATTATCTTATTTTCTGAGACAGGGTTTCATACAGCCTTGGTTGACCTTGAACTTGCTGTGTATCCAAAGGTGACTTTGAACTTCTGCTCCCATTGCCTACTCTCACTTTCAAGTGCTATGATCGCATGTAACTAGCATCATTTCGCTGACTTTGTTACTTCTAGTACTAATGCACATGGCATTATTTTCTTAGTTCTCTTTTTCATGCTGTTAGTGTATACAGCAAAAGAAACTTTTCTCCTTTTATTTTGTTATCTTGTGCTTTGTCAAACTTATCAACTTAATAATTTAAAATTTATTTTGTAGAATCTTTAACATTTCTACATGTAATATATCATGCCTTAATAAAATTATGTTTCAGTTCTTTTGCAGTTTAGTTACATTGTATTTCTTGCCTCATGGCTCTAGTTAGGACCCCGGAGAGGAGAGCCAATATTGAGCATCTTGCCCTTTGGCCTGTTGAGCCATCCTCCCGTTTAGTTCTGTTCTGTGACTTTGTATGTGTGTTTGCAGCTTGATACTCTGGGTGGATATCGGTGACTCTTACTATGGTTTTATTTTCCTCCTGTGACTCTGTTTAATGAAAAGGGAGAGGGAGAGAGAGGTAAAGAGTTTTCCTACTGGATAAATCCTGGAATAGCTTGTTACAATTATTACTATCTCCCTTGACTATTCTGCAAAAATCACCAGCAAGGCTTTCTTTATTTCTGCTTTAGCTACACCTTGGTGTAAGCCACACTTTGACATGAGGATTTTAGGGAATTTTGTCAGTCAGGCTGGGCCATTGACCAACATGCAGTCTTTACTGCTGCAGTTTCTCCTGTCACGTGACCTCTTTCACTGATGATGTCATATCTCTACCTTTTAGAATTCTTAAATTTTTTGTTTCCTAAGTAAACTTGATCTTGGCTGCTCTGGCTAAAGGTTATCCATTTATTTGCTATTTAGAACATAAACTTTTAGATTCTTTTATCTCCATTTCATCCATTTCATTGATTTTGCTTTTATTATTTTCTGCTACTTTTATTTAGTTTAATTTCATTTTTACTCCCCTGTGGAAGCTTTGATGTTGTCTATTGTCATTTAAAAATTTCTAACTCACATTTAAATGTGGTTCTATTGATGCCGTTCATCTCTCTCCCTTTCTCTCTTCCTGTGTGAGAAAGAGAGTATGCATTGTGTGTGTGTGTGTGTGTGTGTGTGTGTGTGTGTGTGTGTGTCTGTGATGTAACCTGATTCCTAATTTTATGTTTTTATAGTGTGCTATTTTGATTCTGTGTGTCTGTATATATATGTATCATGTGTATTTGGTTAAAATTTGCTATCATGAGTAGAACCATGGAAGCAAATAATTAAACATTATTGCAAATTATAGTGTATAATACTATATATTAGTATAGTATTTCTCTAATGTAGTGGTTGTGTGTGAGAGTGTGTGTGCTCTCTCCATCCTTCCCTCTTCTCCCACTCCCCTCCCTCTCTCCTTCCTTCATCCTTCCCATCCCTTTTTTACCTCTTCTGACTTTGAGCAGCTTTGAACTCGCATTTGCTCTGTTTCCTCTCAGTGTAGATGAGCCTGGTCTCTAGACTCCCTTGTGCTTAGTGTGCTCAGGCTTAGTCAAAGGGCTTTTCTCAATGTGTGTCTGCAGTTCCTTCCATCTCTGGCTGGAGTCCTCTCCCCTGTACCTACCCCTCTCATGTCTCTCCGGTCCCCTTCCCTCTCATGTCTCTCCGGTCCCGCTCTCCTTAGCTTCTGTACAGTGGCTTGTCTAGCAGTGAAGGATGGCTTTTTCTACATTGTTCCAGTTCTGCCTTAGTGTTGAGCAGATACATTCCAGGAAGTCAGCGGCTTTCTCAGAGACTGCCTTCCTATCAGTAGTAGACGTTTCTAAAGTGATGGATTCAGAATTTCACTACTTCCCTCAGCGGAGGAATCTTTTCGCTTCCTCCATTATGTTGTAACAAGTCGTTCTCTGTTCTCTGGAGGTGCCAAGGTGTCTGTTTCTGTGTCCACGTCGTGTGAGAGAAGTGCCCAAATGAATCTTAATTTGAGTAAGTTAACAATGTACTTACTCAAGTACATTGACTAAGCCTGAGCACAATAAGCACAAGGGAGTCTAGAGACCAGGCCCATCTACACTGAGAGGAAAAGAGTGAGAGACTTTCCAGTTCTCCATCCTAAATGGAATGTTTTCATCGAAGGCCCCACCTCGAGGCTCAGGAAGCTATGCAGAAGATTGTAGGAGCTGTAGGGGATTGTAGGAGGAGGGCCCACTTGTTTGTCCTGGCTGCCCTGCTAGCTTAGTCCCAAAATAACCACACAGAAACTGTATTAATTAAATCACTGCTTGGAACATTAGCTCTAGCTTCTTATTGGCTAACTCTTACATCCTAATTTAATCCATTTCTATTAATCTTTATATCACCAGGAGATTGTGGCCTACCAACAAAGTTCCAGCATGTCTGTCTCTGGTGCGGCTCCATAATGTCTCCCTGACTCTTGACTTCTTCCTCCCAGAATTCAGGTCCATCTTCCCTACCTACCCAAGCTCTGCCCTATCAACAGGCCAAGGCCGTTTCTTTACATTAACCAAGAAAAGCAACACACAGATAGAAGGACCTCCCACACCAGGGGATGGTTGACTCTAAAGACACAAAGTCCTCTAGACACAACAGGACTGATGTACCTAGGACTCAGAGACTGTGGAACTAGGCACAGGGCCTGCACAGGTGTGAGCCAGATGAGGTCTCAGCACTGAGAGGGGAGTGTATAAGAACTCCAACCCTAACAAAGAAACCTTCTGCAAGGGAAAGATGACCTTTTCCCGACAGTCTCCCTGGGTGTGTTCATAACACTGTAGGGCAGCTCTACCCCAGGAGCAGTTGGCCAGCGCAATCAGATTGGAGTAGTTCTGTGGTCCTTTGTCTCATTTTGCTATGTTTGGGCATTTATTTCTTATTGGTCTTTGTTTATTTTGATTTCTATCTTTGCAGTTTTATTGGGAGATTGTGTGTGTTTCCTATTTTTTGTTTGTTTATTCCAGAGAGAGAAAGAAGAATATAGAATTGGGTGTACAGGGAGGGGAGGTGGATCCTGAAGCAGTTGGGGAAGGGGAAAACATGACTAATATGCTTTGTGAAAAAGGAAACTCTTTTTATTAAAAAAACCTATTAGTAGGGCCAGAAGTACAACTCCATGATGAAATGCTTGTCAGGATATAGCATTCCCAGTACTGAAAAGAAATAGGTATTCATATAATCACTCCAAACTGAAAAGTACTAAACAGACATGGCTGGCATCTTTATAAAAATTGAATCAGTTAAGATAACTTATGTAGTGTGAGGTAGACTGTATATCTTCTCTTGTTGAAAAAATTGATGAAGTTAATCTTAATTCTTTTGTTTAATAGTATTATTTTTGATAATTTAATATTTGAGCACATCTACATCCCATTTGTCCCTCTTCAGTAACTTTTGTGTTCCCTTCCCAAATTTATGCAATTTTCAGTTACTATCTTATACACACACAGATACAAGCACACACACCCTCCTGAGTGCATCTCCAGGGTTGACCACTTAAGGTTAGACAACCTGTGTGGTGCTCAACCCTAGAGGAGACTCAGTCATCCTCTCTCAGGAGTCATTCACTGCCTGTAACTCCTCATCTAGAGTTGGCGCTCTGTGGAGTTTCCCTTGCCCATTTGGCATATTAACTGGGGTTGTCATTATGCTAATCTTGTCAAGCAACCATGCTTTTGAGGGTTCATGCATTCATCTTCGCGATCATATCTAGCAGACACTACCTCACAGCGGATGTCTTGGTCCTCTGCCTTTTCTCCCATGGCTTTCTCTGCGACTAAGATATAGAGGCTGTGTTGGAGATGTAACAGCAGCATTTGTGCTTTTCAAATATGGAGGCTGAGAGGCCGCCATGGCTCAGTGGGTAAAAACTTTTGTTGCCAGGCCTGGCAAACTCAGTTCTATCCCAGGGACCCAGAGAGTGAAAGGACCTATTGACTTTTACAAGTTGTTCTCTGATTTCAACACACACAACAAATGTTTAGTTCCCCCAAACCTTATCATTGTGTAGCCTTTGTCACTTCCTAAAACATCTAGTATCATTAAAAACTCTTAATAAAGATATTGACAAGATTTAGAGTAGACACAAAAGATATTGCAACCATGCAACTTCATTGACCACAAGTACAGCTAAGCACAAAGAGAGGGAGCAATTACTAGAAAACAGGGAGATAGGAATTCTCATACTTTATGCACGCAAACATCAAGTAAGCCTCATTCATCTGTGAGTGTACAGAATTTGAATCTAAGTCTGAACTAGGACCTGAGCCCGCTCATCTGATCAGCTCCCAGGCAATGCCAATGCTGAAGTTCTTGAACACACTGAGCAGCACAGATGGAGGTGACATCACCCCTAAATTGTAAAAACAAACTTCCCAAGGAAACAAGTCAGGTGGCCTAGAACTATCCCAGGAAACAAATAGCCTTCCTTCACTCTCCCTGCTGCCTCCTTCATTCTGTTGTCAACACCATTCAACAAACCTGGTTGGATGCTGGAGGATAGATGCTCTGAACACCTCTGTCTAGTCAACACGCAAAAGGCTCTTGGACAACAAGTAAGACAGGAAAAGATGGAGATCTCTTTGGAAGTTCAAGCAGATGACATCTCAAGGAAGATAGATAATAAAACCACAACCGAAAAGTAGTTTGGAAAAATTAAGTCAGTAAGGAAAACCAGAAAGGCTGCGGAGCGCCAGAGCCTTGGATATTGGTTTATCTTGAAAGAGCTTTTCGAACAAAGTGGTTGGTCACTGCTGCGAAGAAAGAAAGTCAAGCGTGTATCCAGAAAAGGACTTTTTGGACAGAGCACACAAATGTAAAATCAGGACCGAAGCACAGTAGCTCTTGGTAGAGAGGAAAGACTGGAGGTTAGATTAGAAGAGACTTGATCACGGGTACTCCTCTGAGGAGTTACACAGGCTACTTTTCCTTGACCCAGGAATAAGGACTCTGGAAAGCTGAGGCAGAAGAGTAGGATACTGTGATTTATACAATGTCTCCCATCATGCCTACTACTGGGGAAAGAGAAAAGCATGTATTTCTTTTCTTTATCTTTTTTTTTCTGGTCATTGTTTGTAGTGATTAAAGCAAACACAGAAGAATAGCATTGATTTTACTTTAGAAGTGAAGACTAAAGCTCAGGTGTTATTTACTTGGTTATATGAAGTGTACTCAGGACAGCACTAAGTTATATATGCTGAGTTCTTCATAGCATGACCTTATTTTTAACAGAGCAAATTATTACAGCCATGTTCAAACTACTTTTACAATTTTATAAACATCTGTGCCATTCTGTATTAGATTGTAAGTAGTACTTTTCAGTTACCGAGTTTTTTTGTTATTAATTACATAACGATAAATGGTTGTAGCAATCTGTGATCGTTTTAAAAAGAACGAAAGGACAGGGACCACAGTACTAGGTTTTCATGTCTCTTGTTATCATTCATACCTCTAATATCTTAATCCTCTGCTGTTATTAATTAAATTGTGTTTTAACTGGTACACTAGACCATGACTTTTATAAATTATCAGGGTAAATATAATGTTTTAACACATGTATATATTGAACCATGATGATTTCCTAAATCATTGATCATTTCTGATCATTTCTTAATTGTGAACTCCTTCATAATCCCTTTTCCATGCTTTCTTCAATCTTCAGCACATTATTGTCACCTATAGTCACTGGATTGTCAGGATTTCATCAAATGTCTCCCGTCCTCTCTTCCTACTCTCAGTTCTGCTCTGTCTTTGCCTAAAATATTTCACTTAATATAATGATTTCCAGCTCTACCTGTGTGGTTATACACAACAGGATTCTATTTTTTTATAGTTGAGCAGTATTTCATTATATACCTGCACCATTTCTTCTTTACCAATTTATCATTTGATAGACACTAAGATTATTTACATATCTTGAACTTTGCTAATGATGTTATAATGAGCTTTTGGAGGGGCAGTGTCTTTAAAGAGAGTGGTTTTATTTACTTTGGAGATCCATGTACTAGTGGAATTGCTAGATTGTATATTAAATTTTTAGTTGAAATTAAATTATCTGTATACAAGGCATGTTGTAAATATCATTAAAATAATTACAGTGATATTTAGAGATTAGAGACCCAGAGGTAAACTAATATTCAGTAGACTAGGAAGGAAAGGCCTTTGGCTAAAAAACATATACATATATGTATACAGAAACAATTAATGAGAAAAGAGCCCATGGATTTGAAGGAAGGCAGACAGGGCATAGAGGAGGGTTAGGAGGGAGGAAAGGGAAGAGGGAAATGTTATAATTGTATTATAATATCAAAAAAGGAACAAAAAAGGCTTATCTAGTTTGGTATGTCAGTTCTACTCAATTAGTACCTAGATTTAGTATTCAAATAATTAAAATAAATTAGGTGCTTTCAAGTGTTAGCAAAATATCATTCAAAATTATCCTGATTATATATATGCAGCCCATATATCCAAAACATGTGACAGTTTTCTTATAAAGGAAAAGTAACACAGGTTCAGGTCAAGTTACTTCTATTTACTGTAAACAAACATTTCGAAAGGTATATACTTCCAATCACCAGTTTATAAAATTGAAACCATATAGCCCCCAATGAGAACGAACCTCATTGTCAATACTTGTGGATGGAGGTTTTATGAACCACCCTTACATTTTCACTCAGCATAATTCATTGTTACATTTACATAGCATACAAGTCCTATCACTAGATGACCTCATTTAATAAATACATACATCTGGAAATTTTATTTTTATAATGATAAATTTCCAATTATTATGATTCGTTATTTACCAAAAACACTTAACAAAATAAAGTCATTTTTCATCTTTTTTTTTTGCTTTATGTATCTAAATGTTTCAAGACAAAAGCTATGAGAGCACTAATAATTCATTGGATATGCCTTGGGTGACTTCCAATTGCAAATAAATGGAGTGAGTGAAATTGATAGTAAATGATAAAATGCAAACCTAAAGGAATGAGTGGTGTACTATGGGCAGGATGGTGGTGTACTATCCTCAGGATGGTGGTGTACTGTTGTGTTAGGAGCGGCGAGCTACTTTCCCGGCACCCGGCGGCCCGCACGGTTAGCTTTATCCGAAATAATTACATGGAAACTGTGTTCTTTTAAACACTGCCTGGCCCATTAGTTTCAGCCTCTTAACCCATTTCTAATAATCTATGTAGCACCATGAGGTGCGCTTACCAAGAAAGATCTTAACCTGCATCTGTCTGGAGTGGGAGAACCATGGCGACTGCCTGACTCAGCTTCGTTCTCCCAGCATTCTGTTTTGTTTACTCTGCCTACCTAATTTTATGTCCTATTAAAGGGCCAATGCAGTCCCTTTATTTAACCAATGAAATTAACACAAGCCAGAAGACTCTCCCCCATCATTTCCCCTTTTTCTGTTTAAACAAAAAAGAAAGGCTTTTATTTTAACATAGTAAGATTACATACAACAAAACAGTTATCAAGCAAGAATTACACTTACAATATTTATATCTATTTTGTATTTTATCATAACTAATGAAAACTATAACTATAACTAACCATTATTCAACTCCATCAAAGACTCCAGAAGGATATAATATTACCTAAGCAAACAAGAAATCCAAAGCTCTAGAAATGACAGAGACATCTCGCTGCCTGTACAGTCACCCAAAGTTCCTCTGTACTGTTGGGGCATCCATCTTCAGCCTTCAGGCCCATAGTATCCAGCAGACTTTTCCTTGATGCAGGAAATTTCAAAGGCAGTTCAGTCACTATCTGCTGTGTCCTGCAGAATGTCTCGCAGACTCTTTCATGAATCAGGAACCCCGAAAGATCATCTCACCTTTAGGCAAGTTCAGTAGTCCTCTCTCTGCGGGTTCTCTGTGTCCAGTTTATGCAACAGTCCAGGCAAGAACAGTTTCTTGCCCAAATGGCTATCAAACTCCATAAGGATCCTCTTTGATGCCCATCTTCCTCTTGAAGTAGATTGGTGCCGCCAGGAGCAGACATGTCTCATTGTCATGAAAAGTCCTAAGTTATTAAAATATTTTAAATGCCATATTCTGCAGCCTTTGAGAGATATGAAGAATGCCTATCTGAAATATATCTCTATATATCTAGAAAATCTAAGTAACATGACTACAAACTTGACTATTATTTATGATTATCCGTCAACAACCTATATTTTCTAATTATACATTATATTTTAAAAATGAACTACACAATCACAATACCTTAATCAAGATCAGAAATACATATACATATAACAAAATTGACCTTAAAATCCATACCAATGCAAATTATTTGTACCTATATCATTTCCCCCTTTAAATGTAAAAGAACATTTATAAACAATATTTTGGGAACATGGGTGCAGTTTTTTCTCTCCAAACTGCTTTCCCCCATCAGTGTACTATCAGTAGGATGGTGGTGTACTTTCCGCAGGAAAGGTGCGCCCGTGTTAATGTTTTCCCATTTGATGAAAGTAAATGGACATCTGAAAATTACTCAAAGGTTGTGTCCTATGACAAGAAACTTAGTGATAGTTTTCATATGATTAAAACTTCAAGAAATAGTCCCTTGTAGTATATGCATGCAACTTAACAGAGTTAGTCACCAAGCGTGTATCTTAATGGTCAGGACTTCTTTTTTTTCACTTTTCTTATTGGCCCCAGAGTTTCTAAGCATATGTTAATTAAACATTATTTATTTTAAATATTTAAAATGAAAATAGTTTTACTCAGGAAACATTTCAAATTTTAACAGGACAACACTTTTATTAAAATTGTATTTTAAAATTAACTTTAAAAATTAAACCTGTATTTCTTGTATTTGCTCTTTTAAAATTAGGGTAAAATGTAGCCAAGGTTATGAGAAAACTCTTTATGTTGCCAATGATAGCCTTGAACTCCCAATCTTCTCTGTCTTTCTCTTGTAAAAGCCGACATTATACGAGTATAGTGCTACAGTGGGCTCAGTTTACTCTTAACTAATATTAAAGTATAATCATTTTTCAGACTAGTAGGTTAGCACATGCTGTTTTGATAGATAGTGTACTTCTCAAATCAGGTCATGCAACTGCCGACAGAGGTGGGGTTTTAACCAGCACGATTTCAAGTTCTCTTAAAGCCTAGCCTCTTTCTTGTTTTACACTGGTTCCTTTGTTTTATTTGTTAAAGATTTTTTATTTGTGTGTGTGTGTGTGTCTTGTGTATATGTCGTATGTGTGTAGGAGCTCAGTGAGGTCTAAAGATCTCATCAGAACCCTTGTTGCAGAATTGCAAGTGGATGTGAGCTGCCCAGCCTAGGTGCCGGGAACTACACTCCAGGCTTAGGAAGAGTAGCAGGGCAGGTGTCTTTAGCCAGTGAGCTGTCCCTCCAATTCTACTAAACTGGCATGTGTTTTAGTAAAAGATTCTAGAAATAGAATTTTATGCATTCATTTCACCTGGATTTTAACATAGCCATGTTCTATATTAGACGTTTTATTTATTTTAGTTCATTTATTAATTTGATTGTTTGGTTTATAAAATCGAGCTATGTTTTTGCACTGCTCTAATTAAGGATTTATATTCACATTCTGATCCTTTCCCAATGTCTCAATGCAAGAATCTTTTTCTATCTACTCGGTTGCTCCCTCTTCACTACTTATGCGTAATTGCTTTCATAGTGTCCTTCGTGAAGCACACACTGAAACTCTCTTGGCTTTACTTTTCCCTTTCTCTCACTAGCCTCCCCCACCATCAGTCATTTAAAAACTATCATCTCTTCTGATGATAGCTGAAATTAATGATGATCTCCATTGCATAGGCTCTTATAACCCCACAACCCGGGGCTGCATTTTTGTTAAGTGCATTTTTATTGGCTATAATTCCTGTTGCTGGAATCAGATTCCTTTGTCATCTGACATTATGTAGTTATAACATTTTTATTCATTAGTTAATGCTGGGAAGCAATTTGATAAGCTGCTCATTTTCTCTATTAAGTAAAATTAAACCCTTCCACATTTTCAGTGTCTAAAATTTGTTACATCTAACAAAATTCAGATGGAACCCTTATATTAAAATAAGAAAAAAAATTAAAAAGTTGTGGCTGAAACAGGTAATTGGTCTTCTCTCTCTGTCTCAACCTAACTGTAAATGTAAAGAGAAGACAGAAAAAGACCACTGGAGAGAGATTGGGGTGGGAGAGAGGGGAAGAGAGAAAAGGAGAATATGTATGCATTGATTCCTCTTTGTACAGCACTAAGTTACATGGCATCCCTCTGTGTGTACAGCCAAACATCATTTACCAGCATATTTATTACCATGGAAACATGCTAAGTAAGAATAACAATGTAGTATGAGGTTATCTATGCACTTACAAAGAAACTCTGATGCCTATAATTATTTTAGCAGGATAACATGAACAAATTGTTTGGCTCCTCTCTCCCTTGTCCTTTAATTTATGATACCAGACTAAGAATACTAACCTTATACAACTACCAAGAGATAGAAAGGAGTTATTATAAGATAATTGCAAAAAATATGTCAGGAAAACAATACCACTTATAATAGCTCTAAAAAATTGCTCGTGAACTGAAACAAAGATGTTAAAGACTTTTACAATGAAAAAGAAAACTGTAATACAGTAAAGACAGAATTTAAAGAAGATAGAAGACGGAAAGACCTCCCTTGTTCGCACCCTGGCAGAATTAATATTGAAAAAATGCATCCTTCTTTTTAAACAAAGTGATCTGCATATTTAATGTAATCTGCTTCAAAATACTAATGATGTTACTCTCAGAAATAGAAAGAGCAGTCCTAAAATTCCTATGGAAACCAAAATCCACTCAATAGACAATATGATCCTAAGCAAAAGACAAAGCAATTCTTGTAACATCTGGGTCAAAACGTCAAAGAGTAATGCATAGCCATGTGCAGTCAGTCAGGCACAGGGGCCAGTGGGAACAGAGCACAGAACCTGGACATTAGCCCATGTGCCCACAGATTCCTCAGCTCTGAAATGCCCTTAGTGCTCATTATTCAAGAGAAAGCCTCTTCAACAATCATGCTGGGAAAACTGGGTAAACACATGCAGGAGGATTAAGCTACTTCAATATCTCTCAACCTTTGCCAAAAGAAATAAATGGAAATAATAGATCAGAAACTTCAACGTAAGCCTGGAAATGCTGGAAGCCTTAGAGGAGCATATTTCAAACCATGTGCATAGGTAACAACATTTACTATGATTCAGGAAATAAAACTAAAAATTTCAAAGCTGGAGTTGCATCAAAGTAAAACTCTTCTTCACAGCAAAGGCAGTACTTAACCGAGGGAGGAGACTCCTCTAGCATGGGGCAAAGCTGTACCAAGTCTGTACTTGACAGGGGTTTTATATCCTGAATAAATAACTAAAAAACATAAGCAATGAAAGTACAAAAAATGCACTCAATAGATGGGCAAATGATGTGGAGAGACCTTTAAATTAAGAAGTACAAATGGTCACTAAGTACTTGAAACAAATGATGTGGAGAGACCTTTAAATTAAGAAGTACAAATGGTCACTAAGTACTTTAAACAGTGTTTAATAGTTTTAGGCACTGTGGAAATATAAATAAAAATGACATCAAGATTCCATATCAGTGAAATCATAACAAATGCCAGAGAGTGGGTGAGATTAGAGGAACCCAATATTTTGTTGGTAAGAACATAATTAGTTCAGCGACTACGGTATGAAATCAGGATGGAAATGAAAAGTAAAGCAAAGCTCTGTTAGACTGAAGTACAGTTTCTGAGTGCACACTCAAACAATCAAAGTCACCTTAAGTAGATATTTACGTGTCTTATTGCTGAAATATCCAGAAAAGCAAAGGTGTGCAATCAGCCTATGTGACATCAATGGCTGAACAGGTGAATAGCTTGTGGTATATATATAGATGATGAATAATTTTCATTCAGAAAGAGAAGTGTGCCATTTGGGAGAAAGCACAGATTACTATGTTTAGTGAAATGGTCAAGTCCCTCAAAAAATATGTCAGTTATTCTCATATGTAGAATTTCGGGAGAAAGCATGTAAAAGTAAAACTTTTGGGGATGTGAAAGGTAACACAGGAAGGGGAGAGGAGGTAGCACAAATAATGTCTGTTACACACATCAATGGAAATGCCATAACAAATCTCATTACTTTGCACAACCAATATATGCTAATAAAATGAGATATTACACCTAAAATATTTAGAATAAAGCCTGAAAGCCTCAACAGAGACTACCTTGAATATCAGTTGTAATTTTATGTGTTTCTCTGTGTAGTCCAGTTTATGATTTTCTGTACTGTATATTGCTTCTATGATATAAACATGACAAAAAGAAAGACTAAATAGAAAAAAATACCAAGAGATCATATAGGAAATGTGACAGCTATTCTTACAACTATTTTTCTACAATGTCATCATTTCTCAAATGCTGAGGCTATGACATAATGCAACTATATATTGATAACATACTGAAAATCATAATTGTATTCAGGATCGGCTTTGACTTGTAGGTGACTTATGAGAACTTCAGGGTACTAGGTTTTTCTGCTACACATGACACAAGAAAAGAGGGAAGATGAAAGGAAGTGACGTAAGGTGCTCTTCTCTCCCTTTAACCAGAGTGGTGTTGTTTTTATCTTTTATGTAGTTGAATTCTGAAGGCAAAAATAAAGCTTGGAAACCACTGAGGTGGGTTGAATAGAAAGTGGCAAATTATTTGGAGTTTGTTAAACTTGCCAGGATGCCTTGAGCAATGAGAAATATGTATGTTAGGAAGACACTTTTCTTCAAGAAACATTCCCTGCCAAATTTATGAGAATGATTAATAATATTCTTCTTTTATCAGATAGGATTTCATGAGGTCCCCAAAGTCCATCAATTATAGTAGGAAACTTGTGAATTTTAAAGTCACTCTCATCAATTTTCTTAGCAGACACATAAGTCACTACTCATGTTCTTACTAATTTGAGATCCAAGAAAGAGGCTGGATTCCTTTTCAGAACACACCTCAGTTTCAAAGGCCCTGAAGAAACTGTAGAGAAGATTTTCCTGGTGTTCCTCCTTGAAAACTCCTTGAGGAATCTCAGAGCCTTGTGACAATGCTGAGATTATTAGCCAAGCTACTTTCAGTCTAGAAAACTCTAGACCTGCTTATAAGATCGTTGAAACTGGGACTAAAGAGATGGATAAACATTTATGAGCCCATATTCCTTGGGTAGTTGGGCAGAGTTTGATTCCCAGCACCCACACTAAACAGCTAACTACTGATTTTAACTCCAACTCCAGGCCTCTTTTGTCCTCCATGGGCACCCATGCACGTATGTGCACACACACACACATGTACACAAAGTAAATAAAATTTTTAAAATGCTCAAAACTTTTGGGAATATGTATGCATGTATGCACACACACACACACACACACACACACACACACACACACACACACTGTATGTTTGTATGATGGTTTGAATGAGAATGACCCATAGGGTCATAGATTTGAATGCTTGGTCACCAGGTCTTACTTGAAAGAATTAGGAGATGTGACCTTGTTGGAGGAAGTCTGTCACTGGAGGTGGACTTTGGGGTCTTTAGAAGTCCTAGTTAGGCCCAGAGCTTTCTCTTCTCCTGATGCCTGTGGATCCAGATTAAAGCCATCTGCTTCTTCTTCAGTATCGTGTCTGCCTGTATGCCACCATGCTCCCTGCCATGGTGATGGACTACTCCTTTGAAACTGGACAAAGCTCCAATGAAATGCTTTTAATGTTTTTTAATGAGAGTTGCCAAGGTCATGGTGTTTCTTCACAGCAATAGAACAGTGACTAAGACAGAAGTTGGCACCAGCGTGCACTATTGTTGTGACTGGCCTGACCATGCTGTTCACTGGTGAAATGTAAACCTTGGCATTTTGGATTAGAAAAACAGTTTATTGCTTTAAGTGGGGTTTAATGGGGCATCCTCGTAGGGACAAAAACAGTGATGCTGAGAGCAATGCATCAGTGTAGATTATGACAGCGTGGCTCACGTGGCTTCAGAGGAGAGCAGGAAAGTGCTCTGGAGACCATTCTCGGGATATTTTGGCAAAATGTGTGCCTGCTTTCTACCCTCATTTAATAAATCTGCCAGAGGCTAAACTGAAGAGTTTTGGACCAAATGACATTGACAGAGGAGAGTTGATGACTGCCTAACTTTTTGACTTTGTTATGTGGTTATTAGTGGTCACTTTTACTCAGATCTATATAATGAAAAGGTGAAAGCTAAGCAAGGAAAGAAGCAAAAATGCAAAATTAAAGAAACAAAGGAGAACCAGGAAGTGTAATGAAGCTGACTCCAGGGCTCAAGGAGATAATCAATTCAAAGAAAGGCTGATCCGAAATGGGATAAAGGGAGTGGTTGCCTCTGTACAAGAGCCTCCCGGCTCAGCTTCTGCCATGCCAAAAGGAGTGGAAGAACTACGTAGGGGAGGGAACAACTGGAAAGAAAGAGCTGAAGAAAATGTATTCGAATGAGGGGGCAAGTCCAGCACCAGGAAGCCAAAGAATTTGCCAACTTTAACTGCATGGTTCTGGCTTTAGAGTCAAGGGCTATGTATAGTGAGAAGCTGTGGGCCTGCTTTTCATCCTACCTGGCTCCCGGCCACCTGGCTAACTTATGCCCCGAAATAACAACACACAAATTGTATTCATTTAAACACTGCTTGGCCCATTTATATCTAGCCTCTTCTTGGCTAATTCTCACATATGAATTTAGCCCATTTCTAATAATCTGTGTAGCAGCAAGAGGTGATGGCTTGGCTTACCGGGAGAGATTCTGACCCATGTCCTTGGGCTGGAGCTTCATTGTATCTACCATGGAGAGCAGAGGCATGGCGTCTGTCTCACTTCCTTGCTTCCCAGCATTATGTTCTGTCTACTCCACCCACCTAACTGCTGGCCTATCAAATGGGCCAAGGCAGTTTCTTTATCAGCCAATGAATTATGGAATTTCCCTTCATGGCTAAAGAAAGCTGACAGAGCACATGTGTCTCATGTGTGTACTGGCATGGAGGCCCAGAGAAGCCACTGTGAAGCTATGAAAGTGAATCCTGAATCTTTCTGGAGACTTCATGATATTGGAGATGCCAGAGCCATGGGAAACCTGCCAAGAAGAGCTGCTACCTGGAAGTGGAACCAGCCAAGAGAGAAACTTATTTTTCAGTCAACAAAGATGAAAGGAGTTGAAGATCTGAAGAGAGCTCTGACATCAGACATGAAGATATGGAGGTTGAGTTTGCCCTGCTGGCTTTCAGTTTTGGTTTCGCGCAGTATTTCATCACGATCCTCCCCTTCCTCCATTGTGGAATGGCAATGTATATCCTGTGCCATTGTATGCTAAAAATATGTGATCTGCTTTATGATTTTTGAAGAGACTTTGAACTTTGTACTTTTGACAGTGTCAATACTATTATAGACAATAGGGTCTTTTGAAGTTGAATCAACACATTTGCATTATAATATGGCGGCAAGGCTATGGGGGCCAGGGAATAAAATGTGGTGGTTTGAATGAGAATGACACCAATAGGCTCATAGGTCTGAATGCTTGGTCACCAGGGAGTGGCACTACTTCAAAGGACTCAGAGGTGTGGCCTTGTTGGAGACAATGTGGGCAAAGGTGGTCTTTGAAGCTTTCTGTAGCTCATGTCAAGCCCTGTAACAGTATTAATGAAAACCCAGAGACAGATGTTGGGGTTCAATCTGAAGGTCAGAAAAGCAGAACAGCCAGACCCTGACTCTTGCCTCTACCTCAGTCAGGAATGGTGATCCTGCCTCCAGGAATCTCAGATTGAAACTGTGTGTGAGAGCTGTCTCCTCCTGTCTTATATTCCTCTCTAGTGCTGAGATTAAAGGGTCTGGACTACTACTGCCTGGTTTCTATGGCAAACTAGTGTGGCTACTGGGATTAAAGGTGTGTGTCACCACTGCCTGGTGCGTCAGGCTGACCAGTGAGGCTGTTTTATTCTCTGATCTTCAGGCAAGCTTTATTTATTAAAATACAAATGAAATCTCACTACAAGGCCCAGTGGTACTCTCTTTTCCTGCTGCCTGTGGGTCCAGATGTGAAACTCTCAGTTACCTCTACAGAACTATGTCTGCCTGTGTGTCCCATGCTTCCCACCAGGGCAATGCCCTTTGCCTCTGAAACTATAAGCAAGATCCAGTGAAATACTTCCTTTTAGAAGAGTTCCATCATGTTCTTCCCCCTTTCCACTTCCTCTTAGTTTCACTCCACCTCCCTACTTCACCAAGTTTATGCTTTTTCTGTCTCTGCTAAGATGCCTAAAATCTTGGTTGTGACTTCTTAATGTTGTAGGAAACTGTGCATCATTTAAAAGTACCCTGTACAAAAAAGTGATTGGTTCATATGAATAAAAGTTTTAAAGTATCAAAAAAAAAGAAGAGTTCCATTTGTCATGGTGTCTTTACAGCAATAGAACACTAAGACATGCACACACACTCACACACACACACACAATCAAGTCAAGTTAAAAATAGAAGGAAAAGTGTATTTATTGAAAATCTGTGTCCTCCTCCCTCAGTTTCCTTGCAACACCAGGTGTGTGTTTCCTCTGACTAGTGGCAATGCTGGGCTGTGAGAGTGTTGCCCTAGATAAACTGAGACAAGCCTGGCTTTCCAAGGTAGATATGATGGTTAAAACAGAATCAACATTGTACAACTGCCTTGTCTATGTCTGTGTGAACTTGGGTCCACTTGATTTAACTACTCCATTTGCGTATAACCTATCCTTGTTTTAGAATTCTAACTAAAGTTGGATTGCTTTTAAGCATGCTGCTTTGTTGCAGATAATAATGTCTTTTATTATAATAGAAACAAATGAATGTTCATTGGGGCCTATTTTATATATACTAAGATAGTATCTGTTTCTTTTCAAAAAGAAGCTTGTATACATCTACTAAGGGAACTAGAATGTTCTATGGAGTGTCTTTTTATCTGTCTGGTAGGTATTAGGTACTTAGTAAATATTTGTTGCTGGAAGCAAAAATTGACTCAATTCTTAACCAGCTTCAACTTTCCAAACTATGTTAAAAATTAATATTAAATAGGTTATCAAAAGAATACTAAGTTTAGATAAAGTAATTTTATATTATTTCTTACTAAGGCTTTATAATCCATTTCTTCCTGTGGGAACTAAGTTAAACACACACACACACACACACACACAGTCCTTGCACCTTCATAATGTCAAGCTATATCTAAAATTTACTTAATTGAATGAACCAGACAAATATAAACAGATATGTGACCTAAGTTAACAGCTATTTTATGAAAGTAAGTAATATAGCATCACCAATTGCAAAATAAGCAAAGACAACATGCTTAAGTTTAATCGCAAATTTTCAAATTACTAGAAAGAAAGATGTAAAAACATTCAGTCATATTTTGAAAGCATTGTAATTTGTGGGCTAGGACTCTATAATAACTTAGATGAGAGGGAAATACCATGCTTCTTACTATGTTGGCTACACGTGTAAGATCATCACTAACCACAGCCTTCTGTGGTATACATGTGTAAGATCATCACTAACCACAGCCTCCTGTGGTCTACATATGTAAGATCACCTTTAACCACAGCCTTCTGTGGTTTACAGGTATAAGATCACCACTAACCACAGCCTCCTATGGTCTACATATGTAAGATCACCTCTAACCACAGCCTCCTGTGGTTTACAGGTATAAGATCACCACTAACCACAGCCTCCTGGGGTCTACATATGTAAGATCACCTCTAACCACAGCCTCCTGTGGTCTACATATGTAAGATCATCTCTAACCACAGCCTTCTGTGGTTTACAGGTATAAGATCACCACTAACCACAGTTTCCTGTGGTCTACATGTGTAAGATGATCACTAACCACAGCCTCCTATGGTCTACATGTGTAAGATCATCACTAACCACAGCCTCCTGTGGTCTACAGGTATAAGATCACCACTAACCACAGCCTCTTGTGATTTACAGGTATAAGGTCACCACTAACCACAGCCTTCTGTGGTCTCTAGGCAATGCAATGAGTGATCTAAACCTTTCAGAATATCAATAAAACTGTTAATCAATATCAAATATTGTCAAATTAACTGTTAATCAAATATCAATGAAAATGTATTAAAAGGTCAAAAGAAGGTGTATGTCAATCTACCAGTGATTTTAATCCAGCCAACTCCAAGTGCTACTCTCTTGTAATTTGGCTGTCCCTATGGAAGATACTCAGTAATTAGAACTCTATAACTTCCCAACATGGTTCTCTGATATTTTCATCTATACATCCTAAAATAGTTTAGATTGAACATTTTATACATTTCTTTATTCTTGGCAAGCAATTTCTTCTATAACAGTCATTACCAGGCAGCCATCTTGTCAACTAATCTCTCTCCAATTGAGTTCCCACCCCTATTGACCCAATCAAATTTACCTTTCTCAAATATCATTATCGTATCGTTAGAGATGTCTTCACCTGAAGCAAAGCAAGCAAGGACTTTTCAAAAGCACCTTTGCTAATATGTTTCCAGCTTCAAGAATTCATGGTTGTTCCAGTTAAAGGCACACATGTAGGTTTTAAAAAGAATAATGCAAAATTTAACCTATCAGAAAATATTATGGTTTCTCTTACTAGATGCTGTTTACTTGTGATCAGAACTCATTCTGGTGTAGCCATATAACAACATAATAATGTTTAGTCAATGTCAAACATATTGGCATTTCATAACAGTGATAAATCCAAAGATAATTAAAATCACATTGTTGTATAAACAGATGTGTAATTTTGTATTAAATACTGAACTAGTTCTACCAAATAATAAAAATGCAACTGGTTATACAAATAACATTGTGTCTGTAGTATTGAATAGTCAGTACGAATATTCTGACATTTTTATTAAACCAGCAATTGTGAATCATCTCATGGGTGTAACTTATTATTGAATTTGAGGTCAATCTTTCAGAAGATAAAAAGATGACTGATGTTGAGGGATACCTTAGTAGTGGAGCTAGCACTTACCATGTACTAAACCTTGTGTTCTAGGCCCTGAGAAGCAAAACGTCAAAAAAAGGGCTGAGGTGGGGTGGGGTGGGGTGGGGAGGCTGGAGAAATGACTCATCATTTAAGATCTTGCTGCTCGTAGAGAGGACCAGTTAGTTCTCATCATGTGCACTGGGCAGCCACTTATAACTTCAGTTCCAGAGGATCTGGTCCTCTTTACTGGTCTCCATTGGCATCTACAGTCTTGTACACATTCTCTCTCTCTCTCTCTCTCTCTCTCTCTCTCTCTCTCTCTCTCTCTCTCTCTCTCACACACACACACACACACACACACACACACAGTTAAACACTGAATAAATCTTTAAAAATTATCAGTATACGTTTTTTGTTTTCGGGGTGTGTGCAGTTTAATTGGTAGATTTGTTAAATGAGCTGACAAAATACACTCAACAGAAGATTTAAAAAATGGACACGAGAAAGAGAAAAGAAATTTCTCTTAGATTTCAAGTTACAGAAATGTAAAGCATAGAGCCAACATTTACAGAAGTCAGTCAACAGGGTCTATTCTGACTGGAGATTGGGATGGTGATTTTGGGAGCGCAGGAGTGGTTTAAGCTAAAATGTTAAACATTTTGTTAAAATATTAAACCATGAGTGACAGAAAATGAAGGTAATCAGTTTGTGGAGGTTTAAATAAGTGTGACCCCCACACGTGCTTGAAGTCTTGATCACAGGGAGTGGCACTCTGATGAAGTGTGGTCTTGTTGGAATAGGTGTGGTCTTGTTGGAGGAAGTGTGTCACTCTGGAGGTAGGCTTTGAGTCTCATATATGCTTGTTACTCCCTCTGTGGGACACAATTTGCTTCCTGTTGCCTGCATATCAAGATAGAGAACTCTCAGTTCCTTCTCCAGCACCATGTCTGCCTGCACTGAAACTGTATGCCAGTCCCAATTAAATGTTTTCCTTTATAGAAATTGTTGTGGTCATGGTGTTAGTGTCTCTTCACAACAAAAGAAACCCTAACTAAGACACAGTTTCAAAACCCAATTTACAATGAAAGAAATTGAAACTAAGAAATTTGAAATTGAGAAATATATTAAATATATATTAATTCAGAACAGCAAGTAAAATTTATTACTTATTACCATAGTTAATATATTTTAGGAGAGATAAAAATGTTGTTTTCTAAACAATAATAATACAAATGATATTGGGATGAAACTTTTGGAAATATATTTAATGCTTGACCTCAACAAAAACAAGATAGATTCTTTCATCTACTTATTTAATTTCTAACAGTATCATAATAATTCTAAAAAACTCCTCAAGAAACTCAGGAAAGAATGAGAGTAAAACTGGCAAACAAGAGTGAAATACTCTTGTCAATATAGTTTGATCTTGGTTAGAGAAGACACTGCATGTGACTTAACTCCTTTAAGCAAATCAACACTTTTTGCTGTAAATACAGTATTTGTCAGATATTACTAAATTATATGTCTCCACCCCAAAATAATATTTCCTCTGCTAGCTATATTTGTATGTCATATAATCAAGATGGTTGATATAGTTATTCCATCTTATTGCTAGCTTGTGGATTTTTTATTTTCTATTAATTTTATTCATTATTGTAAGAGCATTTTTTATGACTCAACCTACAACTTGTTTTTTCATTTCTTTTCTGTTTCTCTCTGAAATTTTTTTAGTTAAACTTCATGAATTTTAAGCTCTGGCAAAGTGCATTTACACTCAGGATTGTAAAGTCTTCTGGATAAATGCCATTCTTTATTGTTATGAAAGAGGCTATATTCTCCTGTGAGTCTTTGTTTTAAGACGCACTTCACTTTGATGTTTATGTAACCACCCCAGACCTTTTTGGTTAATGTTAACACATTTTTAAAATCTTTTTAATTTGACTTGCTTTTCTTACACTGCCGGTTAATCTCATGTAGGCATATATTGAGAAATTTACATGTATCAAACCTAAAAATCTCTGTTTGTTATTTTGAATGCTTAGGTTATTTGCCTTAAGTGAAAATATTGACTTATTAATGTTGAAATCTAGTAGTTGCTTTTCTCTATTCTGTATACTCTGTGTTCATTATGACTTCTGATAAATATGTCTATAGTATGCTGTTTGGTTTGCTTCACGTTGCTCAATGTAAGTTTTTGTCTAAGCAGATAATGTGCTGCTGACCTTCCTGTGTGATGCTAAAAACCTTCCTCCAGTGAACCTGATATTTTCAAACTTTTGAAGAAACTTATTAGTGTCTGCAAAATTTCAGTCAGACCTTTTACTGTAGTTTTTTTTTTTTTGGTGTTTTTCTCCTCTGTTTTTATTTCTTCTACTTCTTCAACTATGCATTTGACGGGCAAAGAACATTTTGGCCCTGTGATAATCTTATAGAATTACCATTGTATATGTGGTCCATTATCAACTGAAACAGTACAAAACAACTGTAATGGGCTGTAATCCATATATATGTCTGCAAATACCTTGTAAGTATAACTGTGTTTTCTTTGAGTTTGCCAATTTCCATTAGAACAATGTTTTGAGGTCTTTCATAGATAGTTTTTACATTTCTGTTTATTTCAGGGTAATAAAAAGAAAGATCTTACTACCCTTGTTTTTCTGTGTGTGTTGGCACTGTCTTCTATTGATTTTATACATTTTATGTATAAGCCGGTTCTTTCAGAATTTATAGGTTATATTCTCTATGGAAGTGCTTTTCTACATGAGCAATACAAAGGGGATTTCTAGCATCACTGAAGATGTAGGAGTTATGGAATCTATGAGGGTATTATTTACAGACATCGTGTAGTTCTCACAGCATAGTCTAATATTGATAGACTGGTAGGATACTTTGCTAGTACTGTGAATATCTAAAGGTTTCCTACAGTCTTTGGTAGAGATGGGTATTATAGGTTTCTGTTGCTTTTTCCTCCCACTTGGGAATTTGTGCTAGGAGATTTCCTTGGGAATTCCACTCACCTTGTGGGATGGATTTCTGGTGGTAGTTATAGAGCAAAGGCTAATACCTGAGATGTGGGAATTCCTTCTGTATATGTGTTACTTTTATTGGTTGATGAATAAAGCTGTTTGGGCCAATAACTCAGTAGAGTAAAGCCAGGCAGGAAACCAGAACAGAGATAGAGAGAGTAGGTGAAATCAGAGAGATGCCATGTAGCTGCCAAAGGAGAAGGACACACCAGTGTCTTAGGAAACTTACTGGTAGGTCACAGCCTTGTGGAGATATAAAATTGATAAAAATCGGTTAATTTACGATATGAGAGCTAGCTATGAATAGGCTAGAGTTATTGGTCAAACAGTGTTGCAATTGATATAGTTTCTGTATGACTGTTTGGATCTGAGCAGTCAGAAAATGAACAAGTAGTCCCTGCCTACAAAATGGCATACAAATGTGGACCAAGTATATCTACATAAAACCTGAGCAAGCTTGGGAAAAAATTCTAGACACAAAAGAACAGAGTTTAGCGCAGCTTCTTGGTAGCCACATTTTTATTTTCAGATGGGCTCTGTTTGCTGACAGCAAGCAGGGACACCATGACTCCTTTAAGAGTGGTCTTCCTGACTCAGTATTGAAAGCAAAGGCTGCATGTCTTCTTTAGGGTAGGGCTTCCTCATTTAAGCTGGCATGAAAGGCTCTGGTTCTTTCAGGAGGTCCACCTATGGAGTATTTGAATGGGGTTTGTGAGCAGAGTGCAGCAGGCGGATTGATGGTGATGTGGGCCTGCTGCATCCCTGGAGCTGAGGCAGAAAGCATGACTTAAAGAGCTGGTGGTAAACATACCTCTGCCATGTTGGACTGAGCAGAGCTAAAAGGCAAAGCAGCCTTGGTCCTATCCACATCCACTTAGCACTTTTAAAAAAGGCACTCCTGGTAAGAAAATGATTACATATATGCAATAAAGACAGATTCAGATGAACCTGATTGGGTCACAGTATCTTTAAAAAATATACATCGAGGGCTGGAGAGATGGCTCAGAGGGTAAGAGCACTGGCTGCTCTTCCGGAGGTCCCGAGTTCAATTCCCAGCAACCACATGGTGGCTCACAACCATCTGTAATGAGACCTGGTGCCTTTTCCTTGCCAGCACTGTATGCTTAATAAATAAATAAATCTAAAAAAAAATTCCTTTGCAAAAAAAATACATCGACGAGAGAGAGAGAGAAGCAAAGGAGTATAGAAAATTATAAAAAGAAATAAATAGTTTTAAAAAATAAAACAAAGTTTTTAAAGATATAGAGTACAGGCAGTCAAAGACTAAAGCAGTAAAGAAAATAAACCAAGTAAAGATGAAAAATACACAGAGAGTCTGAATTATGTATATTATTGTGTTTTCTTTGAATTTTTTGACTGTGAATGAGCTAAATAGAGAGAAACATTTCATTGTACAGACTGCTAAGCTAAACCAATATATATATTTTAAAGGCATCTTGACTTCAAAATCTACATCTAAGGATATGTTGCTTTGGAAAAGAGGTTCTGCTTTTGTTTCCATTGAGGACAGAAAGTTGTGGATTCCTTACAAGCTAATATAGTTTGATTATTTGGGAACCTCTGAAGGAATGGTCCAAATGGTCCAACATCTATCACAGCTTCAGGACTGCTGGCTGAGATGGACCTACCACACAGGATACTCCATGAACAATGCTCAAATTCTGTAAATGATTGTTTATAAATGTTGGCTCACATGTAAAAGAGGAAATGCTATAGAGGTGAATACTTTGCATTGGTATGCATCTTTGTTTATTGACAGGAATTGAGGTCAATTTTGTTATATGTGTATTTCTACTCTTGTTTCAGGTATTATGTTTAACAGCTCATTAAAAATGTAATATGTAATTAAAACTTACAGATTAATAGTCATTATAATAGTCAAAATTATAGTCGTGTTAGTTAGGTTTTCTAGATATACAGAGATATATTTCAGTTAGATAGATAATCTTCAACAATTCAAAACCTATGGAATATGGCATTTAAAATATTTTAAGAACTTAAAGACTTTTCTCAACAGTAGGACATGTCTGCTTCTGGCATTACCAATTACTTCAGAGAGGTTGATGGCATTGAAGAAACTTGTTATGGAATTTGCCTTCAATGTCTCAAGGCTAGCCATTTGGCAAGAAATTACTCTCACCTGGACTGCTTGATGGTATACCATACGAACTGGACATGAAGGACCTACAGAAAAGTGACTCCTGCTTATTCCAAAAGATAGGATGATTCTTCAGGGTTCCTGCTTCATGAAAGAAACTGCCCAGATGTTCTGCAGAAAACATAAGAGAGTGATGATGAACTGCCAAGATAGGTGAAACAGTCTTTTAAATTTCCTGCTTCATGAAAAAGTCTGCCAGATACTATGAGTCTATAGGCAAAAGATGGATGCCCCACCATTACAGAAGAATTTAGGTTGACTGTTCAGGCAGCAATGTGTCTCTGTTAATTCTCGAATTTTGGAACTTGCCTACAATGCACTTCCTGTTTACTTGGGTAACATTATATCCTTCTGGGACAAGGTGCAGCTGGTCTTTATTGTGAAAATGTATGTTATTCTTCAAAAAAATACTAATAAGAGCTAAAGAGATGAGAATGTATGTGTATTTATGTGTAATGTATGTATATGTGTGTATATGTTATGTGTGTGATGTGTGATTGTATAGATGTGTATTCCTGTGTATTTGTGTATATGTGAGTACACATGTATATAAGCATGTACATGTGTGTGCAAGCATATGTATGTGTGTGCATGTGTATATGTGCATACATGTATGTGTGCATGTGCATGTGTGTATGGGTGTAATTGTGTATGTGTATGTATTTGAGTGTCTGCATGTGTATGTGTGTGCACATATATGTGTATGTATGAGTGTACATGTGTGTATGTTCGTGTGCATGTGTGCGCATGTATATATGTGGGTGCATGTGTATTGTGTACATGTGTTTGTGTGTGTGCATGTATATGTGTGTGCATGTGTATATGTGTCTACACGTGCATGTGTGTATGTATATGCACGTGTATATGTGTATTCATGTGTATGTGTGTATATGTATATGTATGTATATGTATGTGCATGCATATATATGTGTGCATATGTATGTGTGTGAGTGTATATATTGTGTGTATGTGTGCATGTGTGTGCATAATACATAATTTACCTGCTCTAATCTGTACAACTTCTTCAACATTCTGAAAATTATAAACTATAATCATAATAGCTTTTATTTCAGTTTTTGTACATGAGTTACAGCATCCAGCTCTTTTTTTAGTCTATTTCTGTTGTATATATTGTTCCTTTCTCTTGTATTTTTCTGCTTTTCAATGCCTAACTGATGTGAAGAATACTTTGGTACATACTAGATAATTTTACAGTATTTCATTGTGGTTTGTTCTGCTTTGTTCTATCAAAGTCAGAGCTTTTCTTTACAATCCAGGCTGCCTTTGATCTACTATCCTCCTACCACAACCTCTGAATTTGGCACAATAGGTTATGAGTCACCATGTATGGCTGAATATTTTTATATTTGTATATACATATTCTCAAAATTTTACTTTTATTCTCTCTGGAGAGGAAGGTAAATAATTAGGATATAGTTTGATCCTTGCTTTTAAGTGCTGTTAATGAGACCAGAAGACCCTTTAGTTACTATTTGTTTTATCCAACTCTTGAAAAATATAGCATCTTGAATACTTGATTAAACACTGCACATGTAATTAGGCATTGTGTTGGGTGATATTACAAACTGGCATTGCCTTGTGTTAGCTCCAGTGAATGTTCTTTTCAATAAACCCACCCACATCTACTCACCAAACTGTGGTTGTTTTCTTACAAGTTTCTTGGTGGTCACTTAGCAGAAAACTCCAGGAAGCTCTTACCTCTGTCTCCTGAGTCCCGCCACCATCACCTCAGCACATCTCCAGAGCCTGCTCTGTGGCTCAGAAACTACTAAAGCTGTAGCTAAGAGAGGTCAGACTTTGGTTTGTTTTCACACAATTTTTCTTTTCTCACTTTCCCTATGCCAGACTGAAATCCATGTTATATAATTTTTCTAATTCATTGTCTCTTATTCAAGATGAGTCAAACACATTATACTTTTTCATCTTGGATGAAAGTGTAATTTCTTCTTTTTGTATGAATTCAACACAAAGTATTGAACAAGGGAACCATTAATACCAGCAATGTTGGTTGAAGTTCTGGTGTATAACATGATGGCAGAAAAATAATTTGAAGAGGTTAATAAACTATACAGAGAATAATCAACCTTCTTCCAATCTTAACTACTTACCAAATTTTGTTCTCACAAATAAGCTGAACTAAAGTCTTAGACTTTATCTTCTTTGATAAGATGTCAATGACTGGCAAAATCAACTATTTTACATTTTCATAATGGTGATTTGGGTTACTAGAGCATTTGTATTTAATAAAATAAATGAAGTTTTATAAACTTTCCATAAATGAAGGGTACAAATTAGATCTCTTGATGTAATGTAGTGTTTACAATAATGTTCAACATGCATATTCAATACTTCTAAGTAACAATCACAGATATAATTTACTGAGAAATTTATAAAAGCAGAGTATGTTACATACTGTTTATATATATGTTTTTATTGTCAGACAGTTATTATTTTAATGTCTGACTTATAGATGTAAAAGGAAAATTAAAATGATGAATAATATTCACAAAGACTCTGTACTAGCTAAGTAGTGGTGCTTGGGTTTTATCTTGTGGTTTTTAGATGCTAAAGCCTGCTCTTTTATTAGAAGGCAGAAACAAGCAACTCAAATATAGACTTGTGGGAGAAAATGCAGGCATGACCTGGCAGCCAGCCTTTCTGGAACACTGTACTTCTAAATAAGAAGCCTGGCACACTATGATGCTGACAACAGAACTCTGGTAACATGAGTATCCTGTAGCTGGCCTCCAGAGGAGTCTGCCCTCTCCATGTCTCCTTCAACGTGTGTCTTCCCCATGGAGACCCTGGAGGTTCGAGTGCACACTGTTTAATCCAAGGCAATGTGCTAACCCATCTCAGCATATAGGTGTCCACTAGACAAGAGGTTGCTCACTTGCAGTAAAGTAGATGCTATTTCCCAAAACTGTCTCCAGAAAGGTTCATCTCCACGCCCTTTGCCAATTCATGGACATTGCTGTCTTGTTGAGGGATACCCCTGTAATCTGTAATAATAGCACAGACACCTTTTACTGTAGGGATCCAGAAATAAATGAAGAGTTAATCATTTGCCACAGAACTGAAATGTTGGGAGGGATGTCAATCCTAGTGTCCCTCCTGGCGTTTGATGCACTTGCCTCTTCTGCTCAATGACTGCTTCTTCCACTGGGCTTGTCGCTCCTTTGGAATGATGCATTTACTTCCAACATTTCTCTGACAGAGATAGAGAATGAAAGAGTGAATTGAGCTCTAAACCTTTTATTTAGTTACAGCTACTGATGTATTTTTATGCACAGGATCTTAAAACGTGCATTTAAAAAGGTTTCTTGACATTTCAAAATGGTGCCATCTATACAAAGTAAGAGCATGCTACTCACAAATCTTCCTTAAGGAGAATGTGTGTCTCTCAAGAATTCTTTTTTATCTTTCAGCTTAAGGCTTATCCCTGTTTTCTTACATAGGATCACATCAGAGTGCCAAAAAGAAAAAAAAAACATATGAATCTGGCTGACAGCCATTGACATGGAGAGACAATGGAACCCCCTTCTACCATATGACTAACAGGCACTGCTTATTGTTACAAAATAATTTTTATTTATCAGGATATATTTGTGCTATGTGTGACGATATCAAGGACTGATTTGAACAAGACTCAGTATGATCTGTGAGGTGGTGGAATGAGAAGGTATTTTAATTGTATTAATAGGTTCCTGTTGCCATTGTCTGCAGGTAATACCAAAACAAATATTTCAGATTGTTGTAGGTCTCCATGCCACAAACATGCACATGGATGTCACTTAATAATGAGAACAGATTCTGTGTACTGTGAGATGTTCTAGAATAGCAGCTCTCAAACAGAAAAGACCGACCCCTTCCGGAGCCAAACAACCTATTCACTCAGGTCACTGAAGACCATCTGCCTGTCAGATATTTACATTGTGATTCATAACAGTAGCAGAATGAGTTATGAAGTAGCAACAGAAATAGATTTGTGGTTGGAGTCACCACAACAAGAGGAACTTCATTAAGGGCAGCAGTGTTAGGAAGGCTGAGAACCACTGCTCTTGAAAGACTATTCTTTGCTGAAGTGTGTTGAGACTATTGTACCAAAGTGGAAGTTTGATTGGAACCACCCAGATCAACAGACACTGGTATTCAACGAATAACAGGAGTTAATAAGTAATGCCATCCTCATGTCTATAAATTTGTACTATTAATGGAAAACTGACTGTCACAAAGAGGGCAGAATGAGTACACAATAAATTTCTACCCATTCCATTGTAATTCCTAAAACAACCCCAAAATATTAACCCCTAGGGAAAGGAGAGTCTTTTGATTCAGCAGTGTGGCTCATGGTGGATTGGCCATGCTACAGGGGATGGTGTCTGACACCAGCATGCATATGGGCATTGATGGGGGAAGGAAGAGGAAGAAAGACCATGGAGGAGGAGATGACATGAATTTGGAAGGATGAAAAGAGATATAGGATCTGGATCTTGGAATAATTAGAAGGCGTTCTTGGGGTTGATATACTCTGAAAACATTGTATTTATGCATGAAATTATCAAAGAATAAATAAAAATAAATAACCCCATATTATTGTTATATAATGTAATTATCTTTAACTACCTCATAGGTTGAGGTAGTTAAAGATAATTACATTTACCCCATCATTTTACCATTGGGAAAACAAAGGCTTAGAGAATTTCAAAGTTCTCAGAACTGCCTAGTGGTGAGCATACTAATCAAAGTATGGATTTTCAGAAATACAAACATGGTATGCATTCACTCATAAGTGAATATTAGGTGCAAAGCAAAGGATAAACAGACTACAATCCACAGCCCTAGAGAAGCTAGGTAACAAGAAGGACCCTAAGAGGGATGCATGGATTTCCAGGAGTCTAATCGACGAGAGTGAGAAATTGACTGTTGTGGAAATTATTACAAGGTTAGCCTTTGTTAAAAAGGCAGCTTTAGAAGCTAGAGGAGTGGTGGTGTTACTCACACATCTCTGTAGCATCTGAACAGATGAAATTTTATTTGTAGAGACTAAAGAGACAGGGTTTTTTAAAGATTCAGGGCTGGGGTGATGGTTCAGTCCACAACTGTTTGCATGCAACTATGAAGACTTGAGCTTCTATAATACCTGTGCTAAGGAGGCAGAGGCAGGCAGATTCCTGGAGATTTCTGGACAGCCTATCTAGCTAAATCAGTATGCTCCAGGTTCAGTGAGAAACCCTGTCTTAGAAGGTAAGGTGGAACATGATTAAGGAAGATACTCAGTGTAAACATCTGGCCTCCACACAGGAGCTCACACATGCATGTGCACCCACAGGCACATTTACACACACACACACACACACGCAGAGAAAGAGAGAGATAGGATTTAGATGTTTGGTTCATAGCATCATCCCAGCCCCTGGCACCCATCCTTGGAGTGCCAATAGAGCAGGAAGCTTAATTTCAAGCCACTTCCCCTAGGAGTTGCCTTGGTCCAGACTCCACCTTTGGGAAAGCCTGCCAAGCAGTGACCCCTCCCCAGGGAAGGTCAGGACCACTCCCACAGGCTATTTAGGCTATTGCCCAGAGAAAGAACATGTGGTCTCCAGGTTTCACACGGTGTCGTGCCCCCCCCCCCCCCTGCCCGCCCTTTGCTCTTTACCTTGACATGCTTTTTCCGGGCCATTCAGGAACACTGCATTAGACATGGGCATCTTTTATTTGGTCTAATTTGGTCTGATTGGAATTATTTGCGTTGGTGGAGAGGCTCATCTTAAGAAATATTCCTAACACTGTTCTTTGTACATGGTATGTAGCATGCTTGTGGCAGAATTTCCAGAAGGGCTGGGGAGGGGCTGGGGAAAGGAAGTGAATGTGATCTCTGATTAGCCCACAGTAAACCCTTTCAGGTGGAAAGTGATCGCCTTCTTCTCCCCCATCTCTGTGGTGTGAATCCTCCTCTTCCTCCATGCAGCTCTCACTCCTATGTCAGTCCTAAGTTCTTTTCATGGTTTCTCCCTATTTCCTCACCTTTTACTTCTCAGATATAAAGCCATTTTATCTTGTTGCAATCAAAGAAGCTTCACCTTCCATTCTGAAGCCTCTGGAAATCTTTCAGTTAATACAATCCTAGGCGTCTTATAAGGCCAACCACAGACAAGCATCTTCATATGAATTCTGGAATGTATTTAAAGTCAATAATTCATCTGATACTTTCTCATTTTAGAAGTAAAACTGAGAAAGACATAGACGGCCAAGTACCAGCCCAGAAAACAGTCTAGAGCCAATTATGGAGGAGTATCTGTGCCTCAAAATCAAGGGGACAAGAGAAAAGATAGTATCCGAAACTCTGCTTGCCTCCCTGGCAAAACTTCTACAGTTTTGTTGAAGTTATTTTATTGCTAATTTAAATAATAACAATGACAAAACTTTCTTTAAGAAGGTATGATTAAATTACTTCTGTAGCTCAAGCATCTAGAGATCCCCTGGAGAGGTGGGAAGGAGGTGTCACTGGTTCAGCTCTGTGGATGCTCTGAGCCCAGTGATTTCAGAAATGGAATTCACCCCAGCCCTTTAGCTGTTTAAACTTCCTTATTTTCAGTATCTTATTGCCTCTGGCGCTTCCACGGTGACTTTTCTCACACATTGAATTATCCTAATTCAGTCTTCTTGCTGCAACCCAAGAGATTCTTTTTTTAAACTTTTTTTTCTGTTGTTCTAATATTTTTTGTTTGTTTTCTAGACAGAGCTTTTCTGTGTAATTCTGGCTGACCTAGAACCTACTCTATAGATCTCACCTGTCTCTGCCTCCCTAGTGCTGGGATTAAAGGTGTGCTCCACCACTGCCTGCTACCCAAGCTATCTTTAAACAAGCTGGATTTGTCCAGTGGATGGCCTTTACTAACTAACATGACTCTGTGTCATCCTGTGGCCCCTGAGTATGAAGCCAAACTTTGTCATGGGACGAGTAGGGTCTTTCTCACCATGACTCTAATGCTGTCTTTATCCTGCTCTCTCTACACTTTTAAGTGCTCAAGCCGGGCAAAACGCTGTGACTGCTCAGTAACTCTAAGATTTTTCTTTGTTTTCTAGCCCATTTCATAGGTCTCTTGTACGCATCATCAAACAAAGAGGCCCACAAGAGCCCAGGATAAAGAATAACAAATATTTTTTGGGGGGAAAAAAGCTCACAATAAAGGTAGAGAGATGCGGTCCTCTGTGGACACTGAAAGCTGCAAACAGAAGTCTCACCACCACCCATGAAAGAGAGCATGAACACTCTTTTCATCTGCACTTATAGAACCTCAGACCGCACCCTAAGGGGCCAATGCCCAAAATGTATTGGCTGAATAAATTTCCACAACACCTATCCCTTTTGTCTAAATAAGAGAATTCCAAACATAATATAAAACTATATACAATAAGAACAAACACCAAGTATTGTCCAGGAAAAAGAAAAGGCAAAAACATACACAAAAATAAAACTACACCCAACATGAACCACATCAAGCAAGAAACATATGCTAAATGTCCAACCTAAGGTCATTAGCAAATAACAGAGATTATTTCAATAGCTGTCCTATTCTGAGAAGTCTAAAATGTATTAGTTAAATTATGAGAGGAAAGTAGCTATGACTATTTAGTCTTCAACCCCATCAAATACCTGAGAAGAAAATTATCTTACCTGAATAAGGAGGAAGTGCAAGCAAGCAACTTCCAAAAGGTACAAGAAATGACAGAGACAGCTGGCTACCTGGGCACTCACCCAACCCAAAGTCTCATTTGTAATATTGTAGAAAATGAAATGTTTGAAGATTATCTATCTATGTGGAGTACAATCTCTGTGCATCTATAGAATCTGACTAGCCTGACTATAAGTATGACAAACATGGGTGACTGTTGAGTTGTAAATCTTAATAACAAACAGACGTGCAGCAAATGAGAACAAAGACTTCAAAATGTAAATGATATGTGTGTGTGTGTGAGTATCTTAATCAGAGATAGAAATGTACAGTGCAATGGTGTAGGACGGTCTTGTGTCTATGTGTTATTTTCGTTGGTTAAATAAAGAGACTGCCTTGGCCTTTTAATAGGGCAGAAAATTAGGTGGGCGGAGTAGACAGAAAAGAATTCTGGAAGGAAGAAGGCAGTGTGGCAGACGCCATGGCTCTCCTCTCCGAGATGGACGCTGGTTAAACTCTTGCCGGTAAGCCACAGTCAAGTGGCAATACAGATTATTAGAAATGGGTTAGATGAATATGTGAGAGTTAGCCAATAAGGGGCTGGAGATAATGGGCCAAGCAGTGTTTAATTAATACAATTTCCGTGTGGTTATTTTGGGTATAAACTAGTCGGGTGGCAGGGATGGGGCCCGCCTCACCTCATTACTACAGTGCAATATGATAAATATATCCTAAAATTTCATCGATATACAAAATATCTTAAACAGAGGTAAAAGCATGCATGCATACAATGACAGAATATCTTTGCATATGTGCACAAATACTGTAAACAGAAATGGGAGTGTACTCACTATAACAATTATAATCTGAACTTGTATCAATATACAAATTATCTTAGACAGGAATGCATTCCTGTAACAGTCTCTTCCTAGAAACAGTTCACCTGTAAGTCTCCTAAATCCTGATCTGAAGACGGTTGTTAATTGCCTTTCCTTTGAAGAGTGGGTCAAATAGAAGCTGTACTATATGGAATACACTACTGTATGCTTGTTTCTTCATTCATCTTTTTTCTGGAAGACCTAGAGCATTATGATGGCATGACAATATTTAAACATTTGGTGGAGTTGATTCAATAGTCAGCAAGAGACACCCATCAGGCAAGCTCTAGCTTATAACTGGGCTGTATACCTCACAAGTGAGGAAGTTGGAGTGTGGTGCAGAGAGGAATATGTTAAGGAAGATGTGAAGAAAAAGAGGAGCGATGGCATAGCAATAAAGAACGTATATGGCCTTCAATGCCACAAAGCAATTTATTGCCTGCCTTTATACAGAAATGTATTTGGGGCTGGGCCATGGTTCATAAGTTAAAATCACGTGCACCTCTTGTAGAGGGCTGGTGTTTCATTCCCAGCACCTATTGGGGCTGACTTAGCTCTGGATCCAGGTGATTTGATGCCCTCTTCTGGCCTCTGTGAGCTTGGCATTCATGTGCACAAACCTCTTCCTCCACATATGCACATAATTAAAAATAAAAATAAAATATTTTCAAAGAAGAAGTCTTTGGTTCAGACTCTGAACCAAACAAATGAAACAGTGAAGATATTTGGATTATAAAATTTGGCCTCTTTTAACAAACTAGGATCCTCCTCCAACGTACTCTAAGTATCTTTAAGTTTTTTGATTATCAAGAGAAAGTCACGCTGGCTGTTTGTACACCACACATTCCAAATGTCAGTTCAGCTCATTAATTAATAACAACAATAAAAATCACTTGATCTATATTGCCAGGTAACAAAGGCTTCTAGTGGGATTAACCATCTCCAAGAGTCGTTTCAGGAAAGGTTGCCTTGTATCTGCCAAGAGTGTGACAAGCTTGGCAGGCTACAAAACCAAGGAGAAGGAAAACGTTTCTCAGAGCAAAAGCACACTGGCAATTTTGAGTCTCTTCGCCTTTGTATCCCAAAATATGTTATACATCAATGGAGAGCCCACATGCAAAGCAGAAGAGACAGAGCTTGCTTTCTGGTTGGCAGCACACTTCCCGCTGTTACAAGGAAAGTGTAGTCTAGGTAGTTTTCAAAGGAAGAAAATATTTTTTGTTGCGTTTTAATATGTTTTCAAAGTTGTTATTTGAATAGCTGGCATTGTTGAGCTTTGCTACACATCCAACCACGTGCTGTCTCACGTATTTTTCCCATAGCAACTACAGCTTCTCTCCCAGGCTGCAGCAAAATAAAGACATTTATGCAAAGGTTTTTCACTTTCCTACTTGGCAGATTTCTGCATGCTTAGTGGCTGTCTAAACCGTCAATTTGCAGATAGGATGATTAAATGAAGTATGTTCTTGTTGGTAATTGATAACTCCATTCTGAAAATGCAATGGCTTCAACATGTTTTGAAAAACTGTATACCAATGTTCTCATGCATATAACCTTTTTATGATGCGCTTTAATAGCTATTAAACTATAAATTATAAGAGCACTTTTTGTTAATTTTCTTTATGATGGTTATAAATTTACTTACATGAGTGATGTCAGTGAAAAACAGTAACTATGCTTTTGTAGTGATTATTGAAAATAATGGATGCTTTTGCTCACTGGATGCTTTTGCTCACTGGCTGCTTATAGAAAGCCAATGCTCCTGAGGTTTAATTTCATTTTTCTTCTGATAAGCCAGTAGCCATCAGCAAAGTGATGTCTGAACTGTAAAGCCTGGCTGGCAGGGCTGTTTGCAAACAGAAGAGAAACAGGCTTCTCTAAGAACCCTGTTAACTTATTGCTCAGTGTGGACATAGTCAAACTATTTATTGTTTTATAATCTTATCACATGCAATTAGCAAAACTAAGAGAGGCAGGATTTGTTACTGGTTTAATTCAGAGTCAAGAAGAAAAAAACCTATAGATTCACTATTCAGGAATTAGGTTTATATGATGGTTGGTTTTAATGTCAACTTGTTACAAATTAGAGCCACCTCAGTAGGAAGTCTCACCTGAAGCATTTCCATAATTGCCTTGAAATATGCGAAGACCCACCCTACACAAATGCAAGAAAGCTCCTTCTAGATGCAGTTCAGTAGAAAGGAGCATGGCAGAAGCCTACTTTCCTCTTGTTAGCTTGTTGCCTCCCTCTTTACTCTGATGATGCTAGTTCTTTCACTGATATCAGACCCAGCATCTCCAGGTGTCTTCTTCTGATTGAGGACCAGAGGCTCATCAAGAAACCCCCAGGTCTTTGGGCCAGATTGGGACTGCTAAGGCCAGCAGCATCCATGTGCTGTGCACCTATTGTGGTCTCAGCCTCTTTAGTGTGAGACAGCTCACCCACAAGACACTTGGTGTCAAAACTGAGCATGTGTAGATAGGATGACTGTATATGATATATTCATATTCTATTGCTTCTGTTTCTCTAAGGGACCCGGACTTATGTAGTGTGCTTATGGCTCAGATTATGCCAACTAACTTTTTATAATCCTCATTTATTTCTATAATCATTGATTTTGGAGTAAAACATTTTATGATAAACAAGACTAGACTCTGCCTTGGAAGAGCAAAGAGTCTCATTGGGGAGCGACAACCTATAAACACTGGGTTCTGATAAAATTATGAAAATGGACTTCAAAAACACAGAGTAGGCAGGAAGCAAGACTGTTTAGTGTACAGCTGATGAGGCTCATATTTGTAAATCACCAAATGAATATGGTGAGCGGATGAGAAGGGAAACATGTCTGAACCTTACAGTTCATGAAGGTTGATTTTCTGCTGCTACTGCTCAGTACACGACCAGATCATTAGATTGAGGGCAATAAAATTCTGGCAGCACCCAGTCTTACAAGACAGAGTTTGTGACTCGAGATCTCTTTTACAAATGTATCATGGATGTCCTTATTCCCAGAATTCAGTGAACAGTCCTTAGTAACTTAGTTCATGTCAGTGACATAGCTAATGTTAATATTACCTTCCTTTGAGATTTATGTCAAACTCTGTTCAAAGCTCTATACTTGACTTAATGTACTTCCAAAGACAATGACATGAAATGAATATGATTATTAGCATTTCATAGATAAAAAACTAAAGCAGAGAATTGGATATGTAACACTTGATACAATTAAAGGCATTGGTAAATGTAGGCATGGTGTTGGAAGCCAGGGTTAACTAGCTGGAGATGGCCTTTGGAATTTTTATTCTTTGACAGTTTCATCCAGGAACATACTCAGTTTTGGTCATTTTAATTTTCATTACGGTCTCTCATTTTCCCTCTACCAAAATGCATTTCCTTCTCTCAAACCCCTTTCCTACTATTTCTGTTTTTCTGCCTCATGGAGGTTAGTTAAGCTTTTTTTCATGGGCAGGAGTGGGAGTTATTTACTGGAACAATGGAACTTCTCCATGGTTACACCACTCAGGGGACTGATTTTTCCACAGAGGAGCTTTCAATTGCCCATAGACCCTCCGTGAGGGGCGAGACCTCATGAGCCCCACCCCCATGCATGACGAAATGGTAATGGTCTCACCTTGTGCAGGCCACCACAGCAGTAATGAGTTCCTGAGCTATGACTATGTCATGCTCAGAGGACCAAAGCCTTCCTCTCCAACTCTGGCTTTTATACTCTTTCTGCATCTTTTTCTGTGGTGTCCCCTGAGACTGGGAGCTGTGATACAGATTGAAAGATGAACTTTAATCACTGACTATGCTTGCATTTTAAAAGTTAACAGCAAAAGAAATAAGCCCAAATCTTCATATTGACAATTTGTATTTAATCATTTGCACATGTGTTTTTAAAAATAAAATTAAAGATCTTTTGTCTAAGATTTTTTGACTTGTGGAATCCCAAATATGCAATATTTTTGTTTTTCTGAATTCATCTTGGATCTATGTCAGACCAAATAGAATAGGATGGAAATATGGAGCTGGAGACTAACCAAGAAAGGGGGTTGATAAAGAACAGTCAAATGGTGGGTGTCAAATGTTTGGTTGTTAGATTATTTTTTTTATATGATTAGATATGCTTGCTGATAACCAGTAATTTCTCCTTGTCCTAAAATTGTTTGCATCCGTGTTGTTATGGAGTTAGAAACTTGAATGGATGGCAAAGCTTAGCACTCCCTTCGCTCTTCGGATCATGCCTCTTGCTCAGCTTCTTGGGAATTTGCTTTTGTTGCATCCTCTTGGCATTCAGCCACGTTTTGTCATAGGAGTGATCACTTTAGCATTTGCACTCTTCCTAGGCCCTTGCAGCACCTCAAAGCCTATTTCCACATCTTCACCTGAGAATGAAATTTGATTCTCATATCTAAATTAGTTTCCTGTACCTTCTGCAATACATGGCCACAATAGTAGTTGCTTGAAATAACACAGATCTATTATCTTGTGCTTGCAGAAGTAAGGTTTTTGTAATACTTCTCATGTAGCTAAAATAGGAGTGCTGAAAGAGTCATAGGTCTAAAGATCATGCTGCTGCCTTCGCCTACTAGGCCTAAGAACACTCTGCTGTCTTCACCTACTCTGGAGGCCACAAGTTTTTCTTGGTTTAAGGCCGTCGTATTTGATGGTTTACTTCTCTCTGCCTCTATGCAGATAGGGTCCCCTTTCCCAAAGAAGGAATCTTACATTGTAATCACTTGGATAACCTAAAAAATAAAATTTCTCCTTCTTGAAGTTGTCAGCTGAATCATATCCAAAAAATATTGTATACACGTAAAGTAATATAGCCACAGGTTGTGGGGATGAGGGTGGGCATAAGAGGGAGCGGTTATTCTGCCTCTCATAGAATAGGTTAGATGAGGTCATGTGCCTCTGAGAGCATGTGACAGCATTTGAAGAACAGCCTGCTTAAACAACTTGAAGCAATATAAACAGCACTATTCTCTGTTGTAAACACACCACAGACTAGCTCTACCCATTCATTCAAGTTTTTATTTCCTTGTTTCAAATGTTTGAGATGAATTAATAAATATAAAAATCAATTCACTGTATACGGCAATGCTTTATCTCAGTATTTTTTTATTCTCCAATGAAGCCCACTTTAGAGTCACCATAGACTACAGGATGTTTCCCGGTGCCTTATTTCTTCACTATCTGTCTGTGTTATATGTGTTTTAACAATTCCATAGGTGGGGTGAAATGAAAAGCAAATAACAACTGGAGCAGAGAATCTGGCTTTGCTTTGAAAGCCCAGGCAAAGCTTTCTCCTTGCTCATCAGAGTTCATGTATTGGAAACTTGATTCCCAGTTCAACAAGTCAGAGACAAAGGCTGGATGGTCATGAGAGCTCCACCTTAAAGGATGGAAAACTTTACTTATCTCAAGGGTGGGTTCATTATTGCAAGAGTGGGCTTTCTCAAAAGGGGGCTGAGCTCCCTTCTATTATTGCCCTCTTGCCGTTCTTTGGTTTCCTTGTGAGAATACACAAGATAGACGTCAGTAAATGCTCTTAGATTTCTCAGTTTTCTAAACAGAGAACCGAAAAGTCCTGTTCTTTCTAATTAGTTAGTCTCAGGTATTCTGTTATAGCAGCACAAAATTGACAAGGAAAAGACTTGAGTATGAATTTGACCTGATTTTGAACATGATACCTGGACAGGCATCTGTTCCTTCCAGAATCCTGTGTAGAGGCTTCAGTGCAGACTGCCTCTCACTGAGAGTTTGGGATCTGCTCAGTTCACGTGGCTTCACTCCTTTACCAGATGGCATGTAAAAGAAGATTGATGGGTCCCCTCCTGGAGAACACTTTTATAGCCTGTAGTGGGCGAAAGAACGTGAGCTGAAGGGTTTTGATATCAGAAGTCACCAAAACCCTAATGGTGGTGAGGGACAGCCTGCAAGTTGAGATATGCACTCTCTCCTGCCTTGGGCAAAGGCGTTATTTTCTGAACCAAAAACATAAAAAGAAACAAAATTAGTATGTTTTGGTTTCTTAATCTTACAGCATTTGCTTCAGGTAAATCTTGTAAAAATGCCCCTTCATTAATCTGCATTTTCATTATAATAGAAAATCAGTGATATAGAAAAACCATTTTGCTATTATAGAAACAAGTAAAGTAATGAGATTTTTAAAAGTCTGTAAGAAGCATATTTTTATTTATATCTTTTTAATTATGAAAATTAAATGATAGACATCGATTGCTACTTTAAAAATTAAGATAGATAAAAAAGTTTAATCTAGCTTTTGTGGTCTGTTGTGCTAATGAACACATAGAGTAGTCTCCTTTCACTGACTACTATAAAATCTGCAGTTTTGTAAACTGTCTAGATCAGCACAGCCACCACAGGATCCACCTGCGTATGCTTAACCAGTGTGGTGTGAAGCAGACATCACCCTACAGATTAGCACTGCAAACATACTGGCGCAAACCCTTCTGCAGGGAACTTGTATTGCAGTACAACACTCAGTGTTATTCAGATGCAAGGATAGTGGACGAGAATCAGTGGCACTAGCACACGTAAATGTGGCTCCCGCCCCAAGGAGCTTAGACTCTAATGTGCAAGGCAGCTAAGTGAAGAAACACAGTGTCATGGACATGTGTGCTGAGCGGAGGCGATTAAGTTGGAAGTGGGTGGAGAGGCGGGTGGCACTGTGGGCCTGAATGACATGGTTCAACGCTTGGTCTTGAGTGTACCTGTCGACCCTGTAGGTCTAGAAAACAGACGTTCTCAGCGTAGCAGAGGCAGAGGCCCCAATCGTCACTCAGGAACAATGGCTAAGTTCTGGGCACCGATGGACAAATCAAGAACAGCTTCACTTTCCACAGTCAGTAGGTCCACATTCCTCTTGTTCGTCTCACGTTCCTTCCCCAGGGGCAAAACTAGTTTCAAAGACTCATCTAGAACTCTCTGGGTTCTGTGGTTAGTCAGACATGGGAAATACCTTTGACTTACTAGGAACAAAAGTGGAACACTTGCTTTTAGTAGTGTCCAGAAAATTTGGGTCAGCTGATTCTGCAGCCAACACCTATAACTTCTTAGGTATGTGCTTAAAGAATTTTTAGTAGATGCTCATAGAAAAGAAAATGTTTGTTATTTAGATACATTATTATCCTGACAGAACCACCGGTCGCTATCTTAGCAAGGCATTTCAGCACAGTAAAAGTTTAACAACAGATCTTATTCCCATAGGCCTCATTTCTTAGCCATGTAGCTAGAAGCAGAATTACACAGGTGTGAATCAAGCAGAAACAATACAAAACTGTGCAGTATGTTAGTGTATGTCTCATCCCTATTATTCTAATATAGCTGGTTGTAAAACACTCCCATATGATTGAGGGAAAGAGTGTGCTGAGAAGAGTAGCCTGAATTATCTTTATCTAGGCATTTGTCCTAAAGATGTCAGTGCCAACCACCTCTAGAAACGATTCTAATTCCATGAAGAAGCCGTCCATTTCCTTGTGTATGTAAACCTTCGTCTTAATTGCGGAGTTAATGTCATTTCCCGTTGTAGCTATTAGCGTTAATCTCTGTGTACAATTTGCTTATCGCAGTAAAGCTTGGCTATCTAGAGACCAGGCATCCCCAAACCGCAGGCTTCTATCCAGATCTGGAGACAACTAGGGAAAGTAAATACACACAGCACCATCACTACGGCGCCCCTCTCAGCACATAGGCATGCTTCCTGTAGCTGCTTGACATAAACAAAGCAACAAGGCCAGGTTAAAGGCCCTGTGTTGTAAGTGACTGATTCCCTAACAGAAAGAAAGAAAGAAAGAAAGAAAGAAAGAAAGAAAGAAAGAAAGAAAGAAAGAACAATCTGTAGACAAAATGAGACTTTGCTGGTGCATGAGAAAAAGTATATTATTCAGTAACCATAAACAAAGAACAAGTATGCAGAAAGAAGAAATAGAAAGGCAAGGCGTATGATTTCCTTACAGGTATTGGAGAAAAGAAGAAGAGAGAAGAGGTGGACATGGATCAGGGAATCGTAATTGAAGATGCTGTAATAAGAGCATCTACTGAAGGATGTCTACAATAGAAAATGATGGAGAGGGATGTGGGGTTTAAAAAAAATACCCAGTGTTTAAGTGATCAGAGACCACCAGCAGAACCAGGAATTGTTGACCCATAGCAGGAGAGATCACATGGTCAGTAACTACAGCTTAAGACCACTGTTCTGTTAGCTGCAAAAGGCTACAGGGTTGGCCCAATTTATTACATTCCATTTGATTCCACACGGCCTCTCATGATGACTGGTACTGAGTCCTGCGCTTCATCCTTGTATGTATTTTTGACACCTATTGTCCTCTTGCATTATGCGAAGTACCTGGCAAAGCTGACTTCTGCTTAAATCCAGGCTTGTGTGTGGATGCTGAATGCAGCCCAATTAGACTATTTCAACATGGCATATGTAGTAAGACATAGTTTTCCCAAACTGAGCTAAGAGGGACAATGAGGAACATCCTAGCTCATACAGTGACCAAAAAGAGTCATCATCAAAGAAGGACTTTATAACTGAGGACCATGTCTCTGGTGTCAAGCTTAGCCATGACATACGATAGTAAACTTCCATCCCTTATCAAATACTCTGCACAAATGCATGTAATCTCAATTTCTAGAGAATTAAGTCTACACCAATAATTACCTAGAAACAAATAAAGATCTCAAATATGATTCTCATAATGTGGACACTTATCAAAGACGGGAAGGAAATTTGTCAACACATTTAAATCAGTATCTGTAAATTTATGTTAACAAGGAGTCCCTGATTATGTAGGACAAAGAAGAAAATGAAATAGCCCTTAGACCAGACAACACTGGTTTAGTCCAAGCCTGACAACTTCCTTGTTATGTAGCTTTCTTATCAGCTGTCTGTTGAAAACTAGCATCAATCACAGCTGGTTCATAATCAGATTGGTCTCACGGAGTCAATGTAAGAATCAAATAACATGCTACCGTGAAATTTTCTTAACAAATATTTAATTCATAGTAGCTAGTATTAATAATCAAGAAAATATTTATATTTCTGATATGGATATTTCTGTTTTGAAGAAGCACTTAGGAAACTTTAATTAGGAGAATCTGAGTCAGTGTAGGACAGGAAGAGAGTCCGTGTGTTTCGTCTTAAAAAGCTCTCCAGACAGTGCTGATGTCTAGCTAAGACAGAGTTTTTACATAGCCTCCCTGTCAGGGTGTCCAGGTCCAAGTGCACACCTGTCCATCACCTTGGAAATGCTCACTATTGACCCCGGTCCATATTGCAGATGGTCAATAGGTCTGAAGCGAGAAGAAGGATGCTATGGCTTCGACTGACTTCAGAGTAGTGGTTTTCCATGAGAAAACTGAAAGGTCTATCGTGAACTCACCGAGAAGGTAAATTATTTCTACAAGAAAGTCATTGACCACACCATGTGAGCTTTGAAAGATTTCTTTGGGGATTTAAACAATTCAGAAAGGCCAGGCTTTGCTTTCCTAAAACTTCTAGGAGTCATGATTCTAATACATGGTTTTGCCTTTTCTTTGCAGAAGTCACTTCGGCCTGTATTGTACAGGAAGCATATGAGAAAAGCTCAGATTAGCTGGAAAAAGATATTTTACAGTTACATTACCTTGACTGGAGAGTGTGTGCGTGTGCATGCGCGCGCGTTTGTGTGTGTGTGTGTGTGTGCGTGTGCATGTGTGTGTACGGTATGAGCCCTTATGAGATAGGACTTAACGTTGAAGCTCCATTAAACTTTTATTGGTTAGAAATGGACCAAACTGCCCTGCTCCTGCCAAGAGGTTTAACAAGCTGCCTTCTTCAGTGAGGCACAGTTACTGGGGCATAGAAAGAGTCGGAAGCTGCCGAGTAGAGCAAACACGGAGCAGAAAGGTCACTCCCAGCCAGTAAGTGGCTGAGCCTGGCATCTTTTACAGCTTTTAGGAAGAGGAGGCACTTGAAATCCCGGAGTGTGTACCTGGCCTTGCTGCTCATGGAAGAGTGCCTCTGATAGAACCCCCAGGGGTGTGAACATAGGAAACTCAATCCAGCGACTCTCGGAAATCTCTTCTACGATGCAAGCACAGTATACTCACCATGCAGGTAATTCCTCAAAATGAATAAATAGAACAGTGACTTCTGCTCTCAGCTATTTTGGTACGAGCAGTGTGGGATGTTTAAGGGTCAGCAGATGGCAGCACTAGACGACAAGGAAGAGAATCCACATGACCTGAGGAATCTTTTCCTTCAGCTTCTTGATAAAGGTCTTCCAGAGGGATGTTCAGACAAAAGTGTTCTTGGTATTGATCCTCTGGACTATGGCTATCCAGTATTGTGATCAGAGAGAGGTGGGATCTATCACACACAGTTTTATGGCCTGCTGGGGATTAGACCCAGGCCGTTGTGTATGATAAACCATCACTCACTACTGAGCCGCATCACCAGCTCAGGATTTGATGTGGTTTTGAAGCAGGGTCTCATACTATCTCAGGCTGACCCAGAATTTACTCTGTAGTGCAGTTCGACAGTTCGACCTTACACACACAGAGATCTGCCTACCTTAGCCTCTTGCATGCTGGAATTACAGGTGTTAGCCACACACCAAGCAGGCTTGGATTTTTGTTAACTTTTACAGTATGGTGCAAAGTAATAGTTTTCTTTTGACATTTTCATGCAAATGTGCCAGTAGACTAATTTATTCGGCTTTCCCAAATTATTTTTTTGTATACCTTCCTACATTGAAATATCTGAACACGTCATTCAGACCCATACATCCTGTTATTCTATAATAATCATTGCTTATTCGTATCTTTTTTTCCAAAAAATCCTTTACATTAATTTATTAGATGGTGTTCTTGGGTGCATTTGTGAAGACTGGGGGCAACTCAAGGTGACTCATTTTCTCTATCCACTGTACGAGTTCTGGGGCTCACACAGGTGGTCCTGCTTGGTGGTTTCCTTTGTCTCTGAACCATCTCGGCAGCCCACGTGTTTCTCTGTAGATGATTACCTTTACGAAGCTCCTTCCTTGTTGCATGTGCTATGGTTTGTACAAGCACAGTCCAGCAACTGAGCCATTTTGTAATGCTGACTATAGCTATTTGTTTCATTATTTTAGGAGAAAAGGGAATTCTCTAATGCGACCATCACGAATGAAGAGTGTTGGAGAGGATGGAAAGGAGGAGAAGCAAAGAGATTTTTCTGTTGTTATGGGTTTTGTTCTGTTTTCTTTTGTTGTTTGTTCTTTGTTTTTGCTTTTGTTTGCTTGCTTGCTTACTTTGATTTGCTTCTTTTTGTGGGGGGCATGGCAGAGATGAACGAAGAATATGGGGGGACTGGGAAGTGAGCAGAATTGGGGTGCATGATGTGAAACTCCCAAATAATCAAAAAGTTAAATATAAAAATGCTATAAAATACTGTAAGTTTGTCAGTAATTTTAATAAAATATCATTTTAGAGCTTTAAATTATGGTAAGTACTATTAAGGATTTTGATAATTTGCCACAAAAAGATGATATTTTGTCTTATGATGGCGTGGATTGTAATGTAAAGGAAAACCATGAGTTATCAAAATGTTCAACAAAGGGAAAGTGATCAAGAGGCTCAGGGAGACAGGCTATATTTGAGAATGAGGAAATGGTCAAAGATTTTGCATTCAGGTAAAAAGCTTGGTATGTCTGAGGCAGGAGTGGGGAGCTCAGATAATTTACCCCTTCTAGGTTGCAGAGTAAAGAGTATCAAGATTAAATGCCCACAACTGGAATGGAAAAGTCTTCAGGGGAACCTGAGCCCTAACTTTATTTTGGTTGATATAAAAATGGAGGAGATACGCCACAGGAAATATTTATACGATCTGTGAAAAGCATTATCAAAAGACTAGTAGTTTAGAGGACACAGGATGACAGACACAATAGTCTCAGAAAAAGAAAGAAGCTGGCCAAATGAAGACATCACAGCATAGAAGACCGAGAGACTAGCTTTATCTTCTGGTGACTGAGGATCAAAGATGTGAGGAGCTCAGTTATAAGGAGGTTTGTAAGACTTGCTGTCTTAGACGCTGAAGGCCACCCAGCAGCACGTGTGTATAGCACATTCTTGAATTACGTTGTTGATTGGCTTGCATTTGGGTGTCTCTGCAGAGAGACACACTTTGTCTCTGGAGTGTTTAAGTTCCCACATGCAATCTTAATTATTTAATACTGGCTAAACTACTGAGTGAATTGAAATTACTTGAGCAAAAAATAGCTTTAACTTACAGATCTTTGGGTATGTCTCAATATTGAAATTTTATCTTATATTTATATAGCCTTTAAATAATCTACCCGTTCACACATGATAACCCATTTTATAAAGACACCAAAGTATCAGCTTTAGCAAGAGAAGGCCCCAGATGTTCTTATCTTACTCCCCACAGGGTAAGAACACCAGTGAGAGGCAGCAATTTTGCCCAGGGCTGCTCAGAACATAAGCGGGAGTGTTGGCGACAAGTGCATCTGTCACCACACCAATAATAGAACGCCACATCTTTGGAGAAAGATCACGGCTGTGACCGTTCAGAATTACTTCTATTTTTCAAAACATTCTGGTACAGGATTTTAAACAATGAAGGATGTTTTATTTTTATACTTATGAAAGAACATAGCAATTTAGATAAGCGTGCTGGTCAATGAGTTACATGGACATTATATCATTGACAATAAAGTGTTAATAATTTAAAAATAGCAATAATGAAAGTTGATTGAATTATATAGCAAGAGGGAAGAAGAGAATTTTCTGAAGCATACAAACAATGTCAGGTGGAAAATATTAATCTTTTGTTTGATGGCAAATTTAAGATATCATACAGAAGAAGTCATTTTATTAACTATGAAATCTTAAAAAGGGGGCACAACATAAAAGCAGACAGGTGGATCAATGGAATTAAATCTAAGGCCCCAATGTAAATCCGCACACCAATGAACACCTGATTCTTGACAAAGAAGGCAAAATTAAACAATGAAAAAAGAAAGCATCTTCAGCAAATGGTGCTGGCATAACTGGATGTAAGCACGTAGAAGAATACAAGTAAATCTGTATCTATTGCCCTGCACAAAATTCAAGTCCTAGTCAACATAAATCCAGTTACACTGAAGCTGATAGAAGAAAAAGTGGGAAGTAGCCTTGAATGCATTGGTACAGGAGACCACTTCCTGAATATAACACCAGTAGCACAGACACTGAGATCAACAATTAATAAATGGACCTCCTGAAACTGAAACGCTTCTGTAAGGCAAAGGACACAGTCAATAAGACAAAACAGCAGCCTAGAGAGTGAGAAAATATCTTCACCATCCCACATCTGACAGAAGCCGATTTCCAAAAATATATAAAAATCTCAAGAAACTATGTATCAACAAACCACATGAACTGAGGTATGTGGGAATGGGAACTTGAGAGATCAGGTTGCTGGAGGGAGGAGGAGATACTGAAAGACTATTGGCAAGGAGGGGTATTTCAGTGTCAGGTAAAAACGTGGCACAAGAAAATCTCACAGGAATCTACAGTGATGGCAGACATGTATCTGGCCATCTCCTGTGATCAGATTGACACCTAGCCCAGTTGTGATCAGAGACTTTATCTAGCAACCGATGGAAACAGATGCAGATCTACAGCCAAACATTAGGTGGAGTCACAGAATCCTGCAGAAGAGGGGGTAGGAAGGATTGTAGCAGCCAGAGAGGTCAAGGACATCACAAGGAAACCACAGAATCAACTAGTGGGCTCATAAGGGCTTGCAGACAATCAGGGAGCCTGCATGGGACTGACCTAGTCATTTTGCTTATGTGTTTACAGTTGTGTAGCTTGGTCCTCTTGGTCCTAAGAATGGGAGCAGGGGCTGTCTCTGACTCTTTTACTGGCTTTTGGAACCTACTCCACATACTGGGTCACCTCGTCCAATCATAATAACATGGGGGGGTTGCTTATTTTTACTGCAACTTGATATGCCATGTTTTGTTGATGCTCATGGGAGACTCGCCCTTTCCTAAACAGAACGGAGGGAGAGTGAATGGGGGGGGGGTGAGAACAGAATGGGAACTTGGAGAGAGGGAATGAGATGAGCAGACGGTGGATAAATTGAGGTCTGGATAGAAAAAAAATAAATAAATAGAATGTCTTGATACCCTGAAAGCTCTTAACAGATATTATTTACTGTTAGTATTGTTATTATTTCTATGTGTGTTTGAACGTGAATGCAAAAAAATGAATGGAATATGTATCACACCTTCAGAGTTAGTTCACCTCCACACCATCGCTCAGGTGCCACCTCTCCCATGCTGCCCAGGGGTAGGGAAAGTTCTGCACAGTCCTCAGCCATCAACATGAACCCAGGTGACAGCCTAGACCAAAGATGTCACACGGCCTTTGGTGATGACATGGGCCACTGATAGCAGCCCAAACTCTGCTGTTGGAGGGCCACAGACACAGCCATGGCCCTCAGTGTCAGCACAGGCAGGTCATCTCCAGGGCCTCAGGCAGCCGCAGAGGCCACTCACACAGTACTCTTTCTCACCATCCTCTCCTCTGCGGTTCTGCTTCTGCTCATAGCGCACAGACTGTTCCGCTTCTCTCTCTCGGTCATCTCTCCACCATGTTCGCTCATCCTATTGGCATCCACCCTGCCTGGGCCTCACTGCATGGCTACAGCCAGGGGTGTCTCGACATCTTCTGTTTCGTGGGCACCACCAGGCTTCTCTGGAGTCTTTTACTGCTGCATCTAGGGGCCCTGGAGGGCCCTGCACAGCCATGGCAGTAAGTACTCAAGGTCACCTTGCATCCCAATCAGGAGGAGAGTTGCTACTGATGCTCAGCTTGCTTCTTTCTTTTTACTCAGGCCATGCCCCTGCTCATGGAAGAGTATCATTTCAGGGATGTTTTTCCACTTCACCTGATATAATCTAGCCACTCCCTCACAGATATTAATTTGTTTCCATGCTGGGTTGAAAGCGCATCAAGTTGACAATGAAGACTAACTGCTACAGGAATTATTAACTAAGGTATATTTTGGTGCAGCTTTAGTGACTGATAACAGCACAGGCACAAACAGAAATATGTATGTAAATTTTAATCGGTTACTTCATAACTCCACTGCTCCCCATGGGAGATGAACACATGTACATGATTTCTATCTTCATAATTGATTCATTTCAAATACATTTAGTTTTCATTACTTTATTTTTTTCATTCATCCAAAAACACATTATTAAACATTCACTTATGCAAAGTAACCCACGTTCCATGTTAACTGACGAAGTAAACGTGAAGCAACAAACAACTATCAAATATGGCAGATGAGAAACGCATGCATAAAGTTACCATGACTCCCTCATGCTTGCAGCAGGATAATGGTAAAAAAGTACCAGAAAGGATCAGAAAGCAGAGTACTGCTCCCATATCAGAGAAAAAATGGATATAGTTTCACGGAGGAAAGGGTAGAAGATGTGTTCAGAAACAGAATGCCCTAGGAAGAAAAATGGGGACCCAAATAAAATAAGAATGCGAGGTTGGTGGGGTGATAGGCTCTCACAATCTGGCTGCCGTACTTGAACTCCAGTAGAAATGAGCATCTCTTTCAATAAAGACAATGCATTTCTGGGATTCAGTAGTCCATCCACAGTCCCTGTGTGTGTCCCATGATCGGGAGTATATCCAGATAGAAATGGTCATATTCAAGTTTAATTTTTATCTTGGTGTATGGTGGTTTTCCTGCACATATGTCTGTGTGCTACATCTGTGCCTGGTATCTGCAGAGGCCAGAAGTGGGCACAGGTTCCTCTGGAACAGGAGTTGCAGACAGCTGTCAGCTACCATCTGGGTGCTGGGAATCAAACCTTGGTCCTCTGGAAAAACAGGCAGTGTTCTTACCTGCTGGGCCCTCTCTCTAGGCCTATCGTTGAATTTCTTAATACTCGCAAGGAAGAGGAGAGAACTTAGGCCTCTCTGGCAATGAGCTGCAGCCCAATAGAATGAAGCAACCCCGTATGTATGGCTTATCAAACTCACGATTTCAGTTTCCACAAAGTAAATGTTCTTAATCCATGCATGTTTCTTGGGGGATAGACCCATACCCCCAGCAACGAATATGTAATGTCTCAGACTGGCTGACTAGCTCAGTGATCTAATATGGTCTAATGATCTTAGTGACTCTTAGAGATCTTGTCACATGAAAACCTGGGTTTGAGGTGAGGTCTAAAAGGCTCCTTTTCATATATTCACAAGTATCAAGCTAATCTGGCAGTCCCCCATCATGACAGCTCCGGGGGTAAATGTGACATGCTGCTTTATGCTGGGCACTTGGCTTGTACATTTCATGACTATAATTATTATTTTAGTTATCAAATAGGACTTTTATTTCCCTGAAACAGAGAAAACTAGAAAAAAATGAAAGAGAGCAATTATCTTCAACTTGAATCCTAAGATGTTTAAATCATCTCTTGTTTCCTTTGCATTAAATATTTATATTGATTTCTTAATACTGTAAGGGACACTTAACACCTCTATTTATATATAAATGACTGGAAGAACACTTTTATACTTTCAACTGAAGTAGATTATTAAGGAATAGGCACTTGATATTGTATGAGGAAGTAGTTTGTTACTTTAATGTATTCCATAAATTATAATTGAGCATACTTAAAATACAGTTACTCATTAAAAACAGGGAAATTCACCCTGAACTAAGACTTTTCCCTTGTAAATTTCAGCCTGTCATGTAACGGAAAGCATTTTTCTACAGTTCTTTCCTACCCTTGGTTTGTAACTCTCTTTAGATTTTTCTTAAGAGAACTGACTTTTAATTCCATTCATTTTATAGGTCTCATTGTCCTCACCTTTCCTGGACACACATCTTACGTCTCCTCGCTGCCTTCTCTGATTTGATACCTTCCACTCGGTGCTGCGTTCAACGCGCTCGATTCACTTTGCATTCAAAACAATCACAAATATAGACTGTGCAACCATCTCAGATAAATGTCCAGCCTGATCTTTTAGAACCCAGGGGCCCATATTTACAGAAAAGTTTGGTTTTGACTTCAGTTCTGATCTTTAATTGGTTAGTCCGTGCCTTGAAAGCAATGTGCACCAAATTTCAAGCAGTGTTTAAGAGTTCTCTTTTCCTACATCACATGGCCATCTTTGTGTCCATTTGCATTGTTCATTTTGCACTTTGATTATTGGCATTAACAGTTTCTTTTAGGTTATAGCAATTGTACATAGTAATGAGTTTCACAATGACATTTTATGCATCGTCTGGTGTATTTGGTTGTATTCATCTCCGTCTTGCTCTCTTTCCCCCCTCCACTCCTACCTTCCTTTTCCCAGTTCATTCTCCTTGTACTTTATGACTGCAAGTTTTGGGAGATGACTCAGTGAGTTGCCTTGGGGTTATGGTATTTCTTTCAACCTTCTAATTCAAACCTCTCTAATAATGTGGCTCAACTTAGAGTCTCCAGGATGTCTCCTGAATGGCTTAGGAGTTCTCTTTAATGAACATCCACTGGTACATTATACATGTAAAATATTTATTTCTAGGATTGCTTTTCAACGGGTACTGTTAAAAAGAAAGTGAAACTCAGGTGGACAAAGACTCACAGGTGGTATACCATAATTTGTGAATTTATAGCATCCCCTTCTCTCTCTCTCTCTCTCTCTCTCTCTCTCTCTCTCTCTCTCTCTCTCTCGGTGTGTTTTTCTGTTTCTGTCTGTCTGTCTCTTTGTCTATCCCTCTCTCATTGCTCTTCCAGATCAAATAGACTGGGAGAAAAATGGCCACCACATAACTCTCATGCAGCCTAGCAAATCAGTTCAACTCTCTATTTTCACTGATCACACCAGGAATTTCCTACGTTGGTCTCCACTACACGAGTTTGGGGACCCATTTGCCTGGTCTGGAAATGCATTATGTGTCCTGGCCTTGGTAAATGGAGTTAACCCATTCTTATTCACAGAAAGGAATGTGTAAGCAAAGCAACTGCAGCATTTAGAACTCTTCTTTCACAGGGATTGAGGGAGGCATCCTGGCCATATGTGCTGACGGGTGCTCGGAGTTGCTTGTCGGTCTGATCTACATAGGAAGCACCTTTTCTGGAAATCTGGCTGAGATCAGCTAAGGAGCAGAAGACGAGAACAATGAGTTCAGGTAAACCCCAGAATCGAGTTACGGCAAGCATTCCATGAACCTGCAACATCTCAGGTCTACCACCTTTGAAGATGACTCGCAGTTTGGAGATGTATTTATTTACTTTATTGTGTTTGAGGCTTGCGATTCTGCCAGTTGCATTATAAAGAGAGCAGATGACATTCAGACAGTTTGCATTTTTATTATGAAAGAAAAATAAAAATACTGGCTATTGTGAGAAAGGTATTAATTTCTTTTTACAGCTATTGTCACCACAGAGTTTACACTATCCCACAATTCTTTTGTTTATTACTGCAATAATTTCATAATTACCTTCCTTGCTTTGGTTTTTCCTCAATTTTTTTTGCAATCTACTATACACATGTGACCACACAGCTCAAGTTTCTGAAGGATCTGATCCAAGGCATTGTCTGATATGCAAGTCTCTTCATTACCTGGCTCTTTCTGCATACAATTAATTTTTTTCTGACATTTCTCTCCACACCTCCTTGTGCTCCAGGTAAAATACTTGATAAGAATGAGGCAATGTTTGTGTGTGTGTGTGTGTGTGTGTGCTACTCTTCTACTTAAATGTCCTTCTCTGTTAAGATGTTTTTATTTTGCATTGTGTAGTCTAGATGTGATCCTTCCTCAATGTCTGCTCCCTTTCACCGGGAAGGGGACATGTATTATGCGTCTTTGATCTTGCTGTATGTGCAATACTAACTCCATATAGAAAGGTTGGTGATTTAGAACTAACCCATCTCCTCCTGGAAACCTACTGGATTCTGTATGTAGAACTGAGATGTGACGGATGTGGTGGGAAGAATATGAGCGTCTAGGATTTAGATGTGGTTGACATGATCAAAGAGGGTGTAAGTGAGTTGCCAGCATCGCTCCACACACATACACAGCATTTCTGACCTGAGAGCTATGTAGGTAATGCATTATAAACACAATTTTAGGTTTGATAACTGCTTCTATAAGCCTCATATTTTATATAATTACCAAAAAGAGAATTTTAGAATAGAATGAAAAGAACATCACTTAGGGGCTTGTTTTAAAATAGCAGAGCTCTTGGAAATGGGATGAAAATGTAGACTGTAAGTCTCGTATAATAAAGTATCATTGGCTCTTTAAGTGGCAAAGTATCTTTGAGAATATGGTCTGCTTTTTTCCAAGTACATTTGAAGCTAATATATGCTCACTCTAAACATTATCTCAGGAAAGTGAGGCACATGTCCTGTAATTATAGCCTTAATGCATTTAAAGTAAGATATGCACTTAAGAAATGATACTTCAAGAACAAATTTTTATGTTTTTATGTTCAATTGTTACCTAAGTTAGAGGCCGCCTGCAATACCATGTCCCTAAAATTGACATTCATCTCTCTCTCTCACCTATACGTTTACAGAAACCACTGCAAGGCACAGTATAGGCTGTTAGCACCTAGAAGCTAACAAAGCAGACTAAATTAAGTCCTCAGATTAACTGCATTTGACTTCTGATGGCAGAAGGAAGCAAAGAAACAAAATTAGGTCAAGATAGTGACTAAGTGAAAACAAGGGGTTACAGCGAGGAAGCAGGAAGGCACCATTTGAGGGCGCAAAGTCAATAACAGCTTGTTTTAAATGCACTATCTGAACAGAGACATACAGGAGAGAGGGAAGGCACACGGGCCTGACTAGAGACAGAATGGGAAGGATACGGTGTCTGGCTGGAGAATATTTGGTTTATTAAAAATAAATTTAGAGAAATAGAAAATCCATAAGTAGGGCTGGAGGCATGCCAAGTGGAAGAATGTTCACTTGATATGCGTGAAAGCCTGGTTAAAGCAAAAGCACCAGAAAATAATTACAAAATTAACGATAATGCACAAGATTGACAGAAATTACATCATGGAATGTGCAAATTAGTACCGCTAAGAGAAAACGCAAGTCCTCTCTGCCAGAGGGATATTTTTGATGTGGTAACTTTTGTAGGCAAAATAGGTAGGTAAGGAGGGTAACTTGGTAATCCAAGAAATCATTCGGATTAGCCTTGGAGACCAATGAAAGAGGAGGGATTTGGAATACGGTCAGTGGGAACCAAAGCTAAATAAAGATGTGCTGGGTTGAGAACACACTAGGTTTTGGATCCTAAGAAATGTAAGTTGGAGGAAGATTGACTTGGTTAGGGCCAGACACAGGGTGGATGGATTTACATATTCTGTATATAGAGACGGTATGGGCAGGAGAATTGGCTGTGTGTGCCAACCACACGGATTGTGGCCAGATGGATGCTATAGACACTGGGTTAGCAATTCTAGAAATTTCTCTTTGTCGTGTTAGTATTCCTAATATCTGTGCACTTGGCCCACAAGACATTTCCAGGAACCTGGTCAGGTGTTCTCTTTGCAATGCCACAATTTAACAGATTATTCTCCTCCATCTTTTATTTCTTTCAAGTAGAAATATGAGCTGTCATTGCCCCTGTAAACTCTTTCTCAGTATATTATTTATATTTAACCCATTTTAAGTAAAATGCATATAATTTATGATGAACACTTCAGTAAAATTTCATCTCAGGGTAATATTTTATTAATACCCTTTCTTCATAAGCTCTTTGGAAAGGGGGAAAACACTAATTTCCTGCTGTGAGTCTTCAGGATTTTCCAAATAATGAGTAATACTCATTGCTTTTCCTCACCTCAGGAAAACATGTTATTCAATTTTCTTTGAATATGTAATTTTTGGGGGGTGGGAAATCATTCCACTTATTAACTTTCTGGAGTGAAAACACACTGAGTCTGCATACTATTGCACCGAGGTGTCTCAGTTTACATTCGAGCCTTTCTTTTCCTCATATTTTAAATTCCCATTTCTGGGAAATGTTATCATCACAGAAATCTGATAAGATGAACACATACACACATACACACTTATAAAGATGATTCGTCAATTTCTCTAGAGTCTTTTTGTCTCACAACAATAACAACCACAAAAATAGATAATTTTCAAACCTAGGCTCTTTTGGGTCAATGATTTTAAAAATAACATTTTAATATGTTTTATACTGAAACCTCCTTCCAAATCTACAAGTGAGCAGGGGTGCTTGTGCAAATTTTACAAAGAATTTGTGTGTGTGTGTGTGTGTGTGTGTGTGTGTTTACCCTACTGAGAGTTACAGACAATTGACTTAATGAAAGGCTTTGTGGTTGAGCACAGTTTAACTTCACTAACCAGAAGACCACAAGACCTGCAACGAGAATAGAACCCAGTTCCCCACATTCTGTGGATGTCTTCATGCATATTCATGGTTTTGTTTTTTGTTCTTTCTAGATTATAATCATGCTCAATATGTCTCTCTATGCAAAATGTAAGTAGCAAAAGAACACAGTTGGTGTGGTGGGACATGCCTGCAACCTCTGCATTTGGGAGATAGAAGATGAAGGACAAAGGGTTCAAGATCATTCTTGGCTACAATATGAGCTGGTGGCCAGCTTGTGACAGCTAAGACATTGTCCCAAAGAACTCTAACAAGCAAGCAAAGAAATGAGAAGAAAGAAGAAGACAGGGAGGGCCTGGGAAATCAAGATCAAGTCACTAATGGTCTATTTCCAGATTGCACACTAAGAAGCACTGCATTCAAGTTCTCTGACTGATTTTCAACACAAAACATCATAAAGATTCCAAAATAGAAACCCTGAAAATATTCTTTATTGGTGGTCCAAGTTCTTTACTTGCATTGCTATGGAAAACACAGCAAAACCATCAGGCAAGTACTACTCTCCTTATTAAGTGGAAGTGGAAGTTGAGGCAAGTGGTTTTTAGCATCAAGTGATATGGGTGACCTTACTTCCTTGCACGGTTTAGTGGGGAAAGTGGAGAAACAAGGCCAATGGAAGTTTGGCTCATTTGGACGTGTCTGTGTTTCTCTCCCGCTGCTGTGAGGAAATGCCCTCACAAGAGCAGCACAGGGGAGCAAAGGTTATTTTCATTTCCAGTCCCAGCTCAGTCCACCGTGATGGGAAGTCACAACGGTGTGAGGGAGCTAGTGCTGCCGCATCTTCAGCTGGGAAGCAGAGAGGGTCAATGAGTTCTGAGCTCACTTATATAGTCCAGGACCCCCACCCAGGGAACAGTGATCGCCATCACCCCCATTCAAGGTAAGTCTTCCCACATCAGCCAACATCATCCCTTTGGCCTGGAGAGATGGTTGAGCTGTAAAGAGCACTTGCTGCTCATTCAGAGGACCCCAGTTTGATTCCCAGCACCCTTGGCAGAAGGCCTACAACTGCTTGTAACTCCAGTCCCAGGATATCCAATGCCATCTTCTGACCTCCACAGGCACCTCATACAGGTGGCACTCCTCCCCCACACAGAGAGACAGAGAAAGAGAGACACAGAGATACAGAGAGAGGCACAGAGAAAAAGACAGGGAGTAAGACAGAGTAAGAGAGAGATAAAGAAACAGTAAAAGCAAAAGAGAAAAGGGATAATCCTTGACCAGCAGGCCCTAAATTCCATCTCTCAGATGACTCTAGAGCCCATCAAGTTGACAGTCAGCACTGTCCACCACTGACTCGTGGCACACACACGCAGGGACAAGTGTTGCTTGGCTGGCAATTCAATTTTTTAGACCTCTTGAGTTTTTTGTTTAATTTGCTCATGAAAATGGGGTTTTAATACGCAGCATAGAGATTGCAGGATTGCAAATAATGTAAAAATACAGTAAGACCTGGGGAAATGTAATCTCGTCCTAGTGATAGCAATTATTGGGAATAAAAATGCTCAATCATTACATTCAGGGTTCAGCAGGGTCATTAAAAGGATGCCTACAGGATTAAAAGGCAACAGATTCTGCAGAACTTTATATAAATTACAAGGGACTGCTTTATTAAGTCACCTTGATTTCTTTTTTAATTTGATACTGCAATTATTATAAAAACATCTTGAATTATGTTATCTTCGTTTGTTTTAAAATAGGGTCTCTCTCTCTAGTCCTGGCCAGGATGGCCTAGAACTCAGAGAGATCCTCCAGCCCCTGCCTCTTGAGTACCAGGATTAAAGGTGTATACCGCTAGTCTGGCTCATTATGGTATCTTAAGTGTGTAACCACCTGAATGTCAAAGAATTAATAAAATTCTGTTACCGATATGAAAACACATACTTGTTTCCAGCTTTCTGGACAATGGTAGAGAAAAGACAAAGCCTTCCTGGTTGAAGTAGACAGACGAGGAGAACAGTAACCAAGCAGCCCAGGTGTGGTTTAACATGAGGCTTTGCTGTCTTGGGTATACCTCTAGCTTACTTCCCTGAGAAGAGAAACGAACAGGAACAAGACCACAGGTGGACTGGACCGCAAAACTGTGGGAAAATGGCACTGGGTGCCTGCAAAGTGGAGGGAGTGTGTTAGGTTCAAGGTTGCTCTGCAAACCAGCACAGCTGTTACAGAGCTATTAGATTCCCAAGTAGCAACAGCTAACTCAAATCCTCCAGAGCAAGTACCTACCGTGTTGTTATTTCAGGCACTTCTTCCTTCCTCTGAATTTCAGGGACTAAATCGTAGAGAGGCTGAGAATTATGAAACGAACCCCGAGGCAAGAAAGAAAGCCTGTGCGTCACTCAGTTCTCACAGTGACTCTTGACATTAGCTTTTAGTTAAGATTATTACAGGAGGCAAACAATTATTTCAGTGGGTCTCTTGGCATGTCCGGGTTTCTCAATTCACATTTTCAAAAACCACAGAGGCTAGAAGGCTGCGAGTAGCTGTACAGGATACAGTGTTTTGAGTGACACCTTCACAAGACATTAAGGCCACTAAGGATTACTGTGACAGATTTTTTAAACATTGACTCTCCAGCAAAGGTCAATGTGGGCACAGCCAGCGGGGAGACCCTTAAAGGGTTCTCACTAATTCAGGGGCCAGTCCATTACTAGATGGAAGGAATTTGGGAGTGGGGTGGGGTTGGTGGTCAGATAGCTTATGGAATGAGACTCACTCTGAGGAAGGCCCTGGCCTCCAGCTCCAGCCTCCCATCTCTGTTGCTGGACCTGCCTCCTGGAAACAGCACAAAGACACTAAGGACCGACGGCCCGCCACCATACCAACGCGCATTCAGTTATGGACCCAAGTGCCTTAGAAGACGTCACACGTGACGCCCTAGGCTCTTCACCCTTCCTGCAACCTCGGGTGCTGCAGGCGCTGCGGGGCATTGCGGACCGCAGACCAAGGAGGTTTTGCTGCCCCGGGGCGGAAGGACCAGAGAGGGCGGAACTTAGGGAGGGGACAGCCACCAGCACCCGCGGAGGCCCCTGTGGCAGCTCCGACCTGACCCCGGGGAAGCAATGTTGTGCAATAAATCCGCGGGAGGAGTGGGCAGGAGAGGGCAGGACCGCGGCAGGAAGATAGATCTAGTTGTATTTAGACTCCCGCACCCGGTATCGCGGCCGAGAGAGAGGGAGAGAGAGCGCGCAGCAGAGGCTGCTGTGTGTGCGCGCGTGAGTGTGCCTGTGTGTGCGTGTCTACAGGTAGCAGCGGCAGCGGCGGGGACGCGAGCAGGGGACCCATCTGCAGTTACCTCCCCGCCGAGGGTTTTCCAGGGCGACTGCTCATTTGGCTGACGGATCCGTGGTCCCCAGGAGATCTCATCCTCTCTATTTCTACTCTTCTTTAGGCGTCTCCAGTTTCAAGTGTGTGTTTGGGGGTAATTTTATTTTTATTTTTTTCTCTTTCCTACAAAGCTTCTCAGGAATTCTTGCATATTGAAGCAGGTGCCTCTAGGCACGAAATCCTTGGATACGTTTGCTCTGCCAAGTTTTGCTGCTCCTGTCCCCTCCCTCCTCCAGAGGCTTCTGGGGTGCTTTTCTTTTGGATTTACGTGCAGAGAACGTATATATGTTTATATACCGGTCGGAAAGCTTATAAATACATATACGCGCGCCCCAAAGCCTGGTTTTCATCTCTTCCCGACACAGCGACATGTTCCGGAGCTGATGGACACCAAGAACATTATTCACATTCTTTTGATCCTGGTTTTGGACAAGGGGAGGGAGAGTGAAGAACTGTTTAACATTCGGCCATCATTAGGCTGCACGCTAGGCACCACGAAGTGTTTCTGGTTGCAGAGCAGGTACAACCGGGGCTTAGAAAGAAGGTAAGGGGGCCTTCTGCGTCCACCAGGCCTGGCATTTACCTCAGTCCCCGGGACCACTGATAACTTCCTGCTCCGGCTTCTCCCTGCCCTCACCCTTTTCACCAATCCTACCCTTCCCTGCTCTCTGCTTTGCTCTTCTCCATTCCCCCGGGCCCAGGAGGAGGGCTGGGCGCTGGGGGAGGGTGACTGTACAGGAGGTGTAATCGTCGGTTACAGTTTAAATGTATCTTTCATTCCCCCACTTGATCGAGTTTTCTACCCCCCCCCCCCCGTCTTTTAGCGGTCTTAAATGCGTTTTGCCCTTTAAACAACAACAAATGCCACGTCGATCAATGTTTCAAACATGTCTTGGTGCCAACTCTTCACAATTACCCTTTGATGAAAATAAAAACAATAAAAAATAGTGAACTTTAATGGACTGGGTGGTTTCTTAAATCCTGGGGTTCAAGGAATTTCCAAAATGCAGATAAGCAGCAAAGGAGGACAGCCGGCTTCAGCTCCTGCGTAAAGCCAGTTGTGCCACAAGGAGGGCAAATCCCCAGAGTTGAGAGAGAGGAAGCTAAGTCTAGGATGAGAAGACCTACGTGGCGAGTCCTTAAAACCCACCTTTTACACCACGTCCAATCCCTGATTAACTCCTGCTCTGGGGACACGTTAACCGAACCGACCTTTTGATGGAGAAGTGGTCTCTTCTCTCTGTTCCTGGTCTTCAGCCAGCCTCCTTCCTCCCCCTCTGCCTGTCTGGCCCTGGCACTTTGCAAATCGCCGGTTTTGCGCACCCTCGCGGTGGGCGTTCTCCACTTTACATCCTGCCCCCTCGGTCCTTCCTCCGCCGCGGTGACCGAGCACATGCATCTTTATCTGGGGCTCGCTCACGCACGCCCTCGCCCGTACCCCGCGACTCCCCACCTGCCCTGCCTCGCCCCGGCCGCTCGTCCCCGCCTCCCGGCGCATCTCTGACCCAGGCATCCCTTCAACCCGGCCTGCGCAGGTCTGGAGTGGCGGGACGCGGCTGTGGCGGCGGTGCCTAGCTGGTGTGGGAAGCCAAGGTAGGAAAGGCGAACTCGAGTGGGTGGTGAGAGGCCAGTCGAGTCCGTGGGAGCCTGGGAAGCTGGAGAGGAGCGAGACAGCCAGGGTGCGCTGCGCGCTCTGCGCTGCCCGGGCCGGGGCGGACGCGTGCGGTGTCTCTGAGTCCTCGGAGAGGCGCCCCAGCCCCTGCAGAGATCTTGCTTGCCTGAGCTCCGGGACCAGGACACCCAGAGCCAGGAGGTTGGCGGAGAGGCACCAGAGAAAGAAAACACCGATTTGGAGAGTCCGCCTAGGGGAGACGCAGAGCCTGAACGGATGGAGGAACAATGCCGCCTCCAGAAGCAAAGCCTTTCTTGAACCTTCGCTGGAGTGTGGAGTCTGCTTTCTGCTCTGCTCTCCCTGGGCCTTGAGGCTACTTCTGGGCTTGGTTCCGCCTCTTAGTTTGACAGGAATTAGAAAGTTGCTCTTCTTCTCTGTAACGTTTCCTGCGAAGTGGCTTTCAGATCTGCGTGCTGGTTCGAGTCAAGATGTCACTTTCTAGATCCCCGCGAGGAGCGACTAATAGATTATGCATTGTTGGGCAATAAACTCTCCGGGGAAGAGAGGGGTAGTCCACGGAAACGTTTAATCCAGTCTCCACTGACTCCTGCCTGCCTCAGCACAATGCCTTGTGAGTAGAATAACAACAATAAAAACCCACCTGCAGTTAATTTAAATTTATTTAGAATGAGATTTTTGAATGAGGAATAATTTATTACAGAGGAAGCTCTTAGTCTGTTACAGAAATGAGGGAAATACGTCCCATATTTGATTCATTTGTGATTATTCTAATGAGCTCTGGCCTGTACCACTGTTTTCTTTCTTTTCCCCATTTCTAGGACCCTCACGATACATGTAGGATTAGGGATATGTGGATTTAGATAGTTAACCTCCCTTTTTACTGTGTATTTTTATAGAACATTGACATCCCAATTTCCCTCTTTTTATACTACAACTACCATAGAGTATTTTGTTTAAGTAACTGGAAGTTTCGTGCTATATTTGAAATTACAGTGTCTTGCTATTTCTCTCAAAATTAATTATACTTGAGTATTAATAGGATCATAGATTTTTTTAAAAAATGGCACCTTGAGAAGGTGTGCGTGTGTTTGACAAAAATCTATAAAATGTCTCAGCATTATGAGCTATTACAACCTATAGAGTGCCAGGTTTTCTACAGAAATGAGTTGAGCAGTCGAGACCATGTGTGTATTTAAAATATCTAATGCAAAACGCAAAGCCCATTAAGTTTACTGTGCCCTTGGCAGAGAATGAATCTAAGTCTCCTCACACTGCCTAGTGATGGAGTGATTCACAGAGAATGTGGAAGTTAATCATTGCTCAGGCCTTCTGACGGTACAGTGTGATTAAAAGAAGTAACTGTTTTCTCCGAGCCTGCTAGTCCACAGTTAGTCCTTACAATCCTTCTAGAGAGGCAGGAAAGGCAGTGATCTTTCAGAAGCAAGCTGTACCAGAGATCCTGGGCTGTAAGAAGAGTCTTTTTAGGTACCTCCTTCTCTTCCACCAACCCTAGCATTGCTGCCTGCCAATTTTTATTTTTTACATGGTTTTAATTTGTGAAAATTTCCATTTTTATTTATTGATAATGTATTTCCAAATAAGATGCGTGGGTGGTTTGGAGTCGGACAGCTACACAGAGAAGGGAGAGCTGGAGTCTCCTGTGCTTGTCTCTGGTGGGGGAGGTTGCCTAGGTCCAGCTGAGTCTGTGCAGGGAGAGACGACGCCAATGAAAGAATCTGAAGTCTCTCCCAAGCCTAAGTTCTCAGATTTTATTCCACTGTGAATGTTTTCTTGCAGTTATTCAGTAGTAACCCCTGCCTTTTGCTTCAAATTCCCTTAAGTTATCACTTTAACTCTTTAAAAACAAAATGAGAACCTAGAGTCATAAGTAGCTAGAACTAGAGAATACAGGTACAAATTTAAGTTCTGCTATTTAATTTTGTTAAAAGCTAAGGTTGATGTCATTGACATTTTGTAGGACAGTGGTCATTTAGACATTGATATAATTCCCATATCTTTCTCTGGGTTTCCATGTGTTGAAGCATTTTTTTTAACATTTTTTAGTAAAACTCATTCATGGATTTCTTAGAGGGTCCTAACCCCACTAAAGACTTATTTTTCAAATTACCTAATGACGCTAAGGTGGTTTCTGTGAGCACAGCACAGCTGGGCTAAGAGTGATACCAGAGATGTCAACAGGCAGCAGTAGGTTCTCATGTACTTTGCCACACTTTGTTTTCCATGTGTGAAGTTTTATGATGATTTTTTCTATTTATGATCATAAATAAAATATTAAAAATTAAGTCATGTTCTCTTAGGTATATTCCAGCTATTTATAAGTAGAGTTACCATGTCCAGACTTAATATTTCTAAAACATAGACTGCCTTGAAGATACCTTAACATGTGCAATGGTTCTGGTGGCTTACCTGCCAATGTCCACAATTTTATGTGAATCAATCCTTTGCAAACTTTACATGGAAACCTCCTGCATCCTGTGCTTCTCCTAGATCTGCCCTTTGGTCCAGTCACATGACTCTTATTATTTCCATAATACTACTTGGCACCGTAAGGCTTTGTGCTTTGTTTATGTTGGCTCATCTTTATAGGTTCAGCTCCCCACAATCCACTGTCCAGAAGTTTAGCTCTCTTTGGCTGTCTTTCTTTCCACCCTTTTCTTTCCTTTACCCCTTCCTCTCACATGCTATTGATCTGATGGGCACCCATTGTCTTTTTTTTTTTTTAACATTCTAATGTCTGATGTCTTTATTGGATGGTGGATTGCTGGAGGTCAGATCAGAAACCATACTGGATTTATCATTTCATTTTGAAAGATTATCCCCATGTCAGAACATAAAATAGACTGTACATGATATATTACCTAAGCAAAAATAGACTGTACATGAATAGCACATATTTTCACAATTGTATTTCACTATGAAGTAATTAGTAGCCTAGCAGTGGATTAGGAAAGTAGGGTTTATTTACTACCATATAGTAGGAATTCAAAGAAAGATGACTGCTGGAGCATTTGATCAAGAAATTAAGTATCTACAATCATCTATGCAATTTCTCTTATGGTCAGAAGATTGTTTCTGTGACACCAAACTCATATGTGCTTTCTGGTTCCCCAAAAGGAGAGGGTGACAAAGATAACAGAATACTTCATCTCAGAACTCCCCAATCTTGACATTGCTGCTATTTGGCAGTGATTAATTTTTTCTTTGTTGTGGGAAAGATTCTGCACACCAAAGATATTTGGCAGTATGCATGACCTTTACTCTACTCACCTGTCCTGTAACCAAGAAGTTTCTCCATACATTGCCAAACATCCATGTCTATAAACATATTTTGGTGTATATTTGATATTTTGAACAATATTAGAGTCTCTGAGAAAAGAATGAACTTGAGGTTGAAAACTAGGACCGCTTGCTATAATCATAAAGTAAATGTATAAATGTAAATTTCATCTAAATATTTCAGAAAAATGAAAAGACACATGCATATTCTTCAGATGTGATAAGTGATGATGGACTAATTGTGATAACAGTTAGAAGAGGAGTAGGTAGAACGGAGACAGCTTTGTTTTCTTAACACTTTCTTCCTCAGAAATGCCACATCTTCTAGTCTATAAAGTAAAGTAACAAATACTGCTCATGCTTACAAATAAGAAAGTGGTCAATTATGTGAAAAAGATCAAATGAAATAAAAAATGTAAATCTTCAGTTAGATATTCCTTTCCAGTGTATATATTTTAAAAGTTATGTTGGTAACAACATTAGCTAATGTAATAATTTCCTAGACAGATATGTTCACATGAACAAAAACTTAACTTAAATTGTGCTTCTTAACTGTTTACCTCAGTGTGGTAATAGATGATAACACTTATAAATAAGAACTCTGCCTTGCCAGGACGTATCACGATTGATATGGATGGCCAATCAGCTTGCCCAGTATTTTCTCTACTCATTCAAATCTTATTCCTTATAAGTTTATTGGAAACCATTTTTTGTTCAGATATGTTCAGTGTTGAGATATAAAATATGATGACTTTAGGTGTCTTTTAACTCTGAATTCCAAAGCATCCAAGTAAAGAATTAGGGATGTAATTCAATGATAGAGTGCTTGGTGTGCTTATGAGTGAGTCTCTCAGTTCAACTATCCACACTCAGGAAAACAAAGGAATAAAATACCGTGAAAAGGCCTTTACAGATAAGATTGCCACTCTGTCACAGTCACTGATTCTGGCACTGTGCTGAGCTAGCGTTGGCTAACTCAGTAACTTAATGATATCATTTTCTTCATACGGCCATTGACCTCCTATCCTGGAGCCAATGTGGCCATTACAGAGGCAAACAAACCTCTTTACACATTCTCACATCAGATGGAGGGGGCAGTCTTTCTTTCTCTCAGGGAAATGTCTAACGTTACGAAGGAAAGTTCCGCTGGGCACTGTCAGCTGACTTTCCTTATGCCCAGTGCACAAGAACTAAAGAACCCCAACTTCTACTTGGTAACAGACAAAAGGTAGGACTTTGCATTCTCATGAAGATGATCTTGCCCACTTGGGGTGGAAGGATGGTCTGCTTCTTTCTGTGGAAGTGACAGATTCCCCTTTATATCAATGCTAGCTAAGAGGAAGGAGACAGTAGCCATGAAGCAGGCCAACTAACTGGGATTCCCATTACCATTATGCTTACTTCCTCAATTCTTTCATGAAGCAGAATGCCTGTATTAGAATCAAACACACAGAATGTAATCAAATCAATTTTGGATCCATGGCCATGAGTTAAATTCGTGCCAAACTGCAAACTTCTGAAGTAGAATGCATGCATTTGTGATATTTCAGAGGGGTCTATTTTTATTTGCTCATTTTTTTTGCTGTTAATTTGTTTTTTTTTTGTTTTGTTTTGTTTGTTTTTAGTACGACTTGGAGAATTTAAAAATGCATACATGAATTCTGGATAGGAGAATGATAAACACTAAATTATGGTACACTGTACACTTAGACCAGAAACCTCCCCTCTCTAGAATAACTGCATCAGGCCATTGAGCAAAGCATGTCTTCCTTGCCCAGTGGGTCACATGTCCACATGTGTGTTTCTTATCAGCTTCCTTTAGGAACCATCTGAGAAATGACTGCATCTTTGGCCAATTGCTCTCTTAAAGAATTACGTGATTTTAGTTAGATTCAAGTGAAAATTCTAACTTTTCTAATGTTTATGTAGAAGATCCTTGGGCTTGGTAATTTCAAAGTTATTGGCTATGTGCAAAATTAGTGTAGGAAAATTTTTATATATCCAGACTACTTCTCATAATTTTAGGAAACAATTTTGCTAAAGCACATGGCATTTTGATAATTTTCAAGCAGATGTACAATATGCTGTGCTCATATCCAGTCCGTTATACTCTTAGATCCGTTTCCCACACTCTCTTCTTTCCAGCTACTGTCCCCTTACTCCCTTGTTTGCCAGTGGATTCTATTAGGGCTGTTTTATGAGCATGGGTGGCTTACCAGTGGGCATAACTTTGAAGAAGTCGCCTCTCCTTCTTCTGGCAACCATTTCACTGGGCAGGCCTACATTTAGAACACGTGCCTATGGGCATCTAATGAACACAGTCTTAAAACATGGAAGACTTTATTTTTACTTCTAACCTGGTTTGAGAAAACTCATAGGCAGTTTCGTGCTTTATTGGAATAGATGTTTTAACCACTCCACGTCACTCTGTTGTATTATTAAAAAATCAAATCTAAAGCGTGAACTTAGTTTCAAGATTTTAATGTTTGGGGCAATTTTTATAAGTCTTCCAATTAGTGGGGGAAAGGAGGAAGAATATAGTAAATATAAGTATATAGATGTGAGTGTTACCACATCTCACTCAGTCAACTTTTTTTTTAAAATGGATATGTGTTTGAAAATTATTTGAGGTTCTATGTATAACTGCTAAGTCTATGATGTAAGTGGTAAGATAAGGAAAGAGATACCAATGGTGCTTGGGTTATTTTAAGGGTAATATATGTTAGTTTGTAGACACATGGAAAAATAAGTTGGAATATTTTAAAGTACAAATAAATAAACTAAGGTTATACTTTCCTCTATATTACACACACACACACACACACACACACACACACACACACACACACACACACACTTCGTCTTCTAGACTTAGAACATCGGTGACCTTGCTCCTGCCCAGTAATTCTCATCAAATCCACAATGTGAGAACCATGAATGAGAGAAGCCTGGGGTGGATTTTCGTTATGGATGTTGGCTGTCTCCTCAGTTTACCTTCAGTGTGTTATAATATTTCTCAGTGCATAGCATAATTCTGCTGCAAATGTTCTGTTTCTGGGCTCCGTGCCTAGAGCTGTTTCCACCAGAGCCATCACCTCTGAACTGATGAACTGAGCCGCCCTGCCTCCAAGGGAACTGGTTATGTATCAAATGTAAGATGATAATTAGTCACTCCATCTGTGTTTCGGATTGGGAACAGATGCTTTCCCCCTTTGCTTTAATGGAAAGTGTGTTTGAAAGTAGCAGCATTGTGAAACAGAGTTTTAAACAAATGCACACGTTGGTGGACATTCTTGTAAAGCACATGTTGGGGACTGCGGTATGTTTTCTAGACATCTACCTGGACTGCGAATGTGCCTTCTAAGTCAACAACCCCACAGCAAGATGATTGTGGTTAGGGACATGAGCCTAAAGTACTGCAAGCTTCTGTAGTTTCTCCTGGGTTATCCAACGTTTAGTGCTTTTTAATAGACCAAATTCCACTAAAACTGAAGAGCTGGTTATAGTATATATCTGCCCAATTTACAATTCTATAATGTTTTTTCCCACTTAAAATTTTAATGTTGTATTTCTCCAAAGAGAAATTGAAACTCCAATAGGCAGAGGCTTTCACACTAATCTTATATATGTAAAAGGTATCCTGCTTTTTAGAACTACTAGACTATGGGTTAGGAAAGCTTTATTCTATTTGGAATCTCATTCTTTGCAGTCATTTTTTACTCAGAGTCCTCATTTTCTCATTCACTAGGGTCTATGTTTGCAATGCACCATTTCTGAAGAAGGCGTCCTAATTTCCCCAGGATTTCATTCCAAACACTTGCTACTTTCTGCAAGAGCTGATGCTGATGATTTGTTGGTCTTATTAAAGTGTGACAGAGGGTGATTTTCAGAAGACAACTCTGAGTCATATCTTGGTGGAATTGACCTAAAATATCGGAGTTGGTGGCTATGTAATCTAGTGCAATGAGAACTCCTCTGCTACCCAGACAGAAATAATGAGATGGTACACTCTGGTTTCCAACACATTGCAGTGTTTAAGGGGCTGTGTCAGCCAACGAAGGAGAGAACTTTACTGCTGCACATAGTTCCATTTTAAAATCATGGTAATGCAATCCTGAAAATTAAACCAGTTATTTTAGTAATCTCTAAATATTTGATTGAGAGATTATGACAGACCTCACAGGAAGTATGATTAGAATGCAACTCTATCCCTTAATATTATACTCACTCTTCATTGCATGATATAGAAAATGGGGCGAGTTTTCCAATAGCATGATAAAAGAAAAGCAAATAAATAAATAAGAAAAGCAAATAAATACTAGTCTCAGAAGTATGACAACCGCATGTGAAGACCTTAGTCTAATAACTGTTATACAATATTCTTTTAATATGTTTGTGCCTTAAGAGCAATGTTTAAAATGTTCATCATGTGCATTTGTGTGGAGTGGGTGCATGGAGATACCATGAATCCAGAAATAGACCCATGAGGGAAGACAAATAGAAGTGGGGTGGATCATCAGATAAACATAAAGCCAAAAAAGGGAATTCTGGGGATGGAAGGGTACATGTGGGAATGAAGAGTAGGGTGATAGGGAAAGAAAGAAGAATGATTAACCCCAAACAAATATGGGTGAAAACCCCTGTCCTTAACAACCTTGCCACTTGGCATACTAAAATATAAATAAATATGCAAACAGTTAAAATAAATAACTTTTCTTGCTCTAAAAGTCTTTTTTTTTGGGGGGGGGAGAATAAGATTAGTATCCAAAGCATGTTCACAATGCTTGTGCATTATATATTTAAAGCTTGTATCCTATAGTAGAGAGGGGTAGCTTTAAATTTATGATGCACTATACAACTTAAGCATTTGTTGTATGTTGCACATGTGAACATTTACAAATCTTTCTTGGTTTACATATACATTTTATTTGCTCTCTCTCTTCTTTCTTTTCCCAGTCCTGGAGATTGAACCCAGAGGCCAGCGCTCTGCCGCTGAGCTACAGGGCCAGCACGTTTTCCTTCTTGGAAACAACTGTAAGCTCAGCAGAAGGTTCAACAGAACAGAGTTAGAACTTAGATCCAGTTCTCCTCAGACACACCAAATTAGACAGATCACTGAATAATCCAAAGGCAAATCTGGGATGTAAAGGTGGGCAGAGGCGAGAAGAAAATGCATTTTCCATCAAGAACAAAGAAAAGTTACAAAGGAATTAACTATCACTATATATAAATGTTCTGCTTTAAAAGGGAGTAATCAGGGGAAAAAGAGCAAGAGAAAATTGGCAGGTAAAAATGAAATTTCCCTTTTTAAAATTTTATCATTACTCAACCACAGAGTGATGATTTTTTAAAAAAGTGAATAAAAGGGAGAGAAGTCTTTGGTTAGATCAGTCAGATGTTCCTATTTGTGGATATATCTTGACAGTTCTCACTGTGCAGTCCTGCAGACAACCGTGTTTCTTCTCTGTATTGTATTTGAAAATTGCCACTGCTCTTAAGTGCCCCAAAAGCTGGGCCCTTGCTTTCTGATAAACAACACACTCTCTAGAGGTGAGCCGCTCTCTTTCTCCTGCGGCCTCAGCCCTCAGCCACAACAGACGAAGCGCTGAGCTGTTGTTTGTCTTGCCGAAAAATGAATTCCTTTAAAGAAAATGCAAAAACACCTCTTCCCTTTTCACCTGAACTGGGTATTTCTAAAGCACCCCTTTAGTATAGACAATGTAATGTAAAACATAAGGAATAGATATAATATTGCTGAAAATGAGGTTTTCGTTGAATTATTAATTATACTCTCTTCATCTTCTTGGATCATTCTGTTCACACTGAAGACACAAGGGGGGAAACTGTTAAAAGCTTATAATCCCAGACACTGACTAGGGTCCTAAGATTATACTCATACTGCAGATCAGTTTTATGACTAAGGAAACAAATTACAATTTTTGCCTTGGGGAATCATTGTAACAATGAATAATTAATTTCTAAGAATTTTAATAAACTTCCGATGGTCTTTCTAGCATAACGGACCATTTTTTAAAAAAGTTCTTTCTTAATTTTAAACTTCCAATGGTCTTTCTAGCTTAGCGAATCAGTTTTAAAGGGTTCTTTCTTAATTTATGTGTTGCAAAATTGAAGATCAGAGGGGGAGAAAACAATTGGTTAGTTTGTATAACTGTGGAATTGGTCTTAAAGATAATGATTTGTGTAGAATTATTCCTTTCAGTAATTTTGAAGGAAAGAAGTCTACACTAGCACTCAGTATTTTACATTCTAATTTTTTTAACACATACAATTGTGGCGGCAATGATTTTCATAATTAATAAAGAAGAGAGTTAGGATTTGAGGGAGGTCTAGGGAGGATTTTACTTAAAGAAGATTGGGCTATACATAAATAGTGAGAAGGGAAAACGCATTTCTGAGCAAAGTATACACTAATATCAGGGCTGAGATATGTAGCAGATACAATTGTCTGTTGTGTATTTTTAAAGGTAAACACATAAACACACACTGACAAACATTGCTATAGATAAGGAATATTCTTTAGTATTTAGTATTTTTGACTTAGCAATCTGCAGATTAGAAAGAGTCACCAGTAAACTGTGCTTGGAAAAATGGGTTCATATTTCATCAGAAATTCATTTCCAATGTAAAGCATATTATGAAAATGGATAAAAACTTTTTGAAAATGTCTATTTATATAACTTAATAAATATTGAGATGAAGTAATTTCACTGTGATCAAATGAGGTGTCATAAGTCACTTCTGGTGGCTACTCGGAAGCTTGGGAAGAAGGGAACTCAGCTGAAGTATGGCTTCCATCCCATTAGTCTGGGGATAGGTGTGTGGAAGCATTTTGTTGGTCACTAATGTACGTGGTTCCATTCCTAGGCAGGTGGATCTCAGTAGTGTAAGAAAGGTAGCCAAATAGGACACTGGGAAGCAAGCCAGTAAACAAGCTTTCCCCACTGTCTCTGCTTAAGGCTGTTTCCAGGTACTTGCTTTGAGTTTCTACCTTGGCTTCCCTTGATAGCGCCCAATAATCTGTAAGGCAAATACACCCTGTCTTCCCGAGCCAGTTATTGTCCGTGTTTTCTTACAGCAACAGAAAAGCAAACTAACACACAGGACAGTTCCTCACACTACAGTCTTGCCTGGGTTTTCCCGCCAGTTACTCTGCTCTTAGCAATTATGAGAGAAATCCTGCCTCCAAATTCATGTCTTTGTCGCAATCCTCTACAGCACCATCATCCTTCAGTTAATCGTTTCAGATCTGCTGATTGCAAGACGTTCAGAGACAAATGCTCTATTATTTAAAGAGAGACTTTGGTTGGTGAGAATCTGCCTTTTAATGCCCCGAGATGATACTTGCCATTTCTGTGAAACAATGTAACCATTTTTAAGGTCTTTGAGGTGCAATGTCAAGTGAGATAGTACTTCTGTTTCTACTAAATTGCTCACAAAATCGGCACATTCCTCTTTACTTTCTGTGAATCCACTCTGGATACAGCAGCTCATTCTGGGAATCAGGAGCTAGAACACCCAGTACCTAGGCAGCAGGAAGGGAATTAGGCAGAAGACACTGAGCTCCGTATCATCATGACTGGTCACAAACAGGTATATTGTGATATTACCAGTCAGTGATTCTCTGGGAATAGTCCAAATTTTCACTTTTTTTCCCCCTTCAAGACAGGGTTTCTCTGTGTAACAGCCCTAGCTGTCCTGAAACTCATTCTGTAGACCAGGCTGGCCTCCAGCTCACAGAGCTCCTCCAGCCTCTGTTTCCCACGTGCCCGGGATTAAAGGCACGCACCACCAGCTCCAGGCCCAATTATTCATGTTTAAATGCTGTCATCCCATCTAATAGTCTCTATAACTCCAAAGAGCAGTGGGGGCATCATAGAGCAATGGGCATGTTTATCTGCCACACTCATCTGAGAAAGACAAGAGGATGAGGTGGTGCTGCTGAGAATAAGCGGGCACACCCGCCGTAAATGTTGGGGAGGAGAGGGAGGCAGACAGAGAGAGGAGAGGAGACAATCTTTAAATGATGACACATTCCTTCTTTCTCCTGCTGCCCCAGAGTCTCTAAACAGTAGCGTGCATGTATCTTTATAAATATACACCTGTCCCGCTATTTACCTGATTAAGTTCAGAGTTCCAGGTGAATACTCATACAAGAAGAAAGACAACAACCACTTAGCAAAGTTATTCATACTCATAGATAAGAAAGGAATACGATGCATAGACATATAATAGGCGCAAGGAAAATATCTAGTCTTTGGCCTATACTTTAATGCACATCCTCATGAACACTGTTCCTTTCTCCCGTTTCCTTGCTTCCCAGCCCCTGTGGGTGGTAAAAAGACCTCTGACATGTGGCATTCCTAAAACGAGATCCCTAATTCAAAATATTTCATTGCATCCTTGGGGTACTGAGAAAGCGTAAGTGCAAGGATCAGCAGCTGCCACTACATTACAGAGTCCTGCATAAGGGTTCCCCTGCCCAGGTCCTAGAGAATTTAAGAAGCGCAGAATAGGCAGAGGTTTGGTGGCAAGTCCAGCAAGGCCAGTTTCGATATTTTCCAGCAATATCAAGCCTGGGTTCAAACCCTGTGTTTTCTAGAAGAATGCATCACAGGCCTAGGTAGGGTCTACAGAAGAATCTCAGGAGAGGTTGGAGATGGAGGAACTAGGGCATGAGAAAGAAGGCTGAAGAAATGGGCAAGGCTAAGAGAAAGCAAGCGTTCCCTGCTGTTTCGTGGACTTCTGGGGGCGGCACTGCTGTCAGGGGGGTGATAAAACGTAGGGGTCTCTGTAGTTCTCAACTGCAAAATAGAGTCGATAATCCCAGCCTCATAGGACTGTTAAGGAAATAAATGAAATCATGCACTGGAGCTCCTTCCCTAGCATGTAAAATGTATACACAGGTGCTCACACTGGCATGATCACTCATGAATAGCCGTTTATTTACGTATTTCCAGACACGTGCTTGCTAAGTTGCTCAGGCTGGACTTGAACTCTTGGCCTCAAGTCACTCTCTTGCTCTCACCCTTTCTCTTCTTCCTGTGAACTGGGTTTTAGATATGACCCCAGATACAGTGAAGAAAGCAAACTGGCAGCTGAAGTTGCTGCTGTTCTCCACCTCTTCTTCCCTCTCTGCTTTCTACACTTCTTCACCCCCTTTCTTATTTTCCTCCCCCCTATTCCCCCTCCTCCTCTCCTTCCTCCTCCTTCTGCTTGGAACTCTTTAAAACCAGGAGTGATTCCCCAATCTGTTTTGCCTACTTCAGGGAATATATGGCTGTTGTTATTTCACTTATACATGGAAAGAAAGATGAAGCATTTAGATATGGTGAAATTGGCAGCTTAAAAAAATTCAAGGACTCTGTGAGCATCAGAATATGAAAACATTTGAGTCATAGGCTTGCTGCAGAGTGCGTGTTTAATAGGCGCCTTTGTGAAATCGTTAAACTAAGCCACATCATTTTCTCTATGTGCTTGAATCTCATAATTACAAAGCAACTTTTCTTACAAATAAAGTATGTCTCTTCAATAATATTTAATCATACATTGAAAACAGTTCATCCTGAAGTTATTTTATCTATCTATCTATCTATCTATCTATCTATCTATCTTGCATTCTGATTCTGATTTTGAACTGGCATACTCTGTACCAAAATGTTGCATTAAGCTAATGTTTATGCTTGCACATAATCCCACACTTTCAAGGCAACACTTAAGATATTCAGAAGTGCTTCACAAGAGGGAGCAGTTTAATTCTGCTGTTGACTCAGAGCCATTGTTCTTCACAGTTACAGCTCCGCTGGCATCGGCCACATATGGTCACTTGTTTTCCCAGTGTATGGAGTCATAATGCATTAACATTCTGGCTGTGGTGGAGGCCGTGCTGTGCTTTAGAGAGATGTCTGAAGGAAGATGTGCTGGCTCTTGGTTGCAACGGGGACAAGATCAACAGTGAGAGCCCACAGATTATCTTAGCCTAATTACTGTGACGTAAGGCTGTGACAACTAACCCAGGCATCTGATAATTCCCTATGCTCCTTAAGTTTCAAATACAGGCTGGTCGGAGTAGGGCCTATTTAGAAGGACTAGTCATGAGAGACAGCTGATATTTCAGCCATGGGAGGAGACCTGGTCAGCGCCTTCCACCACTGACGTTTGTAGAGATCACTCCAGAGCCTTCTGTTTTGTAGAACAGACGTTTTATGAGCCCCACATTGCTCCAAACTGCTGCTATGAAGTCCACGGATCAACTGGGTTAGTGACTGATGGTTGTGTTGAGGTCCATTAGAAGAACTTAAGTACATCTGTTCGGCATTGGTGATTTCTGTAACAAGGAGGTGGTGCTCGGCAGGGTTTAATAAGGTGGCTGCGTTTAAAAGTTAAAGATTGGTGTACATGAACTACAAAACAAAGGGCAGAGGCATCCTCATCTATTTCCCAAGTAAAAACAAAATGGCATAAAGGTCACCCCCATCTCATCGTATTCCATGGGGAGATGTACCTCTAGAAGTGTTCCTAGCACTACAGCTTATAGAGAATGGCCTTACTCTTCTCCTAGAAGCTGAGTTGAATGGTTTGGATAAATAATACTAATCCTAGAGGCAGCACCAGAGGGAGCCACTTACATATCTTTGTCTCAGGCCTCAGCAGAGTTGACAACAAGGCTCACAATGCAGAAATGATTGTGGTTTCTGAGAAAGAAGGACAGAAAAAAGAGATATGTAAAATCTACTTTCTGGACCCATATCTGTTGCTTCAGTTTGCCTGCTTGAGATATTTGTGAATGGTGACTCTCTGGCTGTAATCCAGAAGGTAAATGACATTTCAAAATGTAAGATCATATTTGTAGCAAGTCCCTTTGCAGAATACTATCAGCACCTTTGTGTTTTTGAAACTATGCCAATTTTGATGGCTTTTTGTAATGTAAATTACGGGAGCAGAAATAAAGATGAAGAATAAAACCTTTAGCTGTGCATTTCAGTACTCAAATATCCTACACACACGCATACACATAAGCACACAGCAATGCATTGTGCCTTCCACACATATATGTGCACGCATTTACACAGTGATTTTATTATAAACTAATAGAACCAAAGTTGCTATAGGACAACAGCTGAACTTGTCTTCAAATCCTGCAACAGGGAAGAGAAAGTTGGCCCATAGGGGTCGATGAGGACAGTAGAAAACCACCTTGGCATTGTGACTAATGCCTGTAATTTCAGCATGTAGAAGGCTTTCGCTGAAGGTTTGAGAGGTCAAGGACAGCGTTGGCTACCAACAGAGTCTCAAAACCAAGCAAGCAGACAAAAGAAGGACACATCCTTACTAGCACACAGTAACAACAGAATGCTCACAGTCATAAGCAACACTCTAGTGAATTCAGGTGTCTTTAGCTAGAAACCCTCAGCTCTTCTGGCCATTTCATATTCAGGTCACTTAGTCTTGAGATAAACTGAATTGCTGCAGCCTTCCTTTGAGCAAAGGACTTACTCATGATACTCCTCACTTTCCCATCTGTGGCAGCATCAGCCAAACCCACAACCACAGAGGCAAGTTCTCTACAAGTCTATGATGTCTGTCGTCTCCTGGCCTGGCACTTGTGGGTTTGTTTACGTGACATCTGTGCTGCACAACCCTGACAGCTTCTGCAGGTCCCTTTATGTGCTATGGCATTTCTCTTTAGGCAAGTATGGTGCTCTTTGTGGCTTGTATGGAAGAAGAAAGAGAGCAAATGCGACTCGCTCTTCAGTCTCTGTAATGATCTATCCTTCTCTTATAAGAGTCATTGTCTTCCCATGAACTTACCCCTCATCCAGTGCTCACATGTAGTCTGATTTTGAAGAAGTAGATAGAATGGTAACTGGAGAGTTAAATGTAATTCTGTTCTAAAGCCTTTCTGTCTCTGTGAGTTTAAATATCTAAGAAAGCCCATGATACTTTATTTTGTTTTGACTTAGCTGTATACTTATCCATTTTTCTCCAGCTCTACCCTTACATTCATCCATCCTGACAGTCATTGTCCGTCTTATTATAATTGTTAGCATAATATTTCTTAATCTGAACAGGGGGTAACAACCAAGGAATGACCCAGAGGAATTTTTTTACCTAGGGGTGGGCACTTTGCCTCTGGGACCATGTGTCCCTTCATGTATTGGAAGGTTCTGACTGGGAACAAGAGGTTGTAAAGGAAGCCCTGACCTTAGTGACATTAGATAACCTTCATACCTCATAAGCCACCTATTTCCACAGCCCTTGTACCCGGGAAGTGAGTGGGTGAAAGGCTAGTTTACGGTGGTGATGGGGTAGAGTGACAGCTTGCATAAGAGGGTTTCTTTAAACACGCTGTCTCCATCCTTACCTTTGTTTGGTAGAATCATTACAGCTACTTTTTATTTTATATACAAACGTTTTAATTCTTTGAGCATTTCACACAAAGTATTTTGGTGATAATCTCTCTTCACCCACCACAGAGAACATTCTTAATGAAAGCTAACTCTCCCCTCCCTGGAAGCTAGGGGTAGGATTCATAACCCACCCTATGTTAAGATTTAATCTGGCTTGAGCTTACTCTTGTACATGTTATCACAACTGCTGTGAGTTCATATGTGAAACTGTTGTGTCTGGAAAACACTGCTGTAGACATCCACAGCCTGTTTTTACAACAACGTTTCTATCCCTCTTCTGCAATGATCCCTGAGCTTTGGGAGAACAGGGTGGTTAGAGATGCCTCATTTATGGCTAAGCACTCCGCAGTCTCTTACCTTTTGTACTTTGATCGATCTGTGTAGAAAAAAGAAGAGTGAAGCATCTCAGATGAAGTTTGAAAGATGCACTAATTCGTGGGCATAGTGATGTCATTGGGAGTCAGTTCAATACTATAGCTCTCCAACAAAGTAAAAGCAGTAGTTGTCTCTTAGGGACTATTGGCTATCTAGCCATATGCTTTCAGCCCTAATAAATAGTTCCAAGTATGGATTTCTCCTTTATGTTATGCATTGAGCCTTAAATACAATCAGAAAGTGGTTGGTTACTTACTCCCACAATCTCCATGCCACTATTGTACCCATAGGAATATATTGCCAAGGTGATGATTACTGTAGCTGGAAGGGTTTATAGCAGAAGCTGAGTAAGACTTTCTCCTCTAGGAGTGTGTCTAGCACCTGCCAGCACTAGGAAAACTAACCAATAGGGCTGGAACTTCCAGGTAAGTACCAGCTTAATCTCGGGGTTCTACTAATCAAATACGTGTTGTCTTTGGCAATAGAGTATTGGTGTGAAGTTATGGAGAATAACCAAGGGTGATAACTAAAATCTGTAATTTTTAAGGGTTTATGGGAACCCACCAGCCAACAACTCCAAAACAAGCAACCCATTCCCACAATTGGTTTTGTTATTGTGGTATCTAGCAAGACCACTGTTGCCCTGTTATAAAGTAGCTCCTCTTAAATGTTTTTAAAATATATGCTTATGTTTCCAGAAGTTACTGCTGCTGTAGGAGTAGCTTTTCACGTGATTTTTTTCAAAAGGCCCATGGTGTCTGCAATCCTCCCTGTATTTCCCCAACTCTTCCTTCCACCTCATTTTCTGTTTAACGCATCTTGTTCCATCAGGTACCTTTCCTCGCTTTATATCGCTGTGCTCTTTCTTCTCTGCCTTAAAAGAAGCATGACTGTGGCCCCCTACTCTTTGCTTGGTGTCTGAGATATTGCTCATGAAAACTCATATCTTAAGATTCAAAGCTTAGATGCACATATGAGAACAAACACGAGACATTTGTCGTTCTCAGTGAGAGTTTCTTCATTCATAATCTGACAGAGGAGAAAACATGAGCATTCTTGAACTTACAGGCACTGGGAAGAGCTTTCTGAACAGGACCTCAGTAGTACAGTCATTAATACCAACAATTGACAATAGGGCCTCACAAACAGAAACGTGCTGACACAGCAAAAGACACCACAATTCAAGCGAAAAAGAAGACTACAGAGTAGCAAAAATCTTTACCAGGTACACATCTAGAATACACGAAGAACTAAAAAGAAATTTGAATATCAACAAACAACCTAATTAAAAGACAGGGATGGACCTCAACAGAGATATGAAAAGATAAAACACAAATGGTTAGGAAATATTTTTTAAATATTCAACATTGTTAGCAATCAGGGAAATGCAAATCAAACTACTATGAGATTTCATCCTACCCATCAGAATGGCTAAGATTCCCCCAAGCAAATGGCGACCACTGCTTGCATGGCTGTGAGGAAAGCGGAACCCTAACTCACTGCTGTGGGAGGAAAGCCTTCCATGGCCACTGTGGACTCCTCAGAAACCTAGAAATAGATCTCGTGTTTTGACGCATATTCCCAAAAGGTTTCATATCCTACCATATGATCAGCTCCTGTCACTGGCTCTTCCTTCACAGCAGCTAGGAAATGAAAGCAGCCTAGGCCGTCAGTGGACAAGTGGATAATAAAAATGTGGTATGCTTACACAAAGCGTTATTATTCAACTATTAATAAAATTGAAATTCAGAGAGGTAAATAACAGAAGCTAGAAGCAAACATTCTGAATGAGCTAGCCCCGGCCCCTGGCTTTTGAGACTCGTAGATGAGGTCAGAGTGGGAGCTGGGAGAGGAAAATCGCACAAATGAAATGTTCAATGATCGTCCTCGACTTGTTTTGGAACCTTTTTTTTGCAGTGTCTGGGCCGATTTACTGTTTACTTATGGGAAATAGGTGAATGTGTGTGCGGAAGGACATGATAGAAGCCCAGGTCTCCGTGCAGGAGTCACTAGCCAACAGCATTTGTATGGTACTAGCCAGGGAGCAACACTAGCAATGGGTTGCTGGGGTCGGTGGCCCTTTATAAACCCTCCAGACTCCCCTCTACATTTGTCTACCAGAGGGTGCACCTGTGAGGCTTCAGGTCTCCTACACTTTGCATGCCTTAGCTAAAAGTAAACAAACAAAAAACAAAAACCAGAACTCTGCCTAATGTTTGGTAATGTCTTGTTAGTTTCATCTTCACTTTGTTCCCCTTTCATATTTAGCGCTAAATGTCTTGAAAAATGAAAGGAACTGCACACTGGTTTAATTTGGGATAAAACCTCACCTGGATTTGGAGGAAGAGTACCACAGAGCTGAAGAGAGTGTGTTTGAAGGCTCCACGGGGTGTCCCATCTAAAGAGACAAATGATGGCTAGAATTCAAGTGGTACTGGAGAAGCGTCAGTTACTCCCCGCCATCTCTTTAGATCCAAACAGCAGTTCCCATATAACGGGGTGCTGTAAATTTCCCTAGTTTGCCCTTGACAAAGGAGGGTTTTTGCTGAAAGCATATGCTACAGACTTGCTGTAATTACGTAGATGAATATTCCATCACTGAGGAGTCGGAGGCTCTGAGGTGTTCTCATCTCAACAGCTCTCTCTCAGAAGGCCACCAGAAACCTTACACTGATACATTCAAACCAGAATTCATGAAAACACTAAGGAGAGACAAAGGAGGACACTGGAGCAGAGCAGAAATCTTGGCTTCTGGCCTCATGCGTGTCAAAGAACACACAAAGAACTAGATTGGTTTTGCAAACGAGTTGTAGCTGAAGTGTGATTTCAAATGCTCAGATTCAACATTTCTCCAGATAATTAGAGTAACCAGTGGTATATGGTTTAATTCTGGGCCTTCGAGCAATGCTTTCAGCAAAAGCCTCCGTTTTCAAAACATTTAAATGTAATGAGATGTCAGGGGGAAAGAGGGAATGATTACTTAACGTAACTGACAGGTATTGTGTTTTTCCTTGCCATTAATTTTTAATTCCTCAACAAGTAGTTTAGTAGTGTGAAGATGCGTATTGATGTTTTTGAGCAAAATAGGAAAGTGAGATGGACTTGGAGTTGATGATGTTTGTGTGAGTTGATAAAGATAAGTTTCAACGTTTCCATGTGCCAGTGGCTACTGGAGACCACTTTAAATGCCAGAGTCGCAATATTTTTACCTATAAAATAGGCAAACGTTTTTTTCAAGTTTTATAAGGTAGTTGCAAGGATCATCAATCAAAGTCTGAATATATATTTCATTTCTTGATGCATGCATGTATTTATCATAGAATCCCATGTAGCCTAGGCTACTGTTGAGCTTGAACGCATGAGAGGATGGCCTTGAACTTTTGGTCTTCCGGTTTTCACCACACAAGTGATAGGATTATAGGAATTCACCCACAGATCTGGTTTGTGCCGTGCTGGAGATTTAACCCAGTGCTACACATGGCAGGCAAAAGTTCTCCAGCTGAACTTCATGGTAGTTCTTATCTCGCTAGGCTTTGTAGGAATATAGGATGCTGCTGAGTGTAGCGGAGCAATAGGTAACACACTGTGGAACCTTCAGAAAGTGGAGGGGCCACGTAGTGTGTGGGGCCCATGTGTGAATACCCATTCAGCTGTGAAGTTAGTTTGCCTTTAGAGTCCCCAGTTTCCTTATTTATAAAGGAAAAAGGGCAGTTCCACCTTGGGTATTTCAGGCAACAAAGTAAAATTCTTGTATTGAGCTAGATGGAGAGCCCAACAGAAAACGACAATGTGGAGATAAACATAAACTATTGTAGGAAAGTGTGTGTATCGTGATTAACAACTTATCTGGAAAGTAATGAACCCAAAAGCTTCATGGAGAGGTGTTCCAAATCCCCTTACTGTGTTTCTGCATATAAGAACAGATTATCTAAGATTGGTCTTTGAAATTACAAAGGACTGAAATCTGTGTAGTTTCTCAATGTCAATGTATAAGAAAAATATTTATTTATTTTTTTATTTGAGAAAACTTGATGACAATAATTTGATGAGTATTGGGGTAAATTTGTCTGTTATATATTATATCCATCTATCATCTGCCATCTGTTTTCAAACTATGATCTATCTAAGATAATCTGTCTAATCTATGTATGTAACTATCATCTATATCTATCTGTCTGTCTGTCTCTATATATAATCTATCTACATCATCATCCTCTATCATCTTTTGATTTAGCTTCATGGACTTTCATAATAACGTGATTTTATGTCACATAGTTGCCAGGAAGGTATCAACAGATCTGCTAGGATGCACGGAGGGAGTCCTGATCACACCTCTCGTCCATTCTGTGTCCTCAATCTTCTTTATTGGCATCAGGAACAGCAATAGCTCACAGATGGTGATAGAAGAAGGCATTGGAGTGTTTTTAAAGTTTTATTCTATTTTTTTTGTTTGTTTGTTTTGTCTTTCTTCTCTGCTATTTTATGCTGTTTTCTCTCCTTTTTTCTCTACACCATATTATATTATCTTATTCTTTCTTTTTCTCTATAACTGACAGAAATACTATTTTTGAAGGCGAATTTTTATGTTATTTGTGTTTTGAATACATAATATCTATTACCACTAGTTCAGGTAGCTTTCTTTTCACATGTTGGTAGTCTTGCAAACAATCTTTTGAAGAATAATGGAAACAACAGTCAGTTCCTTCATCGTGCGGGCCCTCCTGAATCCAGCCTCCGTCTCTCCTTCCTGTTAGTTCTGTGGAACAATAGCCCAGCTTGCCCTTTGCTTCCTTGAAGTTAGGTGACATAAATAAGACACTTTAAGAACTTTGGATCTTGGGATGCAACAGGTTGAGATTGTCTAATTTGACTTCCTCTTCATGCCATCAGCTCCATTCATGTCTGGGTAGCCTGTTTGGGGGTTGGCATGCTTGGTCCTTCTCGCTATGCCTGAGAGACAGAGGTAGGTACCATTGCTTGCCCTTCTGTTACCTTATCACCAGGCATGTGTGAGATGCTGCAAGCATCTCATATCTCTAGCACCACGTCGGCCTTAACACTTGGTGCTTTGTTGCACCCAACACCCTTCCTGCCTTGCTCTATGAGTCTCCCACCTCTAACGGCACTTTAGGTTATTGCAACCACCTCACACACCATCTGAAACTTATGAAAGAGGACCTCTGAAAAAGACTGGGATGTTCTTAGAAGTCTTCTTGCTCATGATCAAATAAGACAGTCAGACAATCAAAAGAATGACCTTGCTCTGAAAACCGTCTAATTGGTCTAGAGCAGCTGGGAAGGAATACTTTCTATTTTGTGTGAACACAGTTTAGAGTCAGGTAGAGGTGGGCTTGTATGCAGTTGGCTTGAGACATTTCATCATCTCAGATGAATGATCTAATTTCAGTGTCAGCTCTTTTTTCTGGAACTTATATTAATAGGAGCTCAACTTGTTGAGATAGAATGAACTCAAGAAAAATCTATTTTTTGTTCTTTTACCTTTTCCCAGATAGATATTGACTTTCTTTCTCACAAAGTCCATGTTATGCCTAGCCAGAACTCTGGTACGTGGGCCGTTTGAAGGGGCTCAACCTTTTCTTTTATTCCTGTACTTCACTCTTTTGCCACAAGATGCCCAAACTTTAATTTCTGTGCCATAAGTAGACATCTTTGTTGATATGCTTTTGTGAATTCCAGGAAGATCTTTCCAAGCTTCATCCTTTGCTCTTTTGATTTTTCTTTTTTGACCATATATTTCTACACTCTGAGATTATTTTATTGCAAAGAATTTAGACATCAAAGTGGAATCTCCATAAAAATGGTTGATCAAGATTCAATACGGAAATCTGAAGTTAAGCATGCTTATTTCTGGTGGTGGCTGATCTTGATTGTCAGCGACACTCCTGGAAAGAAGGGCACTCAGTTGAGGGATTCCCTTCATCAGATAGCTCTGTGGCCACATCTGAGGGGCATTTTTGTCAGACAGTTCCTCTCACTGTAGGTGGTACCATCCCCTAAGCAGTTAAGCCTGTGCTGTATAAAAGTGGTAGCTGAGCTTGAGCCAGAAACAAGCCAGGAATGTTCTTCTCTGGTCACTGCCTTGGGTCCCCTCAGTGATAGGCAGAAACCTGTAATCTGAAATAAATCTTGTCTTCCCCAGATCACTTTATGTCACATTGTTTATTACAATAAACACATACACAGAAAGACTATCCCGAGAGGATCCAGATTTGATTCCCAGCATCCATACCAGGTGGATCACAACCATTTTTAACTCCAGTTCCACGGGAGCAGGTATCTTCTTATAGTTGCTGGTCACATCGCATTCATGTGTGCAACATGTTCTCATAGATACACAATTAAAATATGTCTTTAAATACCAGTGAAGAATTAATGTATTGTTTGTTATTTCTCAGGTTGTTTGAGTCATGAAAATGTACATATAAAGACTGCGTTGCAGGCAAGCAGGCAAGATATGTTAGAATTTGTCACCATTGACTTAGAGGTTTTTAAATCAAGAAGAGTGTTTTCCATTGTGAGAGGAAAGGTATGGCGGGTAGAATTACTGGGACAATTCGACTATATTTTGAAGTTGGATTAATTGATTAATTTCATTAGGAGTGTTTGTTCTGTTTGATCACATACTAGACTTTGGCTGCAGTGGTGCACGGAATGCAAACACCTTGCTCGTGACATTTGCACTCTGCTTCAGGGAAGATGCACTGTGAACAAGCAAATGATGGTTTGCATAATATCTTTAAATATTGTAAGTGCTGGGGGAGGGGGAGGGATGCTTGGTATGTAAATTGATTTTGCTGTGCAAATATGAGAACCTGAGTTTGGATCCCTAGAACCCATATAAAGCTGAATTTGCTCATTCACATCTATAATCCCTGGGTTCCTACAGTGGGGTAGGTGCAGACAAAGGACAATCCTGGAGAGCCTGCAGGGCAGCTAAACTGGTACACTCATAGGAAAATGTACCATCCCAAATACCACCCCAAACAAGGTGGAAGGCAAGGATTAGTGCTCAAGGTTGTCCTGTGACCTCCACACAGGTACTCTTTACATTCACACATAATGCACATGCTCACACATTATGCACATCATATGTACATTATATATTCACAAAAAGGGGTTTATGGGGGTAGTAAAGGAATAAAGGGAGTGAAAGGTGTGAGCATGCTCAGAACGCATATAGACAAGTATGAAATTGTCAAGGAATGAAGTTAATTTAAAAACATTTTGGAAAGATTATAGGTACTAGAGTGAAAACAATAAGGCTCGAAGGAGACATGGGGAATTTTGGGAGGAGAAGCCATTTCCAATGCAAGCTCAGGAAGAAGTTGGTGATGGCGAGGCCTTAAGAGATTGTCACGGAGTAAGTTGCACATGTGTCACCTCCTCAGGTGAAGGGAACAGTTGGGACCAAATCCTTGCAGTGGACGAGCGTCTGATGTGTTCGAGAAAACCAGATTCACCAAGAGGAGGAGGGTGTGTCACTCTTTTCTCCTTACTTAGATGAACCCAAGTTTTTCAGAAGGAGCAGTCCTGGCATTGTTGGTGATAAGGCATGGGGAAGGAAGATGGATGAGTAGCTATGGCTGTCCTAGGCTTGTCTTTCATTGGGATGCTGTGGAGACGATAAAATGTGACCGGAGCCTGGAAATAAGTTAAGGATAGATTTGCTGATGGATTGAGCATGGATTCTGAGCAAATATTTGATTTGAGAGTGATGCTGAGGCTTTTGGCCTAAGAAAATGAAAGGACGAAGCTTCTATCAAATCTGAGCAGAAGGCTGAGGATGGAGCAGGTTTTAAGTGGCTATCAGAAGTTCAGTGTTGAGCACGCTTGCTTTGTGTGGATCTTTTAGGAATGCAGGTAGAGATGTCTGCTAAGCAGCTGGACAAAGGAATTTAGAATTCAGAGGCGTCAAAGCTAGGTAGATTACTCAGGGGAGGGTGTCAGAAAAGAATTTTCAAGCCACAGCACTGGGTTAAGTCTCTGAGAGTATAAACCTGGAAGATGTTCAAGATGCACATTTCATCTTCCGGACTTAGAAACTACCAGAACTTTGGGTGAGCTCCTGTACACTACTACGCTTATTTCTTTATCTGTGAAATGATTGCACCCTGATAGAATGAGATTACATAATGAAATAGAGTATGCAGAATATAAAGCCCCTCTTTTTTTTTCGAGACAGGGTTTCTCTGTGGTTTTGGAGTCTGTCCTGGAACTAGCTCTTGTAGACCAGGCTGGTCTCGAACTCACAGAGATCCGCCTGCCTCTGCCTCCCGAGTGCTGGAATTAAAGGTGTGCGCCACCACCGCCGGGCTATAGAGCCCCTCTTTATGTTAGTCTTATTCTATGTTTTTGAATGAAAACCCCACGCCAGCCATATCATTGAAGGACTAAATGGCAGACAACAGCCAGGAGGGTTGGTTCATCATCTATAGTTTATTTCTTAACTTGCATTTTTATTTTGCATTCCTATTTTTCAAGCAAATCCTTTTAGTCAGTGCACAAAGCTGACTCCTACCGCTTAAATGCTGAGGCTTTGTCTTACAAAGCTCATGTAAAATTTACATGAGAAGCAATGTGTTTATTACTTACTTGGGTGTCTTTCTGGAGCCTGGGGGTGTCATGACTGAATAGGAATGTGAGGTAGGGGGAGGTGTGGGTTAAATTCATGCATATCCCCTGTAAAATACAAATTAACATTGGTGTAAATCATGCACCAAGGTTCCATCACATCACCAAGTGTTCTCTAGATATCTTATTACTGATTTAAAGGGTTCTGCACATTCTCTTTCTCCTTATTCTTCTCATTTAAAATATTTCTCACAATGTTTGTAATTTTTACTGTCATTTATAAAAAACATATCCATTTAATAATAGCTAGACAAGTTACAATTGAGCAAATAGATAGAAAAGCAAGGAATGAATATTATCACCCCCCAAATCTCTCCTTATCTACATATTCTTTTTTGATTCTCTATAAAATTTGAAATATATATGTATATATATATGTGTGTGTGTATAAACTATACATTTCATGTAGTGTATGTTTAATACAATAAATGTCTTTTCATTGTACTGCCATAAATCAGTTTTACATACTAAATATTAGAAAGCATAATTATTTGTTTGATCTAATTTTAGATTTTATTAACTAATTTTTAAAATAGATTTTAAACTTATTTTTTCAAAAAACAATGGACAGTATTTGTTCTTCTTATGTGATTGTATGGAGATTTATTTTTCCCAGATAATGTTTCACTGGAACTTGCTGGATAAACCAGGCTGGTCTGGAACCCACAAAGCTCCACCTGCCACTGCCTATCGAGTGATGGGGTAACAGTCGTGAGCCACCATGAACTCAAGCATACTCCCTGTGTTCTTTCCTGCACTGTAGTAGTACACGGTTTGGGCAGAATTTCACTGTGTCCTCTTCTGTCCTGGATGTGATAGCTGCCAATCCAATATGAGTGGCTTTCTTTCCTGTTGCCTACATTAGTAGTTCAGGCAGGACCTCACTTTGATTTTGACATCTATTTTATATGTGTTGGCTTGGATTTGTCAAGATCGTCTCCAGAGCATGGATCTCGTGTAAGCTGTTTTGATGATCCTGTGCCCATCTTGTTGCATTCTGTCATGTCACTCTTGATTAATATGATATCCCTTAGTCTTCTCCTCTATAAAGAACTTCTGTACCCCTTGGAGGACATAACACATAGATCATACCACCTAATGTTTAATTTATTGGCCATTTTTCTCATTATATATTTATTATATTCTATTTGATAAATTAAAGTTTGTCATTCTCTACCATTTTACTTGTCCATGCTCCAAATTGACTTTATTTGACTGACAGATAGAGCATGTGGCCTTTTACTCACCTGTGACATATGTGAGCACCCCCTTGTTTTATGGGACTTTAAGATTATCCAGGCTCATCTTGGGCTTTTCTTTTTCTATCCCTTGAGCTAGCAATTTCTTCAAAAGGCCCCATGGTTTCTACTTTTCAAATAATATCTTGTGATCTCTTGAAAAAAAAAAAGAGTAGGTTAGAATCAAGCATAAAGTCAATCAAATCATTATTATGTTTGAATTCACTAAAGTCCATTATTATGTTTTTAATTATGGAGATTTCTGATAAAATTCAGTACATATACAATTATTTTATTTGTGCTGAATTATGAAAGATTTTACTAAAATGGTACCTATATGTCTTATTTCAGTAATTATCTTTGCATGAGATTTTTGATATAGAAATAGAATTTGTTTAGAGCCCCTCAGTGTTCACTGAGAAACTGGATAGAAAGTAAAGGTTCTTCTGTATGTATGTCCTGGCCACCACACATACAAGCTCCTCTTTCCTCAACATCCTGCACCACTGCGGTACCTGAGTCACAGAAGATAATACATTCCCATTATCACCCAAAGGCCGTGGTTGACATTTGGGTCATTGACTTCAGCCAAGGGTAGGATGACACCTATCTACGCTTATGCTGTCATTCAGAATAGTACCACTGCGCCTGGTGCTCCACTTTTTCATTCCTCCCGCTCCTTGATCATTGGCAATCTCTATAGTTTGACCTTCTCTCAACTTCATAAATTTGTATCCACACAAATGCAACTGTTTCGTATAGAATTTCTTCACTTTGCAACATATTTATACTTTCATTGAAAGTATTCATTATATATATGCATATATATTTTTATTCTTTCATAGTTCATTATTTTTAGTTTTGGGTAATATTCCATTACTATCTACTATGAAATAGTTAGCCACTTGCCTACTGAGAAATCTCAGTTGTTTACAAATGGAAACAATTTAGAGTGAATCTGCTGTAAACAACTGTCTCCAGGTTTCTACGCCACAAGGAGTTCCAGCTCCTTTGCATGACCTCAAGGACTATAATGACTCCTTCTTCTAAACCATCTCTTCTAGTCCATCTTCTAAACCATTCTCATCTTGTGAGAATCTTTCTTCTAAACCATCCTTCAAGGATATTGTGCCAGTTTTCATTCCCACCAAGAAGGATTGAGCATTCCTCTGTTCCACCTCTTCATCAAAATTTACGGTTGCTACTATTCTGAATTTTGGCATTCTAACAGGCCTGTAGACATGTTATTAATTTTGAGTGTATTTCCTTAGTGATATTTAATTTATAATATACTTTCCTGTATTTACATCTACATAACTCCTCTGGCCATTTTTAAACTGGGATTTTAGTTTTCTTATTATCAAGTTATACTTTTGTATATTTTGGAAAGAGTTCTATATATTTGAGATTCTCTTTGGACTACCAACTACCCGCAAAATAAAGAAATGGAGAATTATTATTAATTATGAATGCTTGGCCTTAGCTTAGGCTTGCCTCCCTAGCTCTTTTAACTATTTTATTTATATTTTAGCCTTAGGGATGTTTTTCCATTCTGCCTGTACTATTTTCCTGTTTCCTCCCTGTATGATTGTCTGGCCTCTGGTGTCTTCCTGGTATCTCTTCTTTTTTCCCCTATCCTAAATTCCTCCTCCTACTTATTCTACCTGCCATGAAGTCCCACCTATATCTCTTCCCTTTCTATTGGTCATTCAGCTCTTTATTAGACCATCAGGTGCTTTGTATATGTGTTGCTTTTACTGATTAATGAATAAAGAAACTCCTTGGCCTGTTGAAAGGGAAGAGTAGAACTAGGTGGGGATTATTAAACAGAATTTCGGGAGAAAGAAGGCAGAGTCACGAGAAGCCATGTAGCCCCACCAGGGGCAGCCACTGGAAATTTACCGGGTAATACACAGATTAATAGAGATGAGTTAAATTAAGATATAAGAGTTAGCCAGAACTATGCTTAAGCTATTGGCCAAACAGTGTTGCTTCTGAGTGATTATTTTAGGGTTGAGCAGCTGGGAAAAAACAAGCAGCCTCCTACAACAAGTTGCCTTAGGCAGGCAAGGTAAAGCAGCAACACACCTTTACATAGTTAAATGCAACATACAATTGCATAGTTAAACAAATATTCTGCAACATTTTCCCTTCTTTGTCTAAATAAAAGGAAAAGGTTTAGCTTTAATATAGTAATACTACTTATAAAAAGAACAATTTCCAAGTAAGAATCACATCTACAACATCCAATCTATTAGCCTTTGGCAAATTCAGAGAAAATACTCTAATATCTCTCTTACCCTAGTGAGCCCAAAGTTGTGTTCCTAATTTGATTTCTATTCTTACTTGTATTACTAACCCCAAGTTATCTTTTTAGTCCTCCAAACACTTTCAACAATTTAAGTTTTCATGTTTCTCAACCTTAGAAACTTTACATCTCATATATAAGTTTCTTTTTTGAATATGATACTATGGTAAGCAACTATACCTATTTTATATTCAATTCCTTTAGAGTCCTAAGAAAGATATAATATTACCTGAATGAACAGGAAATGCAGAGCAAGCATCTTTCAAAGCTATAGAAATGACAGAACAGTCAGCTACCTGGAAAGTCATGTGAGTGTCCTCTGCAACATTGGGGCATCTATCTTCATCCTACAGGCCCGGAATATTTGACACTCTCGGTGAAGCAGGGATTTTGTAGGACTGTCTTACCTTGTTTTCACAAAGTTTGGAAGACACCTTCTTTTGTGTCTTCCTGCTTGTCCAATTTGTATAGTATATTGTTAGTAGTTGAGACAAGGGCAGTTTCTTGTCCAAATGTATAGCATGACTAATAAAAACCCAGTGACAAATATTGGATTTAACCTTAAGTTCAGAAAAGCAAAAGAGCCAGCCAGAGGCTCTTACCTCTACCTCAGTCTGAAATGGGTATCTTGTCTACATGAATCCTCAAAATGAGACTGACTGAGACCTGCCTCCTTCCATTTTATATTCCTACCTAGTGTTGCGATTAAAGGCGTGCACCACTACAGCCTGGTTTCTATGACAACTAGCATGGTTACTGGAATTAAAGGTGTGTGTTACCACTGCCTGGTCTGTAGGGCTGACTAGTGGGGCTGTTTTACTCTCTGATCTTCAGACTTACTTTATTTATTAAATTACAAACGAAAGATTACTACACAAATGGCTAGCTTTGCCACAATAAAAACAATCTCCATATGTAGGTTCTTCAATGCCCATCATTCTTTTATGAAGTAGATTGGTGCTGCCAGGAGCAGATGTGTCCTACTGTCATGAAAAGCTTTAGGTTATTAGACATCTTAAATGCCATAGTCTGTAGGTCTGGAAGGCATTTTAAGATCACCTATTGATTTAAAATATATTCGTTTAACCTTGAAAACACACCTTACATGACTACAAGTTTGATTGTTAAAGATGACTAATTACTAACCTACAACTTTATTTAACCTAAACAGTTTGCAATAATAAAGCTTTCAAAGACTAGAACTTTATATTACTTTCACCCCCCCCCCCAAGAAAACGTTACTGTGTAGCTTTGGAGCCTGTCCTGGCACTCACTGTATAGACCAGGCTGGCCTCGAACTCACATAGATCCATTTTGCCTCTGCCTCCCAAGTGCTGGGATTAAAGGCACATAATTCATTCTAGATTTCTCCCTTTTCAGATTTAAGAGCTCCTCTTTTGTAATTGAAGCACCACGCTCCTTATTTAGATATTTCTTTATTTGGTCTGCTGCTTTCAGGGAACTGATCGTCACCGATTTACTTCCCTTGCTGTGTACAGAGTCCCCTGATCCTGCACAGGCTCTCAGGCTCCATTGCCTGTTCTCTGGCGGGAATACTCACCTTTGTCGCATACCTCCTTTACCCTGCATGATGTCTCTTCCAGTGTCAGTTCCCTGACTGCTCACACAGTTGCCTTCCCGTGAGAGCCTTTCCCACTAGCCCAGATTGCCACTTGCTGTGGCCTCCAGGCTTCAGAGTGTCTACGAGGGTGGATACTGAACTCAGCTTTGTGATGTCTTTGACTTTCTCTGGTCCATTTGATTGGTATATTTTTTTCCCAATCTTTCACAGACATGATGTCTGTCTTTGAGGTTGCGATGTGTTTTTCTCTTTTTTTTGTCTAAGAACAAATTTTTTTAAAAATCTTTTTTTTATTGAGAAAATGAGAAAAAAGAAAACAAGTTTCCACCTCCTTCCAGCCTCCCATTTCCCCCCCCACTCCTTTCCTCCTCCCTCTCCAGTCCAAAGAGCAGTCAGGGTTTTCTGCGCTGTGGTAAGTCCTAGGTCCTCCCTCTAAGAACAAATTTTATTAATAAAAATTACAATAGCAACAGACAAATTCAGTGAAATGTCAAAATATAAAGGCATTAAGGAATCATATCTCTAAAATCAATATTTTAAAATTTCAGAGAAGATATGAGAGATAACATAAGGATTTTAATGAAATACACACATTTTAATAGAGTCAAGTGGACATGCCATCACTGGATAGTAATAATTAATCTGAATTACAAATTTTTTTATTTTATTTATTTATTTATTAAAGATTTTTGCCTCCTCCCCGCCACCGCGTCCCATTTCCATCCCCCTGCATGCAGAAGAGGGATGGATTCTGTTTTTATATTCAATCTGTTAGCCTGTGCCTTTTTATTAGTGAGTTGAGTCCATTTACATTAAGGGATATTAATGACCGGTGGTTGCTATCTCCTGCTAATTTAGTTTTCATCGTTGGTGATGTTAATTTGTGCATTTTTTCTTCTTTGGGATTTTCTGTTATGAGATCATAAATTGTCTGTGTTTTTGTTGGTGTAGCCATCTTCCTTGGGTTGGAGTTTTCCTTCTAGTATTTTGTGTAGGGCTGGGTTTGTGGCTAGGTATTGGTGAAATCTAGATTTGTCATGGACTATCTTGTTTTGTCCTTCTATGGTGATCAACAGTTTTGCTGGGTATAGTAGTCTGGGCTGGCATCCATGGTCTCTTAATGTCTGCATAATGCTTGACCAAGACCTTCTGGCTTTCATAGTCTCCACTGAGAAGTCAGGTGTAATTCTGATAAGTCTACCTTTGTACGTTACTTGGCCTTTTTCATTTGCAGCTCTTAATATTCTTTCTTTACTCTCTGTGTTTAGTGTTTTGATTATTATGTGGTAAGAGGACATTTTTTTTTGATTCACTCTGGTGTTCTGTAAGATTCTTGTATCTTCATAGGCATATCTTTCTTTAGGTAGGAAAAGTTTTCTTCTATGATTTTGTTAAATAAATTTTCTGTGCCTTTGAGTTGAACTTCTCTTTCTTCTATACCTATTATTCTAAGACTCTCTCATTCAGGAAGAATGAAGATGGGATACAGGAAGAGTTCCTGATCTTTTATGTCTTTTATTCAAATACTAATTTTCTTGATAGTATTTTGAGATTTGTACCTAATTTAATTTTTTGGTGTTCTACATATTTAATCTTTGTATTTTGTTCTCTCTTAATTGCTTATATAAAGGAAAGTTTTATCTATGTATTGAATGCTGATAGTGATCCCTGAACAAGTATAATTGAAATTAATTTTCAACTTAAATGTAGCTATCATCATATACTCATGACTTTGACCCCGCCTCATGTCTAGTTGTAGTAATATGACATTATGCTCTTTGGACTCTTTTGGAGGTTCACCACTCAGCTCCCAGATGAATCACACATAGAATCTTATTCTCATTTTTAAATGTCTGGCCTTAACTTGGTTTGTGTTTTGCCCACTTTTGTTAACTTTTATTTTTTCATCTACCCTTTGGCTTTTGTGTTTTTCTTGTTCCTTTAGTTCTATAAATCTTACTTTTACTCCGTAGATTGCTGTGTAGATGGATGGCTGCCCCTGATGTCTTCCTGTTTCTCGGGCTACTGCTCCATAACACTTCTCCCAGTTTTCTCCTTGTATATATTCTTTCTACCTGCTAGCCCCGCCTCTCCTTTCTCCTGCCTCACTATCAGCCATCTAGATCTTTATTAGACCATCAGGTGTTTGAGACAGGCAAAGTAGCACAGCTTCACCGAGTTAAACAAATGCAACATAAACAAAAGTAACACACCCTAAAATAATATTCCCAACATCTACTTCATTAGCTTTTTCCTACTTCAGTTTATGTTTAATTTGATACTTAACAAAGGTTCTATTAAGTTGATAAAAATTTGCTATAGTTTATATTGTATAGTTTGTATTTGTAGGAAAAGAGTTGTCTAAATAAATGTTAACAATTGATTGCCAAATATTTCTTCCTAATTTAAGAATTATGAAACTTAAAAGAGTTAAATCTGATCATATAAAAGATCAGAATCATTCCAAAGAATGGTGGATCTTTGCGTTTGTGATTTCCTATCCTATAGAAGGGTAGCACAATTTCAACAGTTTTAGAGGTCACTTTTTAACCAAGAATCCTTGAGTAGAAAGCAGGGGTTGGAAAGGGTAGTGAATTATTAAGTTAAAATTATTTTTATGGCTGACATACATTAGACAGACTTTTAATCTATTTTGAATTATTCAAAATAGTATTTCCCCAAAGCTTTGTTTTGTTTCTAAAGTCATTTCAACCACATCAGACATCCTAGGAGTCATCTTCTTGCTGATGAGAACAGTGTAGCATATCATATCAATGCTTATGGAACAATGCTTAGGCAACATGCATGTAAATTGCCAACCTATGTAAGCTAGGAACTTGATTGAAATCCATGGGTCTTAAATAAGGCACAGTTTTGCAGTGAGACCATGTGTATTTCAATCAGAGTTTCAGATGGTGTACTTATGTTAAAAGTTCAGACATAGCTTAGAAAAATGTGGGCAGTGGATACCAGAACTCAGAGCATAAAGGACATTATGAAGTTGGAGTCAACTTTGCTTTATATAGTCTACTTTCAGAACAGGCTGTCATTTTCACCAGTAATCAAGAACCAGGGGCTAAAGTCCTTGGATGTGCTTTTTCTTTTGGGGGGATTTTAGTAAAATGATACCGTATAAAATCGGCTGAAAGGACTTGCAATGGCACCTGTGGTCACTTCTCCAATTTTAAGTGTTTAAGACCTTTTCTTCCAGGTAAGCGAAAGTTCAGAATTGTCTGTGAATAGCTGCAAAATCCTTGTAGCTGTTGTTGAGAAGTCCTAAGTATAGAACATGCTTGGAAGAAATTATTTAGTCATTTGGTCTAATGTAAAATGAAAAGGTGGCTTCAAGCTCACCCGGCAGTTGAGAATTTGTTGGTGCTCAGTTGTGTGTAAGTAATGTTCTACTTTCCCTGTTGGTCCCTTTGATTTCTGTCACTTCTGACGACCAGCTCTGTGAGGCTTGAGGCCACTCAGGTTCCAAATTTGTGACAAGTCCCCCAGGGCTCACTGGAGTGGCAGTAAGTCCTCACAGTTTGATTTCCTTTCAGCCACTGAAGTGTTTGAGGACAACAAAGAGGGCTGCGGAGACGGCAGTTCTGTGTTCTGACTGTCCACCAGAATCAGGGCCTGCCTCTTTGTTCCATTGATTTTGTTTTGTTGAAGAATTGTAATTCACTTCTCTCTGGAATATAGGGTATGGTTGCCCTGGCTGGCGCGAGTCTTAGGCTGCCCTGCAGAGCATCCTGCATCACTTCCTTCTTCTCCTTCTTTCGCTATCACCTGCAACAGAAATGCTGACTTCCCTTCTGAAAATTCCTCTACCCTTTCAGGCTGTGATTTGTACTTTTTATATATGATGCTTTATGTTATAAAATTTGATCCTCTCTTAATAGTACAGATAAGTCTGAAAACCTCTTGTGTGTACTGAAGCGTTATTTTGTGATATTTTATCATTAATTCAGTAAAAGAAAGTCATTTTTCAGAGAAAAATGTAGTAAAAGCCTATACAATGCAGTTAATCAAGAAGAAAGAAGAACACCATTTTTAATGAGAGAGGGATATCACGAGGAGGCACAAATGGCTTTTGGGTCAGATCGAACCACCCACGCCGAGCTGGATCGCTACTTCGTCCAAGTCCACCCAGAAGCAAACCGAGTCAGCTGTGACAGCCCTGGCAGAGCAACACACAGTGTGTATTAGCAGAGCCCATGTCTCTTTCAAATCCAGCCTGGGGAAGCCTATGTGAAAGACAGATAATTATGATTTAGCCTTTGCTAAAAGATAAAGAGACTAGTTTCAAATGATTGGCGTTAAAGGCAAAGAAATGTTTTCATGGTCACTGCTTGAATATGATGATCAAGAAAATATATTTAGTACTAGAAAATCTATTGTCGCTCTTTCTCTCTTCTGAAAAGTATTTCTTTTTCTGTAGCAAATAGTCCAAAATGAACTGCACAACCACTCTATTTTGTAGTTATTTATCCAATTTTTAGTGTTGAAGAAGCTTTCTTCTAGACAAGAACAAGTACTGAAGAACAAGTGACCGGGTGCTGTGTCTAGAATGTACTTTCTAGTATAACATTGAAATTTCAGAGTAGTTAGCAAACGCAGAAGGTGACGAGCCAGTGTGTGCGTTCTGTTTGCTCTGGTTAATGGCACCCACTTTGTTTTGTTTCGGAAACCACCACAGTCCTGGTGAGTTCTGTATATATTTTAATGACTGCATTTTCCACCATTTATGACCTCTCTCTCAGAATGTGGTGGCTGCATCAGATGGAAAAGCTAAATGGGAATGGTGTTATGCTTGTGGCCAGGAAAATACGTTTCTGGGAACAGTGTATCTGTGTCCGTATGTCAGCTGAGTCTGGTCTTCTTCCTTCTGAACCTGTTCTCCAGGTTCTTTTCTTTGACCTGGAAGACCCTATGTTTGTTCGCTGCATCCTCCTGGGTTTTCTCCACCACTGGCTAATGGAGGAAAACACACGGCAGAAGAACATAGGGTAGGAGACAGTCTGTGTGATTGGTTGGGGCCCTGATTTTCAGCAGTGACTTCTCTCCTCCAGACTACAGCCCTGAATGCACTGATGGTGCCCATGCTTCAACTCTTTCTATAGCCCGCTAACACTGGCCTCGTTTGTCCTCGGGGCAGTAATAGCTTCTTTCATTTCCCCTTCTCTAACTGATTTAGAACCTTCTATAACTCTCTTTTTTATTTTGCCTCTTCTTGCCCAGAACTCTAAGTCATTCTTAAAACTTCTTGAATTGGATTCTGATTTCTGAATGACTGACACAGCCACATAATAACAGGAAGAGGCACACATTTGATTGCCCAAATTCCATTTTTTTTTTCACTAAAATGAGGTGAAGACCCTAAGGTCTACTTAGAAAGCATCTACACTGACAGCTGCTTTGTGAGTTCCCTGCACACCTTTGCCTCTGCCCTTTTTATCACCACAGCCAGCCACGCTTTCCTTGGCACCACCGGCCTGGCACATCCTACAGTGTCTGTATGGGGAGCACCGATGCTGTCTTCTATGTCTCCAGTGATCAGCAGCAGTTGATCCAGTGATTAAAGCAGGCCATGGGAAGGCCGGAACCTCTCAGGCACGCTCCTAGGAGCCATCTGAAGATACGGAGAACACACATTGGTCACATACTCCTGTGCACCCTGCCTTGGCTCTCCTGCTATTGATCCCTGGTACATGGGTCCACTTCCAGGTGTGTTCCTTGTCATTAGGCCTGGGGCTGTTCTCTGTACCCGGACTCAAGTCTAATGTGCTGGGTGTATTGTCTTATCATTTGACTTCCTGGTTCTGATTTTCTTTTAACCCTGCTTCTGGACTACAGATGCGCGCATCCTGCAGAAACTCTGTCTGCACAATGTTTGGCTACTCTCGTCCTGAGCAATTTTCTGCTGCGACTTTTACCTTATTTTTGTGAATCCCCTAAAATATGACTTGCTGCCCTTGCCCTCCTGAGAGTGCCTCCCATTGCTTTTTTTTAACTTTCATCAGGATCTCACTCTCACAAATACTGCTTTTTGCCAAGTGTACACTAGAGCCTGTTGAAGTCTTTTCTTCACGCTTTAAACTGAGTCTCCAAATATCTGAGTCCCCAGCGATTAGGAAGTTCAGTACTTTGACTTTGTTTTTACCATTATAAATATAATATAAAGGGCAGTAACTCTTGAGGGATTCATTTGTTTGGGTTAGAGTAGGTGTGTATGAATATATATACACATACACACATATATTTCTCTTGAGAAAATAAAGATAAGCCTTTGATCATTTGGTTATTCTGAAATAAATTTCATCTTAATGGTGCTTCCTTTCTTCCTCTTTTCTGTATTTTCAAATAAGAATCCCTTTCATTTGACAATGGAGAAAATCCTATGTCCTGAATACATAAATATTTTGGGCAGAAATGTTCCTTTGGAGTACAACCAATATCCTCACGAAGAATAAAATAGTCTTTAAATAAGATGATGAAGAACTGGGTCTTTTATCCTTTCCCACTGAAAGCATATAAGGGGGTGAGTAAAGACAGTCATGAAGGACTGAACCAACCAACCAACCAACCAACCAACCAACCAACCAACCAACCAACCAAGACTTTCACCTGAACAACTCCCCCAGATTTTGGGCTACCTTGCATGTTTTGTATCACAGACACATGTACAGCCTTTCCTAAGTAGTGTGTAATGTGGCAAGTTTTCAATGTCCTTCAAATTGTGAGTCATTCTGAAATGTGTGTGCATATCTTTACAGTCTTGTTTTTAAACTTAGAGTCGCAACATTGAAGTCACAGATGATTTGTATATAAATGTAAAGAATTAAAAATGACTAATAAGTTTAAAATGATACTTTTTTCAGGAGTTTTGAAAGTATTAACATTACACAGTAGAGAGGAATTTCAAAGGGGCAGCTAACTTCGGGGCTGTAGGAGATTCTCTCTCTTCCTCCTATGTAAAGAAAGGAACAGTGAAGTATATTAGCAACAACTCAGAATTAGAGTCTATGTGGACATTTTTAGAATTCTTCTTTCTATGGGTAACGAGTTATCCGGAACCTTTACAAGTTGTGCTGCCAAAAGACCATTTATCAGAGAGACTCAGACTTCTCAGGTTTCTTTGCTCAGTGGTTATTGGAAAGTGGTCTATCTCAAATTCTCTTCTTAGATGTTAGGATTTTGCATGAGAATAGTGAACAATCAAAAAGTTATTTTGTAAATAAATGTCTGTGAAAATCTGCTTAAGGTCCAAGCAGTCAAGGCCATATGTAGAGAGAGAGTTCTTCCTTACACAGAACATGCAACATTCTTTAGTTTTTTTGTGATTTCTGTTTAGGAAGCACTTGTTCAAACCCTAAAGAATTAATTACCAAACATGTCAAAGTTCATTGTTGGGTTTTGAGATTATATTAAAAGATTTTATGTGAGTTCAAATGAGAAGGGAGGGGAGAAATAAAAAGGGATTATATGAATTTGTTAATTTAATTCAGGGAATAGATGGTAATTAGGTATGAAGTAAATAGAAAACTGTATAGGAAAATTACTTTGAGATGGACAGAATGCTTTATGATCCTGTTAGGGAAGTACATGTCCCTGGATAGAGACCACAGAGAGAAAATACTTATTCTGTGCATATGGAGAAGCAAGTTTAACTTGCAATCTTAAAAACACTATCCACTCACCTGCATAATACGTATGAAATATACATTTAATCTATAAAGTCAATAGGCTAAACAAATGTCTACAGCCTCCTTTGATAATCTAAAATTACCATTCTGAAATAGACAATAAAATGTTTACTATAGAAAGTTGAAAATTATATTAGCCTCTTTAATGTCAAAACTAAGACATTTGCACTCAAATTATGTGAAGATTTGTGGAAATAATTTAGATTTGAAGAAATAAAAGTGTGCTTAAGGTTGGAAAAAATGCCAGCAATATTTAGGAATTCAGTTCTGTTATTCAGCTTCGCTAACTAATGATTTCTGTTGACCACGCTATCAGATTATTCTCTAACTTTAAAGTTATTAATTATTGATAATGCTAATTATACGAAGAAGAAATCTTATATGTATGAATAGTATTACTATGTAATGGCCTTGAAAACTATTATTTTTGGGAAATTGCCATCAATTCTCTCTCTCTTTTAGCATTGACTTGGTTTAGGTTATTTTATGTCACATTTATCTTGTGCTCATTAAAAAAAACAATTGTGTAACACAAAAAAGGGGCATTTTTTTTTCAGACTGCTGCAAGCTCACTTCTGCAACTTTACCTTGTTAGCATACAACTGACCTGGCATTAGCTATATTTAAAGGCTTAAATTTTTATTTTCATTTCTGTTTTCTTTAATTTTCAGTAATTAAGTTTTAACATTATACTTACAGTAACCACTGATATTATTTTCAAGATCACATTAAGACAAATTATTTTATAATTTATCTAAGAAATATTATTAATTAAAAATTTTCAGGATTTTTTTGACAATATTATGGAGAATATATTACTTAAAATCCTGGAATTTCAGGATGTCAGTAACTCTTACTGTTAGGAAAGTTTATAAAATTTTCAGGATTTACATCTTTTCCTGATAAATTATTTATGACTTTTTCAATAGAAGCATATATGTTATGTATATACATGCTTATATAATATGTATTTACACATATATGTGTGTGTGTGTGAGCGCAAATGTGTGTGTTAGAAAATGCTACCATTGACTAAATTTAGCATCATTGGACATAGTTTATTAAAAACCAAGGTATTTGGAAGCCAGCTAGTGCCTTTTTAAAGTTTTACTTTTGAGATTGTAATTGCAACCCTACTCTCTTCCCTTTTCTTCCTCCAAATGCTCCTGTTTACCCCTCCCACTCTTCTTCATACTGGTAACTTCTTGTTCCCTAATTATTACTTATCATTCATGCATATATACATATATTACACATATAATTGATCGTTAATAAACACCTGACTGTTATTTTATTACCTTTTGTATATTCATTTATTGTGTGTGAGGGGGAACTATGTGTATATAACATGTGTATTGAGGCCTGAGAAAAATTTCCTGAAATTAATTCTTCTCTTTTCCTTGTGTCAGATCCTTGGGATTGAATACAAGGTTATGCGACTTGGCTGCAGACTCCTTAACTTTCTGAGTTATCTTGCCATCATGGGTTGAATGTTTCAAAATAAAAACCTCCAGGGGCGAACCATCGCGTCTTTGAGTTCTCAGAGTAGCTCTTTTATACTTAGCTTTATACTTGAAATTTGACATTAGTCCTTAAATTTTAATAATATTTCTTTCTTTGGAACTTATGCATTTTGTTGCCATAGAAGCTAAAAGAGCTGTAGCGATTACTATTATGTTGGAATGCATTTCTGAAAATTAACTGCATTGCATTTTCTTGGTGGAAAGACTGCCATGCCGGCAGACTGCAGCCATCCCATTCTGAAATTTGTGATGCTACAACCCTAAGGTATTGAATTCCTCTGACGTAATGAAATTTTGAACTAAGTAATTTCTTCTTACTCATGCTTCTTCAATGACAGCATGTAATTCTGTAAATGATGCATTAACTAGGCGGAGGACATACTTTGGTGAATGATAAGCTAACTATGATTGCATTAACACCTTAATTCCCTCATAATTTTATAATACTTGATTTTGGCTGTATCTATATATAGTTTAAATGGAAAAAATATGCCAAAATAGTTTTAAAAGTATCACACACATTGAACAAGAACCTTTCCAAACGGAAAAAAAAAAAACCTTTGTAATACTGTTAGAATATAATGCTAGTAAAAGAAATTTGAAAATCTTATTCATAAAATTCTCACTTGGAAATATCTTTAATAGGTTATGTCTGGTCTTTAAGGTTAGTGTAATCCACACTATGTTTGCTATTATTCTGTGTGCTTACATAAGTCAGTTTCTAGAGGTAGACTGCTACCTGTCGCCTGGCAGCAGAAGAGCCAACAGTAGGGCTCGTCAGTGTGGAGCAGCAATAATGCCCATAAAATGGAAGATAAAACTCGGACTTCTGCTTAAACTAAATGAGCCCCAGTGGCAATTTCATACAGGTCTGGTGTACATTTATGCTGCCCTTATTCTAGATCCTTCTTCCTGTTTTGACACTATAACTTTTTCATAGTTGATTTATTTATAATATGAAATTATATTAGTTTATAGCTGATAATTTATACTATGTTTCATGTAGATCATATTTTACAGCTATTTGCTATTATATAAAAGACTTTCTTTGGTGTTATGATCATCTACTTCAGAAATATCATGCTCAAGGAAATATTTTTAAAGCTTACTAGGTGAAGAATCACTGTATTTCCTGTTTATCAGTGACTTTAATTCTAATTTACTTGAATAATGTATTTCTAAAACAACATATAATTTGTTTTCATTTTTCATTCACTTTTGCATATTTTTGTGTGTGTGCATGTGCCTCAGTATATGCTTGGAAGTCAGAGGACAGTTTGCAGGGGTTGGTCCTGCTCTTCACCCGAATAATCAAACTCAGGCTTAGAAGCATGTACCTTTAGTCACTGAAACATCTCGATGGCTTCCTTTTATTTATTAAATTTTAATGACCAAGTTTTAAGTACCTTTTCAAAGAAGGTCTATCTATCTATCTATCTATCTATCTATCTATCTATCTATCTATCTATCTATCTATCTATCTATCTTCCAACCTACCTATCTGTGTTTCAAATTCTAAAAGAAATATCTGAGAATTATCCAGACTGAATAATTTACTAGTGTACACACAAGTGGTAAATTGATGTCCAAACCTGGGGAGGAGGTTCTATGAATGAGGCTTCTTGGTGTCCTATGGAGTTAGATACACTACCGTCTTTCAATTGTAGGAAGTTCATGTTGAAGACCATTATTTTCTGTACCACTTTTCAGTTATTGGATTGTCCCACAGGTTCTATGGTTATAAAGAAAGTTGGCCATTGTCAAAAGAGTGGTTTTACAGGGAAGCAGCTGGTGGGAGATGGGTTGCTCTTTATTGACTGCTTTCCTTACTCCTTAATCTCCCAAGGTTGCTCACTCTCATGTTCAGCCAGCCTTAGGGAAGGTGAGTTGGGGAGGATTGTCCCAGTACACAGTTCCAACTAGAGAGGGTAGAGATGAGCAAGGGAGGACAGGAGGCAGTCGACTGTCACCATTCTAGCCACCATCACTCTCTTCTCAGCTTATATATGAACTAAAAGGTCAAGGTATTCTGAGATTGGAGAAGTTAACTATAAGTCAATCAATGACTGAAGCAAGTTTGATGCACTCAATAGTGCCAGTTTGCAGATATAATTTTAGGACAGTTGTTCTCAACCTTCTTCATGTTGCAACCCTTTGATACAACTCCAAATGTTGTGGTGACCACCAATCATAAAATTATTTTCTTTGCTATGTCATCACTGCAATTTTGCTACTATTAAGAGTAATGCTGCAAATACCTTATATACATGATACCTAATATGCAACCACTGTGAAAGTGTGGTCCACCCCCAAAATCGTCGAGACCTAGGTTGAGAACTTTTGTCTAGGGAGTAGTATTTTTAAAGAATATGCTCACAAACCATGGAGAAGACTAATGTGGTTTGAATGCAATAAGTAAGCAAATTGGAGGATCAATTTCAGCAGTAAGCAGGGCCAACAATGTAGATTCTTGCTAGTTTTTCTTTTCTTTTGTACATGGAGCAGAAAGGTCCTTGCAGGCTTTAAATGAGAAACAGATTTGATCCAGTATAAGTTTGTAAAAGCTTATTCTGGGCTCTACCTAGAGATTCATTTGGAGTGCAGGTAGGTAAGAGCAGGTGTAAGGGAATTTTCATGGTACTCTTAAGAGGAACTGTTGGGATGCTCCAGTGGACTTCTGAGTAGTATGTAGAGCAACTTTGTTTATGTGGCAAGTAGAAGCAGCGAAGCCGGTCTATGAATGAAAAGTGGGAAGAACTGAAGCCATCCGAGATAATCCTAGCCTGTGGTTTGGGAGTTTAACCAGCAAGGTGAAAGATAGTCACATTTACCCAAGGTGAAATTGTAGAAGCAGAAGTAAAGTGTATCTGTGTGAGTGGAGAGAGGTGATGAATAGGCATCAGCTGAGGCAACATGATAGTTCAGAGATGCCCGTGAGATGCTCAAACTCAAACATTGAGGAGAGAGTTAAAGGTCAAGTGTGAATCAAAGTCTGACATACACATCTGGGTGTCAACTTTCCATATTTTAAATACTAAAGAAAAATTTAAAATGTTAAGGAATTACTCTTCCCACTGTCTCATAGGCCCAGTCTTCCAAAAGGTAGGGAATTGCAGCAAAATTTGAGTGAGACTGAGGTGTAAGGAAGGAAACTAGAAGTTTTCTCATCATGGGGATCAAAAATGGTTTAGGGGAGAGGAGTCAGCATCCATGTGATTTCTATGTGGATGTACACATGATCTTTTGAATCTTGCTTTGATCTTAGTCGTCCTCTACCATATATAATATCTTTAATTCCCCTTTTCTGTGTTAGATCCCTCTAATCATCACTGTATTATGTTTATTTTCCTTGTTTTGTTTTAAAAGTTGGAGCGTGAAACAGGAGCTATATGGATGAGGGGTTTAGAGCAGGTAGTGCTGTTGCAGAGGACCCAAGTTCAGTTACCAGAGATGGCATCAAGTGTCTCACAGTTGCCTATAACTCTAGCTCCAGGAGACTACAACACCTGAAACTCTGCATGCACTTGTGTTCCTGTACACACACACACACACACACACACACACACACACACACAATTTTAAAAAGCCACCACAAATCAAATTGAACAACATCTGAATTATATCTCCAAACGACATTTAGCAACTTTCTCAAGCCTTCACTATCTTTTCCTTCTATTTAATACTTCCTGTTGCTGTGACAAAACACCATGACCAAGGTCATTTATAGAAGGAAAAGTTCATTGTGGCATATTGTCAGTTCCAGAGGGATGAGCCAGTTATGATAAGGAGGTATGCTGGAGGAGCAGGAAGCTAAGAAGTCACATCTTCGATCACAAAAGTGGAACAGATGGAGCAAACTGAAAGTGAGGTGAGGTCATGAATTCTGAAATACCTGCTCCCAGTGACATACTTTCTTCAACAAGACTGTGCCTTCTTCCCAAACATGTACCAGCACATGTTCAAACCCTGAGCCAATGGAATGCTTTTCTCACTCAAACCACCACACTCTTCTTGGAAGGATGTTGCTGTCGTGCATTTTATCTTCTATGTATGTACTAACCCGTTTACTTAAAATGTATTTTGTTTAGTGACTAGGTTACTAATAGCCCATCCAAGAGCAAGGTGAACAAGGGTCTAATTTTTAATTCTAAGAAGGTTGCACATAGATGGGGAGATAACTCAGTATGTAAAATGCTTGCCTTGCCAGTCTCAAGCCATGGGTTTGATCCCCAGAACCCACTTATAAAACGCCAAATATGTTTGTCTGTGCTGGTAATCCTAGCTCTAAATAGGCAGACTCAGCCAAAGCACTGGTCAGCCAGGTTAGTCTACATGGGAAGTTCCAGGCCAAAGATGATACTATTTAAAAATAACAACAACAGCAACCATAATATTAATCAATAATTTAAAATGCATTATGCTTGAAGAACCTTTGTGAGCTGTTTTCTGGCCTTCATACGCATGCCCATATACACACATGCATCTGTATATATAGGAACATTTACACTTACACCCACAGACTTACAAACAAACAAAAGTTGTATAAAGGAAATGTTGGGGTTGCTTAAACTAGTTTGGTGCTTTGTGAAACTCTTGACTTTATCTGCATGGCTTCCAGGTGATTTCGGCAGTTCTAATGTTCAAATAGCCTTGTAAAAAGTGCTGATTTTTCACTTTTGTTAAGGAAGAAATGTCTTTAAGGAAGGAACTTAGGTTGATTGGTCAGTATGTTAACAAGTGTCATAATTTTCATGCATAATAAGCCCACTGTCTAGCTGCAAGGGAGGCTAGTTCAAGGTTCTGTTTTTAACTTTAATGACTAGAGGGTTTGAAAGAAGAGGGTACTTTATGACCTGTCTCTTCTAGACTGCATAGTACATGCTCTCAAATCATTAAATATTTTATTTACTGTTATACTGTTGCTGTTCAGATCATTGCTCAGCCAAGATAGCTAACATATATCAATGAGTTCATTTCAGTTAAGTTTTTTTTTTTGTATTTTGTTGTTCTTAGCTACATTGACAGTTCTGATTCTCTGTTTCCACTTAGCTAAGAATTAAACAAATCTTCAAATCCTCTCAGGCTCTGAAAGAATGTCCCTCTCTTACTAATATATAAAATCTGAGATATCTGTTTGATTAATCATCCCTGATCACTTACTAGTTTCTAAATTTGTTCAGGTAAGCAGAGATTGACAGTTGGATCCTAGATCAGTGAGACATTTTAATTTCTTGTTGAAATGGGAAATTAAGGAAGACGTTAATGTTCACATTGCTTTGACAAATCTGAAATAACCTGCAGGAAATTAATGTCTGGATGCACCTACAGAATCAAAGTACAACTATTTGTGCAACTGATAAATGAAATGATAAATTTCTGCATGAAGTTGTGATGATACGTGATACAAGAAACATTTCAAGAGAGCACTTGTAATAGATTCGGTGAGAGACTAATCTTAAACTATTCAACACTAATAATACTTTTTAATCTGCAAGATACATATTTTTATTTTAAAAAAGAGATTAGAATCAAAGTCTGATTTATAAAGTTATTCAGGGTTATTAGAATTTTTGAACTTTTATCTAAAAATAACAATATTATGAGAAGAATTTACTTTTACATCTGGTGTAGAGTAGTTGGCAATGTAGATTTTTTTGGTTATTATAATTATCCAATACATATATTAAACAATATTAAAAATTAATGATTATTAATTACATATATTCAGAGCCCTATTAATGTTGGCTATTACTGAGGTAATGTGTTAATTTTAATTGTGATACTTTTATTAATCACTCAGGAATTTTCATAAGATATAATTACTGTATTATAAGAGTGTATTGTGGATTCCATTGGCTGTTGGTAAAATACTTTTCATTGTAAAGAGGCAAGTTGTTTGTTTCCCAGCTACCCTGCAGCTCAGACCCTAAATAATCACACAGAAACTATATTAATTAAAAAATTGTCTGGCCCATTAGCTCTAGCTTTTTATTAGCTAACTCTTACATCTTAATTTAACCCATTTCCATTAATCTGTGCATCACCACGAGGTCATGGCCTACCAGCAAAATTTCAGTGCATCTGTCTCCAGTGGCTGCTCCAAGGCTTCTCTCTGACTCTGCTTTTCTCCTCCCAGCATTTAGCCTAATTTTCCCCACCTAACTAAGTTTTTCCTTATCAGGCCACATCACCTCCCCTTTTCTGTTTAAATGAAAAAGAAGGCTTTAGGAGGCTGCTTGTTGGTTCCCAGCTGCTCAGCCCCAAAATAACCACACAGAAACTATATTATTTAAATTACTGCTTGGGCCATAGCCTTAATTTCTTATTAACTAACTTTTATATCTTAATTTAGCCCATCTCTACTAATCTATATATTGCAACAAGGTTGTTGTGGCTTACAGAGTAAAGTTCTGGTGTCTGTTTGGGGCAGGGCCACATGGCTTCTCCTTAACTCCTCCTTCTTTCTTCCAGCATTAATTTTAGTTTTCCCTGCCCACCTCTATTTTCTGCACAGGCCCAAGACAGTTTCTTTATTAACCAATGGTATTCATAGCACACAGAGGGGAATCCCACATCACCTCCCCTTTTCTGTTCAAATGAAAAGGAAGGTTTTAACTTTAACATAAGAAAATTACATATAACAAAATAGGTATCAAGCAAGAATTATAGTTATAATATTTATATCTACTTTATCTTTTATCATAACTAAGGAAAATTATAACTATAACTTCAACTCCATCAATGACTCCAGAAGCATATATTATCTAATTTGACAGGAAGTACATAGTAAGCAACTTCCAAAACTCTAGAATTGACAGAGATATCTCATTACCTGGACAGTTACCAAAAGTTCTTCTGTACTGTTGGGGCATCCATCTTCAGCCTATAGACCCATAGTATCCAACAGACTTTTTTATGAGACATGGAGTTTCACACAGTTCAGCCTATATTGGCAGTTTGTCAGTCACTTTCTTCTGATTCCTGCAGAATGTGTTACAGACTCTTTCATGAAACAGGAACCCTGAAGGATCATTTCACCTTTAATCAAGTTCAGCAGTCATTTCTCTTTGAGTACCGCATGTACAGTTCATTAAGCAGCCCAGAAGAGAGCAGTTTCTTGCCTAATTGGCTAACCAACTCCTTAAGAAGCTTCTTTGATGCCCATCTTTCTCTTGAAGTAATTGGTGCTGCAAGGAGCAGGTGTGCCTCATTGTCATGAAAACTCCTAAGTTCTTAAACATTTTAAATGCTATATTCTGTAGTCTTTGAAAGGTTTGAAGAATGCCTATCTATCTGAAATATATCACTGTACATCTAGAAAATCTAACTAACATGACTACAAACTTGACTATTATAGATGATTATCTATTACTCTATATTTCTTAGTTATACATTATATTTTTAAATCAGCTGCATAAACACAGTACCTTAATCAAGAGCAGAAATATACATTTAACAAAATTGACCTTAAATTTATATCAATAGAGCAAGATCCATACCAATGCAAATCTCTATAGCATATCCCCCTTTAAATATAAACAAACTTATAAACAATCATTTAATTGTTCTCTACATAGTTCTCTATAAACTGCTTCCTGTTGTTTATTGGGCAAAGTAGTTTTTAGGGGGTGTTCGCATCAACCTTTTGGGGGGTGTTGGTCTATCAAACCACATTAGTTTGGAATTAGTCCATAGTTTCTCATCCTCTGTGGAAACAAAAGAAGAATTTCTTTTCTTAAGCAACATATCTTTAGATCCATATTTAGAAATCAAGATACCTTTAAGATGTGTATGCTGGATTTAACTTAGTAACTTATACAATGAAATGTCTCTCTGTACTTAGCTCCTTCACAGTCAAAAAATTCAATGAAAACACAATAATATACATAATCCATACTCTTTTTGCATATTCCATCTTTACATGGCTTATTATCATTTTTATTCCTTTACTTTATGACTGTCCTGTCTCTTTAAAGATGTTACCATTTTTTTAAAATACCACTTACTTCTTTTTATAACTCTCTGTAATCTTTTTCCTCTCTCTCCCAAGCCTATGTACATTTATCCAACACCGTGACCCATTTAGAGGTCTTTTATGTCTGAATGTGTGCTATTGTGTATCTGTAATTATTTACTGTGCAGGAGTACTTCTTAAAATGCTAAGCACTTCTTAAAAACTTGAGCTGCAACATTATATATGGCCCCGACTACTTGCTCTGCACAGTCCAACATGGTGGAAGTCTGTTCACCTCTGCTAGCTGTGCATATTGCCCCTGTTCTAAGTATGCAGTGGTGATCTTTGCCTCACCATTAAGCAGTTTGTAACATGCTGCTCAAAAACCCATTTAAATGCTCTGTAACTGGACCTCGCCAAAGTTCGCACTGGCAGCATGACCCAGAAAGCCACAGTTTCAAAACAGCATGGCTTTTTTTCTGCTACTGCTAAGTCAGGAAAACCTCTCTTAAAGGAGCTGCCACATGCTGCCAGCAAGCAAAGCCATTTCAGAAAAATAAATGCAGCTAAACTTTGGTTTTTTAGTGTCTAGAATTCCTTTCCAAGTTTTCTTAGGTTTTTGGTGAATTTAGTCAACCATGTTGGAGTGTTAATTTTTTTTTTGAGAGGACTGCTTGTTTGTTTCCTGGCAGTTCAGACCCAAAATAACCACACAGAAACTATATTATTTAAATAACTGCTTGTCCCATTAGCTCTAGCTTCTTATTGGTTAACTCTTACATCTTAATTTAGCCCATCTCTATTAATCTATGTATTGCAACAAGGTTGTGGCTTACTGGGTAAAGTTTTGACATCTGTCTCCAGCAGTGCTACATGGCTTCTCTTTTACCCCTCTCTCTTTCTCCCGGCATTCAGTTTATTATTCCTACCTACCTCTATTCCCTGTGCAGACCAAATACAATTTTTTTATTAATCAGTGATATTCACAGCATACAGAGGGGAATCCTACATCGACTTTTCAAACAGATTAAGTTAGACCATAAAAGGAAATTATATTAAAGAAATAAATATTGTTAAAGAAGGTCATTTATACCTAGTAAGATAGCATAGCATCCAGAAATCTATGAGACTTAAGAGAGATCACATTTTTTTCCAAGAAGAACAGACATAAAATGACTTTTTAAATGTTTTGAAATAAATAGGCAGGTGAAATGACTCAATAGTTAAAGGTGCTTGCTGTCAAACCTGATAATCTGAGTTGGATCCCTAGAAGCTGATAATTTGGAGCGAATGATTCCCTCAATTTGCCTCTGCCTTCCATATGACAGGCTTTTTCCGTCTCTTTCTGTCTCTGTCTCTCTTTCTCTTTCTCTCTCCATATATATATATTACTTCCAAGGTATATATCTTCCATTTACTTTGCCAATTAACAAATAAGAGAGTTGATGTATAGATGTTAACTAAAGTTATTGACCTTTATATATGTCTTAGGATTTCTATTACTGTGATGAAACACCATGAGCAAAAACCCAGTTGGGGAAGAAAGGATTTATTTAGCTTACACATCAACATTGCTGTTTATTATTGAAGGAAGTCAGCACAGGAACTCAAGCAGGGCTGGAACCTGGAGGCAGGAGCTGATGCAGAGGCCAGGGAGGGGGAACTCCTTCCTGGTTTACCCCTCCTGGCTTTCTTGACATGCTTATAGAATCTAGGACCACCAGCCTAGAGATGGCACCACCTCCCATGGTCTGAGCCTCCACTCATTGATCTCTAATTTAAAAAATGCCTTAAAATTGGATCTAACAAAAGCATTTCCTCAACTGAGGCTCCTTCCTCTTTGATGACTCTAGCTTTTATCAAGCTGAAACACAAAGCCAGCGAGTATAACCTGTGGCTGAAATCCTTAACTGTGAATTAAGATGGTGGTGTGATATCAAATTCAGTGAGTGCTTTTGGTGAGGACTAGGGGGAGTTTCCACCAGACCTAGCCTAGGCTACCCTATGCTGGGGATGGAGGACACCTGGAGCACTAATTTTCTCAATTCTTCTTCATTTGTAGTTTCAGTTTTTGAGTGTTTTTGTTAGTCACACATCACAATTAATTTTGGATGGGTCACAGAAGATGTGGAAATTGTTGGGACATAGGTTATTAACTTATTTAATTTCATCTAATTTAAGCAGTCTTCGACATCCATAAAAGGCTTAAATTAATATCGCAGATTCAACAGGAACCACCATCTAACTTTTACATGTTTGTTGGTGTCTATGTAATGGTCTACTGTGTGCTCAATTCCTGGTCTGTAAAAAGTGAGCACAAGAACAGAACTTATGTCCTGATATGTCTTTGCGACATAAACCAGATAAAAGTGATGAAGTTGTACCTCTTATACTGTCAATAAAGAAAGACTATTTTCTATGTTTTTTAAAAAATATATTTTAATTAGCTTACAGAATTGTACCCAATATTTTGGCAGATTAACAGAAAGTGAATTATAAGAAAAAATAAACAGAACATCCAAATATTTTTCTAATTTGATCCAGTAATGTTATCGTGTTGAATACTTTAAAGCTTTCTTTCAGATCTCTACCTATCTCATTCCAAACTGTTAGCAAATAGTTGGCCCAATGACAGTAGTCCATTATCTCCAGCTGGGTTGATTTATAGTTCCTAAAAGAGGGTCCTGAACATATTAGATGCTCAATAAATAGTTGTATTTCCATTAAAAACAAGCAAGGTGCCAACAATACTTTTAGTTTTTACCTTTCTCAACTTTTTAACTGTCTTCACGCTACAAAAGGCTTTTTGCAAACATTTCATGATCAGCTTTGATGTTTCCTCTCATTTCTGGTGTCTTTATTGCTTTTGCTAACTTATTCTGACTGGTCATTAAAATGTACCTTTTAGGCTTGAAGGTCGCTACTTTTCATTTTCCTAGTTCTTCATTTTATCAAAGATCTCCTCTTCTTTGCCTCTGGCATCTTCTTCCCTGGCTGTGTGTCCTTTCAAAACTGGTCCCTGATTCACATAATTTGCCACCAATGTGACATTAACCTTGAACATTGGAAGCTCACTCTCTTATAAACAACTTTTATTGGTTCAAATAATTGCTACCAATTTGTGTTCCTTAGATTTATTCTACTGGAAATTTGTAACAACATCACCAAAAAAAAATAAGAAAATATATTTATTTTCTTCTGAGATTTTTACCCAGATGTCTTGTTCCAAGCTATTTTACTCAGGATTGAAAGTCTTTCTCTTCTCACTTAATCCAGTCATCTGTTTTTACCCCTTCAAATCTTCAGTAAGGATTCTTTTTAGTCTGGTCATGTTGAATTATGTTGTGTATGACAAGCAGACTGTCTACCATGTCTTCATCTTTATGGCATACTTTTTCCCCCTGTGGAGTAATGAGTTCTTCCCAAATTGTAAATAAAGAGTATTAGGGTGGTTTTAAGTGACCTGTGTCCTCATGCTAATGATACCCGAAGACACAGAAGGCACCGCGGCAATTTCCAGGGGTTATGTTATAGAGCAAAGAATTGGTACCAGATACTGTATATTCTGAATAGTAATCCTCTATCAAATATATTTCTGGCAAAGATTATCTTTTCATCTGCAGGTTTCATTTTTACTGGACTGATTGCTTTCTTTGCCTTACAGAAGCTTTTAGCTATGCTACTTCTTGGCATATGTCCAAAAGACTTGATATCTTACTACAGAGACAATTGCTCAGTCATGGTCATTGCTGCTCTATTCACAATAGCCAGGAAATGGAAACAATCTAGATGTCCTTTCAAATGATAAATGGATAATGAGAATGTGGTGTGCATACATAGTATACATATTGCAATTTTTAGAGATTATATATTCTCTAAAATTATATATTCTATTATATTATATAATCTCTAAAAATTGCAATATGTATACTATGTATGCGTGCATAGGAACAAACACCTGTATTTGTAAAAGTACTTATAGAAGACAAGGTCATGAAGCTAAGAGAAGTGGATTTAGAAGGGTAGAGGTTGAGATGATGTAAAAAAAAAAGTACTCATATATGAAAATCTGCTTAAAATCTAGACTTAAAAGGAGAGGTATGACATTTCCCAAAATAGAAGTGATTCAGAAGGCTAGGGCAGCTCCAAGGTTCAGCTGCCATCTGCTGTGAGCGTAGGGATTCTTTATAGGTCATTTGTGTAGTATCCACGACCACCCCCTAGGCATCCCCACCCCCACCCCATCCAGGAATCACCAGGCTTTTCTTGTATGTCCTCTGTTAAGTGTAGCCCAGGTGGGAAAGGTTTCCAGTGTTTTTCTGCCAGCTGACATTTTGCATATGTTAATTTTGATCCTCTTTCAGCAACCCAGGCTCCTGCCACGCTCAGGCCTCAGTAGCTCTAAATATCAACAATAATTAAATTTCAGTGTTCACTCTAAGAAACAGCTTTTTAAAGGCATCAGGAGAACATCATTCATTCTAAGCAATTGAAGAAAAATTAATACAAAATATAAATCAAGATATGTATTTATAATTTTTTCATAATATTTCACAAACCGTCTCCATCTACCCTTCAAGTCTGTAGTTTTCTTTGATTGTAAATTTCCTTTGTACAGGTAAATCTGCCATTTTGTCACTTTCTTATATTTTGTATTTGGTATACTAAGTTCCACTTCCTAACCTTGACCACAGATTAAGCTACTAGTTCTTAAAAGATTGATTGAAGCTTATCTGATGAGTAATATTCATTATATTGTCACCATCTTTATTAAATCTCCATGTAACTGGCTTATTCCACTGTTTCTTTGTTAATGTAATGGCGGAAATTTCAGAGTGTGGCTGAAGACCAGGTCCCTCTCTGCGTGGGTAGATTGGAGAAAATCTACCAAATACCTTGAACAAAAGAATCCATAGAACAAAAGAATCCATTGAAAGTGAATCAGATACGACAATAGAGCTGTCTCATATGGATTTGACATTAGGGACACTTGTAAAAGCATACAAGAACACATCTCATGATAAAATTGCTTCTTCTTGAAAATATGATTATTTAAACATCATTTATATTATTATGCTCAAGCTTTTCATTATTGTATAAAGATGAATTAAATAAAACAGCATTACTTTAAATGTTAATTTTTATTAGGGTTAAGTGTACCTAGCTTCCTTCAAATATAAGGAGAAGCTAAATCCTCCATAATTTTTGAAACCTAAGTAAGTAAAGAAAACACAAAAAAATGAGATCTAATAAATTAAACAATGATATGTACTGGGCATGTTGTTTCTATCTCTTGGCTCATGGTTTAATTTCATAAATAATTACAATGCATTCCATTTAATAAGAATATACTGTGATAAGCATACTGTGTACATTTTCTTTATCATGTTTGCTAAACTACAAATCAACTTTCTCACTCCAGACTTTTTTTTCAGCTCGAACTCCATTTGTTTGTTTATTGTTTTTTATTTTTTTAATTTATTTATTTATTAAGGATTTCTGCCTCCTCCCCGCCACCGCCTCCCATTTCCCTCCCCCTCCTCTGATCAAGTCCCCCTCCCTCATCTGCTCGAAGAGTAATCAGGGTTCCCTGACCTGTGGGAAGTCCAAGGACCGCCCACCTCTATCCAGGTCTAATAAGGTGAGCATCCAAACTGCCTAGGCTCCCCCAAAGCCAGTACGTGCAGTAGGATCAAAAACCCACTGCTATTGCTCTTGAGTTCTCAGTATTCCTCATTGTCTGCTATGTTCAGCAAGTCTGGTTTTATCTCAGGCTTTTTCAGACCCAGGCCAGCTGGCCTTGGTGAGTTCCCAATAGACTAGGGATCTGAAATTTATGAAGAAATATAGGAATCTCTTAAGTTTTCTCAGAGTTTAGTGATGGAGTCAGGTACACTTAATATCAAACCCTGGTATTTCTTAATAGTAACAGCTGTGTTTCCTAAGTTCAAACACTTTCTCATGATATTTATTACAATACTTTGAGCAAGGAGATAACTAATAAAAGCATTATTGAATGGATATAGTGGGGTCTACAGAAGCCTTTAATGGTGATGGCTAGCTTTAAGTTGACTTATTTAGATAATCTTATCTATATTTCTTTTTGTATCAAATTCACTTTTCTCTCTGGATTGCCTACTGTAGACAGTGGAATAATGTTGGTTTGGAAAATCAATAGATTTCAAAGAATAAACACAGTTAATTCAACTGCACTCAAAGTAGGCTTTCTCAACCTAATTCTCTGCTAATCCACCGGTAGATGCTCATCTTGATGTGGAAACATTTCATCATTTCATTTCCTGATAATGTGCTTAGTCATTTCTTAACAGAGAGAGAGGATTTTCAAAGTTATCTGTGCATAATTAAGCTTGTTCACTTGAATAGCCTGCTGCCGTGCATGCAGGGTGCTGGGTCTTGCAATTCAGGAGACCCACAAGGAGCTACGGAGGTTGCTGGCTTTTGTAGACTGAGCCAATGCTGAAGACAAAAACTGAGAGGAAAAAAAAGCAACAAATGAATAATTCATTTCACTTTCTCCTTAGAACACAGAACAAGGAGCTTTGCAGGACAACTGACTCATCTGTAGCGTCCTGTAAATCTCCAGGAGATGGCCAGCCAGGCAGTCAGCCTGAAGACACTCCCCCAGTATACAAGAGAACAGGAGCTCACCAAGGAAGGGAATTTGGGGGAAAAAAAAGTCATAAATACGGTTTTAGCTAAATTTTATCTAAAGTCTACATTTTTTTAAAAAAAAATGAAAATGTCAACCACGCTGTTAGAAATCTCTGGGTGAGCATAGGGGAAAGAATAAGACTGAATTAATAGAAGTGAATATTTTAGATTAGACTCGAGAGCTAAAGCTATACATTTTCAAAAGAAAGCTTCAAGGAAATCAGCTCCAAGGTGTGACTGCTAAACTTTAGAATCAGAGATAGAGACAAGAATGACTTGAGAAGGCAGAATATGATAGAACCTTTGGAGGGAGAAAAGGTTGTGTCTTCCAGAGGAGGCTGAAAAGTCAAGTTGCTGAGTGCCTGGGAAGCCGGAGGGCAGTTTTGTTTCCAGGCCGCCAAGGAAAAAGTGTGTCCAAGTTTGTGAGGAACAGTGTTATCTCTGCTCTGTTTTAGGAGCTTGTAATATACTCATTACTAATTCAAATAGAGATCACTACCTTGTGAAAATTGATATTTTTAAAAAGTTACTTGGTAGACTTCTGATCATAAACTGACTAAGCATTATTAGAATAAAAATCAACAGCTTTGTTTGTGCTGTGTTGTGCTGGGAATCTGGCGTCCTACATGGGATAGTGTTCATTGGATTCAGATCTGTGGGAGGTTCCCAGAGAGCTAGAATGGAGGAGGTGAGATCCATCTAGTGTGTGGCTGGCACCATTCCCTGGACCGGGGTCTGAGAGTGCATAAAAACAGGGTCCCGTGAGCTGAGCAGCCACTCTTCTCTCTCTCTGCTTCCTGATTGTGAGGGAGCTGCCTCTCTCCACCTCTCCTCCACTGGGAAGGTGACAGACCGCCTTCTAACTGTGAGCCACAATAAACTCTTTCTTCCTTCAGTTGTCCCTGTTAGGAATGTTGCCTCCACAACAAGAAAAGTAAAGAATATACTGAGAAAGGATAAAACGGGAAAGGACAGGACTCATGTTTGAGATCTTTGAAACATTTGTACCATAGCTGACTTCTGAGGCCAAGACAGCAGCACTGCACAGAAGCTGCTTCTGTGGGGATGGGACAAGTCTAGCAACAGGCACCGCTATCTCAGACTAATATACCTCTGCCCTTTATTTTCTTAATCTGGAAAATGGGAGAATAATTTTTTAGTTTTATGATGGAAGGATTTATTATTTTGATAGTTTTGATTGGACACAAGCTAGAGATACAGTCTATTGAACTACTCACTCTAAGTCATTCTTAGGTTTTGCTGTGTGAAAAGTGCCAAAAGATTTAGATTTGAGGAACCATAGAAAATTAAAAAACAAACTCACAGATGGTAGACAGCTTTTCTGTAACACCCCACTGTAAACATCTAACTAACACCACAGGATGAGCTGTTTCCTGTAGCTGTTTTTCTAATAAATCAAACTTAAAGATTGAAGCACTGGTATTTGAAACATTTTAACAAGTTTGTATGGAAAACTTTCAATACTGGATTAGAATATTCCTTGCCTTTTTTATTCTTATAACATATATTTTGAGTTTAAAAATAATGTGTTAACATTTTGAAAATAGACACACATAGAGAAAAATTAAGACATCTATTTCTGTCACTTATCTATAGATAGTTAATACACTGACTTCTTTTCCTTCCCTCCCTCTCTGTCCTTCCCTCTCTCTCTTCTTTCCTGCCTCCTTCCTTCCTTCCCTCCCTCCTTCACTGCCTCCCTCCTTCCCTCCCTCCCCCTCCATTCCTCCTCTTTTCTTTTTTTAAAAAGATTTATTTATTATGTATATAACATTCTGCCTCCATGTATGCCCGCATGCCAGGAGAGGGCACCAGATTTCATTACAGATGGTTGTGAGCCACCATGTGATGGCTGGGAATTGAACTCAGGACTACTGGAAGAGCAGCCAGTGCTCTTAACCACTGAGCCATCTCTCCAGCCCCCTGTGTCATTTTTTTTGCTTATATCTTTTTTAAATTTATTTATTTATTAAAGATTTCTGCCTCCTCCCCTCCACCGCCTCCCATATCCCTCCCCCTCCCCTCCTCTTTTCTTTTTTTTTTTGTTCTTCTTGCACCTTCAAGTCCCCCCTTCTCTGTTTCTCTTTTCTGTCTTTTTTTTTCTGTCTGTGTATTTCAAAACATGGAATATTTTTACATATTTTATGTGACATAAAGATACTCAGCATTTCCCCAGATTCCTAATTATTCTTTCAATACCTAATTTTCATGGATACTTAGTATTTCACAAAATGTGTATATATATTAGAATCCCTGAAAATATACACTCACAATTAATGACTTAGGCTCAGTTTTCTTCTCTGAACTGTGGCGTGCTGCAAGAACCCCTTGACTGGAGTGTTCCCATGCACGTCAATGGAGTTCTCATTAGGAGCTCCTAGACATGAATGGAGCACAATCTAAGGGGGCCTTGGTAAGCCTTTAACACCACCGATGACAGTTTCATACATACTGTTCAAACCTGTCTTTCAGAAAGATCCCGAGGGTGCACATGCCTACTAGCAAGTTACAGAGTGTTGGTCCTTGTCCTGGCCACCAGCAGTACTGCCACCACCTCACTGTTTTCAAGCACTGCACGGCAGAATGACTCAGCTCCTGCCATGCATCTAAGTGGGATACATGCGATAACTGAACCAGGTCACACACAACACTCTGAGGCATAGAATCGGGATTCGGCAAACAACTACACAGGCCACAGTCATGATGTGATATATTAAGGCTTATTTCTTACCCATTTCAATGTAGACGACGAGGATACTGCTTTATAACATTTAAGATACCCAAGCTGCTGCCGCTTTTCTTCTATTGTGATATGTGTGTGTGCTTTGGTGTCTGTTTGTGTATGTGTGTGTATTTATTTGTTTATGTATATATCAGTGTATTTGTCTCTGTGTATGTGTTTATGTGCATTTGTGTGCATGTATGTGTGTTTTTGTCTGTTTGTTTATGTATGTGTGTTTATTTATATATGAACGTTTTCTGTGTCTCTGTATGTATGTGTTTATGTGTGCGTGCGCATGTGTATGTGTGTATATATGTGTGCTTGTCTATGTGTTTTTGTGTATGTGCATGTACCTGCATGTGTGTATGTGCACATATATGTATGTGCATGTGCCTCTGCACGCATACATGTTTCATGTGAAGTTCTGCAGCTGATGCTGGCTTTCTTCCACCCCCACTCTCTGCTTTCCTTACTGAGACAGCATGCCTTCTCAACACAGAGTTCACAGGTTGGGGCTATCTTCACTATACAGCTTGCCTGAGGAACCCCACCGCTCTGCCTCCTCGTGAGGACCACAGTTGTGAGCCTGTTCCACCTTGACTGGAGTGATGGGGGAGTGTCATATATCAATCTGTTGATTTCATTGGTTAAGCAATAAAGAAACTGCTAGGCCCATTTGATAGGCCCACCCTTAGGTGGGTGGAGTAAACAGAACGGAAGGCTGGGGGAAAGAAGCTGAGTCAGTGAGTCGTCATGATTCTTTTACTCCAGGCAGATGCAGGTGAAGATCATTCCTGGTAAGCCAGCTCGTGGGCTACAGCAGATTATTAGAAATGGGCTAGTCCAGGTGCGAGAGCTAGCCTAGAAAAGGCTAGATAGAAATGGGCCAAGCGGTATTTAAAAGAATACAGTTTTTGTGTAATTATTTCGGGTAAAGCTAGCCATGGGGGCAGCCAGGTGCCGGGGACGCAGCCCACCACCCCTATTTCAACACTGGAGGTCAGAGAGTTTGATTTTGTTTTTGTTCTCTCAAAGTTGTTGACAACAGGTGTGGCTACAAACAAGAGATTCTGACAAAGGGTGTGGTTAATTAGTATTTGGGGTTTAGAGGTGGATCTGCTCTACCTGGATGGAATAAAGGTCAGAGAATTCAAATCTATTCCTTATATCATGTTAGCGAAGTCTGCTGCAGTCCCTCACCTTTTGGACTGAAGTATATAAGTGTGTGGAAAATAAATGAGGCAGATTCAGCATTCACTGAAAGTCCCTCCTGATGTTCTTCTGTGTTTCTGTCTCTTATTTCTCTTACATATCTATTCCTTTTGCCTAATAATTCTAATCCTCATGCTCCTACCCTGGTACTTAAGTGCCTTGTCTCTTGAGTCCTCTCCTCAACTGCAGTCACCCCACACCTCCTCTTGCCTACACTGTCACTTCCTACCTAACAATTCCTCATTCAGAGCTCTCTTCTGTTTAGTAGAGACCACAGGTGAGCTCTGTCATAGCTGAGTAACCATAAACATTATTTTTAAATGATTTTTTATTTTCTTAGATTACGGTTACATTGTTTCTCCTTTTCCCCCTCCAACCAAACCCTCCTATATACATACCATTCTTTGCTGTCTTCCAAATTCATGGCCTCTTTTCCCATTAACTGTTACTAGTATGTATATGTTTTTACGGTATGATATTTGGTATTGATAACCAATTGATGTGGTTTTCCCTGGGGAAATGTTTCTCCCATTCTCAATGTTCCTTCCTTGTCTTTAAACCTTTGTGTAGGGTTGAGGTCTCATGGGCTTTCTTCATTCCATGTTTAAGAATTCATGTTTGTGAGACTTTATTCACAAAGTTGCTTACTTCTTCTTCTTCTTCATCTTCATCTTCATCATCATCATAATAATAATAATAATTGAGATACAAGGTCTCATGTGTCACAGGCTGGCCCACAACTTGCTAGGGTGCTGACAATGTTGACGGACATCTAGGCTGCTTCCATTCCCTGGTTGTTTGACTAACTCAGTTACAAGCATGCATGAGAAAGTGTGTGCTGTAGCAGAGTCCCTTTTGTTATGACCCCCGAAGTGATACACTTGATTCACACAGTAGTTTTGTTTTTATTTATTTACTTTTAGAAATCTGCATGCTTATTTCCATGATGGCTGTGATATTTTACACTCCTACCATCAATGGACAAGGCAATTAAGAGATCCTCTCTGTCCACATCCTTGCCAACATTTTTTGTCGTTTGTTTTCTTGATTTCAGCCTTTCTCACAGGGTGGAACAGGATCTCAGAGTGCTGTTAACTTTCATTTTCCTCTCCACTAAGACTGTTGAAGACCTTGAAAAGTAATTATTGGCCATTTGTGTCCCCTTTTTTAAGAGCTGCCTGTTGATCTCATGATCCCTGCTGAGTGAGCTATAGGCTCCTTTCCAGGGCACTCCTGTGCTCTGTGATGTTTCACCCTCCCGCTGTGATTCTCTGCCTTCCTAGCTGGTGCCTCTTCAACTCCATTTACCCTGAACGGATCCCCTGTGTTTTATACCATATTCCAGGTTACCTACCACTTTTCCCTCTCTATGTATCTGTTTCTTTTTCTCCTTTCCATGTCCCCACTTAAATGCACATTTGAAAATTTTTATTTTTTTATGTTTATTTTTATTTTTTTTTGTTTTTTTGAGACAGGGTTTCTCTGTAGCTTTTTTGGTGCCTGTCCCAGAACTAGCTCTTGTAGACCAGGCTGGCCTCGAACTCCCAGAGATCTGCCTGCCTCTGCCTCCCGAGTGCTGGGATTAAAGGCATGCGCTATCACCGCCCGGCTTGAAAATTTTTAATTGTGTTTAATTAATTATAATTGCATGCTTGCATCTTTATGTGTGAACAGAAGTCAAAGAACAACTTGCCGAAGTTGGGTCTCCCCTTCCATCATGTGGGTTACAGTGATTTAACTCAGCAAGATTGGTGGCAAATGTCTTTACCCCTTGATCCGTCTTGCTGGTCCCTAAATGTGCAGTTTTGATTCTTCTTTCCTGCTCTTTTCACACATGCACATATAGTGTAGCAACCATGTGAGAACACAGCTTTGGTCTAAACCTGGACCAGTCACTGGTCAGCCGGGTGATTTTGAGCAGTGTATTCTTCTGTTGAATTTGCTTAATTGAAAAATAAAAAATATTAATAGTAACTGCCTCTTAACACTGTCATAGAATTAAATGTTATAATACTTTTAAGTACCTAAGATCTGTGGGAAATAGCAAGCCCTAGATAAAATGTTAACTATGATTATATATCAAATGCATATATAGAGTTCACGTACACAGACATATACACACACACATTGAATGTCTAGACAATAACTGTGAAGATATTATTGTTGCTATTGCTGTAGTTTTTTGACAGTGATGGGATAAAATTCAAACCTTGACCATGCTTATCACGCTTTCTGCAGATGAGTTACATCAGTAGCTCATAATTCAGCATATTTGGGTAAGTTGTGTACTTATAAGTTTTCCATGATAGGTTATAGATGTGTGTATGTGTGTAATGTATGCACATGTGATTTAGTGGACATATATGATCATGAAGGCTGGAGGAGGATTATTTTCCAACTTGTTTCTCTGAGACAGGGTCTCTCAGCCCAGGGCAGGGCTAGGCTGGTGGCTGGCTAACCCCAACAATCTTCGCGGGTCTGCCTCACAGTGCTGAGGAGACAGAGCCATGTGAAATCACCCCTGAGCTTTTCTATGCGTGCCTAGATCTGAACTTAGGTCCTCATGGCTGAGAAGCAAATGTTTTATCAACTGAGCCATCTCTCCAACCTTAGTCACAGGTCCTTGGAAATGAAACCCTTGCTCATTGATCTTCACCTCTTCAGTCAACTGCCAGGAGAGATGCTACTAACTGTCCAGGAAGCACCAGTCTTCTACAGAGTGCTAGTCCACATCCTTAACCCACACAACTGCCGTTGAAAGTGACCCTGACAAGTTCTTAGCCCGCAATTGCTCATACAGTCTGTAACAAGCAAATCAAACTTTTATTACTTTCTAGTAGAAACGTGAATTGAAGGATTGAGCTGCTATCTCAAAACACACAATGCAAAACAATAAAAGCATGTATTCCTTCAGAAATTCAAGGAAGGAAGACATAACACTGTGAAATACCACTATTGGCTGAGATTAGCCTTAAATGAAGGGAATTTCTAGGAATTTTCTGTAATATTTAGAAGCTGCAGACATTTAAAGAGATAGAAGCATTAATTAGCTTAAATCCTCGTATGTGCCAATAGTCACTCAGGATCAGACAACTTCTGTGCTCAGAGTTTAATCTTAAGGGGACAGTGGGGCTGCTGTAAGATTCCTCAAGATGGGATTTCTTTTTTCTCATTAAACTTGTTTTAATGGGTCTCAAAATTCTGTGACAGATTTTTGGTCAAGTTGTTTCCATTAAAAAGTACTGATTTTGAAAACTAATAACTTAAAACTGCCACACACACACAAAAAAAATGGTCCACAAAACATTCTCCTTTCCTTCTGAAGGTTTTACGATGCATTGTTATCATTAACCAGTCTTTTACTATTAAACTTAAATGGCCAATTGAGACAAACAGTTCTGAGACCATTCTTCCACCACTGATTAAGACTGGGGTGGCAGGTGTTAGGGATAATATTCATTTAGCCTTCTGAGCTTTCTGGGTAGACTTGGTGACCTTGCCAGCTCCAGCAGCCTTCTTGTCCACAGCTTTGATGACACCCACAGCAACTGTCTGCCTCATGTCACGAACAGCAAAAGAACCCTGCGGAGGATAGTCAGAGAAGCTCTCGACACACATGGGCTTGCCGGGAACCATATCAACAATGGCTGCATCACCAGACTTCAAGAATTTCGGGCCATCTTCCAGCTTCTTGCCAGAACGACGATCAATCTTTTCTTTAAGCTCAGCAAACTTGCATGCTATGTGAGCTGTGTGACAATCTAGTACAGGAGCATAGCCAGCACTAATTTGGCCTGGGTGGTTCAGGATAATTACCTGAGCAGTGAAGCCAGCAGCTTCCATTGGTGGGTCATTTTTGCTGTCACCAGCAACGTTGCCACGTCTAACATCTTTGACAGACACGTTCTTCACATTGAAGCCCACGTTGTCCCCAGGAAGAGCTTCACTCAAAGCTTCATGGTGCATTTCAACAGACTTTACTTCTGTTGTCACATTGACTGGAGCAAAGGTCACCACCATGCCAGGTTTTAAAACACCGGTCTCCACTCGGCCCACAGGGACAGTCCCAATACCACCAATTTTATAGACATCCTGGAGGGGCAGTCGCAGAGGCTTGCCAGTTGGACGAGTTGGTGGCAGGATACAATCCAAAGCTTCCAACAGGGTGGTTCCACTGGAACTACCATCTTTGCGAGTGACTTTCCATCCCTTGAACCAAGGCATATTAGCACTTGGCTCCAGCATGTTGTCACCATTCCAACCACAAATGCTACTGTGTTAGGGTTGTAGCCAATTTTCTTAATGTAGGTGCTGACTTCCTTAACAATTTCCTCCTATCTCTTCTGGCTGTAGGGTGGCTCGGTGGAATCCATTTTGTTGACACCAACAATTAGCTGTTTCACACCCAGGGTGTAAGCCAGAAGTGCATGCTCACAGGTCTGCCCATTCTTGGAAATACCAGCTTCGAATTCACCAACAGCAGCAGCAACAATCAGGACAGCACAGTCAGCCTGTGATGTGCCTGTAATCATGTTTTTGATGAAGTCTCTGTGTCCTGGGGCATCAATGATAGTAACATAGTACTTGCTGGTCTCAAACTTCCACAGGGAGATGTCAATAGTGATACCACGCTCACGCTCAGCTTTCAGTTTGTCCAAGACCCAGGCATACTTGAAGGAGCCTTTTCCCATCTCGGCAGCCTCCTTCTCAAACTTCTCGATGGTTCGTTTGTCGATTCCACCACACTTGTAGATCAGGTGGCCGGATGTAGTGGACTTGCCGGAATCAACGTGTCCAATGAGGACGATGTTGATGTGAGTCTTTTCCTTTCCCATTTTGGCTTTGAATTAGCGGTGGTTTTCACAACACCTGCGTTCTGACGGCAAACCCGTTGCGATAAAGCTCAAGATGGGATTTTTAACCCAGGAGCATGTTTAAATCAGGGAAGATGATGAAGGCTCTTGACGTCTGGTATTACAATGCCACCTTGGTGGCTTCTGAGAGCTATGAGTAGGAAGCTGCTCCTTCTCAACACCTGTCAGTTGCAGTCTTTGCCCTTCGATGCATGAGCCTGACGCTTTTGTGTCTGTCCTGAGCCTCCAGTGCAATGACTTGTGATGCTTCCTCTCAGTACAAAGAGAAAACACACACCGTGATTCTAGCATACACACATGGTACTAGGTAGCCTTCCTATTGTCTCCATGTGGTGCTAGCTAGCCCCGTGTGCTGGAGAAGCTTCCTCCCAAACCGTTCACCAACCAGGAACTTGAGCTTTGCCGAAGTAATCAGTTTTGCAAATTTTGGCAGTATTGACATTTTAAGAAAGAGGAATAAATTCCAATAATTCAAATGAGGTTATTGAGTGAAAGTGTTGGGATTAGCACAAAGCTTTGTGGAAGTAAAGTGCTTAGAGGAGCTGTAGAGACTCTGTAGAATGGAGGGTTTAGGGGACATTGTCCCTTTAAAGAGAGAGTAAGTATACCCAGTGTGAAGCCCACAGCCACACAGCCATCTCCATTGTTTTTTGTTTTGTTTTGTTTTGTTTGGTTGGGTTTTTTTTGACAGGGGTTCTCTGTAGCTTTGGAGCCTGTCCTGGAACTAGCTCTTGTAGACCAGGCTGGCCTTGAACTTACAGAGATCCGCCTGCCTCTGCCTCCCGAGTGCTGAGATTAAAGGTGTGTACCACCACCATCCAGCCCATCTCCATTTTCAAACACAGAGGTAGAACACTGCTTCCACTCAGGCAAGAGAAGCTTGACTGTTCAGCTTCCCGCCATGCCCATGAATTCCCTTTACCTTCTCCCTTTCATCTTCTTTCTTTCTTGTTTGCCTTGCTAAGAAAGTTTCCCATATTTTCTAATTCCCCTCATTATTAAGACCTCCTTGAACAATTTGTTCTATTTCTTTATATCTTCCTCTATATGAACCCATGTGAGCCATCATGTTCCTTCATAAGAACGAATCTTTCAACAGCAAAATGTGCAGTTAGGAATCCATTAAGAAGCTCAAATTAGGTAATTTTGAAGAACTCTGTGTCTATCCAGCATTGTGAGGTGAGTAGAAGAAATTAATTAATAACACAGTCTTCCTTGGACTTATTAAGTTTATATCTTATTTAGTATTTTTGACTGAAATTATTATACTTTGCTCCTTTAGTTTTGCCAGTAACAGAATATTCTCCTCCTAGGACTGGTTACACATAAGATGCCATGGGAACAAGAGCTCTTGTGCTGTTTAATTACTGTGGGCCTAGCATCTTTTCTCTTCACCTCTATCTTCTTTCAATCATAACCTTGAACGCATTGTGACTCCTACTGTGTTAGTTCCCCCCCCCCCCCAATTATCGGTGTTTGATGCAAGTGACATAAGAGTGTTGTTTTCATTTGCAGTTTTAGGAATTTTTTGTTTGATGGATTGTACATCATGAATAATTAAACAGTGTTGGCTTCTAAATGTCACAAGAAATACAGTATCCAGGAGAGTAACACCCAGTTCTCAAAGGGTAGATTGAGTCTATCATATATAAAACTTACATTTAAGTATGAGGATTTATTTATATAATGAGAAGTAAAAATTATCTATTTTTTGTTGACTCTTGATGTTCTCATGCTAATATAAAATGAAAGATGATCTCATCTGTCCCCTCCACTTCCCCTTAACTTCTACCATCTTCCTTCAGCATGCCACCCTCCCACCTTCGTGTGCTTTGTGTGGATAGCGGGGGAGCCACCCATTGCATCACAGAAAACCTACCATGTATAGGAAACTTTAAAAAGGAATGATTCTTCTAGTTTATTCTTCTAGTTTTTGCTCTTATCCGCCTTCAGTAGCGTTTTAGTAAGGGATGCGGTCTGGAAACCATTTACTTGATATCTGTGCAACACTTCTGCTGCCTGGGTTTAGGTAGGATCTGTGTAGGTGACCACAGTTGCTGTGAGTCTATGATAATCACGCCATGTCCAGGAGACACTGTTTCATGCCGTTCCTCCCCATTTCCTGGCTCCGATATTCTTTCTACCTCCTCTTCCAGGATATTCCTTGAACTTTGGTGGTGGTGAGATCGATGTAGATGTTCCCCCTTAGGGTTGAACATCCAGTATCTTGTCCTCAGCACATTAACTAGTTATGAATCTCTTCAAATGACTGCTGTCCGCTACAAAGGGAAGCTTTTGGGTAAAGGTTGAGAGCAGTACATGTTTGCAGTCTGAAAAGAAATATCAAAAAGGCAACGTGACGGCAGAGTTTCTGGTAGGACAGTGTAGGTAAGCTAACGGTGGGACTGTTGGAAAGGTTATTTGGCTTTGAAAGACCTTCAGATGAAGGTATCCTAGAAAAGGTAAATATCATAGTCTAGATGCTACAAAGAGTTGGAGAGTCTGTAGCCGTTGTGAACTGCATACCGAACTGTCGCTGATCTCTTCTAAAACAATATGGCAACACTACAGAGGAGACAATGTTCCCTCCTCTGCTAAATTCTTGGCCCATGGACTAAGTGTGTGGATGGAATTTCCATCCACACAGAAGGGACAGTTTGCAAAGAAATGTCTGGGTTGAAGGTGAGTTCTTTAGCTACCAACTGCAAACAGCAGAGGAACCTAGGGATAGTACATGTTAGTGAAGTATTGCTGGGTGAGAGATGTGGGCCTCGAGCGCCAGGACTGCCAGGGTCTAGGTCAGGCTTGCTTCCAGAAGGTGGCAGCTGTCCTTCCAGTTCTCCCACGCCCGCTGTCAGTCTCTGGGTGGAGGTACTAAGTAATAAATAAGATGTTCAGGGCGTTAGGAAACAATCTTTAGCCTGCTCTTTTTATTTTTCCTTTTAGTGAAGATAGATTTTTTTTCTCATATACGATATCTTGAGTGCAGCCTGTTTCTTCTACTCCTCCCAGCTCTTCCCACATCCCTTCCCATCTGGATCCATCCCCTTCTTTCCTTCTAGTGTTCATTTTCCAAGAATATGATCTTGCAAGAAATAACTAAAGTCAGCTTCTCGGCATCTTATCACTGGTCTGGAGGACCAGCCTGCTGTGTGCGCTCCAGCTGCTGGGATGCCAGAGGGCTAATAACACAGCGTTCTCTTTAATGAGGCAGCAGATTTCCTACCTCAGAAAATTAAGAATGTCACTCTCTGCAGTAATTTGGCAGAGGGTTGCCTTCCTCTTATGAAGTGGCTTCTAGTACCAGTAGAATGAGTGTCACTGTTAGCCTCAGACCTAGGGCCACCTGGACATAAAATATATTGATGGCCCAGCCTAGGTCTCAGGTGAATGTTAGTGTATTGTGTGTAATTTTTCTTGTCATCTTTCCTGTATTTACACTTTTAAAATCCATCTTCCAAATTCAAGCTTGTTTTTATTTGGCGGTTTTAACTAGCCTGAGGTTAGATCATAAAAAAAGAAAAAATATATTAAAATTGGCTTCCATATATTTGAAAACAATAAAATTGAATCCACAAATGACACTGTAATTTGCACATTGGAAAATTGCCACTTATTTCAAGCAATTTGTCACCAGACCAAAAGAACAACTCTCCAGTTTGCATTCTTAAAATGTTTTATCTGTATATGTGTACATATAAGGAGATATGTAAGTATAGATTACACAGAAATATGTAGCATTTAAATGAAATGTTCAGAATTATTTATGAGAAGAGAAAAAAACTAGAAGCCACTTCCTTGATGTGAGATTAGTCTGGTGTACAATTCAGTCAATACATTGAATTACTTAACATCTAACCAATCAGCTCACTTACATTTCAGGAATATGTGTAATGTTATTATTATTTTCATTTTTAGAGAGGCAACTAAATTTAGGAGTTAAAATCAGTTTGCCAAAAGTAAAGCATCATGTATTATGTCTAATTTTTGCTTGCCTGTCTAACTACTTATTATGACAGACTTCATGGGAGTAAATAGTTCATCTTGTCCCCATATGAGTCCCCAGATCTTAATGATAAATGATACATGGTAGGAGCTCAATAATTATTTATGACATTAGTTATCGAATGATAGATTTTCATAGCCTTAGCAATTACTGTTATCAGCCCTCAAGTGTGCGATTTATCATTATTACTAAGCATTGTATTCTTTTTTTTTTTTTTTGAGCCAAAGCACTTTATTCAGGGACTTGGAGAAAGGCTCGAGAGGGCCACTATGTCTGCTCTCCTCCACTGGGCAGATCATTGAGGTCTGCCCATTTCTAAGAGCTAAGCATTGCATTCTTAGTAATATTTGTAGAATGATTTTCAATTGATGTAAATACTTTAATGCTTGCATTTGAGACAGTCTGTAGGAAAGAAGTGCTACCTGCTTCTGGAGCTCAGTTAATTGGATCTAGTTGTTAGTGAGACAAGTGCTGCTCTTTAGGGGACGTGTTCAGACCTGCTAATGGGGTACAAGGCAAGATGGGAGCCATTTTCTTCACTGAGAAATGTGTAGCGTTGACATGATATTATGATATTTTATGACTGTAGTTCCCTGCCTCCAGTGTCTTATAAATATTGATTACTTGAGAGCAGAGTGAGATAAACTAGAGAGGTACCTAAGGAGAACGCCAAGAAGACAACTAAAACCCTTGTGGCCTGAAGACATAATTCAACTCAGAAGTAAGCTGTCACTTCTGTGAGACTGGCAAAGCACAGACTGTGGTTTAGAGATGGGCCTACTGCTAGAAATAGGACAGGATTCTAGGGAGGTATTTCCAAAAAGTCAAGAAAATTGCAACAAGATACATCAAAATTATTTTCTTGCTATTGACATTTACCCGGAGGGCAGATTTGAGTAGGTTCCATGTTATAGCTCTTAGAAAATGAACAGTTAGGCAATGTAAATATGTGCATATTTATAATATATTCATTATTTATTTAAAAAAGTACCTAAAAATTCTGTTTATGGTATGTGAGCCTACTTAACATGAAAGGTTTTGATTTCAGAGGCTTAAGAGAATCTGGAGCAAATTGAGAACTGTATATTGAGTGATTTCCCAGGTGATGTAAGGGAGACCATATGAATAAGAAGATCCAGAGGAGACAAATCTCTTGGTGGTAAACCAAAGGGTGTTCATTCTACCCATTGGTAAAGTGACAAGGTTTCATTCTGAGGTCTCATTCTGCCATCTTATGGAGAGTAGATGAATGAGCTTTACCAAAGGTTCAAGGTAGTGTTTTGATATGTTTTAAAAATTCAAACATTTATTTGAGTGTAAGTGGTAGATTTCCAATCGTGATTAGGACTTGGTGAAAGACAGAAGAATCTACAGTGTTAGGTAAATCAACAAGCTGTTGGGAAACTTTGAAAGGATAGTGATAGCCTTGCCTCAGGTGAGAAAGAGGAGAGGAAGACCATGTCATGAGAGAATGACTGACTCATGCTCTTAGTTCTTCACACTGAATAATCTACAATATGTTAGTGATGAGATTCATCAACAAGTTGATATTACATTTATTTCAGGAAAGAAATCTAGATTCCAGTTATGGACATCATCTTTACAAACACAGTGTAAATAAGAGTCAGCGTGATTAATGTGAACATAGTAATGTAGCATAAGTATGTTTTATTTTCTTCTAGGTAGCAGGTAAAAACATAGAAAATGACATAAGTTATTAATGAAGCCCCAAGTGTTGATAAAATTTAAGATATAGGCATATCAACAAGCTTCTGTTAGATTCCGAAGTGAAAGGTACGAGAGAAAAACCAAAGGGAATAGGAGAGAGGAAGCCAGTGGGTGAGAGAAGAGAGGAAGCCAGTGGGGAGAGAAGAGAGGAAGTTGGTGGGTGAGCAGGTTTTGAGGAACTCCTACTCTGAGTGTCACATGGTAGAAATGGGGCAAGCAAGGCAAAGATGGAAAGCAGATGTTACACTTGAAAAGGCAGCATTATCTGTTTGACTACTGCATGAGGCATTTCAACAGAATAATTATAACTGAACCAGCTGAGTAACTGGAGGAAATGAGTTCAAACTCTCCTTTTAACATTCTTGTAAAAGGAGCAGACAGAGGGGGAGATAAATAGAACAGGATGGGCCAGGGAGGATTTTGTGTTTCTTGAAAATCAAAATGTCTGTGTTTTCAGGCAGTGGTAACGTGCTTCACAGGCAGGCTTAATTTGGAGACAATAAAGAAGGTCCTGATGAATGGCATGATTTGGCTACTGTGGGAGTAAGATCCAGAATTCAGGAGGACATCGTCCATCCTTGAGCAATGGGGAAGAAGGGAGCAAGAAAGTAACACAGCATGGCTTTTACTATCCTTTCCTCTCCCTAACTGTGTTACATTCTTGAAGGAATTCAAGTTCACGTATACTGTACACCCTAAAACCCAAATCCCAGAAGCAAAAAAGGAGGTTCTTTCTTTTTCTTAAGCTTTAGTAGTTTAATGGCTCAAACATGGAGCCTTAGAACTAGACCGAAAAGATGAAAGACACCTCAGTTGTGAAATCTAGGACCCTCTGCAGACATGTTTCATTGTGATGCGAGAAGGAGTTACAGCGAGAGGACCAGATTCCACTCTTCTCTCATTTCTGCCTCAGAGAAGTGATTTTCCCTCCAGTGTCAGTTCCGAGAGGCCCTCTGCATTGTCTTCTCCAGTCGTGCGTCTGTATCAGCATCACAGGCAAGACGAGAACACAGACCCATATTGACAGCCCAATTAGCACCACAGGACAGGGTACAGGAGAACTGGAGGAAGTATCTTGGATAAATGAAAGAATGAATCTTGGTATAATCTGAGAGAGGACTTAAGATCGAAGAGATGAAAACATGAGCGTCTTGTCATTTGCCTTTTTTATTTTGAGTGTGAGGATGAAGAAGAAAACTAAATTGTTGAAATGAGAAAGACTGATGCTTAGCTAGGGACTGCAGACTCATGATTCTCAACTGTCACTGAAGAGGACTGGAAAATAAGCAAACCCAGTGACTCCAAGAGGCGGGCAGTATGTGGAACATTTATCTAGTTGATTGACACTAGAATTGGTTTAGAAGGATTGGGGCATGCCTGTAGGCTGCTCCATGTTGTAAACCTGAGTATGATGACATGATATGATTTTTAGTTTCAGAATCAGGAGAATGTCATCAAAATGATAAAGGAGACAAATGCATGATTTACTTTACAGAAAAGAGATGAAGAATGCTTTTTCCACTTTAAATTGATGCATTTTTAAATAGTGAATAGAGAATGTGAATAAATCAAATTTCCATCCCTAGAATCAAACACATTAGCAGGGTGTTTGTCATGTTAGCGATACTCAGTACACTCACCAATTTAGATTAAACCAATAACAAGAATAAAAAGAAGACTGATGCCCAGATGCCCTCATGGGTCTGCATAGATAGTTCATAGATTCGTAGCAGCTGCTTTCTGTATCTCATTACATCACGGTCCACACTCAAGGATAACAACGGGATTTGGTCTGATTTAATTAGTAGTAAAATTTGTAATTTATCAATGGGGAATGGCTAGATAATTAGGCTAGGTGATAGTTCTTGCTTTTTATTTATTCTTCTCAATTAGTTAATCAGGATTTTTTATATCTAATTTACTAGGATGAATATTGCCTGTGTGTAGCAACTTCATATTGCCTAGACCACAACCAGACTGTACACTGGTTGTTTTATCCTACGAGAAGTAAAATAAGATCATTTGACTATCAAATACTTAGTATTGGATGAGTACAATACACATGCATGCATGTGTGTGTGTGTGCGTGTGATGCACAAGTTTTTAAATTATAATAATTTTTTAAATTAGACTTTCCTCTGGATATGTCACATGTATTAAATTACCAAATCCTTAAAAAATAGATGGATACTGTTATTATTTAGTTTGCAGTATTCTGGTATTTTAGATGATGGAATTAAGGCAGGGGCCAGAGAGATGTCTTGGCAAATGAGAAAGCTTGCTGAGCAAGCATGATAAGTACTATTCAAATTTCCAGCATCCATGTGAAAAGCCAAACATGGTCATATGTCTCTAATGTTAGCGCTGTGGAATGGTTGCTGGGGCTTGGTGGCCACTATTCTAGATCCAGGTTCAGTGAGAGACCCCGTGCCTAGAGACTCGAGCAGAGAGTGGTAGACTAGGACATCTGATGTATTCCTCTGGCTCTTGCATCTTTCCAAGGATGTACCTGCACACGCAGCTTCAGACATTACACCTATGCGCAGCCGCACACACACACACACACACCACTCACACACACAACAGCTGACTTGGGCTGCCAGCCTGCAGTCAGAACCACGGTATGTAAATAAAATCCATGAATGCGGTGATAGCTGAGGAAAAATTCTTATCTAGCTAACGGTTAGACTTTTTTTATGTGAGGGAAAAAGGGAAATACAGCCGCTTTCTGATGGTAACTTCTCTTTGCTTCTTCTTGAAAAAAAATCCTCTCTGAAAAATCTCTCTTGCTCTCTCTTCTCTCTGCAGCCGGTGGTGCCCACTCCCCACCACTCCCCACCACTCCCCTCTCCTGCCTCTGCTCTCTGAGGGCCAAACTCTGGATGATTATAAGTTACATTGTAAGGGCCCCAGCCACTTTCATAACACGTGATAAGTCACTTTGTCTCTCTTAGACCCATGCATGTGGCTCAAAGTTGGTGAGGGTTCCTAGACAGTAAACAGTTGGCTAAACCTTGAGGTTGCCGAGCACATGCGATAAGGTTCATTGCTGCACAGTTATATCTAACGTTGCTTCAACTCTGACCTCGAATCAGCAATAAAAAGCACCTAAGAAAATGACCTCATGTATTTGTCTCTAGGGGCAACCAGATATTGTCTCCAGGGGCAACCAGCCTGTTTTGAATCTGCTCTGAAGTCTAAAGTTAGCTGTTTGTGTAAAAGGCTGTCTTTGTGATTGAGAATCCTATGTCATTCTGAGTAATGTAAAATATTATGTCTATTGATAAGAATTATACAGAGAGTAGAAATCATCTTCAGACCAACCACAGATATATTTGTATTAAGTAGATGGAATACTTTCACGAGATAAATATTATTAAGGAAGGAATGAAGTTCTTAGGAAAGAAAAAGTGACTCAGGAGAGTAATCACAGACAGGAGTGTCTGCTTTCCACAGTCAGTGACTTCACGGCCTTACCATGAAGCTCCCCACCGGGTATCATGAGGCTGATGGGTCAACCTGCTGAATACTAATTGTCACATGCTGTATGCTCCCATGGCAATCTCTTAGCGCATGCACACACACACGCACACACACACACAAAGCCCAGAGAGCTGAAGTTAAACAAACTTGATATGATTCCAGATTAATGACCCCAATGATAGACTACATCAGTCTAACTACTCTATAAACATGTGCTGGCGTAGGGTGGCCGTTCACATAGGACTTCACTATTGCACAGCTGCTAAGGTTGAGTAATGGCGTGCAGTAACTAGGGAAAGGTTTATAGTGTTGGACCAACCACTTTACAACAGCACTCACCACTTTTCTGATTATTCATGTCTTGGAGAAAATGAAAAAGATACTAAATATTGCACATTAAATACTGTGGAACTGATAAAATGACTATTTTTGCTCCATTTCCTTTATCTTTCCTATTAGGATGCTGTGTTAATCTTTTCTTTTATAAATTTTCAATTACATTTTAAGTACATTTTGATACTTGTCTTATCTCATATAACATTAAATTAAGACCATGTTGTTCTACATAGTCTTCAAATAAGATTTGGTTTTGGATACAACATTTTCAAATAGATTTATCTTAATACAATAAATGCCTTTTGTTTCTGGATATTGTGTGTCTCCCAGTATTTTTTTTTGTGAAAAGTTATGCAGTGATAATTTCAAAGACATAAATCTTGAAAAAATTAGTCTCACACTTAAATGTTGAGTTGTTCACTTAAAACATGTGGAGAGTTTTTAAGACTCTCTGAAGGACACTTCCGAATTGCATTCCAGGAATACGATGGCAGCAGTTTATATTCTCAGCTACAGCGTGTGAAGATACGGTCTCGTCACACACTAATTAGCATGAGTATTTTAGTTTAAGCAGTTTTGGCATTTTGAATCATGAAAAATTACATTTCATTGGTGCATGCTTTCAACTATTTGATATTAAGAAGAAGCTATGTTTGTTGGTGGGTTTTGTTTCTTTAATGAATTGCTGGAGTTTTTTTTTATCTTCTTTTTATGAATTAACTGGTAAAGAATTCATTCCTCCCTACTTTCTTCTAAATTACCATTGCTTCCCCAGTTTGGGATATTTGACTACATTTCATTAATACAAACTGATCAAATGGTCCTATGTGTACTATTTTGAAAATGTTGATTACCTGTGTGGAAGCATCTCCCTCATTGTCCAGTCATAGCTATCCGTATGTGTTCATGACTTATCTGTTATTAATCTCGATATCTCTAAATTCCCTTTTATCACACTTAAGGAAGACTCTAACAGTTCTTTCTAAAATAAGTTTGGAATTGTGAGGCATTAAATTAAACATATTGACTATATCCACCTTGTTCTATGTCTTTGGCCTTGAATACTCTTAGATTCCCATATCAGCTCACCCCCATTGCCATGCCCCCAATACACTAACACAAGTTTCCAGTTGCAGCGAATTATAGGAATAGTTCACAAATATCTCAAAATACCACATAGCTATTTCAATTAATCTTGGTTGAATCCTTCCTTTGGTATTTTGAATGTTATATATTGGTTCTTGAATGTGTCTGTTCTAGGTTATTTCAGATACAGTGGTGAAGAAATATGATTGTAGCTGGGTGAAGTGAGGCAGAGAGTCTCACCCCAAACCAGGAGAACAGAAAGCACAATGAGATCATTAATTGTACACTATGAAACCACAGGTAGGCAATGCCTTCTTTTTGTTTTGTTTTGTTTTTGAGGCAGAGCTTCTTGGGGTAGCTTTGGAACCTGTCCGGGAACTTGCCCTGTAGACCATGCTGGCCTTGAACTCATGGAGATCCGCCTGTCTCTGCTTCCCTAGTGCTGGGATTAAACACATGCGCAAACACTACTTGGCTTCTTTAATTATTTTTAATAACTATTATGTGGATATAATCTTAAGCCACATTAGGAATTAGGTGCTGAAGAAATATTTTTGGAAAATTTGGTTTGGTGTCTTGTTGCACACATAGGATTAAGCCTCAGAATTTACCCCTGTATAACTGACCTGTATAAGTCAGTTTGAGTGGCCGACTCCAGTGAAGAAGCCGGTGATTACCATTGCTTCAGTTTGCGCATCTTTGAAATTCCTACTTTACAGTATCTGTGTGCACGGCTTAGGTGCATGAGCTAGGACAAAGACAGTGGCAAAAAAAGGTGGTGATGAGTGTACATCCTTCTGATGTCACCTCCCCGCTGTCTCTGAAAGTCTTGTTCTGCACTCCGGAACACAATTTTGAGAAATTTTAAAGACAGTGGGGAATTGAAATGCATTGCAGGCATGTATTTAATTACCAAAGAATAAAATATTATATTAAAAAGCTTTAAAGAGATTTTAGTTTCCATGTCAGTCCATAAAGGCAATGCCATATTTTCCACCAGATATGCAAAATTACCCTTCCAACCTTTGTGTCCTAAAAGAATTTTCATGAAAGTCAAGCAGCTTACCACTATTGTTACAAACTGAGTAGAATATTATGATTAACACAAAATTTACAATATTAATAGTCTTATTATTTCAAATAAAATGATGATAACTTTCCCTTAAAAACAAAATATATTTAATGACCTCAATTGATTTTTAAAAGCTTCAAACATTTATCCAACTCTCTCTATGCTGTCCAGACTGGTTCTGAACTCCTGGGCTTGAGTGTGCTTTCTATTTCAGGTACCCAAGGAAAAAGAATAAGAAACAAAAATTTATCCAACTTGTAAGTGGGAAACTATTTTTATTATAATTAAATGAGAACGTATACAATACACATCATTTGAAGACAAAGAACTCCTGAAGCCCAGACTAGCTTTGAATTCCGTATGTAGTTGAAGCAAACTGAATTTCCTATCCTCCTGCAGCTACCTCCCAAGTCCTGTGTTTGCAGTCAGGCAACACTACGCCAAACTTCTACAGCACTACTAATAGAACTTAGAGTGTCCACTCCACAAGCACCCTGCAAACTCAGGTTCAACCCTAGTCCCCATATTTACTTCTGAAGCCATTGGAAGCCTATTAAATTCATTTAAGCTATGTCGGTGGATGGGTATACAAGGCCGTGCCTGTCTTCAATTTTACTTGATAGTGTCCACCATAGACTACTTCACGCTAGAATAAATAATTCATGGGAATTATTTCTCTCCATCTCCTCCAAATTTAAATTTTCCGTCATTGAATTTTTTAAAGTACATTTCACATGTTAATGTGTTGGTGCATGCCATAAGCACATGTGTGAAGTCAAAAGACAGTTTGCAAGAGTAGGTTCTCTCCTTGCATGGTGGGTCTCAGGAATTGATCTCAGGCTGCTGTGTGTGGCAGCAGGCACCACTACCCCCTAAGGCATTGCCAGCTCTATTTGTACTATCTCTGATAATGCTGGAGTTGAGCATCTCAATTTAATTGTCTTTTGTTTTCTTTCTACTCTCTGCTTAGGATGATGCTCTTATTGATTTGTCGGAGGGCCCATCTATAAATATTTGGTTAACTTTTGATGTTGCTATGCCCTCTGAACATATGTTCATTCTTTGGAAGGTTTTGTAGTTTTGCTAGTGTGCTATATAAAAATTTTGCTTAAATCTAAAGCAAAAATTTACCAAGACACCATGGCAAATTGAAAAGCTTCACAAAGGAAATAATCGGCGGAACTAACGGGCATCATGGGGGAGGGGTGTGCTGGCAATTTATCTGACAAAATAAATATCAGAATTATGTAAAGTACCCACGCAACTTAGCAAGAAACAGGAAACAACAAAATCATTTGCTCCAAATATCATCAAATGTTCTGAATAGAGGCTTCTCAAAGAAAAATAGCCAACAGGTGTGTGAAAGTACTCAATGTCATTAGCAATAAGGGAAGTAGAAGTTAAACCTATTGTGACATTCCGCCAACCCGATGATCACAAGGGAGTAACTTGTGCTGGTAACCTTGTGTAGAAAAGCCAGTGCTGACACACGGTCAGAGATAATGCCAGTGTTACAGAGCTATGGAAACAGGAAAGTTTCTTCACAAAACTGAACAGAGAACTATTTATTACATGGGCCATTTCTCTCTCTGCTGTGTGTCTGCACAGAAGGTGGTGGCAGCATTCAGAAGACACGCTCGCCTGCCCCCGTTTCTTCACTATTCACAGTGACTGTGCTGTGGACTCCACCTGGTGCTGTGGGTCTCAGTGGATAAACAACAAGGGCACATTTAAGTATTATTCAGCCTGAAACAGCAAATTCTATCATTGTCTGAAAGGTGACTGGAACCGAAATACATCGTGTTATCAAGATTTGCATTGCATGTTCTCTGAAATATGTGTCACCTCAAACAGAAATGAATAGAATGGCAATTACCAGGCACTGGGAAGGATGCTGGAGGGAGGGAGATGTGAGCAGAGGCGGTGCTTGTAAGGAAGTGATCTCTGTTCCTATTTATAGGTAGTGTACTAAAGCACATATAATTTGTTTTACACATTTTAAGATTCTTTATTTTCACTGTTTTCTTTATGGATCTACTGTTGTGTTTTGTTTCAAAAATATTTTAAAAAATGTGAAAATCCAAAACTTTCTTGAATCTCTCCCCAAGGCCAAACAAGTATTTTAGGTAAACAGTTTCAGGGGTTAAATTTTACATAGAGCTTTTTAATTCAGGGGCTGTGGTTTTACTGGCCATTGGAAAGCAAAGATGACTTTGTAACTAGTCTTTCTCTGCCCTGCCAGCTAGCTCCCAAATAATGACACAGAGACTTCTTATTAATGATGAATGTTCAACCAATAGCTTAGGCTTGTTCTCAACTAGCTCTTATCTGTCCCATTTTTGTGTTCAACTCATTCCATGTCTGTATGATATCTCCATCCTTCTTCTTCCCAGCATTCTCTCTGCCCTGAAAATCCTGCCTAGCTATTAGCCATTTAGCTTTTTTAAAAACAATCACAGTGACATATCTTCACACAGTGTAAGGAATATTCTACAGCAGTACTTAGCTTTTGCAATGTAAGTATGCAAATGCTGCAGCAATGTTTGCTCAGTAGGACCTCTATGTCCACTGCTTTTCACATTTCCCAAACATGGAGGTAGATTGCCGAAGTTCTCGTTTTATTTGTACATTGTCTAGTATTTTTTTCGACACTAGGAATTTCTCTAGATTTTAATAATCTGTTACTTGTTGGATATTTTGCTTGCATTTGAATTCCCAGAGAAAATTTTATGAAACATTATATGTATACACAGATGAATGTAGCAACAACTAAGAAAAAAGTAGCCCATGAATTTGAAAGAGCATGGAGAAAGGGAAGGGTATGAAGTGAGGGAAGGGAAGGAGGACATGATGTAATTATATTATGATCTAAAAGTAAGAGATGATGTAATTATATTATGATCTAAGAAATAAAAAAATTAAAATAAATGTAGTTTCAAAAAGAAATAAAGCTACCCAGTATATGAAAAAAATAAAATTTTGTTCAGACTAATAGTCCATTTAGATTAAACTTAGAAAATAATAGTATTCACAGCACACAGAAGCTCAGCCGTTAGATTACAATTATCAGTCTAAGCATTTGGAGAAAGAAGATCTGCAGAGAAGAGTTTCCACGGCTGTTGTTTTCCTCTCTGTGCTCTTGTGTCTCTACATTTGCAGGACTAGGTCCGGCATTGATTTATTTTTGCAGATGGCTGAAGCAGAGCTCTGAGCCGCTGCAGCTCCAGAGCAGACATTACTCAGCTGAAGGCAATGGTGGGAGGGAGGCAAAAGCATATTCTAACGGTCCTTTATTACTTCCCTCCCCCATCCATTGCTGAGCTTTGGTTTTCTAAGTTTCTTATCAAATAATCAAACATTGCCTGATTTGTCCTGGATATTGAAACCAACACGTATTTCATTTAAGTTCAAACAAGTCCTCCTTTCTCTGAATGTTATTAAATTAATATTGCTTTAGAAAAATTCTAACACCTTATGTTAGAAATTGAATTCATTATTTTAACTTGTTTTATTTTCTTTTTAATGCAAAATTTTATACAAGAATACATTTCGTGGTGGACTCATCTTCCCATGTCTTCCTGCCCCTTCTGCTAACCTCTTTTACTGCCCTGAAGATGTTCAAGTCTTGTGGACATGCATGATTTTATGTATTTATAGAAAAGCTACCCACCACAAATAAGAGGACACATGGTACCTGCCTTTCTGAGACTGGCTAAATGCACTTGATGGCTTCTATTTTCCTACAAATGGCATAGCTTCATGTTACAATCCCATCATGCATACATATATACCACCTTTTCTTCTCCTTCTCTCATGTTGAATGCCTGGGCTGGTTCTGCATCCTACACTGTTGGAAATGATCCCTGATTTCCATGTGTCTTTGTGGGATGGTGAGTTGCAGTCTGCTGAAGTCCCAGGAGGGACTGAATATGCTAGATTGATTTTCAGGGTTTTTTTTAATAAAAATAAATATCTATACTGTAACTTGTCTTCTTCTCTGATAAATACATTTAAATTTGTCAACCATCTTCTAAGTAGTGCTATAGAAGTAGCCCAGAAAACATGCATTTTTCTCGTTATCCTTTATAATTTTATTAAATTGTGTTACAACTTATTTAGCTTATAAATAAAGGATATACTTATAAATTTTCAAACCATTAAATGAGAATTCGGGAATTACTATTTTGTTATTTTGATTTACTGCTGTTGAAAGGTGAGTTATATATAATACTAATCTCTAATATTTGCTAAGGCGACCTTTGTGTTCACCTCATAGGGTTTCCGCGTGTACTTTAAATAATATTAATCCACCAATTGCTCTGCGTGGGGTTTTGTGTATATCAATTAGCTATTATTTACTCTCCCCAAGCCTTCCAGATTCTTATGTTCCTTTTATATGTTTTATCCTTCAAATGTCAAGACTCCTGGGTTAAATTTGTCAAACTCAATTTTCCCTTTTGTGGTTTTCCCTTACAGTTGTACTAAGTTTTTTTTTTTTGCACCAATATTTTTAAGGACCATTCAAACAAATTATAAAATCTACCTTGTGTGGTGTTGTTTTTTATTACCATAAATTTTTCTAATTTGATTACAATATTCTTATTTTTTTAATTTGGTACTTGGAGTAAAACCTATTGAATCACTGATGTCAGATAAACGTTCCGTGTCTGTGTTTCTCCCTCTTCTCTTCTGATATTTCCTTTCCCATAAAATGCTTCTGGAACCTGCAAAGCTGCAGCCTTATTTCTGGTCTTCTTTCTTGTTTCTGTTTTTATTGCCTAGATGTCCTCCTAGAACAATACATTTTCTAGACCTTTTCCTGCAGGTGTAGCTTATTTTCAATGGTTCTTGCTTTTAGATAACAGTAACCATTTCTTGAGTTGTAAAATATTAGGACTTCCCTTATTGAGTTTATATTACATGCTGTAGTTTGTACTGAAGTTTTATGCATAGTAAATTTCTTTTATTCCTAAATACATGGCTATGGGATGTTATCAACCTCATTTTCCAAATGAAGAAACCGAATCTCAGCAACATTAAATATCAAGCCCCAGGTCACACAGCTGCGCAGTCACTTGCCCGAGAGTTCGATCCATGCACATTTACGAGATCTGAACCAGAATCTTTGCCTTCTGGGGTATTCCATACTTGGCCTAAGCAATAGTGAGATTCATTTGCACATGCTCCCTGATACAAAGAATATAAAACAGCATCATTTCAATATCTAATAGACAAAAACTGTGTGACAAACTGCACTTTGTGTTTATCAGTGACGACTGCTAATAAAATCCAGGATTAGTTGTTCCCATACTGCTGTTCATGCTTGCCTGTTGAAAATATGTACATGACTTAATGTACGTATGCAATAATATTGTAATAGCTAAGGTTTTTCTTAATGTTTACCATGTGTGAGGCAAAATTTTAAGCACTTAAAACGCACAAGCTCTTTCTATGCTAACAACAACACATGAAAACATTGCCCCATCACTCAAATATTACAAAGATGAAATCAAGGCACAATGAAGCTAAATATTATATGACATCACATGATCATTAAGTGGAAATCTCAGACCAGAACTGCATCCGTGGTGCAGAAGAAGGTTGGCAATCAACCAGTTGGAAAAAAATAAGAAATTTTATGGTATGTAGGGCAAGTAATTTATTTGAAATACACAGGTTATTTCTTTGGCCATTGGAGTTGTACTTTTGATCTTTTCTTGATAATCTCTAAATATTTGTGAATGCTGGAAGAAAACCGTAATTAGCTCCTGAATCTCAGTTCCCAGCTTCAACAACCATAACTGAAGCTATAAACACCTAAAGTTTCTCAGCATGCTGTGTTCCTCTTCATTTTCTACATGGTATTTTTTAGTAAGTAGGAATATTATTTAATAAGGTATGATGCATCATTTTTCCTTATTGACTTGCATTTTAAGGTCTACCCAAGAAACTTTTTGATTACTCTTAAATTCTATAAGTATTAGATATTTCCTTTTACTTTCTATATATCTATCATTTATCTGTTATCTATGATCCACCTACCAATTATCTCTCCTCATCTAACTGTCTCTGTTTAATATATTAATGATTTATGTTTTGCATATATTTAGCTGTTATTTTTATCTGTTTTATGTGTATATTATTATCTATCATTTATATCCCTATCTCTGTCATCTATTTGTCATTTATCTATTTCTCTATGTATCCATATTGTGTATCATATTAATGCCATCCATAGGCCTCCAGTAAAACTTGGAATGCATATGTGCTGATGATTTTCTCTTTATTGTAGGGAGGAATTGCAGCATTGTTTTATGTTTACTGTAGGATTTGGGGCACACTTATACACATCAGGGCAACATTCTTCTTTTCCAAGTATGCTGGGGAAAGTTTCTAAAACGTTGAAGTTTATTAATTCAGATGTCACAAGCACCAAAGGAGGGTATTATAAAAGTCCAAAAACACATAAATATCAAATTAACCTGCTATTTTCCATTGTGATTCATACAGAAAATCACCTGATGGCAAGGTCTGCTCCTCTGCCTGGATTTATTTGCTAGAATCTATGAACTTTCATGGCATCGAAATCATGGAGCTTGTTCTAGTTTGTGAGTATCATCTTTTACTATTAATTTACAATGCTATAAGATATGTAATTACAATGTTCTCCCTTCCCCCTTTCCCAACAAACCCTCCAGCAGATCTCTCTCTTCTTGCTGTCTATCAGTTTCATGGTCTCTCTTTTGCAATTGTTGTTTCTGCTGATGCTGCTGGTAGTGATGATGGTGATAGTGGTAGTTGTTGTGGGGTGTGTGCATGTATGATATATGTTGTATATTATACACACATACAAACATATACACACATACACAAATATACTGGTGTGTGTGCAGTGTGTGTGTATCTCTAAGCACAGAAACACAGTCGGCTCAGTCTCTATAATGTCATGACCATTTGGTATTGTGTAACCAACCGTTTGTTTTGGTCTTCTCTGGGAAATGCTTCTGCTCACACTCTCAGCTTACCATAGCTGTGTGTTTTTCCCTCTACCATCAACTGAGACTAAGTTAGCATTCGTTCTTTGGGTGCCTTTAATCTTATTTTTAAGACAGTCCCTTATGTACTGGGGCTTGCCAACTGGGTCCCAGGAAACTCCCTCTCTGTGGTTCGAAGTCTCCTGGATTATGCATGTGGTCAAGCAACTAAAGCTTATAAAAATCAATCTTGTTTCTGGATATAGAATTCAGGTCCTCAAGCCTTCAAGGGAAACCCTTTACCTCGAGTTATATTATCAGCCCCAAACTATATTTCAGAGGGCAAATTTTGAAAACCAAATATTTTACTTTTTAATTAATTTATTTTTTGTTCTGGAGATTTAGTCTGTAGGTTCTTTGGCTCATTGGTGCATGGCAGGTAGGTTTTGGTTTTGGGGATGTATTATTTATCATACTTTCCTTTGTAACTTTGTTATTTTGATGTCCAATATTTAAAAGATTTGCTTTGTTCAAAGTCAAAAGAATTTCTCTTGTTTTATTTTGTAGGGTTCAGTTTTGATCTTATGCATTTAAATCTTAGCACCACTTATAATATGTTTTCTTGTGCTTCTGTGAGGTACAGGTCATAGACAACATTTTTTTCCCTTGAATATGCAATTAGTCCAGTATAATTTCTTGTAAAGGCCATCTGCTTTCTCATCAAATTTTCTTGTCACTTTTCTTAAAAATCAATTGCCTGAAAAGGTGTCAATCTATCACTGAAGTTGCTTTTGTCTTCCATTGATCTCTGTGTCTCACTTTGTGCTGGTCAGAGACCCTTTTGATTATTGTCTGTATACTAAATCTTAAAATCAGCCACTACAAGTCATTTAATGGGTTTTCAAAACTGGTTCAGGTGTTCAAAGCCCTCTGTATATAGATAATAGATTTCACAGTCTCTTTGACAATGTCTGCAGAGAAAGATGCAATGATTTTATTGGGGTTGCACCTAACCTGCGAATTGATTTCAGAGAGCAGCTGTCTTCTAGCTTGTGGTCATGGCACATTGATTTGTGAACTTTGATCTTGTGTGTCTATACCTGACTTTGATGTGCAGATTTCATTCTTTTATGGATTTTTTAAGATCACCCATTACGTTTAAGTTTACCCCTTAATACTTCACATAATGGAGTTGTCACTATGGATTTTATTTAGTATTGAGTTTGTCACAGGTCTGTGCAGATACAATTTGTATTTCATACTGACTATGCATCTATTTTGTAAGTTTAGAGATGCTGGGGCTGTCCTTTAAATAGATTCCTTTTCTGTTTCTTTATTCAGATAATTGGGTTGACCATGAAGAACACATTCTATCTCTTCCCTTACTTTCTATGTGATTATATTAATTTTCTTACTTTGTTAACTAGGATGTCTGGCATAAAATAAAATGTCCTCAAAGCAGATATTATTGTTTGTTTCTAGAACAAGGAGAAAATATTTATGATACATTTTTTTTGGATAGTTAAGTAGATTGTAAACCCCAGATTTTTTTTTTTTTTGATATTGTTCTGTTACACTCCCTGGATGGTATCAAGCTCACTATTAGCTTCCCAAGTAGTTAGAATTGCAAGTATTATCATTATATTTCATTCTTTTGTTTTATTATAAGGGGCTTACTAACATATGAGTTTATTGTCTTTTACATAGAAAGACATTGACTAGCACTTGTTTACCTGGTTGGCTTGACAGGGTGAGTCCCCATCAATACCCACTTGTTTTCATACAGATTGTCTTGGAAATCTAAAAGATAAAATACAATTATTTTAGTAAAATTCATTTTTTATTGTTTTAAGTCATAGACTTTCTTTTTATAACCATTTCACAGTTTTGAAAATAATATATTGATTGCTGGCTTTCATTTTTATTCATAGTTGTTAATATCATGAATTGCATACCAATTAATTTCAACTATCAAGCCAACCTTGCATTCCTTGTGTGAATCTTGCTTGCTTTGGATGTTGCTGATTTTAATTTAATAGGATTTTCAAAGGATTATGCATCAATATTAATTAAGGCTATTAATTTGAGATATCTATTACTACAATGTCTTATTCTGGTTTATGACAAAGTAAACTTTGTCCCATAATTGTTAAAACTTTTCTATTATCAGAAAATGATTTTATTGGGAATACTTCTTTTTTAGTCTCTGTACTTGTTTAGTAGAATTCATGAATAAAAATATCTTGTTTTAAGATTTTACATTTAGATATTTCTGCTTTCAATTTTTACTTTATAAGTTTTATATTTACTTATTTTAGTGACTTGCTTAATTTTTTAATTCTATATCTTTGGTTTTTCTATTAATACAGGCAAAACCATTTTAACATTTTTATATATTACTGATTTTAATTAATTCTTTTTAACTCCTTGTCTTTTAAAGTCTAAATTAAATTAAAATCCCTTTAACACATTTCCACATTTTGTGGTAACTCCAACCATAAAATTATTTTTTTATTCATAACTGCAAATTTGCAGTGTTATGAATTATAATATAAATATTTGATATTTAGGCATCTGATATGCAAGACAATTGATATGTAATCCCCCAAGGGGGTCAAGACCTACAGGATGGGAGTCACTTGTGTATGGTAATGTTCAAGGTTCTTTGCTAACTTTCCTGTGGATACTTGGAATTTCCAGCACAAGAGAGAGAGGATGTGGGCTGCTTCAGGTTTCTGCACCATGTCTTCCTCCACAATGCTGCTGACTCCACTTTTCCAATATTCACAGTTTGGGTTGCAAACTTCTAGGATAGTCTGGGATGTTGTGCATAGATGAAAATTTGTTCATTAAATATTTCCCCATTTGAAACACATGTGGTTTTATGTGAGTACCAATTACTCCATTTCTCTACACAAAAGATTTTTGTTTTTATAATTATTTTTTTCTGTAGGAAGCCTTATTTTTCTTCTAAGCATGGGTAGATCCATAGAAATCATCTCTCAGGCTGTCATACACTTTTCTTCTGTGTCTATCTCAGGGCCAAATTTATACAAACATATGTACTTTATAACATATATTCACAGAACAAACCAAATACCATATATTTACATTTGCATTATGAAACAGTCACAGACTGATTTGTAAGTCAAGAAAAGTTTCTCTATATCAGTCTTCTCATTTCGAAAATTCTAGGTTGTTAACTGATGAAAATATTTATGAATTTAAAAGCAAAAATTATAAGATCTTACCAATTAAAAATGAATAAAAATAGACAAATAACTAAACAAAGTCTATCAAACATTTAAAACTGGGTTCTACTCACTTACCTAAAGATTTTATAATTTTATGATTTTTTTCATTATTAAGTTTACTTCAATGTTTTTCTTATTTTTTGTTCTATGTATTAACAATTATATTAATAATTGTTTTATTTTTTCCCAAAGGTGTTGCCAATTTTTTTTCTATTTTTAAATTCTTTTCTTTTCAAATTCTTATTTTAGCAACTGTTTTTGTTATAAAGTCCAACCAATTTCATCATTCTTATTAGTGGTTTCAGCGGTTTGATCTATTTCTGAGGGAATGGGAGAAACATATTATGTACCAGGTAATTCTGCATTTCTTTTTTTTTAACTGAATTTCATTGAGCTCTGCAGTTTCTCTGCTTCCCTCTTTGCCTCTCCCCTCCCATTTGACCCTCTCCTAAGGTCCCCATGCTCCCGATCTACTCAGGAGATGGTTCACTTTAAAAGCAATATCAAGAATGTATATTCTGATTTTCAATATTCATATATGATTTTGAAGTTTTGGTCATGAACAGTGGGTTCTTGTCCCTGGAAATTTTTATAGAGACTTTTACGTACATAAATAAATGTTAATGAGATGTGATACCTTCATTTGTGTATGAACCCTTAAATGGCACTATTAAATTGGCTTCAGGTTAGTGCTATAACAAGCTATATATGTAATAGACTTCTCCCAGGAACATGAGGTACTGTATACAGGTTCAGCTAATGGTTCCCTCATGCAGATACAATGTTTCAACATTTGGAAATGTGTGTGTGTGTGTGTGTGTGTGTGTAAGAGAGAGAGAGAGAGAGAGAGAGAGAGAGAGAGAGAGAGAGAGAGAGAGAGAGATTGTATATAGTGTTCAAAATTTCCGATTAAACTAAGGTTGCTCTTTATGTAATCAGTTTCTTTTCTTTGTCTACTATATAATAGGTTTTTTCTAACCTCTGGAAACTTCATATAGAACACTAGGAAAAATAAATAGCAAATGGCATTGTCTGATTAGAATTGATACCTTCTGTTCTATCAATAAGGTGACCTATTTCCCATGTGGCCCTCTGTGAAGGCCATGTCCTTTTGCCAGCAAAACAGGAAGGTGACAGAAAGCTAAGAACTTGGAAATTCTGTGGAGTCACCAGCAGACAAGAAATAAATTATTCACCAACACGTAGGTCTCTAGGCAGGCAGTTGTAGGCAGGCCCTCCAACGCAAGCTAGCAAACAGGTCTACAGACAAACACATGTAGGCATGCTGACAAAGCCTCCAGTTCAGGCTAAAGCCCCTCATCTCAAGGCTGTAAGTATGCAGAATCACACAAAAATAGTGCTCTACCAAAAATAGTGTTGTAACAGATTACATCACTATTTCCTTGGGGGTTCCCTGGACATCTGGTATCAGCTAAGTTGTGCTGACTCATACGCCCCCATGTCTGGTGTCAGCCATGTTTTAGCTGAGTCATACTGGATGTCTGCATCAGTATATGTATATATATATATATATATATATATATATATATATATATATATATATGTATATATAAATAATCTGGCTCTTATAGCCTTCCGTTCTCAACACCTTCATAATGTGGGGGCTGGTTCCATGTTTAAATATTTAGAAAAAGTGTGGTCATCATTGCCACAGAAGCTAAAATATGCTTCCAGATTTTGGTTACTGATTGTGCTTGAATTGTTGCTTATTGTGAAACAAACTTAAGCTTAATTACATATTAATTATAATATAATTAATAACTATCTATAAAAATATAAATACATTAAAATCATTTTATATTATACAATTTATAGATGCACAAAAATATCTTATTTGTTCCTCATCCTTAACATGAAGTATATATGTACTAATGTATATATATTTATATACACACACATAGATATATATATTAACCTTACTTAACAAATAAGCTGGGAAGACATCAGAGGACTAACGTGAGATATCACAGTATACTGAACCTCATGTCCAATGTCTTGGATACTTAGGATTTTTGTGAAGCTCTCTAGAGTAAATACACAAGAATTAAGCAACATGACAACGAATAAATTCATTAGCAAATGTTTGCTGAGTGCCTACTCTGTACAGTGCAGTGTAGGAACCTCATTTTCTTGGTGCTTAGCAGCGTTTTCTAAAGCCTTGGATGGTTTATAGTTGCATTTTCATCATTATAAAGGCATGACCCTCTTCTGGGCTTCCAGCCAAGCACTGAACAGCATGAGATAATGCACAGAGGCTTCTTGTTGTCATCTGATAATTTATAAAAATGAAGTTGTTCATGAGAACGATTTCTATAAATATGTTTTCTGTAAAACATTTTACTTTGGGAATTAAACCATTTGTGTTCCTGTATTTTAAGACTGTTGATGATTTGGGATCATGGGAGCATCCTGGGACCTGACATTCCTAGTGCCTGCAGTTTTCCCCGGGACATCATGGGACCTGACATTCCTAGTGCCTGTGGTTTTCCCCGGGAGCTCTTGTCACTTTGCAGGAACAGTATTATCTTTTTGAGGCCACCTGGGGATAAGTTATTAATTTGTTAGTTTACCAGTTTCTAATTATCCTGAATGACTTAATGCTGTTTCCTAGGTGCTATGGGATGCAGCACTGTAAATCTGATTCTCGTTGGTAATTCTCATCTTTTATGAGAAACTCAGGGAGAGTGTCTAGATGGGAACCCCAACTGAGATTCTTCTCTCTTTTCCTCATTATACTCCATTCACCGCCCTTCCTTTCTTTTGTGTTAGAAATAGAAGAAATAACACACATGAATTACTGGCTGCAAACGGAAAAATGGCAACATCAAAGATGTGGTAATTAGGAGGTCTATAATGGCACACATGTGTCACAAACTGCCAATTAATCTTGATGATGAGAAACAATCAATTCAGTCACCACTGCTTCTTCCTTTCAGCAGATCCAGGCAAACATCCGTGGTCTCTGCGCTCTGCTTGTATTTTCTTAGTCTCCCCAGTGCACATCTTTTCCCTGCTCGTGAGGGTGTTTTTCGGTAGATGGTGAAGAATGCTGTTTCTAGTTTTGAGTGTGAACCATACACTTGCTATTTGTTCGTGATACACAACATATGTATGAAACATTTGCTTGATCCATGTGGAATAGAGTATCTTCTAAGACCTCTCAGCTGATAGCTCATATTTAAGCTTGAGCATCCCTAGAAATCATTAATGTCTTTATTTCTCTTGCATCAACTTTACTTCAGTTATTTTTTTTACCAACCAATAATTTAAAATATGATCTTACAAGAACAAAACTACAGTAGCCAGGTGAGTTCCCATGATTTATGTGCTCTGTAGTGTGAGGATGCTCAAACTCTTAGCTTCTCACTTGACATTTACATTGTCCAGCTGTCACACAGGTTTTATAGAGGCCTCTCTGGGAAGAAACAAGTTTTCCACTTTCTCATTCTCTATTTTTCCTTCTACCCACCTTCTAGAACTTCAGAAGTATGTTACTCACACAATGACTCAATTGCATCAAAACTTCCCTTTCTCTCTCAGTAAATGATGGCCCTTTTCAACCACTGCTTTTAGAAAACAGAGAAGCAACTTCATCACCAAACTCTTGTCGCTTGATAATATGGTATCTTACCACAGTGCTAACAGACACATAAACCACGTCATGACAAGTTCAGCTTAATTAAAATATTGATGAGTAGGCCTGCTTATTGCAGAATTTTAGAATTTTTTTGTTCATTTAATGAATTAAAACTTTACCCTAGGAAAGTGCTTTCTTTTTGACCAGGTTGGCAATGAATCCATTTCACAAAATCATAAAGAATCCTGAAGTTTCCTGTTTTGTTTTTAAATACTAAGTCATTGATTGAGTGTTGAGAAAAAATTCTTTAAGGAAGTGTGCTCAATATTTTTATGTCAATTTGAAAGAAGATAAAGCTGTCTGAGAGGAGGAATCCTCACTTAAGAAAGCCCCTCCCTAAGGTTAGACTGTCAACAGCTTGTAGGGCATTTTATTCATTAGTGATTGGTTGAGGAGGACCCGTCTCATTGTGGGTGGGGCCATTCCTGGCCTTGTGACTCTGGGTTCTATTAGAAAATGGGTTGATCAAGTCCTGAAGAACAAGCCAGTAAAAAGCACCCTTCCCTGGCCTCTGCTCTGTTCTCCATGTTTGTGCGCTGTTGGGTTTCTGTTCTGAATCTTTTCAATCCTGGACTAAAATGCAGAAGTGTAAACCAAATCAACCCTTCCTCCCCCAAAGTTGCCTTTGGTGATGGTGGTACACCACAGCCATACAAACCCTCATTGGAGAAAGAAGACTGTAGTTTCTCTAGCAAGGGTCTCAGTGAAAAGGGTCCTACAGCCAAACTCAAAACTTGGGTTTTCCAAACGCTCTGTGCTGCCAGCGAAACATTCCTTTTCATCACAAGCCCTTCTCGCCTGAGGCTAAAGCCGAGACATTGAAGTCACACTGAGCCCTACAGCATGTGTAATTTCATATTGCTTAACAGAAAACTAATTCTTTTATATTACCTTTTTCACTTCTACTATAGGGGATTAAACACACTTATTCTGATGAGGAGAAAAAATGGTTAAGGCTCACTGTGTCGTGGGTCACAAGAAACTGAGCTTCTGAATGAACGATGTCTGCAGAGGCATCACCACATTGCGATACTGAGAGTAGAGGAGCTGTGTGAGCACCCTTGGACGGTTGGCAAGGGACAACTGAATTCACCCAGATGAAAGAAAAATGCAAGGACCCAGGTAGCCAGGCCTTGGTTTTTCTTTATACAACAGTTTTCACTTCTTATGGTCAGTAATTTTTAAGTAGTGTAGTGTTTTCCATAATTATTGAGAACAATATTATGTTTAATATGTTCATATAATACATAGGTATCGAATCAAGGTAATTAGCTTTATATCTGATAATCCCTTTATGTTCAGAGATCTTAAATTAACTTCTAGTTTTTCACAAAATATACAATGGGCTATTACCAACTAAAATCTCAGCTCTGTGCTGCAGATCTAAATTTAAACTGATTCCTCATGCCTTTATTTTATACCTGCCCCACTTCCTATTTCTCCTCTTCTTCCCTCTTTCTAGTCTTTCGTGATGAGTGTTCTGATCTTCTCTGCTTTGAGACCATGTTCTCCATTCCCACATTTCAGAGACAGCACAAGATTCGTCTTCCTGTTTCTACTTTATTTTAAGAAAAGGAAGTTCATCTTTCTAACACCATTCTTTCTGTCTGAAGTTTAAGGATATTAATCTTTTTATACAAGAATATAACATTCCTTTTTGAATACAGACCACATTTTCTTTAATGCCTTCATTCATTAATGAATAACTATGTCAATTCTTTATTTTGGCTACAGTGGATAGTGATTTAGAAGCGTGAAAAAGCAGAACTATGTTTTATGAGATGATTTTATTTCCTTTGGAATTGCAGAGATATGAAAACCATGTGACTTTTTGAAGAACATTCATATTGTTTTTTTTTTTAGTGGTTCAGTTGTTTACATTTACACTGACATTGTTCAAGAATTCCCATTTCTCTATCCTTGCTAGCAATTTTATTTAGGAACTCTCAGATAGCATCTGCTCTGACAGGGGCAACGAGGTGCCTCATTTTGGTTTCAACTGAGCCCTCTCTGGTCGCTACTCATGTGGAGCATTTGTCTTGTGCTTTCCTTTATTTTACTGGAATTTTTCCTAAGTGTTTGTCTTCTTGCTTTCCTAAGAACGTATTGCTTAAATATTTCTTTCTACAGTCTACAGTGAATTCATCCTGACCCTAAGAACTGCATCCTCTTATTGAAGGTCTGCTTTTCCTGGGATGTGCCAAATTCCACAGAGGAAAGCAAATGGCATTGCAGCAGCATATCCAGAATGGATTGCTGGCTCTTTTGTTCACATCATTGTGTGACTGTGGGTAATTTATTCAGCCATAGCTCAGTTTACTCAGCTATAACAGAGGGCATCAATGCTCCTTCATGCTGCCCCATTGATTAAAGGAAATAGTAGGTATCCATTGAGAGGTACATATCAGGTGACTAATAAACAACAAGGATAGAATTAGTGTGTTGTAAAATCCTGTCTTCAGGACAACTAGAAGGCTAGTGTGTTTGCCAATACGAAAGATCTGCTTTAGTGCTCTTTTGTCTGCTTTTAGTGGCTCACACATCACTACTGGAAGAGTATTTGTTAGCCGCAGTTCTATTTTGCCTTGGCCCTTTTTTCCTTATTTTTGTATTTTCGGTCACAGCATTTAGTTTTATGGTCAGCACTTTTTTCGTTATATGTATATACATCTCTCTCATACAGTCAGTGAATCATCTAATGTCACACTTATATCGTAACATGCATATGATGTTTATTACAGATTCTATTGGGCCTTGGGTGGATTTATTAGGTTTAGTAACTGTTTTTCCTGTTTTCTTCTTGTTATCATTTTAGATGTCAGAAGCTACAATAAGAAGGTAGTATAATACAGGGGTACTTCCCTATGTAATCTTTGAACCTCATCTAAGCTCTCTGGGAAAACCTAACTCTGTAACTAAGAAAGCCAGATACAGTGGCATTGGATGGAGAAACATAAAATTTCTCCCGGCGACTTTCTGTAATTGTTTTCTCTTTGGAGCTCTCTGCTCTAGTTTTGCCTCTGCTTCTTGGCCAACTGGTAACTAAAGATCATTAGCCTGTCTCATTTGAGATACAGATCTTATATTCTTATCCTCTTCATTAAGGGAGAAGCCCACAGTGCTTGCACTTGTTTCTATAGGCACACAATTCTCCAGGACCTCTCCGCTGGACTCTGGAGACTGGCGGTGATGGGAGGGACAGCACCCAGTGAAGCTCAGCCGTGACTCTGACTGAGGACTGTGTATCATCCATTCTGCCGCTCTCGTGGCTGCTGCTGTCCACCCAGCCCACAACCAAAAGAGTCTTCTTTGAGTGTTAACAAACACAAAAAATATTCTCTGAAAACTGATGACCTTCAAGCTTTCTGACTCATCACAAGGTCTTAAAAAAAAGGCACTTCTAGAATATGTTCACTTTTTTCCTTTGTAGGGTTGATGATAAAGAATATAGACAGAAAATTCATAAAAATTTCCTCATAAAATTTGCTCTCCTACTACTAAACAAGCTACTTTGCAGACCTTGAACATAACCTAACAACCTCTAAGTGATAAAAACAGTGCTGTTGCCAAATATACAAAAATTAAATAAGAATATATGTATATGAATAAAAGAAATTACAGTATTTTTAACATTTAGACACTTGGAAGAGAAATTTTAAGATCCATTTTCATTCTGTTTAATGCTGTTCCACACAATTTGTTTTGCTTTACAGGTTTGCTACGTTTCCCCTTCATTCAAATCTAACTTATGAATGTAACTTATCTAACTTATGAATGGTATTTACATAGTTACAGATTTTCATATTTTTCCCTTACTAAAAATCTAGATATGTAAGTAAAAATCACAACTAGATAACAACAGTGCCAAAACTCTCAGGAAAACCTGAAAACATAAGAAATTACGACATATACGATACAATGAGTTTTCTTTAGTATATATTTTGAATTTTAAAATATTACTGTAGCATATACTTTTTGTTAAAATTATGAATCGATTAGACATATTTCCCATCAAGTTAATCTTAGGAGGATGGATTTGCTTTAGCACGTCGGGAAACATCTAATTTCAGTGTTCAAAAGCCTCGTGATGTGAAAGGAGATAAACACCCGGCGTTCTCAGTTTTCTATCTTAGGGATACATCTGTTAGCAGTTTTCATATGGAACAACCTAACAAGGTAAATTCTTCACTTTCACAGTCAAAATGTATGTAGACCTAAATACTTTTGAAGCCAGCCGTTCTAAGAGTAGCTTTGAGTCATTGTCACTGTTTTCTTAGGACTTAGCTGCAAACCTCCTGTAAACGAGGTTACGGATGTTTCTATTTGGGTATTTTTGTCTGTAAGTCTTCTTTCTTTCTTAATCTTTAGCAGCGTCACCCAACAGACACGTATCTATGACAGATATAGAGTTTTAAAAGTCTATGGAGTAGCAGAAATGAAGGCGGTCAGGACCTCCAGTAGCATTTCACCTAAAATGGTTGAACTCTGACTTTGAAACCACATAGAACAGAAGGGGCTGAGATACAGCACCTGTGTAGAAGGCAGCAGTGCACATGTGACAGACCTCATGTGCGTTTTCTTGAGCGATATTTTCACAGCAGTGGTAGGATTGACATCTCAAGACCTTGTATTCCACTAACAACCCGTGAATACTATAGACTTCTATTGCAGATGGACTTTTTGCATTTAAGTCTGATGTATGGGAAAACATGTAAAACCAGTGATAGATGAGAGACACATGAAACACACAGATCACACACAGTCAGTTCTTCCTGGGAAGGAGCTGCATAAGCAGAGCTCTTCCCTAAATCTCTGACATTTGTGATTTAAACTAGCTAATTACTAAAACAAACAAACAAACAAAAGTCCTCAGCTTTCATTCCTGAGTGTGTGTGATCCTGAGACAGGTTTGCTTGTTAATAGAAACATTAGGTTTCAAATTTCTATACACTGGGGAGAAATGTAGAGCTGTAACCGACTTTTAACTGCCTGTTCTTGACACCATGTCTGCCATATTGGATGGGACTGATGAACTAAATGGGAATATTTTGTTCTTTTGAGGAGACAAATGCAGTAGATGGTGAATAAGGTATTGATTATTTGTTTAGACAGAACACTTTGGGTGATTGTTTTATGTATAGACTTGATCAAGGAAAGTCTAGAAACTGAACAGAGAGAAGGTCTGGACTTACTCCCATGTCACTGTGTCTTTCTACACACTACTTGTCCTTTAACTTGGCTACCAAGGCTGGCATCTTTCTGTTAGCACAGAATCTTCTGAAGTTATCCTGTTTTAGACTTCAGATGATGATCTGAGCAACATTAGTGTTTTAGTACCAGAAAATTATGAGCAATGTGCCAACACCTATGGTTCAATCCGGAAAAGAAAACTACAGAGCAGTATAGGAACCCAGTTGTCAATCAGCGTTCTCTACAGTACCAAGGAAGTTTAGCGCCCTCTTGGAGAACAAACCTTAGGAACTTGTGGTTCCCCATGGCAAGGCTTTTGCATTTCTGTCTTTAAGGGCAACTAGAGTGATATTGATCATAGAGATATTTGGTAAATACCACTCAGACTAAAGCACAGATACTGATGTTTATATAGGATAAGAGCTGACTGAGTACTTACTACAAGTTTCAATTGATTTTATCTGAATGTGTGAATGAAAAAAAATGAAAAACTGATAATTCTCACTTGTGGTCTATGGATTTTTATAGCACAACCCAGAGCTTTCACAGCATAGTGTACAATTAATAGATTCACTTAACTTCAAGTTCCATTGATTATATAACTCTGTCAATAAAATATGTTCCTGGGCATATAGCTGAATATATATTTTGTTATAAATTGTGATTATATACAGATTGTTAAGGAATTTACAATTATGTAAACAAAGCTTAAATGAACTAAAAATAGGATATTAGCAAGGAAAAGAAAATTTCTCTGATTATCCTTGCATAAACCTATTTTATCGATTGGTGTGCTAGTGAATTATGCATCATGGTGGAAAACGGCAATTTTGTTATAGCATGTCTTTAATACTAATAATTTCTGAAAGATTTCATACAAAAATATAATTTCTATGTAAATATTTAATGGTGAATACCAATAAAAATGAGTGAAGAGCCATTGCTTACAGCCAGATACATTAATTAAAGACCAAGGAGCAACGTCATGCATGTGAGCACATTTTCTCTTGCTAATATACTTTAATTCAATTAAATACAACCCCTTTTATTTCAAGATATGTTGTTTTCAATTTGCATCTATTGATTCTTTCATAAACTGCAGTGTATGCTAAGCAGGATTTATGACGTGTGCTGGTTATACTGTCTCATAAACTATTCTTAATACCACAGGCTACATTTATATTCCCTTAGCAGTTCTGTGAGAGTGTATTGTGTAACTCCCATGATCAGAAGCGTATTCATATACTATTTTATGTTAGGGGCTATAACTTCAACTTCCAATAGATGAGTACTGAACTGGATTCTAAGATTTGATCCTTTCAGACTTTCCATTGCCCCATCTTATTGAACTCTGCTCTTACACTCTACTGGAACTCGTGTCTTAGAAGCAGTAGAAGACTCTCACATTGGAAAAGTTTCCCTGAGAGGAGGTTCTGGGTGTTAAGCTGTCAGCACATTTGGTGTCTAATGAGGACTCACCTTCTGTTCCTCCTAGCTCGGGTCTCCGTATACCCTTATGCAGGTTAGGAGTAAATACTTCTTGGGCTTCCTTTCAAAGGGCATTATCCCACTCATGAGGACTCTGACCTTCTAGGCTAATCCTAATACATAACCCCCAAAAGGAGCACACTCAAGGTGATATTCAAGATATGAGTTTAGGTAGGGAACCCAATAATTCAGAATATAAGCATATAAATTTGGGACATATATTCTGGGGACACACACGTGATAATATATATTATCACTTCTCTCAGTTTTCAAACCATATCCATTTGCACAGTTACAATTTCGTGTTCTCATGAAAATATAAAAATGTCTTTTGATAGTGGGAGAAACTGAGACTCCCATTCTTTTTATTTTTTTACATTTACCTCCCTTATTCATTCGGATGATTGATGCCACACACCTGTCATTTACCTTAATATTCTATTCTTGGCAACGGTTAGTCTCCATTAGCTTCAGTGGATAATGTCAGCACTGTCCGTATGATTAAATGACACTTAACAGTCTGGATTTCCCCAACTGTGTGATGTCTTCCTGGTATGTCATCTCTATCCCCACTTTTATAGCCAGACATGCTGGGATTTGTCTATGCAATGAAGGGTTCAGATAGATAAATATGAGAAGGGGCGGTTTTCATTTGCCACTGGCATTGTTTAACATTCATAAAAAATTGTTTTATTGCCCAGATGTTGGAAATTTATTAATTATCATATTGGCTCTTGGGCCTGGATCTTGCAAGAGCGATAGTAGATGCCAGAAGCTAAATAACCTTTGTTATCCTGCCGAATAAAGGATTGTTTGTGCTCTCCAGTTGATGAATTATCTCCATGCCCTGTCGTTATAAAAAGCAACTCATCTTGTTCCCTGGGCTGGCAGGAGATGAGGAGCCCTAGAGAGAGCACAGAGTCTTCCTTTCACAAATCATGTGTAGGATGTGTGCTCTGGGTCCTGTCTGGAAATTAATGTGGAAAGAACCCGGGATTGGGCAGAATATTTTCCTTGTTACCTCCTGCCATGTGATGGATTGCCACACATTTGCAGCATTGAACTTTGCCTTTACCCGTAGTAAATTATTTTCAATCCAGAAACCAATCCCAGAATGGAAAACTGTACTTGTCTCCACCCTTTCTAAGGAGAAGGGAAGCTTACCATTCTAATGCGGCTAAGCCAGTGTCGGCATTTTCACAACTACTGTGTTAGTTTATAATAGATGCACGGATATATTTGCCTTCTAAGCTATCATTGCACATTGAAGAGAAAAGCCTTGGGTTAGCTCTTAAACTGTTGTTCCTAATAATGGATGCGTCAAAGGACCGGGGGTGTGGCTCCGGAGTGCCGTGTTTACCTAGCCCGTACCACACCCTGAGAAACAGCAGCATCACTGAAAACAAACAAATTTGAAAACTGAAAGGAAATCAAGAAAAAGAAATGTTGGCCCAATGAGATGGGTAAAAGCATTTACCTAGTAAACCTCGCAATTTGAATTCGATCCCTGGATCCCAAGGCCAGAGGGAAGACTTGATGTCTGAAACTGTTCTCTGACCTCCACGCTTGCTGTGGCACGAAAGCGTGTATATGTACACACACACACGCGCGCGCACACACACACACATATTAAAAAAATCAAATAATTTTTGTTGATTTTTTATTAAATTTTATAAATCTTATCAAGCAGCTCTAGTTTCAGAGTCAAATGGGAGAAGTAAGGAAACCGTCTTTCTCTGTATTCCCAATGGCACAATCTCCCTGCTTCTCAACAGGCATCTTGAACTACAGCAGGGCATTTGTTCCAGCTCACGATTTTACAGTAACACACCACCACTGTGAAAATCCGTTAGTATTCTCGTGGTAGTTTGCATTTTATGGACCTGAACTGCTTTGTCCTGGGGTATCCCCTTCCTTACACTATCAGATAGAGTCACATCAGCCTCCCAGACATCTTTAGTGACTCAACCTATTGAACATTTCCCAACCACGAGTTGGCAAGCTCTGATTTCTCTGCTGTTTCCCTGGTTTTGCCTGCCTAGCATGCTGCATTCTTGTAACAGAACATGATGAACTTTTTCATTATTGGCATCGTTCAGTTTGAAATGTGTTGTTGAAGTTTCCTCTGTGTCATTTTGTAACTTGATATTTCACTTCTTCCTCGCGCTGAATAAATTCTCCATGGTTTATATGTACCTGAGTTAGTTTGTTCATCTGGTTATAGATATCTCAGTTGCTCCCAAATTTTGACAATTATGAGTCCAGTTGCCATAATTATCTCACACACAGATTTTTACACAAATACAAACTTTTCTTACTTTGGTTGACATTATAGTAAGAATATGTTTTGTTTTGTGACAAAGTGCAATTTTCCCCCAGGAATACCTTTTGCATTTCTAGCAGTGATGATATGATTTCTATTGATCCACATTCTCTTCGTCATTCTGTGTCACTGGTTTTGGGTCTCGCTGTTCTCAGAGTGTGCAATAGCAACTTTTCTAGATGACAGGCGCTGCTGGGAGACATCTCTCCTCATGATGTCATCTCTCTGCGCGTCTTTCATGGTAAACTATCTTACTATGTTTGCCTCCTTAATTTTGTTTTATTTCTGTTATTAGAATATAACAAAACATTTCTTTCTTTCCTTCCTTCCACCCACGCCTTCCTCTAAACCCCTCCTTATGCTATTTCAAATTCATGTCCTCTTTTGTAATTGACTATTGTTATATTAGTACACTTAATGCATATACAAAGATATTCCTAAATACAACCTACTCAGTCCATATAATGTTCCTTGAATGTACCTTTTCATGGATGACCATTTAGCATTCGATAACCAATTGGTGTGCTTTTCCCTGGAGGAGAGAACTTCTCCCACTCTTGCTATTTTTTTTAGTTTGTAGCCTAATTTTGAATTGACTTGACCCTTTTATAGTTAAATTTGAAGAGCCGATTCTATATATTTATCATAGCATTTTATAAACTGCATGTTTCCCGAAGGCATTCTGTGTGCTGTGTCTTGTAGCCTTTACTCTCCCAGTAGCTTAGCTTTAATAACAGCAATATTATTAATCATCCTATCATGGATCAGATCTTTGGTGATAGAAATGTCTGCATATTCTTCTGTGTTAACTTTTGTGAGTTTTATTGTATTTTATTTTGTACTTAAGTCTATGGTTCATCATGTGTAAATCCTTGTGAAGAATGTGTGTTCTTTGTGAAGAATCTGTGTGTGTGTGTGTGTGTGTGTTTGAAGGCACATGCACAAAGTTCCCAGAACCACTGGTTGCAAGGGATGTTTACCCCTTGGTTTTGCCTTTACCACTATGTCAAGGATCAGTGCCCTGCATCTGTGTGGACCTATTTCTGGGCCCTCAGCTTTGCCATATTGATCCACATTTATCTAAATTATGCCACATCACACCCTTCTCCCAGTAGCTTCATAGTAAACATTGAAGTCCAGTAATATCAATATTCAAACTTTGTTGTTCTATTTAATATTGGGGTTTCAATATTAAGGGCTTTTTTCTCTCCACTAAAATTTCAATGGGCACCCTCAATCTATTGGTCAGTCACTAAACTAAATGTATCAAAAAACAAAGCCAAAAGGTATGAATCTTTGAAAGGAAGTGGTAGGAATGAGGGCTTTGATAAGGATGGGGGGTGGGATAAGACAGGACTGAAGGAGGAGATGATCAAAATATACTACAGGCACGTATGTGATTGACAGAATTAATAAAGTTCAGTTGAATATAAGATCGACACATATCAAATTCTGTGTTGTAAGCATGTAGTATCGATTACAGTATACAGGGGTTTGTGAATGTCGTTGCTTCTTTCAGACTTTTACATTTAAAAAAACCCTGTACACAACAAGATATATCTTCCTTGCACAGTTGTGGATGTTTTAAACATTGACTTATTAGCAATTATTTACAGCACAATACTCAAAAGATGTGAAATAAAATCCCTTAAGTTGTCCTGATATGAGCAGAAAGCTTCAAATTCCTTATTGTGCACTGGAGTATTGACTGGAGCTTTTTCACATATGCCTTTACCTAATAAAATAAGATCACTTGTGTTATGAATTTACTATTTTGTTTTTTCTTGTACATTTTTAGTTGTTGAAATTATATTTGAATCATTTCTTCCTTTCCCTTGATGCCTTCCAAGCCCTCCTGTGTAATCCAATCCTCATGCGCTCTTTTAAATTAATGGTCCCTTTTAATTATTGTGATCTCTCTCTCTCTCTCTCTCTCTCTCTCTCTCTCTCTCTCTCTCTCTCTCTCTCTCTCACACACACACACACACACACACACACACACCTAAATATTTAACTATAAAATGTTCACTCAGTATAGTGACCACTTAGGCTTGTATATCCAGTTTGAGGGCTCTTTCCCAGGGAAGAATTTTTCTTTAGTTCTTGATTTTAGTTGTCTGTAACTTTTTTAGATAGAGTTAAGGCCCCCCTGAGATTTACTTCTTACATGTTAGAATATTCATTAGTGTCATCTTTGTTTGGGTCCTGTTCAGGCAGCTACATTTATGAGGTTAATGGCTATAGCTTCTCTAGTATTTCTAGAACACACAATCCAACAGAAAACTTCCTGTTTCCCAGGCTTTAACAATCTCACAACATCCTCTTCAGCAATGTTTCCTGTGGTTTATGTAAAGAAATTGTCTTGTAGTTGTATCAGTTGGAACTGGCCATCTTTTAACCAGTTGGATTTTTCTATAATGGTCTCTGTCTGTTGCAAAGAAAGAGCTCTTTGATGAGGGTGAGAACCACACTTATCTGTAGATGTAAGCATTATAAATATGTATAATGTAGTAATGGATTATGCTGGTTTAGTGAAGTGCCAGTTAGATAAGCAGATGATTGCCTATGACTTTTTCAGACATTCTTACTGTTATTTTCCTTTCTCCATTCCCTGGATTTCTCTCCATTTGGAACTAAAGCCCAGCATTTTCCCATTTTCATCTTCCACTGACTTGCACCCTGTCAATCCCTTCTTTATGAATCCCCACTCCATCCTATTCATTCCTTTATTTTTTCCTCCTCTTTTCTCTGTTCAGAGATCATAAACACATTTTAATAGATCGTTTGCATTTCCAACTCTGGTTTTTGGTTTCTTATATAACCCTGATATTGATTCTCTGTCATATATAAATCTGGGAAAAAATCTCCCCCATTCTGTGGCCTTCCTCTAATGAATGGATTGCTTCATTAGCTGTGCAACCTTTTCTGTTTTGTGAAGTCTCACATGGAAGTTGTTGGCCTCAATTCCTGGGCAAATGGCTTCCTATTCAGAAAGTCCATTCCTGCACCCAAATCCTTCAGGGTTCTGCTGTTATTGTTCTCTCACAGTGTCGGCTCTTGCATTGGGTCTTTCATCGATTTGCAGGGGTTTGGGTTTTTTATTTTTGTTATTGTTGTTTGTACATGGTTAAAGACACAGGTCTAATTTCATTCTTCTAAATATGAGCATTAAGTTTTTCAGGAACTATTTATTGAAGATGCTTACATTTTCCAGTGTACGTTTTGATCTCTTTGTAGAAAATCAGATGACTGTAATTATGTACACATATGTTTGGCTCTTCAATTCTGCTCCATTGGTCCACATGCTTAGTTTTGCATCAGTACCGTATTGTTTTTGTTACTATGGCTCTGTGCTATATCTTGAAGTGGAATGGAAGGGAGGGATATTAGAAGATACAAACATGTATATCTTGTTTATTGCCATATGTTCTGTGTTCTCAAACAACCACTAAAATACCATCAACAGGTACAGCCCCTAAAATTTACCCAAAGATGAATAAAAATAAACCCCTTTTCTGTAAAACCTGTCCAACCTTCGGTATTATGTAATTAGTGACTGAAATGGACTCATATACTTTCTTTCTCAAGTTCTCATTCACACTGGGAAATGCCTTCCCACTGTACCCTTAAGTCCCAGACCCATCTTGAACACAGAAGTCAAGAATCGTCTTTAAATAATGTGCACTTCATTACTTCTATCTCTCCTGTGAAATTGTTAGTGTACTCCCTGCTGCCTAGAACACAAAATTCCAACTTCAGTTTCACAACACGCCCCACCCAGTATCTGCCTACCTACACAACTTTACATGCATTTATGTAGTGATTCAGTGATGCTCCCCATACTATATGCTGCTGTTGCTTGCTTTGACATTGTAGCCTTCAGGAAGCAGATTACTGGCAGGAAATCTGTATTTTTAAATTTAGAAAAACCTGATTTTAAAACCTAGTTGTAAAATCTTTTGCCATGAGGCGGCATACAAATGCATTAAGCTCATGGGATTTTGTTAAATACCTAAGATGCTCAGGCCAGGGATATACACAGTATCGTTTCACTTGCTTGTGTTCATTTCATTCAAATATCTTCCAGTAGTCATTCAGCCACTTGGCAAGCAGTAAATTCATTGATGTAATTATCCCAAGCAGTGACTTTCTTATGCACTAGTAATATGCTCTCGTTAATTCCTCTAATTGCTTTAGAGCATCTCGTATGCTAATGTAAGAGGGGTCTATATGTGTTGCTTTCTTGATTGTTTGAATGACTTAACTCATCCAATATGAGATTATTAGGGTTCTTAGGTAATGCAGTGAGAAGAAAATGCAAAATGTAAAAAGAGTTACAGCTCCTTTACTGGGAGAAAGGAGCACACAAACACATAATACTCGTTATAGTTTGTTCGTGACTGTTGGCATCTTTGCCCGTATTCTCCGAAGATTACACGATTTCTCTCATTCCCTGGTCTCTGATTGCTGTTATTCTCAAGTGAGAATAACTTCCTAACCACGTATGTTTCAATTCTACTCACATTGCCGTTTGATGAAGCTTCTTGGTGCTAATAAAATGGATTCATTTGCAGTGTTTATCTTATATATCCTTCAAATTCATTTGAGATACACAAACTATTTATTCTGTGTTCTAACCTTTCTTACCCTGTAATTTTTCTTTCTACTTTTTTTTTGTTTCTGACATCTTCTCTCTTACTTCATAAATCTCAGATACTTTTATGACATTTCATTAAAATTCCTTTTCTCTTTGTGTATTTTCCTGGAGCGATCACACCATCTTCCATGGCTAGAATTTTAACTTTTATTATTATGACTCCCAAGCCTCTGCCTTCCGTATAGATCTACTTTTATGAACTGTAGACCAGCCGATCTGCATGTTTATTGGACGGTGCTGCAGAATCAGCTCTCAATCACGCGGGACTCAAGACTTGGAATGCCGGATTCAGAGACTGGTTCCTCTGTGCTCTTGTCTCAGTGCTGGGCACAGCTGTACCGCTGCTGCTCCCAGGACCTTGTCATACTACACTGCTCCAACAGAGAGCTTACCATCCGACGATGGCTACGACAGGACCTTACCCTACCACATGATGCCAACAGGCATTGCTGTACCACAGCTGCTAGAGCATGGCCTTGCCATACCATGGCTGCTACCACAGGACCTTACCAACTGCTCTGTTAGATATTACCATGTTATGCTACTCTATCAAGGCCTCTATATATCATGCCGCTCCAACAGAGATTGCCATGTCATGGTGCTCTAGCAGAAACATTAGGAATAATTTTCAACTCTTCACCTTTCCCAGATCCAAAATACCATTTACTCAAGTTCTTTAGAGTCTTTGGATATTTTGATGTTTTATCTTTAACAATCTCTGTCATTGTTGTGTTAGTGTGAAGTCATTACCTCCTCGTCTGTTTCCCAAGATCCATCTGTCATCAAATTTCTTAGAAGCCTGTGTTGACATGTCAATGACCTTGAGCTTCTTTTAGATGAGATTGGCTGAGGTCGAGGTTGGAAGGCAGTAGACTTCACATTTATTTAAGGACAATGGCGTCTCCTGTTTTAAATGGACGGTCATATTATTTTCCTTTAATAGAACTCATTCTCATGACCCATTCTATCCATTCACATTTTGTTTGATAAGCATAAACTGTGGGTAAGGAACCTCTTTTCCGGGATCTCCCATTGTTGTGGCACATTGTGTTATGAGACTTCCACACTGTTCCATTAGCCTGGCCATTTGCCTCCTTCATTAGACTGAATGCTTTCGGAGAGACCAGGCCTTGGTCCTGACTCCTCTGGACAGCATTTCTGTATGGTATCCCATTCAAGGAATACCATGCAGTAGGTAACCTAGTACTTCCCTTTGTTGGGAAACAAGACTAAGCAGACTGGAAACAATGTAACTGGGAAAGACTCATATTATCTGCAGCTCTCTCCTGTAAGAATTTGGATGTTTCATTGGAAAGAGGAGAATCTTCTGTAGGAGACGTGGGGAATAAGGAAGTAAAGGGAAACAGCGAGGGTGCCATGTAAAAAGACTAAAGAGAAGAGGAAAGCTCTGCTATTTTAAACATTTCTAGTTCATTTTTAGCTAATATATACACATATAGATGATACAAAATTCCAAAGGGTGCCAGTGAAGACAATAAAATTGAATCTCCTTGTCTCCTAGCTGGCCTTTGGCTTCCATGTGTGGCACAATGGTCACTAATCACCTTTGTATTAATGTCCCATACACATACATGAATGTCCAACACTAACATGTTTCTTTGTATATGGTTGTTCAAAGAATTTTACATGGTTAGCAACAGAGTACACACTTTGTTTCTGTTTAGTTTGATTTTTATAGCAACTGTATATTATCTCTTTATTATTTCTCCACAATCTTATGTTTCCATTTGTCATTTATCATGTATGTATGTATGTATGTACGTGTATCTCAATATACTATCTATAGATGAATCTTTTCTGTATCATGTATCAATCATCTATATATTGTCCACCATATGTAATTCTATCATCTATCAATCATTATCAGGTCTATAGTCTGTATGTCTATCTATCTACTCAGCACAGTTATCGGCTTCTTGAGTCCATTATAATTTGTATAACTTTATCACATATATATGGGTGCACCGTATCTTATTCAGCCTACTCTATATCCTGATGAGTAATTAGACTGTGCATAAGTTTCCACAATAAGAGACTGCTTACAGTATACACCCTAAAATAAACATTCTTGTATACATGGAAAAGGAATGCATATTAATTATAAGTGTTAGGTTGGAGAAGGGAAATGCTTAATCTTAAAAGCCCTCTTGAGCTATCTGAGACTCTGCTTTTTAAAGCCATGCCACAGAGTTCTTCATTTGACTTTCTGGGCAATGACATCAATGCTAGGCAACCAAGAAACGTACTGTTGCAGCAAATTGATAGTTAAAGTATCCTAGTTTTATTTGAATTTATACAACTTATTGCTAAAATAAAATTGTTTTTACTAAACCTAAGAGTTATGTTGTGGATGCTTCTATGATAGTTGGGAAGATTTTCCTCAAATTATTTTTATTTAGCTATAATGGCCTATAAATATTTACATATGAATCTGTAGTTATATACATATGTACTCATAGTTTATAAAAATTTACATATGAGAGTGTATGTGTGTGTGTTTTTGCATCAATGCTAAATTTATTTTAAGTATCCTCATTTATCTCTACCTTTCTGACTCTGCTCAGAGAGTTTTCACCCTTCAAAACATCTTTTAGTTCTTTGAAATCAGTTTTTTTCACTTGCCACTTTAATGTCTCTAAAATTTTTATTTTATTAGTTTCTTTTGAAATTCTATTTTAATTACAACACTTCTCTCTTTTCTTTCCTCCCTCCAAACCCTCTCTGTTCACCTTCAAATTCAGGGCCTTTTTTAATCAATTGTTATTATACACATATAAGTATTTGTAAGTGCATATATATTTCCAAATATAACTGAATCAGTCCATATAATGTAACTCGTATGTATGTTTTCAGGCTGACCATTTGGCACTGGATAACCCACTGGTGTGCTCTTCCTGGAGAAGACTGCCCCTTCCATGCCCAGGCTTACACATCTGCCTGCAGTTCTTTTTGTATAGGGCTAAGACTTTATGGACTTTTCCTATGCAGTTTGGCATAGTCATTGATGTCATCTTTGTTTAGTTCACATTTGAGAGATTTTCAACACATTTTTTAAATGTTGATGAGACTTGTGTATATCTTCTGAGGTTATGAAGAGAAACAATCTTACAGGAAAGTTTCTGATCTTTGGCTCATACAGTATTTCTTTCCCCTCTTCTTCAATGTTGCTATTGCAGAATGTTCTTAATTGCTTTCACACAAACTTATCTCTGTGAGCAATTTTACCTATTTATGTTACATTTAAATCACTGACTTAGTAAAACTTTATTTTGTGAGAACATATACAACTTTTATTTTTCAAATATTTCCAGAGTATCCAATATCATCCACCATTGATATATATTTTCTTATTAAGAGGTTGCTGATCATGGCTTAGGTTTCCATATTATTTATTTGCAGTCATTTAATCTAGTCTTCTCTTATGTCCTTCCTAATCGGGGCAATTTGTGTGTGTGTGTTGTATGTATGTGTTCATATGTGTGTGATGTGGGGGCTAGAAGTTGAGAGATGTTGTGTTCTATTGCTGTTCATCTTACTCTTTGAGTTGCTGTCTCTCACTGAAACCTCAACTCCCTGATGGGGCAAGACGAGATGTTTGATCAGCCCCAGGAATCTGCCTGCCTTCCCAGTCCTTGCGTCACAAATCTGGGTTCTTAAACTCAGGCCTTCATGCTTGCTCAGAACTTAACTATTGATCTATCTCCCCAACTTCTACAGTTAAAAAAGAAATGGTCGGATGGGTGTGGGAGATCCAGACCTGAGGGCACAAGAGAAGAACTGGCCCGACTCCTTACTTTCGGCTGCCTCGTGTGAGCTAGGTAGAACATTGCTGGAGAGCTCCCGCTATTGGTGTTGAGGGAAAGCAGTCAGCCTGACCAACCCAGCTGCCGTCTAGTCCAGAACTAGGACTAAGAGTCGGCCAGCCTCAACATCCACCTCATCTATGAACGGCTGGAGCATGTGAAGGGGCTGGATCTGAAGATCCAAAGCTGCAAGGTCTATATAAAAAAGGAGACCCAAGAGGAGTTCTAGTGAGGGCAGAGAGTTGATAGTGTAGCCAAGCCAGAGGCCTCACCTGCAATGACTCACTGCAATGAGCACTTACAAGTAAAAACACATGTACTAAAGGGTGTACTATGCGACTCATTTGTAGCATAATTAATAAAAACTCAGAGATAGATATTGGGGTTCAACCTGAAGACCAGAAAAGCAAAACAGCCAGCCACTGGCTCTTTCTTCTACTTCAGTCCGAAATGGCGATCCTGCCTTTAGGAATCTCAGAATGGAACTGAGCCTGAGAGCTGTTTTCTCCCATTTTATAATTCTCTCTAGTTCTGGGATAAAGAGAATGCCCCACCATCACCTGGTTTTTATGTCAAACTACTGTGGTTACTGGGATTAAAGGTGTATGTCATCGTGGCTACTGGGATTAAAGGTGTGTGTCATTGCTGTCTGGTCTGTAAGGCTGGTCAGTGTGGCTTTTTTTTTTACTTTTCTTATCTTCACTGACAATGGTTTTGTAGTTTGCCAGCTTGGAATGTGGCTTCTATTTGCTTTAGTTTTCCTTCTCTTCTGAGCTTTAAACTTTCCTTCTCACACAGAGCAAACATAACTATTACCACCATACTCTTAGGTATTTAGTATATGACTTCTGTTTCATGGTTTGTGTTCATACACTGCAACTGCTTGTTGTACTCATGGGTGAGAGCTACTGACTATCACCAGTTCCTACTGCATTTAGTCATTGATGATTTTGTGTTGCCAGATAAAGTAATAACACCAAGCCCAATTAAGTTATTTACCACTTTTCTTAATTCTCTTATTTTTTAAAAGATTATGTGTATATTATATCTGTATGTCAAAACAGTGGAAATCGTTATCTTGTATCTGCAGAATTTTGGGATGTTTGGGTAAATGTATTTCTTTGAGCTAATTAGGGTGTTCTCTCATATACTAAGAATACTAACTAGTTAGAATCAATTTATATGTCTTTTAGAATCTTGGTGTACAATAATCATATATTTTATGAATTTAAATAATATTAATAGATTTTTTCACTTTAGTTATATTAATATTTTTCATAATATTTTGCCTTTCTTGTGATTCTAAAGGAAATCATGCTTGGCATTTTAATATGCTGCTGGATTAGGATTGTGCTTTTCTTAATATGATAGAAATAAATGCAAATATATATTGGTATGAGACTGAGTAAATGGGTCTTTATTATTATTAACCTTGGTAATGCCACTGAGGTGAAATGTGGAGATTGAGGAAGGCTTCAGGAGCTGTGGTATTCGGGCTGCTTTGAAATTTTAAGTCTGAATTCTCATTGGAAGTAGAAGTAAAGAAACTTAAAGAAAAAGAGGACATGTGGGCATCATGGAGTTATACTAGTGCATGGGAAACTGATGTACTTGAAACATGTACACTGGGAGCCTAGCAATTAAGGTAAAGACACTTACTGTAAAGCAGAAAAATTACTTACGCAGCCTAGACAGAGAGAAGAAATAGCTTGAACCTAAAAGTGGGTTGTAGACCTGCTTCCACAAATAGACTTAGCAAAAGTGAAGGGCAAAAGAAAGGTCTTACTTCATTAACTTAACTGCTTTAAATGACATCACACTTCTTTACCCCAGGAGTAGGAACTAACAGGACCAAATATGACAAAAGACATGAGAAACTGTTGTATGCCAGAGAGCAGGGCCCTTTGGATATCCTGATCATGTGACCTCCGGGGAAAGCAGGTCATTCCTTATACTGAGAGAGGTTGTGAAATGTACAAGAGAGTCCCGATATGAGTCGGTGTAGCTGCTATGTAACATGATTAATGAACACCCAGAGTTAGATTTTGGGGTTCGACCTGAAGGTCAGAAAAGCAAAACAGTCAGCCACTGACTCTTATTTCTACCTCAGTCTGAAATACTGATCCTGCTTCCAGGAACCTCAGAATGAGACTGTGTCTGAGAGCTGTCTCCTCCTGTTTTATATTCCTTTCTAGGGGTGGAATTAAAGGCATGCACCACTATTCCCTGGTTTCTATGGCTAACTAGTGTAGCTACTGGGATTAAAGGTATATGTCATCACTACCTCGCCTGTAAGGCTGACCAATAAGCCTGCTTGACTCTCTGACCTTCAGGCAAGCTTTATTTATTAAAATACAAATAAAATATCACTACATTTACTCTTTACATCTAAAATTTAAAAATAATATAACTAATATAAGAAAACTATATGCAATGAATGCAATAACTATATTCATTATATACAGGCAATAAATACATCAACAATGCCTAATACATTTACATTTGACAAATCCAGAGAGAATGCTCCCTATCTATCTGAGTTCAAAGTCTTATACCTAATTTACTTTCTATCATAATTCACTTTCTGCATCAGGCAAACAGGAAAATTATAACTATCTAGTCTTCAAGCCTGTCAGAGACCCAGGAGGAAATAATAGTAACTGAGTAAGCAGGAAGTGCAAGCAAGTAACTTCCAAAAAATGTGAAAAATGACAGAAACAGCCGACTGCCCGGACAGTCACCTGAAATTCCTCTGCAACATTGGATTACAGACCTAGCATATTTGATAGGCTTTTCTGTGAAGCAGGATATTCTGAGGGGCTGTCTCTCTTTTTTTTGACAATGTTTGGCAGTCACTTTCTTTTGTGTCCTCCTTATCCAATTATAGCAGAATATTGTCAGCAGTTGAGGCAAGTATTTCCTTGCCCAGAGATTTACTTTTTCCACAAAGAAAATAAACTCCATGTGGAGTGTCTTCAATTCCCATTATGATCTCTGAAGAAGATTGGTGCTGCCAGGAGCAGACATGTATCACTGTCATATAAAAGAGCTGTGCTATTAAAACATCTTAAATGCCATGTTCTGTAGATCTCTAAAGTGTTTGAAGGAGATATATCTTTGTTTGACCTTGAAAACATACCTAATGGGACTACAAGTCTGATTATAAGAAGTGATTAATGACTAACCTGTATTTCCTTATTATCCTAAACAATTGTTAATAACAACTTTCAAAGACGAGAAATCTGCACTACATTGTTAAATGAGCTGTGTAGGTACAATACCTTGAACAAGATTGAAAATGTATGTACAGTATGTTTTAACAAAATTAATCTCAAATATGTATCAATATACAAAATTAATATACAATATACAAAATCCAATCCAATGAAAACATTTAAATCTAGTAGTTGATTTTTAAAAGTAGATTCAATAATCTATCTTTTTATCTTATATCTATATCCTCCCCTTTTTTCAGAATAGATTAAATAATCTACTCTTCTATCATATCTATTCTATCATATTCTATATCATATCTATTCTATCATATCTATATTCCCTTTTTTCTTTTCAAAGCAAGAAACTTGAGTCTAGCTCTCTTTTCCATCTTCCTCTCTGAGAGGCAGCTTCGCTTCTGCCTCTCTCCCCACTTCTCTGCTTCCCCCTTCTCTGTCTCTTTCTCCTCTTCTCTCTCTCTTTCTTTCTCCCTCTCTCTCTGTCCCCCCCTTCACCCTTCCTCCTCCATAACGCCCTGAATAAACATTCAACCTCACCCTGAAAAAAAAAAAGAAACTTGAGTCTAATTTTCTTTATCTTTTTTGCTGGCCGTTACAAATAATAACTTGTAATCAACACCCCTAAACAATGACAAATATCCATAATCCATTGAACAACCAAACACCACCCACTCCACCTTTTGGGAATATGGGCATCCTATTCTTAAATTTGCTTCCTGCTGCCTAGGGCCGACGGTATATTTAGGAGATCCAGAAAAGGAAAATATTTTGTTAATTGTCAAGTCCTGAGAGAAGTAGCTTTATCATCTGCTATTCAGTCTCTGAGTAATGAGAAAATGCAGGGTTTGTTTCAAATCCTGGTTGGAGTAGTCTGTTAGGATGGATCATCTCAGCCACCATGAAATTCTCCTGAGCAGTTTATAGTCCAAAGTCAATTTTTAGGTGGTATTTTTTCAGCTTAGTACTGTTTTCATTGTCATTGTGGGGCTCCTTCGTCCTTTGGGAGACTGCTGTTAGGCATGCTCATGGCTCATTGTAGAAAACTGAGAGAGACTCAAACCCAAAATCATATACAGAAAGGTAGATGGAATCTTTTTCTAGAATTAGTTAGTATTCTATATGACTATTAATATCATGACAAAAAGTTTAAAAATATATATCATATATAATACTTAATATATTATGCATAATATATTTTATATACTATTATAGTAATTATTATATATAATATATTTATATTCAACTACTGCTTAATGTTTGGAACATGTATTATTGGGGGTTTCTACTGCTGTGACAAAAACAAGCATTTATTTCAGCTTGTCATCAATGAGACAGCACAGAGAGATCTGAAGTTCCATTCCATGAGAAGAAAGTCAAAGCAGAAACCAGGAGGCAGACTGAAGCCGAGACGATAGAGGAATTCTACTCGCTGTCTTACTTCTCATAGCTTACCTGGACACCTTCTTTTTTAACCACCCCTAGGCACCTCCCCAGAGATTCTTCCTAAAGTAGGCAGGGCCCTTTTCTATTAATTAGCAATTGAGAAAATGCTCAGTGGAGTGGCTTCTTGGCAATCTAATGAAGACGTTTTCTCAGTTGAAGTTCTTCTTCCTGGATAAAGCTAGTCAACCAGAACAGAAGGCATATGTTGTCCCTAAACTTCACAGCAGCCTTGGGAGATAATCATAGCAGAAGTGAGGAGCCATGCATACTGTGCAATTTGTCCGAACCAAAAATCTGGTAAATGATAAAGTTTGGATGAGAAACCTACACTGATTATACTCAGTGGCTTATAAAAAAAAAAAAACTAGAAGAAAAGAAAGAGGACATGACGTTGGAAGACTATATTGGAGAGAGAACAAGAGGGTTGAATTGATTAAGATACCCTGGTAAATTTATATAAAGAGTGAAATAAAGTAGGTCTGGCAACATCTTCTTTTGCAAAACATTTTTTTAAAGACCCATGCAATGAGAAAAAAATAATCCTGTCTGTTGGGTGCTAGAGTGCAGTCATATAGAAGAAACAAGCACACCAGTCAAAACTCAGTAATGTCCCATGAAGTCAGTCAGTGTTCTGACAAGGATTTTCTGTGTAGCTTTGGAGCCTGTCCTGGAACTCACTCTGTAGACCAGTTTGGCCTCAAACTCACAGAGATCCACCTGACTCTGCCTCCTAAGTGTTAGGATTAAAGGTGAGTGCCACCACTGACTGACTTGGATTTAGATCTTAATGAAATTCGCGACCACTTCCTTTGTGCCAGGGTGTACTAAATGTTTTATAGCCTTCTTTCTTATGATAGCACTGTAGCTCAGAAGTAGGGGAGTACTGTGGTTATGTGATGAATGAATAAACTAAACATGTGGATGTTAAAAAAGTCGGGCTAATGAGAGCCCAGGTATCTTTGATTCCTATGTTTTTTTCTGTATCACCATGCCTGGGCTTCCACATTCTGAACCACCTCTCTGTCCACATTGGGTCTTGTTCTTTAATTTATTTTGAATCCCTGGGATTGAATGCGAGACTATCCCCCCCCCCCCCGCTCACTTTTTTACTTTCTGTTTTGGCAAATGGTCATACTAACTTCCTGAGACTGCCTTTTAACTTAACGCTGTTCCTGCCTCCACTCTGAGGAGATGGGACTGCCGATTTCACCGGCAGTCCCTGCTCTGCTCTGTGTCCGGAGAGATGAAGGAACTGAACACACTGCTGAGCTGAACGCACAGTCATCCTGCACATTAGAGCGCGTGAGTCATAGGCTGAGTGTGAAAGAAGGCGGTCACACAGAGAAGAAATACCTTGACCTCTCACACGGAAATTATTTGTGAGAGTAATTTCCTGAGGCAAGCTAAGTTTACCCACTTAGCTCCTTAACCACATGAATTATAATGTCCATTGTCTTTATTAATATTTCCTATTGGGAGCCACAGGCACTGTTCTTCTGTCCGCAGAGAACAGTACTGGGCTGTCACCCCAGGAGTTAGTGAACTGATGAGTTCAGTTCCTCATCTTTCACCTCGAAGAGTCTATTATGACACTAAACCAATGGTTCTTTTTTTTCCGTTAAAGTCAGAAAATAGATCTGAAGTCACTTTTATGTTCATATCACTCTTTATCGGTTACTTAGGTTATAATTATTTTCAATGTTTTGTGCTTTAGTTGAAACTATTACCTTTTTGCTTTCCTGTAAAGACCATTGCTAGTTTGCCCTCCCGATCTGATTTTGGTGCATTTTTGTTTCTTTGTTTTTCTAAAAGAATTATTGATTATCTATTGCTATGAAAATATTGTATTAATTAGCCAACTCTCATTTTTTTATTCCATTTAAACTCCAGCTATCCATAAAACCCATGTCTCCATTCAGTGAAGCCCAAGTAACCAATTATTTAAACATTTAATTCTGCTCTGATCAAAGTCTTTATCTTTGATTGGCAGTCAATCCACAGTTATATCTTTGGAGTTCTTACTTTAAGCCTCCAGATGGGACCCTGGATCCCGTTCTAAGTCCTCAGCCACTTTCTGCCCTCACAACTCTCATGAAAGTTTCATTTCCTTCTTTTCACAGACCCACAAATGTGTGTTTTCTCTGTTGGCTTTCCCAGCTCCTCCACGGAGAGGTGGCTCTTTCTTACAGAAATGTTTTTTACTTTTCTTTCCCGATTCCATTTCACTCATCTCATTGCTTCAGTTTCTCTTCACTACATTTCCTTTGAAATTCCATTAATTTGGTCCCTCAGCTCATGAGCTGACCAAAGCTGCATTTTGAAATGATGCTAATAATCATTCTTACCAAATCTCAATGCTCTTTCTTCTGATTTTGTCTTCTTTCACTCTGGATGACGTTAGAAATATTTATAACTTTGTCTTCACTTCTTCTGCATTTTCTCCATCCTGTAGATCCTTGTAGAGAAGAGTTGACATGATTATTAGCCAGTTGAGATATATACTTTTATTTAGAACAAATAATAATAACTCATTTCTTGAGCCCCAGCTTTGGGTATTTTAAAGTGTAGTTTTGTCTTATGCATTGTACCCCTGTCTTTTAACTACATTTAATGTACAATGCTCTGTGCTAGATTTGACTCATGTTTTTTTCAGTGCCTGGAAGAAATACTGGCTATCTTAAACCATGTCCATTTTAAAGCAAGTGAGCATTTACCAAACTTCCTTCTTTCTCTGCCACTTTTCTAATTAAATATACATGTGTTTCTAAGTAATATAATTGAAAGAATACTATAAATTGTCTATTTTCATGATATATTTAATATATACATTATGACTATATATATATATATATACATATACATTCGCTGACAGAGCAACTACCCACCTATGACTATTGAGCACTTGAAACATTTTTATTTCTATATGCTTCTTCTTGTAGTTGTGTGTGTGGGGGGGTGAATGGGTGTTTTCATGTGCATGGTTATATGTGTATGTGGAATTGCATGTGCACAATGTGTGAGCCTGTATTTGGAGGTCTGAAGTTCACCTGTGTCTTCTTTGACGACTCTTTATTAATCAAGGCAGGGTCTCTCACTCTCACTGAACCTAGAGCTAGAGCTTACCAATTCAACTACTCTGATGAGCCAGCTTGTCCTTCTTTTAGAATTCAGGGATTAGGATTACAGGTAACTGCCAAACTTGTCCAGCCTTTACATGGGTTCTGGGGAATTTGCATTCTGTTGCTCATGCTTGCTTGACAAGCACTTTATTAACTGAATTATCTCCATCACCCTTTTATTTATTTTTTTTAGATATGGCTGTTAGACGATTTAAGATTACATATGTAGTTGAAGCTTTATTTTTAATGGGCCATGATGGTATAAGCTATGCTTCAGGTCATAATTGCCATTCTAGGGATTGATAGTCACATGAGATTTCGTCTCCCCTCCATTTCATATTTATTGACAATTTCCTGAACATTTTGCCCTTTATCCCTTTATTCCAGGACTTCAGGTGATGAAGCAAACACCATATTAGAGTTTATCAGGCAGCAGGATCTCAGATAATTTTTCACTAATTATGAAACACTTATATGAGGAGATCACTCATTTTAGATTTCCATTCCCAGCTTATTGACCAACATTGGCCACCTGGTCAACACTACAACAATAGTATCAAGAGGCATCCCTGTAGAAACATAAGAGAAGAATATATGAAAGCAGAAAGTTGTTGCAAATGCCACCAATGACTATTAGAGGATCTTCTAGAAATTTTATTATGTTGTTCTGTCCACTAAATATAGTCTATTCAATAAAATGACTTTTATTGTCTGTTTACCCATAGATCACTCTTTAGAAATGCTACTTTTATAGCATTTTTTATGGTATAATAATTACATAATAACATACAATATAATATTTTAAATATGATTTAATCTGTATAACTACTTTGCATTATTTTTCATTTAAGATAAAATGCTAGTTATGACTGAGCAAGACACAGATAACTGTAACAGTTCAGTTGAATGTATATTCTAAAACCTAGGAGAGCAAACATTGAAAAGTTGTTATTCAACCTCTCTACTTACAGACCATTTATTTTCCTTCTTTTTTGTACTTTGGATTATTTTGTTGATTACAGAGATGAGCATCCAATTTAGCTGAGACTTCATAGCAATCAACACTGTTGGGAGCTATAATCACCAGAAAAACACAGTGTTCATGAATGTGGTGGCAACTACCCTTTTTCTGAGACATCACTGATGTTAAAGTCACATGCTTCTACAAAGTGAGGCCTGGTATTATATTTCCTAAAATTCACATATGATTATATCAGAGGATGTTTGTGAAAACAGAAATAAGGGATCAATACACGGTGACAGTGTTAAAACCTTGCTTTGGACCCCAGCATCATGAAAGATCCCTTAAGATACAATTACTAAATCAGAGGTTATGTTGATGATTTTAGTAAGGTAAATGGGCTTAAGAGGGTGGTTTTGTCAGGTGAAAGCATCTCCACGGTCCTGCTTAATGAAAACATTCACAGTTACTAAGCCATATTTTCCACTCTGAGGAATGGGGCAATCCTTAGCAGGTGGATTGACCTGTTCCTGACTGACATCTGGAACATACTGCTTGAATATCAAAGCTTGTTATTATGAATGCGGTATCATGTAACTCTTTTCTGCTAACATTGCTTTTTACTTTGTAAAAGTGCTTTTGTTGTTAGTTATCTCTTGTTAGTTTTTACCTAGCATTTACCCTGTACACTCTGCACCAATGGGCCCCTCTTTACTGAATCTCCAATGCCTTTAATATTATTCCTTAATCTTCATAGTAAGAGGTTTTCATGGACTCTTCCTATGCTCAAAACCAAAATTTTTTATTTGTCTGTCTGTTTCCCTATTTTCTTAATATTTTGTCAATGACACTTTCATTGTAATATTTGCTACATGTGCCCTTGAATTATAGACATCTATACATGACTATCAAAATATTAGGCTTCTTAGGACAACAACAACCATTCTAAGAATCAAATAAAATGGATGGAAGACATGGTCCATACTAAATTTGTTAATCTATTTTTACAAATTAAAATTTCTAAAAGACACAAAATAAAGTTCCACTGTGTTCCTGTTAATGAATGAATATGTGAAGTTAAGACCTTTAATTGCTCATGACTGTAACAACAGTAAGATGCAGACCCAGGACTCAAAGTATAATTTGGCCCCTGCCGAGGAGTAGTATTCTGAACCATTGCCTATGTGTACTGTACGAGTGTTACAGCTCAGGAGGGAAAGGTAGCCTGACTTGTCGGGAAGTCAGACTATTCATGAAGCCGGGTGCAGTGAGGCTGGTCTCCCTGCAGGATGTAGGGATCCTGCTCCTCTCCTAGAGAGAGCCGTTAAAGCTGCGCTCTGCTCTGTTCTCCTAAGGGAACATTCTAACAGAGCTATCTATTTCCTCTGCTGTTCTCCTCAGCTCCTGCCCAAGACATTACTTTTGCTTCACTCTGCTAAAAGGAAAACCCCTGAATGCATGTAGCAATCTCCTCCAACTCTAGTGAAAAGTTACTTTATCTATTCAACTCCTGAAGGAGTTTCCCAGCAGATGTGATTGTTTCTTCTTTCTTTCTTTCTTTTTCTTTCTTTCTTTCTTTCTTTCTTTCTTTCTTTCTTTCTTTCTTTCTTTCTTTCCCTCCCTCCCTCCCTCCCTCCCTCCCTCCCTCCCTCCCCCCCCCCCCCCCCCCCCCCTCTCTCTCTCTCTCTCCTCAGTCTCTCTAAGGAAACATCTAATCAAAAGTTCTTCTGCTCCATGCAGAGGAAAGAAGATCTTCACTCAAAACTCTTTTAAGAGAGTTATTTGGGAATGAGAATTGAAGATATTGGCTGCCTCTGCAAGGGTGGGAAAGGACAGTTCATAACTGAACAGGTGGAGGGGCTAATATAGGGCTGCATAGGTGTGGAGTTTTTCTGGGGAGAAGATTTTATGCCCAGGGATTTGACTCTCGTTGCAGGGACAAACCATTTTACTGGTCCTTTTTAGCCTTTTGGCTCTATTTTTTAAGGCTAAGGTATATTTCTTTCACTGGCTCCGGTTCTAGGGTTCTATGTTTCTTTATCTCTGGTTTCAGAGTCAGGGTATATTTCTTTGGTTCTGGGTTCAGGGTTAAAGTGTTTCTTTCACTGGCTCTAGTTTCCCGGCCAGGGCATGTTTCTTTGGCTGGCTCTTTTACCCTACATATTGTCGACACCCTGTTAATTTCTTCTACAATTCTGTTTTGGGGGCTTATCACAATGTTTAAAGAATGCAATTAATTTGTGAATAAATTCAAATGGTATGAAGCAAGATGATTTTATTCATAACAAACTCATATTATTCACATAAGAACTAAATTACAGAGTGATCTATCTTTCCTTAGTTATGGGGCAGGCTGTCTTGGACTCTTGGGGTCAACTCTAACCCATTATGCCACACTGTTGAGCTTCTTTGTAAAACCTTACGTTCCTGCTTTATTTCATAATTTATCTATATTATTGTGCTTTTTAGTTAAACGTTGCTTTGAGGTGGCTGTATAAAATATACAAAATTGCAATATGAGAAAAGAGTGGTCAAAACAATCATACAAACAAAACAAATAGGACAAGAATATGATTACCTACAAAGCCAGTGTTCAAGTATCTCCAGATAGTGGGTAGGAAAAGACTTCAAATTTGATGGCAATCTTTATACTAGCATACATTAGAAATATAATCTTTCTGAAATTTAGTATTCCTCTAATAGAAAAGACTACCCACACAAAGGAAATTTGTTAACACACCTGGAAACTTCTTAGAGTCATGAGGGGCATTCTACATCAAATTCCATGTGTTCCTAAGGGCTCTTAGTAAGTTCTGTGATTGTAAACATCAACACAACAGAACTCACTTGTTAAGCAGTGTGCATCTCGGTGAAGCGTCTGTCTAGTCTCCTAGTATTTCTGAACATCAAGCTTCAGCTGGCAGGTCAAGTCTACTTGGTGTGTCAGCATTTGTAAGATAAAGAAGAGCTAGAACCCAGCTAAATAGACTGTGGTTAGTTTTCTAAGCATATCAGACACCCAGACATGGATGAGATGGCCAGAACCATGTGATGATAACCACATAATCAACTCACTTTTGGTGAAAATTACTTTCAATATAGTTTCATATGGTTTTAATGCATGTTTTTATTTCAATATTGTTTATTCAATAACTGTGGTAAACCTTTTTCTTTACTGTGTAAAGAAACTGTGTAAACCTTTTTATTTTCTGTTGTCAAAATAAATAGAAGAAATAGGTGGTCAAGTGGTTATGAAGTGCCAGACTTCAAAATAGACACATAATTTGAAGAAGCACAAGCATGTTTGGAAGGAATTGAGGATGTGTGTGCTGTTATCAGATTATCTTATTTTCCTGAGACCTATGGCCTTGCAGAGTTATATGGCTAATTGAAAGCTTATCTCTGGTTCCAGAATTTTAATGTAGCAAAGTCTTGTGGCTAAGTAGCATCAAGAAGTAGTCCTTCCTTAGCTTGGGGAACATAAGCTAAACTTCTGCAAGATAGAGACCTTAGGAAACTGTCCGACCCAGGGAAATGGTTCCTCTCTGCCCTGCCTGGCCTACTGGGATCTGCGGCATGTGGATCTAATTGGCCATCTATCTGCTGCTTTCTGAGAAGTGACCAGATACAGCTATAGAGTTTATAGTTAAGATGAGTGCTTGGGTGGTTGGTTTATCATCACTAATAACTAGGATTTAATTGTATTTCAGTTGTGACTTTAGATTTTATTTGCTTTCAACGTAGCTTGCCTGTTAACTGTCTTTATTCTTTGAGTATTAACACTTGTAAATTAACATTTGAGGGCTTGAGTTAACAATGATCATTTGAACCTTAGTGTATTTAAACTTATATTTAAGCTTACAGCATCAGTGCATATATATCAGAATTACCCTCATCAGAGTATATTTGTTTTTAAAATACACATTTGATTGTTGACAGGGTTGAATGGCTAAAGAGGCTTTCTGTGAAGCTGAGTGCCTCATTTTAATTCCTCAAAAACCACATGGTGAAAGGATGACGTCTCCATGTGTGCCTTAGCATGCTCATAACATACAATCAATAATGTAAATGAAATTAAAATAAAATGCGTGACCACTATGCTGAGTTAAGAAATACCATGTATAAACTAGTAAAGCAAAATAGAAATTCTTTAATCCATGAGATGCCTTGCTCTGGTAACACAATGTTGAAGAATGACTAGCTAAATTTCTGTGATTTGTTCTTCAAAAATCAGAGCTCATAGGTACCTTGCATCACTTCATATTTCGGAAGTTCTTGTTCAAGGATTATTTTTCTAATGCTCAGTAAAAGGTTAATACTAATTTTTCACAAGAACAGCAGTTTTCTGCAAAGAGTATCAGGACCTTAATGCCTAAATTCCAAGAAGCTGTTGCTGTAATGTCCAACAGTGTCTACTGAAAGTTCCAGCAGAATGCTTCTTGGTCACTGCCCCTTCAAATACCACTGGATCTACCAGATCACGGGGCTCAATTGGCAAAGAAGCTTGTTAAACAGTCTGGACTGGCAGTCTTGTTTCCTATCCTGCACTTTCTCAAAGCTGGCATCTTTAGGGACTGATGGGAAGCAATCCAGGGCAAAATGAGGAATTTTCTGTCTCCAAAATATGACTTGTTCTACAAGATACTGTGTGTCATCTGTGGTTGTAAAAGGAAAAAGCACATTTTTTTTTTGTTTGTTTTTTGAGACAGGGTTTCTCTGCGGCATGGGAGCCTGTCATGGAACTTGGAAAGCACATTTTTTTTTTTTTAAGTCTCACATGGACGTAACAGAGGCCACTTTCCCTCTTCTGTTCTTGGCAGTGACTAGTTCCACAGATGGTGGCCATTTCAAACAGGGTTGGGAAGGGCAACCCTGCCACCATGCCAGTGGTCAGAGCACATCTGATGAGCAGCACTTAGGACTGAGATTTATTCCAGACAGCACCAACTTCTAGACCTGGGGATATATATATAGCGAATGATAGCTTTTCTAGTTTTAGCCCTTTGTGTGTATATTTTAAAGTACATTGATAAGTCAGTTGTTTGACATTATACTTTTACTCCCTGGTATGAAATTAGAGTATTTAGCGAATTCCTACCATTAATATTTTTTGTTTCATATACTGTATTCTCTTCCCCGCTATCTTATTTTCGTAGGGAACTAATTGAAGATGAGTTTATGTTTTTTTTTAAAGGGGTCTATTCTAAGAATGACAAACATGAGCACTCTGCTTCTGGAAAGCAGAATAACAGGGTCTCTGGACAGAAGACTACAGGAACGTAATATACAAAGACCGCGAGAGGATAGAAACAAAATTGAGTCTGTGGGAGAGGTATTTGGTGGAGGTATAAAACATACTGTTCTTTTTAAATTGGCATTGAAGTATTTTTCCCTTATGGAAGCCCAGGGGATATCTGATTTATAAGGGGATGAAATGTTATCCTTATGTTTGATTGAAGGTTATAAAAAAAAACCCCTATTTTCATCATCATTGTAATAACCATTGCTTATTATTTTGGAAAGTTCAGAGGCAGCTTACATAAATATAAATGTAAATATATGAAATTTTGAATATAGTAAAAATTGGCACAAGGAGATCAGGGGTTATTAATATGCTGTCTACTTCGACGGGAGAATAATCAATGCATACGGTCTGCGTTTCATGACATTTGAAGGGAAGAGTTGGCCAACAATGTTTGCGAGGGTTGATGTGCCAGCCAAGAGTCTGAGAAGGGCAGTGAAGTTCCATGTGAATGGGAGACAGACCTGCAGGAGCATGCAGCGGTGTTTGCTTTCTAAAGCTTTGTCTTCTGAACTCATCTTTATTCTGCCCCCACATTCTACTGGCAGCTTCGTTTTATTTAGAAAAGTTTTCTTCAATATAGTTCATGACTGGGATGGGCAGTGCCTCATTTGTTTTCATGCATGCAGTGTTCTGGAAGTGAATGGTATTACAGTTGCTTCATTGCAAACCTGATTTTTAAAGAAGAGTTTGTGATACCGTCCGTGAATCTGATGTTGTTAACTTTCCTGAGGGTCTACCTCAGTATGGAATATTTTTTCATTATTTTTGCTGAATATTTGATCTGTCATTTCAGAAAATAAATATGCAAACAAATAAAAAGCAAATACATATTCTCGCCCAAGTAAATGTTCATTTTATCTGGTTATATACATTACAGTTACCTATTTTGTTCTTTATTTATTTATTTATTTATTTATTTGTGTGTGTTTCCTTGTCTGTATGTGAGCTGTATCTGTGCCCATGGAAATCAGAGAGAACTTCCATTCCACTGGAACTGGAGTTACAGAAGGTGGTGAATTGCCATGTGTATGCTGGAAATTAACCCTTGAGTCATTTCCCCAACAGCTATAATGCTTTTAATAGTATGCCCCCGATTCCACTCTAGTTTTCCCCTTTTCTCTCATTCCTTGATTGTGGTTGTGTATTAGGTCTCCATGTTGAACCACTCTATTACGTATTTTCTCTTTTCTACTTTATCTTTTTTTTTTTTAGCACATTTGCACTCCTTTAGGGATATTTTCTTAAATTTCATTTTCCTTTTAATGAATATTTATGTCTCATTTACATAGGATGCTCTTGCTTTATGGAGGCATACTGATCATTGACCTCAAAACACCAATGAGAAATATTTTTAAAATCATACTAATTTTATTTTTATCTTAATGTCTATTGGAGTTAATTTTTTATGTTACCATTTGCTTGTATTTTCTTCCATCTCCTAACACAATTCTCCTAGAATTCTAATTAATCATTGATTATTTATATAATTATACATGAGGAAAGTTCCAGTGTCAAATTCTACACTTCTTAGTGAGCATCCATAGAGTTAGCAAGGCTATTCTGAAACAATAGAGCTCTACCTGGGTTTTGCACTTTCACTATTACCACACACACATACACACACACACACACACACACACACACACACACACACAGCGGAAATGTTTCAAAGGCTTTCTTAAATTACCTGTGTGGTGCTTTTGCTTGTGAGTTAATTAGAATATATATATATATATATATATATATATATATGTATATATATATATATATATATAACAAAAATCTTTAAAAGACGAAATGGCAAGAAGAAATCTCTAGAAATTCTGTTTCTGGACAGAATTAACTATTCATTGTTTTGTTATGACAAGAAATCTCTCATTAAAGGACCATAAATCTCACAGGATGAGTTGTCCTTTTATATTTGATAGGAGAACCATTTTTCTTCACTTATTTTAACATGGAATAAGTGTTGGGCTGTAAGTTGTGTTGTTGCATGAGGTTTTTTGTTTAGAGACTTCCATATAGTCTCCTCTTTCCTACCCATTTCATAAACAATTGTCTATTATCATGAAAAATAATGTTTCTCTTACTCTATTCAGGTCAGGCCATGTTTACTAAATCTTTCATTTTCCAGTGACTGCAAGATGTGTGCTATTATCCAAGTAGTTGTGACTACTGTATTTTGAATATTTCTCCTAAGGTTTCCACCAGTCCTGTCCAGGTAACGTTGCAAGTCTTCACCTCTCATGTCACATGAGCTGGCATAGCAGATTGTCCTGAACAATGCTCATGGCTCCCTGCTAGGTTTGTCTCCCTCTCCTGATCCCTCTGAATTTGCTCCATTTCAGGATCATGTACTGGAATGTCCTTCTTGCATATTAAATGTCAAAAAATGATGTCTTTGAACCGAAACTCCTCTTCCAGAAAATAAAACCTTGCTATTATAGCTCCTATCTAATTTTACAACATATGTTCTGATTTTCTACTTTTTTCTAATAGCATAGCACTCAACAATGTTCCACAAAGATAGCAAAACGGATGTGCTGCTAATAAAATCTGTCATTTGGAAGCAGGGCTTCCCTGGCAGAACCTACTAAGATCTTTGAGCATTTTCAAAATAATGACTCACTGCAGCACTTTCTGCCTTTCAAAGCAGCATGCAAAACCAAGTATGGATGGTGAGCATGTCTAGTGAGGAGAATCCGGCCCTGGTTTGTATGGTGAGCATGTTTGGGGGGGGGCAGACCCTGGTGTGTATGGTGAGCATGTGTAGTGGGGGAATCAGACCCTGGTGTGTATGGTGAGCGTGTCTAGTGGGGGGAAATCAGACCTTGAGTATGTGTCTTGAAGATCTGCATGATGGTGCTGTGTTTCCTGAGTGGAAAGGCTCATCAGAAGAGAGCAGGTTTGCTAACACTGACTTACGTTCTCAGTCATGACTAGAAGATATCAAATCAGTCAAGTCCTATAAGCTAAGTGTTCATAACAAATGGACAACAATTTCTGAGATTAAAACTTGAGAATTCATCTCTCATGTATATATGGAATTTAAAATACTTATAGAACTCTAAATTTGTGATAATTACAGTAGAGAATATTTAAAAAGTCATGGAAAAATAGATAGAACCAGAGTCTTTAGGGGGATTAGAGATAAATGAAGGTATATCTGGAAAATGGGGTGAGCAGAATTAATATTGTTTGCAGGCAAACATAGACGGTGACAGTACTAAGACTGGATGGATGGGTGAATACCAGAACATAATATCTTCCGGAATTCTTGGAATATGAATGAGACAAGACTGTGTAGGGGCTCTGTAGTTTATTCAGTGATAGAGGACACACCTGGGAAGGAAAGAAAAACAAAAGGAAGAGGAAGAACAGGAAGGGGAAGGAAGAAGGAGGGCGAGAAGAGGAGAAGAGACTATATAATTATACAGGCATTTAATTGACCAAATGTGTTTTTTTTCTAGAAAACTCATGGAACATTCTGAATTATATATGGGAATATCATATGAATACGTAAGAATGATAGTATGAATGACTGGTGATTTTTAGAAATTGAGATGATCAGGATAAGTTAAGATATAAAAATATACCAACACTTAATAAACTGATTTCCTTAAATCAGAGTAATAGAAATCCTCATGCAAGTGGGAGAGTACCATGATTGCATTTATGTGTATGCGATATAGATATGTGCGTGTGATATAGGTATACAGGTGTATGTGTGTGTGATATAGGTATACAGGTGTGTGAGTGTGCATGTGATATAGGTGTATGTGATATGGGTGTGTGTATGGATGGATGACTGATGTGGGAGTGATTTCTTCCTAATCTGTTGATTTCGTTGGTTAATTAATAAAGAAACTGCCTAGGCCCATTTGATAGGCCAACCCTTAGGTGGGTGGAGTAAACAGAACAGAAGGCTGGGAGAAAGAAGCCAAATCAGGCAGTCGCCATGATTCTCCCACCCGACACAGCCGCAGGTTAAGATCTTCCCTGGTAAGCCACCTCGTGGGCTACAAAGATTATTAGAAATAGGTTAGATCAATATGTAAGAGCTAGCCAATAAGAGGCTGGAACTAATGGGCCAAGCCGTGTTTAAAAGAATACAGTTTCCATGTAATTGTTTTGTGTAAAGCTAGCCAGGTGGCGGGAAGCAGCCCGCCGCTCCTATTTCAACAGATGACATAGGTGACATAGGTGTGTATGTGTGATATAGGTATATACATGTGTGAGTATGCATGTGATATAGGTGTGTGTGATATAGGTGTGTGTGATATAGGTGTGGGTGTATGTATGCATGACATAGGTGTGTATGTGTGTGATATAGGTATATACATGTGTGAGTATGCATGTGATATAGGTGTATGTGATAAGGGTATGTGTATGTATGCATGACAAAGGTGTGTATGTGTGTGATATAGGTATATACATGTGTGAGTATGCATGTGATATAGGTGTATGTGATATGGGTATGTGTATGTATGTATGTATGTATGCATGACATAGGTGTGTATGTGTGTGATATAGGTATATACATGTGTGAGTATGCATGTGATATAGGTGTATGTGATATGGGTATGTGTATGTATGTATGTATGTATGCATGACATAGGTGTGTATGTGTGTGATATAGGTATATACATGTGATATAGGTGTGTGTGATATGGGTGTGGGTGTATGTATGCATGACAGAGGTGTGTATGTGTGATATAGGTATATACATGTGTGAGTATGCATGTGATATAGGTGTGTGTGATATGGGTTGGGTGTATGTATGCATGACATAGGTGTGTAGTGTGATATAGGTATATACATGTGTGAGTATGCATGTGATATAGGTGTGTGTGATATGGGTATGTGTATGTATGCATGACAAAGGTGTGTATGTGTGTGATATAGGTATATACATGTGTGAGTTTGCATGTGATATAGGTGTGTGTGATATGGGTGTGTATGTATGCATGACATAGGTGTGTATGTGTGTGATATAGGTATATACGTGGATGTGCATTGTGATATAAGTGTGTATATGTATGTGGTATTGGTATGTGTGTGATATAGGTGTGTATGTGTACTATAAATGGGTGTGTGATATAGGTGTGGGGTGATAAACTGACTGCTGCATGCACAGAGGTTTATAGAGCATCTACTGAGACAGGGATACTAACTTAATGAACTTATGTCTGTAAGATATTACAAACTCCCAGTGAAGACAAAGGACGAGTGATGCACTCTAGTATCTGTTTGAACACAATGAGTAAAGAAAGTTACTCAAGGAATACAACTTCAAATGGAGTCCTTTTGTGTCTGTGTCACAGGATGAAAAGGTGAATGCAAGAAAAAACATCTCTCAAGCATATGTAAGATATATTGAGTCTGAAGTACCTAAGGGTCATTCAAATTGAAATATTGGGTTGGTGGTAAGAAAATGCATTAAAATATTTACCCTGAAGAATATAGACTTGAAAATTTTCTACATGTAAGTAGAAAAAGAAGCCACAACGCTTATGGGCAAATATCTAGTAAGAAACTGTAGGATAAAAGGGAAAAGGTCAAGAACAAAAATGGAGACTATACAGAAGAGGGGTAGGGCACGGAAGCCTGAGAAGAGGGGAGACTCTGGAGGCAGGAGGAAGAGCAGAGCAGAATGCCATCCTGGAAGCTGCCAGGCAGCACTGTGATAGGGAGGCTGAGTGTAACCAAGGATGTAAAGGACATGATGGACCGGCATACGGTCAGAGCATATGTGTATGAGAATTGCTTAGGCAAAGGCCGCTGATAGCTCCACAAGGTGTGCATTGCCAAACGCTGGCAGAAGCCACATGGTCAGAAACAGATATGGAACCAGATGTCACTGTTTGAAGAGAAGCATGTGAGCATCGTACTTTATCTGCAGCCTTTTGAGAGGGGACTATAAATTAAGAGAGATTGATTAAAAGATTAAGTTGAACAAAAGCTGAGATTTTTATGGCATGACTCACAATAAAAGGAAGATCATTTAAGCTGTGTTGCACAGGGGTGGTTCTAGGGTCCACCACATCCCTTCTTTCTGTGGAAAGTGTGGCAGGAATTGGAAGTTGAACTGCGCCATGAAATTCATGCACTGTTCTCAATTGATAATGAAATGATATGAAAATGGCCAATTTTATTTCTTTGCACAAACTTTTCCTTCTGTCCTTAAAGTTGATCAGCTCCGTAGTTTTATGAGGGAAATAACAAAGTATTTACATCTGTAAATAATGAGCAATGCTCTCTCTTTGTAAATGCTATTTGAAATGAGAAAATAATTCATGCAAATAGAGCAAACGGTACCAAATTAAAAAGCATAAAAAAGTAGGGCAAGTGATATGGGTCAACATTGAAGGCAACTGCCACTAAGTCTGATGACTTGAGTTTGGTCTCTAGGCTCCACATAGTAGATGACAACTGACTTCTGCAAGTTGTTTTCTGACCCAGTGACATATGTTCCCAGCCCACCCCACTCAGGATACAGAAATGGTAAAAGCTTGAAGTATAAAATAAACCTCTTATTTACCTTCTAGAGAAAGCTGCCATTTCAGAAATGCTTCCTGGATCTGTAAGGCATGTGAGTTAGAGAAACTTCACTACTGTCCTGGACGGCTTATTAAATCTCAGCCCAGAGTGGCTTCCATTACTTCAACTTTTCTTGGGTGTAATTCCTGCTTTTCCTTAAGCTCATTCTGGTGACTCTTAGCCTGAATATCCATGATTTCTATAGCACAGGCCACCCTTAGATTCCATTTGAGTTTCTTCTCGCTCTGCCATAGTTTTGTACGTTTTGTATTCTCTCAACAGAATCATGGGCCACATGTTGGAAGAGTCCTTTACTGCAATTAGATGCCCAGTGCCATTCTTCTAAAATGGAAAAAGGTTTTAGACTGTCTCCCAAAATATGTCTGTGGGTCATTTCTCCTTTCATAAAAACACTCGCTTCCAAGTCAGGGCTCCCCAAGGGCCCTCTGTAATGTGAAATATGCCATTTCAACTTTGGAGCCATGATTGCTCCAATATTATCAACTTATCCCATCTTCTCCCTGATTGCTAATGAAGCACCCTCATGCTTCTTTGTTGGTTTTGTGCACTTGTTTTTCCTCAGGTTACTACCAAAGGTAAGTCCTTTTCACAGCAGGCAGTACGTGTCAGCTTTCAGAGAATTCCATTCTTTATGATGTTGGGATGGGGATAAGGTACTTACAGACAATGGATTCATGGTTGATACTTTCCACATGGTAAGCAATCACAAGTTGTTAGCACTCTCTTGAGGTGTATAAAGTACAGGTGATCTGATGGAAGATGCAGCTCAGTCGGGAGGAGCATGCTCACGATGCGATGCATAGGCCAGCTCAAGAGTCTTGCTATGATCTGACCTCTCCAGTTAGCTACCCCCTTCCTTTGTTCTAATCATTTTCCTCACTGTATGTTTTACTGTTTATTTATTCATTCACCACATTTTCCACTATCAAAGAACTTGTAAAACTCAATGAGTTCCTATTTAAGATTTTTTTAAATCGAAGTGCATCAAAATCAAGCTGCCTTTGTCTCCTCACTTGACATGCAGCCAGTGCTTACTGGCCTGGACCTCTTAACTTACAGCTCTTAAAATACATTTATTGTTATTATCTTTTAATTATGTGTATGTGTGTATGTTTGCCCACGTGAGTGCAGGTGCCTGTGAAGGCCAGTGGCATTTCGTACTCCTGTAGCTGAAGTTACAAGCAGCTCTGAGTGACCAAACTCAGGTTCTCTGCAAGTGCAATATTCACTTTTAAATGCTGAGTCATGACTCCAGACTTAATTTTCTGCCTTTTAAATGGATATTGTACTTCTCCCCTGCCTTTGTAAAACTGACTCTTTGAGACCAGTTAACTATATAAACTAGGGTAACATATATGTAAGAAAACTCTGCAATACTTTTTACTTATTAGCTAAACTTTGGAGGTATGCATGTCTTAATATAATAAAAAAGTAAGAGGTAGGAGAGTTGTCTCTCTCTGTTGCCAAAGGGCATGCTTTAGAAGCAGGAAGACCTGAGATTGGATTCCAAGCACTCACATAAAAAGCCATGATCAGTTATAACATTACAGTGGGGGAAGGAACAGGATTGTGTGAGCCTTGGAACCTATCAGTGAGGTCCTAGTTCAGCAGAAATTCCTGTCTCAAAGGCTAAGTTAAGAGAGTTATGAAAGACTGGATGCCAAACCCTGGCTTCCACATGTATATGCATTGTGTACCCAAATACATGCACTTACACTTGTGTGTCTATGCCTGTGTGCCCACAGTTTGTACAAGCACATATAAAAAACAACAAAAGCAACAAAAAGTAAAAGAGAAAATGTGAGTAAGCGAGAGGGGCCTGGATGCTGCCTGGGAAGCAGACACAAGGCCAGTTCCTAAACCTTTCTTTCTAGGAGTAGATGCTCAATGCAACAATCCCTGGGGTTTGTAGGAGGAATGAGATCCACCTGTAAGGTGAGTGGGAGTTCATAAATTTTTAGAGAACTTTCTTTCTTTCTTTCTCCTTTCTTTCTTTCTTTCTTCCTTCCTTCCTTCCTTCCTTCCTTCCTTCCTTCCTTCCTTCCTTCCTTCCTTCCTTCCTTCCTTTCTAATATATTTTTTCTTTTTTAATTAATCAATTAATTATATTCCACAGTTCCATCACAGTTTCTCCTCCCACTCTCTTCTCCTGCCTGTCCCTCTTCCAGTCCCTACCCCATTCTCTCCCTCTCCATTCCCTTCAGAAAATATATGTTTCCCATATATATTAGCAGATGTGGTATTATCAAGTTCCAGGGAGACTAGGCAGCTCCTCTCCTAATAAGACTGGGACAGGGCCACTCAGCAGAGGAAAGGGTCCCAAGAGCCGGCAACAGAGTCAGAGACAGTCCCTATTCTTTCTGCCAGGAGTCCCACAAGGAAATCAGGCCCATCAATTGCTTCATATGTCCAGAAACAAGTTAATCCCATCCAAATTCCCTGGTTGGCGGGTCAGTCTCTGTGAGCTTCCATGAGCCCAGGTCTATTGACTATCTGTGTTTTCTCATGGTGGGCTTGATCCCTCTGGAGCCCATAATTCTTCCAACCTTCCTTCCACAGGATTTCCCAAAGTCTTCGTAAGATCTGGCTGTGGTCACAGTGTGTGAGCTTCTAGCAGGTGCTGTGTGAAGCCGCTCTGATGGCAATCGGGCTAGGCACCAATCTTTGAGTATAGCAGAATAACATTAAGAATCATTTCATTGGTTTTTTTTCTTTTTTGCAAGTTAGGTTTGGTCTACCGTAGGTCTCCTTGGCTGTCCAGCCTCCGGTCTAGGCTTTCCAGACACTGAAGGGTCGGCTCCTTCTCACAGAAGGGCCTCAAGCCAGAGCAGTCTTTGGTTGTCTCTTCCCACAATTTCTGCACCACATTTGTCCTGGCATATCTTATTGGCTGAGCAAATTGTAGGTCAGAGGTTATGTGTCTGGGTTGGGGTCCCAATCCCTTCACTGTAAGTTAAAACAATTTTCTAGGGAACAAACAATCTATTGTTTCAGTTTAATGATAAAGACCAGACTTCGATAGTGATATAAACAGAACAAGTTTAATATATTTTCACCAAGGCCCAGAAAGAAATGCACGAATTTTGTTTTATCAGGATCGGATACACAGACATGCAGGTGTGTATGGGTTTGTACATGCGTGCTTTTGGCTATGATGTGAAACAGATGTTGTTATACAAGTCTTATTTTGCCATGTGCAGTGCCCTCCAATATATTCAGTTCTCCTTTCTTCTGCATTATGTTATTGAAAACAAGAACTGCACACACCCCATTTGCTTCACATTCAATGAACTGAGCATGCACTGCAGGTTGAAATGCATTGATCTGTGTGACTCATTGAGAAGTTTTAGCATGCAATGCTCCATGTCCTCCCCACTGCAGCTTAGTTCTCACAGACATCTTATTGTAAGGCAGGCTTTTGCACTGGGGACAGTTTAAATCACTAACTCTGACTTTCTTAGACATGAAAAGCCGCACATTCTAAGAGTGACGGCTTCAAACACAGTTGCTATCAGTATGGATTGAAATCATCTGTAAACGCTCGCCTTTTGTGAAACTAGAGGGCAAATCCAGATAAACTAAGTTTTAAAAATGAGTATTGAAATTTTTCCCTTCACCCATACCTAACTAATGTCCAAATAAATAAAAGACTATTTACTGGGGCATTGCCACAACGTACTTAAGACTTATAAATATTCTTCAGCAAAAAGTCAAGAGAAAACATTTCCAACATTGATTGTTGAAATGACTGCATACATATTTCACCATGTAGATCGACTTTAATGCAATCCACTGCAGGCACAGAGATTTTTTTTTCTGTTTATTGGGCAATACTGCTGTGCCAACAAAAGAAAGCAACCTCTCATTTTACACTAAAATTCATCTCTTTTTTCAGAGAAGATAATACTTCCTCTTTTTATTAGATTAACTTATTTATAGAAGAGATGCTGAATCGTGTAAAGTCTGTGGCCCAGCAGGTTTAGCCAATTCGTTATATGCATAAATTCCAAGTGGAGGAAAATCATGTGTGTTTCTGAACCAGCTTTTGTTGGCTGCCAACACAAATGTTTGGAACTTGGAGGGCACTACAGTCCTGTGTAAATTATAGTGGATTTCTTCTTACAAGACATCAGCTTTATTCAGGTTTTACAGAAGTAAGTCACTGACCCTCTTCTAGAAGCTCACCTTTCCCAGTGGGGACAGCTTCCCCTTCAACGATGAGTCCTAATGTTCACCCATAGATCGCCCTTCTCAAAATACAGGAAGTAGTGGGAAGATCATGAATGTCTGCATCAGGTGAGCTAGAGTACCAAAGACAGAGAAGTGACATGAATCCTATTGTTCGTTCAAGCAAGATGTGACGTTTAATGTCTCAGCTGAACTTCTCTGAGCTGCCAGTACTGAGGTTTGCTGTACTTTTTCCTTAGTAATCTTGTAGAATTTTTCCCCATGAATTGTGGAGGAAAATTGTATTTTTGGTAGACAAGGTGTGAAAATTGTTTCAAACAGATGCAAATATTTGAAAGCTGCAGACACACGTGTTCCTCGGCTAGGTATGAGATGTCTTAGAAGCTGAGATTTAATGTTTAGTAGACGTGCATGATGTTGAGGAAGACTCTTCCAATCCCATTGCATGTTTCACAGAGAGACACTTAAGAAAGATTGTATCCTTAAGACTTCTGTTAGATATTTCTAATACATTTCCCTGTAATATACACAAATACCGCGACACTTCCCTGGGTTCCAGAAGCCATTCTATGTCTTGTTGGTTTTAAACATATGACTGAAAACTATGAAAAATGCACCACTCATTAAAGACTGAAAACTGTCATGGTTTATGAACCAAATTTGTAGTCTACAATGTCTTTTAAGCATATTTTTACTTATTCTTATGTAATTTCCAACATAGAAAATATATTATGATCATATTCACCCCATATTTCCCACTTCAATCTCAACCTTGATCACAGACTCCTCTGTTTTCTTCTCTAGTGTGGACACCACCCACGTGGTCAGCGTGCCCAGAATAGGTGACTTGAGTGCTCAGCCCTAAGCGGAGCAGACATGTTGCCCTCCACGAGGCACAGTAACACCCAGAAATGGAGGTTGCAAAGAGTCTGGAAGGAGTGCTGTGCAAGGCAGTGTCTTTTGGAGACCATTGTACAACTGCTTAGTGACACCGCTTTACTAACAGATCGGTGACTTTTAGGGTGCAATGAGTTTGGCTGTTACTCTGAACCATCGCGGACACTGATGGCTTCTGACTCATTATATAGTATCTATGTCACAGAAGGAATCACTTTTATTTAAATTGGCATTTCAAATTTTCTTCCTACGGGTAAGGCATTTTGTATTTTTCTCTTAAATATTAAATAACTCTAACCAGATTTCTCCCTGTCCTGAGTTACTACCTTTTCTTTGAAGGTTTCCCTCTTCTCCTCAACACCTCCCCCCAATTATCCGACCCTCACTTAAGAATTCTTAGCTCTAAAGCCATAGATGACAGATGATGCAGGGAGAAAATGGCAGGAATGGCTGAGAGAGTGTTTTCACTCAAATTACAGGGATAATATTGATTACACAGATTTCAGGGTTTAAGTAATTTTTTTTTAAAAAAAAAAAGCAAAACCAAGAAGACCATTCAGGTGCTCTCCATGGTGCTAAGGTCGGGGGTTCTCCGTGCTGCTAAGGTCTGGACTGTGAGTTCTGCGAGTCCCGTTAAGGTCTTCATCTTCTGGTCAATATGTGATCATTAAATAGCTTTAAAGTTGCAGTGATTGTGTTTTAAAAAATGTTGCTTTAGACTGAAGATTTTAATGATCTTTGATCTGAAAAAGGCTGGGTAGAAATCACATTGAGAAAGATCCTCTTTTTTCATACTTGTATTCTGAGTCTAGAGCGATGGAAGGCCTATTTTTTATAATATTATTATATTTTTAAACAGGAATCCTTTATATCTTAGTATGAATACTTCTCTCTGTAGTTGACTTTAGTACTTTTTATATTTCATAATAAAATCACCTAAAATTTCCTAACGTATATCCAGTGTAGAATGCAGTATTCTTAGCAAATTCAAATTAGGTACTGTAGTTACAGTATTGTATATTGGAACTCTAGATGCACTCCATATCTTTGCTCTTTAATTTATTTTCTTTTCAAGTAATTGCAGTTTTACCCTGTGAAGCTGTTCTTAGAGACAGGCAAATTAGCGCTGTGTTTTGGCATCTGAGTTATAGGGCTGCAGATCTTGACCTGGCTGTACACACATCCCTTAACTACAGAAGATCTATGAATGTCCATTTTAACACCTGTACATAGCAGTTATAATCCATTTGTTTTTTAGAATTATATTTGAATAAAACAAGAATTTGCATGCAGCAGCAGTGTTGATTCTTATTGCACTGCTGTTCTTGCACAACACTTCATAGGAATCTATTAGTAAGTAGTAAGGAATTAACTACAGTGCTTGGTATATGCTTGTAGTGGCATAGAATCCTCCTGGGAAGCAGGCACGAGATGACAACTGTTAAAAATGGTAGGCCCTTTCTTCAGGGAAGAGAAAATTACTTCTTACTTATTAAAAAGAACTCAGTGCAGAAATGGAAAACCGTGGCCAGGAGAACCTGTCTGCCGTATGTGTGTCCAGTCCCCTGAGAAAGAATTCATTTTCACCCTCATAGAAATATGCAAAGGTCTTTTTGATGGGGATAGTGAAAGCCTGCCCCTTGGGAGAAGACAAAGTCAGCTTGTGGAAATCAAATTCCTAATTAATAGGTTTGAGGTCAGAAGAAGTTATGGTAGCTTTAATCACTGCAGAGGGTTTGAGAAATTATTGGTTTCTAAATAAATCAAAATAACCAAAGAGAATAATGTTTCTAGTGCAAGGCGCCTGTGGATCTGATAATAACCATTGGTAATGAAGAGCTTCTGAAAACACCTCTAGGATTTCCTGCAAATGACATTAATGACATCATTTGTTCATATTCACATGTTAATCCATTATCTATATGTTTATATAAAACAGTAGTGTCTAGAAACATTGCTATCTTTGGAACTTAATTAATCTATGTTAGCGATTCAACTGAAAGTTCTTTTTTAGTAATGTGTCCCCTGGACCACTCTCAAGGACAGTCCTGAAGTACAGACTCCAAGTCCCCGTCACAAAACACAGCCAGATACTGCCTTTTAAATGATTCCCAGGTAATTTAGTGCACACTAAGTTAGGAAGCATTAGTGTAGATCATGGATTTTTTTTTTCTGATTTGGGGCGTTCTTAAGTCTGTAAGTTTGTAAATGTTTGGGTGTTTCTCTTTGGGCATCAAAGTTCCAAGGAAACTGAACCACCAACTTAAGTTAGAGATCTACAGCCAAGCAGCACGCCAAGCCCCTGGAGTCCAATCAAAGAGATGGGGGAGCATTAACATGAGCAAAGAGGTAAAGATCATAAGACCATGATGGGGAAAGCCACAGAAACAGTTGACCTGAGCTAGTGGGAGCTCACTAACTCTGGACTGACAGCAGGGGAGCTTTTATAGGACTAACTAGACCCTCTGAATGACGGTGACAGTTGTGTGGCTTGGGTAGTTTGTGTGGCCACTGGCAGTGGACTAGTATTTATTCCCAGTGCATGAACTGGCTTTCTGGAGCCCATACCCTATGGAGGGATACCTTGCTCAGCCTAGATACAGTGGAGAGGGCCTTGGTCCTGCCTCAACATGATGTGATAGACTTTGTTGATTCCCCATGGGAGACCTCACCCTCTGTGATAAGTGGATATGGAGGGATGGTGAGGGCAAAGTGGGGGAGCAGGAGGAAGGAAGGGAGTGGGAGCTGTGATTGGTATGTAAAATAAAGAAGATTGTTCTAAAATAAAAAATAAAAAAATTAAAAAAAAGAGACAAGCTAATTAGGCAAGCTAATTAAGTGAGGATATACACAAAAAGAAATTTATATTGTTTACTGAGGTTGTTGCCTAGGTCCTAAGCGATGGCAAAAGCAAGTTTTAAATATGTGAAGGGTTATCTTCCCAAGGAAGAAATAAGAAGTTGACTCCACGTAGGATAAAGACAGTGGGACACATGAACTGGATTTACGGGATGAAAAATCTTGATGGTAGAGGTTGGGCAACATATAAATGCAAAGCCTTTCCTTGCAATCACTCCCCAGTTCCCTGCCTTTCCCAAGCCAGTTCACCCACTTATGTCTTGAAAGCTTTTCAAAAGGAAGATGTTTGAAGTGACAGGCCTTAGAGAAAGGACCTTGAAGGCTGTCCACTCTGATGACAAATGCCTGCTAACAGTTGGGTCTGGGTGGCAAGGAGAAGCCGAGCAGTCTGAATGAGCATAGGCAGTGCTTACGTTTAACGACTAATAAGAATAATCAGCTCCATGCCTGTGTGGATTTAACAGGCAAATTACATGTTTAACCAAACCCTCGCAGGGAGGTGCTCTGAGATCCTCCCTTAGGATTCAACACCCACTAGTTGAGCCCTCTGCTATTGCATAATCCAGCAGGCACTGAATTTCTTCCCTGCAGGGACAAGACTCTTGCCCCTCCATGATGCTCCTGCATGTGTAAGAGAGAAAGTTCAGGGTGAGTGGATTGAGGTGACCCCAGAGTCACCATATGTTAGAATTTTAGAACTTCATTTTGTATTATCTTTGTAATAGTGATTGATTTAATTGCTGTCCTATGAGCAATGGCACGTAACTTAAAAAAAAAAATCAAACACATTCTCACTGGGCAGCGGTGGGGCATGCCTTTAATCTTACTACTCAGGAGTCAGAGGTAGGAGGATCTCTGTGAGTTCAAGGGCATCCTGGTCTATAGAGTGAGTTCTAGGACAGCCAGGGCTGTTGCACAGAGAAACCCTGGTTCAAAAACAAACAAAAAACAAAATTATCATATTCTCAATAACTGTGCTAAAGTCAATCTGATAATGGTTTTCAGCAGTATAATGAAATGTTATTAGATTCCTAATTGAAAATGAAGGACAATTCAAGGAGTTAGACACAGCTCTGTAAGTTTCTTCTGGTGTTTGTACACAGGGTGTGTGTGTGTGTACAGATGCACACATGAGCACGTGTGTCACGTAACTCAGGCTGACCTATGGAGTTAAGAGAAACACTGAATTTCCTGATCCTCCTGCCTCTCTCCTAGGGCACTGGGGATGTAGGTGAATACAATGATGCCAGGTTGTTCAGCATGTTTAGAGGTTCTGCTTTTTCTTACTGAATCACAAATGGAGAGGAAATTGATACTTTCACGACATGGAGGAGCAGTGTAGGGCCCAGCACATGGGAATGCCATGAGATACACTATCTCATGTCTCCATCATTTATAAATGGGGCATTTGCAGTTACTCACCTGGACAGAATTCTGGTTATGCTTTCTAAATCAAGGGATCTCTGTGACCTGTGCAACCCAGGAACCCATTCTGTCTCAAATCCCACTTAATCTGGCCTCTCCTGTTCTTGAACATCAATGCTAGTGACTTGTATGTGGCCTGTGAGATTTACCCAGGAGTGCTTACCATCAGGTAATCCTTTCCACTGATAGACAGTATTTCACAATTTATCACCTTCCTTGGTGGTGGATGATTAACAGTTTAGTTTTTTTGATTTCTAGGAAGAAAGCTTCAATGAAATTTTAATTCATCTTTTGTAAGTTCCAAGGAGTGGGATCCTCTGCTTCCTTTCATATCTGTAGTATTATAAAAACTAGTTTAAAACTGCTTTTGTTATTAAATAACTGAACATTTCAGTATATCCTCAAGCAGAACTTGAGAGTTGCAGTTACTCTATATTCTTGTTAATATTTAGTTCTTTTTATTTTAGCTCCTATTAGGTGAGAAATGCAGTATCACTGTAGCTTTAATTGGTAAATTGAGATATTGAACATGTATTTTGTCTGCTAAGCTAAATGAACATGTCTTCTTCGGTGAATTAGCTCTTCAAATAGTTGGCATGTTTATGTGCGTGTGTACTTGTACGTATGTGTATATACACACATATGTATTTAATATATACTGAGTGTAAACTAATAATGGAATCGCTGGCTATCATTTCTTTGCTGAGAAATTTTAAATTACCACAATGACCCTGCTGGATCAGGTGTGCATGAACCAGCCAGGAAATCCTGAGCATGGAAGAGCTATTGGGGGAGAGATGCTCTCCCACCCAACCATCAGTGCCTGAGGTGGGTAGGAGAGCTGACCCCATGTTCCTAAGTGTGGGAGAACTATCCCTGGCTTCCATCAGCAGCATCACTTGGGAGATGCACTTAACCTGGGAAGCACAATAGAGCCAACCCTGTTGGTGAAGCTGTGGGTGAGCCAGCCCGGAAGTTGTAAGCCTGGGAGAGCTGCTCCTATGACTGTCTGTCAGGTGGTGGTGCTTGAGGGTGAGAGATGCCCCCTTGCTCCTCACCCCTTACTGCCTGCAACAGATAAGAGAGCTAACCCTCCATCTTAGCAGCTGTAGCACCCAGGAAACAGGCCCTGCCCCTCACCTAAGCAGCAGAGCAGAGCTGCCTGGTGCTCAGAGGTGTGGGTGACCCAGCTCCAGTGTTAGGAGCACAGGGAACCTGCCCCCATTCATCAACAGACATATGGTAAATGGGCAGAGAAGAGAAGCCCTACACCTCACCTCCCTCCCACCAATGCCTGAGACAGGTGGAAGGAAGCTGGCCCTGGGGTCATAAAGCAGGAGGGCTGTCCCTACCCCTCACCAACTGCAGCACTCTGGAGAGTGGCCCCTATAGCTCTACTGGACAACACAACACAGTTGGCCCTAACGGCATAGGCGTGGGAGAGCTGACCTTAAGAACACGAAAGCAGGAGAAACCCTTGCTGATTATTGTGAGAGGCAAAATAGCTGGAGAGCTCACCCTAGTAGTGAGGCCAGGGGAGGAGAGCTAGCAGACCCACCCTACAGCTGCCCAGGCCCAGAACCAAGCTTATGACTTGGCCTGCCCCAACATTCACTTAATCTATGATATGATGGAGCATATGAAGAGACCTGACCTACAGACCCAAACCTGCAGGATCTCCACAACATAAGGGTAACAACAAGATACTCAAGATACTCAAGACAAGGATAATCCCATAAAGAGCCCAGCATTGATAGTGTAGAAAAAAGCAGAGGCCTCAAACCAGAGCAATGACTCTTTGCAATGAACTGCAAGTAAAGACAAAGGGGCTTACTGAGTGGGTGTCACACTGCAGCTTCCCCCTTTCTCCCTTTTTTCTCATACATTTTGTTTTATTGGGGGGTATGCAAGGGCGGAGGGTGGATGTAAAAGGACAGAACATGATTGGAATCAAGATACATGATGCAATAAAAGATGCATAGAATAAATAAAAAGAAAAAAAACTTTAAAATCACCAAAATTAATATGACTGTGAAATTGTTTTTATATACCAATTGAGCTGCTTATATGGTTTTATTATTCAACTGTTTTATTGAATTATATTTGAAAGGTAAGCTCATTATTTTTGACGCCAATAATCCTCATCAATTAAATCTTCACCATGTACAGCCAGATGTGTTAGAGAACATTGTAGCAAGCTATGCTGTTGCTATCTTCAGAAGAATTATGAGTTGCATATTTTGCAAACTGAGAATTTTGTCTTTCTGTTCACATGGCTGTCCCATTGGTTCATAATGACCATGTATTTCTTCCTATCACTGCAGTTTATCGCTCTTTTGCTATCTTCCTCGCAACATTGCTGGCTGACTGCTGCCTTTTTCCTTGGCTACTCTTCCAATGTTTTCAGTGTCACCTCTCTTTCCCTGGACTTTTTTGTTCTTTCTTTAAATTTGCTATATTTCACTTGATTTACTCTTGTTTTGCTAAGTTCTTGATCACTAACTTTGAGTTTCTCTTGAGACCAGGCTTTAATAGAATCTACTACATTTTCATATTGCATATCTTCAGTGTTGTTTTATTAAACTAGTTCCTATATTACCTCATTTCCTATTTAAAGGGCAAGCTTTTAGGGAAGTAGTTTAACTTCTAATATATAGAATTTAAATAATATTTTTGAGCTTGACTTCTAAGTTAATTCTATTTAATTAAAAACTTCTATGGCTCTAGTATTTAATATTTTGAAACTTGTTTTCTGTTGTAGCATATAGTCTGTCTTGGTAAATGTTCCATCTGTATTATATAGTTTTAATTTTTATTCAGTTTTTATTTTTTGATAATTTCATAGTTAAGTACTATATTTATGTTATTTTTATCTTCCCCTTTTCTTCCGAAACTTCTTCTGTGACCCTCCTCTTGATCATAAGTTTAAGGCTTATACTTCTATAATTAACATTATTACACATGCACACACACACACACAAAACCTACTGTGCACATGCAGTATTGCTCTTACATACATAGGTTTAGGACCTGGGATTGTGTAGCCTATCAAGGGGCTCATTCTTGGAGAAAGTGTTTCTCCGTTTCTCCCTCTCTCAACAGCCATTGATTGTTCACAGTTCTTCATTTAGGGTGGAACCAGGGAAAACTTTGTTTCCATGGTGGGGCACAAACTGCTGTGCTCAATGTGCAGGTTTTGTTTGCCACATTTTCAAGGTTCCCAAGATGCGGCTTCTTTGGTGTTTAGAGGACCCTGTCTCACAGCAATAGGCATCCTGGTCCCCTAGTTCTGACAACCCCCCTTTCCACACCGTGATCATTCCATGGCATTCTCTGAGCCTTAGCTGTCAGGGGTGTGTTGTTGATGTGCTAATCAGAACTGGGGATGTTCATGATGTTCTTTGAGCCTTAGCTGTCAGGGGTGTGTTGTAGATGTGCTAACTGGGGCTGGAAACGCCACAGTTACTTATTCTCTGCTTCCAACCGGTCAGGGCTCTTGGTAATAGCCTCAGTGTGTAGGAAGTTTCTTTGGTGAGGGTTGAGAGTTACACATATTTATGGGTGTCAAAACCAATCAGTACTTAGAATACAGTAGAAACTATTTTATTTAGGAAAATGGCAAAAAATTCCTTTACCTATACCCTTTTAGTAGAATTTTTATAAATATTCATAAATTTAATAGGTTTGTTTAACTTTTGATAAGCATCGTGTTGTCTGTTTTCTCCTTATTCCATCAATTATTGAGAAGGTTGTGAATTCTTCAGCCATCTGAATGTGAGTCCTGATGTTCATTTATTAGATAATCCATTTTCACTTGTATTTTATTCATGAATAGATCTTTCTATTTTCATGTAGTGTTACTCTTGACACTGCTAAGACTTTTTGTCTCAATTCCTTCAGGTATTATCAGACCTTTATCATCTCCCTTCAATCACCATTCAATATGTTCATGAGCTTCTCCCTTTTTTGTTTTTTAACTTATATGTATTTCTCTTTAAAACATCTGTTGCACACATCACATAATTCATTTCACCTTTCAGATTATTTTGTAATCTAGTTTTTGAATTATTACACTTAACGTGAATATTTATTAGATTATATTGAATGTTTCCTCCTTTCCCTGTGTGAATTTCTTTATTCTGTTTATCATTTTCTGCAGCATTAAACATATTAGTATTTTACTTTTATATCTTCAATTAACTTTTCAGGTGTAATGTGCTTAGGGTTTGCTGTCGAAACTAAAATACGAGTTCTTAATTTATCATATTCTACCACAGAGTAAAACTTCATCATGTCATATATAATGCTATATCATGTTGTTTTCATGTTCTGTTATATCCCTCATTTATATAACGACCCTCATGACTCTTTGCTATGGTTGCTTTAGTCAATGATGATCTAACATGTTAAGATAAAAGTCTTTTTTATTTAAGCCATTTAGCTAGTGTAGCTTTAAATTCTGTCATCACTTCTTTCTCAAAGACCTTGCTGTTTGCTAGCAGCAAATTAGCATTTGTTTATACGAAAATGACTTTTAAAAATTATCATTGTTTGACTAGGATATAGACTCTTCCCTTCCTAACACTGAGAACTATTCCTTGTTACCTGTTTTACATTATTTCTATTAGAGTGTTGTCTGTAATGTCTTAGTTATTTTCCTTACTAAACTGCCTCTTTTCCTTCATTACCACTGGTTTTCATTTCCTCAATCATTATATACCTAAGTGTGATGTTCTTTGGATATTGGCCTTCTGTACGTGAATGTATTCCATTAAATTGTCAAACACTTGCTCGTTTCTTCATTTGTTTTTCATCTCCCTCTGTGTAGCTTTTCCTCTTGCATTCCAGGCTCTCATCCTGCGTTCTTGCATGCTATCATCCCACAGGGCAGGTTCTCTGCCTCTTATCTCTCTTCTATTTATTTACATCTATCAATAAATAACCTAATCTCTGCCTACCATCTATTTATACGTAACTATATATATATATATTATCTATGTATCTCCTATAATTTGTCTATGATATATCTCCTATAATCATCTATTGATTTACCATCAATCTTTCTATCTACTTATCTCTGTTATCTAACACCTAATTCTTCCTATCTATCTGTCATCAATCATCTATCATCTATTCACTATTTAACTACCAATCATCCATCTATTATCTATCTATTCATCTTTTTATTATATATATCTACTAGCTATCATCTATCATATATATATTCATATTATTTATTATCTATGTATATATTTTGTGTATATATCACCTCTCTACCATCTTTCTGGCTTTCAGTATGTTTATCATCTATCTTTCTATCTATCTATCTATCATCTATCTATCTATCTATCATCTATCTATCTATCTATCATCTATCCATCTATCATCTATCTATCTATCTATCTATCTATCTATCTATCTATCTATCTATCTATCCATCTATCATCTATCTATCTATCTATCTATCTATCTATCTATCTATCTATCTATCTATCATCTATCAGACAGAACCCTTACTTCTGTCCATATACTACCTATTAGTCTCTCTGAGTTTACTGATTCTGCCTTGGGAGCATTTCCTTACAGTGAAACTAATGAATTGAATTTTATGGTTTTCTTTTTCTGCTGTTTGTATTTCTCTTTTAACACACTTCATGTCGACAGCATTTTACCCATTCCTCATGACATTTTAAATGGTTCCAACATCTCTTTTTGATGAGGATGACCTGGATCACTTGTGGATCTGTTCAGCTGAATGAATTTCCTTTGGATATGGTCACATCTTCTTGCATACTGATATATTTAAAACAAAATTTTATTACATGTTGCACTGTCTTATTTCTCTCAATTTTTAGTCTTGTTTTTCCTGTTGCTTTCAGAAATAAATGGATCAGGAAGTGTAGACGACATCCTGATGGTAAACATATGGGTGTTTTTTAGATCCACCTAAATGCTACTTCCCTCCGATGCTATCTCAGCTTACTTGTCCATGCCTCTTAGATCTATAGTAAATCCAGACTTGTGTGTTCACCCCGATTAAACACCAAACTCAGACTACACAAATGCTATCCTTATGAATCAACAATTATTTGTTAATTTCTGGCATTTTTTCCTAGAATTTGGCTCATCAAGACACTCTCCCAAGCATCACTAACTACACCGAATCCCATGACCTTTTATATGCTTTCATGAAGAGAATGTACCTGGTTATTAATGAAAACAGCATTCTATTTGATTTCAGTGATGACATCACTTTGTATAGACTATATTTTCATTTAAGAATTTTAAAATTTGTAATACAGTATATTTTGATCATATTCTTTCCCATCCCCCAATGCTTCCTAGATACTCCCCCTCTCCCTACCCATCAAACTTCCTATTCTTTTTCTTTCTCAAAACAAAACAAGCAAGCAAAAAATGCTTAAGAAAATATGGAATCTGTTTTGTATTGTTCAAATACTCCAAACATAAGTCCTGCTATAGAGTGTGGATGGTATACCCTGCTATAGAGTGTGGATGGTATACCTGTTATAGAGTGTGGATGGTATACCCTGCTATAGAGTGTGGATGGTATACCTGCTATAGAGTGTGGATGGTATACCTGCTATAGAGTGTGGATGGTATACCCTGCTATAGAGTGTGGATGGTATACCTGCTATAGAGTGTGGATGGTATACCTGCTATAGAGTGTGGATGGTATACCTGCTATAGAGTGTGGATGGTATACCCTGCTATAGAGTGTGGATGGTATACCTGCTATAGAGTGTGGATGGTATACCTGTTATAGAGTGTGGATGGTATACCTGCTATAGAGTGTGGATGGTATACCTGCTATAGAGTGTGGATGGTATACCCTGCTATAGAGTGTGGATGGTATATCTGCTATAGAGTGTGGATGGTATACCTGCTATAGAGTGTGGATGGTATACCTGCTATAGAGTGTGGATGGTATACCTGCTATAGAGTGTGGATGGTATACCTGTTATAGAGTGTGGATGGTATACCTGCTATAGAGTGTGGATGGTATACCTGCTATAGAGTGTGGATGGTATACCTGCTATAGAGTGTGGATGGTATACCCTGTTATAGAGTGTGGATGGTATACCTGCTATAGAGTGTGGATGGTATACCTGTTATAGAGTGTGGATGGTATACCTGCTATAGAGTGTGGATGGTATACCTGTTATAGAGTGTGGATGGTATACCTGCTATAGAGTGTGGATGGTATACCTGCTATAGAGTGTGGATGGTATACCTGCTATAGAGTGTGGATGGTATACCTGCTATAGAGTGTGGATGGTATACCTGCTATAGAGTGTGGATGGTATACCTGCTATAGAGTGTGGATGGTATACCTGCTACAGAGTGTGGATGGTATACCTGTTATAGAGTGTGGATGGTATACCCTGTTATAGAGTGTGGATGGTATACCTGTTATAGAGTGTGGATGGTATACCTGCTATAGAGTGTGGATGGTATACCCTGTTATAGAGTGTGGATGGTATACCTGCTATAGAGTGTGGATGGTATACCTGCTATAGAATGTGGATGGTATACCTGCTATAGAGTGTGGATGGTATACCTGTTATAGAGAGTGGATGGTATACCTGTTATAGAGTGTGGATGGTATACCTGCTATAGAGTGTGGATGGTATACCTGTTATAGAGTGTGGATGGTATACCTGCTATAGAGTGTGGATGGTATAACCTGTTATAGAGTGTGGATGGTATACCTGCTACAGAGTGTGGATGGTATACCTGCTATAGAGTGTGGATGGTATACCCTGTTATAGAGTGTGGATGGTATACCTGTTATAGAGTGTGGATGGTATACCTGCTATAGAGTGTGGATGGTATACCCTGTTATAGAGTGTGGATGGTATACCTGTTATAGAGTGTGGATGGTATACCTGCTATAGAGTGTGGATGGTATACCCTGTTATAGAGTGTGGATGGTATACCTGTTATAGAGTGTGGATGGTATACCCTGTTATAGAGTGTGGATGGTATACCTGCTATAGAGTGTGGATGGTATACCTGCTATAGAGTGTGGATGGTATACCCTGTTATAGAGTGTGGATGGTATACCTGCTATAGAGTGTGGATGGTATACCCTGTTATAGAGTGTGGATGGTATACCTGTTATAGAGTGTGGATGGTATACCTGCTATAGAGTGTGGATGGTATACCTGCTATAGAGTGTGGATGGTATACCTGTTATAGAGTGTGGATGGTATACCCTGTTATAGAGTGTGGATGGTATACCTGCTATAGAGTGTGGATGGTATACCCTGCTATAGAGTGTGGATGGTATACCTGCTATAGAGTGTGGATGGTATACCCTGTTATAGAGTGTGGATGGTATACCCTGTTATAGAGTGTGGATGGTATACCTGCTATAGAGTGTGGATGGTATACCTGCTATAGAGTGTGGATGGTATACCTGCTATAGAGTGTGGATGGTATACCTGCTATAGAGTGTGGATGGTATACCTGCTATAGAGTGTGGATGGTATACCTGCTATAGAGTGTGGATGGTATACCTGTTATAGAGTGTGGATGGTATACCTGCTATAGAGTGTGGATGGTATACCTGTTATAGAGTGTGGATGGTATACCTGTTATAGAGTGTGGATGGTATACCTGCTATAGAGTGTGGATGGTATACCTGCTATAGAGTGTGGATGGTATACCTGCTATAGAGTGTGGATGGTATACCTGTTATAGAGTGTGGATGGTATACATGCTATAGAGTGTGGATGGTATACCTGCTATAGAGTGTGGATGGTATACCTGTTATAGAGTGTGGATGGTATACCTGCTATAGAATGTGGATGGTATACCTGCTATAGAATGTGGATGGTATACCTGCTATAGAGTGTGGATGGTATACCTGCTATAGAGTGTGGATGGTATACCTGCTATAGAGTGTGGATGGTATACCTGTTATAGAGTGTGGATGGTATACCTGTTATAGAGTGTGGATGGTATACCTGCTATAGAGTGTGGATGGTATACCTGTTATAGAGTGTGGATGGTATACCTGCTATAGAGTGTGGATGGTATACCTTGTTATAGAGTGTGGATGGTATACCCTGCTATAGAGTGTGGATGGTATACCCTGTTATAGAGTGTGGATGGTATACCTGCTATAGAGTGTGGATGGTATACCTGCTATAGAGTGTGGATGGTATACCCTGCTATAGAATGTGGATGGTATACCCTGTTATAGAGTGTGGATGGTATACCTGCTATAGAATGTGGATGGTATACCCTGTTATAGAGTGTGGATGGTATACCTGCTATAGAGTGTGGATGGTATACCTGCTATAGAGTGTGGATGGTATACCTGCTATAGAGTGTGGATGGTATACTCTGTTATAGAGTGTGGATGGTATACCCTGCTATAGAGTGTGGATGGTATACCTGCTATAGAGTGTGGATGGTATACCTGTTATAGAGTGTGGATGGTATACCCTGTTATAGAATGTGGATGGTATACCTGCTATAGAGTGTGGATGGTATACCCTGCTATAGAGTGTGGATGGTATACCTGCTATAGAGTGTGGATGGTATACCTGTTACAGAGTGTGGATGGTATACCCTGCTATAGAGTGTGGATGGTATACCCTGTTATAGAGTGTGGATGGTATACCCTGTTATAGAGTGTGGATGGTATACCTGCTATAGAGTGTGGATGGTATACCCTGTTATAGAGTGTGGATGGTATACCTGCTATAGAGTGTGGATGGTATACCCTGCTATAGAGTGTGGATGGTATACCCTGTTATAGAGTGTGGATGGTATACCCTGTTATAGAGTGTGGATGGTATACCTGCTATAGAGTGTGGATGGTATACCTGCTATAGAGTGTGGATGGTATACCTGTTATAGAGTGTGGATGGTATACCCTGTTATAGAATGTGGATGGTATACCTGCTATAGAGTGTGGATGGTATACCCTGCTATAGAGTGTGGATGGTATACCTGCTATAGAGTGTGGATGGTATACCTGTTATAGAGTGTGGATGGTATACCTGCTATAGAGTGTGGATGGTATACCTGTTATAGAGTGTGGATGGTATACCTGCTATAGAGTGTGGATGGTATACCCTGTTATAGAGTGTGGATGGTATACCTGCTATAGAGTGTGGATGGTATACCTGCTATAGAGTGTGGATGGTATACCCTGTTATAGAGTGTGGATGGTATACCTCCTATAGAGTGTGGATGGTATACCTGCTATAGAATGTGGATGGTATACCCTGTTATAGAGTGTGGATGGTATACCCTGTTATAGAGTGTGGATGGTATACCTGCTATAGAATGTGGATGGTATACCCTGTTATAGAGTGTGGATGGTATACCTGTTATAGAGTGTGGATGGTATACCTGCTACAGAGTGTGGATGGTATACCCTGTTATAGAATGTGGATGGTATACCTGCTATAGAGTGTGGATGGTATACCCTGCTATAGAGTGTGGATGGTATACCTGCTATAGAGTGTGGATGGTATACCCTGTTATAGAGTGTGGATGGTATACCTGCTATAGAGTGTGGATGGTATACCTGCTATAGAATGTGGATGGTATACCCTGTTTAGAGTGTGGATGGTATACCCTGTTATAGAGTGTGGATGGTATACCTGCTATAGAATGTGGATGGTATACCCTGTTATAGAGTGTGGATGGTATACCCTGTTATAGAATGTGGATGGTATACCTGCTATAGAGTGTGGATGGTATACCCTGCTATAGAGTGTGGATGGTATACCTGCTATAGAGTGTGGATGGTATACCTGCTATAGAATGTGGATGGTATACCCTGTTATAGAGTGTGGATGGTATACCCTGTTATAGAGTGTGGATGGTATACCTGCTATAGAATGTGGATGGTATACCCTGTTATAGAGTGTGGATGGTATACCCTGTTATAGAATGTGGATGGTATACCTGCTATAGAGTGTGGATGGTATACCCTGCTATAGAGTGTGGATGGTATACCTGCTATAGAGTTTGGATGGTATACCTGTTATAGAGTGTGGATGGTATACCCTGTTATAGAGTGTGGATGGTATACCTGCTATAGAGTGTGGATGGTATACCTGCTATAGAGTGTGGATGGTATACCTGCTATAGAGTGTGGATGGTATACCTTCTATAGAGTGTGGATGGTATACCCTGTTATAGAGTGTGGATGGTATACCTGTTATAGAGTGTGGATGGTATACCTGTTATAGAGTGTGGATGGTATACCTGTTATAGAGTGTGGATGGTATACCTGCTATAGAGTGTGGATGGTATACCTGTTATAGAGTGTGGATGGTATACCTGTTATAGAGTGTGGATGGTATACCTGCTATAGAGTGTGGATGGTATAACCTGTTATAGAGTGTGGATGGTATACCTGCTATAGAGTGTGGATGGTATACCTGTTATAGAGTGTGGATGGTATACCTGCTATAGAGTGTGGTTGGTATACCCTGTTATAGAGTGTGGATGGTATACCCTGTTATAGAGTGTGGATGGTATACCTGTTATAGAGTGTGGATGGTATACCCTGTTATAGAGTGTGGATGGTATACCTGCTATAGAGTGTGGATGGTATACCTGCTATAGAGTGTGGATGGTATACCCTGTTATAGAGTGTGGATGGTATACCTGCTATAGAGTGTGGATGGTATACCCTGTTATAGAGTGTGGATGGTATACCTGTTATAGAGTGTGGATGGTATACCTGCTATAGAGTGTGGATGGTATACCTGTTATAGAGTGTGGATGGTATACCTGCTATAGAGTGTGGATGGTATACCCTGTTATAGAGTGTGGATGGTATACCTGCTATAGAGTGTGGATGGTATACCCTGTTATAGAGTGTGGATGGTATACCTGTTATAGAGTGTGGATGGTATACCTGCTATAGAGTGTGGATGGTATACCTGCTATAGAGTGTGGATGGTATACCTGCTATAGAGTGTGGATGGTATACCTGCTATAGAGTGTGGATGGTATACCTGTTATAGAGTGTGGATGGTATACCCTGTTATAGAGTGTGGATGGTATACCCTGTTATAGAGTGTGGATGGTATACCTGCTATAGAGTGTGGATGGTATACCCTGCTATAGAGTGTGGATGGTATACCTGCTATAGAGTGTGGATGGTATACCCTGTTATAGAGTGTGGATGGTATACCCTGTTATAGAGTGTGGATGGTATACCTGCTATAGAGTGTGGATGGTATACCTGCTATAGAGTGTGGATGGTATACCTGCTATAGAGTGTGGATGGTATACCTGCTATAGAGTGTGGATGGTATACCTGCTATAGAGTGTGGATGGTATACCTGCTATAGAGTGTGGATGGTATACCTGCTATAGAGTGTGGATGGTATACCCTGTTATAGAGTGTGGATGGTATACCTGCTATAGAGTGTGGATGGTATACCCTGTTATAGAGTGTGGATGGTATACCTGCTACAGAATGTGGATGGTATACCTGCTATAGAGTGTGGATGGTATACCTGCTATAGAGTGTGGATGGTATACCTGCTATAGAGTGTGGATGGTATACCTGCTATAGAGTGTGGATGGTATACCTGTTATAGAGTGTGGATGGTATACATGCTATAGAGTGTGGATGGTATACCTGCTATAGAGTGTGGATGGTATACCTGTTATAGAGTGTGGATGGTATACCCTGTTATAGAGTGTGGATGGTATACCTGCTACAGAATGTGGATGGTATACCTGCTATAGAGTGTGGATGGTATACCTGCTATAGAGTGTGGATGGTATACCTGCTATAGAGTGTGGATGGTATACCTGCTATAGAGTGTGGATGGTATACCTGTTATAGAGTGTGGATGGTATACATGCTATAGAGTGTGGATGGTATACCTGCTATAGAGTGTGGATGGTATACCTGTTATAGAGTGTGGATGGTATACCTGCTATAGAATGTGGATGGTATACCTGCTATAGAATGTGGATGGTATACCTGCTATAGAGTGTGGATGGTATACCTGCTATAGAGTGTGGATGGTATACCTGCTATAGAGTGTGGATGGTATACCTGTTATAGAGTGTGGATGGTATACCTGTTATAGAGTGTGGATGGTATACCTGCTATAGAGTGTGGATGGTATACCTGTTATAGAGTGTGGATGGTATACCTGCTATAGAGTGTGGATGGTATACCTTGTTATAGAGTGTGGATGGTATACCCTGCTATAGAGTGTGGATGGTATACCCTGTTATAGAGTGTGGATGGTATACCTGCTATAGAGTGTGGATGGTATACCTGCTATAGAGTGTGGATGGTATACCCTGCTATAGAATGTGGATGGTATACCCTGTTATAGAGTGTGGATGGTATACCTGCTATAGAATGTGGATGGTATACCCTGTTATAGAGTGTGGATGGTATACCTGCTATAGAGTGTGGATGGTATACCTGCTATAGAGTGTGGATGGTATACCTGCTATAGAGTGTGGATGGTATACCCTGTTATAGAGTGTGGATGGTATACCCTGCTATAGAGTGTGGATGGTATACCTGCTATAGAGTGTGGATGGTATACCTGTTATAGAGTGTGGATGGTATACCCTGTTATAGAATGTGGATGGTATACCTGCTATAGAGTGGGGATGGTATACCCTGCTATAGAGTGTGGATGGTATACCTGCTATAGAGTGTGGATGGTATACCTGTTACAGAGTGTGGATGGTATACCCTGCTATAGAGTGTGGATGGTATACCCTGTTATAGAGTGTGGATGGTATACCCTGTTATAGAGTGTGGATGGTATACCTGCTATAGAGTGTGGATGGTATACCCTGTTATAGAGTGTGGATGGTATACCTGCTATAGAGTGTGGATGGTATACCCTGCTATAGAGTGTGGATGGTATACCCTGTTATAGAGTGTGGATGGTATACCCTGTTATAGAGTGTGGATGGTATACCTGCTATAGAGTGTGGATGGTATACCTGCTATAGAGTGTGGATGGTATACCTGTTATAGAGTGTGGATGGTATACCCTGTTATAGAATGTGGATGGTATACCTGCTATAGAGTGTGGATGGTATACCCTGCTATAGAGTGTGGATGGTATACCTGCTATAGAGTGTGGATGGTATACCTGTTATAGAGTGTGGATGGTATACCTGCTATAGAGTGTGGATGGTATACCTGTTATAGAGTGTGGATGGTATACCTGCTATAGAGTGTGGATGGTATACCCTGTTATAGAGTGTGGATGGTATACCTGCTATAGAGTGTGGATGGTATACCTGCTATAGAGTGTGGATGGTATACCCTGTTATAGAGTGTGGATGGTATACCTCCTATAGAGTGTGGATGGTATACCTGCTATAGAATGTGGATGGTATACCCTGTTATAGAGTGTGGATGGTATACCCTGTTATAGAGTGTGGATGGTATACCTGCTATAGAATGTGGATGGTATACCCTGTTATAGAGTGTGGATGGTATACCTGTTATAGAGTGTGGATGGTATACCTGCTACAGAGTGTGGATGGTATACCCTGTTATAGAATGTGGATGGTATACCTGCTATAGAGTGTGGATGGTATACCCTGCTATAGAGTGTGGATGGTATACCTGCTATAGAGTGTGGATGGTATACCCTGTTATAGAGTGTGGATGGTATACCTGCTATAGAGTGTGGATGGTATACCTGCTATAGAATGTGGATGGTATACCCTGTTATAGAGTGTGGATGGTATACCCTGTTATAGAGTGTGGATGGTATACCTGCTATAGAATGTGGATGGTATACCCTGTTATAGAGTGTGGATGGTATACCCTGTTATAGAATGTGGATGGTATACCTGCTATAGAGTGTGGATGGTATACCCTGCTATAGAGTGTGGATGGTATACCTGCTATAGAGTGTGGATGGTATACCTGCTATAGAATGTGGATGGTATACCCTGTTATAGAGTGTGGATGGTATACCCTGTTATAGAGTGTGGATGGTATACCTGCTATAGAATGTGGATGGTATACCCTGTTATAGAGTGTGGATGGTATACCCTGTTATAGAATGTGGATGGTATACCTGCTATAGAGTGTGGATGGTATACCCTGCTATAGAGTGTGGATGGTATACCTGCTATAGAGTTTGGATGGTATACCTGTTATAGAGTGTGGATGGTATACCCTGTTATAGAGTGTGGATGGTATACCTGCTATAGAGTGTGGATGGTATACCTGCTATAGAGTGTGGATGGTATACCTGCTATAGAGTGTGGATGGTATACCTGCTATAGAGTGTTGATGGTATACCCTGTTATAGAGTGTGGATGGTATACCTGTTATAGAGTGTGGATGGTATACCTGTTATAGAGTGTGGATGGTATACCTGCTATAGAGTGTGGATGGTATACCCTGCTATAGAATGTGGAAGGTATACCCTGTTATAGAGTGTGGATGGTATACCTGCTATAGAGTGTGGATGGTATACCTGCTATAGAGTGTGGATGGTATACCTGCTATAGAGTGTGGATGGTATACCTGTTATAGAGTGTGGATGGTATACCTGCTATAGAGTGTGGATGGTATACCCTGTTATAGAGGGTGGATGGTATACCTGCTACAGAGTGTGGATGGTATACCTGCTATAGAGTGTGGATGGTATACCTGCTATAGAGTGTGGATGGTATACCTGCTATAGAGTGTGGATGGTATACCCTGTTATAGAGTGTGGATGGTATACCTGCTATAGAGTGTGGATGGTATACCTGTTATAGAGTGTGGATGGTATACCTGTTATAGAGTGTGGATGGTATACCTGCTATAGAGTGTGGATGGTATACCTGCTATAGAATGTGGATGGTATACCCTGTTATAGAGTGTGGATGGTATACCTGCTATAGAATGTGGATGGTATACCCTGTTATAGAGTGTGGATGGTATACCTGTTATAGAGTGTGGATGGTATACCTGCTATAGAGTGTGGATGGTATACCTGTTATAGAGTGTGGATGGTATACCTGTTATAGAGTGTGGATGGTATACCTGTTATAGAGTGTGGATGGTATACCTGTTATAGAGTGTGGATGGTATACCTGTTACAGAGTGTGGATGGTATACCCTGTTATAGAATGTGGATGGTATACCCTGTTATAGAGTGTGGATGGTATACCCTGTTATAGAGTGTGGATGGTATACCTGCTATAGAATGTGGATGGTATACCCTGTTATAGAGTGTGGATGGTATACCCTGTTATAGAGTGTGGATGGTATACCTGCTATAGAGTGTGGATGGTATACCTGTTATAGAGTGTGGATGGTATACCTGTTATAGAGTGTGGATGGTATACCTGCTATAGAGTGTGGATGGTATACCTGTTATAGAGTGTGTATGGTATACCTGTTATAGAGTGTGGATGGTATACCTGCTATAGAGTGTGGATGGTATACCTGTTATAGAGTGTGTATGGTATACCTGTTATAGAGTGTGGATGGTATACCCTGTTATAGAGTGTGGATGGTATACCTGTTATAGAGTGTGGATGGTATACCTGCTATAGAGTGTGGATGGTATACCTGTTATAGAGTGTGGATGGTATACCTGCTATAGAGTGTGGATGGTATACCTGTTATAGAGTTGGATGGTATACCTGTTATAGAGTGTGGATGGTATACCTGCTATAGAGTGTGGATGGTATACCTGCTATAGAGTGTGGATGGTATACCCTGCTATAGAGTGTGGATGGTATACCTGCTATAGAGTGTGGATGGTATACCTGTTATAGAGTGTGGATGGTATACCCTGTTATAGAGTGTGGATGGTATACCCTGTTATAGAGTGTGGATGGTATACCTGCTATAGAGTGTGGATGGTATACCTGCTACAGAATGTGGATGGTATACCTGCTATAGAGTGTGGATGGTATACCTGTTATAGAGTGTGGATGGTATACCTGCTACAGAATGTGGATGGTATACCTGCTATAGAGTGTGGATGGTATACCCTGTTATAGAGTGTGGATGGTATACCTGCTATAGAGTGTGGATGGTATACCTGCTATAGAATGTGGATGGTATACCTGCTATAGAGTGTGGATGGTATACCTGTTATAGAGAGTGGATGTTATACCTGTTATAGAGTGTGGATGGTATACCTGCTATAGAGTGTGGATGGTATACCTGCTATAGAGTGTGGATGGTATACCTGCTATAGAGTGTGGATGGTATACCTGCTATAGAGTGTGGATGGTATACCTGCTATAGAGTGTGGATGGTATACCTGCTATAGAGTGTGGATGGTATACCTGCTATAGAGTGTGGATGGTATACCTGCTATAGAGTGTGGATGGTATACCTGCTATAGAGTGTGGATGGTATACCCTGCTATAGAATGTGGATGGTATACCTGTTATAGAATGTGGATGGTATACCCTGTTATAGAGTGTGGATGGTATACCTTTTATAGAGTGTGGATGGTATACCCTGTTATAGAGTGTGGATGGTATACCCTGTTATAGAATGTGGATGGTATACCCTGTTATAGAGTGTGGATGGTATACCTGTTATAGAGTGTGGATGGTATACCTGCTATAGAGTGTGGATGGTATACCTGTTATAGAGTGTGGATGGTATACCTGTTATAGAGTGTGGATGGTATACCCTGTTATAGAGTGTGGATGGTATACCTGTTATAGAGTGTGGATGGTATACCTGTTATAGAGTGTGGATGGTATACCTGCTATAGAGTGTGGATGGTATACCTGTTATAGAGTGTGGATGGTATACCTGTTATAGAGTGTGGATGGTATACCTGCTATAGAGTGTGGATGGTATACCCTGTTATAGAGTGTGGATGGTATACCTGTTATAGAGTGTGGATGGTATACCTGCTATAGAGTGTGGATGGTATACCCTGTTATAGAGTGTGGATGGTATACCTGTTATAGAGTGTGGATGGTATACCTGTTATAGAGTGTGGATGGTATACCTGCTATAGAGTGTGGATGGTATACCTGTTATAGAGTGTGGATGGTATACCTGTTATATAGTGTGGATGGTATACCTGCTATAGAGTGTGGATGGTATACCCTGTTATAGAGTGTGGATGGTATACCCTGTTATAGAGTGTGGATGGTATACCTGTTATAGAGTGTGGATGGTATACCTGCTATAGAGTGTGGATGGTATACCTGCTATAGAGTGTGGATGGTATACCTGCTACAGAATGTGGATGGTATACCTGCTATAGAGTGTGGATGGTATACCCAGTCTCACACCACTGATTTTCTCTCTCCCAGGGGTATAAATTACAAACGGCCTTTCTGTTAGGAATGGGACTTGGTGAATCCACTTTCCCCTTCTCAGTGCTGAGACCCTGTCTGTAATGTGCACATCTTTTCTGTGCTGTCAGTCTCTGTGAGTTGATAAGCCCTGTTGTGTATAGAAGATGCTTGTCCTTGGGGCCATTCAAGTAAATTTGAGCATTATTGCTTTTGTAGGTGTAGAAATGCAGATTCATAATCAGAAATTTAGTAATGACCTTAAAAGGGGTGCAGGAGAAAAAAATGAAGTGAGGAGATGGAAAGAACGATATAAGGAGGGAGAAAGAAATAAGGATAAATACTGAAGAACACAAGTAAAACAATGAAGGTTTAATTAATTACTTACTCATGCAGATTCAAAACAATTTGCAAAATTTTTGGTTTCATTTTATAAATTCTTCTGGCTTCAAATGCTCATTAAATATGTCACTGGTAGTTTTTCTGTGGGAATTTACATTGCAGAGACTTGTAAAATTTGCAGAAAGCTTGGTGACTTGAATGTACTTATGGATTAAAAAAGTATAAAAAATAGAAATAGTGAAGTGGCTCAAGAGTAATTATATTGCGTCTATAGAATATTAAATATATTTATTTCGCTCCCAATAAATCCTTTTTAAGAGTATTTTTATTTTTTCACAAATACAAAAATTCCCATGTCTTCATCATTGGCTAAGGTTACAATGGAATGAAGAACAAACACATGTGTACTGATGTTTAAAATACTTACATTCTGCCACATGTCATCTCTCAGTAAATTTAGTTTAGTTTTTTTCATTTCTTTCTTAGTCTCCTATAAAAAGGAAATCTAGATTATTTAAAATCTAGGTTATAATACTCAAGAATTAAAAGATAAATGTTTTCTTGTGAGCATAGATTTCAGCCAATACAAAATGAACTGATACTTGATTTCTAGATCAGGTACCAAAAACTGTATATAATAGTATAAATGCTATGCGAATATCTTTCTGTATAAAGTAAGAAGGCCTTTTAAAAACTGAGATTTTAATTACAATAACCCATAGAAGCAGTATTCAATATGATGCAGTGAAAAACACAAGTATTTCTAAGGATATTATCTCTATCTATAAAATATTTGCTGTTAAGTAGGAAAGATAAAACATTCACATTAATAATTAGAGAAAAAGGTATTATCTGACAAAATTATGGAACATTGAAGAAAGAATGTTGTAATGGTATGATTTGCTTTTAACTATTTGACAAAAGGTTGGATAAAGTCGACCATGGCAAAACAGGATAAATAGAATTTTGTCCTTCCTTCCTTCCTTCCTTCCTTCCTTCCTTCCTTCCTTCCTTCCTTCCTTCCTTCCTTCCTTCCTTCCTTCCTATCTCTCTCTCTATCTCTATCTCTCTATCTCTCTATCTATCTATCTATCTATCTATCTATCTATCTATCTATCTATCATCTATCTATATATTATCTATCTATCTATTTTTAAAATGTTTTCTCTCCCTTTTGGTCCAGTGAGTTTATTTAGAGTTAATCATTAATCCTGGCTCTTTGCTGGAACATGATCAACTCACAAATGGCTATAACACTAAAGAAACTATCATCTTTTCTCCAAGTGGTATTCTTTAGAGAATGAGAACCTATGATTGTATTGTCTACACTGAGAAGAAAGCAAACTAAAAACAAAGGAGAATTATTGATAGTGATGCCCAAGTAAGGAAAGGTAGTAACATCTTGACTCAGTCACAGGGAATGCATGGGGTTGGGGTCTCTCTAGGAAAAGTCTCAGAAAAGACGAGGCCTCCCAGGGACATCAACTAACACGGTGTAATATGCTACAATAAGACCAGGCACATGCCATCACATCAAGGCTGGATGAAGGGACCCAGTTGGAGGGAAAAGGTCCTATAAGTAGTCAATAGAGTCAGCAACTGCCCTACTCCCACTGATAGAAATCCTACAAGAAAACCAAGCATTGAGTCCATTTTATGTTGGATTTCCAGTGCCGGGAATGCAGCCTACATTTAAACATAGTTTGTTTCTCCAGTGAAACTCCTTGGAGAAAACCAATTTTCATTTTCTAGTGGTTATCAATTGAAAATAGCTTCTGGATTAGGGATTGGACATATGTCAAATGATTCCAGTTCTAAGACTCCATCTGGTACTTATCTGCATAGTACCCCAATGTCTATGAATTCATACATACGTTTATCCTGTTGACTTAGAGAGTCTTATTTTCTTGGTGTCTGCCATTTCTTCTGACTCTTCCACTCCTCCTGCCTCATCTTCCAAGGAGTTCCCTGATCTCTTAAGAGAGGGATTTGAGGGAGACATTGTAAACACAGTTTAGTGTTCCAAAGCCTCTCATTCTCTGAGTAATATTTGGTTGTGGATCTCTGTTTTTGTTCCCATCTGATGCTAGAAGAAGCTTCTGTTATGATGGCTGAAAAAGATATACATATACGAGGAAAGCAGAGAATAACATTAGGAGTCATTTTATTGCTATAGTTATTTATTTATTTTAGAACATTAGTATTTAGTTTTATCCTGGGTCTTTGGGCTATCCAGTCTCAGGTTCTTGGTCATCCAAATAGTGCTGGGTATTACTTCTATTGTGTGGAACGCACCTTAAGTCAAGTCACATATTTGTTGGTTGCTCCAACAAGCTTTGTACCACTATTTCTCTAGAATATACTGCAGGCAGTACACCACTGTAGATCAAAGCGTTTGTGAGAGTGTTGATGTTTACATTTCTCCTCTTGTAGCATGTAGAGAAACTTTCTCTATCAAAGATGTCAGAACATATGTGTGATTGCTCTATTTAGGCACTAGCTCAAATTCTCCAAATTCATTGAGACCTGTAAATCTTGGCTTAAGCAATGTGGCCTTGTTGCCACTTTGTAGAGAACGACATACATATATATATATATATATATATATATATATATATATATATATATATATATATATATATATAGTCTTGGCAACAGGCTGGGCTGTTTGGGAACTCATGCAGATTTTTTTTGTTTGGTCAACAACTCAATTATATGTACCTTAGTCCTGTTACTGGTAGCTTCATTTGTTGACAAGAGATGTGTAGTTGGGGCTCTGACACACCTATTATTTGGTGATTTCATTTAGATACACTTCATATATGCATATATTTTATAACACTACTACTGTATTAGATTTTCAAACTACCTCTCAAATGGCCCTTAATTTTTAGCTATCTTTCCTCACATACCCTTTCTAGGTCTCATCTCCCCTTCCCCTCTCCACTCGGTCTTCCCATTCTATGCCCCCATCCATTCATAACGATCTATTCTATTTCACTTTCTATAGGGTTCACTGTCTATCCTTTGACCCCTAGTCCCTTGCTCTATACCTAACCATTGTGGTTCTATGTATTGTAGCTTGGTTATCATTGACTTAACTGCTAATATCCACATATAAGTAATATATCATATTAGTTTGTCTCAGTCTGGGATGCCTCAATCAGGATAATTTTTTCTATTTCCTTCCATATACCTGCATATTTATCAGTGGCACTTTTTACCAGGTAAGTAATAATATAAACATTCCACATTTTATTTATCTAGTTATTTGCTGAGAGATATCTAGTTTTTTTTTCTAATTTCTGGCTATTATGAATAGAACAACAATGAACATGGTTGAGCAAATGTCTCTGTGGTAGGAAGGAGCATCCTTTGGGTATATGCCCAAAAGTTATTTAGCTGGATCTTGAGGTAAATTGATCCCCCATCTTCCTGAGAAACTAGCACATTGATTACCATGTGACTCTATAAATTTGCATACCTACTAGCAGTGGATGAGTGTTCCCCTTACTCTACATCCTCTTCTGCATGAGTTGCCATTTGTTTTTATTGACTTTATTCATTTTGACAGGTAGAAGATAAGACCTCAAAGCAGTTTTTATTGCCCTGATGATTAAGGATGTTGAACATGACTCTTAAGTATTTCTCAACTGAGTTTCCTCTTTTGGGAATTCTCTAGTAAATCTGTACCCCATTTTTAAATTGACCTATTAGTTTTTAGTTTTTATTTATGTTGGATATTGGTCCTCAAGCTAAGTTTTTAACAAAATAAAATTTATTTATCTGTTTTCTATCTGCTTAAAGTCATGCAAAGAATTTCCGCAGGATAATAGGTGAGGCCCCTCAATGGGAAACAAAGATACTCTTGACACTGACCCATCCCAGGCTCTTGCTCTCACTGTCTTCTCTAGGTCTGTGAATGTCTTTGTTGTACCATCCCAGGCAGGAACTGTAACAGGGCTGCTATGTTCAATGTGGCATTTGTTCAGAAAGCGTTTCTCTCCAAAAGTATTTTTCTTTTCAGTTCTCTAAACTCTTGTAAACACAGATTTCTGTTTCTCCCTGTCTTTATCTCTCTTGTGCTTCAAGCATAACTGGAGGGGAACATGTAGAAACAGAGACAGTAACAAGGAATGGTGATTTCCAGTCAATTTCATTGTTGAAGTAGGATGATGTTTACTATAACCAGTCTTATCTGTCTGGGAAATGACTAAGTGTATCAGGAGCTATTACTGATTATAAAAATCACAATCAATTCTTATCCATATTTACAGTTCTCCTACACATGTAGGGTCATTGAAGGCTTCCCTCCCATGGCCATCTTAAAGTCTCTGTGTCATCAAGGGAGAAAAGGTTAACAGATACTCTGTTTAATGAGTCTTTTCCTTTCAAGACTTCTGAACTCACAAGGAGGTAACTGTCACTCTCTCCCAAGGTTCCTCAGCCTCCATCCCTCTGAGACCTGGGTAGACTCTCAAGACCACAATTAATATTTGGTGATATTAGACATTTTTGGCATGTAGGTATGGATGAAAAACTTTACTGTTATAAATGACATAGATTAAACATTGTTATTATACCTTGATTGTGTAACTAAACTTTTAATTTACAATGAAACAATCTCTGATAGTTGTTCTTTCTCTGATGTGTGAAGGTGTCATCTATGAGGAGACCAGGAAGCTCACACTCACAACAAAAAAAGTCCCTTTAGACAGTGACTATTCTCTAACTCTGCTAGACAGGAATTATAACATGTCTTTAATTCCAGCATTCTGGGGGCATAGGAAGAAGGATCTCTGTGAGTTCGAGACTATTCATTTGCACTTTGCAAGTTCAATGACAGTCAGAGCAACATAAATAAACATAGCTTCTTTATATTTATTAGACACTGAGAAATACTAGTGAGCAAAAGTTCCCCTCTACACAGTATAGAAGTTAGGTCAAGATTTGAGCAGGTAGAATTGGGTTAAAGGCTAGCATCCTGTCTCAAAGAAGAATCCTTGACTGTTGATGAGAATGGGAGACACAGGGTACAAGGCAAAGCCAGAGAAGACATCAGGCTGGTTAAGATGTACTGTGGGATCGGGGAGTCAGCACAACATGGGCTGAGCTCTCTGACCTTCTGAGAAATATCCCTTGTCAGTACTAAGTAGAACAAACAAATTGGGAATAAATTAATGTGGGGGCAAAAATAATGTCTAGTCTTCAATGGTGTACTTGGAGACTAGAGGATGGAGGCCATACATGGAACAGAAATACTAGGGCAATGGAAAATGACAATGACATAGTCTTACAAAAGCATGTAGTCTGCTTAATTCTCACTGGTTCTACTTCATGAAAGGCAAGAAAGAGCCACAGTCCTTTCAGAGAGTTAGCTCAGTGCCACTCCCTCCCATGTCCAAGGCCCTGAAATCTATTGCTAGCAGCAACACAACAAAAACGTGTGCATGCTATTTGCTTGCTTTGCATGATTATGATAAGTTTAGAGAATGAAAAATTAAATTAAGACTAAGATAATTTTTTAAAAGACCCAAGTTTATCATTTTGTTCACAAAAATTAGGAGAAGTGTGTTTGAAGATATATCTTACCACAGAGGAAGTGGCAGTTCACACTTGGGTCTTTGAACTTTGGTGGAGGCATTCCCATTGAAAGATGGCTTTATACTACCAAGAAGACACTTGACATGTTCTGACGGTACTGACAGTGTCAAATTGAGCAGAATTAATTGGAATGGAGATGAAGCAGATGTTACAATAAAGATTCTGCTAAGACCATAGATGTAGGTATTGAGGAGCATTCCCTTTGAATGAAAGAAAATAATACTAATTAAAGCTGTTTTAAGCATATTAGGATTCAGTGAATTAAACCAATTACCCCCATTAATTGTGAATAGAAATTTAATCTCTCAGTATCATCCTGCTTTTCAAACTCAAAGCAAACATAAATTATTAGAGAAATAGAATGAAAGTGGAGGGATTAAATTTTTTAAAATGTCCTATAATGGGTAAGCTTTAATGGAAAGATGGAAGCCTGTTATTAATGCACAGTCTGATATCAGAAATTATTCCACACAATTACTTTATTAATTTCAAATAAGTCTGAAAAGAGTTTTAAAGTATCCATCAACTACCACTTGGGTAAATAGGTTGACTGATCCATAGATTTCATGCATCTTTGTGTTGATGGAGAAAGGCTTTGGGATAGAGACCAAGCTGCTGAGTCTAACTTATCTCTTTCACTTTAATTATCCATTGTTTCTCTTGAATTTTATGAACCTCATGTTCAGCTGCATTAGGAGACAGTTTAATTCTATGAGTTAGCAAGGCATCCCTGTCTGTGACCCATCAACACATCGGTTTCAGAGGTCATCCCATCAACTTGACCTGATTACTTCTGTGTATATGGTACCTCCTAGCCTGTAAATCCTTTACATATTCTATGGTTTGTGCAATGTATTTTGATATCTCTTTACTCTTAGCACAGAGTAGACAGACTTATAGAGTGTTTCCAAACATTTATTGAGGAATAATAGGAAGAACAATATAAATGCAAATATTAAATTTTCTTATATTTTGAAATATACAAAAATAGATTTGTCCTTCATTATTTTAACATTTAATGGGTCTCCTATGACATGGGGTCCTGAAATGTCAGTAATATAGGGTTCCAGATTAATTCAATTCCATTTTCCTATGGAACCTCATTTATCCTGTTAACTTTGTTAATTAAAAATGAATAACATCTCTTCCTCTTCCTTTCCTTTTTGCTGTCATCTTCCGTAGTTAAAAACTGAATAGTGCCTGCATGGGACTGACCAGGCCCTCTCCATATATGTGATATTTGTGTAGCTTGGTGTCCCTGTGTACCATCTAACAGTGGAAACGGGAGCTGTCCCTAATGTTTTGGTTGACTTTTGGGAACCTATTCCTCATACTGAGTTGCCTTGCCCAGCCTTAATACAAGCGGAGGATTACAGTCCAACTGAAATTTGATATGCCCTGCTTTCTTGATATGCATGCATAGGAGGCCAGCCCCTTCTGAACAGAAACAGAGAAGGAGTGGATTGGGGGGTGGGGGAGGGCTGAGAGAGGTGGCAGAGGGGATGTGCATAGAGGAGGAAGGGGAAACAATGCTGTGAGGTAAAACAAATAAATCAATTTAATTAAAAACTCGTCAGTGTTTAATGAAAAAAAGAATAGTTAGTAAACAAATTTCTAAAATGGAGCAGCAAGACTATGAAAAGTTTGAAGACGGTCATCTTCTGTAAGATAAACTGTAGAAACCAAATTCAAAATCTCAAGAACATTTATTTGATTTCAGAGGCATATATGCATTTTATAATTAATCAGAAATGAAAAAAATACCTACCTTAGATAGAATTGACATATGGGTAGAGAATATAAAAATTCTGCTATTTTCACTTTTCAAGTTTGTGCTAATTTCATTAAAATAGTCTTAGATGAGATAAGAAGAAAAAATGTTTAAAACTGTACCCTTCAAATTTGCTTCCATTCAAATTCTTATTTGTATATGGTTTTCCCATAGCACGATTTTAATGATATTCTGTTTCTTATACTTAGTTTGAATACTAGTCATTTTATCTTTTGAATAATGCTCTGTTTTATTTGAGAAAGAGTCTCACTAGTCATTCCAGGCTGGCTTGGAAATTCCTATGCAGTTTAGATTAAAGCTGAATTTTGAATTTTCCAACCCACTGAGGGCCGAGGGTATAGACACATGTCATCATGCCTGATCTTGCTACACAATCTTTCTACAATGCTTATTAATTACTACATTTTACTTTGATATCCCACTGCTTCTGAATGTTTCCATCATTCCCAATTTTGCTATTATAACTTGTTGAAAGGAAGATTTTATTATATATAAGTTTTCTTCTTGAGGAATTTCCTTGGATCAAATTTGAAGAGAAAGACTAAGTTTTTGAGCTGGGTTTCCCAGTAAGTTCCCAGAACAGAAGGGAACAGAGAGGAGTCTATGGGAGAGCACCAAATCTCTGCAGAGATTAAACTCTGAATTAAATTAGATTAAATTAATCAATTAAATTAAATTAATTGAATTAAACTCCCAGTGAATTACTTGAGATAGTTCATTGATGATCAAAGCTCTTCTGTACTTCTTTAATTCACAAAATTGTATTTCTTTATAGGGAATTTTGAAAAAAAATATCCATTATGGAATGGAAAATTCAAGTTAATCAGTATATTTATAACCTTATATACTTAATTTAACTTCTTTAATTTTACATATATGTATTTATATGCCCTACTGAGTCTATTTAGTTTTGTTCATATGTACATGTGTTTAGGGCACATTACTTGGGGTTGGATAACCTATCGAGGGGTTCATTACTCTACTTATGTATGTTTATTGAATATAACATTTTACAAGTATTGCATTGTTTTCCTTAAAATCTACAGAAGTAAATAAACCAAGAAAAAGCCTAGGACTCTCACCTCACATAAATGTCTCTCTTGTTTATTATTTACTAGTTCCTCATTTTATGGATTGGTGGCCACAGGCCATGTGGATTTGCTTCCTCAAGGCTTCTATGAACTACTTTTGTTTCAATACTCAGTTCTACCATGCGCCCCGTTCTCCTACAGATTTGCACTGAGAAACCCCTAGTTTACTCTTTAAAATAATGCTTTCTCAGTCACCTTAAAGGTAATAAATTAAGTTTTTCTTTTATCATTTTTCTCTATGTTTCTGTCTCAAATTTTTCTCTTTATTTATCTGCTGTTTTTTTTCCCCCTGGTGTTATTGGTGTTTTCCAAATGTTTGCTGATTCTTGATTTCTGTTCAAACCTATGAAAATAAACTGTTTAATATGTGGCAGTTTAATGTTGGTACCTTGGATGACATTTTTCTTTTGGCAACAGAAGTTTTACAAACCAGGACTCAGGAGGTTCTGAGTGTGGGAGCCATCCTACTCTTTGGTAATATGATGTAATGAATACAGGAGGTCCAAGTAGGCCCATTTCCGTGGAGGTATACCACCTTGCTCTCCACTGACAAAATAAAAGCTTATGTTTGCATAGTATGTGTTCAGTAACTCCTGCAGTTCGTCACAGTTCTTACTGAGCCAACTAAGCAGGCCCACAGAAGTCAAACATATGACTGAGGCTCTCCCTTTTAGACGGCTACATTTAGTACCTGGATGTGACAAAATGTAAGCATAAAGGTTGATTATCTTACCCCTAAACTAGGGAATGGTTAAAGTAACACTTGATAGAGCTTCAGGAGATAGAAAGAGGTGCGGCTGGGAAGGAAGTCATGGGAAGGTTTCTTAGACTGACTGGTAGATGTGGGAAAGGCCATAATTAGGAAAGGCCATGGTAAAGTTCAGAGTCACACATAGGTTTCTGTGCTCAGGGAAGGAAGCTCTGGATGCTGGCAGGAGAACAGTGACTTGTGAGGAGGCTAGACCTACGTCTATGACAGTCACGTGCTCTAGGAGATGCCATAAGGTAGCAGAAAGATCGCTTTACGAATGGAGAGATTGGAGAGATCTGACTGCTCAAGTTGGATCTAACTGTTGATCTCATTCCTTTCTTTGTACAAAGAGTTGGTGGGTCTTAAACAGTAGTCCAGTAAGCCCTAAAATGCCTTTGGTGGCGACGGAGAAGCTATGTGGACAGGATTCTTGGTGGGCTGATATCTTCGTATTAATTAAGTAGTTCTTCTATTATCCAAATTATCTGCCACAATTTCATGTGGTTGTTTAAAAAAAAACTTATACTTCCGTAAAATATACTTTCAAGGTTGTAAAATTCAGTTTCCTTAGGCTTCTCTATATGTCATATCAATTTAAAAAGAATGAATTACTCTAATAAAAAGTGGTCGGGGCATCAGAGGTGTGATTTACACAGCTCAGAGATGCTCATGATGCCACAAGAAGGCAGATTTCCCTCTTAGTCAGTTTTACAGTTAGCAAAAGAAAACTTGTGCTTTTGCCATTCTTGCCTCAAAAAGTTTGTTTCTTTCTAAATAAAAATTAATCAAACAATGCAAAAAATTAAATGTTCAAGAAAAAGCAGCCAAATAAAATGAAACATGACGAAGTACTTAGTTAGGTTTGTAAGGATTTTCCAAGTTTCTTATTGTTTCTAAGTGATATATTGTGCATGTTCTTAAACACATGCTTGTGCACAAAGATTTTATACAATGAATAATGTCATTTTAATAAAGGATCTGCTTATTTATTAAAGGGGATTTCATAATCTGGTCTTACCTATTTCTTGGCTCAAATTCTCCTGTTTAAAATAAGATAAAAAGCTCTATAATGAACATCTTTCCTCTGGGTTTGTCAAAATGAGTCTGGAATTTAAAGATTTAACATTATTGGTCATTTTCAACTTCACTGAGTCATGATTTCACCCTGAGCTTAGGATGTTCCCCTGAGTTTTTTATCGTTCTGTGCCCAGGTGTTAATTATGATAGACACTGTCTCTGTTCATAGTCTGTTCCCAAGAAAACCCCAGAGGATTTGTTTATGATCCCTGCTTCATTTTTGGTATGGTAATTTTATTCCTTTTATTTTGTAGTACACGGATTGAATCCAGGTTCTCACTCATGCAAAGCATGAATTCTATCACACAGATATATTTCTAACTTACCTTTTATTTTTGACTTTGAGAAATGGTCTTACTACATAGCCAAGATTGGTCTTGATTGTGAGATCCTCCTGCCTCTGCTTCTATAAGAGCTGAGATTACAGGTCTGCACCACCAGGCTGGGCTATGGTGGCATATAACTAAAAGATTTATGGAAGTTCTCTTTCTAATTGCTAATGCTGATAGTTCTCCATGACCACACATAGACATGTCCTAGGTAAGAGATATTTCTTAAGTTAAGGTGAGGAGGGGAAGGAGAATAGGGAAGGAGAACATTCTACAATTCATACTATTTCCATGCTGAGACAAAAAAAGAATACTTCCCCCTGAGACATAAACACTCAGAAGGGACAGTCAGATTAATTGTCACTTAAGCTGGTTGTGTGTCTCTCTGATGACATGCTCATGTTCAAGGACCACTTTTGCCACCTTACAGAGTCTGAATTACACCTTCCAGGACTGAGATCTTTACCCAGATACACACAGTAATTATTCGGACATCTCTGGAGCATATTGGTGACCTTGTCCTAACTCTAGAGATTCTGATTTTGGTTTGTTATGTACGAAAAGCTGGGCCAACACTGTTATTTCACACTTTTAGGAGATTTGAAAGTGCATCTGAGCTAAGGACCATCACTTCCAGGAATTAAAAGAAAAAGAATTTTACCAGATTTTTATTATTAAAGGTGGTTTATTTTTATTATCTCGTTATTATTATTTTATTGTTTATTATTTTTTAAGTGTTATCTTGTTACCAGTGAAGGGGACAGATTGGAGTACAGTCATGAAAAGTAGAGAGGCTATCAAGTACCTGGAACGCCTCACAGAAAGGAACACAAGTCTGCATCTGCAATTCCAAGTCACTAGTCTTTCATCATCTTCTCTGTGGTTGCTTCCTTACCCTGTTAGAGGCTTTTGTTGCACTTCTCTGCTGGACACACATCCATGATGCACACACATGCACATCTGTATGCTGGTCCTATATGAGTGCAATTCTTCCTCCCAGTGAAAGTCTCTCCTACTGGGAAGTGAGATTCTTTCTGGGGCAGTCTGGGTGGATTTTTTTATAGACTAATTCGTCTCAAGAGAATTTTGTCATTTCCAAGGCACATGGTCACTGTTTGCAGTCTCCTTATAGTTCCTTTTCAGAGTATACAGTCCAGATACATAGATAGAACTGCTCTATATCTCAACAATGGTTCACCTCACCTTCTGTTGCTTGAAAAAAAAATAAAAAACTGCAGCTCAGGCCCTATGAGATGTAGACTGGTTACAGGTAAGGATGCTGGTCCTCCCATCAAGTGATGATTTTAATTTTGTAGTGTCCATTTCATAAGTATTAACTCTAAAATATGCAATCACTCTTCAAATATGAATTATCTTTAGCTATGTTAATTCTCCATCCTTTGTGGTGAACATGAGGTATAGGTGCCTTGGTCTGCATTTAGTGGCATTTAGTGGCATCAAGTCAACTAATATTACCACAGTTACTGCTTTCTGACTTTCCAACTTGGATATATATATAGTATACATATATACTTTTAATGCTTGAAATATTTTTTATATATGACAATTTAAATATATCAATATGTATGAATGTTAAAACAAATAAATTAAAACATTATAATTTGACATTATTTTCTTTTTATCTTGTTTGTATATTTTCAGGCCAGTTGATATAGAGCAAATATGTATGTTACTATTTTATGTTTTGAAGCAGATAATGTAGCCTCAGGTCATTTAATTTAATCTACTCAGAATTAATAACTTATAGTATAATCATACCTTATATGTATTAAAACAGGGGAGCAAAGGAAGGCAGAAGGACAAGGATTAAGAACAAAGGCAATGCAGATTATCCTGGAAACTCATTATTTTCTATGCCGTTTTTAGTATCGCTCATGTACATTGCCGTGGTTTCCTGATTTATTTTCTCATGGAAAAAGAGGGGATAGACATATTCTACTGTTGCATTATTAGGAATATTAAAGAATCTTGCCAATATAACTTAACAACTCATTTGATATGTATGAGTTGAAATTAAGATTGAGATTTAATAATTTTAAATTTAGTTAATTTGAAACTTTTATTAAATGTACTCTATAATGCAAGATTCTTGTAATTTGATTAAAGATTATCATAAGAAATATTTTTATAACAAAATGTGGTTGCTTAATTAAATCAATTTGTATAGCAGATTAAACTAAGTGTTAGGAGACCTTAATTTTTCTACGGTAGTTTAGAACACTGATCAACTAGCTGTTTACAGAATGTGAGCAAAGTCCTTACTTGTAAGTAGATTGAGAAGTGTCATTGAAAATAACTTTTCCTGAAACAGATGTTGTTAAAATGATCTGCTCTGGAGTCTGGAATGTAAGATGGGCTCTTTCCAGGCTTTCTAATTTATGTTATTAGGTCTTTGGCTTAATTGAAATATTCACTTTTAGTCCTTCAAAAAATGAGACACAAGAGAGACGTCAAAGAACATTCTTCAGATCTACTAGGGGCCTTGTTTTCACAACTAGCAGGCCCTGCTCGACTGTGTCATTGCCCAGCCTGCATCAGCTCTGTCTATGGGACAAGTGTGAGAAAGTGCCCTTTCCAGAGTGCTGGGTTCAGCATGTGTGTGTGTGTGTGTGTGTGTGTGTGTGTGTGTGTGTCTGTGTGTGTGCAAATGAAATGTTTGATCTCCTACTCTCAGAATTCTCACGTTTCTCCCGACTTGCTATTTACTCTGAACACCTGTGAGAGCCAGTTCCAGAGAATCAGTTAATGTCAAGATTAGTAAACTTCAGACTCTAGACTTCTGCATAAAAGCCAGAACCAGCAATAACTTCCAGGGTCTTTCCCCACAGCACCTTACAGATATTGATATTATTCCCAAAATCCATCTCCAAGTGCTATTAGGGTACTCAATTAGGTTACAAGACATGGGCCTGGTTCTCCTTCTGACTTTAGCATCATTTTCTCGCCACTTGATGCCCTCCTGGTTTGAACATCACTCTCCTCCATGGGGAAACTGCAAGCTAAGGTTTAATTGCTCTCCTTTTTTCCTGGTCATGTGTTCATATTCTGTAGTTGACCCCAGGCAATGCCATTGCTATTCTATCCTTGACTACTTAGTCATCTTTTTTTCTCAGAAAATTTTCTCAAAAAATATCTTTTTTTCCCAGAGAAACTTTCATCAGAATCTTTCACAAATATCAGTCAACTCAGTGTTTCTAAGTAATTTTTCTCTTATGTTTTTTATCCTTAATTTTCTGGTTATTTATTTAAAAACATAATATCAAAGACCCAGTTACCAGTGACTTGCCTGTACACTTATATGGATTATTGTAGATGCCTTTTTATCATTTTTAATTTTTATTTCAATACATTAGAATTGCCTACGCAATGATATATTAAATCTTTTAACTTCTTTTTTATCATTCAAACTTCAGTCTCCAACAGAGTTGTTACTATATTTTTGTAATTGTTAAGTTCAAGATAGGCTTTCCCTGTAGATTTGGAGACTATTTTGGAACTCACTTCGCAGACAAGGCTGGCCGCAAACTCACAGCCATCTGCCTGTCTCTGTCTCCGAGTGCTGGGATTAAAGGATGCTTGACCAAACAACCCCTGGCTTGAGTATTAAGTTCTTATAATGGAATTAGTCAAAATTAAGATATATATTAGATTTTGAAGGCACTGTATGTAAATGTTTCAAAATACTAATAAAATTGTACACTGGACTAAATGAAATATATCACTACATTTTGTTTGGCTTGTTTCTGGTTTTGCATCACAAGAAACCATGATTCTGGTAAAATTACAGTTGAACCTGCAGCTTACATGATGTTTTTATTGGGAAGCACTGATTATACCCACAATGGGATGTGTTTATTTATGGATATTTTTCCTGAATGTTTATCTTTATACCACTAGTGTGTCCGGTGCTTTTGGAGGTCAGAAGAGGGTATCAGCTCCTTTGAAAACAGAGTTTCAGATGGTTCCTATCTCCATGTAGGTTCTGAGAATGGAACCCAGGTCTTCTGGAAGAGCTTTTAATCACCGAGCCATTTCTCCATCACTGTATTCCCACAATAATGTAAATGTTTCAATTAAATACATTTGTTTCCTGTTCTTGGCTAAATGGATGATCACAAATTTTATGCCTTAAGGCAGATTTCGTCTCTTACAGTTTAGAAAGTCACAAGTCTGCACCGGGCTGGTCGAGGCATGCTTCTCTTAGAGATTTCTCCGATTCTCAGGAGGTGCCTGTTTGCATTGACAGTACTGCCTTTCTGTATCTCCTCAAGCAACAGGGACAAAAAGAAATTTCTCACTCTTGTTTCTGTTCATTCTGGGATCACATTCTACCTCTAGCGTTTCTGTGTTCCTCTAATAGAGATCTTTATGATTCTAGTGGACTGAGCCAGATCATTGAGAAGCTTCACCTCATCTTAAGATCACTCATTAGATCATGTCCACAAAGTGCTCTGCTGTGGAGAGTAACATTCACCACGAGGTTCAGATCCAGTCATTGCCAATGATACATGGATGCTTATAACTTTCCTATTACTTATTAACACTTTGATTTTATGTTTGTTTGTTGCTTATGATTTAATGTTTAGTTATGATCAAATGTATCAATAACAAATTGTTATTGCTATAATAGCAAAAGACAAAGCAAGAAGTCAGAAGCAACATGGAACAATTTATCATTGATCAATGCCACCCACCTCATGTAGACCTTAGCTAAGTCATCTGTGTTCTTGGGCTTTCCCTTGTGGTAAAAGGAAATCTGTCAGGTGTACAAAAGCACCCAAGAGTCCCTCTAATTGAACTGCTGGTGAAACCTACTGTGATTGTTTATGACTTGTTTGAGCTCTGGGGACTTGAGTTGGTCTCTCTAGACTTGAGAGTGATGAGGATACGGGTCATGAAGAGAAATACACCAGGAGTGGTCCTTTCACACCAGCATATAGCAAACAGGCTTTTTAGTAACATGTAATTGCCTATTCTAGTATTCTGTCAACATTGCTGATTTATAATGAACCTTTGAACTCTGATGATATGATTATTCTATATAATACACATAAGCAAATACGTTAAAAATGTAATTTCTCTCTTCTCTTTGCTCTTTCCTCTAAGCAAAATGTAGAAATAAGGAGGGAGGATGACAGCTTAAATATCAAAACATAGTCTCCTATCCTGTGGATCCCTACGAGAACCTTGGGCAATTTTGTGGAGGAAAACAAAACCCCACATTCAGACTAGTTAGTCTAAGGAGCATAGACTTCTTGACCGACAGCTCAGAGACTGGGCTTAGTTGAGAGTCCCGTGGTTTTGCAATTCTACATTGTGACACTACTTTATTGTTTCCAAGTCATTAGATACAATTTTATTTACATGTAGGCAAAAGGCTGACATGAAAGTCAAGTTGGAATGGTTTTAGGAAATTTATTCCTTTTAAAGATTGCGGATATTCTGGAATTTGTTACAAATAATGAAACAACTGCCTAAGCAGTTTTAATTTCAAAGACAGGCAGAGATACAAAGGTAAGGAACAGCCAAGTGGAGATAAGCTCATTAGCTGCCCTTTAAAGCCTTCTGTTAATTTCCAGAAATTGTGGAACTAAATATTTCAATACAGGTAGATGATGTTTATTACATCATGCACTGAATGAAAATGAGGATCTTGGGTAGTGTTTATTTTTAATTAGCATAATATCCTATCCATAAGAAGATAACTACCCATTCTTTGTGAGAGACTTCATTGCTCCTGAGATGTAACTTAAGTGTATTTCCAACTTAATACAAATTAATTCTCAGAGGCCTTGCTTATAGGTCAAAATTCACAGGAATTTTTAGTTATTTTGGAAACATAATATGTTAATATTCTCTGAACACTCTAGCGGGTGAAATTCAGTGAGATGACTTTCTAAAGTAGTGTTTTCAAAGATTTCCTATAATTTAAATTATTCTAGATGGAAGCAATGATTAGGTCTATCATGGTATGATGGAGTTAAAATATCAGGATTAGGCTGAAGGGATGGTTCATTGGTTAAAGTGTTTGTATTTACTCAGAACCCATTAAACAAACAAAATGAAACAACAACAACAAAAAAGAGTAAAGCTAGGTGTGGTAACCACGCTTGCAACATGAGACTCATGGTCTAACCTACTCTAGTTGGAGAATTGAGACTCTGTCTCAAAATAAGGTAGATGGCATTCCTGAGGATTGACTTCTAGAATTGTTCACTGACTTCCTCATCTACGTTCACCCACATTTGAACACACACAAAATTGTACGCACAAACAATTAAAGTGCATGCTGACTTTTATCAGTCAAACATTAGTACTAATTATAAATATTTAAAAATAGCTGCTTCAAAGAGCAGCAAAATAGATTCCTAAGTAGTATGATACAGTGGCATAGTATTTGCAACATTTTGAAATTTGTCAAAATGATTATTAAACTTGTTTAGAATAATCCAGATAATTTCCAACTTTTCCCAACTTCAAAGTCCTTTAAAACTATGTTGTGTCCAAAAAGCAAGTTCACACAGGAGCATGCTTGTGCATCGGAGCCCCTTGGGTACAGGATGAGACCCTGACTCTGAGAACAATGCCAGCACCAACCATGCACACACACACACACACACACACACACACACACACACACACGTGCTTGTGCTCACACACATGCAACGTACACCTTGCCATCTTAAACAACCTTAATGAGGTTCCATTTCTTAATGTGGCGGTCTCATCCTACAATACCTAGGCTTCATCGTTATGTCCTGGTTTGCATTAGCAGTCTCCAATAGTGAAACTTAAAGATGCATCTGGTATATTTAGCACCCAAGCAGGTGTGTTCTCTCCGTACATACCTGAAATATTCCACATCAGTCAAGTGTTTTAAGTAGTCATTTCCAATTACGCAGGATTCTGTGCTGCGCCCAACGCCTCCCAGTTGAAGGAGACTTCTTGTGAGCCATCCCCGCTGCTGAAGTAGTGCTGTGCCGCTCTTTAGGTTTGCACATTTTATAATTCCCAAATGCCATTCATTTAGATTCAAGTCTTGAACACTTGATAGGAGTGCACAATGGGGGAATTTTGAAGAAAGGCAGTGAAATGTTTTTCCTCTAGACTACTTCAGAAACCTGTTTTCCATGTAAATGCCATTTACCTTTCTTACAATGAGTACACTATCCTAAAATGTTTGGTTACACTAGTTAAACTTAAGCCATCTTACTTGATCGTAAAAGACAGAGGATCCCTCATGACGTTGGGGGAAGGAAAACAATAGATCAAAATCCATTGTATGAAAAATTTCAAAAGTGAATATTATTTTAATTTATTTGCAAAAATATTGACTATGATTCCTTTCATCACAACTGCTTCAAAATAAGAACAGAAAACCCTTGCCCTCTCTTCTTTAGTGATATCTTGTTATTCATTTCTTTGCATGACCCATTTGACATAAACCAATCAATGACGACTTTTTATTAGGTAAAGAAGTGAAGGTTGGATGTGTCATCTAACCCCAGGGTTTCCCATGGCTGACACTGTAGTGGTACCATCCAAAAGGAGTTGCCAAAGCTCTCAGATTTGCTCATTTGGGCCTCCCACTCCCCACTGGGGGTCTTCCTAGTTTTGTGCCTTTCCTGCAATTCCTTTCACTTCCTGAAGAGATTAGCAAATCTATCCCATATAGATAATACTTTTTTATGTATCAGTTGGTATTCCTGTTTGATCTGTGGACTCGTTTGTTTATTTATCATTTGTTTCCTCGGGGATACTAAACCCAGTACAGGCCTATCTTCTTTGTAGGAATTCGGTGCACATTCTGTCATCAGCCTAATTTCTTGCGCTCTGCGCATCTTCTCACTTCTCCTCTCACTCATTTTCCATCACAGGACAGTTTAAATACTAGCCCAGTTTGAACTCAGACACTGGAGATGAATCTTCAGTTCAATACCAGTATGTCTTATTTCTTTGGCATGGATATCATAGTATTGTTAAAATAGTTCTACTAGCTATTTACAACCAAGAATTCAATGGTCAAGGCTTACCTGGGGTCTGTATTGTCAGCTTCTTCAAAGTGACTGCTCTTGTGATGTTATTAGGGTTGTTCTCAGCATGCAAGGAGGTTTGCTAAGCTGTTGCTCAAAAATGTGTCAGCCTTTTCAGATTTCTAGACATTGCATATCCTTCCTCCATTTGGCCTGTTCCGTTGATATCGAATTGTCTCCTCACTGTTCCAACATCAGAAAATGCTTCAGCTATTTCCAAGAAAGTCTGAATGGTGGAAGTTGATTGCTTCACAATTAGCTTAAGCATCTTTCTCAAACCCAGCCTGAGTTCATGGCATGGATCCCACTCTGCTCATCATACCTGTAAGAATAGCTCTTATAAATTGTTGCCTAATATTTAATGTCTTCTCTTTGGGAGATCATATAGCTTAATGTCAAGTGACTTTGGATTGGATTGAGATTTTCATTTATTATTATTCATATGGACAAATCTTCCATTTGCATTTGCGTACACATATGAAATGTTCTGATAGATACGTTTTCTCCTCTGTTGGTAGTTTCTCATTAACTGGTGGGATACAGCATGATCAATTGATCGTCCATCACACTGTTTCAGAGACCCTGTTCCTATCTATGAGATCAAGGGAAAAAGAAAAAAAAAGATTTAGTTAAGTGTTACATTCCTCCAAGCCCCCAACTTCAGTCACATTACCCCCTTATTTAGATAAGGGATTATAGTTGTTATCTGGAAATTCCACTACTCAATATAGAAATAAATAATTCTAAATATATTTCTACTTCCTAGAAGTATAAAATAATGTGATTTAAAAATATCAGTATCAGCTGCATTTATAAAATTCTGGGTTCTCTGCTGAAGTCTCACCATCTCTGATTTCAAGTTGTACTACAGAGGTACAATAGTAAAAATTGCATGGTATTGGTATAAAGACAAGCACTTTGATCAATGGAATCTACTTGAAGACCCAGATATAAATTCACACACTTATGGATTCTTATGTTTTAATAAAAAATAAAAGGACAGAAAAACACATTGCAAAAAGGAAAGCATCTTCAACAAATTGTGCATATTTATGATCCTGCTTAAAACTTAATCTCGGTAGGATCAAAGACCTCAACATGAAACCAGACACACCAAATCTGATAGAGAGAAGGGAAGGAGCAGCATTGAACACAGTGGTACAGGAGATACTTTCAGAACAGCACACTGATAGCACAAGTACTAATATCAACATTAATAAATGAGACCACATGAAACTGAAAAACTTTTGTAAGGAAAAGGACACTGTCAATTGGACAAAGTGGCAACTTGCAGAATGAGAAAATATTTTTGCCAATTCTATATCTGTTAGAGGTCTAATATTCAAAATATACAAAGAACTCAAGAAACTAAATATCCAAAGAACAACTAATTCAATTTGGGATACAGATCTAAACAGAGACTTCTCAATAGTGGAATCTCAAATGGCCAAGAAACATTTAACATTTTTAGCCATCAGAGAAATGCAAATCAAAATGACTCTGAGATTTAGTCTTATACCTGTCAAAATGGCTAAGATCAATAACACAAATGACAACTCATGATGGCATGGGTGCGGAGGAAGGGAAACAGGTGGAAGTGGAAACTGTAAAAGTCACTATGGAAATAATGTGGCGGTTTCTCAGAAAACTGGAAATTGATCCACCTCAAGACCTAGTTTACCATTCTTGGGCATATACACAAAGAACTATTGACTCCATCCTAACACAAGGGCACCTGCCCATGGAAGTTCATTGTGGTTTTATTCACAATAGCCAGAAACTGAAAACAACCTAGATAACGTTCAACTGAAGAATGGATAAATAAAATGTGGTACATTTATACAATGGAGTATTACTCACTTGTTTAAAAAAAATGACATCATGAACTTGGAAGACAAATGGACGTAACTAGTAGAAAATCATTCTGAGTGAGGTAACCCAGACCCAGAAAGACAAATGTGGTATGTACTCAATCATAGTAGATATAGGCTTTAATAAAAATGATAATCAAGCTATAATCACCAGACCCAGAGAGGCTAGGTTAAGAGAAGGGCTCAAGGGGAAATACATGGATCTCTCTAGGAGGGGGAATTAGGGTAGATTTTGCTGGTAAACTGGGGGTAGCTGGGAACAGAAGTTGGAGGGATGAGATGGAAGAGAAAGGGATGGAGGCAGAGAGTGCAGCGAGAGACACTTGGAATTGGGGAACATTGGGGGGGTGGAGTGGAAACCTAGTGCAGGGGAAATTTCCTAGAATCTGTGAGGGTGACCCTAGTGAAGACTCCTAGTGATGGCGGATAGGGAGTCTGAACTGGCCATCTTTTGAGTCAGGCAAGACTTCTAGTGGTGGGACTAGGTGACATTTGATCGAGTTATTGGCCAAAGAGGTCCTATGGCGATCCATAGACAACACAAGCTGATGCCAGGAAACTGAAATCGGACAGCAGGCCCCATTGCCAAGGACAACATCAACATTGGTTACTGCAAGGAGCTTTTACCTCTACATTCTAGTCTTTCTGGCATGAGAAGGTACCATACAGGCTATGGAAAGATACCATCCCAGCCACAAAACTCTCTACCTACAATCTGTCCGGCTTGCAAGATGTGCTGGGACAGTGGTGGCTCAGAACTCGTGGAAGTAGGAAACCAAAGTTTGGTTTAAATTATGGCCTGTACCACAAGAGCGACCCTGTTGATGGAAGTTTCTGTCCTTCCAGCAGCTCCCAAATAAACACACTGAGGCTTATGTTAATTATAAAATCTTGGGTAATAGCTCAGGCTTGTTACCAGCTAACTCTTACATTTAAATTATTTCTTATCTACTCTCTGCCACGTGACTTGGTCCTTTTTCTAAGAAAGGCACATTCATCTTGCTTCTCCCTACATCTGCTAGCAATGCCTCTGACTCTGCTCTTTGCCTTCCCAGCATTCTCAGCTTGACTTTCCCACCTAACCTTATTCTGTTCAACTATTGGCCAGACAGTTTGTTTATTAAACCAATCACAGCAAGAAATCTTCAGTGTACAAAGATTATTTCACAGTTTGAACACATGCCCTCACTGCCTGTACAGCCAGAAATCAGAGAATGGACAGCGCAGAGATCTAGGGTAGAACTAAACACTACCTGCAAAAACAAACAAGCAAGCAAACAAATAAATAATGAAATGATATTCTGCTGCACTGATAGATTGGTACCTAACTGGTCATTATCACAGAGGCTACTTCCAGCAGCCTGTGAGAGCTGAGCCGGTGAGGCCCAGACATACATTATCTAGAGAAAGTCTAAATTGGAGAACTCCATCTGTTCTTTCCTTCCATCTTGGAGGTCAGGGAACCGCAAGGGTCAGGTGGAAGGAAGATCGTAGGAGTCAGAGGGTTTGGGGGACATCAGGAAAATATGGCCCACCAAAGAAAGTAAGCAGGGCACACGTGGGCTCCCAGAGATGGAAGCAGCAAGAATGGGGCCTGCATGGGTCAGCACCCACCAGGTCCTCTTCAAATATGTTATGACTATTAGCTCGCTGTTATTTGGGGACTCCTGACAGAGGCACTGGGTGTGTCTCTGACTTTTTTGATGCCCTTTTGCTTTTTTGGGGGGGTTGCCTTGTCCAGCCTCCATATGAAAGCTTTCATCTTGCCGCACTGTATCTTGTGTTTTCCTGTTTGACTTTCTTCTCGTGGGGGCCTACTCATTTATAAAGAGTAGTGGTTCTGGGGAATAAGGGAGGTATGGGGGAAGTTAGAAGGAGTGGAGGGAGATGAAACTGTGGTTGGCCGATATAGTATCAGAGAAGAATCTATTTTCAATAAAAAATTCTGAGTTCTCACGCTTTTTATATATACATTAACTTATGCTTTATTCCTGTGTTTTTTTTCACTAAATGATTTTATTCTCTTGCACTCAAAATCATTAAGCTATTTTCCACTGAAAGCTTTAACTTATGATTAAATTTTTTATAATGCTATAAGGGTTCATAGAAATTATCTAGTCTAAGTATTTTATATTAATGAAATATTTCAGGTATAGAGTTAATTTACATAAAAGTAGTTTAAGATAAAGCATGAGAAATAGGTATCATAGCCGGGCGATGGTGGCGCACGCCTTTAATCCCAGCACTCGGGAGGCAGAGGTAGGCGGATCTCTGTGAGTTCGAGACCAGCCTGGTCTACAGAGCTAGTTCCAGGACAGGCTCCAAAGCCACAGAGAAACCCTGTCTCGAAAAACCAAAAAAAAAAAAAAAAAGAGAAATAGGTATCATGGATCAGGTGAAGGTACTCAGGATGCTGGTACCAAATTCATTGACCCAATCCTTTCCAGAGAGGTTATCTTGGCACTAAATTTTGCTTTTTATCTTACTCAGATAATAATAAATCAGGACTACATACATATACATGTTCCCTAAATTCATAGATCTCATTATTTTTACATGCTTTCAAGAGTCACATATTTTTATTTCTTATGTTTGTAACTTTTTCTCTCCCCATATGTATGCTTGTATGTATGTGCACCACGTGCATGACTGGTGCCTATAGGGGCCAGAAGAGGGCATCAGATTGTCTGACACCAGCTTACAGACGGTTGTGAACTGCCATTTGAGTTTTGAGGCAGCAAATGGTGTTAACAAGTGAGTCATCTCTACAGTATGTTTAAAAATTTTACATCTACTTAAGTAATATCAATTAGACATATTAGGCAATAGCCAATATTTTTGTCTATATGATACTTTTGAGATTTATTCATGATAGCAGGCATCTAAAAGACTTTCATTTTTCTCTGGGATGCTTCTATGATTATAGCATATTAATATTCTATTGACTCAGGGAATTTGACTTTTTTTAGTTCTTTTCAGCAATTCTACAATGACTGTTCCTAAGAATGGAAAGATGAATTTGTAGGTTGTGATAGCATTTAACAACTTCTTAGCTGCTTTCTGGACCCTCTGAATGTTCACCATCTATTCTCCATGGTTTCTTCACCTTTTCGTCACTATGCAATGCTACTAGGTTTGTGATTTTTGCCGTTTCATGGCTGTGAAGTGCTATTTGTCACCCTGCTGTGAAGTCCTCTCATGACCAGCAATCTCTGAACACCCTTGTCAGTACATATTGGACGGTGAGACTTTTCTCCAGTCAACCGACTCTTCATCTTCATACTCTATTTTGTTTTTTTGTTTTTTGCTTTTTTTTTTTGATTTTTGAGACAGGGTTTCTCCATAGCTTTTTTTGGTTCCTGTCCTGGAACTAGCTCTTCTAGACCAGGCTGGCCTCGAACTCACAGAGATCCGCCTGCCTCTGCCTCCAGAGTGCTGGGATTAAAGGTGTGCGCCACCACCACCCGGTTCATACTCTATTTTGACTTGTCATATTGTTTAAGATATGTTTTTGAGAAATATAAAAGTACTTCCTGTTTTTTTTAAATATTTTTTATTGTTTATCCTACCTCAAATAGAAACTCAGGTATAATGATTTTTCTATACATGCATGACGCAGCATCTGAATAGCTCATTTGTCTTCATTGCTTCCCAGTGCCTCCTGGGATTTATCTAGTTCCCATAAATGCATGCAAAGATTTCTAGGATTTCTTTCCTATTCTTCTGACCTAGATTCTGTGACTGAACCTTAATGCAGCCATTCTGGTTGAAGACTTAATAGTTCATATTGAAAGGCCATGCACATTGCTACTGGGGTTGTTTTTATTTTTACTTTTTGGACAGGTTTTTACTCTTTACTGTTGCACATTTACTTTAGGATTAACTTTTCAGGTTCCATGAATAACTCTAGTTATATTGTAATGATAATTACATTGCATTATGGGTTAATTTACAAGAGCGAATCTTCCATCTAGAAGCATCTGCTTTTGTTGATTTGTTCTAAAATCTAATAGATAACCATAGGCAAAAAGCTACTGCTCAAAGTCGCACAGGCAATTAACAGCAAAGCCAGTGGTAGAAGGAAGGTCTCCTGACTCTTTTAGCAGTTCATACACTTAAAGGCTTAATTATTTAGTCAGTTAAGAAAAATTTTCCAGTTTTTACCATCAGCTTGAAAGAGAATCCAACTTCTGTATTTTACTAGGCCCTTGATAATCAAAGTGTTCTCAGAAGGCTTGTTAAAATTGGAGAGTCTCGGCCCTAAAGACAGAGAATCTTCTTTTAAAAAGGTTGCTGGCTCATTGGTAGACACTGTCTGTGAGACTATGTGGGAACCTGCTTAGCAGAAAGGAGCTGGATTTCACTGCACGGATCCTTTGCTTTGAAATCAGAACCCCAGTGCTGATGCCGAGGCCACTGAAACTCTAAAGATTTCAAGCAAGGCACATGGAGACCCGAGTCATGATGGTTAGACATTCCCCTCTCACTGGACACTCAGGCATCGAACCTGCTTTTCTGAACAGACATCAAAAACCCGAAATGAGGGGTCCACAGCTGAGAGTGTTTACTGCTTCTGCAAAGACCCGAGTGCAGTTTTCAGCAGCCAAGCTGGATGGCTCCCAACAGTCCGCTCTAGGAATCCAACAGCTCTTGCCCTCTGTGGCCACATGGACACACATGTGGCATACATAAGCACATGCACACATATGGATATATGACTAAAATAATAAAAGCACATCTGAAAATATTTAAAAATGAGAGCCGGCAAGACAGCCTTGTGAGTAAAGTGCTTGAACCAAACCTGAAGACCTGATACGGATCGCCAAGGGCACACAGGGTAGAGAGAACTAACTCCTCAAAATGACTTCCACACACATTCGGGCATGTGTGCTTGGTGTGCAGGTTTTCACATACATTCATAGAGGTAAATAAAGAGACAAATGTAATTAAAGGTTGTTTAAAATGATAAAATATCATCTAAGTAATTCATATCCTTTATCATATGTATACAAAGGAAGAAAAATGTTAAATGGTTTTCTGAAAACAATGTATTTTAGGAAGACTAGGACCTTCTGTGTGTGTGTGTGTGTGTACGCGCACATACACACACACACACACACACATACACACTCTACTAACTACTGGTATTTAGAAAATAAATACATTTTTTTTTGAAATCACAGTGATTCCCCAAATTGGCATTTTAGCTACTAAATGCTATCTGGGAAGAACTTAAATACCAAGGAGTCAGAAACAAGGATCCTCATTCTTCCAGTGTAACGCAAAGACCACCCAATATGTTTAAGCAGTTTTATTCTACTAGTATTAATCGGGGTTCAATCCCATGGTTACTACAACAGCAAGTTTTTTTCCCAGAAGCCGGGGGAACAAGGGGGAGGGGGGAGTGGAAAAGGTGAAGAGCGGATGGAGAAAAAAAAAAGTGAAATCCCTGCAATATTGCCTCGAGCCACTAGGGGTACCTTTGTATCATTTTTCTTTCTGCACTGATTTGGAGTAGAAACCTGTATTAGGGGAAACCAGGGTCTTCGGCATTTTTTTTTGCGAACAGTGCAACCAGAATTCAAAAAGATTTTTATGAAATCAAGAAAGGAAGAAAAGGAAAGAAAGAAACCATCGCTCCTGGTAACCCGGATAAAGCTATGGAATCGTTCTGCTGGACACCAGCACTGGGAATTCATTTTTGAGGTCAATTTCCAATCGAGATAAATCTATTGGATTAGTAGGATTATCTGATCGCAGCGCAAAGAAGTAACGTTGTTTGATCGTTTGTATTTTCTTGCCTGACGGTCGGAATTACACGGATGCGGCTTTGCTTCTCCAGAATTCTAGATCGTGGCAGCATCTGGAAAGAAAAAAAGCATCAATCCACACGTTTAGGAAGTGTCCGTGGGTGAATAAAGAGGGAGGGGGAGGTGGAACTGGGGTTGCGGCTGCTTAAAGAAAATAAATAAATAAATAAATAAGGGAAGCGTCTTGAATTCTGAAACAAGAATTACCCAGTTCCGGCGGTTGAAAAGAAAGCATCTACAAACTGGTAAATACTTTGACCATTTCGACTTGAATTTGAAGGCGAAGTGTTGTTAAAACTGCCTCCTTGAATAATTGAAAGGACCGGGGGAAGATGAGGGCGCTCCCTCCGTGGACGTGTCTTGCTGAGGGTAAGTTTGTGGCTCTTCCCTTGGGCGAGGGCTGCCGGTCTGGGTACCACTGTACGGGAGGGGTTGCGGACTCGGTGCCGGAGAAATGGGGCGAGCAGGCTCTCAGCCCACCTCGCGCACCTCCCAGGCAACGCGACCGCTCCGCCCGCACCAAGCTTCAAAACCTGGGTTTTGTGGCCTCAGTAGGGAAGCCAAGCAGCCTCCTGTCCCCCAACTTTGCCTTTGGGCGAGGCGGGGGATCTCTAGGCTGTGAGATTCCCTCTCGGAGCGGTGATTTTTCTCCTAACGATACTTTAAGGAGAAGAGGCATCCAGTGCTTTAGAAAATCCTGCTAGGGTGGGGGAGAGCTCTGGTCCACGTCGCGCTGCCTCGGCCCAGGTTCCCAGGCTGTCTGAGCTTCTTGAGGAATCTCGCTGGGGATGCAGTCAGCAGGAGGGTGGTCTTATTCATAAGCTCCGATGTTCCCTCCCTCTGTTTCTTCCTGCCCTTCCCCACCTCCCTCTTCTCTCAGACACTAAAGGGTTACAGTCACTGTATCTGATCCAGGAGACAGAAGTGGGATTCTGCCACACAGGTTATCTCGTGACTTCCTTGTAGGACTTTGCATAATACAGTCAGATTTAACTTTCTTGAGTTAGATGAGCGAACCTCTTTGCAGCGTTTCAGCCCCGGGCCCAGCTTGGCAAGTGCACCAGGCAGGCAGCTGCATTTGTGATCCCAGCCTGCCTTGCCCTGCTCCTGACTCCTGGCTTTTCTTTCCCAGTGAGCTGTGAGCGCTTGTGTTTCTCGAGATTTTTTTTTTTTTTTTTATGCAGCCGAATTTAGGTTAATTTTTTTTTCAGTTAAAGAAATTTTGTAGTTCTCAAGAAAAAAAACCTCTGTGCTCTCAGAAGGAAATCGATTTCGCCAGAGGTAATTAAAATTAATCTTTCAATATGTGAATATTAATTGGCTTAGGAAAGTAAAAGTTGCTTGGGAATCCGGAAAAGGACATTCTCACCCAAGTTTGAGGTCTGCATAGCTCCAGCACAATTATATTTACATAATAATAAATGATATCTAAGTATTCATGAATGTATAGAAGTGTCTCTAGATGGATTAAACAGATGAAACCCCTCACAGCCCCTCACACTTCAGTGTCTTTCAGTGGCCGTTTTCTATTTAAGGACAATGCATTTGCTTTTAAACTATCAAGCACTCAAATGCTGAAATAAAATGAAGATAGGTAATTGGCAAGATATAGAATGCTGCATCTGATGTATTTTAATCTCCCAAAGAAGACATTAGATACTTATAACTTGTGAAATGTGTGCAGTTTTAACGTTATAGTTTTAATGTTAAAGATTCTCTTTTAAGTCTGGACTCACCAGAGATAGAGCTTCCGGGTCATCTCAGCTCATCTCCAATCCTTACTTGACAAACTTCAAGTACTTCATGCATTCTGGCTATGAAAACTAACATTTGAAATTTGTATTTTTAAGACTCAGTTACCAAGTGGAACACTTTTATGTACCAGGATTTTTAAAGTGCAATCTGGGCTGTTTCTTGCTTCTGTGGGCTTTGATTAAACTTTCTAAACTACTAGAAGTGCAGGAAGGACGTCTGCAAGCACATTCATTTTCTGCAGGTATCTCAGAAGCTAGCTCTGCCTCTTCTCCATGCTTCTCTGTCACGTGGTTTGTGTGCCTTGGAGGGAGAAGAATGGATGTTCTGTGTGTTGGTACATTCTAGCAACTGCTCCTAGCCACACAGTCCAGAAATATTTAACATCCAATTACACCAATAGAAAGAATATTAATTTATAATAAAGTCATGTTGAATGATGGGTAAATATTTCTTTCTTCAGACTAACTGAGAAAGACTAGAATTATTGACAAAAAAACAATTAAAAATTTGAAATATAAAATGGGGGTCCTTATAAAGATTTCCTTATGTATTCTGAAAGCAATGCATTTGCGGTGATTCTTGTCTCAGACTGCTGTTGAGGGTGGGTGAGCTAACACACTTAGCCTGGCTGGCAAGGGTGTTTCTGTCAAGAGTAGCTGATACTTTCTAAGGCTTCATTATGCTCTCCTTGGGTGGTGAAAAAGGAAAGGCAGTAACTTTGACCTTCTCTTTGTATCATGGAGGTTGGTAGGGTTTCTACAGTAGATCCATGTAGGTAGTACAAGGTTGGACAACCAATAGTAAAGGAAGTTGTCTATAGAGAACCACTACCACACTTCTAAACTCACAACCATAACCAGTTCCTGCACTCAAGTTCAGTGTAGTTTGACAAGTGGGCCGCTTACAGAACTGGTGTGTCCCTGCAAGGTTTGTGAGTTAACTACATGCTGCTGTATCTTCTCCAACACACGTGATGACCATTCCAAGGAGTGCAGTGTCCTTTATTGATTCTTTATACTTTATATCAGAATTATACAATATTTATAATTAGGACTAAAAGGTTAGAAGTTCACAATTAGTGCTAAAAATTCTAATTAGTTCACAATTAGTGCTAATTCTAAATATGGTTCTTAATGCGAATGGCAAGACATACATTGGATTCCCCAAAGTTATTGGTGTGGGTATGGACATTGCCTATTCCTCTTGAAATTTGTATCTTTATCCATGTTGTCTAACTGTCCTAAAATCCAGAAATTACTGACCTATTGGTTGCAGCTTCCATGATTTTGAGATGATTAACCATATTTGGTTAAGAGTTCTTGCCCACCCCTGCCCCTGCTTCTTAAATGAAACTTTACCAATGCTTAAGTAGAAGCAGAATCGGAGAGGAAAAGTTTACTTTTCTGCATTATTGAAATTTAGCATATATTATCTTTGGTACAAAACGTCTATATCTTTTGCCTTACTGGGACCTGAAATAAAAAACTTGCCTTTACATGAATTTGAAATATCAATGTTTAATCTTTAAAATTTGCCAAGACCAGAGAAATAAAGATGGAATTAATAAACACCTCAATAAACCTAGAATATGCTTTTATAGTTTTCATTGTTTCTTTAAAGGTAATTTGTAACATCTTGGCAGAGCCAGTACTCAATGGGCATGAGATAGCAACATCCCCAGCTCTCTCAAAGAAAGGTTCTTCAATAGCAAAACATTGCGTTAGGTGTTCCTGGTCTGATGAGGACAAAGCCATGTTGAGAAATATCAGTTATTACTCTATTGCTATAAAAACAATGTGGGATATATTTACTGCCCTCTATAAAAAGAAAAAAGAAGAAAGGATGAGAAAGAAAGAAGAAAGAAAGAAAGGAAGAAAGAGAAAAAAAAAAAAGAAAAGCCCATGCTGACTTTTAGTAGCTTATCTGTTGGGAAAAAAAAAAAAGACTGCCAAGTCATAGCTTAACAGAAATCAGAGAAAACTAGTAAATCACTCCAGGCATTTGAAATTATTAGACATTAAACTTTGGGGTTTTTATATGAATTCATTTTATAGCAGTCAATATAATCTCTTCTGTGCCGATTTCCATTACATGTAAGAGAGACATTCTGCTCAATGGAAGGCACTTTACTGCTGCCATTACTGCAGAGTTTATAGGTCAGGGATGTGTCAGCATGTGAGATTCAGCGGTGATGTCTCTTTTGTGTGAAACCTTATGGGCCTTGCGGGCACTCCCGCGTCCCAACACTCATGAAACATTCAAGTCTCTGTATTTGTTATTTCCTTTTCTTTTTATATATGAAGCACTTCAGTATATGAATGTGCAGCCAAATATGACAGGCATGTGTGAATGGGTCTAATGAGTTTTAATAATACACATATTAGGAATTGCTAAAGGAAGTTTTAATTAAGAAATGCAAGCTAAGCATGAAATTCATTTTGGAAAAACAGCAAGTTAACATAGTGCTAGAGATGCAAAATGAAAAAAACCACAATGATACATTGCAACAAAAGAAGTTTTGAGCTGAGACAAGACCACCCAAATAAAGTAGAATTTAGCTTTGAATCCTAACATTTTTATGGAACTTGTAAAATATATACTGTTCTTAAAAATGTTTTTACTTTTCCATCGTTTGTATGGCAGCACTAGTATTTCAAATATTAGCCAAACATTTTGTACATAAAGCTAATTCATTTTTCGTATGCATTGACTATATATTTAGTCCCCTCTGAAACTCCTTCCAAATGAAACACACTCCAGGGCAGACCCCATGTTGAGGAGGAGTTAGCCTACGTAAACAGACTCTGGACTCTGTTTCTCTGTTGTGCTTTTTTATTTGTTTGTTGTGTTTTCATTTGGTATTAATTCCTTTCCGAAAGGTCAAACAATGACTTTTTCTAGAGTACAGTTCTCTAATAAAGAAAATGCCAGCAACTAGATGTGACTTCATGCCTTCCCTTCCAGGGGTTCTGTAGGTAGTGATCACAGCAAACTGTATTTCTGTCTGCTTATCTTTCTATAATTTATTTAACCTTGTGTGGTTTAGAAAACAAATAGGTTCATTATTTCTTTTTTATTTATATTTTATAATCTATATTTATTTGGTGGCGATAACAGACGTACTTCAGGGGACAAAAGCTGTAGAGTATATGGACTATTGGGCAACTATTCCTTTAAATACAGGATACACTCTTGTCTAAAGAATACACTCTAGAAGTAGAGAATTCAACCAGTGTCCTTAATATCTAATTTGGAAAACACTCAACTGCTACAATGATTTCTCTTTTGTATAGATTGCTACAATCTATTATATATAACACTAGGAATCCCGTTTTGGTTTTTCTAGGCACTTCATGTATTTTTATGTTTTCTGGAAAAATATTAAATGTACAACTTAAAGGTGAATTACATCTCCTTTTAGAAAATCATGGTTGCTTATTTTATACTGGCTGATAGAGCATTAACTAGACTTGCAAATTCAACAAAGTCATGTTTGGGATCAGGGAATATCAGCATAATAAAAGTCAAGGTGTGATCACCAGTAGTCGAGGTTTCCTATAGCAAAAGGGACCTTCCTTGGAGAGCAGAGTAACCTCTCTTTCCTGCTTAAGACATTGACCAACACCTTCCCACGCTCTCTGTACCTGAAAGAGATACCTGAACCACTCGATAGTTAACCTAAAAGGCACACAGGCTCACTTCAGCAACCGCTGTGTTTTAAGTCAGTGCATCTGTCATTTTTGATTTAAATCTGTATTATGTAGCTGTCTAAATCTCTACACACAAGTGACAATGTTATCTATCCTTTTCTTATGAGTAAAACCCTCATAACTTCTTCAAGTTTCATGACTTCTTCAATTGTGTCAACTGCACATGTTCTGAGGATTCCAAAGTTCTCTACAATTTAGAGCTGTGGTCTTTAATAATAGCATCCGGACTGAACTCCTTTACAAAGTCACTTGACCCCGTAATTTCAGCGTCTACAACCTTCATGACGGCAAGGATCTGGCCTTCTCCCCAGCATGTAGAGCTGTCCGGTAACTATACATCAGTTTAAAAATAAAAAACGTGTAGCTTTTAAAGTAACTTTATGCATATATATGATACATTGTGATGTTATTTACTAGATTATTTTATAAGCTCTTTGTTACCCCTTTTCCATATTGGAGGCCAAAATGACCACCTGAATGGACTACTAAGAGCACTGGATTTAGCCCAATATACAATTAACATTATTTTAGCCTCCGTAGATTTCCATTGGTAAGCCATTTCACTCATTAGCTTACCCCATTTTGCTTTGTGTTAGTTATTTTATTGATATTTTATAAAAAATATTAAGTTTCATTTCAGAGCAGGCCAGGGAGTTCTTTAATTGCTTTGGCCTAGTTAACATTCCTAGTGACAAATTCTAATTACATGTAATTAAGAGGTAGTCTTTTAAAGTGTATTAATTTTGCAGCACTAACAATTTCATACGTGAACCCAATGTATTCGCGTTCCTCTCTCCCCTCCCACATTCTCCTCCCATTGCTGTGAATACTCCCCATCACTACCAGCCCTTTCCCAGGCTGGTGACTTTTGGTTTTGTTTTATGATGCATTTAGTTTAAACAGGGACATCTGTTTGACCATTGGATGGGAAGCATCCCGTAGAGCCTGGTGGGCTCATTGGTGGTTACACCATTGGAGACAACTATTTCCCTTCCCAAGAATTGATCAGGATAGCCAATACTTCAGCAATGCAGGAGGGATGTGCCCCTGCTTAACGGATCCTGAGTCCGCTTTTATTTTTTTTCCGCTTTTATTTTTTAAACATAAAATCAGCTACTTGGAGTTACAAATAATTTAAAATAATGTTCTATATCTCCCCCCAAAGGGATTGTTTTAAAATCCTAAATCTTAATAAAAAATAAATAATAAATAAAAAGTTTTAATGACAATCACATTTAGCTTATTTTATTTTAAGAATTAATTTAGAATTACTAGTGCAATAGAATCATTTCCTTTCTTATAACTTATTGAAAGGTACACTGCAATTCTTTACACATATGAGTATATTAAATTGTTATTTATATTTTATTTATTAATGTGCTACATAAACGGCCCATGAAGGGAGTTCTGTTTTGAATCTTGTGATTGTGAGGAATCAAACAGTATTGCAGTATTAAGAAAAACATGTCTGTTTATGAAGAAAGATAGCTAGCATCATTTTTTTGTCATTTGAAATCTGTGCAAGGTCGGGGGCTGCAGGAAGCCCTTGTTGGTGCTTGGTGTCTTGTGTGAAAGAAGTTTGCGGTCTCAGCCCAACTGTATAGACAGTTGCTCCTTAAACAACAGCCGCTATAGTGTTTGCCAACTCCCGCAGAAGATGGGGACTGAATGGGCGCAGCCTAACTCCACTCTCTCTGCTAATCACCCTCTGAGGGTCAAGACCGGCACAGCGGGACAAAGCCACACCAGCAACTTCGCGTCCCTTCTCCTCTGCCAAAGTGGGGGCCATTCTCTGGCAAGAAGGGATATTTTAAAGGAATGTTAATTAGATAGGATACCAGGAAGGGGGGTCTCATTCTTTCCAGAGGCTGACCACTCACTAGAAACAAAAATAAGCTTAAACCGAGAACGGGAAATGCCATACTGCTTTCCGTGTGCTAGCTTCTCTATAAGGTACTGGCAAGCATAATTAAGTTGCTTCTACAAGCAATGACTTGTGACCTATGGGTGGCCTGTTCAGACAAAAGCATCAATTTAATATCATGGGAAGCAATCAGCTCCACCTGGCTGTCTCCTCTGAGCTCCTGAGTGGTTATTCATTTTCTTCAGGGAGATCGCAGGGTCACCCATTGGTTTGAAAAACATGTCCTGCAGTATTTTACATATGCATCCAATCTGTTGCTCCTGACATTTTAAGACCCTTCTGTTTCTTCTATGCTTGCCCCTTCACCTTTCTGTTCATTTCGAAGTCAGGATCTCTAAATCGTCTCTAGATTTAAAATGAATATTTGAGATGCTACCTCATAGCATGCTCAGAATAAATAGAAAGCAAAACTTATTTTACGTAGTTAATGATAAGTGCCTTTCTCCATACCCCCAAGAAAAAATGAACAGAAGGGTAGGGTGCTCTCCGGAATTAGCCAGCAGTGCAGAGGTGTTTATTATAGAAGGATCCAGCTGCACAGTAAAGAAAAAAAGACATTGCTTCTGGCTCCTGCCCTTCATGTTGTCAGAAAAGGTGCGTGGCTTTTCAGTCCTTGACTTGCTGGACAGCAATTCATCATCTCCATAGCAGTCCATAGGCGCTTCTGCTGAATAAGAAGGCATTTTCATTGAACTTTAGCATACTTCTGTCTGCTCTGCTTTATCTCCCTTTACATGAATATCTATAAGCTAAGGCCTTTAGAGAGATGAGGTTTCCCAAACCCACAAACAGAAGTAGGATGGTGTTAAATGATGGCAAGCAGTGGAATGAATAAAGGGGTATTCACTCAAGAAATATTTTCTCAAGTCCTCCAGGACCATATCTCATTATTTTAAGCCAGGAATGTGAAAGATGTGACCTCTATTCTCAAAGATCAAAATTAGTCTTACCATCATGCTGTTTCTATGATTGCAATTATTCTTATTTTACTCAACATAAGAATTTTTAATTTTTTTATGTTTTGAAATTGTAATATAATTACATCATTCACCCCTTCCCTTTCCTCCCTCAAAACCATACTGCATACCCACCCCTCCTTAGTCTTTCAAATTCATGGCTGCTTTCTAACCTGTTAAAATATACATATATCTATGTGCACATAATATGCCCCTAAGACGGTCTACACATTCTTATGTGTTCACGCCCTTCTCCTTTGCAGTCAGAAGTGCACCATTTTATCTTCCCTCTGGTCCTGCTGAGAAGCCTCAGTCCCTGTGGCATTTGTAGGCTCAGTCTGTCAGACACATTGTACCCCTAGACCTTAATCTTGCAAATCTTCTTTCAGAATTCAGGTCCTTTGTCCCACTCCAGCCCACAGCTGTCTCCTGCCATTGATGACTAAACAGTTGTCTGAGTAATGGGTCTACATAATGCTTTGCCTTCCGGGTTGCTCTCCAGCTTCCTTGAGAAGCCAGGCATTTCTTTGTTCTGCACTCGTATTTACTAAATGTGAAGCTGAAGACAGAAACTGAGGAGACCAATTTCTGTGATAGCATGTACGAGAGGATTTTAGGAGGATGATAAATATTTTGAAAGTTGAGGACAAGGAGTTTCTTTTATGGCTGGAAAGATGAAAGAAGAGAGAAATGGCCTGCTAGTCAGTGACGGGTCCTCCAGGCAAACACCGATAGAGAGAGAATTCTCTAGGGAGGACCTTAGTGGACTAGCTGCACCCAAGCCCCTGGGCATTCCTCCCACAGTGAGAGGCTTCTTTCATACCGTGTATTCATAGCTTTGCTCCCTGATACAAACACTGATGTGTATACTGTTGTCAGTCGGTCTGTAACATAACTTTGTTGGCTGTTTCTTGGGATGTTGTTAACTTTTGTTTGTCTTTTCTCAATATCTGACTTTCTCCATTGCTTCTCATCACTGGACAGGGCCATGGAGAGTGAAGACAGCCCAGGAGGGAGGGAAGAAGTAGAGGCACTTCTGCAGAGAGGAGAGGGATGTACCGCTACACAAGTTATGGGGCCTGCTGTTGTCTTATTGAAGAGTGTTTCAATAAGAAATATTTTTTTTATGTTTCTGACTTGTAGTTACCAATCTCTTACAAAGGGATGTTAATGATTTCTACTTCATGGGGATATAGCAGGTTGAATTGCATGTTTAGTCATGAAGAAGGTACTTATTCCTGCATCAGTACCCCCGACTCAAGATCTCAAGCAGAACTGAATGTCCTAAGATTCACTATGTACTCAAGAGTGACTTTGAACTCTTGAAGCTCCTAATTCTATCCACCAAAGCTGGTATCATTAGAGTGCACCCCACATTCCACATCTGTTTAATACCTACATCTTCATATGGCCACAGCATTGGCCCAGCATGCCTTGAACTTGTATATAATCAGTGAGAATTTGATATTTACATATCAGAATATGCATTCTTTAAACCATGGTTCTAATGCACTCTTAATTTTCCTCTTTAAATCTTTCTGATACCAGCTTCTTCTACATTCTTGACACAGGTAATCTCAACACCGGAATTACCTTTCTTACCTCCATTGCTCCTTATAATTCTAGCATTCTTCATTTTCATGGCCCAGACCCCAGTTCATCACCTCTTTTCTGTCCCTGGCTATAAATTGCTTCTGGATAAGTTTCTAATACCACACTGTTTGTAGCTGCTCAAGATTATACCTATTAATTAACCCCAGCAGACCAATCTCCAGCCTTTTCTCTTTCTTTCCTGTTGGTGTCTTGTGTGCTCCACACTCCTCAAATACTCAGCCACAGTGAGCATATGGCTTCACTGAATTGGTCTCACTAGGGTGCACAGCTGAGCACTCTGTATCAAACCCATTTAGACATATGTTTGGAGTTGGGCAGTCCTGTGCTTGTATCTTCAGTCTGCCTTTTCTTACATTTGTGGCCTTGGACACAATATCTAACCTATTAAAACCTATTTTTGATTCATTTCAGATAGGAATACTTAATATATGTCTGTTTTGAGGTGTAAATGGAATGGACACATAGTTTGGAGCATGGTTCAGAAGACTATTTGGTGATCTACCATATTTGTGGTCCATTTCAGTTTTACAGAATTCTGCATGGACCCAGCTAATAGTTCAAACTTAATATGAATGAAAATTTGTTTCTCTTTTCCTCCAATCAATCCATTCAAGGCTGTGGTTCTTACATCTTTGTGATGGTGCCATTTATATTTTTGATAGGCAAACTCTCAAATGTATAAACGTGAATATCACTGGACTGAAGCAACATCTGGAATTGGCAAGATCAGAAAGACAAGCCCAGTTTTTCTAAAAGGCTTACGAATCTATTATGGCAGCACTCATCAACAGTTTAAGGCACAAGGGTGCTTAGGGCTTAGTGCATAGTTAATGGAATAGATGTAAGGCCCTTACAAAGTTACATACTGGTGTTTTCATTTTTTCTGATTTGCTATTATGACTGACTAGTTATTTGTTGCTTTTAATCTTGTTATGTAGCTGGAAAAGATATTGTAGTAAAAGGAAAAGCTTTATTTAATGACTTTGTTCTTTACTTATGATGTGATTATTATTATTAACATTATTAGTTATTATTCCTTATATCTATATAGACTTACCAGTAGTCCATTTGACAAAGACTACTTCAACTGTAACTTCATAAAAATATGAATAACTTTATTTATCCAATTATATAAGTTCTAACACATTAACTCATGCTGACAAACAACAATAACTACAAAGTGACTCTCCTGGCAAGTGCTAACACTTTTACCTTCCAAAGGAAACTCTGTGCTTGATGCTGTGCCCACCTTATGGAGGTGCTGGGTTTAGATCAAATGCACGCAGTAGTCAAGCTTACTTAATTTTCTTCTAGTTTTCTACTTCAAAGGTGCTCTCTTTCCTTCTCATGTATAATTGTCTTGAGGTGGGCTGTAGACACCTAACTGTGGCCAACCCTGCTCCACAAGCTGCCAGTTTAATTTGCTATGAATAAAGTTGAAAATCTTCCTCCCTTGATAGGGATTCTGATGGCTTTCCATCACTTGCTGATGAAATCTAAAGAAAATCCAAACAGTTTAGCCTCATAATGAAGGGCGTGTGGGGTTTAGCTCCTGCTTGCCTTGAAACAGCATCCAGCATTCATTCCTTCAGTTCTGGTCAAAGTAGAGTATGGCCTCCTAGCAGGAAAAATATTTCCCCTTTCTGTCCCATGTTGGTTTTTCTAAATATGTGTTGGAGGGGGGGACCAAGAGAGAAGACTATCTTCTCTAAGTATAAAATTAAACTTCTAGTATAAGTTCACTAAGTATAAAGTTTAAAGTTTTTTGGAACATCCCATAAGAACATCCCCAAAACAAAGTGAGGGAATCTTAATACATTCTTTCTTCTATTAATTCATAGATGGAGATTTGGGGTGAGAATGATCTCACAGAATTACAGGCTGGCATTCCTGAGAATCTGGGCTGATCTCAAGGAGCATGAGCCCCATAGCATCCATGAAAAAATATTACTGGTTTCACTGGAATATGTTCCCAACATGCATCCTTTCATATTTGTTGTGAGGCTTCCTTCTCACTCCCCTAGCTCTAGTCAATGGATTATGATAGAGTCATAATCCAGTCATAGTCCTTTGACTACAGGTAGACTTGTCTCATCTTTTCATGCCAAACAACTTTTAAACCACGACATTAGTAATGATTTTTAAATATTTGCTATGAGAAGTGATTACCTGCTAGTTACTTTAAGTATTTAGTTGATAAAAAAAAAAACTCAGCCATGATGACTGAATACCTTTATTATGGGCAAAGAACACAGAGCAAAAATCAGGACAACAAAATGCCTTATACAAATATTCATGCCTCGGTTTCAGTATTCTCCACTGTAGACTCATAGCTGCTGTCTCTGTGTCTTGGCTACCACCACTTGGACATGTAAAGCCATCTGCTGGCATTGAGCTTCACTCTCAGTGAGCTGACCACACAGGCACCTTACTGCCCTGTAGCCAAATTTGATCAATGACTGAAGCATTTATTATTAAATTAATTAAATTTTACTTAACTTGTCATTTTTTTTTTACCATTATTTACTATTGCTAAGTATGGTTTTGGTACCACTCATAGATAAAAATCAATACTTTATATTTGGTTAATGCAGTTGACCCTCAATCTTTTCTTTTTGTTTGTTTGGTCTTTTTGTTTGTTTGTTTGTTTTGTTTTGTTTTTTTCCAGGCAGGGTTTCTCTGGAACTTGCTCTGTAGAACAGTTTGGACTCAAACTCCCAGAGATCCACATTCTTCAGCCTCCAAGTGCTAGGATTAATGACTCTGCCATCACAGCCCAGCTACCCTCATTATTTCTGAGCTCCATGTTTGCATACTTGCTTTTCAATAAGATTTTTATTTTTCAGAAAAACTGAAATCAAAACTCACAGTATCATTCTACAGATACCAGAAAATCAGCAAAGCACTTGAATTGGTCTATACTTATGTTTCCAAGGGGTCAAACAAAGTTTAGCTCTGCATTCAGCTGATGGGTAGAGAAGCAGAGGGGGTAATGACCACACTGTGCAGAGTGAGGAGTTCTCTTATGAGAGAAAGAGAGCAGGAAGGGGTTTGAATGGCTGCTCTGATATCCGCTGGACAAGGCTTAGGCATTTAACACTTATGAACCTTGTTTTTTTGTTCTTGTGCAAATAGAAATAGAATCAACTAGAATGAACCATTTCAAGAGTTTAAGATTGTAATCATAAGGTCGCATGGCATATATATATATACACATATATACACCTACATATATATATACGTATGTATGCTTATATGTGTGTATGTATATATGTACATCCGATATATATATTACACCCATGAGTACACCGATGCACAGATCACACACACACACACACACACACACACACACACACACACACACACACAGGAGCAATGTGTTTGTCTGTGTTCACTAATTGAATTGAATTGTAATGTTGACTTTATAGATACATAGGTGTTCTGAAACCTAAAGAATCTCCTGTGTATGACAGTCTTGGCTAAGGGTCTTCATCAAGACCATGCGGTTCTAGTGGTAAGCCTCTTGACTTAGTTCAACTGAGATTTTCCATTTACAAAGAATTTTATGTAGATCTAAGAACAGGCATAAACGTGCTAAATATACGCATATAAAAATCCTAGGAAATTCAGCACAGGAAACTCTGGCTGAATAATAAAACACATACAAGCAATCACTTATAAAGCAAAGTAGATAATAAACAGGTACTGATATTTAATAAGACAGGCGTCTATGTAATGATAGAGGTCTGTTCATGCTGGGTCACTTTCCCCCATCTTTCATGTATTCACTGAGCACACATCAACAATGTTTTTATTTACTTATTGTGTGCATGTGGAGGTCACAGGACAGCAAATGAAAGTCAATTAAAGGCTCCTACTGTGTGTCCCTGTATTCAGCAGCAAGACCCTCTACCCACTAAGCCATGTCTCTGCCCAACTATCACATGACAACCTGCATCAGAACTTTTATTTACATGTAACTCTCTTCGTTACAATATTACAGGCTACTTTGAAACAATCAGCAGGCATTTCTTAACATTCTCTAATATTTAGCACATTGGCTTGCACATTGTAAGCTCTCAATAAATATTTGTTGATTGCATAAAATATTATATGGACATTGTTATTCTCTAATATCTCAAAAGATTCTAGTTTGTTTTGAACCTAGGTTATCAAGGAATAGTCTAGTGGAGGAACCAGCTTGTTTACTGAAAAATGAATGTTATATGCTATATCACCTTTTAGGTTCCTTTGTGGAATACTATTTATTATTTATAGGTTGTCTTATGAAGACCGTACATGATTCAACTTAGGTGAAGAAACAAAAGAAGATTTTATGAGCAAAGATTTCCTATCACTAAATTACAGAAGCCTAATCTCTCTTGGGCTGACAGACTAATCCGTTTGTAATATGAGACTTCCCTGGGACTTGTGTTTCATTTTTAAATTTGTATTGTGTATATTCATTATATTTGATAATTTGCTACATCAGGGCATTCTCATACAAGTATGTACTATACATTGATCATATTCTCCTGGATATTTATTCAATTATTTTATTCTATTTATTTAAAACTATTCAGAATATGAAGAGAATATAGAGAATGCATAATGAAGATGTTTTCCTTGTGTGTTTTCCTTGTGTGTATTAGCCAACACTATTAGATACTAAGAATTTGTCAAATTTGCTGCAATTAATCGTTGTTCTTTTAAAGCCTCTCCACGAGTTATCCATCCTAGGTTCCAGTTAATTAATTGCTGGAATTAATTCTGTTCCTTCTATTTATTATTCAGTGTTGACAACTTACCTGTTACAACACATTTAAACATTTGTTAATAATAAATAATGTTGTTATGCATTTTTAACATTTTTGAATAACATTTTGGTTTTCACATTAATTTGAAATTCAATTTTACAAACTCAGTTTTGTCTACACTGGTATTTTAGATCTTTTCTTTTCATGGTTATATAGAATTTCAATTTCATATTATTTTATGACTTATGTATGCGTCATGTGTGGACATTTGCTCTCTCATTCGTTTGAATGGTATCTCATTGTTGGTGTGGTGTTAGTTCTTTTCTGTCGCTGAAACAGCACATTGTGACCAAAAGCAAGGAATGAAGGAAGAGTTTATTTAAGGCTTACCGTTATAGAGGGTGGTCTGTAAGTTCAGGGCAGAAACAGCAGCAAGAAGACCAAAAAGGAAGCCAGGGTAGCACATTCTCAGTAAAAACTAAACAGAGTTTGAACTAGAAGTGGGGTGAGTCTATAAACTCCCAAAGTCCACCTCTGTTACATGCTTCTTCCAAGAAGGCTGCCTCTCCAGAATACCCCTGAGACAGCATCAACTGGGAAGCAAGTGTTTGAAATCGGAGCCTATGGGGGACATTCTCATTCAATCCACCGCAGTAAGAAATCAAGTCATTACCCACATCTTTATTTCAACCTGACTGTCTGTCAGTCACTAAAACATATTAAAGATAACCTCAGAGGCACCAATTTGTGTTGGCATTGCATTAAAAAAGAAAACTCAACACTTCCTTTTGAATTAATTTTACCAAAAGCAAGCCTAAGTTTGAATTCTCCACTTTTCCTAAGTCTTCCATGGGTCTGTAGTTTGTGGTTTCTGACTTGCCCCTAGTCTGTTTGTGATACGTATCTCACATGTTTCTACTCGCTCTATGCTGTCTTGTCTCTAACAAAGGGCTTCAATCTGGAATTATTGAACAGCACAGAAAACATCACATGGGGAGAAATGAGAGATACATCATAAGGAATTTTAACAGTTTTACAAGGTGTTTACTGCAAAAAGACTAATTGTGAAGCAATAGTTTATGTCATTTCCAACTTTCACGGCAGGTAAAGTTCCACAAGACCTCTTTCGACCTGTTTATTTTTCTCACCAAATGATTGCTAGAACATACATACATACATACATACATACATATGCACACATGTTGCTCTATGGATCAGTGACACAGAAGAATGCATGACTCAAGAATACAGCTATGCTTTAGTTTTGGTTTTAAAAGCTGATTTTGTGGAAATTCCATGGCAAGCAAGGTTGGCTGTTGCAGTGTTCTCTGAAAAGAAGTTAAACAAGCAGATCGAGTATTCAGCAGGATATCAGGCTAAGTGACCTCAAGGTGCACTATTAACTGGACTATGAAGTACAAAAAAAGTTCCATTCTCTTTGAATGTAGGAGATACTTTTGTAAAATGATGACCATAATTGTGTAAAATTAAGTGTATCACTGTCTTTATTGAAAAGTAAAATTGATTAAAAAATAAAATAACACATAAGATAACATAAACTTACAGCAAGAACAAGTTAAATCATTTAAAATTTGTTTCTAAGACAAATATCATATGTACTCACTCATAAATGGCTTTTAGATATAAAGTAAAGGAAAATCAGCCTACAATTCACAATCCCAGAGAACCTAGACAACAATGAGGACCCTAAGAGAAACATATATTTATTTAATCTACATAGGAAATAGAAAAAGACATAATCTCCTGAGAAAATTGGAAGCATGAAGACTCTGAGAGAGGGTAGAGGGGGTGGGGAGAGGAAGAGAAAGGAGCAGAGAAAAATATAGCTCAATAAAAACAATTTTAAAAGACAAGCAAAAATTGTTTCTATAAAGTTATTAGAGTAGTTTCTAGACTCCATATTTTAAAAGAAATACAATACAAAAATACATACTTTATAATTCAAGGTCAAATTTTATAGGATCATGAGGAGATTTATTTGTGTGTGTATGTGCGCGCATGTACACGCATGAGAGAGAGGAGGTGTATGTCTGTGTGTGCATGCATGTGTACACACTTATGTGTACGCACGTTTTAGTGAGGGGGAAAACACCTGCATACACATGCATACAGAGGCTAGAAGTTGATGTTTGGTGTCTTCCTCAGCTGCTCTCCATCTGATTTTTTAAAACAGAATATCTCACTGAATCTGGTGATCATCAAGTCAGCTAGTCTAGCCAGCCAATGAGCTCTGGGGACAGCTTTGTTTCTGACGCTCTACCCTAGAAGTCACAGTGTGTGCCACTGTGCAAGTGAAGAGACCCTAGGGTCTCCAACTGTGGTTTCTGATGTGTGCACAGCATGCATTTTCCTTGTGCACAGCGTGCACTTTACCTGCTGTGCTGTCTTAGGGCCCACAATGAGGTTTTATACATAATTACAAGTTGAAGACAGTGCAATAGAAATAGTTGGGGGTGGCCTTTAGATCAGATGACCCTGGGCTCTGGTTCTGCTATTCGTAAGCAGAGACTCTGGCCAGTATATTTAACCTTTTGCGACCTGTATTTCCTGTGAATAGTGCCCATTTTTATAAGATTGTACTAAATAAAATGTAAATGCCTTAAGCTTAAGAATTTGACATCTACTCCAGAAACATTAATAAATGGAAAAATGTCAAAATACACCTTTTAAATGCATATTGCTTTTAAAGATCTCACTAATATAAACAAGCTATTTTTTAAATTAATTTACCTAAAAGATTGTTTTTACAATAGTGATGGTCAGAAAATAATTTTCGATCAAGGCTATAGTTCTCCACAATGATACACATGCAACATGGAATATTTTGGGCAAAATATTTGGACAGAACAAAACATAGGAGAATTAGAAAATTCACCATGCCATGCAGAATTCTGACCCAACATTCTATTAAAACAGGCTATCAACAGGAACCAGGAGTCTGTTTTTATCTTAACACAATTAAGGAAGCTAAAGACTTGTAAGTGTAAAGGGGAGTGTTATTTTTTAATAACCAAACAAGAATCTTTGAATATTAATGAGATGCCTATGGTGTGAAGGAGAATGTCTGGAAATCGATGTAATTGTAAACAATGCTGAGTAAAAAGGTTGACTAAGCCTTTCCAGGTCGCCCCATAGGGTCTCCACCTTAGGTGGTAAAATGGTATCTTTTAACAGAAAAAGGCAAACAGGACTCGGCCCCACTGGGGCCCACCGTGATTCAGAGCATGCACGGGCATAATACATTCTTTAAAGACCTGAGTGTGTAGCTAAATCGTCTGTCAATGCAGGAATTCTGAAATGTGAAAGGATCTAAGCTTACATGACAATTAACACAGACTGGAATAATCTTGAAGAGAGACAGCTATCTCCTTATTACCTCCAGCGCCATTATTACCTTCAGCGCTAAAGGCGCAGGAGCTCCCAAACCGAACTCCTACTGACCTGTACAGTTTTACATTCTATTCTCCCTTCATGTCACACTAAGTCAGGACAGTGTCACTGCCAGGCCAGCGCGTCTTCAAGAATCTTCCCATACCACGAAAGATTAGGACCACCTCTGATAGAAATCAGCACCTTAGAGGGTGGTTCACACACGAAAAGACAAGTTTCCTGCGCTGCATGCTCTTGACAGTTGGTGCGAGATGAGCCTGCGGATTGCATGCGCTGAGAATTACAGCTTGTTCAGATGCATTTTCAATCGCACTGAATAAACAGCATGGGATGTTTGATGAGTGTTAATATGCAAGATGCTACAATTAGGTATGATTGTTCCTTTAAATTACTATGCTCATTTTTTTGTATTCTTCCTTTGATCTCTCACAGAACAGTGAGAACAAAATTTGTAATTTAAAACATATTGACTTTGACTCAGAAATTCATTTGCACATTGCAAACCTATTGTGAACTGAAACATATAGTTAGATGGGAAAATATCTTTAGTCTGAAGAGAAGGTGCCAATTTTTTCTCTCGTGCATGTGCTTGCCGCCCTCAGTTCTTTACCTTAGGTTTAAAGTAAGTTTCTCTCAGTTATATGTCCTGTACCATTGAGATGTTCCAGGGAACCAGGACTCATGAGGGAGTAGGTTAAAATACATTTGTTTTGTGTTCACTATAAATATGGGTTTGGGTAGTTCCTTTTACTTAGTTTTCAATATGTACAATCATCCCTAGAAGTTGATCTTCCATTACACACTAACTCCTTGGGAAAAAGGGTTTCTCTTCATGGGATTCTAATTGTAGGTTTGTAGATGAGTTCTCTACTTAGTTGGAATTATTAAAATATTCATGAAGAGGAAAGTTTTACTTATAACTTGGAGTGCTGATTAAAAAAAAATACTTTGTACTTTTTGTACAAAGTGTGTGTTTGACAAAGCCTGTTTCTAAGTTAGCACATGCAGAGTCGGCAGGCAAGTTGCTCAATGATCTAATAATCCATCACTTCACCTTTAGTCTTAGATCAAGTCATTATCTTCTCTTCGTGGTGTTCAACTTACCCAACTCTAGCCACTCTTAATGTATTTCTACACCCTGTAAAAGATCTAGGTATCACCGTGTCTGTTAACTTGTCTTACTAATGATTTGTTTTCATTTTTTTTCCTCTAGAATATAGACCCACGGTTAACTGGATTTGATTGACAAGAGGGAAATCTGCAGTCAATGGCCACTCCCACCCCACTGCCGCTATGGAAAGCAGACCGGTCAATAGGAGATGGTCTGATGAGTGGTGAGGATTGAAGATGCCGCTTCAACCTGTGGGAAATCAATGGGAGATCCTTGCTGCGTGAAGGGTACCTCGAGCTTTCCTTCCCAGGCTAACATTTGAGAAGCTGGAGGTGCATTCTACCATCGTTTCAAGGTTCCCAAGTGGATACAGATATATTTGCCTCACTGTACCAGAGAGCTAGACAACTAATGTGGGACCATGGCACGTCCCAGAAGCATGTGGCCAAATTATGTTTGGAGAGCCATGATGGCTTGTGTGGTACACAGGGGGTTGGGCACCCCGTTGACTCTCTGTTTGTTGGGATGTTTGCTTCAGACTGTCCACGTGCTCTCTCAAAAATTGGATGATGTAGACCCATTGGTTACCACTAACTTTGGCAAGATAAGAGGAATTAAGAAAGAACTCAATAATGAAATTTTGGGGCCTGTCATTCAGTTTCTTGGGGTTCCATATGCTGCTCCACCAACTGGTGAACATCGTTTTCAGCCTCCAGAACCACCGTCTCCCTGGTCTGATATCCGGAATGCTACTCAATTTGCTCCTGTATGTCCCCAGAATATCATTGATGGCAGATTGCCTGAAGTTATGCTTCCTGTTTGGTTCACTAATAACTTGGATGTGGTATCATCATATGTACAAGACCAGAGTGAAGACTGCCTATACTTAAACATCTATGTCCCAACTGAAGATGGTGAGTTAACTGCAGGAACACAGGGAGATACGTTTATTTTCTATCCTAAGTTTGAATAATGTTAATTCATGTGTACCGGTAGTATGCATGGCTTTTCCTGTTGGCATGTAGACATATTTTACATGCTTGCATGCCGCTCTTTTTGTTTCTGTGTGTCTGTGTATCTGTTCTTATTTTTTCACTGTGCCTACTCATTTTCTTTCCTCCACAGCACGTATACTTAGGTAGAAATGGGCCCCAAATTTCCATTTCCTACCAAATGACGTCTGAGAAGATGCATCAGCGTTTCCTCATTGCATGTGCAGGCTCAGCGAATTGGGGCTCTTTGGCACTCAGTAAAAGCAGGAGCGTACTAAGTTAGATAGTGGTGTTGCATGTTCCGGCGGTCTGTGATGGGGCGCCATGTTATTTTCTAGTCTTCTATTCATTTTTCAGTAAAAAGAATATCCAAGGAATGTGCCAGAAAACCCGGCAAGAAAATATGTAGAAAAGGAGGTATGTATAAAAGTGAAAATGAAAACGATGTAAACATTTATAGAGGGAGAATCAGATCTTCTCCCAGAAGATGATTAGCTGATGCTGGGGAGTGAGTCAGGAGAGCTCAGGCTGAGCAGACCGACTGGGAAAACTCATTGCTGGTGCCTGTGTTCTCCTATAGGTAGTGCTCTTATGGATGCAATTTCTGCCTTCTCTTTTCTTATATATATTTAAAAAAAAGGTTACCTCACTCTTAACTACCTAAGAAACCCAAACAGCACTGCCTTAACAGCCGGTCTCTTACTGAACATGTACAGATGTGTGTCCCTATTCACAATGATTAGTTAAGCCAAAAGCTTTGTTTTATGTTGGTATAGTCTTAGATCCTTCTGCACACTGGCCACAGCTATGGGGCCGTTTCCATTATGTCGTAATAGTGATATTTTCCCCAACAGTTGCTTTTATTTTCAGTTACTCTCCTAGAAGAAAATGAGATATTTTATTCTTTATGCGAAATATTTACAGTCTCAAAGTGCCTTTAGCATTTATATATTTATGTTAAACAATTTAAAACATGGGGAGAACGTGATTCAGAAGCTACAATTAAATCAACCTTCAAATCATCCTCTAGCCAGATTGAGCAAATCTAGACACTGACAGCTGCAAGCTCGCAACTGAATGCGGCATGACCACGCTCCATTTTTATATAACATTCAGGAAATCTCTCATAGGAGTCTATGATTTTCTATAGCAGTAAATATTCTAAGTGTTATTTTGACCTTGCTCATAGCTTGGTAGACATTTCAGTCTTCCTACAGAAGTTGTATTAATATTCCAGTGTTGTATGTTCCATCACTCTTTGCACTTCCAATCTGGCTGGAACAGGTCAGATTTCATCATGGCATCTTTGTGTGGAAGGAGTGTCCAAACACTCTGTTTTATGAGATTGGATTATATGGAAGACACTTGGAATAACAAAATTATCAACTCTCCATCATAAGTATTTGCATTAAGTCGACGATTATTGTTTCTCTTATTTGTTGGGTAGAGTTGAACCTCTACTTATAAAATTTAAGGTCATAGTCTGGGTCAGATTCGTAATATGCTTAAGAAGATGTGTGGCAGAAGCAGGGAGTGCTCATAAACAACTAAAAAAAATCCATTCTTTTATTTTCAAAGGAGAAAAGCAGCGGTGACTTACGGGCTGTCAGCTAATGGAGAATGCTGCAGAGGGTGTTATTATGCTGCTTATCAAGAATGTGTAATTAGCTAAGTGACTTTAGCCTCCTATCACAAAGTTGTTGATTTACAAAGTCATAAATAAAGATGCTGTTCAAGAATGCATAAATAAAGCATAATGCAGGAGAAAGGTGTGATTAAGAAAAAGGATAAGGGCACCAAAAGATAAGATAGTAAGCAAGAAAAATGACCTTTCTTCTCATAGAACTCCACCAAGAGGAAAAGACTCAGCAGAACTTCTTTTTCTTCTTCTTTTTATTCTGTGGCTTGTTGGCTCTACATGCTTCATACGAGAGTTGGTGAAGAGCTGTGTAGGCTGGACTGTTTACTTTGGCAAGCTTTAAGCTAATTTATAATTAGATTGGGACAATGTCTACAGATGCCCACTGACTGTGTATAGTCAACTATTGTGCTTTTATGCAGCGCTAATTAAGCACTATTTAAAAATCCTCTTGTTTGAGAACTTAACATATCTTACTATAAATAGAGAAGGCCTGCTCCCTCTTAGTTGATTGTCTATTACCTTAAGACTGAATAACTAATAATTTAAGTGTAATATTCTAAACTAATATTTCATGAAACTAAAAACCAACATTTACATTTGACTATTGAATGATGGAGGAGAAAAGTCCCTAATCTTTACATTTATATTTATTCTCTACAATGAAAGGTTTATTTTCATCAATTCAAGGAAATATGAATGTACACATAGTGATAAGCACCTTTTATTCTAACATTTGCGAGGCAAAGGCAGGTGGCTATAGATTTCAAAGCCAGCTACGGCTACACAGTGAGGTGGAAGCTAATATGCTTTATATGTTCACTGTTCCAAGATCAAAAAAGAAAGAAAAGAAGAAACAATGAAGGAGAGAGAAAAAGAGAAAGCATTATCCTGTTTCAAAAAGTTATTATCAATTTCATAACCATTTATGTATACATTAAGTATATACTACACATGGACTATGAGTTGTTAAACAGCTTTGTTCTAGAGGCTCTTAAAAACCAAGGGAATAGCAGTGCTCTACTTGGTCCAGATGCTGATTTTTGGCTTGTCATTATTTACCTCTTTTCTTTTTAATGTATACAGTCACTTGCAGAGGCAGATGGGCCCTGTTTCTGTGCCAAGCCCCCTATAGTCTGGGCCTACTATATTCACCCAGAATTCTTTCTTAATTGCCAATTATAAACATGTAGTAATCAAGTGAGTTGGTAATAAATGAGGCAGACGAGGAACTCTCTTCTCAGAGAGCTTACATTCAAATGACTTTGTGAAGAACAACACATTTTCTGTTCTTTGATCTGTACAAATGGAAGAAAAATTTCTCCCTCCAGGAGATGCCAGATTATATTTTAAAAATACCCTTTGCAATACTTTCCTCTGTATTTGAAGTTAGAAAACACATTTTAAAAAATAACATCAAAGGACGAACTTTTATTTTAAGACAGGTCCCAGTTGCACATTTGAATCTGTCTTTTCGTAGTTCCCATGATAGTTTTAGCCATATGCCAGTTGCCTTCTAGATAGTCTTCAGGCTTCTGTCCATTGAAAAATTGAAGAAAGTAATGAATGGTTAAAATGAGGTACTGCTGTTGAACACTCGGATAGGTAAGTAACATAGAAGCTGGAGTTTTACATGTGCAGAGTAGCAGGGGTTCTTCCTTATTTATCTGTTTCATAATTGCAGCAATCTTATGAGAAAAATTAAACTACAAAAATCTCAACAAGTTTTAAAATACTTGCTTTTTTTTCATCCAATTTCCATTGCTAGTAAAGGCAGAAGCAGATATGGCCAAAGTTCTAGCCCACAGAGACTATTAGATAGAGCTCTATTAGGTTAAATTACTCCATGCAGGGAAGATGGCTCGTTCAGTAAAGCAATACCAGCACAAGGACCTGGATCAGGCATGTCTATAACCCATAATACATGTCTATAACTCATTACCAGAAAGGCAGCCAAAGGAAAATCTGCTGAACTCATTGGCTAATGAGTCCAGCCTGTGGGAGATTCTGCCTCAAAACGAAACAACACAACAGCAACAAAATCATAATGTAAGATGGCTGAGGAAGATAGTTGCTGTTGACCTCTGGCCACTATAAACATGCATACACACATAACAGACACATTTAAGCACACGCATCCACACAGAAATGCACAGGCCCATGTGCATATACAAAATGCAAGCACAGACATCACACTTGCACACATGCACACATACATGGGCACATGCACATACGCACACACACATACAATATATAAGCGGCCTCTTCCAGATGATCCTTAGCAGTCACTGAGCCAGCTATCTACTTTGGCTCCCTTCCTTCCCTGTTCCCTTTCTCTTTCATGCTTTTCTTTTTTTGCATAGTCAAACATAGTCTCAAAGTTTTAAATTCTATTGCATTGACAATATTTTTGATAAATTCAGATCTTAACTCAATTTGATCAAGCCAGTATAAACAACTTTTTTCAAAAACATGTGCACAGCCCACTTTACTAGCTTCTGTTGTTGCTGTTATTTTCCAGAGATCTTTTAATTATTAAATTTTGTTCTTTCACACTTTTGTACATGTACCACTACACATTTTGCGCTCTCTCCCATTTCCCCTTCCCAGCTACCCCCCACTCTTACTCTCATCAATATCCCATTTATCCTACTCTGTCATCTGCTTACTAATTTGAGTTTGCTTGGCTGCCTCACAGAGTTTAATAGGCGTTAACAGTATGCAGGTATTTACTGCCCAGACTAAGACCTCAGTATATTCCCCTAGGTAGCTATCAAGGAGTAGAATTTTTTAGAAATTCTTCTTCCATACATTATATCCCAACACAGCTTCTCCTCCCTCCACTCTTCTCAGTGCCTCCTAATCCCCCTCCTTCCCCTCTTCCCCTCATATATTCCTCCATTCCCCCACCAACAAAAAGGCAGCCCACCCAGGATATCCACCGAACTAGGCAGAACAAGTTACAATAAGATACTATATCATTGCTGGATAAGGCAAGGAGTAGTTTGATTCAGTTCTGCGTTCCTGTGTTTCTCTAGGTTTCTGCCTTATGTGACTTGTGAACAGACAGGAAGGTGGTCATAGATTAGCAGTAATCACAAGTAGGAGGAGCAAGGGTGTCGATTGCCTTTGGGTGGGCTACTCAGTCTAGGGGTTGTAACCCACCCGGCAGTCAGTTATCCCAGGGTCCTGGAGAGGCACTACCTGGAAGATATGAGCTAGGAGACAGGAAGGAGGCTAAGCGGGGTTTCTTGTCAAAGCCTCCGTTTATTACAGATGGGGTACAGCTTATATATGGTAAAGAGTTGGGGGTGGGCACAGGAGCCTGGGCTCTTGCCGCGTGGTTTGTGGTTTGTGTTGGTCACGTGGTCCAAGTTGGTCACGTAGGCAGGAGGTTACCTTCGGTCAGGTCACTGGGGGCCAGGAAGTTGACACACCTAGTTCTTTAGATAGTTTGGAATGTGGGGTGGGTTCCGCTAACAGATAGCTCTCATTAACAGCCAATTTGGGTGTGGGGTAGGCTCTGTCAATAGAACCATTCTTAACACAATTAGGGGTGTGGGGTTCTCTGCAGACTCCCCAGGGTGATGGTTCCTGTAATGATTTTAGAAGGAAATTGGCTCCTGACACAAGGGGGCAGAGGGACCCACAAGCAAGTCCGTTAGTTCCTAGTTCGTGGTTAGTTCTGCCATCTTGCATTCCTCCAGGAGGCTGACTGCTATTTGCATAGCTCTTTGGAAATGAATACAGAGTTTTCATTTTTCTAGTTGTGAGATTGTGTGAACCCATTTCTTCATATTCCCTCATTTTTATTACATAGACACCTTCGTAGAGGACTCTCCTGTAAAACATTACTACTTAAGTACGTTTCTGATTTTCAAAAGTATTTGACTTACTGTACCTAACAGTGTTCAGGAGAGGTCATCTAGCATTTCTTCAAAAACATTTCTAACAGCTTTAGAGTTTATTTGGTTTGCTGTTTAGTGTGGGGAATAAATTGAGCTTTTAATTTATTTAATCTATTTATCACCATTGATGTCTTCAGGATCTTAATAAGGGATCATATTCCAGAATCATATTCCTTCTGGCTCCACATTTCTCAGTCTTTCATTCATTTAACAGATATGTATTTATTGCTGGCTGTGTATGAATTATTATCCCAAGTTCCATGAAATCATTAGTAGACAGAAAAACATTTTCTGCTTCTGAGACTAAACGAAAGCAGCAAATGAAAATTCCTAGTTTAAGTTAAAAGGGATTAAGGGGAAAATGAATGAACGGAGTAATGGGGGAAAGGTCTGTGGATGTGTAGGATGAAGGGGATTTTGCAGAGATGCTCCATTGCCTTTATTTGACCTAAAGCTAGGGATATATTTGTATATTTCCCAAACAGCTAAGAGAGCACATAGGAGAGAAATGGTAATAGAGAAAACATTGAGATTCAGAAAGTTTTGAATTAAGTTTTAAAAGACAGATTGTTGACATGGGGGTGGTGAGAGAGCATAGAAACATAGAGAGAGCAAACTTCTATAGTCCACCGAGACCTGAGTGTTATTTAGACTGAGAACAGGGGAATAACATGGAAATTGTAGTTTCTTTGTGTTTTGATGATCATATTTATCGATCAATTTCTTATAGGTTGTGCTCAAATCCTGATCTGAAATTATAGAATAATGTATTTTCATCAATTAAGATGGAAAGGGAAGAATATAGAATGGTTTGGGGCATAGCATAGTAGAAAGATGCTTTTTAGTTTGGGCCATGATAAATTAGAGGCATGCACTATTCATCTGAGAGCAGACATCAAGAAACTACTGTTCTGAGCAGACAGCATGGCTCACGTTCAGAAATGAGCTCTGTGGAGTTAGTTTAGCATTACTGTACTAGGAGATGGTAAAGGAACCTGTTGAAAATAGAGAAATGAAGGTTCTGAGTCCTAACCTACCGGAAAGCCCCAACATTAAGGAGACTGAAGCAAGAATACATGTTGCGTGGGAGATGTGTTAGTCAACTTTCTATTACTATAACAAATAAGCACATATTCACCTTTAAGAGGCAAATTCTTATTTTGGTTCATGGTTTTAGAGGTTTTGATCCATGGTTGTTTGGTTCCCCTGCTTTTGGCTGTGGTGAGGTGGAACATTATAGACGTGTGTGAAAGAGGAAACCTGCACACCTCAAGGCCAGGGCTGCGGGGAAACAATGCCAGTCTTTCCTTCATGAGTATGCTCCCTTTTACCAAGCTCCAGCCCCTAAAACGTTTTTTACCCGATGACAGTACTTCAGGTTTATGGACACGCCTTTAACAGATGGTTTTGGGAAGCCTTTAAGACACAGACCATAAGAAGTGGATCAAGATTGTGTTGTTGTTGCTGGCCTCAAGCTAAGATGTATGAACATGGACACAGCCATCAGCCCCACAAAGGAGTGTCATGGGGTGATGCTATCTTACACTGAGCACCGGACTAGGAGAGTGGGAGGAAGATACAAGTGCTTGAGCCAAAGTGATTGTCTTAAGGAGCTTTGAAACAGAATTAGTTTTGTAACTCTAGATTAAAATGGAGGAATAAAGGAATATTTGGACGTGCGTCAGTAACTGTGGACAGATGCAGATAAATTCTCTGAAAGCTGAACGGCTCAGCTGGAACTCTGATGAGAGGTCTCCGGAGAACAGTATCACTTGTCCCACTGTGTACTGCCAGGCATGTCAGGCTTTCTGAAGCAGGTGATTAAAAGCCCTTCATTGGTATCTACATCCTTTCTATTGGAGAAGAAATGCCTTTTAATTTTATAGAATCTGGGCTTGAAATTTAAGACATTTGAGACTTATATCACCAAAAATAAAGAGTATGCTCCAAAATAAATCCTTTGGAGATACTGCCTACGTCCTCTCTCCGCTTTCCCAGTCGGCTCTGAGCCTCACCGTTATGAACATGCTTGCTTTAGTTTACATCTGCAACCAACTCTGTACATTTGGTTGGCGCTTTAGCTTTTAGGGTTTCTCTTGTGTCTATTGTTCCCCTTTTTCCTCCCTGAAGTGGTAAATGCTGAACAAACGAAGGACAAGACTAACTTCAAAAGCACTGATGCTCCACACCACAAACCCCCATTCCAGGCTCCATAAACTTAAACTCTAAACTAAAAGAGAAGCAAAGTTCTTTCAGTTTTCATTTTTAATTTAATTCTTTTATATAATCTATTTTGATCATAGTTCCCTTCCCTCCCCAGGGTGCCCCAGATCTTCCTCCCTTCCCTACCCACGCAACTTCATATTCTTTATCTCTCAAAGCAAAAACAAAAGAAAAACAAAAAATGAAAATAAAAAAGGCCAATATGATAAAAAACTGGAAACAAAACAAATATGTATTGTTTATTTGCAAACATACTTTTAATAAAAATTAAAATCCTATAAATTTAGAAGTGTAGTGATATTAATTTTGAATTCATCAAGATTGGACAAATGGAAAAATTTCTTTGAAAGTAATTTTTAATTTAGGAACTATTTCTTTGTTTACTATCTTACTCACATAGCTTGTGAGTGATGATAGTGTTGGAGAAATCTAATTATGGGCAATAATTTTCATTAAAGAATGTAGAGTGTTACAAAAATCATATTGAAGCCATAATAATAAGAAACAGCAACAGAAAGGTCTGGAGCTACCGCAACAGTCATTGCAGTTTTCAGAGCAGAATTCTGACGAATCAACAGAGACCGTAATTGACTGCACCTCAGCCCTTGAATGAAAGAGGAGTCTCAGTCTTGTGTTGTTTCCTCTAGACAGAGCTCTTCAAACAGAAAGGCTGAAAAGGAATTGTAAGGTCTCCTATGCTCAGGAAAATGATGAAGACAGGTTCCCCTCCGGTCTCTTACAGAAAGCCCTGATCCGACTTTCTCAAGTCTTCAGGGGACTCTTTTTCAAGGCATTCCCAAAGCATGCCCCTGCGGGTGTGTGTGCAAAGAAGAGCAGGAATAGCAAGCACAGTCTCTCCCTCACAGCTAAGCTCTCCTCAGCACCTCCCTGACTCAGCATCTTTCCTGGCAAGGTGAAGGTAAAGTCTGCAGTCCTCAGGCGCGGATCTAAGCCTTGAGAAGAACTCATGCACTGGGTGACACCCTAATTTACAAGCTGTGCAGAGCCTGAGGCTTCTGAACTGTTCCGCCTGGGGCAGCAATGTGTTTTTTCTTGATCTACCCCTTAGTTCCTGCCATCAAAGGCATCCACATTCAGCCACACTTTGAAAATATCAGGACATCAGCAAGCATCCCTTCATGTGAACAGACATTTTTCTCCAATGATAAGCTGTCTTTTCTTTCTTCTGTTTCCATAGAACACTAAAGTAGATTATGTGTCTTAAAAAATTTGCAAATCATTTATTTCGGAAATTGACTTCATTTAATGAAAACTAGAATATCTATAAATTTCAATTCTGATCTTTTAAAAAATGTAATATTGTTTGTTAACTGGATTTGGAAATAGTGAGATGAGATTTCTGGCCTTTCTACAGTTTAGCAAAGAACCTTCTAAAAAGGAAGATAGAAACATGAGAACTTGTAGGATATTTACTGGGATCTCAAGTTGTCATTCATTGGAGAGCTTTTAAATTTGTTTTTTATTGCATTTTTTTATAGAATATATTTTGATCATATTCTTTCCCCTCCCCCAGCTCTGCCTATCCTCTCTCCGTTGGAGAAAACGGATTGTTGTAGCATTTCCCGGCCGTCCAGACTCCTGAAATAACCACACAGAAACTTTATTAATTAAATCAGCACTTAGCCAATCACTATAGCATATCCCTAACAAGCTCTTACATATTAAATTAACCCATTTCTATATCTTATATTTTTACCACAAGGTTCGTGGCCTACTGGCAAGGTTCCAGCTGGCAGTTCGCGTCTGTCCCCTCTGCTGGCTACGAGACATCTCCTGATTCCGCCTTCTTTCTCCAGTATTCAGTTTAGTTTTCCCCACCTAGCTCTGTTCTGCTAAGCCACTGGCTAAAACAGCTTCTTTATTCATTAACCAATAAAAACAACACATATACAGAAGGACTTCCTACACCTACTGATTTTCCTTTCCTAGCAAGTATACTGTAAAGAGCCCCTTACCAAGGAAAGAGAATTTGTGTCCGTCTCCCCTTGTCAGTGCAAGCACATTGTCTGGTTGGAACCTGTGCAGGGCCTGTGCATGCTCTTGCTGTCCGTGTGAGCTTTTTGTGACCAAATGCTGTGGTCCCCCTGGAATCAGCTATCGTTCTGGCTCTTACATTCTTTTACCTGCCTCTTCTGCATAGATCCCTCATACTTGAGTGGAGGGATTTGATAAAGACATCTCATTTTCGGAGGGGTCCAAAGTTTCTCACACTATGCAGTTTGCTCATTTGTGAGTCTCTGTGTTAATTATCGCCTGTTGCAGGAAGAAGCTTTTCTGATGAAGGTCCAACAGTGTTCTGATTCAGGGGTATATTGATATGTCATTGGAAGTCATTTCATTGATATGTTTCTTTAGCAGAATAATAGTAGCAGATTTTCTGCTAGGCCTATGATTTATCTATTCCCAGGTTCTTTTCCACTTCACCAGTGCCAGCTATGAGTTCGATCTCACAGAATGGAACTACAGTATAACCTGAGATTGGTCATTACTTCTGTAATATTTGTGCCAGGGATGTACCAATATATCTTGTGGCAGGTCGCTGTAAGTCACAGGGTTTGCACCCGAATCATATTGATGATTACTTTTCTACTTCTTGCAGTAGAATACAAAGCACCTTCCATAATCAGGAGGCTGAGGCAGCAGGGTACTGGTAGGGCATCAGCTTGATTTCTCCATCTTCAATGGCTCACACAATTGACTCTTCAGCAATAGAGCCTTATGTCAGGTTGTGGAGGGTAACTGATAATCTTGGGTATAGTCTACATTGATTGGTAGTGGTAGTTGTGGGGCTTCTATAGCACCCACTTGACCAGTGACATAACAATATATAACTCATGTCTGGCAAAGAAGGTTTTACTTGGTGCCTCAAGATTTCTAGTTAGGGCATTTCCACACCAATCATATGGCAATCCCATTTAGATACCCTTTATATGTGTGTGTATTTTAAGAAGTTTCTACAGTATGATCTGTCCATACGGCTTTTCAGAAGGCCATTAGTGTTAGCTGTCCCTCCCCATATTCTGTCCTTTACCAGTCTCTCTCATCCCCTTCCCTAATTAATCCTCTGAGTCTGGTTTCCTCTTTAGTTCTCTATTACACTGTATTTTCCTTCGAAGATTGCCCTCCTCCACTCTGGTTCCTTACTAACTACCTGACGTCTGTAGTTATTTGGATTGAGATACACATACCTAAAGCTTAAATTTAGCACCCATGCATTGAAAAGAAAGCAGGTACTAGTTTTCTTTTGGGGTCTGAGTTACCTCACTGAGGATGATTGTTTCTCGCTCCCCCCATTTACCAGAAAATTTCATATTTTATTTTACTTAACTGCCAAATAGTATTCCACTGCGTTAACATATCATATTTCATTAACTATTCATCACTTGGTGGACATCTGGACAGTTTTCAGTTCCAGCTCTAGGAATAAAGCAGCGATGACTATGGGTGCACAGTTGTCTCTGGAACTGGATGTACTGGAAGGTTTGACAGTCACCAGAGAGCTTCTATCTGTCACCTTCTGCTTTGGAGCAGGGTCTTAGATTCCTTACCTCCATTCTCCCATGTTTCTCTCTTAGCGGGATCCTCTTGTGACCAAGGTCATGGGTTACCATTGTTGGAGATTCTGGAAGTCCTCAGAAAATAATTAATTGATAGACAGAAAGTATTATTGTCCCCTTGCAACATACACTGCAACGACCTTAGCACACGTGTTGATGTCCATATCACTATTTCCAAGGAAAGTCATCTTGTTATGCATTAAAATATCAAAATCAGATGAGGGCAGAACAGCACTTCTGAAGAAGGGAAAAATAAAAAGTAATGATGCTGATATTTGGCCCCGTGTTCCCTATAATAAAACATTAATTTTAAATCTTTAAATGTGTATGGAGCACAAAATACGTACAGAAGAATAAAGCACATCAGGCAGAAACGAAACTGCAATTGTGCCGACCCTGCTGCCTGAGCCCACCTTAGCTGCTGTGCCCAGGGGTCCACAGCTTTTCTTCTGATTGGGAGACCCTCTCCATGCCTGAGCCCACCTTAGCTGCTGTGCCCTGAGGTCCACGGCCTTCCATCTGATTGGGAGACCCTCTTAATGCCTACGGCTGCCCTTGCAAAGCCCAGGGATACCTCGGCTGCTGAAGGCACAGCTGCCACTGTATGTTTTTTTTTTGTTTTTTTTTTTTTTTTTTTTTTTTTTGGTGTTTCGAGGCAGGGTTTCTCTGTGGTTTTGGAGCCTGTCCTGGAACTAGCTCTTGTAGAGTAGGCTGTGACTTCCAGAGACGAATTTCCAGCTGTTGCTCTCCAGTTCCCGTTTTACCTGTACAGATGCCTGAGGTAGACCAGCAAAAACACTGAGATAAAAAAGCCTCCACCAGCTCCCTGGGACATGAGCTGTCTCTTTGTGGTTGGGGGAGGGGAGTGGAGAAGCACAGAGAGAACTAATATCCAGCAGATAAGAGGACTGGGGAGGGGGACAGGGGCCATCACAGGCTCAGAAGAAAGTAGTCCTGGAGTGTGTGGTGTGTGTGGTGTGTGTGTGTGTGTGTGTATGTGTCTGTATCCACGGACACATATGTGTGTGCACTCATGTCTGTGATGAGGCCACAGATAAACCTTAGACCCCTTTATTTTTAGGCTGTCTCTCATAGACCTGGAACTTGCCCTCCAACGCTCAGTTACAGTGATCTTTCTGCCTCTGCGCCTCCCCACCCCCTACCAGCTCCAGCGATCTGTTAATCTGCTACCCTTCCCCGCCATCAGCTTCAGTGATCCATCTGCCTGTCTCCTGGCCACAGAAGAAGGATTACAAGCACACACCATGACACAATTTTCTCAACCTGGTTCTGGGGCTCTAACTTAAACTCTCACATTTACAAGACAACCACTTACCACTGAGCTTTCTCCCAGCTCCCAGGTATTCCCACACTAGAATACCCAGGACAAAGCTGCTATAAGATGGACACCCTAGTCCTCTCTGTCTGAAAAGGGTAGCAGGTTATGTGGGACCACTGCACTGAGTAACTTCATATTAAAATATTTTAAACATTCACTAGATACAGATGTTTGTTTTATTGGGTATGTGTACAGGGACACACGTAATCAAGCTTCGGTCCCTTCATTGCGTATGTGTACAAGGACACACGTAATCAAGTCCCAGTCCCTTCATTGTATAGTGCACAGGGACACACATAATCAAGTCCCAGTCCCTTCATTCTGTATGTGTATAGGGTCACTTGTAAATGAGTTCCCTTCCCTTTTGTCCAATATGTTTCTCCCCTTTAGTGATCTCTTCTACCAGACTGTAACAGGATTGTCTAGCCTTTCTGAAGAGCAGATCTGATGTGCACTTGGAACAATAACTTTGTAATGTCTGGGAATAAGAAATTCCGCAGTAAACAGTTCGCAGAAAGTCAACTATATCCACTTTGCTAATTAGGCACACTCCTTCTAGTGCTGTGTTCTGAGTGTCCAAATATGCCTCTCTATGCTCCCCTCTCATGGGCTGTCTTCCTTGCCTGTGCATACATTCACTCGCACCTAAATGCACAGATGTAGAAATTAGAATCCCATATCCCCACATAAAAGAATGGGAAGCCGGGCTGTGGTGGCTCACGCCTTTAATCCCAGCACTTGGGAGGCAGAGGCAGCTGGATCTCTGTGAGTTCGAGGCCAGCCTGGTCTAGAAGAGCTAGTTCCAGGACAGGAACCAAAAAAAAAGCTACGGAGAAACCCTGTCTCAAAAAAAAAAAAAATCAAAAAAAAAAAAAGAATGGGAAATGTTGCCCTTCTGATCCTGGATGACCTCATTCAATGTAATATTTTTCAGTTCCATCCATTTCCTGCAAATTTCATTTGTTACAGCTGAATAAATTTCCATTGTTTATACACACCAAATTTTCATTATCCATTCAACTGTTGATGGATACATAGACTTATTTCATTTCTTTGCTGTTCTGAACACAACAGCAATATGTACGGCCTCCTGCAATCCATCCTCCATAAAGAATCCGGTGTGAGCTCTATTTAAAACTATAAAATCAATCATAATTTTCTTGCTTGAATTCTTTTGAGGTTCCATGCTGCTTTTAAAATAACTGATATTCAGGAGGATGCTTATATGTTTTTCTTTGGGTTCACCTTCTTATTTAGCTTCTCTAGGAACATGAATTATAAGCTCAATGTCCTTTATTTATGGCTAGAAACCAAATATGAGTGAGTACATCCCATGTTCCTCTTTTTGGGTCTGGCTTACCTCACTCAGGATAGTGTTTTCTATTTCCATCCATTTGTATGCAAAATTCAAGAAGTCCTTGTTTTTAACTGCTGAGTAATACTCTAAGCCTAGGCAGTTTGGATGCTCACCTTAGGAGACCTGGATAGAGGTGGGCGGTCCTTGGGCTTCCCACAGGTCAGGGAACCCTGATTGCTCTTCGAGCAGATAAGGGAGGGGGACTTGATCGGGGGAGGGAGGGGGAAATGGGAGGCGGTGGTGGAGAGGAGGCAGAAATCCTTAATAAATAAATTAATTAAAAAAAATAACTGATAAACTTCTCGCTAGGTCTCTAAGACCTGCCAGGGTGACTTCTGCATACCTTTGCAGTCTGTTCCCATGTACTCCCCCTTCTAGCTACATTTTTACCTTGCTTATTTTCTTTATTTTTATTTTTCCATAATTAATTTTATCTTTTTATATTTTATATACCAATCCCGTTCCACTTCCCTCCCCCCTTCCTGTAATCCAAGCCCCATCTGCCCCTCAGAGAGGGTAAGACCTCCCCTGGGAAGTCTAAGTCTGTCCCATCACCTCTTTGGGGCAAGACCAAGGCGCACCCCCCCCCCATGTCTAGGTTGAGCAAGGTACCTCGCCATAGAGAATATGCTCCACAAAGTCAGTTCATGCATTAGAGTTACTTCCTGCTCTCACTGCCTGTGGCCCCATATACTGCCCAAGCCACACCATTGTCATCTATACTCAGGGGTCCTAATTCGGCCCTATGCAGGTTCTCCATTTGTCTGTCCGGAGTCAGTGATCTCCCACTCGTTTGGGTCAGTTGTTTACGTGGGTTTCCCTATCATGGTCTTCACCCCTTTGTTAGTATTATTGTTCCTCCCTCATTTTGTTTGTACTCTGGGAGCTCTGTCCAGTGGTTAGTTGTGGATCTCGGCTTCTGTTTCCATCTCTTTCTAGAAGAGGGTTCTAGTTTCTCTGGAGTTGTCAACTGTAGGCTGGTTATCCTTTCCTTTATATCTGGTATCTACTTATGGGTGAGTACATACTATATTTGTCTTTCTGATTCTGGGTTACCTCACTCAGGATGGTTTTTCCTAGTTCCATCCATTTACCTGCAAATTTTAAAATGTCATTGTTTTTTACTGCTAACCGGCACTCTTGTGTAAATGTACCACATTTTCTTTATCCATTCTTCAGTTGAGGGGCATCTTGTTTGTTTGCAGGTTCCAGCTATTATGAATAATGCTACTGTGAACATAGTTGAGCAAATATCCTTACCCAATCTTCCTCCTACAGTGGTTCTTTGCACATATTTTTCCCTAAAGTGCACATTTACCTTTTCCATGGCTTCCTGAGACTTGTCAAGCTTTCTGCCTTGTTGAAGCAGCTTTAATTGCTTATTAACCTTGCTCTCTTGGTCCATATTTCTTTTATATCTCCTTTGCTACATTTTATTTTCTATATGCAATTACCTTGTTTACTTATGTGCTTACATATTTATTCTGTTTACTTCAGAACTTTTCTTTTGTTCATTGTTAGATACCCAGCACTCAGAAGGGATTCATTCAATTCACAACATTAAAAAAAAAAACAAACACTACTTTATTGGAAAGAACCTTAAAGTTCTGGCATCAGAATTTATTTGTGCAATCCTATGCCTGCTCTCATTCCTCACCAGATACAGTGGTCTTAGTACTTTCTACTTTGTAATCACTGTTTGTTTTTGGTACAGTGCCTCCCAAACGAAGATTTCAAATCCAACACCAGGGTCCTTAACTAAGAAGTAACAGTGCTCAATGGCTTAGTGTCTGACAAATAGAACCTGGTCTCCATTGTGGGGACCCTTGGGGCCTAGTGACTGCCAACAGCAGAGGCTCTTGGCTCTCTGCCTTTGTGTGTGAGAGCCGGCCTCCTGCCACCACTCTGAATTCATATTTTAATACAGGATCCCAAAAATACATTTATTTAGTAGGTGCACCCATTCTGCAATTCCTGTACTTGGCTAGACACTTCACTTTCTCTTCTGACCCACTATTTTAATTCTCTTTCATCTCACCCAATATGAATGCTCTCTTCTGAAAGATGTACCTTTCTGCAACAGGGTTTGCTGCCATTTCAACAAGCCATTTCAGTTTGGGTGCAGTGCAGGCAGGACCTGATGTTGTTCTAGATGACCCAAGAGGAGTTCAGCTCAGCACAACAAAGGAACTTTCCTTTTATAACATAGATTGAATTTTAGTGTGTGCATGCATGCATCTCTGTGTGTGTTTGTGCATGCACATGACTGTGTGTCTATATTTGTGTGTGCATGCATGTGTGAGTATGTGTGTTTCTGAATATGTGTGCATGTATGTTCATGTATGAATCTGTGTGTATGTACATGAGTGTGCATGTGTTAGTGTGTGTGCATGTATGTGGATGTCTCAGTATGTGAGTGTAGGTGTGTGCAGGTGCACATGGTATGGCCAGCTTATAGATGCCAGAGGACCATGAGGAGAGTTGGTTCTGTCTTTCCACCATTGGTGTCACCAGGATCCGATTCTAGCCTTGGCTTGATGACAAGTGCCTCTACCTGCCGAGCCATCTTGGTGTCTCAGAAGGGCTTTCTGTCCAGCGTGATATAGGTTAGCTGATGAACTGTGGTGGATCGCATTCTGTAAAATGGCCTTCTATTGGTCCATTCACCATGAGCTTGTAGACAGCACCATGGTGCTATTTATCTTATTCGTATATAATTATTATCAAGTTTTCCCAGAAAAGTCAGATTTCACTCCATAAACAGAAGATTTTACTGTAAGCAGAGCACTCTAGGCAGGGGTCAGAGACCATCAGTCATTCAGGACATGCTAAGCAGTGGTCAGCTTAAATTCCAGAGAAAAAATGGAAATGCCAGTGAGGTGTTTTGTGTTTTTTTTTGTTTTTAATGTTTACAACTGAGTTCTGGGAACCCGTGGCTGGAGAGGCATGAGAGGACAGTGCTGACCTCGGGAGCACTCAATAAGGAGGCACAGCAGACTCCGGTGTAATGGACTGGAGGCGTGTCTGGGAGCCTTTGCAGAGCTGTCAGAGAACACGGCATTGCACGCCTCCGAGGCTGGTATCATGGGGCCGGGTATCTGTGCAGTCATGTGGCTCCCCACTGTGAAATAGCCAGTCACTTAAACAGTCCGCAGGCACCATCTCAAAGTCCATAATAGATTTGAACAAGGGATCCTTTGTTTTTATTTTTGCACTGGCTGCTACCAAGTATGCAGCCTTTTCTGTTTCCTGTTTTGAATGGTGGCATTTCTTTCATTGTTCCCTTTAGAGGAGACAGAAATTGTAGGGACAGAAACACCAGTGATTATGCTGTTGTAGTTGGAAGTTTTAATATTATCATCATACAGGCACAGACTGTTCGGCTGTCTCTAAGGAGTATGCTAGCATTATCAGGTATGCAGCGGAGGGAGATGCTGCGGTAACTTGGGGGAGGCAAAAAGTTTGCTTTAACATTTTGCCAATTTTAATTTATTTCTTCATTTTTGAGCAGTTATTGAGTGTCTATTCCTAAACAAAGGATACACACAGCAAAGGGAGGTAACTGACATATGGAAGAATTCATCAAGGTTTTATGAAAATAGCAGCCACCGCTTCTACTTGCCCTGCACTGGTCATACTCCAGGCATTGTTCTATAGGCTCTATTTGAGATTACTTTATTCTTCCAAGGAATCTGTAAGAGTTATGATTAGGACCTGCTCTTCACTGTGTAGAGATGCAAAGCACAGATAACTCAGCAGCTGGAAAACAGAGTTGCCAGGGCTCAAAGCCAGGCAGTTTAGCTTTATTGACTGCCCTTAGCCACTAAGTGTAACAAATGTTAGCAGTGCTGAGAAGGAAAGTAAGTAAGGCTTATATGTGATAGGATGCTGCCCCAGGGATGGAGTGCCAGCTGGGCTTGGGATGGGAGCTGATGAGAAAAGCCATTGTCACAGTTATCATGCTGGCAATAGGCTATGAAAGAAGAGAAAGATGTCCATGCATTAAGAGACCTTTGCATGGGACAAAGGGCAGGGCTATGCTGGTTTGAGAACAGCAAGTGATCAGAGAGGGGTTGAGATAGAACCCAGCAGGTCTACCAAGCATCTGGCTTTTTGTTTTATATATACATGGAGTACTTCATGTGACAGAAAGGGTTTCTGCCAAGGTTTTGGAGGATAAAATGTGTATCTTAGTATGTTCCCTGTAGCAACAGTATAAGTAGTGGATAACCAATGAAGAGACTCTTTAGAATTTACTAGAAAAGTGTGTTAGTTACAATGATTCTTGGGAAATGGGTTACTCTAAATATATACTAGTTTCATCAGAGGGTAGAGGAGAGAAGTGAGGTTTGAGTCTCATACAGGGCACTAACTCCAGGGGAGATGAAAAACTTGGAAAACGTGAGCTGTGTACTGGCAGTTTGATAGAGTTCAGGGAATGACTGTTACTGGAGACAATGGAGAGAGCATGTAACCTAGCAAGAGTCTAGGATGTTCTGCTGCCTTTCCTGCTGATTGACTAGCCCTCTTGGCTCCCGTTGCTTTCCCTAAGGAGCTCTTGTTTTATGATATAGCAAGGCTTCATTAGAACAAGAAAAGAAGTTGGAAAAGACACATGGGTTTATAACATACAGTGCAGAGAGAGCTGGTGTGTGTGGGGAGGAGGAGAAAGAGGAGAGGAGAAGAGAGGAGAGGGAAGGGAAGGGGAGTGAAGGGAAGAAGAGAGGAGAGGAAAGGAGAAGAAAAAAGAGGAGAGGAGAGAAGGGAAGAGAAGAGAAGAGAAGAGAAGAGAAGAGAAGAGAAGAGAAGAGAAGAGAAGAGAAGAGAAGAGAAGAGAAGAGAAGAGAAGAGAAGTGATGAGGGGGGTAATACACCTGGGGTTGATATCCAGGAGACAGGGGTGAAGGGTAAGGAATTGGGAATGAGCAGGAAGAGGAGGAGGAATCCTGTTCTGGTAGCATTACCACCACAATAACTATGTTCAAACGTGGAGCAAGGAAAGACTTCAGAAGACAAACAGAAAGACAAAATTGAACAATAATCAAATGTCATTTTTCCTGTATTGGTAATAATGCAGTTTTCAGAAAATAGATATTGTGTGTGTGTGTGTGTGTGTGTGTGTGTGTGTGTGTGTAGGTAGACAGAAAGTGTGCTGAATAAAGCAGAAACATGTCAGGGAAGGTTATGAAAAGACAAAAGGAGTCATCACTACGGCCTACACTCACTTGGACAAGTTTGCAAAGGAGAAAGGTATGCAGATTCAGGAAACCACCAATGTGAAAGACACGGAGCTCAAATGGTGAAATGTAAGTGTAAATGCCTAGACAAAAGAAAATAGTTTTTCCAGAACATGAGCAACTCATAGAAAATATATAGAGTAAATTTAACATGCATCTTATGAAAACATTGACTTTATTGGTGGGATTTTTGCTGGGTACTAAGCTACAAATTAGGCTTGCACAGAAGAGTGGGATATAGCTTCATAACAATTCCAGAACTCAAAAGGTAAATCATGAAATCTTCTTATAGGAATGATATTTGGATCAACTTTGAAGGGAGGAAGACCTGTAACAAGAGACGATTGAGAAATTCAGTCCAGCAAATACTGGCACTGAAGCTCAAAAATTTTGAAGTCAGTACATTCAACTGGTTAGATGCTGGGAAACATGGAATTGTGATGTAGCAGAGGATGTGTTCAAATAGCAAAATGCTGTAGAATATCAAGAAGAGGGTGTCAGTGCAGCTAAGTATGAACTGATGATCTTTTGAAAGAAGACACGGAAGAACTATAGTCCAGCAGAAGATGGCAAGAAATGGCAAGGGTAGATCTGTACAGCAGGAAAGGAGAGTGGGCAGGAACTAATGGTCATTCATGGTTGACACAAAAATTACGAAGAGTGGAAACAAAATATGATGGATGAGAGGTAGTTTACAGAGTCACAGATCTGGAGAGTGGAGTGGCTGGATAGTGGGAGGATGTGAGCAAGAAGCACTAGCCACATTGATAGCAGGATGGGACCAGAATGGCTGGGATGAAAATCATGCATCTAGTTGACTGAATTTCTCAGTCTGTGCCAGAAGCTGATGAGTTTATACAATTTTTTAGCAAAATTGATTATGCAAATGAATTTGCCAGCATAATGTGATGGTACAAGGGAAAGTACTTATTCTTTTATCATATATTTGAATAAAATATTAATCTTCACAATGCAAAAGATGCTGAGAGAAATCCTGTGTTTATTTCTAGCAAGGAAGGGGATGAATAGATGATGCAGCTTCTGCACGATTGTCCTCTTTGGTGAGCACTGCAGAGCCGTGCCGCTCTAGATTGTCAAAGGATAAATGAATAGCTACATAACACTACTTTCTACAAAGGCCACTCTCTGCCCCGAGCTAAGTGAGCATGATTCTCAGCGACAAGCCACGACTGAGGAACGTGTGCAGAGCCAATTGCACTACGCAGCCGGTTTTTCTAGCGATTTAACTGTTCTCATCGGTGTTGTTTATTTATGCGGAAGTAGAATGGACCCCACGAACCTGAAAACAATCCCAATGTAAGTCTTGCTGAAAAAGTACAAGTGGGACTTGGAAAACTCCTTGAGACAGAGATCGTAGAGTCCACGTATCTGTGGGAGGAACATGATAAATAGAGAATGTGGTGCATGAACTAGAAATTTATCACAAGCACTGGAGGGACCGTCTGGGAAAGCCAGAAGACAACAGGATGCTTAGTTCAACTCTGGTTTTTTGGAGGAGGGAGAAGAAAAGACATAATAGTAAAAGGGAGGGGTAGGGGTGAAAGCTTGAAATCACTCCATGGTTGTAGGAAAACAAATTTAAGTATGCATGACTTAGGTGGTCGTGTTGACGCCACAGGAATGCTCGTTTAATTGGTTGATTTGGCACAGTGTATTCTTACAGGGTGCTTACAACATTCTTGGATGCAGAATTATTGAGAATTATCCTTGAACCACCAATGGTGAAAAGATGTCATCAAGTTTTATAAATATGATTCAACTGGGATAATTATCTCTATTGCTTCATTTTTGAAAAATAAATTTAAAAAAAGACCAAAGTTACTAACTGACCCAATTAGTAAACACGACAAGTTACCACATTTCCTGCCCAGTAACAGATGCAGGCCTTAGGGAAGCTGCACACTGCCTTCCAGATCGTTGAACAATTGACTTCTTCAGTGCACTAATTATGCTGAAAGAGTTAATAGAGCTTCTAAATGCGTTTCCTACCCCAGGGAGTGGGAGTCCCAGAGAACCTCAGCTGAATGGAGAAGGATGCTCTGATTGTCCTGGGAAGCCCCCACAGCAGCTTCCTGTTCTCCGAGTCTCCTCCTCTGTCTATGCTCTGTGCCATACATTGTGTGATGAGCGGTCCCTATGATGGCCTCCATGTACACACTGTGAGAGTTGACCTTAGTGAAAGTGAAGTAAGTCATTCTTGTTTGCCTGTCCTAAAAACTCTTACATGCAGTTTAACAATACTAGGGATTCTAAGGACACTGGCGTCCACCGACTGTGTTCTCAAAACGCGGAGACTAGGAGGAAAGTAAGCTGGAATTATACTAATCATATGCCTCGGAGCCTGTGTGATGTTTTACAAAAGTATAAATATTAAGACCAGATTCTTACTGAGTTCCAAAGCAGGAGGGGTGATACCTAACTGAGAATTCATTTTTGAATGAGTTTAGAGAGATGTGCAGAAATGGCAGCACTTCAAGTGACCCTTAATGCAACAGACTTAGTTATTATATATTATTACTGTGTGTGTGTGTGTGTGTGTGTGTGTACATACCTGTGTGTGGATGTGTGACATACTCATGGGTGTTATGACATATTATTGAATAAGTTACATCTTTCAACCTCAGGTCATCAGACTTGTGCAAACACTGAGACATCTCACATGTCCAGTCATGCAGACTTGGCAGATGGTCTGGAAGGAGTGAGATGGGCACCAGCAAGAGAGAAATATGGGGAAGCTTATGGAAGTGCGTACTTGGGGGAGAGCAAGGTGTCTGGCTCCCCTGTGCCTCCTGTCAGTTTGCGGAACACACAGGAGTATCAGGAAGGTCCCAGCATCTAGTGGGGACTTTGAATGCTTGCCTTGAAATAGTAGGCAAAGGAGGGCTGCCAGCTATTTGTGAGTAAGAGAGTAGAACAATTAAAAAGGGTTTTAGCAAGATTAATCCAGCAATCATATTGAGTTAGATTGGCATTGTAAGGGACGGGATTAGATGGGCTAAGAGATAAAGCTTCTGCAGTTGTCACCTGACATAAGCTGATTGCTTGTTTTAAAAGCTTTACACATGTTAAATTTTCTTGTAGTCCCATTGGATGTTCAAAAGGCACAAAGAGACTGACAATAATACCATTATTAACTTTTTAAAATTTGTAAAAAAAAATGAATGTTTGTTACACTTGAGGAGCCAATGCATTAATACAGAGATCATCCCTTTGAGAGGAAGGGCCTTTGCCTCCTGCAGTCAGGATACAGGAAGATCTGTGGGTATCAGGCTCCCTTATCTGACTGTTGGGTGTTGCTGAGTGGCTTTGATCAAGTCGATTTACCTCTCTAGACCTTGATTTTTATTTGTGCCGAAGGATAACTCAGGCCATGTCAACTCCAGGCTACATCCAGATTTGCTTTGCATGTTGTCTGAGAAATAAAGAAACTGCAGTGGCTAACAGGATTAGTGTTTGTCTCTATTCTGCTGCTTGGTCCACTGAATTGCCAAGAATTCTGAGGAGGATGCGTTTAAAGTCTACACAGTACATGGATAGATGTAACGTAGCAGAATTGGTCTCATTGCTTTCCACAGTTTAACTACATTCTTCGTAGTTTCTTGTTATGCTTCTGTTGCTGTTTTCTGTTTTATAAAACAGTAAAATTTTGCAGACGCCTGCTTCCATACCCTATAATAAAGAAGGTGACATTTTCTAATTTATACTGGCAAGACATTGAATACCGATTAAATAAATTAGACATGGCATAATACTGGTTCTTCTCTGTCTGATCTGTCAGATAAAAAACTTAACTAGTTGGCTATACTGTGAAGAGTTTTAAAAACATGAATGCCAGACGGTTACAACATGTGATAAGGATGGAAGAGCTCTTTTAATTAGGGAACTTTAATAAAATATAGAGTGCATTAGGAATCAATGGTAGTACTTCCTATACTGATCTATAGCTCATAGTTATCTTTCTGACTCTTTATTTCTCTTTTTGATTAGGAGGATGATATGGTTGATTACCCACTTTTATATTGTATTCATCTATTTCCACCTCTACTGGTCCTGAGGGTTCCAGATAGTCTATAAATGTCTGTGTGAAGGGCGCGTCAGCTTGAATATCACCCAACTGCGAGACATTTTGCCCCCCCCCCGCCCCCGATAGTCCAAGATATGCAGAACGACCTGCCCTACATTCTTGACTCCGCCCTTTCTGGTTCTGTGGGGAGAACCCACTGTTCCTGCTGTACTCTACCATGCTTAAGTGGTTGTCCTCATGAACACGAAGGGAGCAGGGCACCCTACGTCCCATTTCTTGTGTTTTGCAGGCAAAGGGAGCTGAGGAACTAGAGTGCAGCTATACAGGACATGGATGGTTTCCCGTGTCTCCAGGGACATTCTCCACTCACGCCTTTTATGGTTCAGCAGATGTGCTCTGTTTTCTGATATGCATATAAAAAGTTTGAGTTCCTCTATCTACCCACACTGCCTATTATGGGTGAGAAAATCCACCTTCGTTCACTCAATGTGAGAACAAATGCCTGGGCGCCTGTGTTTGGGGGAAGAACGCTGTAAATCGATACAATCACTTTCAGTTAGTGCATACAGAGGAAGACTCCACCTCGCCTTTGTGGTTTTGAGAAGGCAGGAAAGCATGTTTGTTTCAGATTGCAAGTCATTTCACTGCTTGGAAACGTGTTGTGAATTAGCTCATTTATGTGGGGGTTACTGATAACCCAAAAGGAAGTAAGAACTAAAGAAGCAGAGTCACTAAAGATCCATCACTCCGTTTGGACCTATTTACCAGAATCTGCCTAGAAAACTTAGAATGTTTAATGCAATTAAATCATTTTCAAGAGCCTATCAATGTAAATCAACTGGCTTTTTTAAATCATTATTTTCAGGTTTGAAAAATTCAGGACAAAATTGAAATAAACTTACCATTAGGTCTTTCACTTTATTATAATATGAAGGTGATAGAAATATCTTTGAAATTTAGTATGATTGATTTTTCTTCTCACTAGAGAAATGGCTTTGCTAACTCAATTTCTGTTACAAATTCATAATGCATTCAACTGTGCAGTGCCACCTCTGTTTATAACGTGTAGATCGCTGCTACCCAACAGCATCTTTGCAGTCTTGGGATTGTTTTGTGTCAGCTACGACAAATATGGTAACCTATAACTAAACTGACTTTTTCTGGCTAAGCCACCATTAATTAATTTTTATTACTATAAGCTAGGATGAAAATCAAAATACTTCCCTAAAATGAATTGCTACCATTTAGGAAAACACAGCCAGAAATTAATATTCATGGGACCAGGAAGAAAAAGACAAAAATAATTAAGGATGTTCAAATGTAAATACAAACCCAGCTTTTCATTCTGATATATATTTATATTTCATTTAGAATATAGTGCCTATAAGCACTTGTACAGTCAGATCATGCCAAGCATGGTTTATTCTATTTTTGGCCATTTGTAGAATAGACCAATATGACATTTATTTCTTCCAGATATGTATAGTAGAGCGGGCCACATGACTGAAGGATTTCACTGCTTGTCAGACTGGGGGCTGTGAGTGTGGGGGCCATGCCATGCATATGGAGATCAGAGGGCAGGCACAGGTGTTGGTCTGTGTCTCTCATTTCCTTTGAGACAGGTCTCTTGTTGAAGCAGGCTTCCAGCTCTCAGACTTCCTGGGGTGCACCTGTCTCTGCCTCCCATCTGTCTGCAGCTTTGGGTGATAGATGCACTTATGTCTGGCTTTATGTGGCTTCTGGGTATCCCAACTCAGGCTATCACACCTGGGAGACAGGCACTTTGCCGACGGAGCCATTTGCTCAGTCCTGTGAGCTGTTCTCAGTGCCTACAGACTTCTTCCAGCTCTTGTGCACTGAGATTTTAAGTTGGGCATTGTAACGGCTCACTTTTCATGTGATTTCCTGGGCCTGGGCCTGTGAGACATACCCTGACATTGGTTTTGTAAACTATTGCCAATATATGCCACTCAGGGGGAAAGGTGGGGTTCTCTTGGGATCTTTCCAAAGTCACTGACCAGAAAACAGATGTCTTCATAAGGCTATTCATGCATAAAACAGTGTTCTTGCCAATTTTTGTTTTATTTTGATTTGCTGTGAACTGTTTGCTCATATTTGGTTTTTATTTTTGCTGATATATGGTTGACAAATAAACTTTCACTATATTAAAATACATTTTGAAAGATATATGTGGTTGGGACGCTTACTCTATAGCTCAGGTTTTCTAAAACCCACTATGTAGCTTGACCGGGCCTACAACTCATAGCACTCCTGCTGTTCCAGCCACTTGAACCGTGGGTCAGAGGATGACCCCGCCCACCTGGCTGTGTTGTGACCTTCTGATGTCTACTACGCGTTGAGAAGTGACTACCACAATAAAGCAGGTCAATATCCATCACCTCATTTAGTTACCTTTGTGTTTCATGGGAGAGAGAAAACTCATTTAGTGCTACTGTCTCATCAAGGTTCAAGTACTCAGGCCAGTATTAGCTGACATACACAGGACTGTATTAACTGACGGACACGGGATGGTGTTAGCTGACAGACAAGACGGTGTTAGCTGACGGACACAGGACAGTTTTAGCTGACAGACACAGGACAGTTTTAGCTGACGGACACACGACAGTGTTAGCTGATGGACACACGACAGTGTTAGCTGACAGAAGAGACAGTGTTAGCTGACGGACACAGGACAGTGTTAACGGTATTCACCTGCTCCCACTGAAAATAGATAAACTTTGACCAGTGTGGATGAGTTTTTCTCATCTCCCAGCCCCTGGCAACCACATTCCACTCACTGCTTCTGTGAGACTGACTTCCAAAACTCTCACATAGAAGTGAAGTCAGGCAGCATTTGTCTTTCTGGGCTTGCCTTTTTTCTCTCTCAAAAATCACACATTTTCTGTATTCATCCAAGTAGCTGTAGTTGACAGGGATTCCTACTTTTTTTTTCTTTTTTTATTGAGAAAAAAAATTTCTGCCTCCTCCCAGCCTCCCACTCCCCCCCCCACTCCTCTCCCCGTCCCCCCCACTCCTCTCCTTCTCCCCCCACTTCTCTCCCCCTCTCTCTCAAGTCTGAAGAGCAGTCAGGGTTCCCTGTCCTGTGGAAAGTCCAAAGTCCTCCCCCCTCCATCCTGGTCTAGGAGGGTGAACATCCAAACTGGCTAGGCTCCCACGAAGCCAGAACATGAAGTAGGATCAAAACCCAGTGCCATTGTCCTTGGCTTCTCAGCAGCCCTCATTGTCCGCCATATTCAGAGAGTTCGGTTTTATCCCCTGCTTTTTCAGTCACAGTCCAGCTGGCCTTGGTGAGCTCCCAATAGATCAGCCCCACTGTCTCCGTGGGTGGGTGCACCCTTCTTGGTCCTGACTTCCTTGCTCATCTTCTCCCTCCTTCTGTTCCTCATTGGGACTTTGGGAGCTCAGTCCAGTACTCCAGTGTGGGTCTCTGTCTCTATCGCCATCCATCGCCAGATGAAGGTTCTATGGTGATATGCAAAATATTCATCAGTATGGCTATAGGATAGGATCATTTCAGGTTCCCTATCTTCAGCTGCCCCAGGAACTAACTGGGGACCTCGCCTTGGGCACCTGGAAGCCCCTCTAGGACCAAGTCTCTTCCCAACCCTAAGATGGCTCCCTTAATTAAGATATGTGCTTCCCTGCTCCCCTATCCAACCTTCCTTTATCCCAATCATCCCGTTGCCCCAAGTTCTCCCCATCCTACCCTTCTCACTTTTCTCTCCCCATCTCCCCTTACCCCCCTCCCACCCCACCCTTAAGATCCCGATTTTTTGCCTGGCAATCTTGTCTACTTCCTCTACCCAGGAGGATAGCTATATGTTTTTCTTTGGGTTCACCTTCTTATTTAGCTTCTTTACTTTTTAATTCTTTGTAATTTCCTTCTCTCCTTTCCTCCTCCCTTTTTCCCTCCTCACCCCTCCCTCCCTCTGGCCTTCTTTTTCTGTCTCTCCTTTATTCAATCATCCATTAATGGAGAATGTGGTTGATTCCTGCCGGGGTCGCAGGTAGGTGATGAAGAGGCTAGAAGATTCCACTCTGTGCTTGGGTCGTTTCATTCACTCATTTACTCAGCATGTGCACGGACACATATGGAATTGCTGGATCATATGGCACTTCTATTTTTAAGTTTTTGAAGAAGAATCTGCCATGGTTTCTGAGTTGAACATATTTTATGGCAACATTTGCAATTCTTTTCTTTTTTCTTTTGGTTTTTTCAAGACAGCAAGACAGGGTTTCTTGTTTCTCTGCGTAACTTTGTAACTTGTCCTGGAACTCACTCTCTAGAACAGACCGGCATTGACCTCATAGAGATCTACCTACCTCTGTCTTCCAAGCACTGGGATTAAAAGCGTGCACCACTACTGCCCCACATCATATTCCCTCTATCATATTCCCTTAGAGCACAAATTCTTCATTTTCATCCAGGTACTATGGTTTGTTTTGGTTTGCTTTCTGCTGTTGTCCTTTTATAATGGAAATTTTCCTTTGAGGCCACACATTGATATGTCTTACACTTGAGGACTGTATTTATTGCTTAACTTTCGACTTTTTAAAAAGCATTTTTAGCTTTTTCTAATCTTTAGGATACCCGCGATTCATTTTGCACACTGCACCCTCTAGCAGTCACGTTTTATGCTCTTTAGGCAGCTAACTGCGTATCTCAGGCAGGCGAGAATTTGACTTTTCATTCATAGCTGTGCAGGAAGGGAAGTCTTCCTTAAACACACAAGCAACATTTGAACTCTTCTGCTGTCTTCTCGGATGCTCCTCTGAGTGGCCATCTTACCTGACCCCACTGTGCTCCCAGTGAATCTGCCCCCTCTGTGGTGTGGGGGCTTGCTTCTCATTGCCATAGCCAGCAATTAAGCTCAGGAAAAAAAAATGCCCCCACCAGGAAGCCTGAGGTCATAAGAAAGGGTTCAGATTCTTCACTTCCAGATGAACTTGATCTCTTGGGCTCTCTTTGGTAGAGGTTGTTTTCTGTTCTTGTTCAGAGGCAAGAGAATGTCATTTGACATTAACCTTAGGGTGAGATCACTTAGCTGGAATTGGAAGAGCGGCCACAGAACTTGTCTTATTCTTTGTTAGTGATGTTTTTGTGCTTATAGTGCATGTCAAAAGGCTTCAACTTTTACCTTTACCCATAGCCGTCAAATATCTGAGTATACAGAGCGAAGTGTACTGACCTTGGTATTGGCTAAACGTGAAGATTTTCATGTAAATGCATAGAAATATGAGTTGGAGGATACTACAAATTAGTGATAGACATATGTATATGTATGTATGTATGTATGTATGTGAGTGACTCTGTGTGTGTGTTTGTGTGTAATGCAAAGCTGCTAGTTAACATAACAAAACTAAAGAATTTGGAGATGCTTCAAGCTTATCCTTAATTTTTTTATGCTGAAACTTATTTGTAGTCTCTTGTAACTTTGAAATGTTATGCTAAGAAGCTGAATGCAATATTTTAATTGCTTATCACAATGAGGCCAAAGAACCTTTTACATTATACAAATGCCTATTTCATGTGTAAGTAGTGTTAAGGTACTTTCAATTAATTGTTTTACTTTTCAGTTTTCTTACAGTGAGAAAATAGCACCCCTGAGTTTAAACACAGTGCTGAAAGGACACCCTGAGTTTTACAATATTCTGCTGATTTCTTTATTGATGAAGTGTCTAGGTCGAAGGCTCTCATATTTTTATATACTTGTGCATGCTGTATGTCATCATATTTACCTGGAGACTTTAGTTACTACTCAAAATAAAAAAATTATTTATATTTAGAGAAACAACCTTTAATAAAATATTATAAAATTCCCTATCTATCTATTTATCTATCTATCTATCATCTATCTCTATCTATCTATCTATCTATCTATCTATCTATCTATCTATCTATCATCTATCTATCTATCTATCTATCTATCTATCTATCTACCTATCTATCTACCTATCTATCTAGCTACCTATCTAGCTACCTATCTATGTAGAGACAGTCATGAGTCTCTCAGTGGTCTTGAACTCATGAAGTAGCCTAAGCTGGCTTTGCTATCCATAGTTGAGCCCTGTAGATTCAACTGTTTCAGTTTTCCCAGCAGTGGGATGGCAAATGTGTGCCACCATGCTTTTATGTGTGACTTCGGCAAATCAATCCATGAGGCTTGAAATCCAAGATCCTTACAGACTGAGCCATCTCCCTCCCCAGCCTTGGGTATTTATCAATAAGATAATGAATGCCAATGCCTACACTACCTGACTGAATCAGTTACAGTAAATCTGCTGTAGGAACCTAATGAACACAGAAAACAAAGGATGTTTCAAAACAGTATAAACATAACCTAGGAGTGAGAAACACAACAGAAATCTGAAAGCTTGCCTCCAAGATGAGAGCATGGTAGTCCTCTGCGGTTCCTTGGAAATCACTGGTCTTCCAGTGTTCTTCCAGGTGAATCTAACTGGCCTTTTAAAATTACACCTCACCCCCCAATAACTCATTTTTAACATCATTCATATTTAATGTTACTATCCTTGCCAATGTTTACAGTAAGGCAAGTCCTATTCTCTGGCTATTGTCTCTGCCAGGGTATTTTTTCCCAGGTACTAGCATTTCCTCCTGGTCACATCCTGTACAATTGAACGTGGAAGTCTATTGGTTTTACTTACTCCACTTGCATTTTCCCTTCAGTGCCACAAACATCTTCAGTTTTCGGACCTAGTCAGCATTGAGTGCAAATATTAGGTACCTAGTGGTACTTTAGGAGGAGCTGACATTTTAGCATTGTGGACTAAAGGTTGTGGAGCGCTCAGAAGCAGGGCATGGTGGAAGCTGGAAAAGATGCATTTGAAGACTGCACATGCATGTGGTGTGTGTGTGTGTGTGTGTGCACGCCTGCACACACCCAAAGAGGCTAGAAGAGGGCTTCAGATCCCTTGGATCTGGAGTAACAGGTGGCCATGAGCCACCCAGTGTGGGCACTAGGAACTGCGGTTTAGAAGAGCAGCCTCCAGCCTCAGGGATTTCTTCGTTGTTATTGTGAGCTGCTGTAGGGAGTTTTAGATCCAAATGATGGAAAAAATAGTGTATAGAGAAGGTGTTTATGTTAAACTTTCTTTTTTCAATCACTTCCATTATCAATTACGTGTTATTGTTCCTCAAACATGGAGAGTTTTGAGAGCCAGGCAGAGGGCAGTTCTCACCATGTGTGGCATACAATGGGGACATGGTTTACAATTCTTGTTTTGGAGGACATTGTTACCTTTCTTGTTTTGGGGGGGACACTGTTTACACTTCTCTGTGCCCTTTTTTAATGTACAGTCAATTATACAACCTTTAGGACTTAACATTTCTTTCCCTTAAACTTTCTCTGAATTTTAACTTTCCATTTACACCGCAACATTTGTCAGTGTGTATTAGTATATGTGTGTGTGTATTATTGGATAGGAAAGAAAGGCAAGCATGTTTGAATTTGTTTACACATGCAAGAAAGGAATGAAGGAAGGAGAGAAGGAGGGGAAGAAGAAAAAAGGGAGGGAAAAGGAAGGGAGGAGCAAGGGAGGAAGGAAGGAAGGAAGGAAGGAAGGAAGGAAGGAAGGAAGGAAGGAAGGAAGAAAGGAAGAGGAAGGAAGTCTGGTTACTCAGATCAAGATTTGTACTTCTTTCTTTGTACTTTGTAAATGCAGGATTTTTCTCCAGTTATTTTAAGTATAACATCCTTTGACACCTCAGCAAGTTTAGATATTCATGATAATATATAATTATTATTATAAAAACATAACTTATTTGAGTGATATATAATTTTTTCTGGATTCATGAGTTTTCCTTGAAGTTATCTTGCAAAATAGATTAACCATAGGTTGAAATAAATTTCAATCCCATGTATTTCTGATAGTGATTTTTCTTGTATTATTTATAACAACTGAAATTGTGGCATAAAGAGTACAGAAAATATTTCTTATAATTTATAGTTTCAAGTGTACTTCATTTCATTCATAATGACATTTTTTAATTTTTATCCTTCCTCACACTGCCAAAATTTGATCTCGAATCAGACTTTTTTCAGCTGGGTAATAAACTCTTGGAAAAGGATGTTTATAATAAAAGTGCTTCTGTAGCATTAACTATAGCAGAGTTGGGAGGCATCCTTCAATCTTGGTGATTTGCTGACAACATGGAAGTGTGCTTTCCGATGTATCTGCAATATCTGTCTTGAGAGCTCCAGACTGTAAGGAATGAAGTGTCTTCCTACAGTGGAGAACATATTCATTCCTGTTGTCACAGGCAACATCGATGGGAATGGAATGAAGGATGCTTTGTTACACTGTCTTCCTGTTTAGAGAGTTGTGTTACAACCCAATCAGTGTTTATGCAAACAGTGCTGTGTTTTATGCCCCTCTATCCCTACCCCGACCCTAAAACAAGGCAAAATAGCTATGAAATTTTCAGGAGCGCTAAAAAGAGTTTCTTCTTCTTCTTCTTCTTCTTCTTCTTCTTCTTCTTCTTCTTCTTCTTCTTCTTCTTCTTCTTCTTCTTCTTCTTCTTTTTGAAAGAGTTTCTTCTTAAAAAAAAACCATAGTGCATCCAATTTCAAGGAAAAATGCCTGAAATAACTGGAAATTTATTTTATCTGCAGGGATTCCAGTGTTTGTGGTCAAATATGTACATGTTCAAAGAAAGGTATAAGCTAAGTCCATCAAAAAAAGAATGAATTTAGTTTGATGTTAGTTCTAACGATTTATGTTGAGGTGAAGTCTAGAGGATTTAATCAATCAATCAATCAATCATGAAATAATTGGTTGCCATTGAGGTACTCAGACTTTAATAAGGCATGAATTCTTACAAGAGACTAGAATGTGTACTTTTTCCTTCATAAGAGAGACAACTAAGAACAATATCTAGACATTTGTAGTTCTCTACCATTATGGATTCTTGATCAACACAGTAAAGATTTCAGGGATGTCCACTTTGAGCACAACTCTTCATAAATGCCTTCTAAAGAAAACGTGGAAGGATCTCTTCAGAGCTTTCTGATAGCAGTACAACTTCTTCAAGAAATCTATTTCAGTGTACAAGTATTTGTAATTAGATATCAAAACAGTTCTAACTTTTGAAACCATCAGGAATATATTGTGTAGAAGAAACATTGGGGTTGGGTCTAGTAATATTTCATTTATATCTTGGTAAACAAAGCTTGCCTGAAGTTCAGAGAGTAAAACAGCAGCACTGGTCAGCCTTACAGACCAGGAAGTGGTGATACACACCTTTTATCCCAATAGCCACACTAGTTTGCCATAGAAATCAGGCAGCAGTGATTCATGCCTTTAATCTCAGCACTAGAGAGGAATATAAGATGGGAGGAGACAGCTCTCAATCACGTTCTCATTCTGAGATTTCTAAAGGCAGGATCACCATTTTGGACTGAACTAGAGGTAAGAGCCAGAGGCTGGCTGTTTTGCTTTTCTGACCGTCAGATAGAACCCAAACTTCTGTTTTTGGGTTTTTATTAATTGTGCTGCAGTTGGAGATGCCTGAAGTCTGGTACTTTGTGCAAAAGCAAATGATAGTACTATGAAACACGTGGTTTTAGCTATCCATGTGTTTGAGATGGTTAGTCTTTGCATGGTTACAAACTAAGAACTTGCATGAGTTGACTTTGTCTGTTCCTAACACTGTAGACAGAATCAATGTCATGATTCTTGTTATTTTGCTATCTTGCAGCTCTATCAGTTAAGCATCCTACTGTGGCACATTCTGTTGCTATTCATAGAAGCTCCTCTGTGGTTTGGCTACTGGAGACTTTCTGACTTTGTGTGATTCCACCGTCCCTCTTGCTATCTGCTCAAGTCTCTTCAACTATCCTTTAGAAAGGGACCCAGATGTGGGTGGTGTATGCCACTGCATGCTCTTGGCCGCATCTAGCTGTCCTTCCGGTGCCATTCACCACCAATCTGAAGGTTTATAACTCATCTGATAGGAAAAGAGAGGTTTCCTACAAAGAGGAACTTGGTAGCTGAACTCGAGTGCAGACTCTTAGAGATATCTTCTTCAGACATTCTACCACAGTGCTAAAAGTGGCCATGTGGATGCCTCCTGGGTCAAGCAGGATAGTATGCTTGCCACTTGTATAAAGTGTGAACTACTTGGAACACCAGTGTCTGGGAGAAAAGAATTTCCAGTGAAGTTAATCAGAGGAAGACTGGACTTTGTAGCACCAGCAAAGGCCCTCAACTTCCTGCTTCTTCTTAGTGTCTAATTCTGACGTAGCAACACAGTATTTACAGTAGAAGAGAATGTACTGGGCTGAATTTCCTCTGCTGATCCCCATGGCTTGTTAAACCTCTTATGGATAATCCACTTATATAAGCTTATATCCACAACACCACAGCCATTGTTCTGCTCTCCATTTTAATAGAATTCTGAGATGATGTGATAATTGACAACTTTCGTAAGTGTTTTCTACAAGAATAAAACCAATCCACTCAAGGCCATAAAGCTAGCCTTGCCCAAATCCAAGTTTTAATTAAAAACACGAACTGTTAAAATGTTCAAAATACTAAGAAAATGTATGTTCTTAGTTTGTACTAAAATAAAAGGCTGAAACGTCTATGTTGATTTCAAAATCAAAAATTTATTTTGAGTATGCTTGGAAATATAGTCAAAATTCAAGAAAAAAAACTTAAGAAAGGTCTAGTGCATTCCCATAAAAGAGATAAGTTAATAAGTGGAAGCTTTTTCTTATGTTTCCTAAGCCTCCATGGAAAATGATAGTCACTATAAACAAATCCATAGCTTTTACATATATATGTATACATATATGTGCACATATATATCATTATAATCCAAGCATGAAGACATCAGTGATTTGTATATTTCATAAATATTCCACACACACATAATTGTTTATTTTACTTTTTCATAAAATGAAGTAATACAAAAGATATAATCTGAAAATTTGTTTTCTTTCAGTTACCAGCCATTTATATATGACCCACTAATGCCTTTGGAAGCTGACCTTTCACACAGATAGATTAGGAAGAAAGGACTATCATCCAATTGACCATTCTCATCTTGGAAATGAATTTCAAAACACACATTAAATGTTTCCTTTTGGCAATACTCACAATCGTATTGAGGGGTTATGAGAAGTAGATTTCAGTATAGCTTTCTTAGAGGCTCATGTGAAAATTGTGTTTGGGAAAAGCCATTAGATATTTTATTCCTGAGGGGATCTAGATGGGGAGATAGAGAGAGGTGGGCCATGAATGGAGAGAGGAGGAGTGGGCCAAGAGCTGGGAGGCTGGCACACAGTAAAGGGAGCAACTAGGGTCCAGGCAGACTTGGAGAAGACCAAGGAGCCTTGTGCCGTACAGTGTAGAATTTTTGTCCCTTGCATAAGTTAATTTTGATCTTTTCTAAAATTCATCATTATTTAAAACAAAATTCTATCTTATTTTTCTAGGACTAGTAACATGTATTTTGCCTAAAGATAGAACTACTTATGCAAGGACATGAACACTAACAAAACGTGTACAGGTTATTGCATGAGCCTACCTCTCATGGCTTCTGAACAAACCCCACTCACTTCCACAAAGCTACACGAGGCAGCTGCTCATATCTCTGCCTTCTTTATTCATGTTCCGTGGAGTTATTAAGAAGTCTATTCTATGGGGCTATCTCTGGAATTAAACTGCTTCTGCAGATAATGCTAGGAAGCTTTCATTTACTGTCTTGACTCTAACCGAATCTCAAATAAATATGAAATAAACTATAATGGCTGAAGAAGCAGAGTAGGCCCTTTGTTTTTAAATAACTATTATTCTTTTATTATATTTTGAATAAAAAATTATCTAGTCTCTTTATCCAAAGAGGAAAACTATCACACATATATATCATGTATTAACTATATTTATAATGGGAGTACACACAATATTTTTTAAAAAGGCTATTTCCCAATGACACTCTTTGAAAAATAAATGCTCACCAAGTAAGTCAAGTAGCTAAAATTTTAATTCTTTTCCTTTGGTGCTTAGAATGACTTTACCTCTGTTATAACAGTTTTCTTAGTATTATTATTAATTGTCAGAGTATACATCAATGAAAATCCCTTCCTTCTTCATCCTGATTAGAGAATTTCTCTGTGAATACTTAATTTAAAAAAACTGTTTATGAAAGGAGCAAGTTTATGTCCAGTAAAATGAAGCACACATTTTAAAGTTGAGCTAGTTAAAAGAAACATAAATGGAGGAAACCTGTGGTCCTTAATGCTGGCCAGGCTTTCACCTTACTGTCGTGTAGCACAGAACCACAGTGCATGGATTGGCCAGGCCTACAAAAGTGGCAGGATTTTGTTTCTGGTTGAAAGTGATTGTAGCTGTTGACCCTGGTTTCTATTTTCCTACAAAAAGTGAAAGAAAACAAACAGAAACCAGAACAATGGTTAGCCTTGATGTGTTGTTTAGCAGAATGCAGCTTGCTGGTGCAAGGAGGAAAACACTGTAATGGCAATTAAACCCGTGATTCTTCCCCTGCATTTCTGCCCAGAACTCTGGCATTTGGTAATTTCCTGTGGGTATTTCGAGTGCCAAAGAGAAAGGAAATGTACAGGGAAAAATGTGTACTCTTGTCAACTACTTTTCAACTGTGCATCCAACACACTGGTAAATGATTCTGTTCATTCAAGTGAACTATGACCATTGCACAGGCTTAGAAACAGAGGTTCTGAAGCAAGGAATGTTCTCAGTGCTTGTTGTGACATTTCTTCTACCCCTTTCAATTTTATTTTTTAGTTATTTCTTGTAAATGGAAGTTTCTCTGTCCTGCCCCATCCTGTAGCCGCTTCTAAATAATCATTCAAAGATTTAATATTAATTTCAAAATGTTTAACCTATAGCTCTGGCTTATTATTAATTAGTTCTCACATTTAAGCCAACCCATTTCTATTAATCTATCTATTGCCACGTGGTTGTAGCTTTTACTAGTCTACTGGTATCTTGTTTCTTAGGCGTCTGCTCACATCTCTCTCAAGTCTGCCCTTCTTTCTCCCTGTATTCAGTTTGCATTTCCCACTTAGATATATTTTGACTTGTTATAAGCCAAAGCACCTTTTAGGATCAACCAATGAGAGCATGAGAGTGCTCTCCTTGAACAGTGTAGAGAAGGGTTATCTCACAACTTGTTCTGTTCTATTTATCAGAGCACCCCCATCCTCCTTTACTGTACACTTTTTTTTGTCCTTCATATTGGAACAATTGTGTGTCACACTATAGCCAAAAATTACCATATCAAGAGAATCAGGCTCATGGACTAGAACTTCTGCATGTTGTACACTCTGGAGATTAGCTGGGAAATGGTTTGATTCTTAAATCTGCTGATTTACTACCCACTTAACCCATTGTTGAGGATGGAAAGTAGAATTGTCTTATCAATAATATGATGACTTCCACATTTCCCTAAGAGTCATATAATTAGGGCCTTTAGGCATCAAAGGTAATAGATAATATAAAACTGAACCAGGAGGTATTGTAAAGAATTGGGTGGGAACTGGCTGAGAAGATTGAGGGAGCTTGTCTTCTAGCAGCTGACAGACCAGAGCCCCACCACAGTCGTCTTGGTTGACTTGAACAGAAGTACATTAGGGACGTTTGACATCTTTGCTTTAGTTACAGACATGGAAGAGAAATTACTGCTAATATGTTGCTTTGAGTAAAAATCAAGTTGTGGGCAATGCTGATGTTCTTTATTCCTTTGGAAAAAAAAAGACCTGATTGTATAAAGATACTTTAGATATTAAAATGGAAGATCAAAGGAAAGAATTAAGGATGCTTTGGGAATTCTACTAGTAGAGTGATTAGGCCACTTTCCCTATGTGCTCGGTTTTTCATAGACGTGTCTTTGTGTGGACATAAAATGAGAAATACTGCAAATGCTCTTAGCCACCCTTTCTGTTTGAATTGTCTTGCTACAGTTATATATGGAGAAGACAGTGGACCACAAACTTCTTGATTTCATACAAATACTGTTCAAAATGAATGACCCTTAGTATGCATCTTATAGAGATTACTCTTACCCCACTCCTTCATAGATAAGCTTTTAAAATCGTCTTGTTACTATAGGAAAGTAAAAGGAATCATGAATTCATCAGATAAGGGGATATTATTTAAGACCACAAAAATAACCAGGATTTGATGACTCTATTCTTAGTTGTTTTCCAGAATATAAAAACTTGTCTGATATCGTAAAACACAAAAGTGACTTATGGCTATGATGATAAAGGAGACATTACCTAGGCCATCATGAACTACTATGCAAAGCTATGATGATGACTTCCTTTGTCCTGGTTTACCAAAGCACAGCAGAAATTACCTATGAAATAGATATAAGGTAATATTTGTATTTCTCTATGTATTTGTTCCGAATTTGGGCTTTTCAATGATGAAAATTGTCAGTGATATTTCATTCTTTACCTCCAATATTTGGAAGCTGAAAGTTGGGAGGCTATGTGGTCTGTCACTCACTCCAGGGACATGAGACTGAGTGATGTTAGATCATAGCAAACACATTGGCCTCCTATACATTCCCTGGGGTCGAAATTTTGTGACACGGTGTTTTTCCACCCAGGCTAAAACCGGCCTTCTGCCACTTCTCTTTGACAAATACAGTTCTTTTCTTTTAGTCGATGAATAGATAAGGGAGTGTGTTTGTTAGATTATTACTTTTATAATCAGAAAGGTGACAAGGCTTGGCTGTAGCTCTGTTTTGATGTTCTAGGCTGAGAAAATGTAGCTGTAGCTGTGAAATGAAGTGGGTGTAAAACGAGTCGATGGTTCACTCAATTTTAGTCAACAGATGTTGGCTTTATCCTTTAATGGGAAAAGGTTATTACAAAAACCACATTGCACAATAGAAAATAAAGTGTTGTGAGAATGTGAGATGTAAAAGAAGATTACATGGTGGATTTTAAAATGAAAGTGAAGATAATAGGCCTTAAGTATTTTTTTTAATATTTTAACAGGTTCTTCCTATCACCCACGCAGTACATTCGGCCCCTTAATTGCTCTGAGATTTTACACTTTCTTTTGTGAAATGAAGATAATAATTGAAGAAAATACAAAAGATTTCATGGATAATTTGATAAGAAATGTAAATAAATTAACTTTAAGATTCTTTTAATATGATGGATTATTTTGCTTGTATCAAAGATACAATCACCAAGAGGGAAATACACGTTATTGAAAATGTGGTTTTAGCATCTCAGGGATATGCAATATTTTGTTCCTATAAGATGCTTGTGAGGAATATTCAAATTACATTTGAATGGGGATACTTTTCCATGTTAACTTATCATGTGCTCTTTGTGTTTATTGTTCTGAGGTCAAGATGTAAGCTTGTAGAATAGGGAATTGTTGCCCCACTGCATGTTAGTTGCATATATCCCAAAAGCGTATTGATAATATTAATTACTTAGCAAGCGAAAACCAAGGGAATAATTCTAAATTAGCTCCAGGTTAGATGCAGTTAAACATTTCCATTGTAGCATACACACATGTACTGTTGCCAAAGGTCTACTACCCATGATAGATAGTAATTACAGGACTTAATTTTCTTGAATAGACCAAGGTTGGATGTCTATGAAACTATAAAATAATTACAGAAAATTTAAAAGAAATGCTGAAACATTATTTCGATCAGTTTGGGGTGGTGTCAAATGAAAATAAAGAAGGATGAGTGAAAGAATGAGGAGAATATTGCTGGCCTGTCTGTGATGTACAACGACTCCTTTCTTACAAATGTATCTTACCACGTTTCATATGTCACTCTAGGCACGAATGGAGTCAACTCTCATACAGTTAACATTCTAGTATGGAGTGGGAAGGGGTTCAGGACCCCCACCCCAACTCAGTAGCTCTGAACAGTTCATAGTGTTTGGAAGAGGGAGATTCAGTTAGTTATCATTCAAAACGTATCTCCTGGTCGGATGACCACTCTCTTCTATTGCATGGTTCCTGCTACCAGAAGCATATAGAGAGCACAAAGCAGAATTTATAGCTTATTAAAAAGAAAAAAGTAATGTTGGGGTGAATTATTGGAAATGAATTTGGGAGGAATTTGAAAAGAACATGATTAAAATTATTTAGTATTTGAATTCTCAAAAATCAATAAAACATTTGTTCAAATGAAATAGCTCATCATTAACTCATTTTCTTGGTGGAATTGTTCATTTTTTGTACCATACTTGGGGCCTTACCCTAGAGAAAAAATGACACTGCTTAGAATAAGACAAGCAATAATGAAGTGGTCATGAAAGATGCTCCAGTCTGGAACTTCGAGTAGGCAAGGAGCTGGTTTTGATTGGAGAAGTGGGATCAAAGGAGCAGACCTTGGATTTGCAACCAGATAACAGGCAAGGAAGAGGGAAAACTGGTCTTTGGGCATGGAGAATGATTGTGTGGGCCTTCTAAATACAGCTAGATATGAGGGACTGTTATGGAATTCAGTTAGGGAAAACTAGATCTAGCTTTGGAAAACCAGTTATTAGATCAATTATTAATAATATTAATGCAGCAGTACATGGACAACATAAAATTAACTCCATCCTATGTTTGTAGACTTTTCTGTCTACTTTGCTTTGGGAAGTTTCGATCCTCACAGTGTGGGTGTATAGAGCCACTAAGTAATTTAAAGCATCTCAGAGAAAGACCAGGTTGATGTCAGAAGAGGAGGCAAATAAGTGCAGAGTCCAAAGGCCGTGGTCTAGGTAGAGGGTTCTGGGGAGAGCTGTATACAGTCCATGATGTCTATCATCGATGCGTCCATTTCTTCTTCCCTCTTGCTCATACTGTCTTCTCCTTTCTACTTCTCTTTTAAGTTTCCTCTCGGCTCTCTAATTGTTCATTCTACTCTTTGTTTTAACTTCTCTCTCTCTCTCTCTCTCTCTCTCTCTCTCTCTCTCTCTCTCTCTCTCTCTCTCTCTCTCTTCTTTCTTTCCCCTATTTGGAAAACATTCAACAGATTCTGTAATCATCTATATGTTCATGTCCCATCATTTGTCTCTAAAAAAACACAAAAATTATCTTCTGTACACCAAGTATTATACATATAAAGGATTATTTACAAACTGTTCCCAAATTGTTTTTCAATCAATTTATTTAGTGGAAAAACCTGTGATCAAATAAGAGCTTATAATCCATTGATATGAGCCTGTTTTCATCTCTTTATTAGAGAAGACATTTTGTATTTTATAAGAAAGGTTTGCATTCTCCCAAAAATTCAACTTTCAGTATTCCAAACATTATATACACACACATGTGTGTATGTGTGTGTTTCCCTACTGCTAAGAATAAAGGCATGCATCATCATACTAACTCAGTGCTTTATATTTTTGAAGTAAATTTTCCATTTTTTTGAAATCTGAATTTCCTTAGAAATCAGATCAATTTCTATCTAGAAATCTCCATAGGAAGCTCTGTAGGGGCCTTTGCAATTTGAACTCTCATCAGTAGTAAATAAGGCCTTCATTTTGTCCATATCCTTGCCGGCAACTGTTGTTGTGTCCTTTTATATTGATATTGTTTGAAATTAAAATTAATTACATAATGTCTCCCTTCCTTTTCTACCCTTCAACCTTTTGGATTACTCTCTCTCTCAGATTCTCACAGTCTTTATTTTGTTATTGTTTTACACACACACACACACACACACATACACACACCCCTCCTAACTCTGTAATCAAGACCTGCTCAGTCTGTACTAATCCAGTTGCCTGTTTCTGGTTTCAGGGGTAAGCACTGGTGCAGGAGGATTACGATGATACCTATAGGCATGCCAACATGAAAGGGGAAACCTCTTGGGACCCCAACTCTGGGCAAAGAGCTGTAGACAGCTAAGGAAGGCTCAGAGTAGACACTTTGTTTTCTTAGTGACTGTCTTCCTAAGTGGGAATTACAAAGTTTATTAATGCAATTTGAATTTGAATTTTTCTGATGGCTGGTAAAATTTAATATTTGTTCATATGTTTATTGGCAATTTGTATTTATTTCACTTTGAGCACTATCATTGTATTTCATCAGCCTATTTATTGATTGAGATTTTTCTTCTTTAATTTCAGAGGCTTTTGTATATTATTTACAACAATTCTCTGTCATATGGTAGCTTGCAAAAATTTTATATCATTTTTTAGGAATGTGAGTTGATCTTCATAGGATTAACTGATCCTTTTGCTGAACAGAACCTTTTTTTAATTTCATAAACTGTAGTTGTGAATTGTTAGCATTATTTCCTGCTCAACTGGAGTCCTATTCAGAGAGTTTTTGCCTTGCCCACACCTTGAGGTATTTTCCTTAAACATTTTTAAACCTTTGAGTCTTAAAATCTTTGATCTCCTTGTAGTTGATTTTGGATTGTGTGAGTCAGTATCTAGTTTCATTCTTCTGCATGTGGGCCTTCCGTTTCTTAGCACCGTTTTTGAAGAGGCTATTTTTCCTTCAGTGTGTACTTTTGGCATTTTTGTTAAAATTCGGTGGCTGTAGCTGTGTGACTTTAGAACTGAATGCTCTTAAGTTTCATTGATCACCATGTCTGGTTTGGAGCCCCTGCCATGCTGTTTTTGTTACTATGACTCTGTGTTGTGGCTTGAAGTCAGGTGTGGTGAAAGTTCCAGCATTGCCCTCTTGCCTGGAACTGATTGGTCACCCGCACACAGTTTTTGTCCTCCCAGATAATTATTGAGACCGTGTTCACTATTTCTGTGAAGAGTGACATTTCACCTTTGATAGAGATTTTATTATTTATAAGTATTTATGTATTTATACTTTTGAATCATTTTAAATTTCTTAGCAGAAATTAGGATATTCCAGAACAAATACTCCAGTTCACTTCTGTTAAGAATAATTACTTATACCACAAATGTATTATCATATCCAAGATAAGCATATGAATTTGATAAAAGAAACACCTACTATACTCTATATAAATTAGTTTGGTTAGCACAATGTCTTTATAAATTTAGTGTTTCAAAGTATTTTCCAGGAGCCATTCAAAGTCAATGGACAATGTATTTAATATGGCTTAATTTAATGGATCTGTATTATAGCTTCTTATTTTTATTTGTTTTTATTTCCCATGGCAGTGGATAGCTAATGGTCTACTGTCAGTGTGGCACAAAATACCCAGTTTCGGGATTACAGTGTCTTCTCACTGATTAGGTTAAACATTTTGAAAGCATTGCCATTATGCATTGCTTATGTTTACTAGGAAGTGGCATAGCTAGTGTTTCCCGTTACTGATGCTCCTCTGTAATTGAGCACGCGCTTAGAACATCGTCCGTCATAACTCACAGCCAGAAGAGCAGTATTTTTCTGTTTCTCGACATCAATAAAATTGGGGAGTGAAATGTTCCGGCTGGGGATGTTTTAGAAGGGGTCAATACTTCTTTTCAACATCCTTAAAACTCCTGGAGGGAATAAATAATTACACAGTAAACACGATATTATTTTCTTGAGTTTCTTTTTAAAGTCAGTCAAAACTGTTTTGGTAAATTAATATTACCACTCCATTTTTTGTGCTAGAATTACTAAAATTGGCCACCTAAAGCTCTTTCATCAGCTCCTGTGTGTTCGTCTTGTTCCATTATCTTTGAGTACTTCTGGTACAACCCATGCTTTCAGGCTCACTTTATATTTTCCATGTATTTGGTCATTCATAGCTATGGCCTCCATCAGGACCAAGAAATTAATGGCACTACATACAGGCCGTGCCTAGTGTGCCTCTTAGTTCTGGGCATCTTGTGTCATTTACCAACCATCCTCAGTCCTCTCTGGGAATCTGTTGTTGTCTCCAAAGGTGAGTCTTTGCAAATTTCTTAGTTAGATCTTCTAATTGACTTTTGTAGCTTCACTTTATTTAAAAAATATCATTTTTCTTCTGACCAAATGGAGTAACAGAGACTAAATGACCTGAAAAGCACAAAGAACAAAATTAGACTAAACTATTTATCACAGCATGTTAAAAAAATGGGTTTGAGGATAATAGATTCCATGCTGTTAAGATGAAAGAGAACACGGAGAAATAGAAAGTAAGCCGGTGAGTCCATCACTCTCCCTTTACCATTTTAGGAGAATCTCTAAACCACAAACAGGGAACAGACTAGGATGCAGTCTAGGGACTCCCAGATTTGGAGTTGGTACATTCTACACAAGAAGGTAACTACACTTTGTGTGCGTGCACATGTGTATATGCCTGTTCACATGTCCAGCTCTGTAAACATGTGTGTAACCTCCTGACAGGAGGTTACAGAATTGCTGCCCCACCAGCCTGGCTTTTCTTGAAGGTGTCGAGGACTCAAACTCAGATCTTCACCCCTGTGCCACACACTCTTGCGATCTCAGCTCCTGAATATTTCTTTTAAATACTTTTTACCCAAATCAGTTTTCCATGAATGACATAATTTTGCATTTGAAAACAATGCCAGAATGAATAAATTTGGCAACTTTTTTTTTTTTTTTAGAGATTTGGCATTTGGGAGGATACATGTGTATCACTGTTTTATTGAAGTCGAGTACCCTTTAATATGTTTAAGACAACTGATATCATGTCTCAGCTTGATGACACGTCTCTGCTGCTGTTGGGTTTGTGAAGATCTATTTCCATATCAGAGAGGCTGATATTCTGTGACATAGATTGCAAGTGTTGTCTCAGAGCTCTTGATTTGAATTTGCATCCTGTCTTTGCGTGTGGTTTATTTTAGAATATGAGATATTTTGTAGTTGAACTTCTTAACATCTTATTTTGTCTAGATATTTAGTCAGAATTTAGAAAACTTTCCCCATATACAGTTTATAAAGGATTTCTTCTATTGTCTATATGGCTTATTGTTTTTCTCTTAAATTCATATTTTTTGGCATTTATTGAGGTGAGAGATGTTATTTATGGAATAGCCAGTGTGTTCTTTCCCATGATAGTTCTTTTGCCAGGCAACTATATTTCCATATATTCTTAAGGTTGTGTCTGAACTTCAGTGCTGTTCTGTAAGACATTATAAAGGCTTTATTTGCCTGGAATGCTTTTATATCTGGCAGGGTAGGTTTCTCCCTTGTTATTATTTTCTAGTGATCATTTTTTATTTCCATATGTAATTTTGACATCACCTTTTGTAGCTTCAGAAAATGAAAAGGACATTTTAATAAACACCAGATACTCATTGAAATGGGTGGCAAGTAATAGCTGCAAATCCATCTCTGAGGCAGCCTCTAATTTCGTTCCTCGGAATCTGGACTGAACTTGATGAGTTACATGTCTATTGGTAGGGAAAAGCCAGGACAGGTTACTGCCACCTTTTGGAGAAAAGACAGCCTCCTGAATGAACGATGCCACTGTCTCAGAAGAATGAAATTTTACTCTCTCTTGAGCCTCACAGACATGCTCCAGAACCTCTTGCGATTCACTCTCTACAGAGAAGCTCAGCAACTCCAGAGGGAACTGCCTTGACAAGAACAAAGACTTCTGTTCAGTAATCCTGGCCATTCCTGATTGTCAGTCACATGACCTTAGATTTCTGAGAAGTCTTCCCTGCAGGTCCAAGCATGGTATCCAGGACTGTGATGAGGTGAACTGCTGAATCATCCTTGTGGATCCCTAATCCAGTTGTAGGTTTATGAAAAAGATGTACAATATAAAAGATCATTGCTGCCTTAGGTTATAATAACGGTGTGGGAAGAATTCAAACAGCTCATTTAACTCTTTTCTGTGCACTAAGATGCCATTGTGAACTTTATATACTTTAATCTTCTTGCCCCTTCCCATTTCAGCAGAATAAGGATTTTAGTATCATCTGTTTAAATAGACATCTTACAATACATATACTAAGTCTACTGGCAATGTCCTAAACACAACTGCACTAGACATGACTTAAGAAAATTTATTATTTTATTCTATTTACTTCAAATAAAAATTGACCTATACACCAGGTTCTTTTTGTCACACAACAGAATATGAAGACTTTGAAGATAAAAGGCTAAATTTTTGCGCTACTTTCTTAAGTATATTTTATTCTCTTAACATTTAATATTTCTCAACTGCACTTTTCCTTCTCTCAAAATCTATTATCAAATTAATGAGATGTCTCAACCTAGAGAAACTGTGTGTATCTTGAAGCATTTTGCATTTCTATATGAGAGAAAATTAGCATGTATAGCTATTCAATTACTGCTAGAAAATTCTTTAGGCATTTTTAATTGGCTAGAGTAGACATAAAGATAGATGAATTTGCAGAGAATATAGGAAATGAATGGATAGCCTTGTTCAAATTCATCTGTGAAAGTGTTGACTTTTTCTTATTTTCTGTTTCTCTCTCTCTCTCTTTCTCTGTGTGTGTGTGTGTGTGTGTGAGAGAGAGAGAGAGAGAATATATATATATATTCTGCACATGTGGATAGGGTCTCTCACTGAACCTGGAGCTCACTGTGAGCAGACCTAGGTGGATGGCAGGCTGTGGGTCTGCTAGTGATTGAATGTCCCCTGAAGGAAGAAGTTACAAATGTGTAACAACATATAAATTTCTTGTGTGGATTCTGGGGATGCAAGCGCAGGTCCTCATGCATGTGCTGTAGGCTCTTTCATTACAAACACATCTCTCCAGCTCCAACCTTTCAATATTGGACCGGTGGAGTCTATGGAGTTACAATGCTCACAAATACTGAAGGCAGACTTCATGGCTACAAATCCTGGCTTTTCCATGGCTTTGAGAACTGTCCATACTGAAGGTTTATGAGAATAGTAAATGTTCTAGTATTCTCCAAACATACAGGAAAGCCATACAAGGCAGTAAACAGCATGCAAAAATTCATCACATTAAATAAAATTATATTGGAAAGGTGCCAAATTATTGTTTTAGTAGTTCCGGTATATGATCTATATTCCTGTGGTAGGTCTCATTAACACAATCCTCACGCATTCAGCCAGTTTCTTGGTCCCTGCTCATAGCATTTCCGTGGCAAATGTGGAAGGTGCTTCTGGGATGGGTTTGAGTCTGTAGAAAGTTCTGAAGCCTAAAAATATCTGAACCTCCGTGTGCTAAAGCAAGCCGTCCTGTTGTATACACACTTGAGCACAGATGGTTATTTTGAGAAAGTGTAAGCAAAACTGGTTATAACAAATGAATTTCACATTTCTGGGATTTGTTTTTCTCTCAGTATGTTATCATTCTGAGCTACATTTTTGGAAGCATATATGACAGGTGTACTTAGCAACTGTGCCTGAAAGAATTAGATCTTGAAAAAAATATCTAACACTGCCAACCTTTGGCTCCCAACCCTTCTTCATGCTGAATTTCTTTTCTTGCATCAATTTGTTTACTTCCAATCTCTCAGAGGCTATGCATTTATAATTTATGCCCTGCCAATGTCACAAATGATGTTAAGATAGCTTCCCAACATTCATGCATAATAAGACAATTAAAATAAAAATAGCTCAAACCTGCATGTATATGAGTTATACGTACAGTCAGTGAACTTCCCAGTGGAAACATATTTGTCTAAAAATTGGAAATAAGTTTAGCTTTGAAATTTCTAGTGACCGAAGTAAATGTGAGCACAAATTAAAGGAATTAGTCAAACTTGATTGGTATTGATGAAATTTTTTTTCATTGTTCTGAGTCCTGAAAATATTTAGTTGGTGATTTCCTAGCTACTCATGAAGAATGTCCTCCTGTGGAGCTTTTGCCAAAGATGCAAGGATGTTCCTTATCTCCCACCCTACGCTTGATAAAGACAAAGGGACTTTACTAAGGTCACTCGGTAAGAATGTGTCCTGGTCTTTGATTTGAGGCTGTTTAGTCTCTCTGTATCTGCTGTCAGTGGATGAGGCCTAGCTTCTGTTCTAGACAGTTAGGTTAGACAACTAGAGTACTGAATGATGCCTTTTATATAGCCATCAGTACACCCCTGCCTCGCTCACACACACACATATGTAATGAATTTTTGTGTCTTACACACAACCCTCTCTCATTCCATTGCCCTCCCACTAAACTTTTCCTTCTACCAAAGATCCTCCTGATTTCTTGCCTTCCTGCCTGAGTTGTCTTTGAGTTTAATTGGAGTGTTTGCAGGAGTGTGGGAAGGAGATTATTTCCTAGAAGTTGATGGGCATATATCAGTAACTATAGTAACTATTGTGCTGAAGAGAAAGATACTCCCTCCCTGAAGTTCATTGTCAATAGCCGGAGGACTCATGATTGTTTTTCCCTTCCCTGATGAAGTGTTGACAGATCCAGTCTTGTGTAGGTCTTGTGCAAACCATTCTTGTGTAGGTCTTGTACAAATGGTCACAGCTTCAGTGAGTTCATGTATGCAGCAGCTATGACAAGTTCAGAAGATGTCCAGAATGGTCCCTGGGCCTTGGAGTGATAGATGTCTCCTTTAGGGCTGAGGACTCCACTCTCTCTTACTCTATGGACTTTGGCCAGTTCTGATTCTGCATTAGGCACCAGCCAATGCAGTAAGGAATTTCTCTGATCAAGTCTGAGAGGAGCTGTGAACCTTACAAGCCCCAGTAATGCTCTGGCAGGTAAGATATACAGGTTGATGCACTATTGCGAAAACCACCATAGGGATAATCAATTGCTTTCTGTCTGAAAGTTAGGTAATTCATTCCTGGAACAGAAGACTGGGTTGAGAAACATGGGCTTTTGTGGGGAAAATTAGTCTGGTATTTTCTTGAACAGAAAAGTGATCAAACTTCTTTCTAATAAGTTATCTTTCATGATGTTTCCCTCCCATGTGCCCGAGATTCACCTGAATGTTACAACGCACATTTCGGTATTTCATCTTAGTTTTTCACAGGAGTGTTTGGGAGAAGATTGCTTTAGGCTGAGCTCTGAGGTGCTACAGAATGCTACAGAGTTGAGCTAAGTGCAAGGAGCAATGGGTTGTCTCTGCTCCAAGGAATTTGAAGTTCTTGTAGGTCAGACTTCAGAAACAATCACTGAAGTTCTCACAATTATAAATCAGTAACTTAAAGTGAATATTCTAAAACATGTTTCTTTGTTAAAATAAAACTCATGTTTTAAATATGATACATATATTATGCCTTCAAAGTCTTCCTTCTTTACAAATGTTTTATCCACCAGAGAAAGTTGTGAGATTACAGTCGACAAAATACCTAAACATGCTTTGAAAACTAAAGAATGGAAAATTTATAATTATTAAAATATGTATTCTATAATCTAGCCCTGATATAAACACTGTCCTGCGCAGGAGTCATGGTCTTCATGCTAGTTGGCTCCTGACTTGTATTTTCTAGGAAGCCTGAGTTCAGTCTTTACATTCTGGAGCTAATGGAAGCTGGGCATCATTTTGCTTAATTAGACCTTGAAGCAATGGGCGTTCTTCAGACCTCCACCTATTATCAGCTGTGATGTCCACACCTGGACATCTTGAGCTTCCTGGCGGAAACTTAATTGGTTCTGGCTTTTTCTACTGTCAATTGAGGTACCTTCTTTCTCTCTCTTTGTTTGTTTGTTTGTTTCTTTCTTTCTTTTTGGATTTTCAAGACAGGGATTATTTGTAGGTTTGGTGCCTATCATGGAACTAGTTCTTGCAGACCAGGCTTGCCTCAAACTCATGGATATCTGCCTGTTTCTGCCTCCCTAGTGCTGGGATTAAAGACATGCACCACCACCACCTAGCAAGGAACTTATTTTCTTAAGGAAATGAAGTACTTTGCTCTTGCCTTTCTGCATTCTAACTTCTGAAACATGTCATGGCTTGTTTTTCTTCATTTTGTTATTCTGAGCATTTTGCCTTACTTAAAGTCTCTTTGCTGTGACAGGCATTAAGTATGAGATTCTGTCAATCCGAAATTCATGCTGTGAATCTATTATTCTAAACATCAATGGTTATTTTTCAGAAAAAAATTATTGAAAACTTAGTTCACACTCACATTGTAGGCTGATCTATAATATGATGCATACACGTTGACTTAAGCTTACAAGAAATAACAATCATCCCTACAACTCCAAAATATCTATGCATTTTTTGTTCATACTCAACAACACAAAACAAACAAACAAGCAAAGCTTGCAGGCATGAGAGTCCTGAGCAATGGAGATTGCGTGGAAACGACCTGTCCAGTGATTTCTCATGACTTCACTGTTTACTTACACAGAGTTGGTTAATGTGACACTAGATCTGTCTGATTGTATCATGAGGATAATAAAAGCAAGCTTTTAAGTTTATTGAGACTCATCAAAATCTTTAAAGTAGCTTGAAAAAGAATTAGGATTCAACATTCCTGCCAATAAAACGTAGAGTGAAGGAAAGGAAAATGGCCTGTCTTGTACATTAAAGATAGGGTCACTGCATGAACAGTGTCACAGAATATATTATCAGTAAATACTGTGTCCATTTACCTGCAAACCATAAATCCAACATGCCTTATAATACAACCATTAGTAATAAGGACTGTCTCGGGCCTTTGCAGTCACAGGTCATAAATGCTTCTCATTTTCTGTGGGTCTGTTGCTAACAAGCATATGATTAAGAAGCTGCAGGAACCAAAATTGCTCTTTTATAGACTATTGACTATAATGCAATTAATGGTTTTATAGGCTAGAAAAACATTTCCAATGTAGACGGCTTCTTTGAGAATCAGAAGAGCAATCTTTGTTTCAGGTGGAATTCAGGACAATGACATCTAAGAACTACAATTGAAATTTGTCATGTAGTAGGGGATTTTTATTTCTAATCACATTGAAGTTTATGTCTACGCTGCCTTTAAAATGGAGATAGAAAAGAGCTCCCTGTTTTTAACCAATGATTGTGTGAGTCCTATCTGTGCAAGCTCTTACAGAGTTTGCGTTATAATTTTAGCACATCTGATATCAAAACCCTCTTTGTTGGGGCTTCAAGATAAAAAAAAAGCAAAATCATTCCTCCGCATTAATTCTGCTTTTCCTACAATCTCTTGAGGGTATATAGACATGGTGGTTTTCCACAACTACAAACATTGGTATCTAGTAGATTCCTTAGGTGATCTACTGTGCCAACATTTTGTTTTTTATACTTGGTATAAACTGCAAACTATACATATACTTCTGTGTCAATATGAGTTTTATGAACACTTATTAAAAAGTGCAGTCTCAAAATATTGGTAAAATTATCCTGTAATATGTGAAGGCTTTAAAGAGAAGGATCTGCTACATAGTTTTATCTGATGCTTTTGTGAAAACAAGGAGGCTGTTATTGTCATCCCCACTCTCCAGTGGAACTTGACAATCACTGAATAACCTGCCTACCTGGTAGTGTATATAGACTATGTCAGAAATATTAACCATATGGGAGTCATTTAAACAGCAAGCAACTATGTCCAAAGTCATTTAGCATTTAGAAAACTCCAAGGCAGCAGTTTAAAAAATAGACTTGGGCCACAGGGTCTCCTTTGCCAGATAACACATCAGGTTTATTACCGGAAAGGATCACTGTGATGCCTTGGACCCTGATTCGCAAATGTTAGAAAATTACTGCCTTCAGATACTGTGTGCCTTTTTGTAGTTTGTTTTGTAGAGCTTCTTTGTTTGTGGCTGACAGATGTATTTGTATTCTTGTGTCTGTTTGGAGTTAGAATTGTCATTATAGATTTTGTCAGATCTTTTCTCTTATTATCCTCCACGCCAATACCCATCTTGTCTACTAAGATTGATGACTAAAACTCATACATGTTTTTGTGATGAACTTATAAAGTTGATGTCCCACCTTGGTAGATGAAGAGGTATCTCTCAATCCTGTGTTCCTCAGGTTGCATGGCTCTCCTATCCCAAGAAGAGAGAACTTGTGCTATAATCCTAGCAAAAGGAATGGTTCTTCCCACAGCTCTGTAGAAACCTCCATGAAAGACAAAGGAGCCAGGTGAACTGTGTTTCATTATCAAACCCACAGCTAAATAGAGCTTCCTCTTCCCACATAGAGAAGTACCGAGAGGAGATGCAGAGATGTTCCCACCATACGATGACTCATTAGCATCACCTGACGTCATGGAAGAATAGTTTGAAGTATCATAGTTACTGGGAGGAGGAAGCTGGTTATTAAAAAAGAGCAGAATATCACACCAGACCTAGATTTCTTTTGTTTACTTTCTAAGATGCAACCCCCCACCACAAATATAGTCAGGAGTGCACTACGTCCATCTGCAGGATAGATGCATTGAAATTCATAATCTTCAACTTCCCAACGTTATTTTATAAGTGTCTGAACATATTTGCATCATTATAATCTCTAAAATGTTATTAAAACTGTTAAGTTTCCTGGATAATTGAAGATCAAAAGACTGATAATCAATTAATATGAGACTGGCATTTTGAGTGCTCTTCGAGCATATTTTATATACTAATTCAGCCTTACAACCTAAAGAGTGGAAAACAAGCAATTACATGGGGGCAAAGCCTGCTTTGATGAGTTATTTCATCCATAAGACCCTGCTAAAATGTTCAGTTCTTCGAGCAAGTGTATAATGAGGACTATGAAGCAGAATACATGAGATTTCCAACTGAGGATCTCTGAGAAGAAAATACTGTTTCAGATTTTTCTTAGTGTCCCCAACTTTGCCTCCTCACATCGCTTGGAGATACCCAGATATGCTGGAAAGAAGTTCTGTTTAATTTCAGAAGCAGTCACTTAACCTTCGAATAACTGCAGGATAATGGCCTGCCCTGCCCATAAAGCAGGGGAGCTTATAAACAATGGGACATGACGGGGAAACTGTAGAAAAGTATGGTTGGGGGCTGTCAGTCGTCTCTTCACAGTTCTCATGGTTTTCATGCATGAGTAACAGTGGACACTGGGTCTGGGTGTGAGGTTACTAAATGGATACTTAGACAAATAGAGCCAGGAATCTCAACTTAGCAAATGAATTGAAAACAACAAACAGACAAATAGCACCATAGAGAAGAAATGTAGCTGAGGATCCTTGGGAGCTATGCTTTCTGAACTTGTCTGAAGGCTGAGTTGCTACAATCTGCCTTATGAAAAGGTCAAGTGGCCTCCTTCTTAGAGGGAGACCCTGGAGCAGAAAAGTTAAGTGCTTTACTTACTAGTACATAAGTCACATGGATTTGATGCCGTTTGTAGAGTTTTCCAGAGAAACAAACCAATGGACTGAATTTGAATGAACACAGAAGGTTTATTAGGTTGGCTTGGCAGTGCTTCTCAAATTCCTAATGTTTTTATTCTTTAATGCAGTTCCTCATGCCGTAGTGACCCCCAACTGGAAAATTGTTTTAGTTGCTACTTTATAACTATAATTTTCCTACTGGTATGAGTCGTACTGTAAATATTTTTGGAGACAGAGACTAGCCGAAGGGGTCATGACCTACTTGTTGAGAACTGAGGCTTGCAGGATTAGGCTGGATCACCAACAATGGCTGTTTACCTGCTGGAGAGGCTGAGAACCTGATAGCTACTCAGTCTACTGGTTTATTTGCCTCTGCTGTGTGAGTCTGGTGCCTACAGCCTGGAGGGTTCCCAGAGAGCCACTGGACTTCCATCTATGACAGAAACATGAAGTTCCAGTGTCAGGGAGGAATGGCAGAGTGAGTGCACACACCGACAGGGGACAAAGGCAAGAAGGCCAAAAACTCTGGCCAAATTTTTCTCCTCAGACATCTTAATATCTGGGCCGCAACCATAATGTGTTACCCTCTCTGGGATAGGATCTTCTCTATTTTCATCATCTGAAGAAATAACTGTACACACCATCTTAGAGATGTGCCTCTTATCTGATACAGGATCTAGTGAAGCTGACAACCAAGGTACCCGAAAGACAATTTTACTTCAAATTCCAAGTTGAAATCATTTGCCCTTAAAATGAAAAGTAAACGTATGCTTTTGGAATGGCAGATGCTTAGTGAGGTTATATGTAGGGAGAATAGGTAGTTAGCTCCCACCATTAGAAGAATAAATTTCTCTTATAAACTATTGGCATTGGTGTTGTTGAAACTACCTCAATTATCAGTGTTTTTCCGTGTGTGCTTAGAGAAATGGCTACTATTCTTTGTCTTAAGCATCTCCAAACGCGGTGACAATTGATGATTATAAATGATCTAGAGTCATTAAGTAAATAGCATCGTCCAACATTTTTGGTTACTTAGTGGAAGGTATTAGAACACCATCTCACTGATTAAAAGAGAAGTTTACCAATACACTTAACATAAAGAGTGCTCTGTTTATTTCAAGTTTCTGGAACAGTGTAGATCAGGGCAGGAGCAGTACCAGCAGTCACACTAGGGACCTGACCGATCACACGACAATCACCTTTTAAAATTAAGTTGCATTGGCTTCATTGGCTGAGAAGTTGGCCTTTCAGAAGTAATGTGCAAGATTCAAATGAATGCCTTTGAGTAGTGAATTCTGTAATTTTTTTGCTTTTGTTGCAACACTTATAATCTTGCCACTTTCCCCCTGAAATATAACAAGTTCTCATCCCCATTTGCCCTGGTGGCTAAAGATTTTACAGCTCACACACACTCATGAAAAAGAACATTATGGAATCTGAGGAAAAGAAACACTAACTGTCCATTCCTTTCTTAAATGGGCCCTTGAAGGGGAGTTATAAAATTCTAAACTTAATGCATAAAATAGAATGGACTGAGACTGAGAAGTCTGCCTCTAGGCATAGTTCTTTTATCATATGATTATTTTTTTAAAAAATTCAAGCTTAGTTTTCTGACATAAAAGAAGAGAATAGCTTAAGGAGTCCTTCAGCCATGAAACCCTAAAATCTCATCTAACTCTGCTTAATTGTGTAAAATATATTAATGTCTAGGGATAACCTGTGCTTAACTGTGCAAAATACCTCAGTGTCCTGGGATAACCCGTGCTTAATTGTGTGGAAGACCTTAATGTCCTGCGATAACCTGGACAGCTCAGGCTGATTCAGAGTCTGCTGGTTTAGAGTATCTATTTCTCTGTTCCATCCTATCTGGGCTTATTTCTTATGATATAACATGTTTGATTTTCTGTGAAGAATTGAAATTCTCTTAGCCATTACAATATGATTTCACTAATATCCTTGAACTTAACCTCAACTATTTGCAAATATGCAGAAGTGTATTTGACCATTAAAATTGTTTTCTTGGTATCAATAGCTAGAGGAGAAATGATAACTTTCAACCCACAATGAAAAGCATTGCAGCTTGATACTCCCAGTGAGTTACTCTGCTCCATATGTCAATGAGAGGCAGGAAGGGAGGAAGAAAGTGTGGTGGGGTAGGGGGGAGAGAGAGAGAGAGAGAGAGAGAGAGAGAGAGAGAGAGAGAGAGAGAGAGAGAGAGATTTAGAACTAGGTTATTGGTTATTTATTTTTGTGCCACATATGGGAAATGGTCTAGTTTGCTTTCTGTTGATGTAGTAAACACCACAACCAAACAAAGGCTTATTTCATCTTCCACTTCTAGGCCATAATTCATTCACAAGAATGAAAGTTAGGCTCTTGAAGCAGAGGACACTGAAAGTGCTGGCCTACTTCTTCTGACCTGTGCCCAGTTAACTTTCTTATGCCACCCAGGACCACATGTCTATGGATTGCAGGACCATCTCTCTCTCATCCATCAAATATCTAGACGATTCCTCAGAGATATAGCCACAGACTATCTGATTTTGGGAAGTTCACCAATTGAGACTCCCTTAGATGACTCTAGGCTGTGTTATATTGATGGTTGAAATGATTTAAGATAGGTACTATGTAAACTATAGCATCATATTTCATATTTTAATCATCAAGTCATATTTGTAAATAGTTACTTTCAATTTCCATGGAAGAGTTTCAAAGGTCAAAGGACCAAATATTATGAGCATGCATTCTGTATTAGGGATTTTAAAATTAATTCATTAATTATAAAATTATTTTTTCTCATTTTACATAGCAATTCCAGGTCCCACTCCCTCCTCTTCTTCCATCCCTTCCACCTTGCCGGCAACCCACCCCCCATCCACTCTTCAGAGAGGGTCAGGCTTCCCCTAGGGAGTCGACAAAGTCTAGCACATGGCTTTGAGGTAGAAACTAGCCCCCCGCCCTACTATATCTAGGCTGAGCAAGGTATCCCTCCAAAGAGAATGGGTTCAAACACGCCAGTACAAGCAATAGGGATAAATCCTGGTGCCAATGCCAGTGGCCACTCAGTCTGCCCCAGCCATACAACTGTTACCCACATTAAGAGGGCCAAGTTTGCTCCTGTGCTGATTCGCTCACTGGCCGGCTGAAGTTGGTGGGCTCCCACTAGCTCAGGTAAGCTGTTTCAGTGGGTAGCTCCGTCATTCTCTTGACCTCTTTGCTCATATTCTCACTCCTTCTCTTTGATTGGACTTTGGGAGCTTAGCCCAGTGCTCTGCTGTGAATCTCTGCCTCTGTTTCCATCAGTGGCTAGATGAGGATTCTATGATGGCAATTAAGATAGTCAGTACAGGGCGAGGCCAGTTCAAGTACCATCTCCATTATTGCTTAGGGACTTAGCTGGGGTCATCCTTGTAGATTCTTGGGAATTCTCTAGTGTCGGGTTTCTTGCTAGCTCTCAAATGGCTCCCTCAATCAAGATATCTCTTGGGTTTATATTATCATTTCATAGTCACAGGACTTGGACAATGTATTTCTCTTATGTAATGCTCAATTTAATCATTAAGATATATTTAATGACATCTTTTATTGTTGTGAGAATTGAAATAGAATATTAAGTTCCTTTACCTGAAATCTGTTCAAAACTATCTCATGATAATGGTTAGTAATGGTTTTGATAGACGTGTGAGCTTGTCAACTAATTTACTAAAATATTATACAGATCAAAGTTTTCCTTACCCAAAGTTGCTGAACTTATTTAATATTTTACAACAGAGAAAAAAATATTAAGATATAGTTTTCTTGAAAATGAAAAAAAAATAGGAAAACGACTTCTAAAGTTGTTTTAGAACTTTTTTACATTTAAAAAATATATGGAAAAAAACCAATTTCATATGCTATAAAAAAGAAAGTACTTGCATATAATGAAGTTGGTGCCAAAATAATAAATAGCACTGGGAAGGAGTGTAAAGAGCTATGCTGAGCAAGAGAGGCTCCTGAAGATATTAAAGCCACCCACAAATGAATCAGAAAGGAGCTACAGAAATTTGTGAATTCCACTGGTAGAAAGAAGACTAGAAATAAATTGATAGCTGAAATGGAAACAGTTTCCAACATGCATTGATTCAAAACCACCCATCTTTTGTGCACTGACATGCACAAAAGAGTCAATGACTACAGAAAATGACCGGACAAAGAGTGAAGAATTCATGGAGGCCTGAAAGCCAAACTCCACACAAATAATTAGTTTAAGATAATCAATCTATTCCTTTTTCCACCATGGGCAGAATTTCCCCAGAGGAATCATGTCTGGTGGCTAGGAGTGCATTGTTTGAAGGAGCTGAAGAAGTACTTCTTGGGTATTTTTCCCTTCAGCAAACTGTTTGGAAAGATGGAGGAGTGTTCACCATGAGGCATGCTGTCATTATATTTATTCTGGGCCTTTCAGCACTGTAATTTATCTCTGTGCCAAAACAATATGAATTGTTAAAAAATGTGCTTCTCCACAAAATGAAACAATTGGACTGGATCCCCACTGGATTATGCACATATCTTAGCTAAAAGAATGACACGTTCTGAGTGATAAAAAAGCTCACACCCTTGTTCAAGAGCAAAACACTTCTTAGAATCCTTATCGTGCATTTTAAGGACCATTCCCCCAGTTATAGCTAAAATAAACTTTTAAAAAACATCCATGGTTCTCTGAAAGCCCACATTCATGAGAAAGAGACTGCGTTCAGTCACTTTTTCTTCTACTGAGATGGGGCTTCTAGAAATGAACAACTAAAAGGAACCAGGGTCTTAATTTTAGGAATAGAAGAACACCTTGCAAGTGAAAATTCTTCAGGAATTACTGCAGCCACATGCCTCTATACAGCCTAGAAGTATGCCAGTTAGGTGAGGGGAAAATTCAAAGTGATAAAAGTAAATGAACACGAAGCTAATAGCAGTGGTCCACACCTATCATCCCAGTACCTAGTACCTAAGCTTCCACGGTGGAAGGATCAGAAGTTCAAGGCCATCCTTGACTACATAAGGTTGAGTTAAGCCCAGGCTATATTAGTGTCTCAAGGAGGAAAGAAAAGATTTGTCCTAAGGAAAGATTTTCCATGCACCAATGGCCCATGGTGTGTAAAGTATTCTAGTGCTACCATTGCACATGTTCAGAAGCAATCTGCAGTGCCTCCTACCAGGGGTGTTGAGCTCCATGACATGTATGTTGTGGATAAGAACACCAAGCCATTCATCTAGTGGCTAAGAATTCTGAGTTCCAATCTATTTGTTACGATTGTAATATAAATGATCTTTCCTTTACATCACAGTAAGAATTATTCAGTTATTTTATGTTTCTCGGTTAACATTTTAAGACTTATATTCATTCGTTCATTCTTCATTCATTCATTGTACATGTGTGTGTGTGCAGGTGCACACATGGGCACATGTGGAGAACAGAGGAAGAATTAGGAGAGTTATTTTTTTTCTTCTTCCATGCAGATTCAGGGGTTTAGCTCAGGTCATCAGACTTGACACCAACTGCCTTTAAGTCACCGAGCCATCTTGCTAAGTTTCTCTTTAAATAATTCTCAGAGCATTTCAACCGTCCACTAATGGATGGGCTCTTCAGCATCAGGGTGACAAGTTGCTTGTTTCTGTTTATATTGAGTGGCATATGGTTGATGCTTATTATAAATATTTGTTTAAAATGATGCCAATACTGAAACGTCACCAGGAATGTGTCTACCTCTGTTTGTCAAACAGCGGTGGTGAGATGGTATATCCACCACACCATTTAGAGCTTCAGAAGATTGAAATTGCATAAATGCACGGTTATATTGATGCAGAAGTAACAAGGTTTACAAAATTGACACTGAAGATGGCACTGTGTGTAAACAGTCTTTAACTTCCATCTATTTGAATGACAGTACCAAAAATAACCTTTGGTTGAATGCTCAGGAAGGGTTATCTATCTATGGCAACCTCCGAAATTAAGAATGCATATATTTCAATGTCAGCATTTCTATTTTGCCCAGGTGGGGGGTGTGCATTTCTTAAAGTGAAAAAAAAAAAAAGAAACTCACAGAAAGACTGAAAACAGCAGGAAGCAAAAGCATTTGACAACTTGCTTCATTAATATGATGATCCTTATAATGAATCAGGCCTTTGGAGCTGTTATCAGTTTCTCTCCTCAACTGGTATTAAAATGAAATGCTGCCCAATGTACATTGTTATGCACTGACCTCTTCTATGTACACCGAAGAACATTTCTACATATACCAGAAATTCTGGTAAGTGCGATATATAGTATATTTATATGCATACATACAAGAACCATACATATCCATGTATTTAGACACTCATGTAAATGAGACCCCGATGAGTGATATCTCAGTGTTGTTAAAGATGTGTGTAAACATGTGTTTATGTGTATGTGTATTCCTGTACATACAAATTAATGCTGTGTCACAATTTCATGTCCCGCTTCCACCTTCAGAAGAATAAGAAATGTTGCAACGGATTAACGGATGCATTTGGATCACCTTTAAAAAGATTGTACTCTATTAAAAGATGCAATTACTTTTTAAAATAAATTGTAAACTTTGGTACTTTTGTTACCAAGGCTATGTCACAAAATGCATTTGTTTTGGTGGGAGAAAAAAAAAAAACAAACTAAGCAATGAGTTGGGATCTTGGGCCAGACACATGGATTGTTTTTCAGGACAAATCCTATGGTTGAGACTGTGGGATTTTCCTGTGATAAGAAGGTGCCTGGTTAAAAATGTTTCCTCCTGCATAGATGTGTGATTCACAGACCCATCACTCCTAACAGAGGCTCCCTTGATGATGTCCTCACTGTCAGAAAATGAATCCAGTTCCTCTTGCATGAGTCATACATGCATTGCTGTCCTGAGTGTGAACAATACTTCAGTGACAATTTTTTTAAAAAAAATATTTTAATTTAAAAAGTCATAATATAAATGAGAAACTTGATTCTCAATAGTTGGGCTTTAATGGTACCCAATAGCAAACCTAGTGTATTCTGCAAAAGGATATCATTTAACTACACTACCAGAATTAGTGAAAATACAGATCAATAAGCACAATGCTTGTGTACTGACCTCCCTAAAAACATTTTTATGTATAGTGCTCAAAATTGACTCATTTGAACATATTCAGAAACTGAATCATTTATAATTTTAAATATGTAAGGTAACAAAATGCATGCATGTAAAATGATAAGTAGAATGCACTTTATTATTCCTTTTAAACATGAAGATGGACAGCAGACATTCACAAACATCGACAAATCAAAATGACTAGCGTGATCTTCAGAAGTGGATGTAGTTTTATGAAAAATAAATGTGAATTATTTGTTTGACATTTTGGTTATTTCCAATTCATTTTCAAGACCTTTTAATAACAAATACACTGATAAGCAATTATAGATTCGGGGGGCTTTTCTCTCCTCATAGGGTATATTTCATCAGACAAATTCATGGAACTAACATATATGAACTCTTGTATTTTAAAACTAAGTTCATGTTTATACATAGATGACACAAGTAATGGAGATTCTTACAGCCATCCCCAACACATTTCCCCTGATTGCAACAAGTAGCACTCCTCCGGCTACAGCAACAGAAACGTACTATGGTTAAGTTACTATGCTCATAGAGTAAACCCCAATGAAATCTCACCGTTTGTTTTATGTTTTCTTTCTGTACTTGGATTCTCCACATACCAGGTAGTAGCCAGTTGTGTTTTATTTAGTAGGTAATGTTCCTAAGCCTCTTCCTAACTGAAAATACAGCATTCTTTCTTTTTGTCTGAAAAAAATAACATTTTGAAAGATTACTAGTCATTTCTTTTATATTCTTTCACTTCAAGGTTGTCTGATAGTTTCTACTGAGTTGAATTGGGATTTCATTTTGGTCTAGAAAGGAGACCACTTCTTCCACACTCAGAGTGCGGAGAATTGGAGATTTCCCTGTTGATAGGGAAGTTGGCAACTACCACATTTCTATCCATGAAGTTGCTGCTGTCTTTTCCTCTCTCTCTCTCTCTCTCTCTCTCTCTCTCTCTCTCTCTCTCCCTTCCTTCCTTCCTTCCTTCTTTCTTTCCTCCTTTCCCCTTCCTCTTTCTCCTTCCTTTCTTCTTCTTCTTCTTCTTCTTCTTCTTCTTCTTCTTCTTCTTCTTCTTCTTCTTCTTCTTCTTCTCCTTCTCCTTCTCCTTCTCCTTCTCCTTCTCCTTCTCCTTCTCCTTCTCCTTCTTTTTATTCTTATTCTTATTCTTCTATATTTTCAAGATACAGTTTCTCTGTGTTAACAGCGTTAGCTGTCCTGGAGCTAGCTCTTGTAGACCAGGCTGGCATCTAACTCAAACGGATCCATCTGCCTCTCCCTCTTGGGTGCTGGGATCAAAGGTGTGCACCACCACCACCACCTGGCTTTGTCCACTCTTTTCTTATGCTCACACAGATCTTTATTGGAATAGTCATTGCCCACTCTAATTGCCATTTCCCTATTTCTTCCTTTACCTCTATGCTCATTCCACCTTTGGGAACCTATTTGTTTATAATTTAATCCTAACATGTAATTCTATAATTTCTATTTCCTAATAGTAGAAATGTTTAGAGAATAAACAAGAAAAATATCCACTAATGCATTCCCTGTTTCTGTAAAATAGGCAACCTCTTGCATAATAACTTTAAATCTTTTGTTTTACATTTGATATTTTACTTTTTTTAAAAAGAAATAATAATAACAACAAGAAAGAGCTAGTGGATTTAAATTCCCCTGTCCATATCAGTTTCTTATCTGGGAAATTTGTGTTTATCACCTTATGAATTTTTAATCACACCATATATAAGAATTCATTTGAAAATGTTTAAATATGCATTATTTCTAATATAAATCATATTTTTCTGCATATATACTTATTTTCATACTTTTTATCTAAGTTAACTTTATTTCTTTTATATTTATCATTATTGCTAAATTTAACCCATTTATTTTTAACTTCAAAACAATATTTCATTGAGTCAAAGAAATATGCTGAATTTTTAGCCTTTATCTAACACATTTACTGGTTAGCTATAATACAGCTAGTGGATTCTCCATTCTTTGACTTTATAGATTTCCTGCTAGAGAAAATAAGGATCTATTCCTTAATTAATTAAAAGCATAGGTTAGAACTCCCCGAGTGATAGAAGACTTGTTATCTCAGTAATGGGGTACATATAATTTATTCACTCTTATAAGTCACCATGTTTACCATCTATTGTAAGCATTAAGGATTCAGCATAAGCTTCACAGATACGTGTTCTAGAGGCAGAGATATATGTGAATAATGTGGTTGTCTAAATGCTGCTATTAGTTTATCGGGCACTCAGAAGGAAGCCTGTGATCCAATTTTCCCTAGGGTCAGTATAACTGGACTTAACAGGACCAAGGGGAGTTGTCAAATCTCAAATGAAGGTTATAGTTTGAACTTTCAAAAGGAAAATATGTTAGCAAAACTACTGAGCAGGAAAAAATGCAGCAAAACGAAGTCCTCACCCTTAAAAATGGTTGTATTTGACAGAGCAGGGCAGGGCAGAGCAGAGGTTACCCTAAAATGAAGCCCTTACACATAACAACTTAGGTCCCTAGAAGCACTTGCAGGTAAGCCTTTTTCACCTGACAGTTGTGTTTCCTAGTAAACAGCCTCAGGTGAAGTCCAGGCTCTGCTACCTTTCAGGGTTGCTCCTTCCAATAACTAACCTCATTATGTCCTTTTCATTTGGTCTTGAAAAGACAATATTGTATTAAGTACTTCACATGGATTTCATGAGGATATAATAGATGGGGCTGTGTTGTGCATAGCTCATAGCAGGTGACCATAAACATCAAAGAAGCAATTGATACGTTCACATATAAGACTAATCGTTTTTATTTATTATTAGAAGCCCTCATGAAATTCTTCCCTTCTATGTTAACATATCTATTGCTTTTCTTCTTCAGGTCTTGTTGAGGAAGCCATGTTGTCGAGACTACATAGTAGAAGAAGCGTAGACACATTTTAATAGCTGAGAAACAGGAATTCTGCTGTCACAAGGTTGACTCACTTCTCATAGATACTGGGAAATCATGGCAGGTATTTTAGTAGTCAGGAGTCTGCATTCTTAGTTTAAGGGATAACGGCATGATGATGATGGGACCAATAAGGGAAGAAAAGCAAGGCTAGTGAGGCTTCAGAGAAGGAATTCACCTCGAGAGAGTGGTAGAGAGCAAAGTGGCACCATCTTCTTACCTAGTGTTTGTACTTGATTTGGCGGAGAGGTGGTGGTGATAAAGTACCACAAACAAGGTTTGCAAAAACAATGCAAATTCACTGTTCACGATTCTGGGGTTCTAGAATTCCAATATCAGGTGTTCAGGGCTGAGCTCTCTCTGAGCCTTTTAGGAAAGGCTTAGCCCAGGCCTTTCTTCCATCTTCTGACAGTTTCTTGGCTTTGAGCAGCACAACGTCAACCTTTATGTAGTATCATCTTATCTCTATCCATCTCACTGCCTCCTCCCACTCCCTCCACACACCCTCCCACCCTCTCTAATCCTAAGAGAGGGTAAGGCACTTTGCTTGTGGAAGGTCCAGGGCCCTCTCTACTACATCTAGGCTGAGCAAGGTATACATCAAAAGAGAATAGGTTCCCAAAAAGCCAGTACATGCAGTAGAGACAAATCCCAGTGCCACTGCCAGTGGCCCCCCAGCCATACCTCATTCAGAGGGACTAGTTTGGTCCTATGCTGTTCCTTTCCTGTCTAGCTGGAGTTGGTGAGCTCCCATTAGCGCAGGTAAACTGTTTCAGTGGATGAATCCTTTATGGTCTTGACCGCTATGCTCATATTCTCATTCCTCCTACTCTTCAACTGGACCTTAGGAGCTCAGTACAGTGCTCCGGTGTGGGTCTCTGCCTCTATTTCCATCTGTTGTTGGGCAAAGGTTCTATGGTGATATTTAAGATAATCATCAGTCTGAATACAGGGCAAGGCCAGTTTGGGCACCCTCTCCTTTATTGCATTGGGTCTTAGCTGGAGTCATCCTCGTGGATTCCTGGGAATTTCTCTAGAACCAGGTTTCTTTTTTTTTTTTTTAAATCTTTTTTTTTATTGAGAAAATGAGAAAAAAAAACAAGTTTCCACCTCCTCCCAGCCTCCCATTTCCCTCCCCCTCCTTCCACCCTTCTCCCCCTCCTCTCACCCTTCTCCCCCTCCCCCCACTCCTTTCCCCCTCCCTCTCCAGTCCAAAGAGCTGTCAGGGTTCCCTGCCCTGTGGTAAGTCCTAGGTCCTCCCCCCTCCGTCCATATCTAGGAAGGTGAACATCCAAACTGGGTAGGCTCCCACAAAGCCAGCACATTACGTAGGATCAAAACCCCTTGCCATTGTCCTTGGCGTCTCATCAGCTCTCATTGTTCGCAATGCAGGTTTCTTGCTAACCCCATAATGGCTCCCTCAATCAAGATATCACTTTTCTTGCTCTCATATCTTTCCTTCTATCTCAACTATCCCATTTTCTTAAGTTCTTTCCTCAACCCTCCCCTTTTTCCCTCTTCTTCCCTTTCTCCCCTTTTTTCTACCCACTGTTCCATGCTACCAGTTTTGTTAGATTCTTATCTGTTTCCAATTTCCAGGTGGGTCTATATATGTTTTTCTTTGGGTTCACCGTATTACTTAGCTTCTCTAGGATCATGAACTATAGGCTCAATGTCCTTAGTTTATAGCTAGTATATACTTATGAGTGATTACATACATTTACACATTAGAGTACTACTCAGCAGTAAAAAAACAATGACATCTTGGATTTTGTGTATAAATGGATGGAATTAGAAAACACTATCCTGAGTGAGGTAACCCAGACCCCCCCAAAAATACAGATTACATTTTCAACAATCCTGTTTCCAAATAAATTCATCTCAGAGGTGCTTGTACTTTCCCATATGGATTTAAGGGGCAAAACTCAACCCACCCCACTGTTCTTTTTGACTACAATGTTTGTTTGTCTTCTGTAGATGCACCATAGCACTGCACTAATTCGTAATTAATTTTTAGGGATAATATAAGTTTTGTATTAGCACTAGATGCCTCTGTTATTTGGTGCCAATAAATCAGATATTTCCCCAAGTAAATACTGAGCAATTATGTGGTGCTTTTGCAAAACATCTATTCCCCGTTGTATGTACTTTTTGGAAATTCAGCTTAAAGCTATCAATTGAAACGATGTTTAAGAGCAAAATACAAAGTCGTGCATATGGACAGATGGAAACAGCATTGGTAGCACAACTGCAGGTCTAGATAAGAGACTCGGTATACTAAAAGAAAATAGCAGTTTTATTATGGTGTTATAATTGTGAGTCTTTTTCAAAACTCTCTTGGTTTATTTTTCTATATCAATAGAAAGATATATTTATCATATTATATATATATTTATTAGAACTGGAGACTGAGTCTTGGATCTTGGCTTCTATTCATTTTTGAAAACTGTTATCATAACTCTGAAAGCATAGAAATAACAGAACAAGAGCTTGCTGCCTTGATAAGTTTATTGATATCATACCTCAGATCAACATGAATGCTACCAAATTAATTCCAGTTTTTACTCCAAGCAGTGGCCCATTGCTTGTTGCTTGGAGGGGACGTTAATCTTCTTTAGCCAATTTTAAATTCTGAGTAAAGACGAAAGTGTGATGCATGTGTCTCATTCATCTGAGAAGGATTGTGAGGCGTCAGGTAATATATATTCAAGTGCACTGAAGCATATGCATTGCTGGAAAAGCAATTTAGAACTCAGAATGAAAACGAAATGTTTTTAATTGCAATGGAATTAGAAATGGAGTTGAGCCATTTGCTAATGATGAATTATTGGCAATTTGCAACATTTCTGTAAGTACCTCTATTTTTTAAAGTGGACAAAATATAAGAGGATATTTTAGAAACAAAATTTCATTACTTAAGGTGTACCTTTTCATATATTAAACTAATAAATAGTCCAGAAATCCTTGTGCAAATTTATCAAAATGTCATCTTCAAGTACTGGGTTGGAAAATTAGTAACTGCTGGAGTGTGTGATTGTTGAGAGTGTCTCTACAGGAAGGGGTCTATCTGCTTTTAGTTCCTGGCATAAAGCAAAGATGTAATTCACTAGTTTTATTTTAAATATGAAAATTTTTAAAATAAAATGTTAGAATTTGTAAGCAGAAATTAAAGGTAAAAATTTAAGTAACTATTGTGCCTTAAATCCAAATATACAAAAAGAAAGCACCCTGTTAAATAAAGTACTTGGAATGTTTCGAAAGAGAATGAAATAGGTTTCAGACAGCTCCGCAGCTTCCCGGTGCACCCCCTCGTTTACTAGTGATAAGATGATTTGTGTTGGATTTCACTTACTGTAGGACAAAGAGCAGCATTTACACTGCAAGCATCTACTATTCACTCCTTTATATACATGGCCATTGATAGCTCTCTAATGGATTGTTTGAAGCAGAGGAAGCAGCAAGGACCTTCATGGATTATCTTGCTTTAACGTTGGGAACCATCAGAAAGGAGAGAGAAATGAAATAACTCTGTGCCTCACTCTATCTGTACTAGAAGCAAGCTTTCCAACTCTTTATATTTTGTTCTTGGTTCAACTTTCCAATGCTTCCTTTTATACTCTTTTTCTCCTTCTGTGGTACTGATGAGGAAGTAAAGAGATAGACGAAGAAACTGAGGTTCTTCCCTCTAGTGTGTGATGCAAGGAGGAGCACACCCTTAACGCTCAACAGATGTGGATTGGGAATCGAGCCTCCTACATATTATTGCTTCACTGCACAGCTGTGCGTGTGTGTGTGTGTGTGTGTGTGTGAGAGAGAGAGAGAGAGAGAGAGAGAGAGAGAGAGAGGGAGAGAGAGAGAGAGGGAGAGGGAGAGAGAGAGAGAGAGAGAGAGAGAGAGAGAGAGAGAGAGAGAGAGAGAGAGAGAGAGAACACGTATACCTGTGTGAAAGTATACGTAGAAGCCATAGGTCAACTTTATATGCCTTCCTCTGTAGTTTTTCACTTCATTTTCTGAGACATAGTTTTTCATTGAACCTGGAACTTAATGACTAACTGATTGGTGGACTGGGAAACTACAGGGACTCTCCTGGCTCCACCTCCTCGTTGCTGAGACTATGGGCTTGTGCTGCCATGCTTAGCTTCTTATGTAGATATGTGGGTACTGAACTCAAGTCCTTATGCTTGCTGGCAAGGACTTTACTGACTAGGCATTTGTCCACCTCAGCATTATATATTCAATGCTGATTAAAGACTTTAAGCTCATTACAATTATAATAAGATAGCAGGCCTTTATCTGTTTTTTAAGAGTTTAGCAGAGTGTTGCTTGTCATTTCTGGGGTACCTTCCTTTCAAAGACAGTGCGGGACTTTTCTAAAAGACCTGAAAATCTATCTATGACACAGTAGATTGTGGCTATGATGGTAGATGAAGATCGCTCTTAATGTTCTTGAATATGCATTATGTCAGTATTCACATCTGTTCTGATACTAAATCATGCTGAAACACTCTTGCTGATTCTTAGAGTCTTTGGATATGTTATTGGATTTCTGTGGGCCTCAGTGTTTTATTGGTAATGTGGGGAGTTGACAAAATAATTAAATTAAAAAGAAAATAACCTGCGGATCCTGACACAATCAAGAAAACATAGTCCTTTCTTTTTGTCTTCCTACCTCATTAGATGGTTCTCTATCACTTCAGTGTAGAATATGTTTATTACCATATTGTCGTGTTTATAACATTTGATAGTTGTTCTTGAGTTGAAGACTGTGCTGCAATATACTTATTTCAGCTCTGTTATTACTTTGTTTGTATTGTTGAAAAAGTAGAGGTCAATTTTACCTCAACTTAGAATGCTGTTTTAGCAGGGTGTCTTCTAGATAGCCACTGAGGATTTACATTACTTTCAGTCTTCTTTCTGGTCAATGCCAAATTGCTCTCTCAGAATAAAGGAGTTAGAGATGACTGATGTGTATTTTTGAAAACAATAAAGATAGCATAACTAGTTTATGACAAACGTTATGTGTTTTTAAATGTAAAATGGAGAACTGCAGGGAATACATGATTAAGATTTATTTCATCACTATCAACTCTTTGAATTGTTTTTTGTTTTTTATAGTGGATAATCTGGGATACCTACACACATCTATGTATGACCTGAATGTTATTTTCTTGATATTGTGACATTCAGTGGTGGTAAAACAGTCAAATCCAAATGTACTTTCAAAATGATTTACTCGTCATCACCGTCCCACTACTAGTACTGCTTGATATTGGCTGAAATGGCTCGTCAACAGTGATGAACACTTTATCTTCCAAAGACACAGTGCCTTCCCACACTCTGTAACAGGAAGTGTCAGAGCCTCAGGTTTCCATAAGAAATAAGGCAGAAGACAGAGCCTGTCTTAATTTTTGAAAGACAGTCTGGTCTGTTATAAAAATCTCTGCTGCTGACCGTGAGTTTTCTAGTGATGATAAAATGCAAATATTGAAGGAATGCATGAAAGTGTCGAATCTGATGCCAAGTATCTTACATTCATTATTGCACTTAGTTTTTAAATAACTGATGAGCTCAGTGCTAATATCATATTTTGTACACCAAGAAGCTGGAACACGGAAGAGGCTAAGTTTCTTGATAGTATCATACAAATAGGCAAACATTCAGATCGACTCTCCAGGTAAGCACTTCGTAAAAACACTTGTTTTTCGTTGTTGCTTTTTTTTTGTTTAATTATATGTGGTCACTGTTCATCATTAGAGTCTGGAGGGCCAGAGCTTTGAGCTCAGTGGAAATTCAGCAAAAGTAGTCACTTATTTTGATAGATCTCTGTGAAAGAAGAAAGAAAACATAAGAAGTGTCAAGAGCAAAGAGACTTTCCTGATATTATCTGTGGTGTGTGTTATTAGCCATTGAACCAGCAATAATGGTCAAGTCCTATTTAATCCTCAACTCCTTGCATTCTGGATGGTATCTCAGCTGTGTAGATGTGACATCGGAAACCTTGAAGTTTAATTTACTTTTCCAAGGAAAAATCAAAAGAACTCAGTATTGGAGGAAGCCCCTGCGGTAGTGCACTGCACAGTGAACATCGTTAGTGGCTTAGGTAGGCATTGGGAGACTTACAGGGAAACACTTTTTGATGAATTTTGAGCGGCTTATCCATGGCTATAAGAAAAAATTGTTAAAGAAATGAGGGCTACCTTTCCAAGAATGAACATATCACTCTTTCTGTCTGTATAGGAAGACATCCCAGAAAAGTTAATTAGGATGATACTGAATTAAGAAATGAAACTTACCAATCATAAGCAGTTTAGCATTTCTTTTTTTTTTTTTTTTTTTTTTGTTTTTTATTTATTTATTTATTTATTTATTAAGGATTTCTGCCTCCTCCCCGCAACCGCCTCCCATTTCCCTCCCCCTCCCCCGATCAAGTCACCCTCCCTAATCTGCTCGAAGAGCAATCAGGGTTCCCTGACCTGTGGGAAGCCCAAGGACCGCCCACCTCTATCCAGGTCTCCTAAGGTGAGCATCCAAACTGCCTAGGCTCCCCCAAAGCCAGTACGTGCAGTAGGATCAGAAACCCTCTGCGATTGTTCTTGAGTTCTCAGTATTCCTCATTGTCCTCTATGTTCAGCCAGTCCGGATTTATCCCATGCTTTTTCAGACCCAGGCCAGCTGGCCTTGGTGAGTTCCCGATAGAACATCCCCATTGTCTCAGTGTGTAGGTGCACCCCTTGCGGTCCTGAGTTCCTTGCTCGTGCTCCGTCTCCTTCTGCTCCTGATTTGGACCTTGAGATTTCTGTCCCGTGCTCCTCTGTCTCTGTCTCCACAACAAAAGTATATGCTCAACTATGTTCATGGCAGCATTGTTTGTAATAGCCAGAACCTGGAAACAACCTAGATGCCCTTCAACGGAAGAATGGATGAAGAAAGTATGGAATATATACATATTAGAGTATTACTCAGCAGTAAAAAACAAGGACTTCTTGAATTTTGCATACAAATGGATGGAAATAGAAAACACTATCCTGAGTGAGGTAAGCCAGACCCAAAAAGAGGAACATGGGATGTACTCACTCATATTTGGTTTCTAGACATAAATAAAGGACATTGGGCTTATAATGCATGCTCCTAGAGAAGCTAAGTAAGAAGGTGAACCCAAAGACAAACACATAGGCAGCCTCATGAATATTAACCTTCATCAGGCGATGAAAGCAGTTTAGCATTTCTGGTGGGAAAGATCTTCCATGAAACTAATTTTTCTAAGAGACATAAGAAAATCTACGTTCATTTACTTGGAGGAAATGATCCAGTCTAAGATAGACTTTCTTTTCCAGGAATCTGGAGCTTCAGTACTAGTTACTTGAGATCACTTTGATTGGTTCAGAATTCTAATGTATTCTATAGTCAATTTATTTTGGCTAAGTAAATTTGTTTTTCTTTAAATATATAAACTAACGTAGTAGAATCATTATTTCTATGCTAACCAGGCATTTTATTGATAGTTGTATATATTTAACTTTGTGTGTGTATATATGTGAGCATGTGTGAGTGTGTGTTATACTTTTAATTTGAATAACACTATCAATGAATGGTGTTTCTCAGTGTTTAATAATATAAAGTTGTGAATCTTGGGAGATAGATTAATTGGTAAAGTAAAGTGCATGCCTATGAGGAATTACTTTTATTGTATTAATTGTGGCTGGAAGCCTCTCCCACTTTGGATGTGGCTATTCCTTTGGGGATCAGGAGCTGTATGAAACAGAGATAAGGAACAGCCACAGGAATCCTTTACTCCAGGACAAAATGTGACAGCTTCCCAGAGTTCCTTTCACTGTGCATCTCCTGTTCTGCAGGACTGCAATCCGGGAACAGAGGGTCAAATAAGCCTCCTCCATTAATTTGCCTTTGTTGAGATATTTGTCAAAGTAGCAGGAAAAGAAACCAAGGCAGAGTCCTGAGAGTTTCTTAGTTCTTCTGTTGGGTTTGAGTTCTGGAGACGTCACATGTGGTAGGCACACACTCTGTGCCAAGCTGCACGTCAGCATTGTTCTCTCCTCCCCTCACCTTCTTCTTCTTTTCTATTACTGGCAGGAGTATTATATTGGTAGTAGTGTTATAGAAAACAAGGTAGGGGGCATTTTTATTAGAGCCTATGAATAAGGCAATCAAAGACACGGAGCTTCTCCTATTTATGTTAGTATAGTCCTGGGTTCTTAGGAATTTTGCTGATATAGTGTGTCATAATAGTATGTATAACAGATAAAACTACTGTCCATGTTAGCATTAGCTGTTGAATGACAAAGCTTAGCATCACTAGAAACAATCTCTATTGAATAATTTTCTTTAAGATGGTGATCTGCAGACTTGTCTGTAAGCCATTGTCTTTACTCATAACTAATGGAGGAGAAGACTGAGCTGATCCATGGTTTCTACTTCAAATTTCTGCTTGAGTTTGAGTCCTGGCTTCCTTCAGTGGTGAACCAATAGCTGCCAACTGAAATAAAGCCCTGCATCTCCTACATCAAGTTTCTTTTTGATCAGAGTGTTGTCCGACACCAACAGAAGAAAGGTAGAACAAAATTCTACTGATGGGGGCATTATCAGAAGTACACCTTTAGTCGAAAAACCACTACCAGTCCAGAAAACCAAGAGGAAAATTGGCAGGGTGCCCCACACCTGTATCTCATTGTGGAGGATGGAGGTTACCTAGGGAGTCGCTGGAAGGGGGAGAAGAGAGTCGTGGGAGAAAGAGAAGGAAGCGAGAGAGGAAGGATCCTGAAGCAACAACACACATTAGAAGTAGAAATGTAATTATTGGATCGGGTTTCCGTTTACTCAGTCATCTTTTATAACAACGTTACAAAGGCATCAATTTTAAAAATTCTTAAAAAGCAGTTTACTTTCATTTCTGATTGTCCAGGTGTTCCCCGCCCCCGCCACATCTCAATGTGTTCTCAGGAGCAGCATTTGAGGAGTGTGATTCCAGTCCAGTTTACACTTCAAATGGACAGTAACAGCGGAGGAAATGGCCTAACAATTAAATGAGACGTCTGTCTCAGGGGACGCGGGTGCAAAGTGAAGAGGATTTGAGAACCGAATAAAGTGCCATCAATAAATACTGTGTTGTATTTTAAACGTGTCTAAAAATTGGTTCAAATAATGTTCTGTACAAAGAATGGAAACAAACCCATACTTTCTAACTTTGCAGTCTGGTCACTTGGAATTATATTTTATGACATGATAAACTGAATTAGGTTTTACTTTTGCTACATTAAAATAACTTTAAAGATATTTATCCATTGTTTTATATTAACAATGTCTTTTTCAAGGGTAGGAATTTTCACATCCAACATTATTTAAAACTACTTGACTACCAACGCATGCAGACAAGATTTCTTGTTAATTGTGTGTTTGTCGGCTTTTCTCAGATGAAGAGCCTTTCACTTTTCCTGTGAGATGAGCTAGAAGACATTGTTCTATGTTCTGAACACAATTTTTAGTAAGGAAAAGAGAAACCAGACGTAGAAAGATACCTAGTGGGCAGTGTGTGGCTATGAGAGGGAGCGCGGGAAGATTGATGACTTGATGGATAATTAACTGTCAGCTGTTCTCACGTCAGAGGAAAGGATGAATTTGCACTGATGTTTCCTGCTGTCACTCTAAATAATATATTTCTGTGGCTCAAGCTGTTATCAGTAATTGTAAGTAGGTGTGTTTGTGACAGGTGGGCCTCGAGAGCCTCAGATGACAAATATGCTCTTGGCTTCTGGACTCTCCCTGGCTGGTTTGTTCAAGGTTTGCACCCATGTCTTCTCTATCTCTCAGGGCTAAACCTCTTTTCTGGAGAGCTGTCTAAGAAAGGAGCCTATTAGTGCTCAGATTAAGTGCTTGGGGTTTAGCCTCTGACTCCCAGTAGCCACCAGCGAGGTATATGACCAGACAGATTACCAAGAGTTTTGGCATTGCATTCCTCCACCAAGGATTTGAAGGGATTTTGACAGACAGTGCCTAAAAACACAGGAATGCTCTCAAACTGAAGGTGTAAGCATGCAGACTCCTCAACATGGCGCTATAAATGTCCAGTAAATGTTGGCTATTCTTCTCACTTTGATGCTTTAGGAATTCATTTAACAACCTAGTTAGCTTCCATATTTGTAAAACCCTTGAATATTACATTTGTAAGGAGGCTCTAGATTTGAAAAAAATCACAGAATTATAAATTACAAAGAATCAATGATTCAAACCCTTTTTTTAGTACAAAGTCTGGCTAGACATCTGTTTTATCCTGTCTGTACTGGGACAAGCTATTTACTAGTATTCATTGGGGCAATTTGTTTAAACTCTTATTGGCCTACTTTGTTGTTGTTATTCATTTTGTTTTGTTTGTGTTTTCAAAATAAAATACTACTGTACCAGCCTAATGGACAGTTGAAAGAACTAAAACAGTATAAATACACTAGTTCATTCAGTGGCTAACATGATGAAGATAAGAAATTATCATTATTATTTTATTTTGTTTTGTTTTTTCGAGACAGGGTTTCTCTGTAGCTTTGGTGCCTGTCCCGGAAGTAGCTCTTGTAGACCAGGCTGGCCTCAAACTCCCAGAGATCCGCCTGCCTCTGCCTCCTGAGTGCTGGGATTAAAGGCGTGCGCCACCACCGTCTGGCTCATTATTTTTTATTATAAATATTTTTCTACAATTTCCTTTGAGTCAATGTCTTACAATGTATCTTAGCTTGGCCTCTATCTCATGGCAATCCTTTTCCTTTAGCCTTTCAAGCGACTAGAATTGAAGGTATGAACCCCCATAATCTCTAATATTTCTTATTAAAATAATTAAAATAATTCCCAATATAGCTGTCTTTGCTCAAATGTAGTAGCAATGGCTATTAACCTATAAGGTAAGTGTTTCTGTCTCTAAGAACTTCACCTTTTCATTTGGTCCTAGAGTATCAATGGGTTGTGTACTAGGGAGTCAAAGTGTAGAGTCCTCAGGTCTATATTGACTTTAAACAACACACTAGTTGAATAAAGTGAAAAAGGCAAATTAAGGTGTGGATGCCAGCATGAGAGAATGTATAGACATTTTTATTAAATTGCCATCTTAGATGTGCTACTTTTGCTAACACAGACACAGATTAAAGATGGATTTAAGGGCTTTCTGTCTAGATAATGCATTTTATGCCTATTTTTCCAGAGATAGATAAATATAAATGTTGCATCCTCCCATATAGTATTAATATGTAGCTGGAATGTATTTATAAATGATATATAAGTACCAATGTTTTTTCTCCTTTAGAAACAGAGGTTTGATTTGGTTTGGTTTTCTGTCAGTTTTTATCCTCCTGTGAACACAGAGAAGGAACTGCATTCCCACACTCTTCAAGTCCTCTTTCTTTCTGTTTTCCCATCCTCTATGACTTGAACGTTGTGTTCTGCATTCTGTGTTGAAAACATCACATTCCCTGAGTGTCACTGTTATCTTGCTGAGAACTAGAGTCTTCATTTTCCTAGATCCCTCTAAGCCCTCTTCAGCCTGCTACTATTGAGGATGTGGGATTGATTTGAAATTGAGGGATATCTGTGAGATAGAAGAGTAACTGTTCTGAGATGTGGAAATTATAGAAAGGACAAGATCTAATACCACAGAAGCAGCAACTCAAAATATAATTGACCTATCTTTTCTTTCCTGTGCTTTATCTTCATGGTAATCAAAACAAAAATTAAAATTTAATATTACAAGTTAATCACATAAAGTAGGCAAATCATTTGGTCTTACATAAATCTCAGGACACAACACCTACCCCCATTATCACACAAGTGATTCTTCTCAAGTGAGTAATGCAAGCCAGATAGAATCATGCACGTAAAAGCACAAGAGAAACTGCGAGGCTGGGGTGATATCTGAATTGCTGCATTCTGTGCTGTGCTTTGTGTGTGTTTTAAATGCACCTAATATCTCACTTCATGATCAACATTCTGGAGTAAAGAAGCTAAGGTTGAGGGTGCGAGCTAGTAGGTAGTTACTTAAATCAAGATCTAGCTGATTCCAAGAAAATAACATATATTTATTTTATCACAATGTGCAAATACAAGATATTTTTACTTAATCATATTTATAACAACTACTCTTTACTCTGTTTAGTGTATTGAAATTCTAGTTTGCTAAAATGGAAAACAATTTGGACCGATTGTAACTCTTCAAAAGAATTATGGGCTTTGACAGATGTAGTAATATCGTCTTGAACAGCATATTTTATTTTCTAGTAAAATTAAGATGCAATTTTATTTTTAATGCTTTTTTCCCATATAACTTTCCAAGAAAGTGTGTTTTGGGGGAGACTGGGATATCTGTGCAGTGCCTTTTTACTTTAAACTTGGGAAATAAACAGAGCACATCTGGCTGTGCTGAATATGTAGGATAAAGTCAGAACTTACAGAGGCTATTTTTCAAATCTCTGGAATAGTGTAAATCTGGAATAGTGTAAATATAGATAATGTTTGCAAATATGTGTATTGTTGCAATTTACTTGCAAACAATTGTCTCTCTGCATCTCTATGCTTTGAAGAACAAGGCCAAAGAAAGCCACCTTTATTATGCCCAAAGAACTCAATTTAAAAATGTTCTGGAATGGTCTAGCTAGATCTTGAGTTCCGAGTTGTCCAAGAACCTAGTCTAAGTGTCAGTCACTAACATGATTGACTGTCTGCTTTTCTTGCTTATTTTAAAAATTGTATCTTGAGAAATTTATGTTTAAAATATTTGAAAGTTGGTATTATCTTAAGTGGACATGCATCTCAAAACAGTGTTTTCTTGGCCACAGCAGTTAAAATCATAAGCACATTTTACATTTATAAAATGAATAGAGGTTTATGATTACAGAAGTTTTCTGGTGTAAATAAACCTTAACCTCCACAGGATAGTTTGGGAGATATTGTTTTTAGTTCAGTTCTTATGTGTTTTAAGTAATGGATCATTCCATGCTGATGTAATTTAATTAATGAAATCATTTTAATCCTCTAGTCCCAGCATGCTGCCAGATGATTGTTACCTTGATGTTAGCCCTCATTATCAGCCCACCTACCTACCTTCTTCTTTAATAATGGAAACTCGTTGAATAATGTATGGCTTCTGTGACATTCCCGAGAGTCACAAGAAATCAAGTGGTGACTTTAGTTGAAAATAAATTTCAGTAAGTTGCTCCCTGTATAACAATGGATACAAAATGAAGTTTATTGGTAATTACCAATTATGAGACAAAAATCATTTAAAACCCTAAGGACATGGGGAGAACAGATTTGAATAAATTTAATGTATGCTGAGGCATAGTGCCATGTTTTATGAGCAGTGTGAGTTGAGATTACTAATATCTTATGAAAATTAAATGTTAAACATGTTATAAATGCATCAATAACTTTAAGTACCCAGACCATTATTATAAAAATGCTCCCAAGATTCTTGCACAAACAATATTGCCGAGTAGTTTCTGAAGCCTTAACAATTACTACTGCTGCCCTTCAAATATAGCACATGACAAGGACATCCATGAAGTCATGAAGCCTAAGGAAAGTCAAGTTTCTTGTTCAGTGACCACAGTGGGCTTGAGACAAGGATTAAAGGGAGTGAGTAGGTCTAAATGGCAGCTAATGCCTCATATCAAGAAAATTTGGTTAATCAGCCCCCAAAGAATTCAGATTGCATATCTAAAGTGAGTAGGAAGTAGGAACAAGGGCTTTCTAGATGTAGTGTGTCATAAAAGTTAGCCAGACCAAAGAGTTAATGTAAGCTACAGATCATTTACTGATCCACCAGCTCCAGTGCTGACATGATTAAATGGAATTAACTGTGCTGGAGAGACAGCTCCCTCAGTGATAAACTTGCCTTGCGAGCCTAAAGAGTTGGGTATAAAAAAGCTTGTTAGTGTGCTACACTTACAAATGTTACAGAAACCAGAACGACAAGACTTCCAGAACTAGAGAGGCAGATAGAAGAGTCATTGGGACTTTCTGAGTAGCCAGCCTACTTGTATCTGGAACAGTGAGGGACCTTGTCTCATAAAAACAAGGAGAGGCATGGAGCCATGACTCAGCAGCATCCACTCCCAGGGGAGTTTACTGCTCGGTTTAGAACTCTAACTCTAGGTTTTCTGTCCAGTGCTCTCTTCTGGTGTCTGGGGCCTTGCACACACTTAGACTCACAGGGCTCACACACATACACATAAATTTTAAAAATAATTTTAAGCAAGGCAGATGGCTATCGGCACCGTCTTCGATACACACTAGCACACACATACATACGCGCACACACACACACACACACACGCACACACACACATACTTACCTGTCTTTCAGGATAATACACACAAGCACACACATACATATGCGCGCGCACACACACACACACACACAAGCACACATACATACATATGCACACACACACACACACACACATACTTACCTGTCTTTCAGGATAATACACACAAACCTGAACAAACAAACAAACATCCTAATAAATAAATATTTCTCATGCTTGGCCGAGGGTTGAACCCAGAACTGATGAAGTGCATCCACAGGCGTTTAACTGGGAGACGAAGAGAAAAAGGGCAGGTTCTCATAACGTTGACGTACTCACTTCTGGACTGGGTGAGCAACTATCGGGTTATTTTCAAACTCAAAACAATGTTATAAGCACATCCTCTGAGCTCAATCCTAAAGCAGCGATTTGTTCCTTTTGTCAGACTCAATAGTTGATTTTTTCCTAACATAGCTCAGGAGGCTCTTGAGGTAATCGTCCAGTGTATGAGTCACAGCTCTTGCTTAAATTGGTCCAGAGTCCTCTTAAAACTGTTTTGTGAGGTAGTAAACTCAAAGTAGTTGACTCCCCAAAACCAGGCGAGCCTGAGTTAATAGCGTCCACTGCCATGTTCTCAACCTTCCTAACGCCACGGCCCTTCACACAGTTTCTCCTGCTCCTGGGACCCCAACCATAAAGCCATTTTGTTGCTACTTCATAATTAATTTTGCTTGTTAAGAATCATAACATAAATATCTGATATGCAGAATATCTGATACGGAAGCTCCAAAAGGGTTCTGACTCACAGGTTGAGAAATTCTGTGCTCGGTTTGAATGGGCAAATATCTCCTTAACTTTCTTTTTTATTTTTGGCACTTCAAAATGGAATTATAACTTCATTGTATCTCCTCTTTAAACCAGAATTAGCACATCACAGTTGTGAATTCTGAGACAGAGTCTGATGGATATAAATGAAGGAAATGATAATTTCTTTGAGATTTCCTCAAACTATGCTTTCTAGGGTGTTTCTTGGAGTGGGTCCTATTTGCTTTTACTATGATGCAAACCATTTCCAATTGCACTTATAGGAAGTTTTACTTCGCCCAGCTTTCTGGGGTCATAGAAAGGAATTCTGGACTCCCTCGCACTCTGTTGTTTGTAAGTTGGACCTGGGAGGTCTCATGTGAAATTTGAATTGTGTGTGTTCTGGGGCTGTTCAAACTACAGGGCGTGACAGTAGGATCGGAAGCGTCCACGCTGGGTTCTTCAGACGAACCCCAAATCACCAGGTTTGCCCCAGATTTTGCACGCAGTCATTATTTGTAGACCCACAGGGATTCTCCAGAACATGTCCTCCATTCTCATGCACCAGACTCAATAAACACTTTTACTAAGACACTTTGCGGGCACTCCTGACAAAAATAAAGTCAGAGAGGTTCCTTTGCCCACGCGTGTGATTTTGGAGAGTAATTTAAGAACGATATGCTTTCTTATGTAAATGCATTGTTTTGACTTCCTTAGTGGGTGGGAGAAGAGACCTAGTCTTGTGATTTCGCTTTCTCCTGGAATTACCAAGAAAGAGAACTTGAAAGGCAAATGGACGCACTTGTGGGTGTAGGCGAAGGTCAGGGGAAGGTCTGCTGTCTGTCACCTGACCTCAGAGGTGGCAACTGACTGAATAAAGCTGTGAAGTTGTATTGGAACAATAATTCATATTTATATTAAAGTAATGAAAACTTGTTAGACTATTGCCTGGAATAATTCTATGTAGTCTCCCCCACCCCCAACACATAATGTATATTGGCTTGGAAACAATGTAAAATCTACAAAAATATCTTACCTCATCGTGTGTGTGTGTGTGTGTGTGTGTGTGTGTGTGTGAGTTTGTGTGCACACACACGTGCGTGCCCACTCATATACACATATTGAGATAGCAGAGCAGGGTATGAAAAAGCAGCAAGTGTTATCCCTTATCACTATCAACTTACTGTTTTGAGATATGTCCTTTCATTGAACAGGAAGAACCCCAGCCCAAGACTGGTTGGCTAGCAACCTCTTGGAATCTTCTCTTGTCTCTGTGTCAAAGCTGGGGTTATAGCTGGGTGCTGTGGCCATGTCTAGCTTGTAATGTGTATAGGATTCTCTGTGTAAGAGGAAGTACTCATACCCATAGGGTAGCCTCCTCAACTGCACAAGATAATTCTTAATACTACAAGATTTTCCCTTGAATCCCTAACTATCAGCAAGCTATAGTTTAAAAATTATAAAATAAAATAAATGAAAGAGAAAGAAATGAAGAGAGAGAGAGAGGGAGAAAGAGAGAGAGAGAGAGACAGACAGACAGAGAGACAGAGAGGAAGGAAGAGAGGACAATGTCTGAGAACTTAATTATTGTCAATGTTATTAAATTCTAGTAAAAAATTATTCTCTAGTAAAAGTATAAAATCATATCAAAGATTAGGGAAAGAACTAATAGCTTCTAATATCAAATATTTGATATGAAGCACTCTGTACATTATATAAAGTGTATATTTGAATAAACTACACACCTAGTTTGGACTAAATTTGACTAGGTTGACGGTTCTAGTTTCATCTCCGTGGCTTTGACAAAATACCCCGACAAAATCAATTAGGTGAGAATAGGTTTCTTTTCGCTCACAGTTCCTGATTATACTCCATCACATCAGAGAAGTCCCAATGGCAGGAGCTTGGGGAAACTGTCACAAAGGCAACCAAGAACATCACTCCCTCCACTCATAGACCAAACCCAAGAAATTGTCCTACTCGAACTGGCCTTGGTCTTCATATAGAAATAACTTAACCGTTAAGAAAATTCTCTACAGGCATGCCCATAGGCCAAGGTGATCTACACAATCCCTCACTGAGACTCTCAAGTGTGATTTTGACAAGTTGGCAATAAGAATAACCATCACAATGCTTCTGGCTACATGCCTTGCATTTTCTAAGACCATTCCTTGATTATTAAGTGCTATTACACATTCTTCCTCTCTGTAATTCCCGTGACAGTGGCATGATTTTCCCGGTTAGCTTCAATTGTCAACTTGGCATGATAATCTAACAGTGGAGCCTCAATTAAGTAATTGCCTAAATAGGATTTCTGTGGACAAACCTTGAGGGATTTTCTTGATTATTAATTGATACTAATCAAGATTGGAGAGCCCAGTATTTTGTGGTTGGGACTGTCCCCAATCAGGTTTTCCTGGTTTGTGCCAGAAATCTACCTAAAGTGTGAGCCCATGAGGTAGTCGGTGAGGGCAGCAAATGCCCTTCCTCCAGGTTCCCACATGGTCCCTGCCAGTGGGTGAGTTTCCTCATGAGAGCCAAGGCTGCATGCAGTAAGTAAGCTGTTCTCCTTCCCGCTCCTGTCTTGCATCCCTGCCCCGACTTCTCTCAATGTGACCTGGAAGTGTCAGATGAAATAAGCCTTTTCTCCCTGAGATGATATTGCTCCGAGAGTTTTCATCATGGAATAACACAAAGGTAGTTACACGTGAGCCTTTTTGTAAGCTGCTGTCTAATTATGACTGTCATCCTTGCTTTTCTTTAAAGAGTGACACGGGGACCTGTTAATGCCACCTGAGAAATATTAAAATTAATTTGTTTTATTTTATTTCCAGAAATTTTTATATAATGTAAACTTGGACAAACTGAAGGATAAATTCAGCCTTTATTGTGGACCCTGAGAACTATTCTGCTTTCTTAAAATTTTATTTTATTCTGTCTTCTATGTGGCTGGGCAGTGGAGACTAAAAGGTCATTCATGTTTTTTTTTAATTAAGGCACTAAATTGCAATTAAAGAATCATAACTGCTTATGGTCCTTAATTATTTTAATCATTAAATTAAAATATGTTTATTAACACTAACTAGATGCCATACAATGTAGTAATATTTCATTTATATTTTAATAAATGAAGCTTGCCTGAAGCTCAGAGTAAAAAAGCTGCGCTGGTCAGCCTTACATACCAGGCAATGGTGACGCACACCTTTAATCACAATAGCCACACTAGTTTGCCATAGAAACCAGGTGGTAGTGGTGAACACCATTAATCCAGCCCTAGGGAGGAATATAAGATGGGAAGAGACAGCTCTCACTCACAGTCTCATTCTGAGATTCCTGGAGACAGGATCGCCATTTTGGACTGAGATAGAAGTAAGAGCCAGTGGCTGGCTGTTTTGTTTTTCTGGCCTTCAGGTTGAACGCCAATTTTTATCTCTGAGTTTTTATTAATTGTGCTACAAGAAGTGTTATTAAAGATATGGTGGGCCAACCAAATGGTCAAAAAATCTAACTGGCTTTGTAGGAAACCTGAGAATCCAAGGTTTAGTGAAATTGATAAAAACTAAACAGCTCTTACAGTCTACGTCCAAGAATATTCCTCAACATTCATGCGCCGCTTCCTTTTCCTGCTGAGTTTTCCTATGTCCGTTCTCTCTTGAAGGGAATGCCAGGAAGTGTTTGAGAGGAGGGTTAGCCATTACATTGCAGTGAAGACTTACTTTCTCTCTGCGTCAGCACCCTGCAATCATTTGGATCATTCAACCTTCAACCCAGATATACAAATTACTTAAGACTACTATCTGTGGGAAGGTTTCTGTCACTCTGGTTGAAGGTGATCAGCTCTCACTGGCTTCCTTGGTTACTTAGATTTCATGAAAGTAAAATCCTACCTCCTGTGCGGAGTTACTTTCGACCCTCTGGTGGCTTGAATAGGTATGATTCCTACAGCTTCATATGTTTTCTTGGCCATAGGGAGTGGCACTGGCAGGAGGTGTGGCCTTGTTAGAATAGGTGTGGCCTTGCTGGAGTGGATGTGGCCTCCTGGAGTAGGTGTGGCCTTGTAGGAGGAAGTGTGTCACTGTGGAGTAGGACTTTGAGTTCCCATATGTTCAAGCTATGGCCACTGTGGTACACAATCTCTTTCTGCTGGCTATGGATCAAAATATAGAACTCTGAGCTCCTTCTCCAGCACCATGTCTGCCTACCTACTGCCATGCTTCCCACCATGATGGTGATGGACTGTCTGAAACTGTAAGGCAGTCCCAATTAAATGTTTCCTTTTTTATAGGAGTTGCTGTGGTCATAGTATCTCTGCCCAACCATAGAAACCTTAAGACAAATCCTTTCCGTGCAATTGTCCGCACCACAATGTGGGCTGAAGTCACATAGGTGTGAGTGTTTCCAGTTCATCATGCTGACTGTGCCAGATCCATTTCTAATATGGTAAAACTGAATCCAAGGGTCTCTCTCTAATGCTTCTGCTGCAACAGGAATAAGATGGAGCTGCATTTAGGGGATGTGGTTTATATGATAATTAGGCTCAGGGCATGCAGTCTCAGCATCCACATCCCAATATCTGTTTTTATCTCTTAGATCAAATGGAAAGTACTAAAGGACAAGATCTCCTGAGTAAATTGGGAGCATGGGGATCATGGGAGTCGGTAGAAGGGCAGGGGAGAGGAAGGGAAGGGAGCAGAGAAAAATATATAGCTCAATAAAAACACTTTAAAAGAACAAAGCATAGTCAACAATTTACCCCTCTCCCCCCAAAAAAGAAAGAAAAGATCTGGGAAAGTACCAGGACCAATCTTTACTAGGTGACTTTTCAACCTCCCCATCCCCCAGTAGTCCCCGAGACCAGAAAACGATGAGGCAAATTTGACATCATTGACTCTCCTGCTAAGTCTGGGCATCATTACCTCCAAACCAGTATAAAGGGGATACTTATAGTATTTCATAAGATGATGACCTGGCTCGCAATGCTCATATGTGGTAGAAAAATGCATTTTATACATCAAATGCTGAATCTTACCTTAGTACTCTTGTTTGGGTTTTCTATCTAAAAGGGAAAAGTAACTCTAAATTTTTCATTTTACCTGATTCTATTATTTCAAGTAGCTTTGGGAGAGTAAAACAATTGTTATAAAATATATTTTCATAATCTAATAAATATATTCCCGAGAAACTATACATTGGGGAAACATGGCAGAGAAGGTAGATGTGATTCTTTATTCCTTGCAGAGGATGGGTATCTGTGAATGCAAATAAGATTAAATGAAGGGAATGTTATGAAATGGTAGACTAAATATAAAAGTAGAAAATACTGAGAGACTGGAAGATACTGCATGACCCTGGTCGCCAGGATGTATCTGGAGAAGCAGAGTCTTAGAGTGGTTAATCTTCCAGTCACTAGTGGTCAGACATAGGGGCATGACTCCAGAATTCTTAAAAGTGTTACAGATGCATGAGAAAATGAGGGAAATTATGGTTCTATCATGCTTGCAGGTCAGAGTGACTTGTGTTCAATAATGTGTAGCATTTTAGTTTTTAGCTTGGTTTAATGCTAAGGATCAAATCCAGAGTCTTGTGTAAACTGGACAAATAATCTACTAGTGAGCTGCAAGCGTAGTCCATGTAATATGCCATGTCATACTCATTAGGTCTCCATTTAACAAAGCTGGGCCAATCTAGGCGCTGTAGTAAACTCCAGGCCTTGTTCTTCTGCAATGCTGCAATCTCTGCTCGCCTCTAGTCATTATCAAACGTTTTAATATATAGATACTCATAAATCTGATTGATTGTATTCTCGCTCCAAATGGTATCAGTTTGCAGAATAATGTTACATTTAATTTTCACACTATCTCAACCATTGTTTGATTTTTCTCTGAAGTAGAAACTTTCTATGGCCTAAAATATACAGACTTTGATCAGCGTTGCCAATAAATAATTGGCGAATGCATGCATGAAGTGTATATGGAGAGCCAAGGATGCTGGATTGCACTGATTTTTGGCCTCCTTATCTGATCTAGTTAATGAAGGGCATTGGTTCTGCCTTTGTTGACAACACCATTGATTTTAAGAAGACAAAAAGACCATCAGAAACAAAGATGTGGCTAATTATAGTTTGTTTATAGGGATCGGAGTCAAGCGTGGCTGATGAAGGGAGCCAAAGAAAGGGAGGATCAGCTTGAAGCCATTTTTTTTTAAATCACAAATGCAATAAGATGTGGCGCCTTAGCAACGTACTTTAGGAAAAGCTTTTCTACTTCACAATTCATGAAATGGTGATGGAAAGTTCCATGTGGAGTATATCAGGCTGCAATGCCTGACTCAAGTATTAGCTGGCAATCTAGGGATGGGGGAGTGGAAGTTCTGAAGCCCATGATTAGAAATTTTAATTATATTCAGGGATAGCTAATTGGGAGCCATTGTCAGCTTCTACAAAAGGGGGAACTTGAAATAACATTTGGGGGAATAGACTTGTCCTCTCATCTTCTGCTCATGCTGTTCACCCATCTGGTGGCTTCTTCGCCTTCCCTCCGAACCTCTCTTTAGCCTGTTTCTCGAAGTCTTAATTCACATCCCTCCCCCATCTCTGAAGCCTTTCTGATAAATCTAGTCAATGGTTATTTTTGTGTCTCTGTCTCTTCTGCACCCCTCGTTTTCATTGCTTTTGTTACAAAACCAGAGCCTTCCTCCTTCTCTCTACTTCCTAGCCAACTCCTTAGAGGTGTTTTTAAAATGTTGTTTTGTTCAGTAGTTGAGAGCCTTTTGTTCATACCATGTGAAGAACAGTCTTTGCAAGCAGTTGGCGTGTTTTGTTTATGTGTGTTCCATCTGGTTCCTGTTGATGTCAGCTATGAAATCAACAGTCCTGGTTTTCCTCACAACAGTCTCCACGGTGTTGTCTAGCTTAGTCCCGCACTATGTGCGTACACTTGTGCTGAGTGAAACGGGTCTGCAGAATGAGCAGCGTGGGACAACAAGGGATGTTTCCTGGAGCTAAAATTGATTTGCTAGGGAAGAGTTTTCAGAGTTTCCACTAAAATATAATTTTGTTTCATCTGGTTTTTTGAAAAGTCCAGTTTTATTTTTCTTGACAATAAAATCCATTGTATATATGTACCACGTTTTCATTATCTATTAACTTACTGTTACAATCTAGAATGATTCCATTTTATTACTATTCTAAATATAACAGCAATAAACATAGATGAACAAGTATCTGTGTAGCAGGATATAGAGTCCCTTAGGTATGTGATCCCTTAGTGTTAAGGCCCATTACACGAGAACTTTACTTTCTAGTATGTTTTGAGACCCTTTCATGCTGACTTACAAACAGTGGCTTCTACCAGCTTACACTATAACTAACAGTATAAAATGGATCAATCCTTTTTATCTACACCCCACCTTTATCAGCATGTGTTTCAAATGTATTCTTGATGATAGCCATCAAAGTAAATTGGGAGGGTTACTGATTAATGTGTGTAACTGAAAATATAATTTAAACCCTCATTTTAAACAAAAGTTTGTTATGTGAAAACCAAGTTTGTCAACTGCAAAAAAACCTTTTTGAATGGAATTAGATAATAATTATAGTCAGGTACACATAACATTGTATACTTTGGATTTACCATATTAAAACTTAGATATTTTCATGTAATAATTAGGAAGCAAAATTGAAGTTACTGTGCCTATACCAAAATATGGCATTATTTTGATTCATCTTATATTTAGTGATTACAGATAGAAAATTTCCATTTGAAAACAATATTGCAATTAAGCTCATTAGGATGTAAAGAAGGAAATGATTCTGCTTCTAGTCTGTCTTTCTATTAAAGAAATAAGCTACAAACATTTATTTGGCAGTTACCATGCTTTTGTTTATTGTAATGCCCATTTCTACACAATTAAAAAAATCAATGATCTCTATTTACAGCATGAAAATTAACTGATAATCATTTCCCTGGTCCCCTAAATACCACATGATTGCTGTGAAATAAAACAAGTGATCAATTATGTCTTTGAAAATATAAAATTCTATATAAATGCAAAATGTGTCTTTTCGACTACATTTTTCTGCAAGTCAGAGGAAAGATTGGGCTTATCAAGTATCTGCAGTGGGTGTTGAACAGCCTTGGTTACATACTACTTTAGCATTTATATTGAGCATTTTAGAAATGTGTTTGATAGCTGAGATTTGGAAGTGCACAGGAAACTACAGAGCCCCGTAGGCAAGGATGAGCTTCTTGAATTTAATATGAACTAAAGTGATAATACCTTTCACTTAAAAGCTAAATTTTTTTGCAGGATACTTAGAAGACTTTGGTTGTATTAGTTCTAATCCTCAGAATGCTTCTCTGCAAATGGTTTCTGTGCACAAGGTTAAATGCCTTCGAGAACCCGATGGGGATGAGGAGGTACTCTGCTGTGCCGAAAGCAAGTACCTAGCACTAATATCCTCTCTAGTGCTGAAACCATTCAAATCAAACCTCCTTGTCTTTTTCCACGGCTCAAATTTGTATCCTAGAGAGATTTGATACATGATTTCAAGTGTACACTGATGGTGAGAATAAGAATTAATTATGCAAAACTGACTAAGGAATCTCGTATGGTAATTTTGTGGGAAATGACAGAACTACTGATTTTGACATCTCAGAGCAGACTGAGATGGATTGCTGGAGCCCATGGTACTGGAGTAGTATTTTGGATGACTGATACACCATCTGTGAAGTCAGTCTTTAATATATTTCTGGAATGTGATGATATTTTAAGCAAAAAAAAATTCAAGGAAGAACTGAAGTAAATTTTACCTACCAACCCAGGAAAACAAATGGCCCTATTCAAATTGCTTCATCAGTCGGTAGTTAGCATAAACATGTAGCTTGAATAAAAATAATCAACAATAATGGATAGTGTAAGAACCAGCTCATTTACCAGCCTCCCCAAACTGTTTATAATGTTACTTAAAAATTAACATGATCCAAAAATTATCATGATCCACTGAGAGAGAATATTTCTTGCTAAACCCTACATCAAATGCCTAACATTGTGTCTACTTTATCAGAAATTTAATTTATTTATTCTTTATTCTCATAAAATTAATAGCATTTTTTGCAGATATTCTCCTCTAATATTGTCAAAAGGAAAGAAACACAAATAATAAGATTCAGGGAATAGTGAAAGGAATGTGAATTGTATTGGGAACAAATGAAACAGGTGATTTTACTAAATTAAACAAGGATCTAGTTTTGTGTTTGTTCTTGTTTTTTGTCTTGATTCTATCAACTTTGATACTCTGAATACATATTTGTGTTTTCGACTTGAACTTTTAAGACTGGAGCTCACATCTAGCTCTGGCTGGCCTAGAACTCAGAGAAATCTACCTGTTTCTTCTTTGATTGCTGGAATCAAAGATGTGTGCCAACATGGCTCACTCGAGAGCAAATATATTTTAAGAGATTTTTGGAAGAGTAATGAGTTGTAAAATAAGATAAAAGTGATTTAAAAACTATTAACACAGAGTCTTATTTTAATTCAGGTTTAGAGATGAACTCTTTAGGCAAAATCCAAAGAAAATTTGTGTGGCTAAAATAGCTGGTAATCAAATCCAATTTAGGTAGAATGAGAGGGAAAAATGATGGTTGGAAAGCAAGAATGACTGAATGCCAGAAATGTGTGCAGTGACTTTTCACAGTGCCACTAGTGACCCTGGAGGCTCAACTACTTGTTGAGCTTCCACTGAAACTCGGGGTTTTTCTCTGTTCTCTGAATTTGATGAGAAGAACTGTCTATTATGTTTCTTCTTCTTTATGTTTAAGTCCACAACGCACTGTGGTCAGCTAAGGACAAAATACAAAAAGAGGAGACACTGAATAAATGTTATCTAATATAGGGTGCAAACCTGTCTGAAAATATTTGGGCCCATTTTTAAATTTCCTTTCTGTTTTGATTAAAAACACCCTGATCAATAGCAAGTGTGGGGAAGAAGGGGTTTGTTTGGCTAATAATCCCAGGCTACTGACTGTCCTGGTAGGAAGTCACAGTAATAGACATTGTGACAGCTGATTCTGTAATCTTCATAGTTAGGAGCAGAAGGAAATGAGTGCACCCATGTGCCTGTTTGCCTGCTTTCAGAAAACTTTCTTTTTTTATACAGTTCAGGGCTCAACCCATGAAAATATGTTGGCCGAGTAGCCTTAGGACTCTGATATCAGTTAACAATTAAGGTAGTCCCTCACTGAAATGCCCACAAGCCAACCTTAAGTAGAATACCCCTCAACTGAAACTCTCTTAGAGTGACTCTAGGTTGTGGCCAGTCAACATTGGAAAATATCACAGATTGCTAGGAGTAGATGAGTGTTGGAACCTGGTGGATGATATGGTTTATGTAGTGTTCCCCATACATGGGGGGGCACAACGATGGGGCAGCACTAAAGGTTTTCAATGAATCAGTAACTGATTGTTGCAATAGGATGCATTTTATTATAACATTGTCTTGTGGTGCAGAAGAAATGATGCTGGGCAAGGTTTTGGCTGTCAGAGTGCACAGCTGGATACAGAAGACAACCTTGAGTGCACTGCTTCTCATAGCAAGACTGAGCACACGTCATATTTAAAAAGATGCCATTGAAAATATAGCTTGCCTGGTAGATTCCAACACTGTCAATTTAAAGGTGAGATGACAATGCTGGGACTCACAGCCTAGCGGCACCACCCCCTGAGTCTACAAGCATAATTCCCTCTCATTTTGACATGACACTCATGCATTGTGCTCACAGTCAGTACCTGAAGAGATTATGAACATGGGTGAATTCCAAATGGGAAGAACATACGTATTTCCTACCAGCAGTTCTTTGTAGAGTAGACATGGATTTGTAAACCTCAGACACATCAAATTCTACTTACAAATACTACATTTACTTTCCTGTGTCCTCAGAATCTTTTTAATGACACATGTTAGGCCTCATAGTCAAATTAAAAACTCAATTTGTTTGTTCTTAAAATGAGATGCTTTGTAGCCTAAATAAGGATCCCAGCAGAGTTTTTGCATGGAAAACTACCTTATCATAAAACGTGGTTCAGTACCTATCTGTGGGTCCAGAAGCGCCTTGAAGATGTCATTTATAATTTAAAATATTCTAAAGAACTAAAAATTATCAATACAACCAGCATTCAACTTTCAAAGGAGTTACTAATAAATATCTTGTAAATAGAAAAATACTTGTTCGTTTAGGAAATGGCACTTAGTTTCCAGGTTGACACACAAAAATTCTCTGCAAGAACAGCACAACTACTGGGGACTTTTGTTCCCACACTTTTTAGCCTGCCGTTGATTGCTCTGGATCATGGGTGAAGTGTGACATGCAGATCTGTTCCTCATGTCCCACCCTTTGGAACTTACAACTTTCCAATGTTATTGATCCCAGCATACTATGTCTAAAGGTCTTCTGTGTGATCTTAATTTTATTTTTGTCCTTTGATCTTTTAGTAGTCTACCACATTTTGCCTCATTTCATCTCCCACATTTTAGTAGTCTCAATGTTTAAGAGCACTCTCTGCTCTTCCAAAGGTCTCAAGTTCAATTCCCAGCAACCACATGGTGGCTTGCAACCATTTGTAATGATATCTTGTGCCCTCTTGAGGAAGAAACCTGGTCAGTTGTCCTCAGTTCAGACCATGCACCCAATATGGACAAGTTCATCAGAACCACCATATACAGGCTGCTTATGTCTGCTTCAGTATTGCCAGGGCATATACATTTCATTCATTCATTTTACTCGTCTACCACATTTTGCCCATTTTTATAAGAATAGCATCTGAAAGCAGAACTCAGCTTTGTCTTCACCACTTGTGCTGAAATCCTGGGTAGCTTCATCTTTTTTAACCATTGTTTTTCCACTGCTGTTCCTTTAGGGCGATGCTTTCTCGGCTCCTGCCCTATATGTATGAGTCATTTATTTGTGGTTCATCATTGTGTCTGAGAATAAGCTAAGCTCCAGTCATGTTAACCTAAACCTTCAAATTAGTTAACGAACACAATTTAAGAACAAAGATTGAACAATATAACAGTGGTGTGAAATAGAGACAACTGCCCCCAAATAATCATCTTGCGCCATTCCTCATTGCTGCTGGTCTTACTCCTTGACTTCCTTGCCTCTGCAGTCTGCCATATCTCTGAGGCACCGGGAAGCCTGTGGAAACTCTCAAGTTTTAATTTGAGAAAGTGGTTAGCAAAGTTATCCTTCCACTTCCTGCTGAGTTGCCCCTCTTTAACCACTGGGAAAGGGCTTTTATGTCATCTATCCACTTCTGAATCAATAATCGATGACCTGAGAATTGTGTCATCTTGAATTAAATGTGCTCATGGTTCATGGTGAGGATTATCCAAGTATTAAAAACAAGCCAACAAAGCCCAGATAAGAATCCCTGTGTAGTATTGCCCATTATTGCTCATTTCTTTCCACATGTTGTGTCTTTTTCTTTCTCTCCACCTTTGCAGAATCTAGCACATCCACCATGAAAAGAACATCAGTTTGGCTTATTTCTTATAAGTTTAATACATAGCCATTTGATTGGCCAGTGAGGTAGCATAGACCCATAAATATTACAAGCTATTGCTAGAGCTCTTGGTCACTCTCCTGAACTTCACAGGAAGACCTTATTGTTAGAGACATGACATACATGAGTCATAGAACATGGAAAAACAAAACGGGTACAAACCAGAAAGCTACATCTCTCCTGGCCAGCTTACCAGAGGAGAAAAGTAACCACCAGTCATATCCTACTTTGAATCTTGTGGGCTACAACAACGACTGCCTTGGTTAAAAATGCCCATTGGTGCAACAGGAATAATAAACCACTTTCTGATTGTACTTAAGAACTGCTCCATAAGATAAAATGCATACCTGACAACTATTATTACCCCAAGAACTTATGGCTAGACAGGCCAAAGACGGTGGTGTAGAACCTACTAGTATTATTCTGCTAAATTCACATAGTGTTAAACTGACTCATAATGACTTATCATTGTATCTACAGATCAATGCACTCCTCAGCTCTTATCATAGGAGCTCTATTTGCAGTAGATGGAGATTAACTCAGAGACACACAAATGGCAAAAGAGGAGGGAATAAGAGACCGCAGAATGCTCAGCCTTAAAGGGAACATACGACAGCACCCATCCTTTCAAGGTTTAAGAATCATTGAGGAAGAAGGGTAGAAGAATGTGAGACCCACATGTAGTGAATAACTGCAGGAAGCAGCTTCTCCTCAACACAGGGAATTTGCACATATGAATTCACTAAAGTATGCCTGCATAGACTTACCTGTGTAAGTCCAAGCCAGACAAAATCCGAGCATGCCAATGGAGGTTGGGTGGGAAGTCTCACTACTAGGTGAAGAATAATAAGATAATGTTAGCTACTGAGAGAGAGGAATAAAGTTTTCTCTGAGAGGGTAATCTGTGACAAGTTGACTAGACTCGAGTGAAAGGCCACACATGCTAAAATACCTGGCCAACACAAACTGGTCTTAAGTATAAAAAGAAGAAACATAAAGCTAGGTGGATAAGAAAGGGAGAAGAGATTTGCATGAGCATGATCAAAATAGGAAATAAATAGTTTTTAAAATAAGAAATGTTGTTTTATATATAGTGGAAAGTGGGAATTTTTGTCAGCTAGGCTTGTCTCCATGGTTACATTATAGACTCACATATTGACTTATAAGGTATTCTGTAGACAAGTACACAGTAAGCGTCTGACCAGAGACCTACAAATCCTACGCAGTCATTACGTGATCACGATCTTAATGAGGAGGAAACTGTGCTTTCCTCTCGGTCTCAGAGAGACAGCCGTTATTAACCTTCTCATTCCCCACAGTCATTTAAAAATGGGAATAGATCGAAGCTAGTCACTCATTCTAGCTGCTAAACATTTCTCACATGCATGGCATCTTATATTCGCCAACGTATATGTTCATATTTTAATCTTTTCAAAGCCACATGCTAACATTTAACAGAGTAAACATGGCATTGTCCCAGAAGGACATAGGGTTAGGGCAGCTCACAGTAAGTCTCTGTATTTTTTTAATGTTCTTTGTTTCCATAACATAGTTCCTGGCTATTTGTCCTTAAAAATACATGATTGGTTTGTCTTCCCAGTGATCAATATCTATGCCCATTAAATAGAAATGGAACAAATATACTGCTTACTTCACGGGGTCTTTAGTCTGGAACATAAATTAGCATCATTTAAATATGCATGATGACAGAGATGACTATAAAGGAACTGTTACTTGGGGCTTTTGTGTTTACTTTTGTAAAGTGTTTTACTAAGAATAAGAAATAACTTATAAATGCCTATTGATTGTTCATTGATAAAGAGAGGAATCATGAGAGGAAGAAAGGTTCAAATTCAGTAGTATTTTATGCCCATTCTATTAGGCAAGACCCTTTTATATAAATGCCAGGTATATCACTCATCTTTAAAGGATATATTTAATTTTCCAATTATTCTTGTCTTGTTAGTGTTTGCCCTTGTGAGCTGAATTGCAAGCAGTGGTTCGAAATCATTATTCAAGGCTTAAATGATGAAAAAAATTGTGTTTCTGCGTGATTCCATTATGTTCACCTAAAACTCCTTTTCCATGATTTAGTTTATCATGGCCACATATCCTTAGGAAGACACTGCTTTGTCGTGCAACGTGGCTGATTTGTGGAACTCTTGAGGTGATTATGCAACCGATATGCCAGGTGATAATAACAGTGCTAGTATTTTCTCTGAGAAAGGAGAATGCAAGAAAGAGGCATCACATTTTAACCCTGCCTTGTCAGATGCAAGGTCCGTTTTGCTTTGCAAGTATGAACATGGCTGGTGCTGGTGCAGATGTTCTTCCAAATTCCTGTTCCTTCGTTGATGTGAATTAAGAGACCTTCCAAATGACTCCATTCAAGAGCTGTGGCCATCTAACAGATTCTTGCAGCATCAAAGGCAGGGATAGCAGACATTGCTTTTAGATGCACAAAGCCTTGCTTACTTATACCAGAAAGGTTCAAAATAATGGAATTTACCAGTTTTTGCATTTTTCAAGCTCTTAAGCATGTGTCTTACTCTGCATTGTGCCCTACGGAACACATGAAAGAAATGGGACAGTAAGCAGCAATGTTTCGCTAGATTTTATTCTGTTGTGTTTTGGGGGGGGGGGCATCAACCAGCTTCCAAATCATAACGCAGACATTTTATTAGCTATGAATGCTCAGCCTAACTCAGGCTCATTTCTGGTTAGCTCTTTTAACTTAAATTAACCCGTTTGTCTTTATCTACCTTTTGCTTCAGCACTTTTTACTTTAATTGCCTTCTGTATATCTTATTTTTGATGCTTCTCATGTCTGGCTGGCTGGGGGCTGCCTGGCTTCTTGCCCCGGGCATGTCTTTCTCTTTCTCCCTCCTTCTCTTCTCCTTCTCTTCTCATTCTTCTTTATCCTAGATTTTTCCTTCTATTTTTTCTCTCTGCCTGCGAGCCATGCCTATCATTTCTCTGCCTACCTGTCGGCTGTTTAGTTTTTTATTAGACCAATCAGGTGCCATAGGCAGGTAAGGTGAAAATATGGAACACATCTTTACATAATTAAACACACATCCTTACAGTGTCAAACAAATGCAGCGTAAACAAATGCAACACACCTTTACAGAGTTAAAGTAATATTCCACAACATAAACAAATGTAGTGCATCCATCTTAGCCCAGTTAAAATAACATTCTATAATATGTTATTTGTCTTATGGAAGAAAATTTGAAATTCTGGTTATATTGTCCATACTTACATTTAAGAAATTTATGCTTTCCAAAAAGAGGAAATTCGTAGAATATCTGATATTCTATGTTTTAGTATTATTTCCCCAGGCATCGGAGGAAATTAAAGTTGATATTTAGAAAAACATTGGAAAGTATACAAGCAGAAAACAAAATTTGTTTTAAATTCTTATCTTCTTTGTTGATCATTTTTGTTTTGAGACAGAAATCATAATGTAGCCCTCATTGTCTTGAAACTGACTGTGTAGACCATGTTGGCTTTGAACACAGAGAGATCCATCTGTCCTTGACTCCTGACTGCTGGGATCAAGGGCATGTGCCAGTATTCTGAACTCATTTTAAATTCTTAAAAACGAAAGGGATGAGGATTCTTTGCTCCCTTTCCATAATGAAAAGCCACTTCTCATATCACAAATCTATTATACAATACCTCAAAATCTTTCAAAAAAATCTCAGGAAAATGTCTTTATTGTTCTGTTGTGCATGCCTGAGAAAGTCAGCACAGAGCCTACCTCATCAAGGCCTGAATACTGGTTTTTGATGGGTTTCTCATGTGATGAGGATTGCTGAGCATGTTCTATGGAACTGTACGTTTGCCTCTGCTACCCAATGCCCTGAGCTTAGTAACATTATGTGATATTCTCTTGTCAATTAATTGAAGATTGACTTAACGTTGCTCTAAAATTCCTCTGATTTAGATTAACACTACATAATTTGTAAAACTTACAGATGATCTCACCTTGTAACATGCAGCATATTTATATATTTATTTTATGTCTTTTGTTTATAACCATTCTAAAAATAAACTCTACTATTAAAAACTTGCAAATAAATAAAATATCACAAACCCCAAATTAGTCAGAATCAAAGTCTATACTACTGATTGAACTTCCGTACTTAGAATGCATATTTGGATAAAAAATGCATACCTTCACGTTAATTATTACACCTTCAATGTCAGCTATATTTTGTGCACTGATCCACCATGAAAACAAACAAAATTTTGTAAGAAAATTAGAAGTATTAAAAGAATTATATTTTTATTCTCTTTTATAACTCAGGACCATTAACTGTATTTAATCTTTCCTCATTTCCTTATATTTATTCTTTTTCTCATCTCTTCATGTTAAACATTACCTATATGTACACTCACTTATATAAATAGACAAATGATTGATCGCATTCTACAGGTGAAACAACATGTATCATTTTTTATATATTGTATGACCTCAGTTAATAACATACATTCTAAGTCCATGCAATTCTTAAAAGATTTGTTTTTTGTTTTATGTGTATAGGTGTTTTAACTGTGTGTCTCTCTCCAGCCACACACAATGTTTATTTAATATATTCTTAAATAAAATATAATTACACCATTCTGCCTTCCATGTCCTCTTTTCAACCTCCCTATCCCCATCTCAGATTGATGACTTCTTTTACTTTGGTTATACATATACATATGGATACATGTGTGTTTTTATAAAAATATAAAACTTGTTGATCCCATGTTCTGTTTATACTTATGTGATGTTAGGGTTGACTACTTTTTATTTGACAACCAATTAGAAGACTCTACCATAAGAAAAGCTAATTCCTCCTTGCTCAGCAGTAATTAGATGTTTATAGTTTTTTGTGTAGGTGTGAGAAACCGCGAGATTCTCTCCCTTCTACACTAGCATGTTTATTTTTATTGTGATTGTTTGGATCTTGTTTGGGCAGTCATTTCTAGGAGACACAGTCTCACAGAAGAGTCCTGGTCCTATGGTACTAACTAAGTCTTACTGGTCCCTCGTCCATGATGTTCCTGGAGTTTTAGGAGCAAGAGTTGTGCTGAAGATCCATCTGTTAGTGGCTGTCTGCTCACGAGTCTCTCTGCATTGTGTCAAGTTGTGGTTTTCTGTTTTATGAAGTGTGATAACTACATTTATTTGTGAAAATGAAGATACATTTTAAAAGGCTTGTTTCTAAGATCCATGGCTTCACTAGGTCTGGCTAAGTTTCTTGTACCCAGTATTAATTTCTCTCCTGTTTGGTGGGTGTTAGGTCTGAGTAGACAGCTACTGGTCATTGCCAGATCTGAGCCCCGCTTCTGCTCCTTTCGGGCTGTACTGCTGTGCGGGTCATTGTGGTTCATAGGCATCGCTGCTGTATAGGACTTGACTGCTTCCACCTGTTGGCAGCCCGCATCGTACCGTGGAGTTACGAAAGCTGGACAATAGAAAGGAGGCTTTCGGTTTAGATTTAGGTTAAATCATTCCAATCCTGTTTCCTATGTGTGTGGTGTCTTCAGCAATCATCACCTGCTTTCAACATCTGCAGGTCTTCCTTCCAAATCTTCAGTTTTTAGTATATAATAGGGATTAACCACAGAAATCCCGCAACTTCTAAATTTTAATTTCTTTTGAGTTGAATAGTATTCTATTTTATATACATAAATATATACTTATAACTGTTACACAAATAATAATAGTCTGGTCATTAAAATGTGTTTCAAAATAGGACATGGGTCATTGAAAACATTATACTTCACTTTAAAATATCACCTGACGTTTTAGAGGTTGTTCTAAGGACAGGAGTTCTGTCCCAACTCCCACATCCGGCTACCCACAGCTGCCTATAATTCCAATGGCAGAGGATCGGCACCCTCTTCTCTCTAAGATACCTGTACCCGTGTTTTCACACCCATAGACACACACACACACACACACACACACACGCATTCACACATGTACATATGCATGCATGCATGCAAACACACACTTAATAATAATTAATCTAAACATACCGTTATCTCAAATGAACAAATGTGTATTTTACTTTTAAAACTGATCATGAATGCACCATTATATAACTGTCTGTATATTATATTTTCAGCAACATAATTCATATATCTTGTAATTTTTAAAAATTTGGTTTTGGGTTGTCTAAAAAAAAGCACATTTTCAGTAACTTTCTAATACAAAAGAATTTTGGAGGAGGATGTTGCCTCTACGTTTGTTTTGCTCCATATCCCATCTTCCTTATGGGTTTCTCATTTCCAAGCCCAAATTCCATGATCATTTACAAAGCATGAACATAGGATAAAGGAATCTAAGCTAAATGTCACTGACATAGTTTAAAGAGGGCATCTAGAAATTTTAGGCCAAATCTAAAATCTGTTTGACATTAAATATGTTAGCCTTCTCTTGTCAAATCTTCTCTCTTGGTTTGTTCTGACCTTAATTTCCACCCTGATATTCTTATCCAAATGTGTCATGAGGGCAGACAGATGGTCTTATTTCTTTTCAGGGCTGTAGCAAGATGCTCTGCTGTGTTCTCAGGGATTATATGAACATGCTGCTTCTGTAGTGGATACAAACACCAGTGTGTTTGCTGCCTTTCTTGTTGCTATGGCAAGTGACTGAAGAAACCACTTAAGGAATCAAGATTTATCTTGGTTCACAGTTTGAAACAGTCCACCACGTTGGGGGAGTTAGGATGACTGAAGCTTGAGGCAGCTGGTTATACTGCATCCAGTCAGGGCACAGGTAATAGTTAATACTGGTTCTCAGTTAACTTATCTCATTTTACTCATTCTGGCATCTCAGCCCATGGGATAGTGTTGTCCATACTTAGGATAATTCTCAATAGCTCAATTAGCCTAATATAAATCTTTCTCAGACATTTCCATAAGTTTGTTTCCATGGTGATTCTAAAATTTGTCATGTTGATATTATTAATCTAAGCAATAATTTTTTCTATCAGTAAACTTAGCTACAAAATGGAAGTTTATGACGAACCTCATTTGAATCTCCCCACCCTGTGGTGTGTGTGTGTGTGTGTGTGTGTGTGTGTGTGTGTGTGTGTGTGTGTGTGTGTGTATGTGTGTGTTTGAAGCTACATGTCTTCCCAGATTTATCTCCACCTATATATTGATAAATGCCTCTGTCGGTTGAATGCAAAGATCACCACATTGAAGAGTATGTGTAGCCCAACAGCTTTTGGATCTTCTGACAATTCCATCTGGATGTTGGCATCAAGGGCAGGATGTTACATACACCTGGTTTTTATATAGAGTGCCGAGAAGTCAAACTCCTCCATGGCAAGTTCTTTTCCCACTGCCTCTTCTTCTCCTTCCTGAACTCCACCTCTATACCTACTATTCTACTGTATTCTGTGCAGTATCTGCGGCTGTAACTTCTGGGTCTCCGCTGTGGAAAAGTGTTCAGGTAATATGACAGAAGACTTTATGTTCTGCCGTTCAGAAACAAAAGCAAACACAAAAGCATTGGAACAGCTACAGATACCTTTTTGAGGACTGAGCAATAGCAGTACTGTCAACTGCCTCTTAAGTAATGAGCTCTTCTCTAGCAAGATGTCAGTAATGAGCTCTTTTCTACCAGGGAGGTGGTGTGGACATGGGAGAGAAGTGTCCGCTTTTATGAGATTGGAAGAAAATGGGAAAAGAGACACAAAAGATAATTTTGCAAGTGACAGACTATGATTGTGCCTAGAGTCACAAAGGATGATTTGTCAAGTGGGAATTTGTGGTGAGCAGAGCTAATCACCTATTGAGTTGAGCACAGTCACACTCTTGCCAGCAGGACAGGACACATGCCATTAGTTATTCATCTTTTGTGAAGATGAGTAGATGGAGACAATTGGGTAAATCAGAAGAAAATGAATCAGATTCCCCAAATACACAAACTACACACTCCTGGGAGATATTCTTGCATATTAATGTTAATTGTATACTTCCTGAAATTCTTGTAAAAGTTCTCATGTTAATTATAACTATAGGAGTGATGTCTTTTCTTACTTTTTACAGCCTCCAATTTCTTGGAAAATATAATTTTGAAAGCAATCAAAAGAGTCAGATCACTTCATTTTAATTACATCTACATCTTACAGAAAACTGTCTTGTTATTTATGGGAACTTGGGTCACCAATTTTCGTAAGGCGAGAAAAGATGCTTGCAGAACCCCCTCTGACCGTAATGTACTTTATAGTCTCCAGGAAGAAAGGAACAAATTCACCATCATTAAGGTGCTATGAAGGATCAGAGCCTTGGTTCTTTATGATACCATAATGAGTTTCTTGTATTGAATGCAAAAATCCTGTCATTTTTCAACTTTGTATAGCATCTATTCATAATTAAGCACATTTTTAGATGAATTCTCTGTAGAAATAAACCTATATCTGCATTCTTATGTCTAAAGGTCTAATATCTTTCACATTCATTCCTTGCATATGAAAGAAATTTCTATAAAAGGTGGAACTGACATGTGGAAGGGCAAACTAATTATTAGGAAGACAGAGAGGATGCTGGATGCTGATACTGTATTTGCTAGTAGATAGTGGGCTCCTTTACCAGCGTACATTCATTGTATATCCTGCTATGCTTCAATAGGATTTTCTCCTAGCTATGTGGAACTCTAGTGCTGTAGCTTATGGTGCTTGTCTAGCATGCTGGCAAACATCTCAAAGTTTGGAGTTCACAACAGTGCAAGAGAAACCCTATGGAAATCATTCAACAATTTTGAAGTATACGTACAAGATAATTCTCTCACCAAAGATTTCTGGCCCCTAGTGCTATATAAAGGGACATTGTAGATATGGTTGTGCACCTTGGTGTGGCATATTAATCTGCATGGCCTCACTTTGGTCATGAGGATCCTGATAAAGACATGTGAAGAGTATCAGAATTAGGGAAGGTTATGAGTTCCTGGATAGAAAAGCTAGAGAAGTGGGGCCAGAAGTCAAGGAATATGAGTAACTGCTAGAAGCCAACCAATATTAGGACTTGTAAACTTTAGTACTGGCTAAAGTTATGATGAGTAGCCATTAGATGATATTTACATGAAGGACTTGATTCCTCTGGTGATTTCTGAAAAGCACAAACTTGACCACTCTGTTTATTCCCATAAGATGGAGTTTAGATTTCAGACATTCAGAATCACATGGTAACATACCGTTGATGTTCTAATTCATTAAATAATGGCAATTTGTTTATTGGAAAGAAATAGACATTTCTTAAACCAAATTTCCCATCAATCATATTATGTTTTAAATTAGACAATGCCTTGAGCTACTTTTTAATGTCTTCTGATGGAGTTGGAGAGTATTTTGGTGACAGTTCTGCATTCCCTTTGAGAATTGGGAACAAGGAGTAATGGGCTTGTTGAAGATGGCACAGCTAGTAATGGATAAAATTAGGCCAAATTGGAAGCTATGCAAGATTCTTAGATAATGCATAACTATAGCATAACTAATACAAACCCAGAGTCAATTATTAGGGTGCAACCTGAAGATCAGAAAAGCTAAACAGCCAAGCCACCAGAGAAGTTTTACTTCTACCAAGTATGGATGATAGCAGATTAAGCAGACTAAGCAGCCTGAACCTCTATTTCCTCCCATTTTATATTCCCTTAGTACTGGGATTAACGGTGTGACTCCCTAGTACTGGGATTCAAGGTGTGAGCCACCACCATTTCAATTTGTTTCTGCATTGATCTTGTATAGCTCAGGATAGCCTTGAACTCACAGAGATCCTTCTGCTTCTGTCTCCCAAATCCTAGGATTAAAGGTATGTGTCACCACTACCTGATCCCTAGTGGCTTAGCTTTGCCCTTCTGATCTTTAGGTAATCTTTATCCATTAAAAACATAAATAAAATATCACTATACAGATCTGCCAACATTCCACCTGTGAATTTTGGTAAGAAACACTTGTGTGCAAGAGTCAGAGTTGAAGATGGGCTTTACAATAGTGTGATGTCTGACAAGGGTAGAAACAGTGAGACAAGGGCGGAGGTCTCGGGACAGGTCCACTTATGATCAAGTGTATATGTGATCCAGTTACCATGACATCAGTAGTGAACCCACAAGGAAGGCTCAACCCTGAGTAACCTGTTAGAAAGACAACTACAAATAAGCATGTTTATAACGTCCAAAACTGCATAATTCTTAAAAGTTCTCTATGGCTAGATGCCAGGAGCTATTCTTTTTCTGTATGACTTTTGATTAAAATAGTGATAAAATGGGGCTTAGTTCCATTAAAAGATTCCTTGATTTGAGCTGCCGTTCTTACCTTGTGAAGGCTCTGCCATCACCTTTCCATTGTAAGGAGGATGTGTGACTGTTCCTGCTTTGGGAGCATCTCTGTGAATTTTAGAAACCCTGGTTTGTTGGCAGCACTTCATCCAATGCCATCCGTTTCTATGGAGACACTAACTATTGTGCAGTTAAGAGCAGAAAAGATCCCTCAGCTTCCCCATGGTTCTGAGACTGTGTTTACTTGTCTTTCCAGTCTACACATCAGAAATCAAATTAAAATGGCTGTCTTTTGAAGCATCACCATTCGGACAAGATGCTGTTTCTTTTCACAAAGACTATGGATATTTATGAATTAAACATCTCCCTGGACCATCTTTTTCTAAAAACAAAGATAGTAGTCTTTGGGAGACTGTCAATGTAAAAGAAAATCACTATGTTACTTGATATTAAAGGAGTGTTGTTCGTTAAGCACCACCATGCACTGGGTTTGTTCCTTTGCGTAGCTGTAGCATACATACATACACCCATTACCATTCACAGAAGAGACATCCGTACCCTGGGTAGAGTCAGGTTTGTGTAAAGCAGTGAGAGAAAAAGAAATCTGTTCTACTTAGAGATAGATATGATGATTCAGTTTCAGGATCTAAACTAGTGTTGCTTTCCAGAATTCTAATAGGTTCATTCTACTGTCTTTTGTACCATTATTTTTAAAACTCCAAAAATGTTGGACAAATCAAAGACATCAAAGACAAGTTCCCTCTTTTGTTTTATTTTTCACCAGCCTTTTTTTCTTGTTGGGTATCTGAATCCATTTTAATTCATTCTTAAATTTGAGAATGTATGCTTAAGGAACATGATTTTCATGGTTTAACCATTATTATTGCTGAACTGAAGTGTGTCAGGAAGTATTCTGATTGGTAGGGGCTTAAAATTTCTCCTAAAAACACACTGGAGAACTGAAAACCACTGCAGATTCTTCCTGAAATCATCCATTCAAGTGTCTGTTGATTTCAGAGTTGAATATTAAGTGTTACCCATGATTCCATGGAGAGCATGTCATACTTTGCAGTGTAAGTACCTTTAAGTAACACAAGGTCTTTTAACATAATTAGTACAGAATATTGAACTCTGCCAAAAATACAGGATTCATCATTAAATTTAAAGGCTGCTTTATCTGTCTGAGTCTAATCATGTGTGCAGAAGACTAATTGTTAATGGCATAGTCTTTATTGCTCATGGCTTTCTTTTATTTTAAAAGGAATGGTCTACTTTGTGAGAAATAATTAGGTTTTATAGGCCTACCTGCATGGAGTCTTTTGTTGAGTGTCTTATGGTTTTGCCAATTCAGATCCCGAGAGCAATTAGAGGCTGGGGCTGAACTGTCCCTTAAATCACACACATACTGTGTTATCACCTCCTTTAATTTTTGCGCTTGGTGGCAGACGGGAACTTCACTTATTTGCAAATACAGAGTAATTACTAGGCTGGGCTTTGTTTGAGAAACATAAGCGCTAGTTAGGGGATGAGCATGTTATAGAAGTCTAGCACATGGCAATATTCTGTGTCTGACATTGCCTCCACATACAAAGTGACATAATAGCTTTTTCTTATAAACATGGTCCAGCACTAGTGGGGTAGGCCAGGTTTGTTCCTGAACACTACAAAAATCAAAATAAAAGAGAAAGTGTTTGTAGCCAGCTCTGCTCTTGTATGGATTTCTGGAAATGAGATGATGTTTGCTTCTCATTGTCAGCTGGAAACTCTTTGTTGCTCACTGAAGTAAATGAGAACAATTTTCAGAAATTCTTATAACAACAGAAAAAGCCCAACATTTTGTTTCTGGAAGAGAGTGTATGTGCTGAGTCACAGTCTTGACTTCGGAGATCTGACGCGGGTGCTGCCTGAAACACTGAGGAGTTTGGTAATATATGGGAAAAAATTTCTGCTATGGTGGAGCTGTCTGGTGACTAATAATTCCCGTTGTTTGCTTTCTTCTGCCATGACACAGGATGGTTTAATCATAGTTCTGTTAGTGGCTCAGTGAAGATAAAAACTATGTCATTTTGACATTAGAATAGTTGGACAATATCAAAGTCACTTTTACTAATGCTACTAATGGATTTGGCAGCCACTGCCGTGGCATTGTCTCTTCAGGTTAAAAGTACTCTCTTAAACTCTTTGCCTTGAATGTGATGTTTTCTCTGTGTCCATTTTTATGTCACCTGTTCACTGTGTCCAGGTCAAAGTTGAGATGACTCTACTTCTGCTTCTCCCGCTGCCATATAATCACGAACAACCAGGGTATTTTCAATCTAGACACATTCTTGGATGGGAAATTCCTTTGCATTATCTCTCTTCTTTTCTCCTCCTCCTCTTCTACCTCCCCCACACCCTGTAACATCATAAATGAGTGTGGTTCCACACATGCTATGCACAGCACCCATATGGAGGTCAGACAATTACCCTCAAGTGTTGGTCCTCTTTTGTCGTTCATGGCTACATATACTGTTGTATGTGCTTGGCTGGTTGACCTAAGAGAGTGTGGTGATTCTTTCTTCTACTGCCATCTGGCCATAGGAAACCAGGGTCTACAGACACAACCCCCCTTTTCCAGGCTTTTTGTTGGTACTGAGAATTTAAATTTTAGCCTTTAAGCTTGATTAGCTTTCACTTTACCCATGTAGAGATTCTCCCAGCCCTCTCTTGGGATTTTAGCATTCGAATTCACATGCATTTCCCCTCAAATCTATGATACCATGCACTAACCTCCCCAAAGACACTGGCTACCTTAGACATATGAGTGTAGAAATTGATATTCATTTTCAGTTAAGATTCTTTTGAAACATTCTTTAAAAATGAAGTAATAGGAGCTGTATGAACCTCTGATCTACATCTGGTAGCAAGCTTAGCGAAGTTTGAGAAACGTGAGGTTACAGGATCTGCAGTGAAATGCATTGCTGGAGAGTGTAACCCCTGTAGTGTGAAGACATCCAGAATGCAATGCTGGAGAGTGTAACACCTGTGCTGTGAAGACATGAAGAATGCATTGCTGGGGAGTATAACATCTGTGGTGTGAAGACATCGCAAATGCAATGCTGGTATATGCAACTCCTGTGGTGTGAAGACATGGAGAATGCAATGCTGGAGAGATAGCACTTGTGGTGTGAAGACATAGACAATGCAATGCTGGAGAGTGTATCACTTGTGGTGTGAAGACATAGACAATGCAATGCTGGAGAGTGTATCGCTTGTGTAAAGACGCTGAGCATGCAATGCTGGAGAGTGTATCACCTGTGGTGTGAAGACACTGAGAATGCATTACTGGAGAGTGTATCACCTGTGGTGTGAAGACACTGAGAATGCAATGCTGGAGAGTGTATCACCTGTGGTGTGAAGACACTGAGAATGCAATGCTGGAGAGTGTATCACCTGTGGTGTGAAGACACTGAGAATGCAATGCTGGAGAGTGTATCACCTGTGGTGTGAAGACACTGAGAATGCATTACTGGAGAGTGTATCACCTGTGGTGTGAAGACACTGAGAATGCAATGCTGGAGAGTGTATCACCTGTGGTGTGAAGACACTGAGAATGCAATGCTGGAGAGTGTATCACCTGTGGTGTGAAGACACTGAGAATGCAATGCTGGAGAGTGTATCACCTGTGGTGTGAAGACACTGAGAATGCAATGCTGGAGAGTGTATCACCTGTGGTGTGAAGACACTGAGAATGCAATGCTGGAGAGTGTATCACCTGTGGTGTGAAGACACTGAGAATGCAATGCTGGAGAGTGTATCACCTGTGGTGTGAAGACACTGAGAATGCAATGCTGGAGAGTGTATCACCTGTGGTGTGAAGACACTGAGAATGCAATGCTGGAGAGTGTATCACCTGTGGTGTGAAGACACTGAGAATGCAATGCTGGAGAGTGTATCACCTGTGGTGTGAAGACACTGAGAATGCAATGCTGGAGAGTGTATCACCTGTGGTGTGAAGACACTGAGAATGCAATGCTGGAGAGTGTATCACCTGTGGTGTGAAGACATTGACTTTGTGAAGTATTTTTAAAGCATGGAGTCTGATAAGACATTTAGTTTCTGGATTTTCTTTTTTCCTTTCCAGTATTTTCTCTCAAATACTTTCTTTAGATAAGAGGAGAATTTGGAAGTAGCAGCGTTTTAGTGGCCAGATCTCTTTGGCATCAGTGCTTTCCAGATAACCACAAAGCTGGTTGCTACTTTGAAATGGTATGATAGGCTTATGTTATATAAGAAGTAACAGTCAAAATATTGTTAGATTAATTGAGAAAACATTTTAATAAAAAAGAAAATAGTAAAAAGAAAACAGATAGTTGAAAAAATTGAATTGGTGTCCAGAAAATGGAAGAAATATTTACATTCATTAAGAAAGCCTCACTTAGGGCTAGAGAGTTGACTCAGAAGTTGAGAGTACTTGTTGCTCTTGCAGAGGACAAAGGTTCATTTACCAGCACCCATATGGTGATTCAGAAGCATTTTGTAGCTCAGTTCTAGGGGATCCAACAACTTTTCTGACCTTTGTGGGCAGACACATGCTGTCCACACATGCACACATGCAGACAAAACATTCACACACTGAAAAATCAAATGAAACCTTAAAGAAAGAAGGAACCTTAACCTACTGGACCTAATTTAAACACGAATTTTTTTCATCTTTATCATGATCTTGCAAACAGCTTTGTGCTGTTTGAGACACTAGGAACCCATTCCCCTTCACCATAAAAAATATTTCTTTTGTATTCAAGGTGCACATGATTCAATGAGCCTCATTGAGTCTGTTGTATCAAGACCACCTGGTAGTGTTCAAGTCAAATGTAACCACGAGAAAAATTGAAATGTATTTGCAATTGAGAGAACTACATCCTAAAATTAGTAGGACTTAAGCAAGAATATGATTACATGAAAACTTATAATTAACCTTCACATCAATGAAACTCAAAATATGCAAACAATATGATTAGCATAGTCTTTGCTGTCAGTCAATGTTATTGTTAAATAGACTATGGCAGCCAGGTGTGGGAGTTTGTGACTGTAGTGTAAGCACGTGGGAAGCCGAAACAGGCAGATTTTAAATTCAAGGCAAGTCTGGACTCCATGGAAAAATACTGTCACCAAAGACTAAAGGAAGTTGATTATTTGCATGCTCCTTTGCTCCTTTGTATGCATTATAAGCAAGTATTTTCACCTCTTACATACAGACATACTGAGTTTACAGTTCTACCATTTCCTTGTTTACTTAACAGGATAAAACGGATTTGTTAATAGGTATGAATCTATGACATTTGAAAAATAGATGTACTGTGATTTAAACAATTCGCATTACCTCATTACATGCACAACGATAATGCATGTTTCTTTCCTCATGTCTTTATATTGTTAATTCCTTTGCTAGTGTAGATTCTTTCAGATAGAACTGCTGGCTCCCAGGTGTCTGGGCAGAAAATTCTACCTTACCTTGTCTCCTACAAGAGTCTTTTCACTTCTATGTGCAGCATTTCCTGTCGTCCTAGCTGTGTTTACGTTGCTCTGTCTCACTCTGTTTTGCCTGCCTGGTCTTGGGATCTGCTGCTTTCTGATACTCATTGGGGGTTCTCAATTGGGGTTTCTGTATTCATTAGTCATCACCAAACTGTTAACTATTACCATAAATCTGGAGATACCAATCTTCAAGTAGAGGTCAGACAGGTTCAGGTGTAGCTAGACACATATTTCTATTTGTAGTTATTTACATAATGAAAATGACAGATTTAAGATAGATGGGGATTGACACTCTATGTATTTTCCTATCATGGATCCATTAACTATTTATTTATTTATTTGCTTGTGTATGCAAGATGCACATATTATAGCATGCACACAGAGGTGAGAAGATAACTTGAAGGAGTTGGTTCTCTCTTTCCATCTTGGGGGTCTCAGTGAATTCACATCTTTGGCCTTGGAGGCAAGGCCTCTCACTCATGCCATCTATTAGCCTTTGTGACATGGTTTCACCAACCAAAAATCTTTGGGTTTACACTGGGACAAGATCCCAGTTCCCCTCAGCCTGCTGCACTTACCTTTGCAATTCTTCCCGGTCAGACTCTTATTTCTTTTCTTAGAACTTCTGGAGTGTGTACTCGTGACAACATGCTCATTGACTCTGTGAGCCTGTTGTGGCCTCAATATTGAAAGGGAACCTCTTTAATTACAGTAATTCTATCTAACTTATGTATTATCCACGGGTATCTTCTGATATGATGCTATTTGTTAATTTGGGGAAGACACTGAATCTCCAGTGTATGTTTGCTAATTTCTATTGTTATTATCCATCAAGCTAGTGATTTGAGATACACAGGGGTTTAGAAAAGCCATTGGTGAGTCAAAGACTTTGCCACATAATAATAGTGTGACTGAGAATAATTATTATCTGTGAACCTCAGGTTAGTTTATCTGTGCAAGGAAAGGAAGAACATACTTCACAGATATTGAGAAAGCACAGAAAGACGGGATCTGGATGTGGCTCAGTGGTTAAAAGTGTTTGCTGCTCAACCAGACACCCACAACTAAGATTCAGTACCCACCTTGCTGGTACACAGGTCTGTGGATCTTTAGTACCAGGGAAACTTATCCCCACCGACATCTGTCTTTTGTGGGCACTTGAAATACCTTATACACATACACATAAATAAAGTATATAATAAATAAACTAAAAATAGTAAGACAGATGTGTCCTAATTGCTTTATAAATTTGGCACAAATATAAATTGTGATTATATCTAAAATTCCCAAGTTTTTATGCCAGTAGAAAGTAAAGCAGTGTGTGTGCAATGCCATGCATCATAGGCAACTGGATGAATAACAAGACTCCAGAAGCAAATCTGTGGCCATATGTGGCCATCAGAAATTGTTTAGTAAAAGCAGAAAGAAAAATTAACTAGCAAATAGGGTTGTACTCTCTGTTTCTGTATGATAGAATAGTTAAATTAATAGCTAAATCTAATTAAGAAACTGAAAAATTGTAGAATGCTTGCTGCCAATACTAAACCCAATGGGCTGTGAGACAGGGGTATGGTAACGCTCAAAAGTTACCTCACCTTTGTTGAATATTAAGGGGATTTCATCACCTAGCCCTGGAAATAAAACAGCCCTTGCAATTACATTTTGTAATTTGTTATTGGTTCAAAAATTAACGACTTTTTCTGTAGTCAGTGGATCATCACAGGTGACAAAGCGCAGATTTAATTAACAGTGACAGGTAAAGCCCCTTAGAGTCAGAGTGGATTTATAATAGCAATATATAAGAAATTATATTTTGATCGTTACCGTTTCACATCGAGGCCAAGTGTACTTATCATATGGAGCTGGTTCTAGCACTTTGTGTTACACTGGCAAATATTTAAAATCCTGAAATAAGCCCACAAACTGTTAAAACACGTCACGGCCCACTGCCTCGATAAATATCCCATCGTAAAGCCTGGTTTGCATTTAGAAAGTTGGGGCTGTTGACTTCCACTTAGTGTCTTGTTGCTTTACTGGTTTTCCACATTGCCCCATCTCGGAGCAATAGTGAGAAGAAGCCTGTGCCCCTACTCTAGTAAATCTCACTGGGAAGTTTTGTCAACACCACCTTCCACCTCTACAAAACTGAATGGCAGAGAGACTTCTGTCCGGAGAATGTTCATGCTAGTAGTGCATTCTGTTTGCTTGAAGGTAGAGCAGGAGTGAGGCTCGCTCACTTCCAGGTTGGGTTCAGACCATTAAGAGATTAAAGGTCAGGGGACAGAAACACAGCTCATCTGGTAAAAGCGTTGGCCTTCAAGTCTGATAACCTGAGCTTCATAGCTGGGACTCATATATCAGAAGGAGAAAACTGATTGTTGCAAGATGTTTTGTGGCCTAAATTCATGTACTGAAAGCACACACACAATCTCAAGAATATCTATACTATATATATGTATATATATATAGTAATTTATAAATAGACATATTTAAATTTTCTTTTTACTGAAAAAGGAGTTTTGTTTCTTACAATATATTATGGTTTCCCTTCTCCCAACTCCTCCAAGAATTTCCTACCCTTCTCACCCATTCAACTCCAAGCCTTTTTTCTCTCATTAGAAAATAATCAATAATAATAATAATAATAATAATAATAATAATAATAACAAGCTAGAATAGGAAAAAAATCAAGCATAATAAAGTTAAAGAAAAAGCACAAGAAATACATACCAATTGAGACACACCCATTCACACACACAGAAACCCATGAACACAAAACAAGAAACTATAATACATAAACCAAAGATCTATAAACTTAACAAAGTTCTGAAAAGAGCTGTTAGACAAAATACCTCCATGAATATAGTAGACACGGATGCCTGGACAACAACTAAAGAAGAAGACATTGTAAACTGGAGGTAGACACATCTGCTTGGTCCTAGAAACTCTTTATCCCCTTTGATGAACTGGAGGAACGATGCCTATGGTCTTCTAAAGGGTCCAGAGACCCACACTGCTTAGAAGGCCATAGAGTTCTTACAGGAATTATATTAGAATATTTCAGAAATATCAATGATTTATTGACAATGATGTTTTTGATTTATTATTTTTATTTAAAAATGGCACTCACGACTTCTTGGTCACTTAAGTGCAGTGTCTGTCCTTGCCAGTTTAATATCTGATAATATCCTCTTCCAGGGACACTATAATAAAAGGCTTGGTGAAGCTGGGAGACAGAATAAGAGCTTATTCTATTGGTTCCACCAACCAACCTTGCACTGTAACACCTCAGAGAGTCATGTCCCCGTTCAGGAAACTTAAGGCATCTTGTACAACTGGGGCTTACATTTTAGCTAATATCTTTGCAGTTTCGTTTTCTGTTTTGGGAGGGAAAAATAGCACTCTCTATAGCATGTTTTTAAACTGAATATTTACTTATTGTGTGTATGTGTGTGTGTGCGTGCGCGCACGCACACGTGCATTCGCACACTTGTGTGTGCCACACACACCATGATGTTCAAGAAGCGGACAAATTGCCAGTCAGCTGACTCCTTTCACCCTGTGGGTACGGGCATCTACCCGAGATTCTTAGACTCGGAGGCAAGTACGTTCCCTGTCCAGCCTTCTCACTGCCCTGCCCCCCCCCCCCAATAGCATAGTTTCTGTAATGTTGCATTATTTTTTTCTTGTTTAGCATATTGTTGGATTTTCCGTTATTGAAAATGGTAGTTTCTGTGCATTATAGACACAGAGCATGTTAAGTAATTTAGACATACACGTAAGCATAGCCTTTCACGTCACGAGTGCACTGTCCAGGCTGGTCCAGCATTTTGTTGAGGAGGTACTGGAACTAATTAATTCAGTGATTATAGAAAACATACTTTTGCCTAGTTATGACTAAGGAAATTAGTCATAATGTCTATTGGTTTCGTAATGAGAATGAAGGAAAATATTCATCTATTAAAACTAGTAGCTACTTTTATAGTGTATGTTTGTATATGTCTAATAAAGCATAAAAAATAAGAAAATTCACATACCAAAATCTGAGGGTGGAATGAGAATGGTATATAAATTTTAACTATCTATTTCTTAATTCAGCATTTTTAAAGATATTTTAAAAACGGAGGATATATATATATATATTAAATTCAAACATAAATATATATAATATAGTGCTAATATATTGAAAATTTTATCTAAAATTAATTCTACTCTTAATGCGCTGTCAAACTGGTGATACACTTGTCTTTAGGTGTAGGTTTTGGTAGAAAGACCATTTACAGATATTTGGTAGAAAGACCATTTACAGATATAAGCGAGTATATTTGTGTATAGCATTTATTGTGAAGCAGAGAAAAAGACACAGACAAGGAAAAGACCAGCAGTACACTACCTTTAGCATGTCATGCCTGCTGGCAGAGGAACAGCCATGTTTCATAATTATGTGACCACCCCCACACCCACAGACTGAACAAACCAAAGCAGACCCCAGCCCCAAGCCTCGCTGTGCAACCCAAACTCGACCTGAGAGGGGGGAAAAGAAAGCAAACTCAAAGTTGGGTGGGAAGGGATAGGAAAAGAGAAGGAGGTGCTGAGGAGTTTGAATATATTAAAAATATAATGTATGAAATTTTCAAATAATAAAATATATCTTTAAAGTTTATTTTCTGGGGTTCACAAGGGAGGTCAGTAAGCAAGTTCTTTTCTGCCAAGCCTGGGAAAGTGAATTCGGTGCCTGGGACCATATTGTGGAAGGTTATACCGGACCTCCACATGGATACTGTCTCAGGCATACACCTCCACACGTGAGGACACTAGCACAGAATTACTTATAAAAATTAAATGCATACAATTTTTTGCGCATAGTCAGGGTCTCACTCAGTAGCCCAGCCTTGTTGGGAACTCCTTACTCTGCCGCGGTCTTCGGCTGTTCATTTTGCTGATGGGAGCTCTCACAGGCTCTTTGGTCTTCCACACTTCCTTGGATCACAGCCCGCTCTGCATATTGGCTATTGCTCTGCTTAGCACTTTACCTAATACTCTCCTGCTGTAGTATCCCTATTCACATTCAACAGGAAAATCTCTCCGTGCCTCATGCATGTACTAACTGTACACCAGTATGTGTTTTAAAACTTACATATATCTCACCGTGAAGTTTTCAATGCAAAGTGTTGCAACTATTTTCAATCCCCACTTACCAAAAGTGAGTTCTAACACTTAATCCCTAATATTTGGTTCTTTAATACTTCGTAAGTCTGTTCCACAAAGCCCATTGGACGTTCCACAGAGAACACAGGGCTCTGACAGTATGAGTCTGGGGAAGTTAATGAAATCTCAAAATAATTGGCAATTTAATTGCAGCTGTAAATTTCTTTATTAACTGAAGATATTTTAAAAATAAAATCCCCTTTTACATGTTTCATATTGGATTTAGTATCTACTATTGGACATAACCAATTCAGGTTTTATAAACTCAGGGCATAATATGAAACAGTTAATTACAAGACAGAGTAAGATGAGTAATTCATAGAAAGCAGAAGCAGTGGTAACTGCTTTATCTTGAAGGAGCAATATTTTCTTAAGGGCATTTTCGTTCAACTGTTCTGATGCATGTACTAGCCAGACTAAATAGCCTCAAGGGTAAGAGGTGAGAATCTGGCTCTGATGTCAGAACTAAGCTCACAAGCTTATAAAAAATGTTTATTATTTATTATTATTTTATTTTGTACACAAAAATCTATAAAATTTGTATTCTGAATTTTGCAATACAAAAACAAAAGCAAGAAGCAGAGTTCTTTCAGAGATACATCACTAATTTTAGGATGGGTGTGTGGATTTGCTGCTCTCACTGCATCCATCGTTTTGGCTTTTAATGACTCTGGATATTTTGCAGATATCTCAACTTAGATATTGCTAGCTAAGAAAAAAGAATAAGGTACATTGGGAGAAAAAAATCACTATGTTACTTATTTTTCAGGGTCATCTTCCAAGTAGAAACTTGTATGAAGAAGTGAAGGTTTCAGGAAATGCAAATTATTAATGCTATAGCTTGCTACTTCTATATTTCCTTTCATAATTACATGTATAAGCAGAAGAGTGCCTTCTTTTCATATAAGGCACTTATTTTGGGGAATGAAGCCCCCAAAAAGGAAATTAAAAATAGAATGAAAGCTGTATGTTTTTCATTTTATCTTTAGAAAGTAAAAGAGTTATTTATTCAGAAGACCTAAGTGAGGAAGAAGGGTATAACCAAACATTAGCCTTTTACTACTGACAGAGAGAGAGATAGAAAGAGAGAGAGAGAGAAAGAGAGAGAGAGAGAGAGAGAGAGAGAGAGAGAGAGAGAGAGAGAGAGTCTTCTTCTATCAATATCTATATTATTTTTTGAGACAGGGATCTCATTGAGCCAGGAGATTGTTGGTTAGACTTTAATGACTGGCCAGTGAACTTCAGGGAATGACCTGTTCTCTGGGATTCCAGGTGTGCATAATACATTCAGAGTTTTGCAAAGGTTTCCCTATTCCAGCTGAGGCCCAAATACTTGTATAATAGGCAATTTTACTAATGGACACATCCCTGTAGACATGCAATATTAGCTTTATATTATCAGATCTTGTGATTAGACTACTAATAACTGCCGTTTTTAAATAACTATAAGTAATTTTCTACTTTTATGACCAATAATCCTAAACTCAGGAGGGAGAGTTGCTTGGCTTGCTATATGGTGGAATCTTTCATTTTTCAGTTATGGTTAATGACACACAAGGCCCTTGTGGGAATTAAATAGGCTGATAGGTGGAAAATGTTTAGACTACAACCTTACACCCACACTTCATGAATGTCAACTGTTAGTAGTAGCTATTATGTGCATAATTATAGAATTGAATTCATTTTTAATGAAGTATGTTATATATATATACCTATTGATATTATAAAATGTTTAAGGGATACTTGATTCCATATATGACCTATTAATCAAAATTTATACTTCATATGTTTTATTTCTTCTTACAAATTGAGAGATGGCTTAACAATGTATTCATAAAAGAGAAAGATAAATGCAGCACTGAACTGTGGAAAGGAGAGAAGGAATTGTGAATACAAAGATTATTGCAAATAGATTTAAACTGTTGTCTATGATATTAGAAAATTGGTGTGGGACAATGGTCTGTATTCTGTCAATTATATTTTAAATAAACACTGGCCAGTAGCCAGGCAGAAAGTATAGGCGGGACAACCAGACAGGAAAATTCTGGGAAGAAGAAAACCCATTCGTCTGCAGTCCTGGCCCAGCCACAGAAGAAGCAAGATGTGACTGCCCCACCAAATAAGGTACCAAGCCATGTGGCTAACACAGATAAGAATAATGGGCTAATGTAGTTATAGGAGTTAATAAGAAGCCTGAGATAATGGGCCAATCAGTTTATAGTGAATGTAGACCTCTTTGTGATTTCTTTAGGACTTAATGACTATGGGAACTGGACAGGGCAAAAACCCTCCGACAACAGGAAATCATGTTTTTATTTACCTTAGCTCTTATAGTTCCAAATTACAAGCTTAAATTTAATATAATCATTAGTTATAACAGTGTCTATTAAGCACACTCACATTCTTTATGTTCTAATGTTGGCTCAATTGAGAATCTCTTGAAAGTCACACATGCAAGCTTCTTACAAATTGTGCAAACTCTTTTCCATGTATAAGATGTTCATTGAGTTCTTTTTAAAGAAGAGGTGTGTAAATGAGTAGTCTGTAGAAGCAGATGATTGAGTACGCCGAATTCATTCATTTTGTTAACAGTATTGGTTTAGCAATGCTGGAGGAAACTCCCTGGTAAGCTGAGAACAGAACGGCTTCAATCAGGAGTGTTTGTTTGTTTTGTCCTGAGCCTCAGAATGGTAACTTGGCAAGAGACAAGTTTGAGCTCTCTTTTCTTATTGGAGAGCTGGTGAGAGGGACAGGTTTCTTTGCTAGTAAACACTTGGTAGAGCTTCCTGAAATCCAGTAAAGTGGTGGCTGTAGCTGTTCAGAAGTGAGTGAGAGCCCAGTCAGAGGGACATGGCTGGTCCTGTGTAGTCGGAGTCCACAGTGCTAGGGGTTTCCTTCTTTTTTTTAACTGCATTGCAGGATTTTTCAGGATTTTCTCAGCTATTTTGCATAACCATTACCATGTGAGTTCCTGCATACAAATCAGAAAACAATGATTTGGGTTTGTCTGATAAGAATTAAAACACTCACATTGGATGGCCCATGTATAAGCATCTCTCTATGCTGGGTACATATTTGTTATGTAGAATAATTACTTCCTCTTGAAATTTATTATCAAGGCTCACTCTGATACCAAGAGAATAATAAGCAAAATCAGCACGCTTCTTCTGTTTCCCTGTTCCACAGGCAAGGAACGGTTTTATTTGTGAATTATCTCACTTGCTAAGGAGCACTAATGCTTGCGAGTGTTTGGTTTCCATGATTACAGAAAGAAAGGTGGCAGAGAGGGATCCATAAGCTATTTCTGCGTATCATGAAGAAGGTTTTGTAATCCTTTTACAACAAGCAAACTTGACTGTGATTTTTTTCATTATTTTCTCTGTATTTAACAGTGTGTGCAAGTTCTTATGGGGCTTCCTCATATTACTTTGCTAAGATAAGTTGAACAATTCAAATAAATCTGGCTTTGCAGATAAGAACATTTTGGAACTATAGACTTGTCTACAAACTGCTCTGGTTTATAATTGAAGTGCAAAAGAAAAATCAAATCTCTGCTCTGTTTGTTTTACTTTTATGTTTCAATGCAAGAAAAATAGCTTAAAAATTTTAAAGTATGTACATTTATTCAGATTTTTATTAACACTTTTCAACTCTTGGTGATTGGAAGGTGTCTACTCAAAACGGCAGGTTATGTAAAATTGATTTTGGAAGATTTTAGACATGACCAAGGAATAAAAACATACATGTTTGATTTTTTTTATAAATAATAAAATACAACAATTAAGGTGTTTCCCAAAACAAAAATGATCAAGTTTACCATGGTTTGGTTTCTGTCACAGATGTGGAACGGAGCTAGTAGAGATGGTGTGTTTTCATTTTTAGAAGGGAGTATAAGAGAATTGATTGTTATGGACACTATAATTTCTGTGATAAGCAATGGCTTTCTGAAAAGCTGAGTCACTGATTTCATTCACATAAGCAATTTCACTTAAGTATGAGTGAGTGCTTATGTATGATGCATATGCATACTTTACACATACACATGCATACTTTACACATGCACATGCATACTTTACACACGCACATGCATACTTTACAATACACATGCATAATTTACACATACAGATGCATACTTGACACATAGCATGCATACTTTACACATGTACATGCATACTTTACACACAGTATGCATACTTTACACATATACATGCATACTTTACAATACACATGCATACTTTACACATACACATGCATACTTTGCACATGCATACTTTACACACGCACATGCATACTTTACAATACACATGCATACTTTACAACACACATGCATACTTTACACATACAGATGCATACTTTACAATACACATGCATACTTTACACATACAGATGCATACTTGACACATAGCATGCATACTTTACACAGTATGTTTCACATTTCTACCTGGATCGTGTCCATTTTATGTATTTCCCTTATGTGTTTCCTCTTCAAGACTGTGACGCACTTAAACAGCAGCCTGCCCTTTAGAGAAGCTTAAGTGCTGCTTTTATACAGGAAGCAGGAGACAGCAGGGTCCTGTGTCAGGGAGACCTTTGGATTGCGCCCTTTGAAGCTCATCAGAGCCCATTCAAGTTTATCCCAAGGGGTCAGTTGATGGAGGCCTGATCTACTTTTTCCCAGGGGCTGAATGCACAGCTTGGGCAAGACACTCAGCTCCTGCTGACTGGAGAAGTGTAATTTTAATGATGATTATAATGAGTTTCAGTGTCGCTGGGAGCCAAATGTATCCTTAAGTCCGAGAAGGAAAGCTGCAATCAGGGTGAGGTATAAAATAGGTTGGATTATCCTTTGATAAGTTGGCCTTTTAATTAAGATTCCCCCCCCCCTTTCCTATACCCGTTTATGTTTTACTATTACAAGGTGAATAACTGTTAGGCATATTTATGAAGATGTCATAGCAACTGGAATTCAGTGAATGCATGGGGTGGGGGTGGTGGATGTCTGCCGCAGACCATTTATCCTGACACATGAATCGATGAAACTGCAGCTTTGATCTCAGAACCTGGGCATTCCCACTATTTGTTTTCCCTCCAGCACCCATTGCCACTCACTTTTAAAAACAACTCTAGCTTTAGCAGATGGCTTTTATCTACTCTGAAGAACAGGCCTGAACTGCGTTTTCTGGAGAAGGTGATTAAAGAAGCATTTAATAAAAGGTACTTAAGCTAGACACTGGGATATGAGGGCCAGCAATCCTTAGAGGAGGGAGATTCTGAGAGGGAACCTGGGTGTTAATAGAATTTGATCGAATCTGTTCTAAATGGCTGTGTTTATCTTCTGCCAGACTTTAGTATGAATGAAAAAGTATATAAAAAGGATGAAGGTTTTTTTTTAATTAAGTTGCTTAAATCCCTTTATGGGAAACATAGAGACTTGGTAATTGTTCGTTTAAAAATAGGACTGTCAATCCACTTAATACTGAGACTTCAGGAGAAGTATGGGATGAAAAGAGCTAATTCTGCTTACTTTGAATAGCTCATGACAAACGCTTTCCATGTTACTTAGGCTGTGACCCACAGTTAGTACCGTATCCTATGTATATATGTTTCCTAAAATGTGAAGTCACTATTTACAAATAATGCTCCCAGTGCAAATAATTTACTCCACATTCCGTTGTCAACTATTTCATTACAAAGAAAGTATTTAACAGCCAAAAAGCTGCTTTATAATTCATGCAGATCTTAGTTTATAAGACAGTTCTCCCAAGCTGTGCACACAGCATAGAAAGAAGGTGAACATAGAATAAATTACTAAATATTTTTTAATTATAAAAATCTTACTGAAGATTAAATATAAGAACATATTTTTTTCTAAAATGTCATAAACTGGTGCTGTATTAAGTAAAAAAAAAATTCTTTGTTTAGGCCAGTATGTACACCACTTGCCTGTATGATTGCATGCATCTGAAGCATGCTCACATTAACAATTTTAATAAAATAAGTAATAGCATGTTGGAGCATTAAAAGGATCATTTTAAAATGCCAAAAATATTTACAAAACAACTGAAATTCGATGCTATTAGATGCTGATACATAAATATGATGATTTGTTATGCAAAAAATGACAAAAAAAATAGGAGAGTCAAGCCACTAACTATGATGACGTCATAGATTACTGTGCCGAGCTAAATGGGCCTTGTGCAATGAATGAGGTACTCTCTTTATACTGTCGTTTCTCTTACCAGCACAGAGCAGGAAGCTGACACAGAGGTGTCTTGGTGATAGGCGTCACTCACATCAATTTTTCAGATCAATTGACCACATTTCCCCATTGAAAGCCAGGCATAATTCAGGAGCAGGGCTTTGTGCTTGGTATGTATTTTTTCTGATTCCATGGATATGGATGTGTAAAAGGGTGAATGACGAGGCCGAGTTGGCTGAGAGGTCTGGAGGACAGTCAATCTGCATAGTCTTTTCGCTGGTTCAGCTTAAGCATTTTTCCTGGTTTCTCTAGAAACCTTTTGTTTTAAACATTAGGGGGATGGGGGTAAGAGGGATTGAACCCAGTGTCTGATATAAGCTGATGAAGGCACTGAACTATGTCCCGGAATCCAAACCTTTCTCTTTGAAACTGCAGTTCACTAAGTTCCTACACTGACCTTGAATTTGCATGTCTGCTTCATTCTCTGTTGACTGAGGTTTTTTGGTTCAGCACAGTCCTGCAGCTATTAAGCCCCAAAGAATCACACAGAGGGCTACATTAGTTATAAATTGATTGGCCCATTAGCTCAAGCTTCTTATTTATAATTTTTATAACTTATATTGGCCCATCATTCTCGTCTGAGTTAGCCACATGGCTCGGTACCTTTTTTTGCGAGGCAGTTACCTCTTGCTTCCTCTGAAGCTGGGTCATGACTGCAGACTGCAGAATCCTCTTTCCAGAATTCTCCTGTTCTCATTGTCTACTTCCTGCATGGTCTCCCTGCCCATACTTCCTGCCTGACTACCAGCCAATCAGCATCTTATAAAACAAGTACACAAAGCAAATGTTTACAGGGTAAAACCATTGTCCCACAACAATCCTCCTCTAGCTGGGACTAAAAGTTTGTACCATCAGTTCATGAAGAAACTCTTTTAAATGACCTTAGTCTCATGATGATCATTTCTCCTGAAGGTGAGGGTGCAAATTTTGTGTTCAGTGCAAAGCATTTTCCTCACGGCGCAAATACATATGACAGTATGTTTGAAGTGTTTAAGGTCCTGATCAAGGTGACCCAAGTCACGTAGTTTTCTACTTCAAATGGATTTTTTGATCATGTGATGTAGAAACAAAGTTTAATCAATAGAAACTTACGAAGAATTCAAGATTACTTGTCAAACCTAATCAGCAGTCTATATATATGACAAGCAGAACCTGCTTACAGTATACTACAGGTTACTGTCTTAGAGAAGACAAAATATATGAAGTAAAAGAGTAGATTTCGGTTCATGTTTTAAAAACTCTTCATTAGCACATTATTGGATAATTTTATGAAGGAGGAAAATGTGTCCAAACTAAACATTTTATTTGCATTTCTGTATAAATGTATTTAGCTATCAGATATTATAGACCTTTCAACTTATCATTTGAGTGTCACTATCAGCAAGAATATTGAGAATTTAATGTGAATTTTCCATCAAAATGATTGAGTATGTTTTGCAAACATAGTGTTAGTATCCATTGATATTGTAAGAAACAGATTTGACATATGCACTTATGTAGTTCTTTACTGTTAAGGAAATAATTATTGGTAGAATTTATTTAAGTGGATTTGTGATAAACAGAAGTCAAAAGTACATAAGAGAAAGAAAGAAGAGAGTTCTCAATCTAACTTGGTAGTTAAGGGGGGAAGGGAGATATTTATCTGGCATCTGCAATGAGAGGTAGTTGACCAGGCCGAGCACTGGAATAAGATAGCCTGAGAAAAGTAACTTAGAGGAGAAAGGGGATGTTTCAGCAATCGATTTCAGGTATAGTGCAAGGCAGCCAAGGTAGGAACTTTCAACAGCTGGTCACATCGTGTCCACAGTCAGGAGCAGAGTGGACACATGCTCATTTTCTTGTATGAGCTCGTCTTGCATTCTTCACTCTTGGGTAACTTCAGATACATTCTTCAGTGTCTCTTGCCTATGATAAAATGATGCTGTCCACAGTGGGCTGGGTTTCTCCATGCTAATTAAGGTAATGTCCCCTAGACACACCATAGGACAACAACATGTACAAAGTCCCTCACTGAGAATGGCTTCCCAGATGTATCTAGTTTTGTCCAGTTGAAATTTTACTATCACAGAGACCATTAACCTAGAACAAGCTATTTGTTGGGGAAATCACTTGAATATTTTGTATAATGTATCCAATCTGCAGGTATGGAAGTATTTAGTGTCTGGAACCTTAAAAGGTAGCAAGGCCAGTCTGAATCTTTGTCTGTATCTTGAAAGAGATACACTCTAAGTCTTTCTTCTAAGTTAAATAATATGATTTTAACTCCAAACAACAATTCTTAGCAGTTTGCTTCCAAATTTACATTGTGCAACAATCTATGTAATCAAAAGTAAACTGTAATAATTTATAACAATATGAATTCTAATAATCTATACAAAGCACTCATTCCATGTCAGAAGTTACTCTTAGCATACACATGAGACATATTATTTCATTTTACAGCAACCCAGTGGGTTTTCTAAAGCAAAAAGAAATGTTGTTCATATTTTAGGTAATTGTTTATAGAAGCCTATAAGTGAGTGTAAACTTTTAGATGCAAAATTGTGCTTATTGCTGTTAATAAAATAAAATAATTTTAATTTCTCTTTGCATCATAGTGTATAAGTGGTAAAGTGTATAATTCTCTGACTTTAATGGATCGAGAAGTTGGTCTTGCTTGGTCAAGAAAATACCAAGCATAGTTCAATATGGATTCAAAACTGGTATGATGTGCCAGACTTAGGAAATAGAAAGCATACTGCATATAAAAGGACCTGACTTAAATGTTAATAATGAGGGTTTCAGAGTCTTTGTCTATCTTAGGACCCTGCTATCAAATCAACAGAGCTCAGAATGGAAAGACCTCTATGTCTCAGGAATTAACACGATAACATAGCAGATTGTGTCAAAGGCCCAAAGTTAGCGTCTTCACCTTGGTTCAGTGGTTATGTTCGTCTCTGTCACTAAGTTTTCAATAGCTGTGCGTGTTAGTGGCATTAAACTGCATAGCTTCTCGTTCTTTATCCTGTCAGGAACCTGGTGTCTGCACTCACATTTGAGAGACAAAAACAGGGAAGTGGCCATTATGTGGGCAATGTAACTATAAATCGTTTGAAATTTCTGCAATTTTTTAATCAGTATGATAGGTATGATAACAGTATCATTATTAATGGTAATGTTGATTATTATAAATTGTCATAGAACTTCATTAATGCATTCATTTACTCAGTTTCTAAGGGTTCTTACTTCACTGAAAGAAATAAAGAATTAGAGAAGAGCTAAGTATACAAAATTTAAGGAAATCAATTTGAGAAAGGTCACATGATATAACCATATCAAGGGTGTGGTATCATTTTTGCCACATACTTGTAAAAAGTAAATCTAGTTCATATTCAAAATAAGGTCATTTTATAACACAAGATCTAAATACAGAGTGGTGACATTTCTTCTTTTTATAAGAAATATTCTTTTAATAAAAACTTTTTTTTATTAATAATGCATTTTTATTTGCTTTTATTGACTTTTATACATGAATGCTGTCCTTACATCATTTCCAGCCTCCCTACCCCTAGCTTCCCTTCTCAAATTCCTTTCTTCTTATTTGGGCATTTTCCTTCCAGTATAGCCTAATATGGGTGGGAATTGGTGAAATTTTTGCTCTTTATATTATTGTGAGATAGGAGATCATGGGTTGTGAGTGAGAAGTCATGATGATGCCAATATTATCATGTGACTGTAACAGAGTAATCTGTCATCCATAGACTTCATTTTAAATTCAAGACAGCAGTCTCTTTCATCCCCCTTTATTATAGAGCTCATAATAGGATGTAAATAATTTGTAGAGATTGAATTTGAGCTGTTGAGTGGTATAAAGCAGCAAGGCATCGCCCCCTCACCTCCCTCTGGATTGATGATGCCCTGGTTCTCTGGGTCTTCACTGGCTGTCTGCAATGACCCAGGTGAGTAGTGGCTTTGTGACTATCGACTCATTCCAAACCTTGAATTCTCACATACTTAATGGACAAATAATAGAAGTGTTTATGCATCTGCTTTGTACATCCTGAACCTTACATATTTCCCTTCCTTTGTAAAGTATGTTTGGTGTTGTAAAATCAGGTAGCAGGTGTATCACACTTTGTACTAAAGGACTTGCTTATAGCTTTGCTGTTATCTGGAAATGCAACAAAAGCTAAAAGTAATGACAGCCAGCAGAGGGAATGGAGAGAACCGAAGTTATATTCCTTGCTTTAGAAGGAACTCCCATTCCATTTTCTCACTTAAAAAAGAATATGTGTGTTTACCAGCAAGATTTTCCAGAGGGAGGTTTAAAAAAGGGGAGTCAAGAGGAAAGCAATCAAACTTTTCAGCATAAGACAACAACTATTATCTGATGACGGAATTGAGAATTCAGCTTCCATGAATGCCCCCTTTGCCGTGCTCTGAGCCGAGAGGAATACAGAGCCACTGAGCATGGCAGACTTACCCACACACAGAGTATGAGATTGCCTCACGTATTTCGTGGGGCCAGTCAATTGGTAAGTGCAAGCTTAATTTACTGTCCCTAGAGATCTGTTATATACGACACTGACTTCCCTAGGGACAAACTTATTTTTCTTTGAAGACGAATATGCGGTTTGTGGTTATTAAAAAGTAGAGAAACATTTATCATAGACATCTCCTATTGGAAGGCTTTGTGGCCAGTGCGTTCAGTTTTGCCTGTCACTGTCTAACTGCCTTGGAGGCTCCTGCCCTGCTAGCATTTCAATTGATCTCTGAGAACTGATATTGACAGAGACCAGATTACCTTTCACCACCCACCAGTCAGTAGAAAATGAATACTTTCTTTCAACAGAAATTTGACAAAAATTAATTTCTAGCCTTTCCTGTGATCTGTGGTCCCGGCCATTTATCCTTCCTCATCTTTGTGAGAGCATCAGTAACTTGCATAGATCTCCAGTCCACACAGTAGCAACCTCTTTCTCATCCATCCAAGGATGTTATTCTAGTCTTTGTATGTCCTGATTTCTATGAAACCTGGTTGAAAGTGTTTTTCCAAAGAGAAGCCAGAATTTCTCTGTTCTTATTGTGATGTTATTAAGAAAGATTTTTTTGTCAAATTTTGTTCTTGGAAAAGTAGTGAAGGAGATGGTGAAAGCAGAGGCTGTAATATACCCAGATGTGCAAAAGATGAAGTTTGCAACTGAGTTGTAGAGGGGAGTATCATTGAGTCCATGAATAGAGTCAGATTATAGATATCTTCTGAGCTGGGCCATCAATCCTTGGACTGACGAGGAACTCCAGGAAACACGTTTTTAGCTTCAGAAGTTCTTTAAGAAGCAGTTAAATCAGAATTACTAATAGATTACAAGTCCCTAACCTATGAATCATATATCTTCAAGTGTCAGGTGGATACAAAAGACTCATTTGGTATTTGCCTTCCCTAATTCTCTTGGGTTTGCTGTCTTGAGAATTTTATAATATCCAAAATTATTTTGCCTAATGACAGAATTTATGTGGATACTCTAACATATACACACTCTTATACATTTCAAGTTATGTTGAAAAAACAAGCCAAATATTTGGAATCATTCCCAATTATCCTTCTGACAATAAGTGTTTGGTAGAATCCATTACCTTTGCCTTGTAGTCGCTACTACTTATGAAGGATAATTCTTAAAAGGAATTAGCATTTAAAATATTATTTTCCTCTTCCCCTTTCTTCTTCCGAACACTCCCATATACCCCTCTTTTTCTTTTTCAATTCCATTCTTTTTCACTAATTGTTATAAGCATATATGTGTATATATATTTATTCATATTGATCATTTTTTTAATGGAGAAACTTGCCAACAGTAAGGAGCAGCTTGGAAACACCTTTTCTAGACATTATTGTGTACACTAAATGCAATTCTGATTATACATTATTCATTGTATAAATATCTGAGCTATTGAATCCCTACATAGATGGCCTATAATAACATGAATAATAATGAACAATATAATAAATACTTCAAAACATTGCATGCTCAGTTTGCATTAATTCCAGCTCAGCAGCCACAAGTATCTAGTGGTGTCTACGTTGGACAGTGTGTTTCAATGTTCCTTTAATCCTTTAAAATGGAAGAAATCGCTAGCTCATTTGTAAAATGGGAGAAAGTGATATTAAGAGCAAAGGTGTAAACTCAGCTATGTTTTGAATAATATAGAACAAAATATTGCTACTTTGTATTCCCGTTGAAACAAGTAAGCAAATAATAATTTATGAATTTATAACTATGAATAAATATATTTTGGGAACAGTGTCAGAGAAACTATATCTTTCCTGAGAGATCTAGAATGCCCAGTTACCTTGGGGTTGGAGTTTCTGTTGGAGAACATCTATAGGGTGATGTCACCATAAAGCCTGTGACTGCTCTCATTTTACATTCTGGTATTTGGGAGATCAAATGACAATTACTTCCTTTCTCTGAAAGATATATGTATTTCATTATACATAATTTATATTGTTTTTAGACTTTTAAAAGAAAATTAATTTCCTCAAATCTTTTCCTTTAGCTTTAGTTTTCAATGAGCTTTTATATTTGGTAAACATCTCAGTGAAACTGAGTGTAAACAGAGACAAGTGGCTTTATAAATTTGCTGTTAATATTTCAGGACCATGTTCAGTTTGAGTGTTTTCTTTGAACAAGCACAAGTAGTACAGAAATGTACGTGCTGAGGACCCCGGGTCTCACTGGACTGTGAGCATTGACGGTTGTCATTCTGAATGGGAAAGCTGGGCCCCTGCAGAGCTCCTGAGAGAGGGAAGGAGGAACGTGTGACCCATCACTGTGTGCCATGACCAGCAGGTTCTAGGAAACACTCATCACACTTGCTCTTTTGTCCCAAGTATTGCTTCTTTTCCTGTTCAAAATCAAGTGTTTTTTTTAAACCCTGAAAATAGTAGAAGAAACTTATTTTTCTTCTTACTGAAGGAAGTATAATAGATAAAAATAAATAATAGATCAAAACAACGTTCTGTGTCTATAATTTATGGAGGTATATATTTGCACATAGGATACATATTTAAATATAGAAGAGATGTACAGAACAGCGCAGGTTTTCATTCTTGCAGCATTCCAGAAGCCTGCAGTAGTACCTGTGCCCGATGCTCCGATCAGCCCACTGCTAACAGAGTAATCAAGTCAATAAAGTCATTGATGTATTGACAAAACAAATTTGTTAAATAGTAATCATAATTTTATAATATATGATATTACAGTTTTGCAAAAAAATAATAAAAATATTCATAATTTTCTTATTTATGCTTCCAATTTACCAATGTAACATTATGTTGTTTTAATCTAGTTAATATAAAATATTACATCATTTCACTTGTTTAAGCCCCCCTTTCTGGGATTTTTAAATGCCCTGGTAGTGTATCTTAGCATAACTAGATGTTTTCTATCTTTTAATTACTGTGACTAATTTTTTACAGCTCGGTAACAAACCCTTGAAAATAATGAGCATGGTGACGCATTCTTAATTATAATGGTACGAATAGCAGCACTCTAATTTCAGGCTTACATTGAAAAAGCATTTCTCTGGTATTGAAGCTCTTCTGATTGCTTTCCACATCACGTTTTAAACAAACACTGTGCTGCTTTAGCCATGACTTGGTTGCCTAGGATACACAGTTACTGTAGCCCTAAGATGCTGGTACCAGTTAAGCTCTGAGGCCATGTCTGTAAGTGCTGCACACAGCTGCCTTTAATAAACTGGAGACATTTAACCCAGTCCCATAGTGGGGTGAGCATTGTGATTAATGAAATAATTGGATGTATATTTGAGTAGTAATATGGAAAATGGCTGTTTATATTTTTGCCTTAGTTCTCCATGAAACGGGTGGAAAGCATTTTTAAAACAAATGCAAAATTGATTCAGTGACCTAATTCCAAGACATTCTCAAAGAATATAATATTGGTTGTTGCAGTACTGGGAAAGCTAGCTAGCTAAATCGCAGTGAGTCATTCTTACGAACATCATCTAATAGTATCTCTTGATATTTATTTAGTCTGTGGTGAGAGCATCTCTCAGCTTGTTTTTATTAAGACATTGAAAGTCTCAAATATATTAATATGGAAGTATAATATAATATGCAAAAATGTTTGCAACGGTAATTAATGAGAGCATCGGTACTGCTGGAGAAACACACATTTGAATAGTACATGTCTGGATTATTGTGTTTCTCACATTAAAAAGTTATTTTTCAAAAATAGTATATTGTTTATATTTTACCGTGAACTTTTGCTTGATTATTGATGTGGGAATACAAACTAGCTATATATTTTAGCAAAAGTAAATTATCTTTTTTTAAAACATTGGTTGTTCTCTTGCCGTAGTCCTCCAAAGGCTTGGTGGAGGATAATTTGCCTTTTTTGCTGATTTGAATGCACATAAAATTGGAATTGTGTATTGAGAGGGAAGATCCGGATTGAGCCAGCAGGTGGTGCTTGAGTTTCAAGTGCACTTAGAATGGAGTTTTTGCTTTTTGTTTCTTTTAAATTTTAAACACTTCAGAAAATAATGTTTTTACTTTTTTCTCCTGTAGATCTGATTACATTTTGGAATGAAAAATACTATTAAGGGCCTTGGGATTATTACTGAGTTTGGACAGAGCAGCTCCTTTTTGCGTGTTCTATTCTGCCTTCTCTCTAACCACTCCTTGCTGTTCTGCAGTAGATTTTGTGGGTTCTGTAGATGGGCAGAAGGCTGATTTTTTTTTCTTCAAGCTGAGCACCTGCATGGTGGGAGTGGGAGCAGGTTATTTCTGCATTCAGCTTTCATAAGAATTGTAGGAAATATGTATTCACCTGGGCAGCATTCAGGAGATCTTTAACTCCATCCTGAATCCTCTGCGTCTTCAAGGCCCCACTTGCCCTTCCGAGCCTGAGCCTTTTCTCTCTGTGCTCTGCTCCTTAGAATACAGACCTCGAAACTGCCACTTGATTGTTTTAATTCCTCAAAATACAGTTATTCTGTAGCTGGAATGGCATTTCTTCATTGAATTCCATAGAAAATAATGCCCATTTGGCCGAATTCAACAGGAAAACATGCGTTTTAAGAAATTATGCATTTGTGTTTAGATGAGAGATCTCCTGCAAGAGACAATGATAGATTTCCTGGGTATCAAATATCATTTCTTTCTGTGAATGTATCAAATATATTTTGATATTATAGTTTGCTTTTTTTAAACCTAAAAATACTATGATGTTTCACATTATGACAGAAATTACTGGAAAGAAGCTTATAACTATATTTCTTTACTTTAGAGAATTTCTCGACTGGTTGTTTCATTAAATAACATTTCGTTTTGCAGTATTGATAGTTTTAAAATTAAAATACTGGGAAGGTCCTAAACTATAATTTATTTGAAGTTGTATTTCTGACATTAGTTAGGATGATAATGCTTTATATTCTTAAAGTAATAGGTATGCTGTTTCAAATCCATTGTAAATTATATCAGATAATCAAGTTAGGTGGATAGTTATTTCATTTTAAGAAGCTATCAGAGAAAATCTTATTTCCCTTCAGAGAATAGCCCTTTCTCTTCTATTTTTCCTTAGCATGAATTTCTCTGCCAGAGTGAGTATCTTCAGCTAGTTATTGCAGTGGTTTTCTGCAGAAACTCTGATTTGAATGGATCAATCCAACTGGCTTCAGTGGTGGCGAAGTAACGACACAACCATCCCTCTTTCCTCTAGGACTGTGTACCCTTCTGCATATGTGTGACAAACACAACATCACACCATTGTCTACAGAGATTTTCCTTATATTACCACAGCTACTGCATAGTTTGTCAGCTCTTAAAGAAGGCCTGCATTTGGGGGCTGTTAGGGCTCTGACAAAGACAATGGGTCTGTCTGTCAAAGGTGCTGTCATTGTTGGTGGGCTAATAGGCTTTTTCAGTGTCCACGTTGTGGTTGTCTGGATACACAGAGTTGGTAGTTTCTTCAAATTCTGTTGCAAACCACAGCAACAAAGTGACCAAATCACAACCCAAAACCTGGCAATTTGTACCCTCCTACTTTTTATTCCTCTTCTCTTGATAAAATATTTGGAAAAACACAATCTAAAAGAGAAGGGCCTTCTAGAGGCTCAAAGTTCAAGAGCCAAGATAACTATGACAGAAGCACCAGAGAAGCAGAAATTTGGAGGAACTGGTCACATCCCATTCACAGTCAGGAAGAAAAGTGATGAATGCTCACTGCAGCTCAACATCCTCCCTGTACTCACACAATCCAGGATCACAGGCAGAAGGTGGTGTCATGTAACTGGTGGGTCCTCTCACCTCAACTGATGCTCACAAGATAATCTCACACAGGTTGCACAGAGGTCCATCTCCTGGATAATTCTAGATTATGCCAAATTGACAATTAACAGTAACCATCACAACAATCCAATAGTGACTAGTTTTGTTTTTGTTGCTTTGCATGGGAACTTATTTTCATGTCTAGTATTCTTAAGGGTCATGCACATCAGAAATGGTGAGACAGATTCTCATTTTGAAGCATAACTTTGGCCAGTTGAGTTCACTGCAAATCTAGCAGAGTGATTTAAAATACTGGTGACATGGTTCCTCCTGACATCAAAATAACATGGAAAAGATGCAGTTTGCTACTTTGGAAGAAAGACTAAAATTCCTAAACAGCTTGTGACATGTGTTCAGTTTTTCCCATGAAGGCTGTTTTTTTTTTCAGATGACAGTCCCTTGCACTCCAGGCTGGGTCTTCTTTTAAGAGTAAAAGTCCCTTTGCAGCTGAAATTTGCTTTTGGTATTTTTGTTATTCATTTTTCACAGGATGCTGTATAATAATTTTCTCCTCCAGGATCTTAAAATAACATCAAAGATTGACAATCCAGTAAGTGTTGTTACTGTTGGGCCAAAGTTGACTCAGCCAGCCCAGGGGAATGGTGACGTCCACATGACTTTTAAAAATGCCTTCTTTTTTATAAATATTATTTTTTCAATTACAGGCAGCATTTTGAAATGTTTTACTGTGTTGTGAGTCATTGCAACATGATACACACACACACACACACACACACACACACACACACACACACATTGGGATTAGTTCTTAGAAACTTCTTTCTGTGGCTGACCCAGGTAGATAAGAAGCATAGAAACATTGGAAGACTTTATACTTAGGAGACAGGCAGAGAATGAAGGAAATCAATGGCCTACATTAGACATACTAAGCTACCTACAATTGTGTAGAAAGAGTCAAAATGGATTTATCTTGATACCTTTTAGGCTTTCTATGGGCTATTTAATACAATCTATGAAAGTGAGAATGCTTTCTACCTACCCTCAATCTTTCTGTCCTCCCTTTTGTTTCCCCACCTCTCCTATGCTGTTGAAATTGCTCATTGGTTTCTGTGCCTGCAGGAGAATATTTTTTCTGTTCTTGCCTCTCATTCTATCAGTCCCACAAATTATCACTGAACTTGTAACAGCATAGGATGTTTTTAGTGCGCTCTCTCTCTCTCTCTCTCTCTCTCTCTCTCTCTCTCTCTCTCTCTCTCTGTGTGTGTGTGTGTGTATGTGTGTGTATACCCATGTGTGTGTGTATGTGTGTATGTATGTATGCAGGGTATGTACATGGTTTGAGTGGGTTTAAGTCACTATGTCAATTAGGTTTGTGTCAGTTACCTTTACCTACTCAGTTGTTTCCTAGCTTTCAAATCATAATATTTTAGCACATTCATCATTCCAAAGAGAGCCATTATGACCGATAGCCACCATGCATCTCTTCAGAATACCCAAGCCTGTTTAGACTCTGTGAAACCACTAGTTTAATTTGTGTCTCTACTACTGATCAGGACATTCCATGTTAATGGAATAATGCATGCATATTTTTACTTTCTAGCAATCTACCTTTAAATCTATTGGATAATTGCAAGCAAATATAAAGGAAATATCTAATTTTATTCTCCTATAAGTAGTTATATGCATGATCCAGTATCATTTATTTAAAATTTTAGTTTTCCCTATTACATGTTCTTAAAACTTTTATCAAAAGTTTTCTGTGTATGCATATAGATTTGCTTCTAGCTTCTATTTGTGTTACAGACGATCTCTGTTTAGACCTGTTATTTTTTTACTTTCATTCAATATATTTAACATTAACCACAAGAATGAAAAGACAACAATGTGAACTGTTTAATTGTCTATCCACACAACTGCTAGTAGCCCAACTACAAACATAAATTATGAAAATCATGTCTCTTACAAGTACCAAGTTAAAGCCTGAATAAGATAACTTTTAATCTGCATTTTCACAGACCAGAAGAAAATCTATATTTCTAATTAATGATAGAAAATGGAAAGATATACAAATAGGGATAAATCAGATTTCTCCATATCTATCAATATAATTAAAATATAACATTTAAGGAATATTATGTTTTAGGTTTTGCAAGACAATCAGGAATGATTAAAACAAACTTTTGTTTTTAGAGAATTATATTTTCATACCAGAAAAAGCAAAAATTCAGTATTAAGAGAGAAAAAGCTATAAAATAGAGTAACATAACATGCCTGCTATAAAATGTGTGTAATAGAATACCTTGCAATTATAAAGGAAGGAAACTTAGCTGTTGAGAAAGAAAATACAAATATATACAAAATGGGGCTGCTTATGAAGTATAAATAGACCCTGAGGTTGGACAGGTTCTTATCAGACTATGTTGCAGAATACTGATAACCATTCAGGAAAAGGAAATCTTTGTAACAAATGCTAAATGAGACAGGATGAGAACCTCATGGGCCCCCTTCTCTCAAGTATCTGGTAGTCAGCTTGACTGAAAATAATGTGAAAGATAATCTCAACGATGATACTGCAAAGTCCTGTAAGGGGCATGCTATTAAAGGGACTAGGAACTCTAGTGTGCAAGTTTAGCCTGACCCCAGAAAGTCCTGCAGGGGCCCTGCTCTGTTGTGTTGAAGATGAGCTACTATTAGCTTCAAGATTAACTAGATGGAGAATATTCATTTAAGAAAAGATTTTAGTTCCCCCCAAAGGTTACCTGGTAGAGTCTAGTTTGTGATACCTGAACTTGGGGATCCTTTCTAAACAAAACACAGTGTTTCAAAGGCGCTGTTTGTCTTGTCAACTGAAGAGGCTTGCTTATATTAACTCAGGATTTAATAGCAAGTTAAACCATAGGGAACCGCTACCACGAAGAAAACCACCGCTGGAGTTCTCTTGGAAAAGGTACTTGTGATATAAAAGACCTTAGGGAAAGGTTTCTGGGGAAAATATAATTAAATGTCACACTGTGGCCAGGACAGCAGGAAAAAAAAATAATTCCACTTGGAAAATGACAAAATACGAAGGTTTGGTCAAAATATTTTTATGCCTTAAGAAAAAAAATGGACCACAGTAGACTGCATGTTCAATCAGCTAGCCTTAGTAAGTAAATTCTGTATAAACCAAGAAAAAAAAAAAGAGTCGATATTCTTTAACTTTGTCAGGCTAGACAATGTCTGGAAATTCTTGAACTCTCGGTGGAGTTTGTGAATTCTGTATTTATGGAATGACAATAACCTAACAAACCGTTGCGTCCATGTTATATCCTAACGGAGAGGTTAAAGTAAGTTGGAGTAAGAAGTAATTGTCAACTCTTTCCAATTTTCTTTGGTTCTGTGTGTTGAAAGAGACAGAGAGAGAATCAGAATCATATAGACAGACAGAAACAGACAAAAATACAAACTAGAGACAGGGAGAAACAGAGACAGACAAACATACAGACTAGAGAGAGAGAGAGAGAAATAGTGAGTGCTAGAGAGTGAGAGAGACAGATAGAGACAGAGAGATATATAGAGAGAACAAATATGACTGCTAATCCAAGAAAGACTGTTAATATTCAAGCTCAATTTATCATCCAGATAGGTTCAACCAATTGTGATAAACACATACAATATGAAGTTAGGTAAATTAATCTGCAGTACTTTGCATCTAGAGACTGTGATAGAAGTCAAGCAGCTGAAGATACTGGACGTTCCCTGAACTCAGCATCTGGATTTGTAAGTCGGTAGATATTAGTTTTAATCGTGCCTTAACGTGAGCTGAGGAGTTATAAATGCTAGGGTACCAGATGCATCACTTCCTTCAGTGAACTCATCTGAAGAAATGCCAAAGATGAGGAAGAGCCAAATTATAGTGGATGTAAGGAGAAATCAAGAATGAACCCAACTATATTCTGTGAAAATTTCACTATCTACAAAGAACCTAGTTTTAAATTTTCAAAACTCATATTAGCATGCAGAAAATATCCTGTCAGATTTATAAAAACTCAGCAAAGAGAACTCCATTAAAGTACAACTATGACTAAACACACAGCAATGCAGTTGAGTCAACAATTTATAAACTAACAGATTCTAATTAAGGCACTTCTCAGTGCCTAGTACATTTATTATTATTATTAATTGAAAATTTACATTCCAATCCCAGTTCCCACTCCCTCCCTTACTCCCACTCTCTTCACCTTCCCCCCATCCCACCCCCATCCACTTTTCAGAAAGGGTAGGGCTTCCCACTGGGCATCAACAAAGTCTAGCACCTCTCTTTGAGGCAGGACCAAGGCCCTCCCCCACTACATCTAGGCTGTGCAAGGTATCCCTCCAAAGAGAATGGGCTCCAAAAAAAGAGTTCAAGATAAATACTGGTCCCACTGCTAGTGGTTGCACAGGCTGCCCCTGCCATACAGCTGTCATCCCCATTCAGAGGGGCTACCTTGGTCCTATGCTGCTAGATTCCCTTCACCCTCCCCGCACCGTCAGTCTGGAGTCAGTGAGCTCCTATTAGCTCAGGTCACTTGCTTCAGTGGGTATCCCCATCATTATCTTGACCCCTTTACTCGTACTATATTATCTCACCCCCTTTCTCTTTAAGTGATCGTTGGGAGTTCAGCTAAGTGCTTCTCTGTGGATCACTGTATCTGCTTCCATCAGCTTCTGGATGCAGGTTCTATGAAGACAATTACAGTGGTCATCAAGTTGATTGCAGGGGAAGGCCAGTTCAGGCACCCTCTCCACTATTGCTTAGGATCTTGGCTGGGGTCATTCTTGTGGATTCCTGGGAATTTCTCTAGTGCCCGGTTTTGTGCTAGCCCCGTAATGGCTCTCACAATAAACATATCTCTGTCCATGTTCTCCCTCTGTGTCCTTCCCCCATCTGGACAATCCCATTCAATCATGTTCTGTTCCCCGTCCCCTTCTCACCTCCCCCTTCCCTTTCACCCTCCCTTTGGCCCCACCCAATGCCCCTAATTTTCTCAAAGATCTTTTCTATTTCCCCTTAGCAGAGGGATTCATGTATGTTTCTATTAGGGTTCTCCTTGTTACCTAACTGGGGTGGTGGACTATAAGCTGGATATCCTTTGCTTTATGTCTAATGTCCACTTATGAGTGAATAGATGCCATGTTTGTCTTTCTGGGTCCGGTTCACCTCACTCAAGATGTTATTTTCTAGTTCCATCCATTTACCTGAAAATTTCAAGATGTTATTGGTTTTTCACCACTGAGTAGGACTCCATTGTGCAAATATACTACATTTTCTTTAGCCTTTCTTTGGTTGAGGAGCATCTAGGTTGTTTCCAGGTTCTGGTTGTTGTGAATAATGCTGCTATGAACACAGCTGAGCAAATGCCCCTTTGGAATGAAGCGTATTCTTTGATTATATACCCAATAGTGGTATTGCTGAATCTTATGGTAGATTGATTTCCAATATGTTGAGAAACCGCCATACTGATTTCCAAAGTGGCTTTAAAAGTTTGCACTCCCACCAGCAACGGATGAGTGTTTTCCTTCCCCCACATCCTCTCCAGCATAAGCTATCATCGGTGCTGTTGATCATAGCCATTCTGACTGGTTAAGATGGTATCTCAGAGTCATTTTAATTTGCATTTCCCTGATGGCTAATGATGCTGAACATTTTTAAAAGGTCTTTTGGCCATTTGAGATTCTTTTGTCGAGAATTCTTTGTTTAGATCTGTACCCCATTTTTTATTTGGTATCTTAACCATGGTCAGAATCAGTGCAATGAAACTACATTAACTCAGTAATTACCTTACTTTAAGTAACAGCAGTGGCCTGGAGCTTGGACAATGACTGACACATGATAAACAGTCAACAGCTATTTCTGGAATCAACATATTAGTAAGTTCCACTCCATAGACTCTACAGGCATATATTATTTACCTGGACCCAGAAATATTTTATATTTTCTCTTTATGTATTGATAAAAGATGTATGTTGATGTTCCACGGTTTGGAAGTCTTTAAAATGACACACATTACCATTGTCTTTTATTTATTTGTATTTCCCGTTTGTGTGTGTGTGTGTGTGTGTGTGTGTGTGTGTGCGTGTTTGTGTGTATGGAATGTTCACATGTGCGGATTCAGAGTGTGGAGGTATATGCGTGAATATATGTGCATGTATGAGTGAAAACTCAAAGATGAATTGGGAATCTTCCTTTATCACTTCTCATACTACAGGCTTTAATACCAGCATTACAACTTGCATACATACTCTTGATCTAGTTATCTTAGCTTCCTGTCTCTGTGGAAAAGATACTTGAGGGCATCAGCATGTAGGAGGAAATATTTTTTTGGATCCTGATGTCAGAGATTTCATCCTTCATTATTTATTTGGCTCTGTTGATTTTGATGCTTGTGTAAGGGAAAAAACCACATGTTAGAGAAGCTTGGTGCAGGTCAATTGCTCTTCTCAAGATATGAAGGAAGCAGAGAGCAGGTAGGGAGTGTAGACGGGAGAACTAGAGACCCTGCCAAAGCATACCATATGCAAACTCCCCTGCAGACAGACTGTCCCTTCTCCCAGTTAGCTTCCCTGTCAGTGTATTTCTACCGCCTTCTCAAAGTTCATCCATTTTGAATCCATCAATGGGTTAACCTATTGATGAGATCAGAGCCTTTATGATCTGAATACTTACTTACCTTACTGAGAACATTGCTGTGTAGTTGACTAAGTTTTAACACAGCTTTGGGGGTCATTTCAGACCATCCAATCCTAACAGTTATGAAAATGCAAACCATGGCAATGCCATTTCCCAGGGAACCTGTGCCTTTATTACTGATATGCTCACAGTGCCTGCCCCTTTGATGGGAGGTGACATTTATCAGTGTACTGCCCACAGTGCCTGCCCTCCTTTTGGAGCTCTGGATTTGTGTGTGTGTGTGTGTGTGTGTGTGTACTGAAGCCAGTGTATGCTCCTTTGATGAAAGCTATGCATTTATCTGTGTTCTGTGTCCTCAGAACTTGCCATCCCCAGTCCTTCTGGGTCCACTGGTGATCCAGAAGGACCTGACTCAGTTCAGCTTTTGTATCAGCTAAGTCATGGAAACAGTGATTCATCCTGCAGTGTTCTCCATCCTTTCCAGAATGATTTGTTTCATCCATCCTTCTCCATTCCTTCTCTCCAAGGATAGCTGTATTAAATCGTAGGAATGTGCAATGTATCTCCCTTTATGAGGCTCTGTTGGCAATTTTATTTTGAAACTTAGCACTCATCCAACCATCAAAGACACAGGGAAAGAAGAGCAGATACAAGTAGAAGAAATCAGGTTCTCCTTCAGTCATAAGGTTGATGTCAGTCTATTTGGTTAAAAATTATCTATTTACCTCAATTTAGTAAATGTAATAAGCACTTTTCAAAGTGCTGGTTCTTATTGAAAATAAAAAGTGAGAGAAATACTTCACAAAACCTCTTCTATGCTATGTATTCTATATGCATGCCTTTTTTAAACTCGGAGATGGTTTTCTTAAGAGGACAGTGTATAAAATTTCACAGGTGAGGAGACAGAATGGTGATGTGTCTTCTACTACATATAATGAGAGTTTGAACCACAAAGTCCTAACCCTTGTATTTTTCCTCATAACACATAGTTGGATGCTTATAAAAATTAAGAATGAAGAATTAATTTTTTATTTATGATATTAATATGAAAAAATTCCCTTGGGAATTCTTGCATATATTTCTCCACCAATTTTGATTTGTGATTGACTATTATGTAAAGCAGCAGAAGTTATGATTTTGTAACCATAATAGTAGCTCTTGGTCTCCTTGTTTTATTCATTTGTTTGTTTATTTGTTTGTTTGTTTTTGAAATATGGTTCCAGTTGTTATCACTGCCATAAAATAACATGAAATAAACTCATAAAATTATGATTCAAATAAATATATACTGCATATTTAAGAAAGTTATGTTTATTATGCCTACAGGATTAATTATTATTATACATTTCTATATAAATGAATTTATGCCCCATCTTTGATTGTCAGATAGACCTTTGTTTTGATGGTACTTGCTTGGCTAAACTATGGCAGAGAAGATCAGCAATTGGTCGTCCCATATGCTCTGACTATTGAACGTGAATAGAATAGTGACCGGGAAATTTCTGTGAATCTGCGCTTGGTGCAGCTGACATTTCAAGACTCACAAGAAGCTGAGACTAGTCCAATACAGAAAGAGTTAATTTCTATTGTCTATATTTAATTCATTTTATTATTAATAAATGATAATGGCATTAATATTTAAAATCATTCTAGTGCTAACCTGTCGTTTCATATTTAGAGTCCCAAGAAACTTGTTCTAGATGTCATTTAAATTACATTCTCTGCAAGGACAGTGTCATGTGGCTGGGAACTCACCAGCTCAGGGAACAGACACATGTCAGTTATTCTACCATATTATATTTCCTTCTTTTTTCCGCTGCTACTTATTATTATCTTCCTCTGTGGACCTGATATGTACTGTATGATATATCATAATGTTTACTCAAATTTTTTTCTCTTTCATAGTTTAATAAGAAAAGTAGATTGTTGTGGTTTGTTGTAAATTTACTCTATTTTATTTTTAATCTTTAAAATTTGTACTACCAACATTCTGTTTTCTGTATCTAAGGAATTTTTTTATTTTTTGTTTATTTTGTTTGCTTTTTCATTTTTCCCTGCTGCAAAAGCAGCAATCAGTTGGTCTTTCATTGGACAGTTTGATGAGACATCAGAGGAAGATGTCTACAGTTAATTGGGATGCCATTCTCCGGGGTAGTCTTCGTGGTGAACTCCAGTTTAAATGGCTGGTTCTCCCGGTTACAGATTTTAATATTCCGAAAAACAAACTTGGATTTCATTTATCAAATTTTTTCCACTTCCTATAGTAAAACATGTTGGTGAAGGAATTGTCAGCGACCAGGTGGTACTTTTGCAGAACCAGTTTTGTCTAAGAAGAATTCAACTGGCTTCTGTAATGTTGACAGATGACATGGTGTGGCAGGGTTATTGAATATGCACTGATAGCTTCCAGACTGATAACTGTTTATACCTGTGTTCCCCGCTGGTAGTCATGGAACCTACTATTGAGTTTGATCTCTGAATTCCAGGCTTAATGAGTTAACAGTGATCTCCAGGGGCTGCTTGGAGAACTATGTGATCACGTGTACAAGCATGACTTTTTTTCCAACCCTCCTCCTGCTCCTTCTTGCTCCCTCTTCCCCCTCTTTTCCCTTCTCTATTTCTCTCCTCCTTCCTCTAGTTTTTAACCCTTCCCTCTCTATTGCTGTCTTTCCTACCTTCTTTTCTTTGCTTTTGTTTCCTCCTTTCTTTTTCTGCACCTACTCTCACTTCCTCCTTCCCCTCCCTGTTGTGTGACAGACTTTTTCTGGGGAAATGTGAGCTAATGTTAGCTCACTCCAGATAGGGAACCAAAGGCAGAGTGAAGTATAGATACCACCAGGGTTGAACTTAGTGAATCAATCGTTTCAAAGATATGACTTTCAGGAGTACAGGTGAGAGATATTTTTTTGTGTGTGCTTAATTGACTGCGATTTATTTTGCTGTAAATTTATTTCTTTATTTATTTATTAAAAATTTCCACCTGCTCCCCTCCTCCCATTTCCCTCCCACTCCCCTCTTCCCCGTCCTAAGAGCAGTCAGGGTTCCCTGGCATGTGGGAAGTCCAAGGTCCTCCCCACTCCATCCACTGAAAAGGTGGGACTGATCTAATTGGGAGCTTACCAAGGCCAGCTGGACTGGGACTGATGGAGCATGTGATCAAACCGGACTCTCTGAATGTGGCTGACAATGAGAAGCCATGGACAATGGCACTGGGTTTTGATTCTACTGCAGGGACTGGCTAGTCTTGTGGGAGCCTAGTCTGTTTGGATGTTCACTTTCCAGGTGAGCGGTATTTACATTTCCAGAAATAAGTTAAATACAGCTGCATCTCCAAAGAACACCCCAGCACTGGGAACAGCTTACAGAAGTGGAGAAACCAGGGATCAGTGCACACTCAGCAGGCGGCTTAGAGGGGTGACCTGAGCCTCCTCCCAGCAGCTGAACTGGTATTCTTTTCTTCAAGACAATTTGAGTGGTCACTGGTTTCTCTTTTTCTTGGCTATTTATATGGTCTGTACTTTGAACAAACAGTATGGTGGGTGAGGACCTTTGTCAGCAGCATTGATGGTTTATATTCTTTGGAGGAGGTGGAAAATAGCCCTAGGCACTATGTTTCGGGTTAGCCGGATGGAAAGAAGCAAAAGCAGATGCTGTATCTGTACACCAGAAGTATCTTATTTGCTGAGGAGAACCAAAAGAAGAAGAAACATTCACTAATAGAGGCATGCATTCTTCGGAACACACACCAAAAGAGAGAGACCAGTGAGAGCATGTATTGGAAGCCCAGCATTGTCAAAAAGTTTTGATAAGACTTTCTAGAAATGGTGAGGCCAGACTTGTGTTCTGAGAGATAGATAGGAAATAACAGGCAAAAGGGTTGGGGAACCGACATTATTATTCTGTTATGATTACCATTAATGTAAATCATGATTGGATGAACCATAATCTTCATAAGCAAGAGAAGTCCACAGAATAAAGCAACAGGAACTCTAAAATCTGTCTTTTTCATGACATTAATTATATCCTCGGCTCATCTTTATGTTTTTCTCTATGAATTTTATCTATTGTGGAAGCAGTGGATTATAAGTGTGCTGAAGAGGCCATGATTCATCTCTTGACTTCTTCATTGCTCTGTTGGGATTGGCCTGATCTATCTCCGTCCACTACTAATGGTACCAATTAAAACATCCCTCTATCCTTCAGCAAATTCACATCAATCATTCTTTGTCCACGTCGCCAGCTGCAGATGTTCTCAGCACTGGGAGCAGGCCACCTGTCTTTCCTTGTGCTAAATTGAACTGGGATTTACAGTTGAATCACTAGCACATTTTCCTAATGACCCGCTCCTAACTAGGGCATATGGGCCTTACATATGGGCAACGTGTGGCAAACCAGTATCTGAGTGTCGTGGCTGTTACCATCATCTGCTGTGCAATGTCTGTGGAGCACATAACAAGTTAGCTCTTTGCCAGGCTGTCGGTGTTCAGGTATCTTTTTGGAACTGGTGTCTTCTTGTAGCTAGGTTAAAGGAAAAATGAAATGATGAGTAGATTGCCTTTTTTGTCTACCAAAAGAACATTCTTGTCCATGTCCTATCTCAAGATCCTCATTCCAACACTCTGCCAAATATCAAATTTTAAGAGGAGATATTATATAATTCATGCCTAATTGGATTAGTGATTTTTACAGTTTTTTTATAATTTGTTAAATGCCATGATTAGTTCATTTTCTACATAAGCATAAATGAGCTTTCTATCATGGAGCTCATAACTGTTTATATATGTGCCTTCTCATTTTAGATAGAGGTAAGTTCAGGCAAATAATTGTGCCCGAGCTAGAGAAAGGATGATAGGTTTCTCTGTATTTTTATTTGAAGACTAAAGGGAACATCTGGGACCATCAAGTCCACACTTCTGGCCAAGATGGTCTTGCCTCAGATCACATGGCTGGAATCTAGGGAAGTTTCAGGCTGGTGTTTTCATTCTGTGTGACAGGACCAGTGATGGTTCAGTTTGCTCATCCCAGGCAAGAGCTCCTCCAGATGGAAGGGGGCTGTTTTCTCTCATTTATTTATCTCTGACAGAGACTGATTAGAATATTGGACTGTTATTTCAAACACACTTCCAAGCAGCTACAGATGAGATGCATTTGCTTCATAGATAGAAAAACTAAACCTGGCTCAAGAGTCCATTTCTAATCTGCAGTCAGGACACTGGGTTTACTCAAAACTAGCTAGGTGTCCAATGAATATTCTCTGTAAGACTAACTCTACATGAAGCAGTAGATTATGAAGATAATTACAACAACTTTCTCTCTGAAGACTGGTAGCTTGTTTTTGTTTGTTTGTTTTTTTTGATTGTTTTGTTTTGTAGCTTTGGAGCCTGGCCTGGAACTAGCTCTTGTAGACCAGGCTGGCTTGAGCTCACTAATATCACCTGCCTCTACCTTCTGAGTGCTGGGATTAAATGTGTGCGCCATCACCACCCAGCCAGTAGCTTGGTTTTCAATTTTCAGCCAAGAGAAGGTTTGTATTTATCCATTAAAAATTGAGCCTGGGTTATGGTAACTCACATCAAAACTCTTCTTTTTTTTTCTACTCTTGTCTTCATGTAAGTTTCAATCTATAAATAGTATTAGCACAGCCTTATAGAGTTGGCCTTTTCCCCTTAGCATTTGTGACTAAACTCCTAATATACTTTCCTCCACTTACTGGGTTCCAGTCTTAAAATCATTGCCCTTGTCTCTATCTTATATTTAAGACTTCTGCATGATGATCCTTCACCCTTGCTAATTCTGACTCATTCTTTAGGATTGAATCCTATACTTCTGCAAAACTGTCTTTATCGCTGTCTAGTCTCAAGTATCTAATTTGTCCTATTCTCTTTTGTATGCCCTGGCTTATTTGTTAGAGTCAGAGATACATCCGTGTACTTACTTCTGTAATTATTTACTTAGTCTCACTCTTTATCACCGGAAGGTAATATATAACCTCCACGAAATGGGAACCATGTTTTAAATTGTTGTCGCTATTCAATAGATTATCCCTAAAACAGAGCCTGGTGCATATTTAAGCCAGTGAACATAGCAATTATTCTGTCCAGATAAATGAATGAGTCTCTGTGAGAATAGCTTGTCCTTGCACCACATATTGGCAAGCAGTTCTGTTCTAAACTCAAGGACACATTTTCTTTTCTGTTTTTTTAGAAGGCATCTTTTATATATACTCATTCACTCAATGACATGCATTTTCTTGTTACCTGCTGACTAAGACTGAGTATCCAAAACTAAATAATATACTCTTTGTTCCAAAGCAATCCTAACTCTCCTTCATTTTGAGACTATTCTTGGGATAGGTGCAAACATCAGGGATGTGTGAGGACTATAAAGCAAAATCATCTTTCTCTTGAAAGCATACATTTAAGAGCATAAACACATATTGCATTTTGATACAGTTAAGATGCAAATAAAACTGCACTGTTTTATTTTGCTCTTAAAAAAAGAAAAGCTTCATCTAGAAGGGTAGAATCAATAGGAAATTTCAAGGACAACAGAAAAGAACACAGTTTAACCCTTGGATATACACTAGTTACTTTGTTATGATTTCTCCTGGTGAACATTATTCTGTTTGGTTTCACAAGGCAGATAATATTACATAGAGGAAATGCATTCATATCATTGCAAAGGAAGGAATGAGTCCTCAAAGCAGCTTATTGGATGAAAGTGTCAATGTGATCTGCCCTAGAGTTGTCTACTGGTGTGTGACAGAAGAAACTGTTTGAGTTTTCCATCTCAGTCTGACCACAGTTGCTTGCCTTTCCATAGATAAATAAGGGGACTGGGAAAGGATTAATGTAATAATTTGTTCTTGTGGCTGTACGTATTAATATAGCATCCTGATATAATAATAGAAGCATCTTTCTTCTCAAGTGAACACCGCCTGAACATGGACTTTGTGGATTTTTTCCAGCTAGAATATTCACTTTGTAGACATCTACATATCTGCAAATGTAAAATACACGTGTCCAAGTAACTTAACTGAAAACTACACATGTAGATCAAGCTATAGTTGGAGTATGGCTGTTCTTCCTTTAAGAATATTGCTTGTAGCAAAGAAAGACTGGTTAGGCTAATAGGGGTGCTGCTTTCAAATCCAAGTTATAGAGAACTCAGGTTGCTAAGGGACCCCTGAGAATTCATGAAATGCTTATAGTGAGAATAAATTCAAATGTATAATAAAAACAAATATGTTCGAATGCTACATTCTTGTACCTACTTACCTATATGAAAGTCTTCTGCATGATTAATGCTACCACTTCTCAGCAAGCATTTATGCATCTTTGACATATTCAACAGTTCTGGCTTATGAATCAAATTCTTCTGCATAAATTGCATGTTCTCATATCTGACTTGGTCTGTGGTGATTTCTCTGTTCCCTTTATTCTCCTGTCTTTCCTCATCTGCATTCTTTGCATGAATTTCTTTCTCTTGTAAACCAAAATTATTTTAGAAAAGAAAGTAAATTTCTTTAACTGGACTTCATTTTATTATATATATAATTTGCTCTAGTTATTCCAAGACTTATAAGTGAAGGTAAAAGTATAAGGTACAGAATTCTATAATTGGATAAAAATATAACCTACCTTGAAAAAAGGTATTTTTTTTACTTCCTCTTTTTTAAAACTAAGTACCATTTTGCTGTAATTTAGAAATCTGACAAGTCTCCGTGTAAAATAACAAAATGAGGTATAGCCTGCTACAGTTATAAAGTCACTTTTCTTTATGATGAAATAGTTCAATCAACAGACAATTGAACAGGTGTGTTTGATGCTGGGTGGGTCATTTTCTCTCAGTGGGCCTTAGTTGCCTTTTAGGTAAAATTATATTGTTTTAAATGAATTGTTTATTTTCTATTTGGAATCTTTTCCTCTTTATATGCAATTACATAGCTTTAGAATTTGACACATTGCTCAAAAATTTTAAGCACTAGAGATAACAAATTTGATTGCCAATCAGTGTGTAAGTATTTCATTAGTTTATTGGAAAGAAACTTCCAAACAGACCTCAGCTTTTCAATTTGAGTCAATCATAGAAATCCTTATTCCAGACTTAAGATATGATTCCCTTAACTAAGAATGTTATCTATCTATCCCCCAAATTAAATTATATTTACATGTATGTTAAGGATGTCTTATTTCTAAAACTCATTATTCCTAATCATTATGGGCACTCTTGAGTGATGGTTGTTATGTATTATTAACCAAACCTAGAATCAAGTGTTTTTCCATTACTAAGTTCCCCAGGACTAGCTCCCATTTTAACAGGGTGGCTAAATTTCAATAAAATCTTCAAACCAGAATTGAGTTGTCTGAAGAGTCTTGGGTAGGGGAATGCCAGTGTAGTATTCCTGGTGAAATTTTTATCTTTCTTTGTTTATTCTTTAGAGCAAGGGAAGCAGCTCCTAACCTAAATCGAACTGGCATTATTTATCTCCAGTATCGAGTTCTAAACACAATATAAAAAATATAATATAATGACCTAAATTGAATTGTTTCTGCCATTTCATTACAGAAGTCTTCAAGAACGCCTAGCTTTTCCTAGCCTAATTGGCTTCATACCAACACCGTCTTTCTTTGCCCTTGGCCCTTTTTCTCATAGGCAGACTTATCTTCACCGAGACTCTTTGTAGCTTTTTGCTTTGGACATTTTTGAAATCTACTTTGTATTGTCAAGACAATGTGAAAGTTTGTTTTTACTCCATTTGTAGCCATTATTTATTAGGAAAGCTGCCGTTTTCATATTCCATAGGCTATGCCTTGCTTTCTCTATTCACTGGAGTCTGTGGTAAGAGTGTATCACCAGCTTACATTACTGCTGCATGCAGGAAGTTACTAAACTAAGACAGAAGCCCCATTTTCATGACATAATTTGCACATTAAGTTTTGTACTTTATAATGCTTAGTAGAATGTTAATTTAAACACTAAGGGGCTTTACCCATTTTTCTAAAAAGGGCTACACAATATGGTATAAACAGTAGACACATACTAAAACAGTTGTTAATCTGTTCAGAATTTGGATTATCTTTTTTGTTTCACGTGAGTCATTATGAACACTATTATTGTACATTGCAGAAATAGTGGTTAGTAGAAGTTTATTGCTTTAGAAGAGCAGATAAATCAACTTCTTGTATTTAGTCCTTTGGGTAGTGCTTAATACTTTGATGAAAATGTCTATTTTCCGGCAGTTAACACTGAAGCTTAAACCCCACAGGAGTTATGATATGTGGTAGAAAATTCAAAGACACAAAGTCCTTTGCAATGATCTTAACATTGGGGTCACTGGCATATTTCTCAGACCGTACATGTCTATAGAAACTGAAATGCTTTACCAAAGCTAACTATGGCAGTTGTGGCAAAAATCCATATTAAGCCAAATTGCTTCAGAGCTCATGACAAAGGCAATTAGAAGCCCAAATCTTCACTCTTGTATCAGTACACTTCTTGAAACACTGAATTCTTGACATACGCTTCAGAAATACTGCTCCAAGTCTGAAGTCATGACAGTAAGATCCATTGAATAGGAGGCACACATAAAACTAGCTACAGTAAGGCTTGTGTAAGGGTAGTTTGCCCTTTGAAAATTCAATAGTACAATTTCATGATTCACTTTCAAATGACCTGATCATGAGCCCAGGGACCCATGCATTGGAGGCAAACACTCTTCCAAGCCCCACCTGCAGCCCGTGTTTTCTTTTTGTTGTTAAGCTTTGTTTATTTATTTAAAGTGTGTGTGTGGGCTCATGCATGTATTTATGTATGTGTGTGTGGATTTAAGCACTTGTGTGTGGGGAGAGACCAGAGGAGAACATTGGATCCTCCCCCACAGGCTACATGACTTCCTACTGCATGTGATGGGAAGACCTCCTTGAACTGTAAAGCCAAAATCCACTTTCTTCCCTTAAACTCCCTGTCAGTTATTCGGTTACCACAATGAGAAAGGCAACCAAATCACTATGCAAGCACATTACAAATCTCAAGCTTTAAATTTCTCATTTTAAATGGGTATCTATTCCTTCATTTGTCTTACACAGACTCATAGGCTTCTGTGTAAGCCCTGTCCTTACAATGGTGACATTTAAGTCTCCTGCCTCTCTTCAGATGGCTTTATTTCACCACTAAGTAGTCACCATAAAGTCAATGTTCAAAGGTTCAGGTCGCTCCTTCCTTTTGGTTTCCAGTGCTTTTTTAAAAGTTATCCCAAACTCCTTGACCAGAAATTATACAAATCTAGCTTCATAATAAACAAAATTTGAAAATTCTTAAAATAAGTAACAATATTAGAGGAGGGAGACACATTTAAGCTGATTAAAATACATTGGAAAATGTATAACTGCCCATTGATATATGTTATGCATGGCTGAATTTAGTTAGTTAAACAAATTTTGAGAACTAGAGAGGTGGCTCAGCTGTTAAGAGCATTGCTGCTCTCTTCCAGAGGCTTTGGTTCCCAGTACCCACATGGCGGCTCTGAACAAACACTCGGCAACTCCAGTTTCAGGCAATTGAATGTCCATTTTTCCATGGGTACCAAGATTATGTAGAGCATATAGTCATATGTTCTGGCAAAGTAATGATATGCACATAAAATAATTTAAAATTGTTTATGTAGAACCCCAGGGCTGGAGAGATGGCTTAGCAATTAAGGAATGTCCTGTTCTTCCAGAGGACCTGGTTTCTGGTTCCTGCACCCATGGTACAAAAGGCCATAGTCTGATTTCTGCAGTTACCTTTATGCACATGGTGAAAATATATATGTGCATGAACTCACAGATACATAAAACAAAAAATGAATTAAACAATTTTTTAAAGGCAGTACATTTCAAATCAAAGCTTTTCATGACATATTCTTTCTCAGCCTGGTTTAGTCCTAGGGACTTGTAAGTCATGGTTCTCTGTGTCCCATGATGACCCAACCATACTCCCATCTTCATTCCTCCCCAAAGCACTTTGACTTAGAAATTGTGGGATTTAATCTCTCAATTTTCTAAACTTTTCCTAAAAGCTCCCTCAAAATATTACCTATAATCTTCCCCAAACCTTCCCTCCTTCTGCTGTATGAATCTGCTACGCACAGCCCCCAGAACTCCTAATCTCCTTTCTCCACTGCGTATTTCCATGCGGTGTTATGACCAGCCTAGACACCACACAATTCATTTATTTGCCTTTTTCGTGATAATTCTATTAATATTATATTATGGGTCCTTTGTATATAGCTTTTTCTTATGTTTAGAATAGTACTGAGCCTAGAAGAAGTAGTCATTATATATTTCATAAATTAGTGAATAGATTTGCAGGAAATGAATAATAATTTTTTTCACAAATTCAATGAATGCAAGGAAACGATTATTGAAGGATACTGTTTGTGATTAATAGAAGATAATGAGGAACTATAAACTTCATGTACTATACTGATATTTTTCTTTCTCTTCACTCTTTGCTTTTCTTCCACACATGATGGTCACTTAAAGGAAGCCAATGTTTATGATAATATTTTTATGGCGGACTCCTTTAGGTTTATACTCAACAGTGGCATACCTCAATGGACTGGCAGATCTATGTTCACCTTTGGGGACACTTCACACTGATTTCCACAGCTGCTAAACTAGTTTGACTTCCCACTATCAGTGAGTAAGTGTTTCCCTCCTCTCCTCTTGTCCACAGCAGCGTTTGTCATCTTTTTTTCTAAAACACTCTACTTTGGATGAGATTAAGTCTCAAACAAGATTTAATTTGCACTTTCCTAATGTCAAGGCACTTTGAACATTTTAATGTGGCTTTTGGTCATTAGTATTTCATTCTGTGAGAAATTTATGATTCATTCGATTCTTCATATTTGAATTGAATCATTTGTTTTCTGCCTGTTTTATTATTCTAGGTACTAATTATCCATCAGATGTATAGCTGGTAGGTTTTCTTTGTCATTGTGTAAGCTGTCTCATTATTCAAGAGACGGTGTCTTTGCTGTACATAATTTTTAGTTTTATGGGGTCTCATTTGTCAGTTGTTACTCCTGATGTCTGTGCTGTGGGATATCGTTCAGAAGGTCCTTGTCCGTACCAGTAAGTACAAGCATATTTCTCCCTTTCTTCTCTATCATTGTCCTATGTTTAGGCTCTCGATACATTCAGAGTTTATTTTTCTGCAAGGTAGGAGAGGAGGAGTGAGTTTCACTCTTTTAAATGTAACTGTCTACTTTAACCAGAACCAAAATCTATTGGGCACAGTAGTCCTAAAAGGACATTTACAGCACTGTGTGCCTATGTATATGCACGTGAAAGCCTTAGAAGAAGAAGAAAATTCAGCATCCTTAAAAATAGATTGGAAGAGATAAACGAAATCAGGGGCAGCCAGGTGTGGTGACTCATAACTAATCACAGCATTTGGAAGGAAGGGAAAGTAAATACCTGTGAGTTTAAGACCACTTTGGTCTACATAGCAGCATCTAGAATAACCAGAGCTACATAATAGAGAGAACTTGTCTTAAATGAACCAATAAACAAACAAACAAACAAACAAATAAATAAATAAAAATCAGGACTGAAATTAATGAAATATAAATGGAAGATACAATATAAATAATCCATGAAACAAACAGTAGGTGCTTTGAAAAGATTAACAAGAATTACAATCATTTACCCAAACTAATTTAAAAGATGATTGAGACAGTCCAAATTAATATGATAAAAAAATGAAACTTGAGGAGCTTTGGTGAGGGGAGAGCTGACCCTTGGTGGACTTTCTAAGAATGGTGTGGTTTGTAAGAGTTGAGTGAGATCAGAGTGAAGATTCCCAGCTTCCCAAACTTCTTGGTTATATATGGGCACCCGTTCAAATCTGGCTACTTCCTGTTGGCAAGGGATGACGTGGGGAAGGTGAAGTCAGCCGTCAGTGGGCTCACATTCAGGGAAGGTGTGGGTGAAGAAGCATTTGGTTGGCTACCATCCAGGAGTCCTTGAACATCTCTTCCTTGAGGGAACAAAGGAGGCAAGTTGCTATGAGAAAATATGAGAAAACACTAGCCCTATGAACAAATTTAGCCATGAAAAGAGTGATAAATGCCAGAAAAAATTAAGTGGAGAAGTTCCCTGGTTTTACAGAAGAGGAAAGGGCAGATATGCCACTTATTGGGTCATTTGGGGCCTGGAGAGGTGGTACGAGCAACAGTGGCTAAGGAGCTCAGGGGATACCATGAAAAATCAGGGGATGATGGGTTCAGGAGTACCTGAGCCATCACATCTGTTGTTTCCCTGGAGGTGGAAAGTGCCTCCATCTATCCTGTACAGGTTTCAAGAAGAGTTAAGAGACAATGGACCCTTTTTATGAGTGGTCATGTGGGTGAAATCAGCCTGCCATAGTCACCCCGTTAGTGTCCTTGGAAATAGTGCAAGGAATGGCATATCTGGTGGGCCCCCTGTGGGTTGGCCTTGGCACAAGTCTGGCAGGAGGAGTGGACCTGTGAAGAGGCTGAATATGTTGTACATAACAATTGTATATAAAGTATATATGTGTGTGTGTGTGTGTGTCCTACTAAAGTTAAATCAAGCTGAAGTAACTTTAAATAGACTCATAGCACCAATACTCTTCAAATGATTTCACAAAATGGAAAAGAGAGGAACATTTCTTGGTTTCCTTAATAAGAAGACTATTACCTGATACTAACATCAGAGAACCAATAACCAAAATACCAAAAAAGGAAATTATAGACCAAATTCTCTTATGAATATATAAGTAATATCTCTCAATATAATTTAGAAAACCAAATTAAAGCCATTATCAAAGACAGTACTCTTGTCATTATCAAATTGACTTCACCTCAGAGGTGGTGGGATAGTTCAACATCCATTAATCAATAACTATAGTCCACTATATAAAAGAGAGAAATGGCACAATCATCTCAATACATATATGAAAGGCCTATGACAAACACATGAGTTTATAATCACAGTACCATATAGCACAAGGGAGATAAATGAGAGATCCCGCTCCCTCTCTGTACTCTCTGTAAAATATTCTATATTCCAAAACAGCAGTTACAAAGAGAAGTACACAAGGTCATTTATGTAATGTTATTTTATCTTTATTTTTTATTGTATGTATGCACATGTAAGCACACAAGCAGATGCTAGAGAATTATAGATACAGTAATGGAAACAGCATGGTCCTGGCATGAATTCAAACTAACTGATCAATGCCTTAGAAGGGAGGACCCACACGTAAACCCAGAACCCTGTAGCCACCTTATTTTTAACAAAGAATCCATCAGCACGCATTGAAGAAAAGATTGCATTCTACTACAATGAATTTTAGTTTTAAAGAATATGTTAAAATGATAAAAGTATAAAATTTTAAAGTTGTGTTGTTCATAGACAAATATGAGCTCATGACTTTTCTCTTTTTCTTTGCATACATACTCTAACTAAAGGGAAAAACAAGTCATATATTAATTAACTAATGCAGATATGAAGCTAAATGTAAGAGGAAGATTATGCAAGTTTTAAAATTTTTATCTCCACAGTATAGAGTATCAATTATACATGTTCAGGGGCTTGTGTGTCAAGAGGACCTAGAACACATAGGAGCAGAAGCCACAAACACACAAAAAAATGTTCTCTTCTTATTAATAGAAGACAGTGATTCCTGGGGGGAGTTCGTTTCTAATCTAAGAGTATAATAAAAGGTTATATCACCAAACTACCTGCATACATCTAAGAAAATTTTATAATGAAACTCATTATTATGTTGAATTGATATATTTTAATTAAAAGGAATAAAGAAATACACAAAATAATTTAAGGATGTTCATTGTGTCATAAAGTAAAGAAGCATTAAGGATCAATAGATAAATATTAAATAGTACTGAAAATGCAGAAATACATGAAAAACATTGTAATAAAAGACCAAAATGTACATGGAAGCTATTCAACTCAATGATTTTGTCCACTATACTTACTACAAACATTTCAAATTGGTTAAAAAAAAATCAAAGGATTTGATATTGCCCTGACAAGGGAACATAAGGATGAAAGTAAAACAACCAAACCCAAAACTTACTGTACGTGGGACACTGAACCCTTCACCCAATTCCTGTCACATAAGGAAGAGAATTAAAGATGTAGACTTGCTAAGGAGAAAGGTCTTCATAATGAGTCCTGTGTATAAGCCATGTAAAATGATATAACAAAGGACACTATTTTTTTCAGTGTTTGAAGGCACTAATCATTAACAAATAAAGCCAATGAAAGAAAAGTCAATGGGAATGTGGGTCACCATATTAACCCTCTGAACACATTGAGATTCACAAGCTCTGCTAATATTAAGGTCATAATGAACATATGAGTCTTATATTTTGTAAGGTGAAATACACAAAGTCATTTATGGGATGTTATTTATCCTATTTATTTTCCTATTTATTTATCCTATTTATTTATTTATTTATTTATTTATTTATTTATTTATTTATTTATTTATTGTGTGTATGTGCATGGAAGCACACATGCAGAAGCCAGAGCACAGTTGTGGAATTGGTGACCTGAGGGATGGAACTCAGGTCACCAGGCTTGCCAATGGGTGCATTTGTTAGCTAGCACACCCTATGGGCCCAGAAATAGGCTAGTGAAAAAGAAAAATTGGCAGGTGGATGTAATCAAGTGCTTAGATTTATTTGATGGTGTAAGAAAACAGACAACTTTATAACACATAAAAGTCCAATATAATAAAATTTAAAAATGTATTTAAATTACGGAACTTTTTTCCAGAAATCAATCAAATTTCATAATTAAGCTTAATTAAGACAGAGAAAAGAGAATGGGAAAATATATTGCATCAAACAAAATGTAAAATATCCATCAATGACAAGATATAACCATTGTCCCTTTCTTTGCTCAAAAAAGAACAAAAAATAACATATTAAATGTGTGAGAAAATAGATGTTAAACATTTTTAAAAAGAGAAAAAATTCAAAGTAAGTCACTAGTGAGAACTATCATTTTCATTAGCTGTAGAGATGGCCCACTGTTTACATAATCGACATGTGTTTCAAGATTGTATATTGTAAGCTGCCTGCACCTGTAATGTGATGCTTTGCTATTTGTTTTGAGAATACTTTACAACAAAGAATTAGAATACACTGTGTTAAAGGAACAAATCTTGGTATCTGCCGAAGTTATAAGAGGACTCCTACGAATGGACCTGCTTCTGTAGTTCAGATTCTTTGTGGGAGCACAGATCTCCCAGGGGACTATATACAGACAAGTGCTTCTAGAGGCCATGAGGATGCAGCTTGTAGTTCTTGTTGGCTTCTGTTAGTCACTTTATAAACATAGGAGGAAAATTGGAGAGTTTTCCTTTCTCTCTCTACTCATGCAATTACCAAAGGTGATGTGGGGACCCATAAGAGTGCGGCTGTCTGCAAGTAAGAACTTAATCTATCACCAGGAGCCTCAACCAGCTCGACCAGTTTTGGAATCAGGCTTCTTTTTAGATCACATGTTTCCTCTTTTTCAAATATCAGGGGCCTAAGTCACTATTTATTTTTGACTGTTAAAGATATGTTTATCTCTACACATTTTAAATGTTTATATAGTAAATTTCCTAGCTTCTAAAATGCTGTGTCATTCATGACACATCCCCATTATCTATGTCATATATATAATCTCTAAATTGCCTTTTAAGTTTTTTATTGTTTTATAATTATGTCTTTAATCAATTGGAATTGGGTGAGACAGGGATGCAATGTATTTTCTTTGAATGCACAGTCAGTTATAACATCCATTTACTAAATTAGACCATCCTTCACAAATGAATTAAAATACCTCCTTAGTGATCCATCACATTCCAGAATATATTATCATCAATTATGTAGCCATGTGCATGTCTCTTACATCGCCCTAAAATTTTTCATTCCTGGAAAAATCTCTTACTAGTTGGAAGCTCAATCTCCTTCTGCTGTAGTGTCCTAACATTTTGATTCTTATTCTTGAAATAATGCTCTCCTATCTTGAATTACAGTTCTATATGTATGCATAGATAGTTTCTCAGTTTCAGTATTTAATTCTTGAAGGAGAAAAGAATCACATCTAATATAACTTTATAATCTCTACAGTTCCCTAACCAATTTGGAAAATTACAAAGTTACTGAGTAAATGTGTGTACTATTGAATCTTTACATAACTGTGCATGTACCTTTGCATGACTAAGCATGCACTGAAACTCCAATTGGGAAGACTCTCAGTTTTAGACAAAGACTTAAAGCCTTCAGTTTAGAAACCTGAAGTGATGCTGATTATGGGCAAGATACAGCTTTTTATTTTATTGTTTGACTTTAGCCAAATAAAGAAAAGGTAGTTTCCCAGAATTCTGTCTTTAGTTGTTGCTTTTGGTGTGTACATCCGACATAATATTGTAATGCAGATGGCACTCCTGTGTAGGAATCTAACTGATTAATGCCATGGAATCACACAAACTATGGCATCTCTGTTAGTAAGAGAGAGCTACTAAGAAGACGACCTAGAGCTATCTAGCATCACTAAGCTCTAACTTTGGACCTGTAAAAATTTGCACAAAAATTCTACGTCTTTGACTCCTGGTAGAATAAAAGAAAAAGACTGTTTAATTTCTAGATGATTTGTGTCATCCCCCAATAAATCCTAATCTGACTCAGTCCAGTCCTTTGTGCTGTAATATTCTCTCTTTATGCTCAGCATATAAATCAGAGTGTGGTGGCCTTTTAATCCTCAAATTAGCAGGAAATGACAGAGTTCTTAAGCTATTGCAGCCTTTGTGTTTTTTTTAAAAAGGAGGAGGCAAGTAATTTCTTTATTTCAGGACATAACTCAGAGCCTACAGGAATGATCCATTATTTTCTATTACAAATAATAGGAAATGAAGCTCTTTCCCCAGTGGACAGGGAAGTTAGGAACAAAATAGACACATCAGCTGTATAAGATGTGCCATGTCAGTGGCACAGGGAGCAGTGTCAACAGACAAGACCTGCTGAAAAGTATTGCAGTGGAGAAGGAGCAGAGAGAGTCAGCTGAGGCAATAGATCTGCATGATCCATGAAAAGCAGCCACAATGTATACACTACTTGTCTGTTGGGGCATCTCCTACTGAAGCAGTTTACTAATTTGATCACAATGCTCTGAATTCATGGGATTAACATTGATGTTTTAATGAACCTTGGTCCTGCATCCTACAAAAATAGTTCTTGTAGAGTGGCTGCAGATTCTCTGAAATGGCAGACATGCCTTGGCCACCGCTGTGTGTGCAGTAGCCATGGCTCATTCTCTTAGCACTCCTCCCCTCTGATTTGAGTTTTCAACTGAGACAGAGTAGAATTTTCCTACCAGAAAAAAAAATGAATTATGTAAGTTTAACCTAATAAAAAAAATGAGCCAGATTTCATCGCTGTAACATCAGGGTTCTCAGTTTAGCTCTCCCCATGAGCAGACAGAAACATCTAATTCTGAGTTCAAGGTGAAGAAAACAAATGAACAGGCAAGAGGTAACAGGAGTGATGTTTGCAGAGCTGCTGTGGTTTCAGCACTGCTCAGCATTATTAAGGTCTTCTTTCAGCTCAGTCTGATTGCTTCATTGCAAACCAGGATAAAGACAAAAGTATCTTAGGCTATTTTGAACTCAGAGAAGAAAGGCAGAGGTAGACAAGAAGTCTGTGTTGGTGGCAGGCTCCAGAGATTTTGACTTCTATTGAACTTTCTGAGGCCAATTTGCTGTCTCTGATAATGTAGTACTATTTGCTCTTAAGTAAAACAAATGGCAGCGTGTACGAATAGGTGACCCCTCTTTAACGTTATACAGCTAATCCATGTGCTTTCTCTTAAAAATGAACAGAGAAAATACACACAACAGAGTGTTTCAGTACTCAAAATCTCAGTGAGATGAAATATGCGAGAGCTATGTAAAATATGAGAATGATATGGGCTTTTTTCTTCATTTACTGGGTCTTAATGGTGGGGGAAATAATGGACCTCCAATTGATACTAAAAAGGAACTGTTTTATTATGTTTACTGCACAATGAGCCTGCCTAAGGCATTCCCTAGTTATGTTATACATTATTAACTGTTATAAACCATTACTCTGAATAGTACCCAAGTGGCCTGGAAGTTAATGCATCTCTTTAAGTGCTTAGCTCACTCCAAGAGAATAACTTAGACACGGAAAGTGACTGCTTATTCATTAATGCTGATTCTGCCAAGATTAAGATAGAGTATGGAATGGGGTTGAAGCTGATCAGGACACATACACAGAACAGGACAAAGGGTACGTGTATTCAAACAGCAATTTTTAACTCTCATTTTATGATAGTGTAAAAATTCATATATATTATATATGTATGTATGTATATGTCTCTGTGTGTGCATGTGTTACTTATGTATCATCTATCATCAATGTGTTCATTATCAATCTGTTATCTGTCTGGTCAGTCACCTGTTATTTATATATCATCTCTATCTTCATGAGTGTCCTTTAAATATTTCAGTATGCTTTTAGGAAGTACAAGGAATGCAATTTTTTGATTCTCCAGACAGAATTCATTCTCCAGCTTTACGTGTTAACAATTAAATGCTTGTTGAGCTTATTTCCTCCTATTTCTTCCCCATCTGTTAAACCTGTGCATCTATAATGTTTCTTACTGCTTTTGACAAACAAGAATCTGACAAAAGCCACAGAATGAAGGAAGAATTTAATCTGCCTCACAGCTGAAGGAGAATCAACCCTTCATTGTGGGAGGATGGTGAAAGGAGCATGAGGCCACAGTCAGGAAACAGAGAGTAGACGGAAAGCAGTAATGGACAGTCAACCGACCCACTCCCCCAGCAACTCATTTCCACCAACATGGTTCCATCCCTTAAATGCTTCCCACTATTCCGGAGCAGTGCCCCAGCTGGGGCTCGCTATTCAAATACAAGAGTTTAAAGAAATATTTCACATTCCACCCACAACACTACTAGGTCAGAAAATGTGCCAGTTTCTTTTAGACCATGAAGGAGAGAGATGAGTCACTCTGTTGACTGCTTCATGGCTGCTGTCCTGGCTAGTGTTTAATTGAATTGACACAAGGCAAAGTTTGGGGGAAGGAAGACTGTCAATTGAGACAAGACATCCTATCAGGCTATAGGCAAGTCTGCTGGGCATTTTCTTTATTAATGGGTGATGTCAGAGGGCACATCTCACTGTGTGTAGTGTCATCTCTTTGCATGTGGTCTTGAGTTATATAGGAGAGCAAGATAAAATAGACATAAGGAGGAGGACAATAAAGAGCATCCCCTCTGCTTCTGGTCCTGCCTCCACATCCTGCCCTGGTTACCCCCAGTAATGGAGGGTGGCCTGAGACTTGTAAGGAAAAATAAACCCTTTCTCAGCAAGTTGGTTTTTGGTTGTGGTGCTGTATCACAGCAATAGAAATCTAAGACAACTATCATCCCAACATAGGATTAAATGAAAGATGCATCCACCTCTTTATCTCTGCTGGTGAGCAGGAGACTTTATACATATTCACCACTTTATGGAATATATCTTATCATCAGGTATATTTTATTGACATAGTACACAACAAAGAATCATGAAATATATTCAAAAGAAAGTGAGAATGGTTTTAAAAAATTAGATAACACAATGGAAATTCATGACTTTTACTTTTCTGTTTTAGAAACAATTTGATAAGTCATTTATGATTTTATTTACTCTATTGTGAACTATTTCTAGACATTTAAATCTTTTCTTTTAACCTTCAATGTCCTTGTTTAACTTGTATATACAGTACAGTTAATGTAAATGGAGATTTTTGTTTTAGTGTTTTATTATATGAGACATAAGAAGAGATTTTAGGAAAAAATCTTTAAGAAAGACAAAAAGGAAGGAAGAACTATTAAATGAGGAAAAGTATTAAAGATAATATAAATATCTAAAGGAGATAAAATATCATAACCTAACAATCTCAAACTTCCATTCATTACTTTGCACATTAATAGTCATTTATGCCCAAATATTTACACCAAAATCTTCACTGTATTTAATAAAACAGTTACCTGAACCACAAAATTTGAGAAATTACATGATGATATTCTTATATTGTTTTTATAAATTTTTATTGAGATTGTCAATTTTTAAATGAATTGGTGGAATTTTTTTATTTTCACATATGAATTTAAAAAGTTACAAGGATATCTTACAACCTATGATAGGGATGCATTTGACCATAGCTCTTTAAGCAAAATATTTATAGGAGTATTTAAAATGTTTCAAAACTTTGGTGAGGTTATTGAAAAACCATACAAGGTCTTTTATACTGTAGAAATGTGTAGAGGCAAAAGGATGACCATACCCTAGCTGAACACATCTTCCTCAGGTCTTGTACAATAGATCATCACTCCTTTAGAAAGGTGTGATCAGCAGCCCTAGTTGGTTTACCCATTGATGACAATAGAACCATATACATCAGAATGTTCAGTCTTCCCGGAACTAAATGTCTGCAGTCAGCAAACATACAGTGTATCCTGTCACCCCATGAAGTAAAACAGAAAGAATGGGAACTTTCCATTTTCCCCCAAAAATGCATAGTTACAAAAATCTATAATAAATCTAGGTGCTTCAAATATTTTATATAAATTATCAGCAGTCACAATTGGTAAACCTTGAGAATGACTTGGTGTGACTATCATTGAAAAGATCATTTCATCAGGTAGAGAGTTAAGAGAGAATTTATCATTTTCTACTACAAGACAATATTTCTGATTTTGGTCTAGAAAATTAATATTTATATTTAATTAACAGTACAATATTTTAAAAAATATTTGTCATCAAACCCTTAGACATTTGTGTTGTTTTTTATGTAATGTTGATATGAACTTATATTCTGCCGTGAGTGAACTTATTCAAAATAAAAACTCTGTCAATCATTAGAACTTGATCTTTGGAAAATGAATATACTAGAAATTCTACAGGTTAGTTGAGTGTATGTACACATCAGTGTAAAAAGCTGAGTATCCAGAGCCAGAATATGAAGTCATGACATGCCTTTAGATTCATGAAGTGGAGATGGGAGAGGAGAAGAGAGGGATAAGAGAAGGAAGTGTGGAAGGAAGGTAGGAAGAAAGAAGAGACAAAAAATTTGGGTTTGGTGAAGATAGAACATTGTGCTGTTGGGATTGAAAAATAAATGAAAGGAGCAGTTCATTGTCTTGATATGAAAAATAACTAAACAGACTAGGGATGTTTACTGACTGGCCCAATCAGTAAGAACAAACCAATGATGCTCTTATGAAGAGATAGTAAAATTATATGGAAATGAACTAAGAAAACTTACAATAGAGACAGAAGGGTCACAATCAAACTGTAACCTGTCATTGTTTCTGTATCGGTTTGGATATCATGTGTCGCTCCATACACTCACATGTTTCAACCAGCTGGGAAGCATATAGAACCTGTATGAGGTGGAACCTTGCTGAGGTGGTTTGAAAGAAAATAGCCCCCAAACGGAGCGGCATTATTAGAAGGCGGGACTTTGTTGGAGTAGGTGTGTCTTTGTTAGAGAGTGTCACTGTGGAAGTAGACTTTGAGGACTCATATGTGTTTAGGCCACACCCAGGGAGACAGTCCATTTCCTGTTGTCCACCAATCAATATGTGGGACTCAGGTCCACACCATGTCTGCCTGTACATTGCCATATCCCACCATGACAATAATCTACTAAACCTCTGAAAATGTAAGCCACCACAATTAAGTGTTTTCCTTTATAAGAATTGATGTTGTCATGGTGTCTGTTCACAGCAATAGAAACTCGAAGAGAGAAGGTGATACCAGGGATTGGGTTGTTGCTGTGATAGGCCTGACCATGCTTTTGTTTGAAGGAGTCTGGACTTTGAGGCTGTGGATAAGAAAAACAGGAGAATTCTTTAAGTGCTACTTAATGGGTCATCCTAGGAGGGTCATGGAAGACAGTGGCGCGGAGTGGGATTTGAATTATGGGTGCCTGGTACATTATGATTCAGAGGGGAAAAAAATTAGTATGCTTCCTAGAGATCATTCTTGTGATATTTTGGTGAAGAAAGTGACTACTTTTAAACCTTGTCAGAAGAGATGACCAGAGGCTAAAGTAAAGAGTTAGAGATTAAATCCATTGGCAGAGGAAATCCCAAAACAGCCTAGTAGAGAGAGATTCTGTTGTATGGTTGTTAGTGGTAACACTAATTAAGATGTATAGTGTAAAGAAGCAAGCTGAGCCAGAAAAATACAACATGAAGAACAATCTGAGTAGAAAAGAAGAACCAGGCAGTGGAAGGCGGTTAAGTCCTGTGTCAAGGAGATAAACAGTGTAAGTGATGGAATAAAGGGAGTGAAGATCTTAGGGCAAGATGCCACCCAGCTAAGTTTCCAAATTCTTAAAAGAAGTAAAGAAAAGCCTCAAGTCAGGTGTGGTGATGAATGCCTCTAATCCTAGCACTGGGAAGGCAGAAACTGCCTGATCTCTGAGTTTAAAGTCAGCCTGGTCTATAGAGAAAATTCCAAAGCAGCCAAATTCAGATAGTAAAAGACACCATGAAAACAGAGAGCTGGAGAGGGTATAGCTGAACAAGGGGGCCATGACCCAGCCCCAGCCCCAGGAAGCAGCAGAACTTGGCAGCATTGGCCACTTTAGAGTCAAGGATAGAAGAAAGGCATTATGGGATCTGAGGCCAGGCATGTGTCAGGGGTGTCTCTGAATGGAGGCCTACAGAGGCCATTGTGTGAAGCTATGAAGTGAAAGCCTGGATGGCCTTGGAGACACCAAGACGTTGGAGATGCCAAAGCCATGGGATACCTGTGAGGAAAGCTGCTAACAGGGATTGGGAACTGCCTGAGAGAAAGAAGTGTGTTGCAGTCAACGGAGCTGAACGGACTTAGAGATTTGAAGAGCATTTGGACATCAGACATGGAGATGCAGAGTCTGGAGTTTGCCAGCTGATCTTCAGTCCAGTGTCTCCTCCCTGTGCTCCCTTCCCTATGTTTTGAAATGGTAATGTTTATCCTGTGCCATTATGTGTTGGAAGTATGGGATCTGCTTTTTGATTTTGATTTTACAGAGAATTATACTAAAGAGGTTGCATGAGTCTCGGAAGATACTTTGAACTTTAGACTTTTAAAGAAGTTTGAGACTGTTACAGACTCTGGGTACTTTCGCATTTGGGACTGAATGTGGTTTTGTGTTATGATACGGCGACAAGCTTTTGGAAGCCAGGGAATGGAATGTGGTTGTTTGAAAGTAAGTGGCCCCCAAAGGTAGTGGTAATATTAAGAGGTGTGGCCTTGTTGTAGGAAGTGTGTCACTATAGAGCTAGACTTTGTGATCTCATATGAGCTGAAGTCACACCCAACTGTTTACTTCCTGTTCCCTGCTGATCAAGATGGAGGATTTCAGCTCCAGCATCATGTCTCATCACAATGTTAGTGGACTGAACCCCTGAACTTGAAGCCTCCCTACTAAATATTTTTCTTTATGAAGGTTGAAAAGGTCTTGGTGTCTCTTCACAGCAACAGACACCTTAAGATACTTGCTGAAAGAAGTGTCACCAGATTCTGATTTTGTGATTTTGTAGCCTGGCCCAATTCTGCTGCTTTCTCTCTTCGGTGTGGAGGCTAGCCTTGTGATCTTGCCACCATGCCTTCTCCACCATGACAGACTGTATACTCTCTGGAACTATAACTGTAAATATACCGTTCCCTCCGTTTACCCCAACAGCAGAAAAGAAACTAAGATGCTATCCTACTGTAACTCTTATTTGAACACCAGCAATTTCAGTTAGTGCCATGGAAAGTCGAGCATCCCCTTACTCGACTTCACAGTTCTCTCCATGACACCCATGCCACGGCCCTGTCTGGGTCTTTAAGCATCCGTAGTTCCTTTCAACACCTGTGATGTTGGATCAGCTGCTAGCAACAATACAATGTAGGTAGAGAAGCTTACGTCACGCCATAACAAACAAAAGTCTTTTATGATTTGCTTCAATGGGAAAGAAGAGCAGGTTGATTGACATATCCTGATATCCTGATGCATCCTCACTTGGTTCAAGAACCTTATTTATATTCCTGCTACGTGTTACTCCTTCCCCCAGTTTGTCACCATCCTCAATTACCCTCACGTTCTTTGGAGGTATATAAGGCTCATATTTATGATGACACTGGATTATGGAGATAGTTCAGTTTCTAAATAATGATGCATTTACTATACTGACAAGAACACCAAGGAGCTTACTAACTTCCTGTTAAATTTCATTTTTTTCTTGTACTTTCTCCATTTCCTATCAGCAGTCACATACAGTGTTGCTGGCTCTCCTACTAGTAATAGCAGTAGTAACACAGTCTCTTCAGCCAATTAAACACAATGTGTCAGGGATGTCTTTTCATCTAGCATTCATGTACAATGCTCAGAAGTAGCTTTACGATAGTATTCTTTGCACATTTTATGTGAGTGCAAACAAAAAGGCTAAGTCTTATGGTTGGAAGAGCAGACCCCGTACACTGAATGATTCTCAGACTCTTTATTATTGCAAGTTAAATATTCAGGACTTGTAAAGTTGAGAGAACAGGTTTTAGTAAATCTCAAAATTTCAAAGAGTAGCTTGTTTTGCATATGTACATAACTCTAAATGATTTCCATCTTGTAATGTAGTAATAAAGCTATAAAGATAAGCTAGATTTGTATTAAAAGAAGCTTTGTGACTATTATCTTATGTAGATAACATCATTTATTAACTCAAGAACTAATATGAAAGGTTATTTTTATAAAGTTTGTATCTAGATAATGTATTTAGATATTTTGGTTGAAAATTCTCTGCTTTATCCATTAAAATATCTTTTCATTTAAATGCCAGTTTTTTAGATTAGTAACAATAAAATAAATAGTAATTGCAGTTTATCCTCAGTGGTTGTTTGACAACATCAACTCTAAGTAGTGGTGAATGTTTAATGGGCAATTACAATGTGAGAATAAATTAAAACCTAGAAAAACTAATGAAGGAACTGACATATTTTTCTTCAATAATGAACATTTGTCTTCTAATAAATGCTGCACTAGAAATGTAGAAATGCAGAATTCTTACTTTCAAAAGATGCTTCTGTCTAGAAGGACTCCATACACTGAAGGACACTTCTGGCTGTTGCTCTTAGTAAGAAAACTGTGACGTTTAGCTTACACATAGTTGGGACTTAAGAATTTGTGGTAAATATGTAAGTGATGGACACCATAAATGAATTCTGGCTTGATTTTTTTTTCTTTACATGTGGAAATATTGAATGGAATCTTGAAAGTTACAAGGCTATCTTATAGAGTGATAGGCATTTTTACTAGAGATAAACTAAATAGTAATGACAAAGATTTAATCAGCTGAGTGCACTGCTTAATCCAGATTTCTCCATCAGAAATGTATTATTGATTTAAATTATTGTTATAGTCATTATGCTATATAACTTATTTGTTTATGATATCCCTTTGATTACTTCTTTTATTGTTGAGATTTTACTATACTTGAATCTTTATTACTTCCATATACCCCTTCTTGTTTTCTTTCAAATTCATGGACTCAATTTTCACAATTTTTTAAAAGATTTATTTATTATGTATACAGTGTTCTGAATGCATGTCAGAAGAAGGCACCAGATCTCATTGTTGTGAGCCATTATGTGGGTGCTGGTAATTGAACTCAGTACCTCTGGTAGAGCAGTCAGTGTTCTTAATCTCTGAGTCATCTCATCTATGAATATATATATATATATGTTTTATGAGATATGCTTTTATGTAAATTTAGAATTATTTATTATTTTCTATTTCAATTAAAACATATTTAACAGCAATTGTTCAAACATGTTTTAATTGAAACAGAATTACATTAGCTTTCCCCATCTTTCCTCTCCTTCGCACCTCCTAATTACCATCTCTCTCAGTCCTCCCATATCTCTACCCACTCTCAAATTATCAGCTTCTTTTTTTGATTGATTATGTGCTCATACAAACAAAAATACAACCACTAGCTTGAGTCAGCTGTCTCTGTGGTTTTCCTAGTCATGATCTTGACGTTCTGCCCTTGCTCATATGATCCCTTCTTCCTATTTCTGTTAAGCTCCAGGAACTCAGTTCAGTGCTTGGATGGAGGCTTTTAACAGTTACTGGATATGGGTTCTATGATAACAATTAGGGTACTAACCAATCTGATTACAGGGGAAGACCAGTTCAGGCGTCCTCTCTACTATTGATAGGAGTCTTAGCGGAGGTCATCCTTGTGGATTCCTGGGAATTTTCCCAGCACCTGGTTTCCCTAACCCCATAATGGTTCCCCCTATCAAGATATCTCTTTCGTTGCTCTCCCCTCAATCCCTCCCCCAACTTAACCATCCAGAGCCCTCATGTGCCATTCTCCCACCCCCTTCTACTTTCCTTCCCAGTTTTGCTCAGAAGATCTTAACTATTTCTCTTTCCTGGGACCCTCCATGTGTGCCCTTCTTAGGGTCCTCCTTTACAAAACTTCATTTTTTTTACCACTAAGTAATACTCTATTATGCAAATGTACCACATTTTCTTTATCCATTCTTTGGTTGAGGAGCATCTAGGTTGCCTCCAGGTTCTGGCTCTTATGAATAATGCTGCTATGACCAGAGTTGAGCAAATATCTTTGTTGTATAATTCTGTATCCTTTGTGTATATGCCCAGGAGTGGATCTTGAGGTAGATTGATTCCCAGTTTTCCCTGGGTTTAGACCAAAGAACATGCCCAAAAGGGATTTCAATTAAAAATTATATAAAAGTAAGAAATTAAATGTTAGAAAACACAGGATTTGATTCCTACTATATAAGTAAACAAAGAGACAGACCATTTGAAGCTCTCATCTAAGAAAGAAAGGATTCACTCATCAGCTGCCAGTTTCTTAGATAATACAATAGGAGCCAAGACAAAAACTGCTGTATAAGGAGATCATTAATAAATCAATATCACAATAAAGCACTCTATAAATTCGCCATTCATTAAGAGATTTTCATCTCGAGCAGAATCTTTTCAAAAAATACTCAAGTACGTGGAATGACCACCTCTCACTTTCCATGCAGCATATGCTAAATATTTTCTCAAGTATGCCTTTTTATTAATTGGTATAAAGATTGTGTATGAAATATTTAATCAATAATCTTTCCATCAAATCAAATGTTTTTGTTTCATTTTCATCCTTTCCGTTAAAAACACGAAGTCAATCATCAGACAACAAGCTTGACGTATGTAGTGTTAGTACTAAATTATTACCCAAAGCAAAACAGGCCCTAAACCACAGCTGTCCTTTTCAAAGATCTTGTTCGGTGTTTCTGTACCTTGAAAAACTTCTAGACCCAGAAAGTCTATTTAGGAGACACAGTTTGAAAGTCATTAATGGTGAACTCTTATTCCCTTAGGACCTGTCTTTTGGCAAACCATAAGAATTTTGTACTTACCATAAAGCAAAAATGTCAAGAATTCTTCTGTGAGTTACAATGTCCTCCAGGGAAAAGACCAACCTAAATACCATGGCCTACAAAGGCATGCAACTGCTCCCCTGACATCATAGTCTGAACCATAGCACCTGTGTGAGGAATTCTACTATGACTCTTGGAAGCACACTTTCTCTCCGACACCCACACTCCGGACACACACTAGGGCCATGGGAACCTGTGAGTCACACTCATCCTTCTAACTGTTTTAATCAGCTCAAAAAGCTTATAAAATTCTCTGCATGGTTCTCCTGACAAATCTTTGTATTTTGTGTTGTAAGGGGCCGTGTTTTGGTTCTGGCCACTCAGCCCCAAAATAACCACACAGCAACTATATTAATTAAATCCCTGCTTGGCCCATTAGCTCTAACTTCTTATTGGCTAACTCTTACATATTAATCTAACCCATTTCTATTAGTTTGTTTATTGCCATGTGTCTGTGGCTTACCATCTGTCTCCAGCGTGGCTATGTGGCTTCTCTTGACTCCACCCTTCTTTCTTTCAGCATTCAGTTTAGTTTTCTCCGCCTAACTAAGATCTGCCCTATCAACAGGCCAAGGCAGTTTCTTTATTCACCAGTGGTATTAACAGCATACAGAGGGGAATCCCACATCATGTATGTGTGTGTGGAACACATATATGTATCACTTTGCCCTTTCATGTGTTTACCTCTTGAGGACGTTAGTCAATGTTTAAAGAATTAATGATAGTTGACTCAGGACCTGATACAAATAACAGAAGACAGAATTGGGTAAGAGCTAAAGCTACAGACAGAGGGTACTGATTGACAAAAAAGGAGTGTAGACTTTAAATCAATCAATTTAATAGCTTTTTTCACTCAGATGCGGATGGATAAATGCAAGGGGAAGGCCTTGCCATTTGATTTACTTGACTTTCCTATACAAAAGGAAATAATCTGGGAACTTCTTTAATGCTCTTGCCTAAACTCACACTGTTGGAAATAGCTAAAAAAGAGCTCCAAAAGATGACAGCCATTATCCAGCATTTTTCTATGTTTTATGCACAAGGAATCTTTAATTCAAAGCTCATGGTGAATATTGACAATGCCTCAGCTGCCACCCAAAGCTTGAAGTTAGATTGTCCTATCAGAGGATGGGAAAATGGTACACTCTAATACAGAGGATTCCTGAGTTGGAAAAGAAGTGTCCCAATTTCATTTCTTGTTGCTATGAGAAAACTGCTTATGGGAGAAAAAGTTTCTTTGGCTCATACTTCTAGGTTGCAGTCTATCATTTCAGGGAGGTCGAGACAGCAGGAACTTGAAGCAGGTATTTACTTTACAACCTCAGTCAAGAGCAGAGAAGTGAATTCAGCATGCATGCTGATGCCCAGGTACCATTTTCCACTCTTAAACAGTTCAGGAGTCTGAGTCTAGGTAATGATGTCCCCATAGTAGGTGGGTTTTTACAAGTCAATTAACAGAATCAAGACAAACACCCAAAGACACACCCACAGAACAACCTGCCCTATGCAAGCTCATTGAGACTCCCTTGTCATATTCTCTACTGTGTCAAGTTGACAAAGCTAATCCTTACAGAGGCTAAGAGACCTAGGACAAGTTTGGACAAGAGGCTCACCTTGTGTTCTTCATGGGTGAGTGTACCAAGGAAATGCTAATATTGTCGTAACAGTAAAGTCAGCATGCTGCTTCCCAGGTGCTGCACAATTCAGACAGAAATAATGCTAGATAACATAATATTGCACACATAAAATACATATTTCAGGCCAATGAGATAAGATGATTTCCCATTACATGTTCAAGTATGTAATAGTATTCTAAGGAGCAGGGCACATACGATCTGCTCCAACTTTTGGCCTTTGTTTCTTTTAAATGATATATTAAAAAATTTAAACCACTTGGTGTTTATTTTTCTGTTGGTAGAAGAAAATACATCCGTACTTCAATGAATAGATTTGAAAGTCTAGCTCTGGGCTGTTCATCATGGAGTCTGGCTTCATTTGAAAGTCAGAGCTGTGCAAAGGCAAAGGGATGGGATTGGTAGATATACTTGATTAATAGCTCTAGCCCTCTACTTATACGAGGAATCCACAGTGTTAGGTACCCAACACGGAGGTAGAACACCTTCCTAGCAGGCATGAGGGCCTAGTTCAAATCTTACCACTGCTCAAAGCAAAACAAACAAACATAAGGAATCCTGCACACAAACAAACCATAAGATTCAAAACAAACGTTAACAAGTTAATCTTTTTAAGTCAGTTTTCTTCTCTGTTAAGAGGAAAAGGCAATATTCTTTTCTCAAGTCTTTTAAGTGCCAGGCAATGGTGGCACACACCCTTAATCCTAGCAACCCGGAGGCAGAGCAGGCAGATTTCTGTGAGTTTGAGGCCAGCCTGGTCTACAAGAGCTAGTTCCAGGACAGGTTCCAAAGGTATAGAGAAACTCTGTCTGAAAACCACCATCCAAAACAAACAAACAAAAAACAGTAAATAGTCAAAACAGGGAAAAAGGAAAATCCCATCACTTTGTCATTTTGCTGCAAGGAGGCCTTGAAACTTTGTAGAGTTCATGAATAAAAACCACAATGTCAGAGTTCATATAGCTACAAAGTAGCAATCATTCCTTGCTGGCTCCTCGCCTGCAGAGCTCAGGTGTTTTTCACTGCAAATCCCTATGGCGCCTCAAGGTTCAATTCCTTTCCTGTGGGCTCACTTAGAAACCTGCCTTTCTCTCCCAGCCCACAGGACTTTCTGCTTTCAAATCTTTGATTGCACCCATCCTAACTCTAACACATTCCATGTCTTTCTGCTCAGGATATAATGAAATCCGTGAGCATCTGAACACACTTCTCAGACATAGTAGGCTCTTTTTTGCAAAGTCTGTGGAATCCAACCAAGTGAAAAGAAAATAGGAAGGCATGGTTTTGTGACTCAACGTAATTTTGCAACTGTATGCTGTCACTTGAAGTCACATCTAGAAAATAGGGATGCAGATGTGATGATTAGGGGATTTTAGCACATTGAAGGATAGAATAATTTGAGGAAAATGTAGAGGAAGCAATTTTCCTGACTAAAGAGCAATGATAAATTTACTCCTTTTTAATTGGTAGGCTAAATGAATACTCCTTGAAAGAGAAAGCTATTGAGAGAATAATGAACGCTAGGAATTGCACTAGGTTTCATGTGGCATTAGATTCTTCAAATGAGCTAGTAAACAGTGAAAATGGAAGTGTGTGTCTTTATTTATAAGTGTGTTTCTGTATTCACATTCTGTTGGAATACCTCATGGCCTACGGTAAGATTCTGGGATTTGAGGGGCTGTTAATTCTCATCTTTCAATAGCTCAATCTCATTCAAACCTAGCATTAGGGGTGGAGAGATGGCTCAGCAGTTAATAGTGCTTGGTGCTCCTGCAGAGGACTTGAGTTCAAATTACACAACAGACAAAGCAGACTAAGCCTCTCTTCTCCTCTCATTTTATATTCCCTATTGTTATTCTTAAAAAATATACCTGAGGTCCCCCTGCCCCGCAGCAAACTCCGGCAGGTCCCAGCAGTGCCGGGCGCTGGCTCTAGGGTCCAGCACCCGAGCAAGCGGCTACAGCCTCCCATCAGCGGGAGGGCACGCACGCGGCGCGTCAGACATATAAACACAGAAAATAGCCATAAATGTTTATTAAATAGGGGGAGGGAGAGAGACAGAGAGAGAGAGAGAGAGAGAGAGAGAGAGAGAGAGAGAGAGAGAGAGAGAGAGAGAGAGCGGGGCGGAGGTCAGAAGTTAAAAGGAGTGGGCGTGGCTAGGGCAGGGACCGAAAAAATAACACCTCTAGTACTGGGATTAAAGATGTATGACTCCCTAATACTGGGATTAAAGGCACGAGCCACCACCACCTAGATCTGTTTCTGCATTGATCTTGAGGAGCCTAGGGTGGCCTTGAACGTGCAGAAATCCATCTGTTCTATCTCCCAAATTCTGGGATTAACCCGTCAGTGGTTTTAGTGGTTTTAGCTTTGCCTCTGGTCTTCAGGCAAGATTTATTTATTAAAATACAAATAATAGGGGCTGGAGAGATGGCTCAGAGGTTAAGAGCACTGCCTGCTCTTCCAAAGGTCCTGAGTTCAATTCCCAGCAACCACATGGTGGCTCACAACCATCTGTAATGGGGTCTGGTGCCCTCTTCTGGCCTGCAGGCATACACACAGACAGAATAGTGTATACATAATAAATAAATAAATATTAAAAAAAATAAAAAATAAATAAATAAAACAAATAATATACCATTATAGGTGGGGAAATTGGGAGAAGGGGGGAAGGGGGAATTGGGGTTTCGTATGTAAAATGGAAAAAAATAAATAAAAGAAAACATAATAGTATTATTATCAGACTTCTGAACTGACATGTTGATACTTTCTAATTTATTTTTCATTATATGAAATGGTAGTTTGCTGTGTTGACTTATGAAATGCTTCTGAGATATGTAGGGAAACAAATTACATTATAATTTTGTTGTAAAAAATGTATATACACTCTGACATCCTTAGAGTATCCCAATGTTTTAGATTTTCTGTGTTGTAATTAACTTGCACTCTTATTAACTTGAATTCAATAAAAACAATGTCATAACCCACTGTGATGGATATACAGATCATTACTATTGATCATAAAGGAACAAAATCCATGACACATTTTTATTAGTTACATAAATGTGTTTTTTAATTATTTAAATGGAGAAGTGAAAGATTTAAAAGGTTATTGACTCATTTCCATTTCCCTTAATGTGACTGTTAATCAAATTTCTGACTCTATTCTTGCCTTAAATACTGTGAAATAGAACATTATCATTTTTATTTGAAAGGTGGTTTTTCATTATAGTGATGTAAAACAGTCAAATGTGTCCAGAATTTTTTTTTATGTTTCATAGTGGAATTTTAGTAGGTGTTCTGATTTAAAGTGAAATATAGAAAATTAGTAAGGCAAAGTTAATCACTCTTCTTTTGAATTCATACTACATCAAATATTTTTACATTTAAATTATTTCATTTCCCAGCAATTTAATATACTTGAAAATACACAATTTATGTTAGTGTTGCAGTTTTAAATATAGAGACAATGTGATTACACATGGCTACAAAGAACACCTAAAGTTAAAAACACTGGTTCCTACTTATTTACCCAGAGTTCCAGAAATGACACTGTATCAGTGTATCTGAAACCATTTCCTCCACATCTCAATGCCTGGTTATGCAATCACAGTATCATTTTATACACAGTATAAAGTGTATTTTACATATATCACCATCCTTTCTTACTTTTCCATTTGTCCTATTTAGTAAGTTAATATTTGTACCTCCAGTACATTTGCAGCTCTTCGTAGACTGATTTATCTCGCTGTTTAGGTGCCATCTTTCCTCAAGAATTTGCAGGCTTGCTGAAATGCTAGCTTTTCTGCTCTTTGAGCCAACCTGTTCCAGTCATTCTTACAGTGTGATTTGCTTTCTCTTGAGTACTCCATGCATTTTTCGTATTTACTTTACATATTGAAAATACTGTATCCTGAGAAGCTGGAGAAAAAAAGAAGAAAATACTGTCTTCTCTTGTTAGTAGGCTCACATATGCTTTTTTCTTTTCCTTTATTTTTTATGGTGTGTCTGTGCGTGCTCATGTGTGTGCGTGTGTGTGTGTGTGTGTGCATGTGTGCATATGCGTGTGTGTGTGAACATGTGTGATAAAATTCCTTCATTTTGAACACAATGAGTGACAGGGCTTCCTTGTGGTGTGGGAACGCTCCTCCACTCTTCGCCCTGAATTCCCACTCCATTTTGGACCTGTTCTTCCACTTGGTGAGTGTAAACACTTCACCATCCATTGAATGGCAGCGTTGGCTTGTCACACTGAGGTGGCGTCAGCAGTTCAGTGGTAACAGAAGTACACAGATCACTCTCATGATAAAAGTGCCACTTTCCACTCACAGCTGAGAGTGTCTGTTCCCACGACTGGCTTTCCTCTGAAACCTGCAGCCAAGAAGGCATGCTGGCCTCTTCCCTCCCTGTCCAGGCTGCTCTTTCAAGGTGACCATCTCTCCACACTCAGGAAGCCCATTCTTTCTTCTATCTGGAATGCCTAATTTCTTCAAATGAAGTTCCCTTTCCTTCAGCCAGCAGACTATGATCATCTTAGCCTGTGTTTCCCAGAACATCCTCTCAGCTTTTTATGAAAAAGCACTCTTACTCTGTCAGAAACCCATTTGAATAGACTCTTTCCCAAGGATGCCTTGGTCAGCTTCTGTAATAGCAGCTTCTTGTCCAACCCCTGGAATACATATTGTAACCCATTTACCAGGGAAGTCCAACTACCAATGCTACCTCTCTGTTCTTTCATTGCCTCATCCAAACTGCTGAGAATTCTTTCCCAGTGCTTAGCAAGTCCCTAGCTAGAGTTCCAAACAGTCCAAACACCTGGATATAAAGGGAAATGTCATTCTTTCTTCCCTTGGGCACATACACATCAACACACAGTTTCTCCAGAGAAATTCATCTCAAAATAAACTCCTCTATGTGCCCTTTCCTGCATTTCTAATATTGGACTGGGATCACTCTGGATTCTGTGCAAGTTTTATACAGAGGGTTCCAGCTCACCTGGTGGTTATATAGTTCTTGGTCTTAATTTAGATAGAGAATGTTCATATTAATATCTTGTTTAAGAATGGACTCCTGCACCAATGTGTTCCAGTGTACTTCCCACTTTCCCGTAAATAGCTTTGTTGTGGGTTCTGCACTTAGTTTTACTTCTAGAACAGGTTTTTCCTGCCTAGTCCTCTTTCCTTCATGCTGGGTTTTAGGTTTTTCCTTGCATTCTTTTGTTTTGTTTTCCTGAGTTCTTTTGTTAGCAGTCTCTTCACTCAAATCAGTCCAGTTTGCTTCCTGCTTTTATTCCATCATTTGATGTTGTGAGTTGGATTTCTTTATTTCCTATTATTTTCTTTGTAAAAATTTTAAATATCTGAAATGTGAGAGAAACCATCTATAATCAAGAGAGCAATTCATTTCCTAATTTTCCATCTTTTCCAAAATAAATTAAATTTATGTCCTCAGATATACCTGCATTATTTTAGGATTTATGAGAAATTTTGGACTTTTTAAATCTGAATTACATTGTGACAAAATACAAAATTGCAAGAACTTAATTCTTTAAAACAAAATTCTTTATTATGTTCTTGGGCTATGTGATTTGGCTTAACTCATGACGTGAACACCTTCCTTCATCTTGCGAGTTGAAAAATGCTTGTGTTTCTCCTCTGAACCACCAAATTTGTTAATGTTTTGCTGTATTGCCTATCGGCTTTGGTCTTTAAAACTAATGGACTTGGATCTGAACTCTGGTTCTTCTCCGACTCCTCTTTTACCCATCAGAATGAAGGAACTGAGCTCAAAACAGCTTAGCTGAGTGAAGGAGTGAGCCCATAGTTCCTGTGTTCTCCGACTCATTCTCCTTTAGCTCCATTGGCATTACCGATTATTGACTGTGTGGTTTAAGGACTTTAATCTGGCAGTACTCTAAAAGTTCTAGGTAATTGAAAGTGAGGGCAGGCACAGAATTATTTTTTTAAAAAACAAAGTATTAGATGAACGCAGTATTCAAATTAAAAGAGCAAGAAATTGTTACTATAGATGAAAAGAAAATATCTCACCAAACTGCAGTCAGCAAATAAAGGAGTTAGAAAAGGACACAGCCATCACGTGGTAGCACCGCCCTACACTGCAGGCGTTTAACACCGCCATACACAGACATCAGCTCTTCCAGTCCAGGTTTCCTGCAGGGATGCACAACTCTGCACCGCTTTACACCCGTCTTCACTCACCCTGTGTTATTTCCGCACATGCCCTTCTTCTCATCGTTCTGAATCATCCCGTCATCCTCCACCTAGGGTCTTCCTTGCACTGCAGTTTCAGCTGGATTCCTTTTAAATTAAGTTCAACTTCTTGAATTTTCTTATTTTATCTAGAAACCTTTATATTTAGTCTCCCTGTTTAATTGTAATCTCTATGAGCCATTTTTCAGGAGTCCTAAGGTAAAAGACAACAAAAAAGTGAATTGTATGTAATTAATATGAATTATATGTAATACATTTTAAAAAAGCATAGCTGTTTAGAAATTATAATTACAAGATCATCCCTATGTCATTTAAATATTTAGCATTCTTAATTATTTGTGGAGGTTTGGGTTACCTTCGCAATAATAGACATGATTAGTTTGCTCTGATGCTCCATCAGCATGTGTGGACCCTTTCCACAGTTAGCTTTCTCCAGGAGCTGCAGATACTCTAGGACAGCAATTCCAAATCTATGGTTTTGACCCTTTTGGGGTCACCTAGCAGATATCCTGCCTAGCAGATATTTACACTCATAATAATAGCAAACTTACAGTCATGAAGTCACAACAAAATAATTTTATGGTTGGGGGTCACCACAACACGGGGAACTGTATTAAAGGTTTCAGCATGAGGAAGATTGAGAAAAAGTGCTCTAAGATCAGGCAGAGAAACAGCCTCAGGCATTGTATTCGCAAGGCAGGAGAAACCACTGAAGTGATTAAAGGAATCTTCTTGTACCTTTCTGCCCTCTGATGTAAATTGGAGTCCCAAGGGTGTAGCATGAGTGGCTCAGCTACTGTGTTTTATGTATCAAAATAGAGTGCATGAAATTACAGTAATTCTCTATCAGTGTGACAGATTTCACTGAAATCAATGGCGAGAGCTTTCATTTTCCCATATAACTGATTAAAAAATAGCTATTATAATAAGATTGGGTAGATTGATTTGGGTAGGAACAGAATAGTCCTTCATAGTTCATTGTCTATTAAACTAAACATGAATCACACCTGTATCCTTGACTTCATTAATGTACAAGACATAAGCATTCAGTGGTGGATGCTGATTAATTTAATCTGAAAAACTCCAAAATTAGTAACCATATAACTAGTAAAGCTGAACTGGTGATTAAAAGCTCAAGATCTACAATAATTACTTTAGAGCCGGAGGGATGTTCAGCTGTTGAGAATGCATTTTCCTCTAGCAGAGAACTTAAGCTTGGTTCCCAGCAGCCAGGGTTAGTGGCAAACTGCCTATTACTCTAGCTCTTGGGGATCTGAGGCCCTCTTCTGATCTCTGAGGGCACCCATGTGCACACCCCATACACACGCAAACATACACCCACATGAAGAAAAAGTAAACCTTTAAAAAATAATTTCATTCAGATGCTTCAGTAATTGTTTTTGGCAAACTGTGTCATCTTTTAATGTAGTTTCTCCCCCTCATTTATGATGTGAAGACAATGTCTCTTACATCATTCATGGAATGTGTTCCCCTGCTGGTTGACTGGAGAGTAGTCAGTAATGTGTCAACATCAGCTCTGGTGTGTATGCATGTGTTCATGTATGTGAATGTGTGTGTGTGTGTTCTTGACGTAATGGATTGCAGTGGTCAGAGAACACACTTTAGTACTGGTTCCGAACTTCCACCTTGTTGAGGCAGGGTCTGTTTTGGCTTATTCTATCCATCAAGCTCTCTCCTTGTCTGGGGAGCCTCTCCCTTCAAACTTCCATCTCAGCATAACTGCAATGGGAACACAGATGCCTGCCTGCTTCTATGCTGAGCCCAATATGTGGTCTGGGGATTTGAACCCATGTAGGATTGCATGCCAAGAGCTTTTCCCATTGATCAATCTTCTGGAATCTACACAATATAGTAAAATAGTGCTGTAAGTGTCCAGGGCTCGAACTGCATCCGTGAGCTCATCAGTGTGGATACTGCACCACTGAACACTGAAATGAGGACTTCTAAAGAACACATATCATTGATTCTTCTCTAAATATCATTCCAAAGTTTCAATATTATTTCAAAACATCAGGCCCATTTGCATCTTATATTTGAATAATTAAATCTGTAGTGATTAAGTGTGATTCATCACTTTTCCAATATATTCTTAAGTAATCCTATGTAAAATGAGGACAATACATTTCAATGGAAATGATAAAATTCATCCCTGGTATCTAACATGTTAATTCTGATATTTGGACTAGAGTTCAATTGCATTTTAAAATAACATTGCATCTCTTTAGTGTACTTTTCTTTCTAATCACCTTTTTTTTATTATTGTTGCCTTACTTGTATACTAATGTTACAGAGTATTTTGTTTTTGTAGCATCGCTGTAATTTTTCTATTTTTAGATACCTTTTAACTTGAAATAAAAATTTTAGATTAATACATGTGTGTAATGAATTACTATGCTACCATAGAAAGAAGAAATCCTGTCATTTGTGATGAGGATTGAACTGCAATTATCACGTTAAGTGAAAAAAGTCAAAAAATACTAAGGCCAACACATGGTCCCACTCATGTTGAATCCAGAAAAAAATAAGTCAAGGCTGTCCTAGAGACATACCTACAGGCTAATCTGGTACAGCAATTCCTCAACTGAGGTTCCCTTTCCCCAGGTGATTCCGTTTCTGCAAGGATGACAAAAACTAACCAGCCAGTTGTCCTGATTTAAATATTACTCAGGGTATATGTAGATATCTAATATGTATGTGTATATTTGAGAAATAACAAGGAGGGTCAGAAGTACATATTTTGTTAGTTAAAAATAAATAAAAACATCTTCACACTCACTACAATTGGCAAATATGAGAAAAACTGCCAAGTCCAAAGACTTTGATGCACCAGACTGCACTAGGCAATGGATTTCAGGAGAAGACTTAAACTTCCGATTCATGCCAGTGTTTTCCTCTTATTGCAGAGGGCTCTTGTTGGCAAGAGATAAGAGCAGAGGGAAGCCAATAAACTTGTCTTCCTTCCACTAACAATATAAGAATAGTGAAATATTTTCTTTAAAAATGAATTATTGCTAATAGTCTATTAATATCTAGTTGTATTAGTTAATTTGAAAAGATTATACCTCCATAGTTCTTATTAAAATATTTTTCTGTGAATGCAATATATATTCATAGATAGATAAATATATAGTTGCCAAATAAATTTTGTCTCTGAGCTGTTCCCTCATTAACAATAAGGTTAATTCTACAGAAACAAATGGCAAAAATCAATTTAACTGGCAGCTTATATTCTCACCGTAAGAAAGTTAAATCACTTCATGTTATTAAAATGTATAAAAAGGTAAAGTTTAAGAGTTCCCATTATGAAGAATAATATGGTTAATTAGTTGAGATAAAGAGTCGTGTTCAAATAGTTTAGCTCATAATTTATAGTGGTTAAATTTTCTAAGGCAGTAAAAGTAGGTACAAATTTATGCAATTTAATTTGCATATATATTATGTCCTTGCTATAATAAATACTTAAAACGAGTAGGATGACAAATTTTGAATGCTTTATATTTTAAAAATACTAGGTACTTTAAAGAATAAAATATGTTTTAAATAAGAGTTCATTGCAATTAATTTATGCTATAGCCAAGTCTATGGAAAATTTAGGTATTGTAAAAGAATTTTGATAAGCTGGACAACTTTTAGGATTGGATTTTGTGGTTTATTACATATTAGCTCAACATTAATTTTGATTTAACACCTTTTTATGATGTTTCTGGTGAATAATAGTTGATTTTTCCTAATGAGTATAGTCTGCTAAACACAGTTGCCCTTTGTTTTAGCTTTAATTTATTGAGATGTCCTCCTTGTATCTCCTTTTCTGTATTGGTTATGATCATAATGGTGGCAACCATTGTTATACATGAGGGAGGGTCGATTTTGTCGAATCCTTAGCTCTGGATTTTTACACAGGAATAATCTTCTGTAAAAGTCAAATGTTTTGACAGGCATTACTCTCCTAATATTTGCTTGAGAACTATTTATTCAGTCCTACAATATATCAGAATAGGACCAGGACAGGGATCTTAAGTACAAGGTGAATTTGTCATGTATTTCCATGGGATGTTTGAGGCTCTTAAAAGAAATCAGCAATCAAAAACTTCGCAGCTGAGAGTGACTGGGGACTAGAGTTTTTATTTGAACTAATATGGAATTTAGGGCTGGTGATATAGCTCAACCAAAAAATATTTGCCATGTAAACATGAGGAACTGAGTTCATATTCCCAGCACCCATATACGAAGTCAGGCATTATGTGCATGACCCCATCCCCAGCACCGGGAGGAGGAAACAGAAAGATCCCTAGGACCTACTATCCAGCTACTCTCGTTAATGTGGTGAGCTCTGTGTTCAAAGAGAGATTTTGTCTCAAAATAAATGTGGAACAATATAGGGAAGACACCTGACAACAACCTCTAGTCTCCATATACGCAGACAAACAAAAGAACACATATGTGTACACAGGAATACACACACACACACACGCACGCACGCACACACACACACACACACACACACACACATGCACGCACACACACACCACACTCACACATGATCAATTTATTATGTTTCACAAGAGAAAACTTTTTGAGACCAAACTTTTGTGTAAAACTCATACACTATACCCTAAATGTAGCAGAAGATGTGGAAAATAATGAGGTTGGTTTTGTTAATTTTTTCCATATCAACTATGGTTTTATATACTTTGAAAAATAATCATAAATTGACTTTGCATTTTACAACTTATTTCACACAAGATTTTAACATTTTCAATTTTATGTATATATTTATTTTTGACAACAAATCTTACCCATTTCTCTATAAGGTTTGTGAGTCAGGAAATTAAGATACATAAATAGGCTTTGAAAATAACATGCATTAAATGCTGTACATATTCTGGGCGTCTGTCTATGAAATATGTAATTTGTTGTTTGAAAAGTCCTTATTTAAGTCTACTCTTGACAGTCTGTCCTTAGTTCGCACTGCAATGCTGTCAGGCCCACACAATAATGATGTGTTAATCTGCACTGGACATGCTATAAGCTGGTTCGTGTATTTAATGAGAACTCAAACATGTTGAGATGCTTGCTTGCATATGCCTGGTTATAAATAGATCAGAAATTGAATCATTCTATCCAAACAATGAATCTTAAATCACTTTTAAGTGAAATAATACTGGTACAATGCAGAGAACCAGAGTTTAAAGTTTTAGAAACAGACACTTTTGAGTTACACTTTAATTACACACACCCTGGTGATCAAGATAAGACCATATGTTTTGATAACCCAATCAGAAGATAATGCTGAGGAGTCATTTACTAATGAGGTCAAACTCCATTACCATTGTTTCAGTAGAGTAATATTTGCTATAATTATCAGTAGAGATTTAAGCAGGTAGTGTCAAAGCTTCAAAGAGCATAAATCGATCGAAGAGAAACAGACATGTAAAGGTCTCTCCCATGTATTTAGTTCATCTGCCCTGTATTTAACAGCAAATCAATATTCAAACTACAAGAATTTAAATTGTATCAACAATTGTTGGGTTCATAGTTTGGGGACAATGACAATGTGGTTCAATCAGCAAGGTGCTTTCTTCTCCAGTACAGAGCACTGGGTTCAGGTCCCAGAACTCACATAAGTTCTTAGGAATGATGGCATACACTTGTAATCCAAGCACTGCAGGCACAGAGACAGGGGGATTCCTGAGCTTACTGCCAGCCAATCTAATCTAATTGGTGTTCCAATAATAGTCCCTGAGCAGAAAAGGAAGTAGAAGAATGATGCCCAAGGTTGTCCTCTGGCCTTGTGTACATATGCACACATACACAGAACAACATACACACATTCTATTATTCTTTTAAAATAACATTCAGTAAATTCACCCCATTTCTTCATATCACACTTAATACTCAATCCTTATTGGAAAAGACTTAAGACATACTCTTTTAGGAAAAACCTATATGTATGTATTTAAAACAGTGTGTGCTTAACCTCTTTCTACAGAAACAGCAGTGTAGTAAGAAGGCTGCTTGGTTGTTCTGGCCACGCAGTAGCTCAGACCCAAAACAATCACACAGAAACTGTATTATTTAAAACACTGCTTGGCCCATTAGCTTTAGCTTCTAACTAACTCTTACAACTTAATTTAATCCATCTCCGTTAATCTGTGCATCACCACGAGGTGGCCTACCAGCAAAGTTTAGGCATGTCTGTCTCTGACAGTGACTCCATGGCATCTTCTCCTCTGCCACCTTTCTCTCAGTATTCAGTGTAGTTTTCCCTGCCTAGCTAAGTTCTGCCCTATCAACAGGCCAAGGCAGTTTCTTTATTAACCAATGGTATTCACAGCACACAGAGGGGAATCTCACATCAAAGAAAGACACTTCCAGCTCGCCTTATTCAGGGAAGCTGTTAGATAGCACAGCTTTAGAATCTACGCACATGTTTTCACTGAATTTGTCTCCTGGACAATGTTGTGTTGCCTTGGTTTACCCCGAGGAGTTCAGCTCAGTGGACAGACAGCATAGTTAACACACTCATTCCTTACAGAATCACAGGGCAGCACTTGGTTGTCAAAGGCAGTTGTTGAACTTTATATCTCAAGATAGACTAAGTTGAGTGTCCTGGAAAGTAATGGATCAGGACAGGAGCAGCAAGCTACTGCCAGTGGTGTCATGATGAGACAGAAACAGTCAGCTGTAAGCGTGTGGGACTCTGTGTATAAGAAGGACATGTCCGAGGGGGGCACTTGAGCCCTGATGCACAAAGCAGCTGCCTCTCCCAGTGAAGCAATCAGCGCTCAAGTGTGTTGAAAGCTATGAAATGCCCTTAAACTCCTTTGCACACCCTTGCTCTCTGTAGGACCAGAAACCATGAGTGCAAACCCAAGCAGTGTTGAGTGACTCGGTCATCACAAAGGGACTTAAGGTAATTTTATTTCATTAAGTCTCAGTTGATCTGAGATTTAGGAGAGGTTGAGATCTCGGGAGACAACAGGCAAGGAGTGGTAGATGAATTTATCTGTCTTTTCTTCTCTAGTTACTTTCATCACAAATGGTCTTGTGGGTGCCACCAAACCAATCTTACTGTCAGGGATGATTCCCGCATTTTCATTTATCGACATCTAATGTGTATTGTAGCTACAGAGGAATCAGGCAAATCAGACAGGAAATCTAATTTTGCTGCATTGGGGCAATCTAGGGAAGAGAGAGAGCTGAAAAAGAAGAGGGAAAAATATATCCACTGCAAGTGGAAACAATCTGGCAGGCTCCTGGCATGAAAGCCTTAATTCCTGGGAGGAACATGATGAGCAAATTAACGGCAAGGTAGGAAAAGCTGTTGGCAATCGAAGTTCAGCCAAAATGTAAGACTTTCACATGTATCTTTTGTTTTTACTGTAAAGTAATCACATTTTGTTACCAGAAAAAAATAAACACCTGTGTGCTTGTGTGTGGTTGTGTGTGCATATCTGTGTATATGTGTGCTGTATGTCACGCCCATGTTTTTATAAGCTGATACGCTACCAACAATTACTAACTTTCAAAAGGTTAAATTTCTCCGCAACAATAATATTAATACATATTATTTGTATTTTGTGGAGTTTTTTTTTTTCCTCAGAGGAATAATAAAGTAGCTACAGGTATTTTATCTACTCACGGCTGCCTCAGGCAGTCCTGGGCGAGCAGCAAGGTGGCAGAGGCAGCCCGGTAGCTTTCCAGCTGTGTTCTCAAGCTTGAGGTGTTCTCTGTCCGTTCTTGCCACCCTGGTTTAAAACTGGTATGGAAAAATTTCAAACTGCGCCCTGTGTATTTGCTATGTTATCACCGCTGCAACAAAACTCCAGACAGAAGGAATGGAGACAAGACGTGCTGACTTCAGATGTGGAGACTGGGAACTTGAGGTGGCTACCATGTCACATCTGCAGTCGCAAAGCAGAGAAATGGGTGCAGGCTCCTTTGTACTTACTTGGGACCCAGCCCATGGAATAGTACTGTTCACATTTATGGTAAGTTTTCTCACCGGATAGAAATCCAATCTAGAAACTCCTCAGAATCTTGTCTAGAGGATTGTCACTTAGGAGGGCTTATTCCCGTCAACTTTGCAATCAGTATTAAGCAACACACTCTGATGTCTTGAGCAGGTTTCATTTCCTTTTGGGCAGAGAGCAACCTGGGAAAGGGTAGCTTGGGATGAATGAATTCAGAATATATTTTTAAATGTGCATTGAAATTTATTGTTTGGAGTTTTCAGTTTTTATGAATGAACTACACATTAAAGTAATTTTAATTACAAATTTAAATTACAATCTGGACCTCCAGCACCTGAGAATCAAGCTATACTCTAAGCTGAACATGGAGGATTTATATAGAGTTGGTACTATTGTATGTAACATGGGCATTCTTGGCAATCCATCATCTGGCCTCAATGTCCTCAATTATCCAGATGTGAAGTTGGTAATGAAGTATAACATGATCTACAAATCACTTATGGATCTCTTGAGATACTATCTCAACACACCACAGAGAAACCCTGTCTCGAAAAACCAAAAACAAACAAACAAAAAAAACAAAAACACTGCATCACATCTGATCCCCCCAGAGTTTCTACAGAGCTGGATTTTCTGCCATTTTAATTGATCTAGTATTGTTATAAACTGGAGTTGTCAGATTAATAACAGCTCATGAGTATTATGAAAACATATATGATTATGTGTTCCATCCCAAATGTGGCTATAACCTTTCCTTGAAGATGTCGGTTCTGTAATGTTCTTCTGGTTTATTAAAAAAAAAAAGGCACAAACATTCTATGAAATGGGCTTTTAAAAAGAGTTCGGAGCGGTAGAGATGGCTCAGTGGTTTTGAGAGTTTACTGATCTTTCAGCATCCACATGGGCTCATAACTACGTGTAATTCCTCTTCCAGGAGACAGAAACTCTCATCTCTGCAGGCTCCTATATGCATGTGGCACACATAAAATTTTCAGAAATACATATGTACACATAAAAATAAGTAAATAAAAATTTTAAAGTGCTTGAGTATATATGTGTGTGTGTGTGTGTGTGTGTGTGTGTGTGTATGAGGGCTTCTCAGAGGAGCTGAACTTGAATAAAATCTTAGCTGATGTGTATGCTCTGATCAGATTTCATGTCCACAGTACTGACCACAGCATGTACATGAGTCCACAGTACTGATCAGGTATTATAATGTGCTAGGAGCTTAATATTAGTAATTTTTACTCTAATCCTCCAGTATGTACAATTTTACTTTAGAAAATAAGGCTTAGGGACCTGCAAAGTGCAGAGTAGGTATTCAACAAATAAAACTAAATCTCAACCAAATGCATCAGAATACATAAGAAGAATGCACCATCTCTCCATGGATGCAGCTACTGCATCTCTGCCTTGAGTCCCTAATGACAGGCTCATTTCCTCTAGTATTTCTACTTACAGTCTGAAAAGAGGTAGTTCATGGAGGCTTTTCTGCTTGGCTCCCTCACCCCCACAGGCACGTTCAGTTGAGACTTCAAAGGGGCACACTGTGATACCCACCCTGTAGTCCTCATGTAAATGAGATTACACACATGCGCGTGCGCGCACGCACGCACACTCACACACACACATACACACATACACGACAAGCATATGCACATGAGAAGAGAGTTGTACATGAGAAGAACATGAAGACAAGAAAACTAAAGGTCTTTATTCGTGCTGTAATATAGTTTAGAAGTGGCTGTGTTTCATGACTCTTGCATGAGATCATTCAAGATTCTTGTACTGTGTATCAAGGTGGCTATTCTTGCGTTTTTGGTTTTTGTTTATTTTTTAATGTTTATAGAATAAATTTTCTCTCTATCTCTCTCTCACTCCTTTTGAATACTTATTGACACTTTTCACATTTTAATTTGTATTACTGAATGTTCCTGTAAAGCTCAAAATTTGGTTGGATTCATTGATTTGTATAACTATTGATTCTCATCCCTACCTTTGTTTTTAGTAAAAGCTGTATGATAATAGGCGAATATACTTGCTTATTGAAAGCCCTCAGAGATTTTAGCATATTTTCAGCATTAACTAATTTTAGCTGAAGTTGAAAAAAATGTGTTGGGGTAGAAGTTATTTCTTGATTAGATTTTTAAAAAGATTTATTTCATGCGTATATGAGTTCTTTTCCCATAAGTACAGCATATGCATGCCGGGTCCTTACGGAGGTCAGAAGAGGGCATTGGATTCCTGGGAACTAGCATTATAGATGATCACAAGCTATTATGAGAGTGCCTGAAATTGAACGTCATTCTCCACAATAGCAAGTGCTGTTCACCATCTCTCCAGCCCTTGGCTAGATTTTCCTATGCAAAAGCAGAATAACAGAGCCATTCAATTTTAAATGGCTCACGTTTTATTTTCACATCCATGAGACTGTGTATCTAGGTGTGTCTCTCCATGTATACATGGATCTAGCTATAATTCATTTAAATGCTTATCATAAAAAATCTTTGCAAAAAGAACACACATTCTTTTAGAGATTTCCTATTAAAGAGAACAACGCGGTTTTGAGCTCAGCCTGTGATTTCAACATTTCTGGTGAAGACATGCTGCAGTTTAGAGAGTGTACTGTTCGGTCAGTCTTACACACCCACAGGCTACTTTTCATCTCAGACTTCAGTGACAGTTTAAGTAGTAAAAGGCCAAGATCCATAAATAGAAGATTCTGGACCTTGAGTTTATTTCAAATCATGGTGCATAGATCTCATTTGTCATTTTTGTGTTGACTTATAGGCTGTGTACTGTACTGCCCTTCTCTGGGGAAAATAGGCTTAAACATAGTCATTTTTAATAAGATCCCTTGGTTTCTCTGTCTCCTTCATGCCAGGGAACCACCGTCTAGATAACAAAATTCAATTGATTATTATTTATTTTGAATAGTAATTAATTCCAAAGGATACCATCAAATGCAAAGGGTGGGTGGTTTGGGAAAATGCACTAACTCTAGTTTTTGTACATTGAATTTTTTCTGAGTATTATTCATCTATATTCTTCCCTTTATTCATGGCTGAAATGTTTTATCTTTCGTATATCCAGTTCTGTCTTGCTACTGTTATTTTTTACTGACCTTTGGCTTATAAAAGAGTGTCTAGATAATCCGTCTGTCTACAGAAACAAATTTCAACCAAATAAGAGGATCATTCATTCTTTGTGTAAAGTTATCTTTATGTGGATCACAAAGTTTAAGTCAAACCATATATCATTCTTGTACAGACATGTATCTTCAAACATATCTAAATATTTATATTTATAAACTAATCCCTAACCTCATCTGTAATAGTCTATGAACAAATTCTAGCCTAGTTGGATGCAGTCAAAATAATAGACAATATTTTAACAAATGTTAGAAAATGAGTCTTTTTTTCTACTAAGTGTATTGTTGTAGAATATTAGTTTAATATGTGTTATACTCTTTTATGTTGTAGAATATTTGTTTAATGATTCAAAGATGTGTTGCATTCTTTTATGCTGCATTTGTTTGACTCTGTAAAGCTGTGTTACTATGTCTGCCTAAAGCACCTGATTGGTCTATTAAAGACTGAATGGCCAACAGCTAGGCAGGAGAGAGATACTCAGGGTTGCCAGATAGAAAAACTAGGAGTAGAAATCTAGGAAGACAAAAGAGGAAGGAGTAACAAAATGAGAAGAGGAAGATGCCAGGGGCCAGTTACCTGGCCACCCAGCCAGTCACTGAAAAAGAAGGGAAGAAAGACATAGAATAAAGAAAGGTAAAAATTCCAGAGGCAAAAGATAGAAAAAGAGGAATGGAATAATTTAGGTTAAAAAAGTTGGTAAGAAACAAGCCAATCTATGCCCAGACATTCATAAATAAGTCTCCATTTACTTACTTGGGAACTGGGTGGTGGACCCCCAAAGAGCAAAAAGAATAAAAACAACTACAGTGTATATCTTTAATTTCCCATGAAGTGAAAATTGGGGAAGCCAATATTTGGTAGACTACATGATTGTTCTCTTGTGATGATTTTGCTTATCCAAATAACTCGCCAAAAGATGCTCATCTTGTTACCTTTCTTAGTGTATTTAAAATTATCATTGATTCATGTAGAAATGCTTGAAACAATTCTTGGATAGATTGTATTGAATATTTAATGCTTTATTTTAATTAGTTATCTTTCACTAGCCACATAAGATAGAAAAGATCTATGATATTCAATACAAGTATTTTTGTATAAAGGTAAGGTAGTTTAAAATCTCGAAGACATTTTTCACATATTAAAAAAGCACCTTCTTATAAAAATGGAGACAAATGAATAGAAAAGCACTTAAATAGTAAAGATATTCTTCTTCAAAAGCCATCTTGACTGCCAGTGGCCAAATATTAGTATTAAATATGTTATCTTTGATAAATACTATTCTGAACTGCCTTACAAAAGCTGCTTGATTTGGGGCATTTTAGTAGCTTCTTGGGAAGAATGAAAATGAAGAAGAAATCAATAAAGCATGGGCCTCTTATCCTGTATTGATTCCCCTAATCCAGCAGCCATTAAATACTTGAGAGATAAGCCTCTTTTAAGATGGTCTGTTTATATTTTGAAGATCAAATACCTTAATTTTGCTCATGGGTTTCCAAAACACAGGATGGAAGGTTAGCTTTCAGTGACCGTTTTTCCCTCAGAAAATGTTTGTAAGCTAAGCCTACCAAGAGTGTTCTGTGAGAGGACCCTCTTCACGTGATTGCTTTGGCAGAGCAGGGAGCACAAATGGCCTGAAGTGCTGTTAGGCATCGCACAAACAGAGGAAGAAAAGCAGTAGCATCGTTTTACCTTTTTGAGTCATTAGAACCTTATTCCAATCCCGCCCTCTTACCCTAAGATGTACTATTGACAATAAGAACAAAAGACAGCATGGCATTTTGTTTTCAAATTTTCTTTAATGTGAAACATTCAAATTTGCCATTTTGTCCAAAAAACATAATACTGTTTATTTTTGATCTTCACTTATAGTGATCAATTTTTAAACATATAACGACTAAATTTTAAATAGTAAAATGACCAACAAAGGCTCTAGTAAAAAAAACTCTTTTCTTTTGTAAATACACTAAAAATACCCTATCCTTCCTAACTTTTAAATGTTATCTAATTTATTTTGTTCTTTTTAAAGTACTGTTTATTTGGGGGGAAAAAACTACTTTAGCATTTAATCTCATATGTAACACCTCTGGCTCTCTTTCTGATCCCCCTAATTCAGTCTGTACCCTTTTCATAAGGAATCCCCATACTACTTCAGGATTTTCATTCCACGGAATAATTAGGATTGTTTAGGCCTATGATGGGAAAGGGCTATTTGCTGGATGTTGAGCAGCTCACAGGCGGCCCAACTGTTGATGATGATGTCCCTCTCTCCGGACTTCTGTAGTAGCTGGTAGTTTCCAGTACTTCCTCAGAAACGACTGCAGCCCCTGGTTATGATGGAATGTTGAAAGGCCCAAATCTTGTCCAGGGCTTGTGTAGGCAGGCATAACTGCTCTTTCTTCATTATTGCTACACCATACTGTATCAGATTGTTTCACAGAACTCCCCTCTATCCTCCAGATCTTACATTTTTCCTGCCTTCCATTTTTTGTAATATTTCTCTGGTGGTCACAATGTTGATCTAGATCCCCTGTTTACAGATAAGCATGCAACGTCATTTGTCTCAGCACATAGACAAGATATAAGACTCCTCAATAACCTTCACCTACTGCCAAAAAGAGAATGTCTGCCCGAAGAAAGTAACACTAGTCTATGGTTGAACAGATATTTAGAATGCAGTTTAGCACGTCCATTAAACAGAACAACAGTAGTTGGTTCCATCCTAGGACCTGTGCACTCCATAGATACAGGGGTTCTACTGCTTTATAGCATCGAGAAAATAACATTTCCCCTAGAGCAGGTCTCAAAGTCCATTCAAAAGACAATTAGTAGTCCCCAATTGGCAATCTACTATTACCATAGAATAGTGTCAAACCTGTCTCCAAAAATACTTACTTTACAATTCATAATAGTTACAAAATTACAGTTCCGAAGTAACAATGAAAATAATTTTGTGGTTGGGAATCATCATAATGTAAAATAACTGTATTAAAGGGTCGAAGCATTAGGAAGTGGTTCAGAACCCTAGAAGGAATATGTTGCCTGACAGCCTCAAAGTATTATAGCACACAAAGTCTATAGCTAAAAGAAAATAATAAAACAAACAAACAAAAACCCACAAGTGGTTATTTTCTATCCCAGCAGCTGACATGGTATCATCAGATACTATGAAACATAGCTAGCAGGAAAAAGCTTCTGCCTCAGTTTTATTTTGATTTCTTTGTATCCTGAAACCAAAGCACATGGTATTTCAGTACCAGGGATTTAATATCAGTTCTAGAGGGCAAATAAGAACACTGTTGGTGGCTTATAATCCCTGCCAAGTGAAATGTTCACTCTTGAGTGCATTACTTATGGTATGGTGGTACATCCTAAGAAGTGGGCTGAGCCCGGATGTTCTAATATTGAGAAAGATTCTGATGACTCTGGCTTGGACCTATGTACTGTCCTACCAGAATACGACACTTTTCTTGCTCTTTTCCACCTTGTCTTACTCTTTTTAAGGGAAGTTAATTGTTCATTTTTCTAAACTTTAATATCACATCAAATGATATACATTACTGAGAAATTATCACTTTTAATTGATACTACCCACTTAAATTAGTTTTATTTGTTTCAGTTTTTGAAAGTTACTTTTTTATGCTTTTCTTTTAATTTCAATTACAACATTAATCTCATCTGAATCAAGTGTTGTATTGAAGGTCTTTAAACTCTTTGTAGTTTGGGTCTGGGTTTGATGGAATGAGTGACACTGAGTTTATCAGATGCCTTCTTACATCAGTACCCTTCATTCACATTTTCTTCTTCCTGCCTGTCTTTTTTATTGACTTGTAAAGGAACCACTAAACTATGACAGATAGCTTTGGGTCCTAGGCAAAAATCAGCAAAATATTCTACATGCACTTCCTAACTATGAGTAGAAGAATATTTAACAGTTTCTTTGCAGGGTTTCTTTTAGCCACGTCTGGGCATTTAACTCTGAATTCACAAGGATTTCCATAATAATGAGTGTGCGCCTATTGGTTGTTGAATCAGATGAGAAAGGAGGGCATGCAGAATTGTGTCGCCAACAGGTTCCAGTCTGCTTGGCTGGAAAGGACACAGAATGAAGACAGTAAGGAACTAAGAGAAGGCTGGGTACATGTGAGAGTGGATGCTCAGGTGGTCATTGCTCAGCACACTCCTGCCGTGTCTGCCCTCCTGAGAACTCTACCATCAGAGAACCTGACCTTATTCCCTGTGTCTATACAGATACTACTTAGACACCCCAGAAAATAGGATCTTTGTGGTTAGTGGTTCCATCTGTTCACCTCATTAATACAGATGAAACTGAATAATGTTGCAGTTTAAGATGTCTCCTCAATTAGGTCTTGCTGTACAATACAGAACTGCATCTCTCATTTTTATCTCCATGATAGCAATCAGGGGCAATAAAAGGTAATAACCTCTCTTCCCCCCCCCCCACCAGTGTTAAAAAAAAGCCACACATTTTTCTGTAGGTGGTTCCCTGTGTCCAGCTCCCATTCTCTCTGAGGTGAGCTGATTATAATTAGAACCTCAAAGACTGAACCATATGGAATAAAACACAGGGTGGGAGTATCAGATTACTTTTTGAGCAAAAATGACAAGTTTCAGAGCAGGAAAATATATTTTGGAGAGCAATGTGAAGAAGATCAAATCTTGAATTAGTGAGGAGTCCCACAGGCCATGCTGGGACAGTTCACTTTAAGCCAAGAGGAACAAAGAACTACGAGAAATTAAAGCAAGATAGAGGCACAAAGGCAGCCATTTTCAGGGTCATTCATCTACACTGCATTTAAAACTATCTTAAGTGATATTTCCGTTCAGAATCTAAAATACCTTATTTTTGCTCGTGGATTTCTAAAGCATCAAAACTGATGTTATACTATATTTAGCATTAATCTGTCTTGCTACAGCTGTTTTAAAACACACAGAATAAGAGTCACCATTATCCAAGTGAGGTAGCCCTTACATTTCTGTTTTATTGAAAGCACTGGCGAGTTTAGTCTTAACAGGAGCTGACTGCGTATGCAGTTTAGTTGGTGCTGATATAAAATAATCACATCTTGTCATTTCGTTTAGAATTTTCATGACTCTATGTACAACTTTTGAAACTGATGGTACCTAACGTGGCTTTGGAAGCAGCATGGCGTATGAGTGACGGTGACAGCAATGAGTAAGCACAGGACAATGGTGGCCACAGAAGAGGTCTAGATACGGGGGAAGTATAAGAGATGAGGTTTCCCTCTGGAAATTGTATATGGTCTGATGAGATCAAACAGAGTGTACTTCTGTAGGCTAAGAAGTTCTGAGAACTGAGCTATGCTGAGAGGTCAAGTTGGCTTTGATGGCAGAGATGAAAGGTATTGATGCTGTCCTGCCAGAGAGGCCAAGGCACCCCAGAAGAAGTGTCTGGAATAGTCTGCCTTGGTAGGAAGGTAAAATCCTGGACATGTCAACTCTTGGCGTGTTAATTCTAAAGCAAAGTTGATAACTTCAAACACATGGTTAATCAGAATTATCGACTCTCATGAAGTCCTAGAATTGCTAGAATCTTGGATTTTCTTCTTGGTGATTTTTTTTTTCATTATCAGTCAGGAATGGTGTTCAGTTTCATCCTAAGAAAGGTATTTCTGTCTCAAAAGAATGAGGTGCAGCCCTCAGTGCAAAATACTCTTGCTGCATCTCCTAAAATATTTCATTTTCTTCTGATGTTTTTGCATAAGATTGAAGTAGGTCAGAGTCTTTCAGGATGTGTTTCAAGCCTGTGAATGTCTTCCCATTGCTTTATGGGTTCAGACAATGGCTGAGGTTCAGTCTTTTTCATGGAGGTTCATGTAGCTCTCTTCCTCATCTCCCGACTCTCTCTTCTTCTCCATTGGTAGCTTCAAAGACTGCAGGGCCTCCTGTCAGTGTGGGGCTCTCTGCATGGCAATCTCTACAGGTAAAGTTTTCTTGCCAGTCCTTGCCTAATCCCCAAGCTTTCTCCCTCTTGATGTCTTCTCCTTTTCCTATTTAATCAATGAGGACCCTATAGATTATCAGGTGCCCCTGAAGAAATAACTTCTCAGAACCCTAAGGTGTTCTTTGTTAACATGTGTTCTCATTTGTCAACTTATCTGTGTGTGATGACTGGTTTAACGCTTTTCCTATAAGATTTTGCTCTCTCCAGAAAAGCCATATAGCTTCCTTTATGCACCACCACTTCTGAGCACATAGCAGAACAAGTTGAATGGATGGATGGCTGAGTGAATGCTAGGGCCTTGCCCGAGTGGCCAAATGATTGCTACCATAACAAACGTGTCATTACTGAGATATCTCAAGACATCTGGAGCCTCCGGTACCTTAACTCTTGTTAACACCTGTGTCCTCCTCACATGCCTACCGCAGGAAGATCTCCAGATGGTATATGGAGAGTTGGGAAATGGTGAACGAGCCGTCACAAAGTGCTAGTGTTTTATTCAGGACAGAGAAGCCGACTAGAGGGGAAAGGAATGCTGTTTTGGCATTATTACATAATACAGCTTCCCTTTGAAGTAAGCAAAAACAATATTAAAGAAAAGCATTATGCAAACTTGGTGATCCTCAATGTAAGGTGAGCTCAGTTTGTTTGTTTGCTTGCTTGCTTTAATATGGATTTATCTGCCAGATCCTATTAATTACAGATAGAATCTGCTATTTTTTGAACTTCAAAGTATTGTAATCAGGTACTTTTACAAAAATCTGGTGGTTTTCTAATAAACAAAGATTTTTCTATGTCAATATTCTAGGCTAGGAGAAAAAAATTCTTTTTTTGCTTCCTGATTTTGGACAACAGATTCACTCCTCCCAAAAGCTGCATTGTAAGTTGTTCTATGACTCTGAAGAACTCCTGAGGAAAATATATTCTGTGTTCTTGTAGGTGTTTTCTGCCAACACAAAGATAAGCATAGAGCATGCCTACTGCCTTTTGGAGGAGGAACATGGTCCCTTCCAAATATACATATATGAGCTGGTAACCAACAGGCAGCTCACCAAGAAACTGTCACATGTCAGAGCCAACTGCCAGAACTACACATATTTAGACTCTTCTGAGATTATAAATTATTTCAAAATTTGCTTTTAGTAACCCATCACACTGATTTATAATGCATTTTTATTTTAGTATAATGTATATTTAGGGAATTGTTCACAAATTTTGACTGTCTTTAAAGTTTTTCCAGGAAGGGAATTTCTTTAACTATAATTTCTTTATGTCTAGTCATAAATAATGAACTACTTAAGACATGCAATAACTTTTGTTCAATAAGTATAGAGATATGAATTAGGAGGGCTTGCTGTAGTAATCACTGTTGTAATTTAGAAAAGGCAGCGCGAGAGAGAAAGATGCCATTCAACAGAACTCATGTGGAGAGATCTTTAAATTAGGGGAAAGGGAACAGAAAAATGAGCGAGGGGAGAAGAGAGACTGGCCTCTGGGGACAGGAGCAGCAATTGAGGGAGGGAGGGAGGGAGAGAGAGAGAGAGAGAGAGAGAGAGAGAGAGAGAGAGAGAGAGAGAGAGAGAGGAGGTGGTCAAGACCCACCTTTGAAAAGGCAACATAGCAAACGTGCACAGAAGGTGCTCTCAGTTAGTAGCAGCTGCTGAGGACGTAAACTGTCAGGACCTCAAGGACAGGCTAGTACAAATGCCTGAATGTCAACAGTCCTCCTTTGTGTTTATGTTTATTTAAAACACAATTGACAGAATACAGAATTGTCCCGCACCAGATGTATGTAAATATAAAAAGCCAATTAGAAACAAGGAGAAAGAACAGAAAAGCTTGGGGTTACAGGGTACACACTTCCAACTATCAGATCACTGGCAAAAGTAGCAAAGGTCCGGTGAAATATTGGACACAAAGTTCCAGTAAGCGGCTACCACCTCGCCATTACCTCGAGTGGGGGACAAATGAGATCCAACGGCTTTATCAAGCAAGGATCTAACGATAATGGCTAAGCCATGTCATTTCTCATCAGCAAGAAAATAAAAAATTTTAAAAAAAGAGCCAGGGCACAAGGCTCAAAGGAAGAATATGAGTCCAAAAGACAAGAAGACGGGAAGGTCCAAGGGCTGAGCCTGAAGGATGGACATTTAGGTCTCAGACAAGAAAGTCATGAGCCACCCAGTGAAGGCAGGGGCCTCAAGGGCTGACCCTGAAGGATGTTTTGTCTGAGGGAGGAGGAAGGTGCCCTGTTATCTCCTAAAGGGCAGGAGCAAGGGTCTAGGTCTGAGGGATTTTGGGGCCCAGGAGATGAGAAAGAAGACTTACTCATGTGTAATGGCCAGATAAAAAAGTTTCACCAATCCTGCCGGTGTTAGATAGAGAGGCCCAGAGATTCCTTAGTTAGAGAAGCGAGTCTATTGTATAAGGACCCTGTTTCAAAGACCTGGCATGCATCAAACTGCCAGTAGGCAGGAGGAAGTGCCTTTCCCAGTCGGGGAACTAATGTTGTAGTTTAGATTAGAAAAAAATGGCGCAAGAGAAAGAAGCCATGCAACAGAGCTCACATAGAGAGGTTATTTTATTAGAGAAAAGGGAACGGAAAAAGGAGGGAGTGGAGAGGTGACACCCACTTCTGGGAACAGGGGCAGCAGAAAAGAAGAGAGAGGCAGAGAGGCTGCCGCAAGCAGAGAGGTAGGCAAGGCCCATTTTCTAAAGGAAACACACTAAACATACACAGGAGGTGTTTTAGTGGCCACAGCTGAAGACCTGTCTTGTGGGGACCTTGAGAGAAGGTCAGTGCAGGAGCCTAAAACCTAACAACCACAGAATGATACTGGTTTACACAGTTATGCTTTAGTGATTATCAGTTTGATACATGAGAAAATGTTGACTAATAAACTCTGCTGCTTATAAATTCTAGCATTGTTTTTCCTATGAAAACACACAGATTTTTCAAAAACTTGATCCAACTCTTATTTACTGGCTTTTGTCTCATGGTTAAAGAACACTGTCAGAGCCCTTAAATGCTTTCATTCTGTGTACGTGACCTTAAAAATTATTCATAGTCAGTTTATATTAAAGGCTCCAGGGTCAAGAGGGTGAGGCAAGACAGCAAGGTCATTAGCCTTCTCTTTGTCATTCTGTGACCTGCAAGGGCTTGGAACTGTAAATAAACCTCAGAACTCCAGAGACTCCTCCCTGCAGAGGGGCGTTTCTCATGGCCAACCTTCTAAGACAGCCACCACGAATAGAATAATACCATCAGCCTACCTGCCTATGTCAATCTGTGTGACTCAAAGTCTGGCTAATTTCAGATGAATTGAAGCTATAATGAAGGAATTTATAATCAGTTCTAATGTATTTGAGAACCAAAGTGTATTAGCCCTTCATCAAAGAGAATGATAAAAAGCAGCATTAATATGGGTGGATGGTAATTATTTCAGAGCTCATAATTATTCTCCAGTTAACTACACAGAAATGCTGATATTTTTATTCCTCTTTAAAAAATAAAAGGCATCCGTGGTCAGATTCCAAAATGTGAGACTGCATTGCTCGTCCTCCACTCGGGCCAGGACTTTAGTTGTATTTATGGAAATCACAAAAGAACTCTTGAAATTAAATGAGTTTGAAGTTCATGGTTGGGTGTTCACTGTAGCTAGTTTAAGTGCTGTTGCTTCCCTCTGAATCTATTTATTGCCTATAGGAGATATAAAATACAGTAATTACTCTTACTCCCTTTCAAAATGACATGAGGTCTACTTTCCTATTAACTCTAATGAGAGTTATGTGTGCATTCCTCTGGGAGTAGAGACCCAGTGAGTTTCAAGGTAAAATAAATCACTTCTACACACAGGCTGGAGTGGTCGCATTTGCTTTATAGTTGATGCTTTGAGATGGCCGTTTAAAGCTGCGGAGGCGGAGGTTGCCCTGCTTGCTGTGGGAAAGAAGCCTAAGGTGTGGTTAGGATGTTGCTAGTGACTCTGCTTCCTGTTCAAAGGGTAGAAATGTACCCTTGGGGAAATCAGGATGCTAAACTTTTTAGGAATGCATCTTCTTTGAAGGGTGAAAGCCCACCTGTTACAAGGGCACTAATGTGTTTACAATATTATCTTTCTGTTAACAAAAACATTTAAAGATCAGTGGGTCTATCAGTTCTGACACTTTAGGATAAGGAAACAAGAGCCAGCGTTGCTGATAGGGAGTGGATGCTGGCTTCTAGCACTGGGTTAGGGCCCCTTGAAATCATGTGGTGTTGCATTGTGAACCCCAAGCTGTGTTTTCTCCATTCAAGTCTCCTTAAAGAAACCAGTCAATTGAGTTCTCTATTGGACCCGATTAGTTTGTTTTCAGTATCTTTAGGCAGAGATCTGAATGAAATCTGTTTTCTTTATTTTGACAGTGTTTGCCCTGAACTGTTATCCTTTTAAACTTTAGAAAAACATTAGATAGAAAATCTTGAGGGTAAGAAAGTACCATTATGTTCAGGTCATTAAATCACAGCTATAACCTATACTGGAGTAACAATTTGATAACATAATAAAATGGTATTATTTGATATATTAAAAATAAGTATTTAGTTGAGATAATTCAACTTCATCTTCCTCTGATGTTGTCTTCAATTATTTATGATACCAAGTAAGTATTGATGTATGATTGTAGTACTCAGGTTGACTATAGGTATGTAAACAGTGTCCTCTATGGGGAAGAGGCAGAAATCTTTAATTAATAAATAAATAAAAAATAAAAAAAAGTTCTCTGTCAACAGAGATACACACCCCCCCCAAAAAAAGAGGCACACAGCTTCCTGAGGACAGAAAGGATAGCTCAGCAACTTACAGAAAAAGCTCAGTTAAGCATTCTAACCTTAAACCTTCTCCGACCTGCACCTAGAATGATTTCCATGACTTCTCAACTTACTATATAGCAATGGCAAATTAATTCCCACATGCAAGGCGGTGGAAGAAAGTATTTCCCAACCCTCTCTGACTGTTGCTTCTCACTCAGGCTCTTGAGGGAACCTGTCGGCATGCAAAGCATATGAAATTGTTAACTCAGGAGCTGTCTAAACTAAATGGCTCTCAATAACGACTGTAGAAGTTGCATTAGATATCCCAATGTGTTTTCATTCAAATTGTCTAAGGGAAAGATTAGCACAGAGCCTGCTCAAGATAAGAGGAGTAATCTCAAAGTGACAGGATTTAAATTTGCCCTCAAATATTATCAGACTAATGAGTCAGCAAAAAAAGGAGCAGATTTTACTAATTTTTTGAAATCCAAGAATTAAGAAAATTGAGTAATTTAGTGAAAATTGGAAAGTTGACAGAGATTTACAAGCAGTAAGTAACATTGTTCTCAATTTGTATTGCTTGCTAGCCAATAAGTAAGCCATATATATGAATATGTGTATATATATATGTGTGTGTATGTACATACGTGCACACACACATATATATATACACACACATATATATATGTATATATAATATCATCTTGGTAAACAGGAATGTGAAAAATATTTTTTATTTTATTTTTATTTTTTTAAGAAAGTAAACAAGCTATCTTTTTTCATTATACATACCAACCCCAGTTCCCACTCCCGTCCCTCCTTTCATTCTCTCTGCCTATTCCCCCACCCCACCTCCCATCCACTCCTCAGAGAGGGTAAGGCTGACTGCTTTGGGGAAGGTCCAAGGCCCTCCCTACTATATCTAGGCCAAGCAAAGTATCCATCCAAAGAGAATAGGTTCCCCAAAAGCCAGTACAAGCAGTAGGGATAAATCCAGCCATACAACTGTCACACACATTCAGATAGTTTAGTCCTATGTTTGTTCATTCCCAGTCTGGCTGGAGTTTGTGAGCTCTCATTAGCTCAGGAAGACTGTTTCAGTAGGCGTAACCATTATGATCTTGACTTCTCTGCTCATATTCTCACTCCTCCCACTCTTCAATTGGACATTGGGAGTTCAGTCCAGTGCTCTAAAGCTGGTCTCAGCCTCTGTTTCCATCAGTTGCTGGATGAAGGTTCTATGGTGATATTTAAGATGATAAATATTATTTTAGTATTTAAAGCATATTTTGAATTGGAAATGTTCAAACGTTCCAATTCTACAATTTTAATATAAAGAATTTTAAAATATTTTTATTTTAAAGAACTGATTATTAAGTTAGTAAGTGTCAGAAAACCCTCTGTGCTCTTTTGCATTTGAAAAAGATCTTATTACATATGGATATCTGTGAACTTACCACTGAAAAAAAATTAGCATGGACTCTTTCTCTTATCTAGGTTTTTTTTCAGCAGAACATATTTACAGATGTGTTTATTAAAGCATAACCATATGGGTTTTTTTTTGCAGTTTTTTGCCTTTATTTTGAATGACCTTGAAACCATGACCTTGTAGTTGAAATGTTTTTATATCACTAGTTTTTAGTTTTCATATTTTAGATCTCACCAGAGACTGATATTTGCAGTAGTATTTCTCTGACCTGAAAAAATAAAATCTTGTTGTATCTTATTTTTCCCTTTTGTTCTTGGTTCGGTGTTTTCTATTCTTTGAGGGACGTTATGATAGGTTTTGCTTTAAATTGCAAACATAATGAAAAGTCCTTTCAAAAAAGGTGGACAAATCTCTCTCAAATGTTTACCAATGCTTTCCTGTGCTGTATGCTTATAGTTATTGCTTGCTCTGTTGTTGGAATCAAGCCATGACTGTCCATTCCTTCACACAGTTTTCTAAGACTCTTACATTATGCATGACAAAATTCTTTTGATTATTGCTATGTGACTGGCTGTCTTTTTATACAGAGTGTACTTTGTTTGTAGTGACTGCTTTGCATGAGGATTATGAAATGTCATACAAATGAAATGGTTGTGGAAATAGAAAGGTATTCTGGGGCTTGACTTGCTTTTTGTGTGCTGAGTATGTCAATTGTGTGACACTTAAAATTACTTTCATGTAGCCTTTGACTTCCCCCTTTGGTGTGTTCACTTCTGCTAGCAGATTAACACTGTTAGGGATAATACAAACATGTATTAAATGTGTGCAGTGTTTCCTACAGTCAATCTTCTAAAACACGATCCTATTATAAATCAGTATACTGGACATGAAATTGCACAATGGCATGATTCCATTGTTCCATAAAGTTGATTTTGAAGTATTAGTTCTTCAACTAATTCTATAGCTAAACATGACTTCAACTAATGGTACTTTTCTCTGTTAAGTAACAAAATTATTTGTTGATATATTCATGCATGTGGCAATTGCCCTAAATCCACAACTAACATTTAAATTAAAACACATGGGGGAGTACTTGTGTCATGACAAGTAATTTTAAAAAGTCACAGTTTTTTTAAATGTATAAATTAAAAATGTGTAAAATACAAGTGATAATGATCATACGAAGACAATTTTTTAAAGCAGAAAAAGAACAACTTACAAAGAGTTTCTGTCTTTTTTTTTCTAGAGTTATCCTCTGGTACCAAGTTAAAGAATAGTTTGACCTGCTGTATCTTTATAACTGTCAGAAATTTTGATTAGACAGGACATTGAATAAATTAAGTACATTCAACTAATTAAACTGTTTACTTTTTATACGCAATGGTATTTTTTACAAAAATCATTCCCTTGGCCTATGACTCAAATACTAAGTCATAGTATATTTTGAATGATGAAAACGTTCAGAAACCAAATCAATGAGATATTTTGGGGAAGGGGAATTTTTTCTTAAAAAAATTAATCAACTGTGATATATCCACATCCCCACTCTTTTTTTTTGAAATATTCTTGATAATTTTAATATTTACATTTATTTTTCCCCCTCAGTCTTGTTTATTCTTGAATTGTCTTTTTTTTCCCTCCATTTCTCCGTTCTCAATCCTAGGTCCCCTTACAAAGAAACAGACAGATGATTTAGGTGATAATGACGGTGCTGAAGATGAAGGTATTTTTCCCCCACCAAATCTATTTGCATGACCAGGATTCCAATCACTTTCCCTACTCCTTTCTATTTTTTTACTTCTTGTCTTTTTTTGAAGAGTTCTCTTTTTAATTCTTGTTTTTGATGTGTTTTGTCTTCTTGCTTGTTGTTACATATGAATATGCATTTTAAATTTTTTTAAAGTGATTGTTACGTTTTACATTTTGATGCCAACCATTAAGATGTTTTAGAAAGAGGGGCATTTTTTTTTTTCCTTTTTGGTTTTCTTGAGCTGACTTTTGATATGTTCCATCCCTGTTTTGACGAACCGCCACATTTCTTGAACTAACAATCCCACATGTAGTCCCTGTGCTCATTGCATGTGCTCTAATCTCTGGAAATATTTTGGCCAGTTTGACTGTGTATCATTTTTACATTTTTTCTTCCCTTTTGAAAAGTACTCCTTGCTCTACTAAAGGAGAGGTGAGCTGATACAAAGTGTTTCTTGAGCAATGTAATTTAGGTTTTTTTTTAAATCCTCTTTTGTGTTGATATTCTTAAATATCACATCAGTTAAATGGTATTATATAAACATCACAGGCACCACAACTGTTAGGCGAGTAATGAAGGGTAGACACGTAGCCCTTGGTCCCTTAGTGTTGATTCATGATGCTGGAGACATGTTCAGGGGTGAAGAACTGTCTGTCCTCTTCCAGGACCCGAGTTCGGTTCCCAGCACCCATGTGAAGTGTAACTCAGTGTTGTGTGTTCTCTTCTGGCCACCCTGAACGCCTGAACTCGTACACATTCACACCCAAACACAGATGTGCAGTCATATATTATTATGAACTAAAAAATACATCTTGTAAATATTTTAATAAATTTAATAGGTATTTCAGACACAAGATTACAGATATGTTTTTTCATTTAAAAACCAAGATTACAGGTAAATCTTTTCATTTCAAAAGGTGAATACATTTTATATAATCTAATAATACGAAATAAAATTTTCTAACATTCAAAGTATTATCATCCTCGTATAATGAAAGATTTTCTACTCCATTAATAGGGGAATTCTTTTCTCTTTTCTTTATTCTTACAGCCTACAGTTTTGATCAATTGGTAAATCTAAGCACCTGATAGCTCTCTTGAAGTCTGTCTTCCTACCTGATATTTAACTAAGTTTCTAGAGAGACTACTGCTTAATTTAGCCCATCATCTTTCCATTCAGGATTTTATTTTTAATGTGCATTTTGTTTGATTTTTGATTTGCATGTTACACTAATTATAAGATTTAGAGAGGCGATTAATACAATGTACAATTTTACATTTTCCCTCAAGCCCTTAGATCTCAAAAATAAAAGAATGTAAGAAGGAATTTCTGAAAGAAAATTACCTGTTCCTAGGTCAGCAGAACTACTACCCTCAAAAGTTGAAGAAATCCATGACTAAATCGTCTTCATAAACAATTTGAATCCATTTATTTTAAAATTTTTGATACATATTCAACAAGCTCTTCTACAATAGAAATTTAACTGTTAGAGGTAACATAGAGAGCTTAATTGTTGTATCTTTAAATTTGTATTTTATAACATTTAAGAATTATTAATGGGCTGGAAAGATGTCTCAGAACTTAAGAGTACATATTAATTATCTTAGTGTTCTATCACTGCGAAGAGACACAACAACTAAGGCAGTTTTTAAAAAGAGCATTTATTTGGTGGCTTGCTTACAGTTTCAGAGACTTAGTCTATTATCATGGTGGGAAGCAGGCAGGATGCAAGAGAAGTAGATAAGAGTTCTCTATCTGGATCAATGGCAGCAGACAGAGACAGACAGACACTGACCCTGGCCTGGGATTATAAGTCCTCAGAGCCCACCCCCATGCCACAACTCTGACAAGACCCATATGTCCTAATCCTTTCTAGATAGCCCTTTAACTGGAAGGAAATGTGAAAATATGTGAGCCTATGGGGGCCAATCCCATTCAATCCAACTCGCTGCTTTATTGGAGGTGCAAAGTAGAAAACCCAGCACTTACCCACGCAGCTCACAAATTCTGTTATTCCAGCAACAAGAGGTCTCATTCCCCATCCCCTCAAATTTCCTAGGTGTGTGCTTGCACGCACACACACACACACACACACACACACACACACACACAATAAATAATTAAAAAAGAATTGTGGCTACAGTGTAGTTATTACTATTTGATTATACATTTATTCACCATGGATCCCAATGTAGAAGTAGGCATTAAACACAAGTTAATCACTACTATTAATATTAAGTAGTTAGATATCACTGCCCAAGACATATAATTTCCAGTGCTAAATAGTTAAAGTATAGACTTATGCTAAGTCAGATATACTCAAAGATTCAAAATACTTCTAGGTTATTGCAGGACATGGGTAGTGTTCTAAGATTATGGTCTAAGGATTGTAAAATATATAAAATTCCCTGAAAATCTAAAATCCAATACATAGTATAGAGACCTGCATTTTGTAAAGTCCAAAATTTAGTAATATAGTCTCAAAACTAGAATAAATCATTACTCTAGTTTAAAATTTTTCAGGTGTTGAATCAATCAGGTTATTTTTTCCATTGAGAACAACAGCTTAGAATAGGTACCTTTGAGTATTGGTAGTGAGTTAATCCCTGTAGCACCTATATCTAGTTTACAGATCAACTTTGAATCCCATTTACCATTTATAGTTCATTATTAAAAATAGCCTAAGCACTGGTTACAATGTCAGGTCTCACTCAAGGCATGGGAAGCCGTTTACCAGGGCTACCAAGTTGAGGAACACTTCTCTTCTAAATGTTGGAAGCTGTGTGCTTTTCCAGCACTCGGTTCCATTGCAACCCACTCCTCTGTTGTACTGGGTGATTACTTCAAAGCAAGAAAGATAATTCAGATATCCCATGAGAAGGTCTGATGATCTCCTCTTCAGTACTCTTAGAATTATTTTGTAGATGCAATGCAAATCAAAATAATCTAATAAGCAGTTTGGATTTGTGGCGAATGTTGACTTGGCGTCACTAGGCACAGAGCAAAGGGTGAAAGGTCACTGGAGCAAGGCTTCTCTCCCATGCTGGACTCCAGGCTCTATAACAATTCTCCACAGCTTTCCTGTGACCATTGCTTCCCAGGCTTGTCTCAGCCACTGCACTCTGAGCTTCCTTTTAACATTCACTGCCCTTTGTCCTTTAGTTCCTTAACTGCACTGAAGATTTCTCTGCATTATAGACTGTTACTTCTCATCTCAGACGCAGTCATCTCTAGACCAAACACAATCACATCATTTTTAATTTATGATTTATAATAATCAAAAGAAGTATGTGTCTTATAGCCTAATCTGAAGTCATAAAAATGTTTCAAAACCGTATCCAACGTTTCTCTCAACCTAGTGTAGGAACTTACAAGATTGAAGAGATATATTTGATTGTGCCAAGAATATCCCAATACTATCACTTTAACATTTAGACAATTTTATTATCTTCATAGAGATTCAAGTTCTCTAAACATTGATCTTTAGATTCTTATTTATTTTGTAAACAAATGTTTGTTTTGTTTAACAAGAACAGATTAAGCCACACTTTCTATGTTGCATTAGCAGTTCTGAAAGCTAACTGGCACCCATAAAAGTGAGTGAAAGGCATGGACATGTTTTCAAGTGTCTCTTTGTATGTCTCAGACAAAAATTTAATTACAGCAATGCTTCACAAGTTAGAAACTATTAAATCCCCAAAACCTCTAAAATACGGACAATTAACCAGTCCACGGTCCTTTAAAAAGCAACAAAACACACATTTAAAGAATTTGCCTACCAGTTGTTCACTGACCATTGAAAGGGCCTGTGATGCCGAGTCACACTCGCCAAACACAGATTCTCTTATGATGGTGACATTTTTTACTGTGGCCTAAAATATTTGTAAATAGGATGCCATAGTTACTAAGGCTAAAGGTTAATATTCCAAATGTATTATTTCATTAACCTTAAAATCTTAGAGTTCTTTCTTAACCCTTTATAGGAAAATGATCCTCATCACAGGATTTTCTTTCCTCTTCCACTCCTTTCAATCTCCGTGTTTAACAAGGCCTAAAACAAGCAAAAGAATGATGAATATGCTTGTGAAGAGTTAATTTTGATTAGAACTAAGCTGGTGTTTTAAGAGCCCACGAAATGCCAATTTTAGTAAAGTCTGAGCTAGCTATTTATTCAAAATAAAAAATGTAGATAAAGCAAAAAGTTCCTGTATTTCATTTTTATGTAGGAAATGAAATGATAGAGGTTTAAATGTGCTGTGGTTCTAAAGCATTCAATATTAACTACTGAAAACCCTCTATCTAGTACAGGGTCTGAGGATAAAACAGAGATACTGTCAACATGTGATCAGATAGCAATCAATATTATGGTATCTGATATATCAATTCCGTTTATCAATATCTTGTTCTCTTTTAAAAAGCAAACTAAATAGTTACTATTTTAACTGCTTTTTATTAACAACAAAAAGACTTAGAAATTAAGCAAACAAAGGAAAATGTGCCACTCGGATAAAAAATAGGCCACTAACAACGAATTCCAGTTATTTTATGTTGGAGGATTCCAATGTGTTACAAAAGTTTCCAAATAGTAAATTAATTTACATTCAGAAATTTTAGTTATCAACACACATTATAGTATTTAAGTCCAGAATCACTTTAGAAGAAAAAAATTGTACATAGCATTATAATTTGATTGAAATTTTTACGAAGAAGAGCTCAATATTCAAACTTCTTAGGCAAGACCAAAAGATTTGAAAAGTTTGAAAAGTTGAATTAGAAATTCAAATTTACCCAAATATCTGTGATTCCTTTATGCATAAATTTCAAGAGAGAGAGAGAGAAAGAGAGAGAGAGAAAGGTGAGGGAGAGAGAGAGAGAGAGAGAGAGAGAGAGAGAGAGAGAGAGAGAGAGAGGAGGGAGGGAGAGAAGAGAGAGAGGGGGAGAGAGAGGTGAGGGAGGAAGAAAGAAGAGAGAGAGAGAGAAACAGAGAGAGAGAGAGAGAGAGAGAGAGAGAGAGAGAGAGAGAGAGAGAGAGAGAGAGAGAGAGAAGAGAAGGACTTGCCTAGGCACAGACCCTAGATTCTTCTGACAGGATTGCCCTTTGAGACATTGCCCATGTGGGTCTGCTGCAAGGTGTGGAATAGTCTTCCCATGTGTGCTAGTATTGTCTTCCAGGTGAACAGAATGGCTCTGCCAAGACTTCATTACTGTTCACAGTGGGGGCTTTGTAATTCTATGTAATTTTAATTAAAGGAGAATTCTGAAACAGCCTCCCTCTGCGCTACCTCCAAGCATACAATTAGCAGAGTACAGTGTCTGCTGCGAACAGCTCGGCTAATGATTTCAGTTTAATAATTTATTATTGCTTCTTCAATGCCAACCATACAAGAAAAAATAAGAAGCTAAAATTGTATGCAGCAAGCAGGCATTTTAGGTGTGTAGTTTAATCATCTTTGAAGGGATACCTTCCCGTTTCCATCTAACACCTCCACAGTCCCCTGAATCTTGATATGAGAGGGAGCATGGGCTGGAAAGTTGGCTCAGTGGTGGCACCCGGGTTCGACTGATAGCGTGGCCCTCATGGCAACTCACAACTGTCTGTACTCCAGCTCCAGAGGATCGTGGACTCTCTCTGGCATTCGGCACTAGGCATGCATGTATCCATGCAGGCAACACAACCCATGCACATAAAATAAGATTTAAAAAATTAAAATAAAATAAAAGAGGATGCTTTTGGCTGTGAGAGAACTGCAGGGCATATGTGGTGACTATGCCTAACAGACAGTTCCTATGGAAAGCTGTTCTCTCTGCTCGAACCCAGGATCTTCTAGTGAAGCACATCCATTGCGAGGCAAGCAAGGATGCTCGCACACAGACAGGCAGCGAGTCCTTCTAAATTGATCTTTCTTGAAGGGACTCCTGAGAACAAATGTAATGGCTAGTGTATGAAAATGTCAAAATGAAGCCCATTAATTTTATACTAAACTAAAATTCAATTATAAAAAATGAAAACGATTAAAAAATAACACATGTTCATTATTGGAAAAAAAAACAGTTGGGGGAGACTCCAAGCTGTGCCATGAACCACTTCCTCAACTTGGAAGTCTGAATAAACAAGAGAAACGGCAAGTTTTGATCTGAAAATGAGTTTTCAGTCAAAGAAATCACTTATCACAGTCAAAAAGAATTGAGACATGGGGCATTTAAATCGGTCATTCCTCTTTAGGGGGAGGACAAACAGATCCTAAATCATCACCAGTCTTTCTGTGATTCCTATCTTATGCTTCCAATAAATGCTGACGTCATGACTAAAAGCTTGTAGGCAACATTAGTTTGATTAAAACATTTAAAGAACTTAACCTATATTTTCAAATGACACTTTCAAGCAAGTGCTAGAATTAATATACAACAACATACCCCATATAATAATAACGTGCTCCACTTCTGAGCAGAAAGGGCCACAACTTGTTATAAATAGTAATTTTTACCTATAGTTATATTTTGATATTTTAATGTTTGAGACTGAATCAACACCACAGGTTAACCTTTTCAAAAGAAATTACTACATTTTTAATACTGATCAAATCACTTTTTATATGGTACTTCTTCATTCTTGTTGAAAACCACATAGTTGTTGTCCGTGTAACTTAGCAAAATAAAATAAAATTGAGAATGGGCGAGAGTCACATTAATGCCACCTGACATCTCTCCATTCTTGGCCTTACCGTGATGAATAATATGGCAACAAAGTGGGCCTAGTAAGAGCACATCAGCTACAGGGAGTAGTGCACATAAAAGTTTGTCTTGTTTTTCTCCCAAACACTGTGTTTGCTTTGGTAGGTGAACTCCGTGGCTTTTCTACAAACATTTTCCCATAAATGCATCACAACAGGTGCTCAGATGCGCGTAATTTTACTGTCTAAACAATCGTTTGACAGTACTTAAGCAGTAAAATTAAACTCTGGAATGAATATTATAATGGCATAATTATATTCACAAATGAGAGCACAAATGACTTAATGTAATCATGTTGTATTTGATACAAAGCTCCATAGTAAGTAGGGGAAGGGGCAGATTCCTTGGCTCTAAATAGAAATGAACCATTGTCCTTACTTTATAGTTTGTGGATACCATGCCCATCTCTTGGAAACAAAGTTTTAGGCAGAAAGTAATGGGTGCCTGTTGTTGTTTTCTACAATGACTCTTAATAAGAATTGCTTAAGAAACACTTTAAGAAAAGCAGCAATTTAAAATCATGCCTTCCTTATCATACAAATGTGCTGTTTTGTTATATATATTGTTGGGGGTAAGAATAACAGTCAACTATTTGTTTCTGCAGATATTCGGGACAGTGGGGGTCCAAAGCCAGTGATGGTGTACATTCATGGTGGCTCTTACATGGAAGGCACTGGAAATCTATACGATGGGAGTGTCTTGGCAAGCTATGGTAACGTGATCGTCATCACAGTCAACTATCGGCTTGGGGTACTTGGTAAGATATCTCTTGCGTCTTTCACCATGCATCATAAAGAACGTCATAGCTTTGTTTTGCTTTCTTCTTTGCTTCCTGATGGAATTTTTTTGAACCTAAAGTTTTGAATGGTTCTATGTGCTCATTAAATGTTCACACAAATAAGTACAGCCAACTTGGGAAAAATTCGAATTTGCAGCAGAAAGGTAATAGAGGCGTTGATTGTTTAGATGTACATCGTGGTTTGACTACACAGAAGCATGAAAGCTGACAATGGCAAAAGTCTTCAAAATGAGAAAAAAAACAAGTGTCTGGACAAATATTTACTTCTGTTGTTCTTTGGTGGAGCAGTGTTAAAAATATGCTTGAGGTTGCTCCTAAGTACAGGTTTAAACTTCCTTCTAGAATCGTATATGGACTAACTTGGTGAAGTTTCTGTTTACCATTGTCATGTAGGTGTTTCCTTGCTTCTATTTATTTGCAGTTCCAAATTGATTAAGAATTTTTTCTCTCAGTATATTTCTATTGAATAACTTAATTTGCAAAAGCACACAGTCATTGCTTAAGCTGACAGTCAGTTCAATTTAGTCTGCTCCATTGTTTCCAGATGGGAAACAGAGTCTAAGCCGGGACCCTTCATTTTGAATAAAAATATAGAGAAATTTTACTCTTTGTAAAATATCTTCATTTAATAGTCAAGTTTGAAAAGATAACTTGCTGTTCTACCAATTTAAGAAGTAGGTCACATTATTGGCAATGATGAAGAAAATAGTATTTAATCAAAATTATCTGTGGTATGTTAATGTAACTTGATTAAAAATAAAATGTATCTGCAAAATATTTCACTTTTAAATCTTAGTTGTTCTAAAACTTTTACCACAACTTCAAGACTCAGAATCATTGTCTGTAGATAAAGGGATATTCTACTTTTGAATTTTGTCTTCTAAATTTAGGAGAAATGCTAAGTTGTATACTATTTTATATCATACATATGTTTTTGCCATGTTGAGAATAAGGGCTTTTTACTTTCTCATCTTCCTTAGATATTTTGACAATGTGGTGGACTCAAGTGGATGATGCTATAACGGGCATCCTTTATCAGTGGAGGTAGAGTGTATTTCTGCAGCCCAGTGCACAGGGGCATTTTGCTGACCAGAGTGTATACTTATGCATTCTTCAGTTAGAATCATTTTGTTGCTTTAGAAAATGCTTCTGACCACTGAAAACTCTGCACATTAGAAGACAAAGAAGGAAGCGTTCATAATTATCTCTAAGTATCTTACAAAACGTTTTCAGATGACGGTTTTTGATGATGCCTCACCACTTTTATTTTGTAGTATTTACATTTTATACTATTTCTATAATTCAGTCATTTTAATAACTATCATTCTCATTGTTTTCCAAGTTTCTCCTGTTGAAAATCCCATGCAGTGACATGTTTGTAGACTAAAAAATCTAAAAGAAATTGCAAGTGTGGAGTTCGTGCTTGTAGCGACGGCATACGGCATCTTGGCTGACAATTAGTGTCATAGCACAACTCTCTATGATAAGCTTTGTGATGAAGCTAATAGAAATTTTACCCCAGGCTTCCTGTTTCCTTTTAAAAGTGTTATTTTTCTTTTTTATTGTGTCTTTAGTAAGGACTTCACAATGATCTGATTTGAATCCTCCATGCACGGTCACCTCTTGTCTTAAGAAACGACATCGTGGTTGGGTTTCAGGACAACAGATCACGCAGCTAAAGGAAGGAAACACTCACTCATCTCATGGCCTGCCTGGCTCAGAGCCAGCACTGCTGCCATGGAGGATGGGACTTTCTAGGTTTAGTCTGCTCTGTCTGAATCCCAAGGTTCAGCCTTCAGTTGACTCTTTTATTCCTTAAGCAGTAATCATATTTAGTCTGAGGCTGCTTTTTATTAAACTCTTAACATGAAAAATAATCAAAATTTGTTGGTGAAATTGTGTAAAGAAATGGTTCCCAACCCAAGGTTCACAAATCCCTTCTTTGCACAAACTTTTCTTTGGGCCTAAGACCACTGGAATACATGATGGTTCAAAAAAGTAGCAGCAAAATCATTGTATGGTTGCGGTCAGCACAACATGAGGAGCTCTGTGAAAAAGTTGCAGCCTTAGGAAGGCTGAGAACCATTGCTCGAACACATATTTTAAAGTATTAATCCTAGAATTAGTTAGATTTTGGCCAGAGTTTTATTTTCAAAATAAAACTGTTGGGGTTGTATTAAAATGAGATAATCGAAGGAAAAGTAATTATCAGAACATGTATTATAGCATCCTTCTCACAAGTGTCACATTAAACCAGATCAACAGTCATTGTGTTGAGCCATGACAATGAGGACTGTGAATATGTATGTTGTGTATATTTACCTAACAACAAGGTCAGCCAAGGATTCTTAGGCGTGGGTTCCAAAAGAACGGTGGTCAAGTTTGCTGTGAGGTAAATGCTGGAAATTAGGTATAAAATAAGAGTTATGCTGTCTTTTGATTCTTGTGTTTTGTTGTGAAGATGAATTTGGGAAACCAGTGAAAACTGGCTGATTATAGTTCTGTTGATCTGTGGCAATTGGCAGGCAAGCCAGTGTTTGGAGCACGTTTTTGCCACTTAGAATTTATCGTATTTGTTTTGCTTTTGCTTTTTGTGGTTAGCAGTGAAGTATAAATGATTCGGGTATAAAATTCATACGACTATCTGGTAACCAACGTTCTAGAATTAAATCGTCTCGTGTCAAAAAGTATTTTGTGCATTACCAATTAGGAGCAGCGTGGAGAAAAACTAAACATGTCGGTTCATTCAGGGAGTCTATGGTTGGCATAACTTCCTGAACTAAGAAGCTTCTGTGGTGTCCTTGGAAGAGTGGCACATACTCTCACTGAAGACTACTACACATAGCCTTTCCCGCTGAGATAGACAGCTGTGTGCTGAGAACATTAATGGCCAGTAAGGTTGACAATTCAGAGAAGAGGGGAAGAGGTAGGACTCTGGTTCTCCCCTCACTGTCTCAGATCGACTGTCAGTTCCTGGGGACCGTGTATCAGACAATAAGCATCTGGACAGGAGCTTGATCTTGCTCACAGTTTCGTACTCCTGCAGTTGTGATGTAGCTGGCTGTGTTTCTGCTTCATTTAGCATCTGCTGTTTAAAGCACTATTCCATAGATCTTGGAATTGAGTATATAATAATTTTTACTAGGTTGCATTTTAATATTTTAATTTATGGTTATTAAAATTGATTAACTTGCTTACTTGAAAAAATGCTTTGGTTATGTTTTGTTGTAGAAGAAAATAATCTATTTAAAATATTTAGATTGTACCCTGGGTAAATGTGTATTTTTGTTGCCAAAAAATGAAAATTATGATGAAATAAGTTGTTCACTGTGTAAGATGCAGTACATTCACATTTATTGAAAATGGAAACACTAAAATCGTAATGTATCTGTAAATCTCACAAAATATAAAATACAGTAAGCAATTTAATATTTGAATGAGTTTCAACTATTTTAAAATTACAATAAATTTATGTTACTTTTAGTATAAAATGAATGATTCAATGCAACGATATTTAAATTAGGTCAATGTAAATTTTGTCATCTGGTGGAAAAAGCTATCTTTGTCTGGGAAGGACCTGGTAGAGGTAGTTGTACAAGTCTTTATTCTAGTCAATATTATTTATATTTATTTTTGTTACTTCTTCGAACACACAAAGTGCTTTGATCCTTTTCCACCTCTAACACTTTCTAAACTCAATCCCCTTCCCTAACCATATAACTTGTATCCTTTCCTTGTTATTTCTCTCTTTTCTTTTTCAATGCCTCAAGACCAGTTAATTTATGTCACCTAAGTGTTAGTGAATGTGTGGTTTTCCGCTGTGCATGGTTGACTTAGCAAGTGGTAGACTCTTAGGGAAAGCTGTCTCTCCCTCTCCTGACAGCTAGCAGCTGCCAATAGTTCGGTGTCTTGTGGTGGAATAGTGTGCTCTATCCCTCTCTATGCTGAGATTTGATATGGTTAGGATTCGTACAGGATTTATACTCTCATGACTGCTGTGAGCTTATATGCATAGCTACCCTGCTGAATCCAGAACACAATCTTCCCTTGGAGTCATTCATCAGCCCAGGATCTTACATGTTTTATGCCCCCTTCTCCTGTAATGATCCCTAAGACATGGGAGAAGCTGTGTTTGGTATATATGTGTTCCCTTTATGTGTGAGCATTATACACTCTTATTCACCGAACCGTGGCCAGTCGTGAGCTGCCATCAGCTACAAAAAGGGCTATCTCAGACTAATGTTGAGATGAGTAGTCTATGGGCGCAATGACAAGCACTCAAGAGTGGTTTACTCTGTCTGGTTAGCATCATAATAGCAGTAGTTTCTCTCCTATGATTTAGGAACTGCCTAGCTATAAGTTCTAAAACAACAACAAAATATTGCTAGATATGGATTTTGGCTCATGTAGCAGATCTTAAATTCAGTAGCAAAGCAGCTTTTACTTTCTTGAAATTTATGCCACTATTGTACCAGTGCACACTCCTCCCAGGCTGGTGGATCCTGAGTGGACCAGTGCACACACATCCCAGGCTGGTGGATCCTGAGTGTACCAGTGCACACTCCTCCCAGGATGGTCGATCCTCATTGTACCATTGCACACACTCCTAGGCTGGTTGATCCTGAGTGTACCAGTGCACACACCTCCCAGGATGGTCGATCCTCATTGTACCATTGCACACACTCCTAGGCTGGTTGATCCTGAGTGTACCAGTGCACACATCCCTGGCTGATCACTTCTGACTGTACCAGTGAACACACCTCCCAGGCTCGTCAGTGCTGACTGTACCAGTGCGGACACATCTCAGGATGGTTGATCCTGATTGTACCATTGTGCACACCTCCCAGGATCGTCAATCCTGAGTGGACCAGTGCACACACATCCCAGGCTGGTGGATCCTGAGTGGACCAGTGCACACACATCCCAGGCTGGTCGATGCTGATGGTACCAGTGTGCACACCTCCAAGGATGTTGGATCCTGTAGTTTTCAGGACTGATGATAGACAGGTATGACTGAGTGATGGCTGATAGACAGGTGTGACTGAGTGATGACTCTCTTTCTTCTCCAGTATCTTACATGGAGTTTCTAGCAATATGAAAGCTAGCCAAGAGGGCTGAAGCATCCAGGATTCATTACCTCCAAAATTTGTCTGAAATTAAACACATTTTGGGAAAATATCTGATTAAATAGTTTACTTTGAAATATATACTTTGCATAAGGCTTTAGAGTGGAAAATATTGAAGTAAATTATATCTAATTGTATTAAATAATTGTAGTTTATCATGCTACTAAAGGCTATATAGTTCAAAACAATTTTTTTTCTTAACTTATTGCAAATCAATTTTAATAAACTTTGTTTTTATTCTGTTCAGCCTGGTTACTGAGAGTTGATGATTTTTATAACTAACCACATTGTTAACACTATAGTAAGGCTTAAAATACTAAAAGAGAGAATGCATACATACCTATTGCTTTAGTGTGGTCAATTGTCACCAAAACCACTCAAGTTAACAATATTCACTGTTATGAAGAATGAAAAGTAGGCACAACATTGTCATTTTTTAAAAAAAGTTTTATTAATAGAAAGGAGAATTGAATGGCAGAGGATAGTAATTTATATACTTTATTGTGATAACATCAATTCATTTCCATTTTGAAGGCATGGTATATATAATATTAAAAACATGAACTTTAAAAGAATAGAAGCAAAATGTGTCTGATGGGCTGATGAGGGCATGCTCAAAAGGATCTGTGTCTGAGCTCTACGAGATTTAGCTCAAGGGGATTCACCAAGTTTGTGGTATAATGTACATTCACATATTTGTATGCAACAATGATTCATGAAAAAGTGGCCATGAATTCGAACAAGAGCAAACAAGGGTTTGGAGAAAGACAGGGAAGTAGGGACAGCTGTAATTATATTGTAGTCTCAAAAATAAAAGCAAAAAAGTAAAGCGAACCATTTTCCAACTTTGCACTTTGAATTTTTTTAAATAGAGAAATGTTTGTCTTTTGTTTTTCATTCCCATCTGCCTCAATTAAAAACCAATCTCTAAAACAAAAATAAAAATAGCTACAAATGCAAAAATAATGTATAATCACATGCCAGATTTTATATGTTGTTGATTTCCTACTTTGTGTCCTTATATGTTATTGGATCACACAAAGGAAATTACTCTGCTCTTCACCTCAGATTCTCTTCATGGATTCCTAGTTTTTGGACAAGACCCTGAATTTACTGAAAAGAAGAAAGCATACCATCATTTCTTTATTGTTTATTTCCCCATATTGTTCTTGCCTTAAAAAAAAACTGAAGAAATTTGTGACAACTAGAGATATAACAAATAGGCTGCAATTTAATTTGGAAAATTAAACACTTAAAAAGAATTGTATGCCCCATTATTCAAAAAGCATTTTAAAGGGCAAGGCTTTGCGTGTCTTAATCACCACTGTCATGCAAAGGTACGGTGAATAATAATCAAATGATACACTAGTAATTTTTCTCACATTATACTACAGGGAAATTGATTATATGAGCTGTATTATTTTTATTTGCAACATAGAGTAATACTAGAATTGAGTGGAAATTATGTTACTAGAAAATGTGAAACCGTAACCAGCATAGTTCTTGTGTCAATTTTCAATAAATCCAACAGCTTAGCAGTAAATGCTCAGATTTCTACAGTGTCATGCAACAAAGTGCAAACCAAACCCAGTAAGCCAAGATATTTGCTGATTTTCATTATCAAAGTTGAAACCTAAATTGCAGTTCAAAAAGCAGAGATTTATGGTGGTCATAGATTTGTCCTGTAACATACCAGTTGTTTCAGCTGGGTTTTAATAAAGTGTAGGTGGTAATCAATTTTGATTGAGTGCTAGAATGAGCACCCTGGAGGAGACAGATTGTTTATTTAAGGAAAATTTAAAAAAAAAAACAAGCTAACTGAAACTTTGAACAATAAGCTGCGTGTTTGTTATTTTTATTCTACATCCTACCTACAATGTGTTTGATGCAGGTTAGAAAATTGTCAGCAAGTCCCAAATGACAAAGTAGTAATTGTCAGTTAATGTAGTTACGAGGAGAGTTTCTGTAAGACGTGTTCCAGGTATCTCTCTTGATTTATCCACTGTAAACTGTGTGGTGGTCTGCACAGACTTCTGTTAACGGCTGAGGGCTTTATAAACATTCCATCTGCTGCCGTAAGGGATGTGAGGGATGCAACAGCTAAACGAAAATCAGCATACCATGTTCACTAGACAGCAGCTTAGCTCATCATCAGCTCTGAGTTAGACATGGTTCTAGAAGAGAAATGTCCTTGAGACCAGATGCTCTGTGAGGCCCCCGAATAGGTGACCCCTAGGGACGCATCACTGCCTGTCTCTTCTACAATAGCAAAGACTTCCATTAAATTCTAGAAAATTCTATGTGCTACTGCCAGTCATTCTCTTTGTGTTGGTCTATATTGAATCTCTCCACCTCAACGTGGCTGATGTGTGTGAAATTTTCAGGTTTCTTCATTTTGTGTTGACAACTAGCTTAGGCTGGTAGCTGTAGCAACAACAATAATAATCACAGTCATGTTTGCTAGGGACCAGCTGAGCCCTGGTGTTTTCAGGGGGAATTAGAAATCTTTCTCTTATACACACTAGCAAAGATTTTTATCAAATTTGTCAATGTTTTGATGATGAGATAAATCAAAAACTGTACTATGGAAAAAAACATTTAACATTTAAGTTATAATTTGAAGGCTTTAAGACTCAGTATTATCAATTTTATTCTAGAGCCTAGTAAATAAAAGATATACTGATAACTTCCTAATCTTATATGGTTTTTTACTAACCAATATGGTCACATGTAGGCTCTGACCTGTCTTAAAAGAATGTATTATGTTTTATTAATTCTCAAAAAAATGTTCAAATACTGGTTATAAGTGAAGTATGTGACTTATAAGTTTCTTATTTATTAAGTTTAATGATTTAGAAATAACAGCATAGAATGTAGATTCCCCCACCCCTAGGCAAGGCTTTTCTGGGGCTAGAATGTAGTCGCTAGTCCCTGTTTCCACAGTTGGTAGCCGGCCTTTTAATTAATCCATTCATCTGTTCACTCCTGAGCTCCACACACATCTGCAAAGTGCCTTCCAAAAGCTCTTATTACGTGGTCACAAACGTGGATAAATCAGACTCAATCTGTCCTCTTTCCAGGTCATGGTAAGAAAGGGAGAAAGGCGTTTAATGTTGATATGAACACACATGTTGAGAAGTTGTGTTTCTGAAAAAGCAATGGAGTGCTGAGAAAAGAAATCATCTCTGCAGCTGTCTGTGGAGGCGAAGTATATATAAAGAGAACGACATCATTTTGTCTCTCATGGTCAGGGTTTTCTAACGCCTTCAAGAAGGTAAAGATTTAGAGTCAGGGAAAAATATTCCAAAACAGTTCTGAATGCATTGGAAGCAAACTGCCTTGTTTAAAGAAGCAGATAGAAATGTGGAAGTATTAGCAATTAGACTCACCACAAACAATACATCTCAAAAAAATTCAATCTAAAAAACTACACTACTGCTGCTGTTTAAAAAATGATATTAGTCTTTACCTAAGATAGATCTTTCTATATTCCAAACACACAAGAACTTGAATCATGAGTACTGCCGTTTTGCTGGGCTTTTGAATTGTGCTTTTTCTCCCTCTGTAGCCCCTGCTTACCCCAAATTGAGGGTCTGGCCCCCTTTCCTTCCTTTCATTGGCTTGCATTAGAAATAGACTATTTAATTTGCACACACATGTAGTTCTTCTGCTTTCTCGGCTGTCCCTGGGTCTTCCAGTGGACTACCTAATATGCAAACATCTGGGCACATCTCCAAGTCTTCCCGTGTACTACCGACTCTGCAGACATCTGGGTACTACTCCTTTTGTCATTGTCTTCTTATTCTGAATTATCCACTTTATTTATTTTTATTAAAGGCAGTGGTGCTAGAGCTTTTCTTTGAGCCCTACTGTCACTGTGCTTCCTCATCTTGGGTTTTCCAGATGACCCAGATCATCCAGTTCCAAACTCACATGCAATTCTATCACACATTCCAGCCGGGCAGAGTCTCTTAAATATCAAACAGGGCTCTCTCTCTCTTTCTCCCTCTCTCCCTCTCCCCCCCCCCCTCGGTGATTCTCCCAGTTCTTCTCTCTCAACAGTTAACACAATTTCTTGAGTACATTCCATAGGGGTTTTTGTTTGTTTGCTTGCTTGCTTTTCCTGCAATTTTCAGGTCTGTTAAAGAATATTGCTATTTTATGAGCAGAGGTTGCTCTCTATGTAGGTCATTTTCCTGTTCCCATGACAAATTACCTGGATAAATCAACATAAACTTGGAGCTTCCAGTTCATGTATTCTTGATGCCATTACTTTGCTCTACCTGTGGATGAACCAACATCATTGATGAGAGTACACAGACCAGCAAAGAATAATGCTCATAGAACATAGGTGTCAGAGCAAAGGCAGAATACCAATACTCCCTTTAGTGACACACCCTATTACCAAAATTAGAAGCAATTAGTTATGACAGAAAAGATATGTAGTTACATAATGCATTGAATTATTCTAGAATTTTTAAGTTTTTGACTGTGAAAATAAGCTTTAAGAAAGACATATTATTTCATTTTTTACAATTATTCATTTCGCTGCTGTCTTATGCATATGAGGAGAGAGGAGTGTGAGGCTCTGACTGTGCATGCCGTGTGTGTCTGTTCAGGTCACAGGACAAGACAGAGAGTTGAGTCAGTTCTCTCCTTCTACCATGTGGGTCCTTAGCCATGTACTAACTTCCCTCCCTTGAGCCCTACTTCCTGAAGGTGTCACTGTTTCCAAGTGACACCACAGACAAGTGAGGAACCTTTTAACATATGTACATTGGGGTACATTTAAGAACCAAACTATCACCAGTTCTGCAGGCTTTTAAAGAAGTCTCATCCACTCAAGACAGGCCATGCATCCTATTAACTGTCATGGTCATTTTAACTTGTTACATGTTCCCTGCTTTTCAGTCATCAGGGTCAAGTTCATCCTGTTAGAGATCATTCAGATCAAGTTGGTTCTTGTCTTCCCTCTGCTCCCATAGCCCAGCCTGCCTGTTCTTCATAGTGGTTAGTGGTATTGTTGTGTACATTAACAGTTTCAGAGGTATAAGTTCTACTATACAAATTAAAATATAATTCCAACATCTTACCAAGTTTCCTAAACCCTCAAAGCCTGGAAGAGTATTTTGCATGCATAGCAACGTCTTCACTGACCCTGTAATTGAATGCACTGTGCTTTTCCTAGGGTAGGTGCATGGGGAATAAAGAACTAGGGCTGATGGTGAGGCTGTTGGCAGGAAAGAGCAGCAACCACATGTAAAAGGCACATTTTATATTCCTTGTAAATGAGATGGAGCTTTTTAAAGATCAACACAGTGTGCTCCATTAGCAGAGGCAAAAAAGCTCCCTGGATATCTAGATCCAAATGTTTCCTATCCAAGAACTATTATGCATGAAAGATATAACTGATTAAAACTCATGAGTTTTTTCTACATTGCCATGAACTTAGTGCATGTGTTCTTCAGATACTTGCTCTGTGTTTGAGGTGATGGAAAAAACTGATACTAAAGAAACTCAAGATGGTAGTAAATATTGATCCTTGAAATCAGATAGGTGCAGTATCACAGAAAAATAACTCATGTATTTACAGATACAATAAGCTGCAGATCTTAAAAGCGGGATAAAATGGGAGACCTTGAACTTTGCTGAGGGTGTGTGCAGCTAGAGATTACACAGTCATCTCTGAAAGCCCTCCTACACACGCAGCTCTAGGACAAGTTAGTGGCATGAGGACCAGAGATTTACTCTAAGAAAAAACCTGAAACACAGGTGAAGCAATGTGTCTGAAAGGATTTCTACATTTGTATAGCATAGAGGAATGCCCTCAGATGAAATGTTCAAGAGATATTAATTTTTGTGTCATAGATTTTGGATTACTGTGTTTGATCTTGGGATAATGGCATCTTGTAAAGAAAATTCCTTTTTTCTTGGTGAATTCAACACACCCAAACTGACTTAAGCCATTGAAAAGAATTCTTAGTGGTAACACTACCATAATTAACAGCAATTATTTCTGACAGAAAACGAAATGTAGTGATTTTATATTATTTTAATCATGCTACAATTCTTTAGGTTTTTGACTTTACAGGAAGATAAACTTTAAGAGAGTTCTTTCTTTTTTAGTATAAAAATCTGTGTTGTTAGAGAGTTTTCCCATGAGACATAACACCTTGTTCTCTTCTAATCACAAGAAACTTGCTTTCCAGCATATATAGGAAAGTTTTTGTTGCTGTTGTTTGGAAAATAATCTGTGACAATGACTAAAATAGATGGTTATGAACAGCTCAGAATTGGTTTGTTTTCAATTTGAAGATGCTTAGAAGGGTCACAGGCAGGCTGTGATTATATACTAATCTGTCTTAAATTAGAAAAAAATCTACTTACTCTCTTACATCTCTTAGTGACAATTCCCTCTATCATGCATATTTTCCTTTGGGGAATTAACTTTTTAAGTGAATCCTTCATTTACATAACATCACGACCCCTTTTCATGGACCTTCCTAGCTACGGTTTTGTAAGAATCTATGCATTGAGAGGATGACCATTGTGAATGATGCATGCCAAGAGATGAGAAGGCACTGAAAACTAAATGTCTGAAAACATTTCCAGCGTTGACGAATTGCAGCTTAAATTCTACCAGTAATTTTTTTCTTTTGCTTAGCTTTTGTATAGTTATTTGTGTGTGTGTGCATGTGTTCCTGTGTGTGTGTGTGTGTGCATGCATGTATGTGCATGTGTTCCTGTATGTGTGTGTGCCTGTGGCATGTAGAGGTCAAAGAGACCTCTAAGAACAACTTGCAGGGATTGCTTCTTTCCTTTCACCACCTGATCGCAGGCACCAGACCCAGGTCCTCTGGTTTGTTCAGCAAGCACCTTTACCCAGTGATCTGTCTTGCCAACCTGTACTGATTCCTTGAGATCAGAAGGGATGTGCACCTCCTAACCAGTCACCAGAAACATCAAGTACATTCTAAACTGTGAAAATGCTCTGTCATGCGTTAAAGGCTTTAAAATTGACAAAGTTCAGACGTGGACTTAGCTTCCCAGGGTCCATTTCCCATGAGCTCTGAGCCGATTTTGTTCCTCCACCTGTACTTATAGGTTGATTCCAGAAGGGGCTGGAATTCTGTCTTGGCCCAGAATCTCAACAAGGGAGGGTAACAAATTTGGTTATCTCATACTAAAGGATAAGTTTTAAAAATACATACATGTAACAGTATAGAGACTGAGCAGGTCACACACATATGGATGTAACAACAAATGGAGAAAAAGGCCATGAATCTGAAAAAGAGTAAGCACAAGGATACACAGGGAGGGTTGGAGGCAGAAAGAGGAGGGAGTAATTAGATTTTATTATCAAAAAGAAAAGAAAGAATTGAAAAAAAAAAAGCCTTAAATTGGGATGGTTTCTCTGTGCACTTTATATAACTACTTGTTCTCAGAAGTATTTATTTTGTCGAAGATGACCACTGTCACTTTGCTGACCTGCTAATGTGGGCAAACAAGAGTGTGCAGTCTCTCGGTTAGTCAGTTTGTCTATAGCAAGAAGAGTTTGCTTAGCTTTGGAAATGGTGTTGTATGAGGAAGAAATCAAGGTTTTTCCCCTCTTCTCCTACTCAGGTCTACTTGCTCTGTTTTACGTTTAATACTGGTTTCTAACTTTGTTGTTCTAGTTTAAAGCACTGACAAGTCTTATGGTTTTCAAACTTAGAATTAAAATTGGATGATGATGTTCAATGCTCAGGATAGTTATTTTCCTTTAGCTCAGTTCTTACTCATTAGACATTAGCAGAAATTCTTCATTCCCTTAAGATCAACATGTTTCAATTAAAATGGTCTTGAGTTTTGTTTTAAACTTTGTATGTGTGCAAATTTTATATCTGAAAAACAGATATAAACAAATATTCTAGTCTCCAGTCTTTATAAGTTCTGCAAATTCTCCTCTTGTAAATGGTGCGGCAAGAATCAACTGCACTTCACACATACAGTCTTAAACTACCTACTAGCATCACTGAAAAGACATAAAAAGAAGCAACTAGAACTGATTTCATGTACTCTAGTACATCTAAATATTTCTTACTTGCATCAGTGTCAAATTGTTAATATTTTCAATTTTGTTGAAACTTAAGAGTGCTTCATTTCAGTCTCCAAGTTTATAAAATAATTTATAATGCTATGAAACAATAAAGGAATATTAAACAGAAAACATTAGTTTTGTGGTTGATTTTGAAATTTTACGTTAAGTACATCAATAATGTAAGCCAAATGCCAAGTGCCCAGTAGTCTCCTGAAGCCAGTGACTACCAGCATGGACAGCGTGTCTTTGTATACTTCTAGTGGACCCTATAAATACATAATTGTTAAAAGGAATAGTCAAAGTAAGAACTCCCCTTCAAAGATCCATTAATTTTCTTCATTTGTATATTTGTTGTGCTATAATAGCTTATATAGTTAAATGCATAGAAGATATAAGCTGGACACTCTATTACATCAAAGGCTTTGGGATCAGAGGCAAGGGGAACACAAATACTCCAGGGAGAGCTCATCTTAGACGAACAAACCCCATTTCATACCAAAGAGAAAGACGAGAATAAAGGACATATTAACATTTGTTATTTTATTACTAATTTTCAAAATGAAACAAAATAAGTCTAAAATATATGAGTTAGAAAATCCTTGCTGTTTCTTAAGCATTCGTATTCCATTTTCATCCAGGGGTTTGGAGGCCTCGGGTCAGATTTAATGCCTGGTTTTAATGTCTGTTGCAGAAAAAAAAAAAGAAGACTCACAAACACAAAGGTGCAATAACACAGTTAAGGAGCGGTGCATTGCTAATCACTGGGTAGTTAAAGCTACAGAATCGTCTTGATAATTCTGCGGGCTGAATACTTGTCAAACAGGACTAAATCATCATGGTTTTTACCTTGTGACATCGTTGGCTACAAGCTTATTCTCAAGAGCAGAAAGAAAAAAAAAAGCCTGTCAGCTTTGCCATTTTTCTGTGACTCTAGTCTTCATGAAATCTTCATTTTTCTGGTTTTCTGTAAGCTTCCTTTGAAACAGCCTGTCCCTTGTGAGTGCTAGTTTTAATAAATTAGGCATCATAGACAGTAAATCCACTTACCTAGGTTCATGTGCTCTGCAATATGCCTTGCCACCAGGAAAGTAGGCCAGAACTTTAATGGACAAAGTCCCCTCTGTCCTTAGAGACCTCCTGCTCAGAGACCAGGAATAAGGTGTGTATGTATTTTGGGGGCAGGGAGACTGGCAAATTATGTTTTTTATTTACATATGCAGACAAGGCTTCAATTATATATATATACTTTGAAAGATAATATATTTTTCAGTAAATGTAATTACAGATGTTGCCATTTTCTTTCCACTTTGGCACTACCCCATCCGCATGCCAGTATGACTGACACAGGTTGTTCCTTATCAGGTGTATTTCAATTAATTAACCAACATGGTGCACTGATAATCGCAATGCTGTGGCGCGAGGAAGTCCCTCTCAGTAACTATTACAGTCTGTGTGTTTTATTTTCCCGCCCATCAGCTTGGATTTATGTGACCTTTTCAGGTCTATGACTATAAAGACCATCTGAGCACCCAACAGGCACTGAGTTCTAAAGGCATGGCTCTTTAGATGGCTTGGAAGTGTCACAAGAGGGCAGCACAGAAAGCTGTGTTATCCACATGGCCCAGAGCATAGTGCAGAGATAAAGACCCCTGTTTTAAAAACTGTCCTTCAGTTGTCATTAACTTCCTAAAGAATTAGAGCCTTGGCTTTGCACGTCTTCATTTAGGAGGGTCTCAGGAAGGTATTGGAGACACCAGTCAAGAAAATTTAGCATCTTAATGCGTGTTTTAAAGTGTTGGTTTCATGGCAGGGCTTTATTTTTAAAAATAAAAATAAAATTATGTCTGTCTTTTCTTTTTTATCACATTTCATTTATTTGTGTATAATTATTTGTGTATGTTTGTGTGTGCATGTTTGTGTGCGTGTGTGTGTGCATGGGTGTGTTTGTGTGTGTTTATAGGTCAGAGGAAAACTTGCTGGAATTGGTTCTGAAGCATGGTCTCCAAAGATCAAATTCAAGTGTCTAGCATTTGCCTTTACCCTCGCAGCCATCTTGCTGGTCTTCCTTCACTTTTTCAGTATTAGGATTAAACCCAGGGCCTTGGGCATAGATGACCAGAGCAATACCCTCTCCTATCCCAACCTTAGCCCCATCCCTTCTTTTTATATGAAAATCATGAGCAAGTGAAAAGGTGTAATGAGAAACTTTGAATGCATGCCATTTCCTTCCATCCCAGCAGGTGACAGCTAAGTCCATTGCTCATATCTGGCATATTTTCAATGGGCAACATAAGGAGAGTGTTTTCTTAATAGTTTACCGTTTGTTGTATTTCACTAACAAATAAGGTCTTTTATTATTGAAAAATAATTGATGTTTACGCCCTGTTCTCAAAAGCTCAGGAAGTCCTAGCCACGTTATCTGGATGCTGGTCCATGTCTAACCTGGTTTTTATTTACACAGTGTTCTGTGCTCTTTTGCACTAATGAGAAGGGGATCTTGGAGGATTAAGTCTAAGAAATAGAAAATTAAAATCTCCACACTCTGCAATTTTATCTTTCATAACTTGTCCTGGAATGCTTAGGTTCCCCAAGTGAATGTTTGCTAATCTTTTAGTGCAAAACATGTTGAATAGGCAAGAGTCTAGTCTCCAACTGCTATTTCTTGTATTCAAAGGAGTCTTACGGCAGAGCCAGACAGAGCTTGTCCGCCGTGACTATGGAGGAACAGACAGGATCAATTATAAAGGTTATGAACATCCCAGTTTTCTTAATGCAGCCCTAGGAGGCCATATTAATTCAAAACCTGACAAATTAATGTGATTTAAAGCTCTATAAAAATGTTGCTAATATTTAGATGGTCTCCCTATTCCCACTATGCCTTCATATGTTGGGGATGTAGTGTACTCTGTGCTGTTGGGAAAATTAGTATTGTCTTTAAAAGTTTGGGTTCAGAAGGGTATCCTCAGGGCCTGTTGAGAATGGTACCATCCTTCTTATTGGATCCTGAATTAGTTCTTTCGAGAATGTGATAACACCTGTAGCCTAAATAGTGAATTTCCCTCTGTATAGCTGATGCTCACTTCCTCAGGCCTGTATCCCTAGAATATGGTTTCTATCACAACATAGCTAGTGTGATAGAATTTTGCCTTCAGAACTATGTGGGCTAAGTGAGCCCCCTACCACACACACTTCTTTTGTAAAATTGGATAACCAGGTAGATTGTTAAAGAGACTAATATGTATATGGTTCATGTTTAAAACATAAAACATCATTTTGTAAGTTCATTTGTTAGTATGTGGATTGTGTTGTGTCTGTCTTTCTGTCTATGTGTCTCTCCCTTTCCATCCACTTTCTCTCTGTAAGTTGTGTGTGTGTGTGTGTGTGTGTATGAGAGAGAGAGAGAGAGAGAGAGAGAGAGAGAGAGAGAGAGAGAGAGAGAGAGAGAGAGAGACTCTAGTAAATGACCACCAACTTGCTTACTGAAGCTAAGACTGCCTTCTACCGTGTGTGAGCCAGATAAACAAGAATGCTGATGGTATAGTTTGGTCTGAGACTCAAGGCTAATTATCCAGGATATTGAAGTCCAAGACCAAAAGAGGGAAGACCCAGCTGGAGCAGCTGTTTTTGCCTATTCATTCTATGCAAGTCTTAAAATTATCTGATATGAAGTGGCTAGCCCTGAAATCATATACTTACAAGGGACACTAAACAGATTTAGCAGGTTGTATTTATATATTATATGTTTGTATATTTATGTAACAGTAGCAATTAAGAAAAAAAAAGACCACGATTTTGAGAGGAAACAAAGGAGCATGGGAATAATTGGAAGGAAGAATGGGAAAAGGTGGGATCCTATAATCATGTAATTATTTTATAATTTTTTAAATAAATATTTTTATATATCTGAAGAAACATTGGAAGATGCTGATCATAACAGAGAGGGAAGATTTTTTTTTCCCCCTGAATGTACTGATCAAATACAAATCTCCTCTAGATATAAGGTCACAGAAACACCCAGAAATATTTTATCACTCATCTGGGTATCAATTAACTCAGTTATACTGGCAGGAAAAAATACATTAAAATCAATATATTGTTTTCTTAAAGCAAAGAAGATTAAAAGATTCATTAAATCTTGAGTTTACAAACATGATGAGCTTGATTCTTATACTTTAAATAATGTATTCATAAAGTAAATAACTGAAAAAAACAGGAAACAAGCATATGATGTGGATATTTATTTATCTAAACATTTGTTTTGTAGACTTTCTTTTATTTTGTAAGACCTGCAAAGCATCTCCTTGTGTAAATAAGTTTACAGGTACTTTAGAAACATAGGAGAATTTATAAATAGTAGAGTTGAAGTATATGGCCAGTTTTGGAGATTACATTCTAAGTGACTAAAGGACAAAATGTTGAGAGCTGTCCAAGGTATTTCGTATTCTTTAGTAGTTATCCTAAAAAATATTTAGGGACTATCTTACTAGGGTAGGTCCTGTTTAGTGCGGTCTTCCTCCAGAAGTCTTACAAGTTAAATACATGGTTCAATTCAAGTAGTGCTTCTGAAAGGGGGTTGGAGTATGATGACAATGCCTTTAGCAGTGGGTTCATTCATAATTAAATCAACTATTAGACAGCAGAGACTGATAGGATGAGGTAGGACACTTGGGGCGTGGCGGATCCTGGTCCTGAGCTCTGTTTCTTCATCTTACTTTATCTTGACCACTGTACATTGAACTTCTGTGTCTTACTATGTGCTTCTCACCATGATGATCGTGTCCTATATCAACCTGACCACAGTGGCAGTGATCAGTGAAGCTCATTGATGCACTGAATGTCTCAAACCACAAGACATTCAACTCAAGACAACCTAACACACCTTCCTTTAAGTATCTATTTAAGTTCACATATTAACTGTCCTACAACCTAGTAGGCTTGTGTGCAAAGGGAACGGTCTCCTGTGGCTTGAATGAAATGTTGCCTACAGTCTCATGAGGTTGAATGTGGGGTTGCCAGCTGTCACTGCTGCTTGGGAGATTGTGGAAGACTTGGAAGTAGAGGCTAGCTTGTGAGAATAAGATTGTGGATCTGCTGATTATGAGAATGAAAATTATACTATGGCATTTTTGGCAAAAGCTTCCATCTCCTTATCTGCTGAGATTTCAGGAAGCTGTCTCTCAGTTCGGCCACACTTGATCCCCCTCACTACCCCACCCCAATGGGTTGGAACGACTTGCCTCCAGAACTACCCCACCATGAGGGACTGTCACTCCTCCCACAACCTTTTAAGCTGTTTTGTCTCAGGTATTTGTTCACAAGAATGACGACATTAATTAGTACAAAATATTGATACTGACACTGGGGTTTGTTGTTGTGATTAAATTCCCCAGGTGATTCACAAATTGTATGAATTGATTTGTGGAAGGAGTGGCGATGAGTTTAGAGCTGGGGACTAAAAGTGCTCTAATATGCCCTAAGTAGAGTTTGACAGGCAGAAGTTCGGCAGGCTCGAATGCTGATAGGCACATAGACAGAGGATGCAAGGCCCATTGGGTGTCAGAAAGCCTTAGCATTCATCCATATCATCTAGTTTTTTATTATGTCTATAATGGTTTTTAAATTTACCTGTGATTTTTTTCTTCCTCAAGGTGAATAGCTAATTGATCTCACAATGCTTTTCTCAGTGGTTATTGCTATTGTACTATCTATTTGTGGAATACCAGCCAGTGATAGAATTACTGGGAATATGAAATATGATTAAAACATGGCTTTCAATTCAATCAGTTTACCAATATTTTCCGTGTATTTAAGTTATGTTTATCGGGGCTTACTTCTATGTGTTAAAGAAATATTTACACAGTAATCTATTCCAACAACCCAAGCTGTGTTTGTGAATATTTATAACCCCCTAATTTCATAGGTCACCCAATAGGATTCCCACTCAGCTCTCAGAGCGTCATGAGATAATGACATTCACATTTTGATATAGTCTTAGCCAAGGGAGGTCATGTAGCCACTGAAGCAGAGCGAGGAAGGAAGACTGCCGTTCTTGAATCTGTTCCATCAAGATGACAAAATGGATCTGTAATAAACAATAGCTTAGTGGCTCGGGAAGCCTGCTGCATCCACTACAGCACACAGCCGGCGAGTTCTTTATGAAATGGGCTCCCATTTCTATGTCCTTACCAACAAAATGGATTGCCACTATTCATTTCCTTAAAGGAAATGGTTGCTTTATTATATTTGCAATATGATGACACCATATAAGTAGGAAATATTTTCAAAATCCAGTTTATTTAACAAATGCAAAATAGCTGTTTTTAAAAATATTATCGAAATCATTTTGGATTTTTGAAGTTTATAAAAATAATATAGTGTTACAGAAATAAAAACATTTTGGAATTATTTCAATAGTATAGTTTGTATGCAAAATGGTACTAATTACAAACTGACTGAATGTAAATGTTGGTCAGTATTTCCGCATGTTCTACATGTAACTTCTGCATGTTTGCATTGTATTTATAACCAGAATCTTTAATAACTCAGGATTCCTACAGAGGATTGCTTCAGAATTTTCAGAGACAAACACAAGTTACTATCAATACATAATAAATACATGCCTTTTGTAGCAAGAATAGACGTCTCCTTCCAAGTTAATGCAGAATTGTGTTGCCTTCCAAAGAAACATCTTGTAATTACCAAACTTGTCCTAGAAAAGTGCTATTTCACATTGCACTGCCTAACATAAGTCAAAAAATTTCAACCTAATTTCCCATTTTAAAGTTAAAAGAAACAAAGAAAGCAAGATAAGAAATACAGGTTGGAAGTGCAAGCCTTGTATAAGGGTTGTGTTCTAAGAGATGAATACTAGTGGCCTTGTCTTGAGAATCTCATGAACACAGCAGCTGCAGAGTTGGGCAGGGCAGGCAAACCCTGTGGCACTGAGTTGGAGGCTCAGATTGATATTGGCATTGCCACTGGATACTGTCAACGTCTGAAAAATTAAATGTCTTGGTACAATTTGAAATAATATAAACACAAAATTTGACAAACAAAAACAACTAAAAAAACTAGATCAAACCCAAAATTCGTAACTCATGCACAGTAGTGGATACTTGCTACATTAAAGAAAACCATTATTTCTTGGAACACTGAAGTTATCTTATTTTTATGGCAATCTTGTATAGTCTCAGTTTTTCTGACTATTTATATCAATTAGTAATATTCCCACAATTTTGAACCCTTAATAACTTCATTATTATTTTACGAGACCAGGGCTTTCGTTAGCTGTGCTTACCCTTGCATTTTCATCCATAAAGTTCAGTGTCTAGACTGCAGGTGAATACTTGCCGGAGTTTACATGGGTACCAAGATCAAATTGTCATCTCTAAAGTACTCTCTTCAAAGACTATGTTTCTGCAAGATATAAAAGGCTGCCACTAGGCATCAATCTATTTTCTTAGTTACTCAATTTTTTTATTTTATCCAAAAGTACAAAGCTAGTTTTAGCTCATATTAAGACAAATTATTTCATTCAGTCTGTTTCAAATATTAAAAGTAATGCCAGTGCTAGTATACATAAACAAGAGGAAATGAGAACTTGAAAAGAGCTCCAAAGAAACATGGGCTCCTCCTTCCCTGTAGGTTTCCAGGACTTTCCAGGAAAAATTTGTGTTGCTTTTGCTTGCTTTTTTTCTTTCCACAATTTTCTTGCACTAAGGACCACTATGCCATGTTCTTGAATGAAGCATAGTTAAGGTTTTTCCATCTTCGGCTACTATGTATAGACCTACGTGCTCCCGCAGCAGTAAGAGGGATGAGACCGGATAATTCTGAATTGTCACATAGCAAGCACTCCTGTATATTACCGTTTAGAAGTGGAATTCTGTGATGTCAGAAACTAGAGAAGAGAACTCACATTTTGTGGGAGATGAACTCACATAGCACATGTTCCTGACTGGAATAAACAATAATATTTCACCTAAAAGACTGCTTGATTTCCACTTTTAATGAAGAAAAGTAATAGGTCTACATAGAACTTAGCATGATTTTTTTGTGGTCTACTGTTTATAATTTTGGTTTATTTTAAGATACCTACTAATATTTAAACATAAAAATGCATTGTATTCAAAGCTCTTAGTCTCATTGAAACATGCCACAAACCTTTGTAATTTATTCTCTTTCAATGTTTATGATATATAAAATTTGAAATAATATTCTTTTTTAAATCTGAAGTCAAGATTACTTCTCAAATTACTTTGAAATTATTTTCTGAATCTTAATCATTTTTGGCCTTTTTATTTTTGTAACTAAGTACAAGTGGTATAGGATTTATTTTGTGACTAGGAATAAGAGAGATTGTGGCCCGGATCAAGTTTCATCTCAATTCAAAGTTTTCCTGGTGGTTGTCATTTACTTATTAGCTCATGTATTGCCTACAGTGGAAATACTGTAATTTTAAAACTATGATAAGCTCACGTGCACTGTGCTCTGGAAGGCTGCTCTGTCTTTTGTATTATTTGGGGGTCACATACCTACTTTAAACGTATATACTATAACTTAGTTATATTATACAATCATTTGATATAGAGTATGAGGTTCTCTGTACCTTATGACTCTTTAGGTTTTTTTTTTTTTTCAGAAATCTCTGATCTTTTTAAAAATCAGTTCACCTAGTTAAACTATTAATGCATTTTATTGGGATTTCATTAAACTTTTACTTGGGAAGGAAATGACTTTCATAATTTTGCTACATAGAAAAAGCAGACATATTAACTACTTGATTTCAGAAAGAATATTTAGTGACTTTTTGCCCGTACCAGGAATTCTTTTATGTTCTCTAATGCGATGATGGCAACCGTGGGAGACCAGTGTCCTTTCCGGTCACTGCTACAGTGTTCCCCATGTCACCACGCTTGATCCTGACACCACATGCAGGCAAACAGGGAAAGCCTGTCAGAAACATTAGAGAGAGCTTAGATAAGCTACAACAGAATTGTTTCTTTTTAATCACCCTTTTCGTGATGTGGTAGGGCAGTATTTATAAAATCAAGCAGGCGATGCAGCAAACACTCCCTATAGGTGTCTCAATAAGAGGCGTAGCTTTACACTTCAGAGAGAAAAAAATCCTGAAGAAAAGCCTCTGTGCTTTGAACCATGAACTTGCATCAGATACTTAATTCTGTGATACTAACCCAAATTATGATAAATAATAATTTCTCTAAATATGTCACAACAGCCACTGTTTAGTAGCAGCATATTGAACATTCCCCATCATTCTTGTCATTTGTATAATCAAAATTTATTTTGAACTTGGCAATGATCTTTGCAGCTGACAATGGACATTACAAATGTTTTTCTAAAAATTTATAAATTTTAAAAATATATTGCTTTAAGACATTATTTTATAATATGTGTTGCGCCTTCACATGTAATTATTGTCTCATTATTTTGTTTTATAAGAAATTTTAAACCTTGATATTTTGTAGAGAAGATTGAAAAAGGAAAGTTGAGATTAATATAAAAACATTATTTAGCATAGTGGATAATTTTTTTTTAAATTTTCCTGGTGAAGACTTTCAAAGAAATGGTAACACCAATATTTGACAAATTAATCCACAAAATAGAAACAGAAGGAACATTGCCAAATTCATTTTATGTTTCCATAGTCACTCTAATACCCAAACCACACAAAGATTCAAGAAAAAAAAGAGATTACAGACAAATCTCTCATGAACATTGATGAAAAAAATACTTAATATAATACTTACAAACTGGATCTAAGAACACACCAAAAACATCATCTACCATGACCAAGTAGGCTTCATTTCATAGAAGCAGGAATAGTTCAATGCATAAAAATCAAGAAATGTAACTCAATTTTAAAAGGAAAGAAAATCTCACATGAGCATTTCGTTTGATGCCAAAAAATTCCTTTGACAAAATCCAACATGATTTTGATAAAAGTTATAGAGAAAGTATGGATACAAGGAATATATCTGAGCATAATAAAGGCAATTTACAGCACCTTATAGCCAACACCAAATTAAATGGAGCGAAACTCAAAGCAAATCCACTAAAATCAGGAAGAAGACAAGACTGTCCAGTCTCCCCAAAGCTATTCAAGAAAGTACTTGAAATTTTAGCTAGAGCAATAAGACAGCTGAAGATAATCAAGGAGATATATTGGAAATGGAGAAACCAAGTCTCACTATTTGCAAATAATATGACAATATACATAAGTGACCCCCAAAATTCACCAGGGGACTCATACAGTTGATAAATACTTTCAGCATGGTAACTGGATAAAAAAATAAATAAATCAGTAGTTCTATATATAAATGACAAATGCCTGCAAAAGAAATGAGGGAAAGAGCATCCTTCAGTATAGTCACAAATAATATAAAATATCTTGGGGTAACAGGGTAACTTCTAACCAAACAAGTGAAAGACTTGTATGACAAAATCTTCAAGGGTTGGGAGAAAGAAATTGAAAAAGTTATCAGAAGATGCAAAGATCTACCAAGCCCATGAATTAGTAGAGTTAACATTGTAAAACTGGCAATTGGACCAAAAGCAATCTATAGATTCAAGAATTCCTCATGCAAGTTCCAACACAATTCTTTACAGATTTTGAAAGGATAATACTCAATTCAGATAGAAAAACATAACTGAAAACAATCCTGAACAATAATACAACTTCCAGAGGTATCTGCATCCCTGACTTCAAGTTTTACTATACCACTGTAGTAATAAAACCTGCAAGCTATTGATATACAAACAGACATATTAATGAATGGAATTGAATTGAAGACCCAGAGGCAAATCACCTGATATTTTTATACTGAAGCCAGAAATACATAATGGAAAAAAGAAAACAACGTCAACAAATATTGTTGTTTTAACTGGATGTCTGCATGTAGAAGAACGGAAATAGATCCATATTTATTACCCTGAACAAAAGTCAAGTCCAAGTATATCAGAGACCTTAATATAAAACCAGATACATCACACATGAGAGAAGACAAAGAGGGGAATATCCTGGAACACTGGCAAAGGAGCCAGTGATCTGACCAGAACACTGAATGCATGGGCACTAAGATCAACAATTGATAAGTAGAAATTCATGAAACTTAAAAGCTTCTGTAAGGCAAAGGACACCATCAATAGGAAAAAATAGCAGACTACATAATAGGAAAAGTTATTTTCTAAATCCACATATGATAGAGGGCATATCCAAACTATATGCAGAACTCAATAAACTAAAAATTCATAAACAAAACAATCCAATTTAAAAAAATGGAGTACTTATCTAAACAGAGAATTCTCAATAAGAGAATTCTAAATTGCTGAGAAACACTTAAAGAAATGTTTGTCATCCTTAGCAATCAGGGAAATGCTAATCAAAACTACTTTGAAAGTTCATCTTGTATCCATCAGAAAGGTTAAGATCAATAACACAAGTGATAGCTCATGCTGGTGAGGATGTGGAGCAAGGGGAACACTCCTTCATTGCTGATGGAAATGCAAACTTTGGCGGTCAATATGGAAATCAATATGATGGATCGTCAGAAAACTGGGAATTGATCTACCTCAAGACCCGGCTATACCACTCCTGGGCATATACCCAAAGGACACTCCATTCTACCTCAAGGACTTGTTTTCAGCTATGTTCAGAGCAGCTTTATTTATAGTAAGCAGAAACTGGAAGCAACCTATATGTCTCTCAGCTGAACAATGGATAAAGAAAAGGTTCTACCTTTATACAATGGGTATTGCTCAGCAATTTAAGAGTGACATCATGAAATTTGCAGGCAAATGGATGGAACTGGAAAAAAAATCATCCTGAGTGAGGTAACCTGGACCTAGAAATACAAAAATGGTAAGTACTCACTTACAACTGGATGGTAGACGTTAAGTAAAAATAATTAAGCATAATCCACAGACCCAAAGAAGCCAAGTAACAAGGGGACTCTAGGAGAATGCATGGATTTCCCTGGGAAGGGAAAATAGAAATGATTTTGAGGGTGGACTAGGGGAAGGTGGGGATGGGAATAGAATGTAAAGGGTGGTGGGTGGAGGAAGACAGAAGAGGAGAGATGATTGAAACTTGGGGTTTTCTGGAGAAGGGGGCATTGTGGAAACCTACTGCAGTAGAAACTCCCTGGAATTTACGGGGACAGCCCTGGTGAGGACTCCTAGTCATGGAGGCTATGGAGCCTGAACTGTCTGTCTATCTGCTGTAACCAGGCAAGGCTCCCAGTGGTGAGACTGGGACTCCAGCCCAGCCACAAAACCTTCCACCTGCTATCTTCCCTGCCCGCAAGGCATGCCTGAGCAATGATGAAGCAGAACTTTTGGAACAGGCCAACCAATGATTGGTCTAATGTGAGGCTCACACCACGAGATGGAGTCCATTCCTGAGACTGCCTGGATGGCTAGTAACAGGAAGCTGGAGAGATCTGTGCCTGTAGTCCAGTCATCAGAGAAGCGCCTTCAACAGCTGATGGGAGCAGATACGATAACCATAGCCACGAGAGAGAGAGAGAGAGAGAGAGAGAGAGAGAGAGAGAGAGAGAGAGAGAGAGAGAGAGAGAGAGATTGAGAGTCTCCATTAGGGCCCTTCCCTTGGAGCTCAGGAAAATCCGTGGAGCGGAGAAGTTGTGGGAGCTAGAGGGGTAGCTTAAATAATGTGAAATTCTATACTTGGAAGACTGAAGAAGTCTAAATGCTTTCCTGAGTACAGTAAGGTTATTTATAAGGAAGAGTGGGGGAGGAAAAGATGGATGGGGACTAATTAGAAAAAATTACACTCACATTGACTTTTCAGAACGGTTTTCTCAGTTCTTGTTTTATCTGACATCCACAAAATCACGTTTGACCTTGGTGATGTCAGTGTAAATCATCCCATTTTGACTACAGAATCTCGGGGACCCAGTGAGGTTTACTAAGTTGGCGTCCAGCTGGTCACTACAGGTCAGGGCCAGAGCACTGAGGCGCGTACACTCTCGAGGAAGAATGAATGTAAGCTTAACTTAAAATGAATCTGTAACATTTATGTAGCTCATCATCATTGCCACAGACACTGCTTTGGAGAAGGCATGGCTCTCTCATGTTTCAGACAGCAAATCTCAACCGTGATGGCCTCTGCAATGGTCTAAGAGTCCTGTGAAATCACCGCTTTCCACAGTGCTTCTTGCAAGGCGCTGCTACTGCTGCAGGTTTTAGAGTCAGTTTGAAACAGCAATAGTTTACGGATCAATAGATCCCATCTTCTGAACTGTAAGATCAGTGTTTAATTTTACTTTTATTATACATATTTCACATTTGTCTATTTTTGTGTCTCTGGGTACATGCATTTGTGCCATGACACACACGTTGAAGACAGAGGAAGGTATTTGTGGTGCTGGGGATGAAACTGAAGTCATCAGAGAGGAGAGCACCTTTAATTGCTGAGTTGTTGCTCTAGCCTCAGGAAGACAGGTTTCAGTGACCAGGACTCAGACCTGTGGCGTCTAACTGCTGAATCCTAATCTTTTGACCACCAACCAGGGAATGCCTAAACTTATTTTCTAAGGACATAATATATTGAATGCTGGTAATATGTTTAAATAGATAGAAAATATAAATTTAGAAAAAAATCAAAACTCCTTGAAATTTAACTTTAAAAATTTTTTATTCGACAATTTATTCTAGGTAGCATAAACATAAATGGTTTTTTGTTTCACGCTTTAAAGTGATATTATGATATATTTAAAAACTTCTTGGACATTTGAGATCAACTTCCATCTTTTTTCTTGCTGAGAAAGAAAAGTTTTTAGAACCTCTTCAGCATCCATGTGTCATAAATTCCCTACTGTCAGACAATAAGACTCAATACCATTTATGGAATCAAAAGTTATTAAGGCTTATTTCATACAACTTCAAGTTAAAATGAACAGTTCTGGTTTTGATTTTTCTAAGGCCATCAAGAAAATGATAGTGTACACATGAGAATATGGAACTTGAATATATAATTACTTGCTAAATTGATCTAAAATCCCCATATTGATCTACTGGGTACCATGATATTCATTTCTGAAAAATCAATATAAAATGTGTTATGAAAATCATCTAAAATATATTTACAAAATAGATGTTAATATGTCTTTAGCAGCTTTCGAATCCCTCTTATGTATTTACATAATGGACTGAATAATTTTTAAATTCGTTGTTGAAGAAACAATTTTCTTCTTCTCTCCCAAACTCAGCATAAAAATGAGGAGAGGAAATTAAGAATATACTGTTCATTTTCCACTCATCATCTCATTGCATCACCATATAGTCGCTTTTTTACAAGTCAAAAGATGCTTCTAAATTTCCTCCTATACATAAAACAGTAAAAAAAAAAATCACGTACATCTTTCAGAGTAGCATTGCCATTAATTTATAACACTGTTTATCTATGCTTAAATGCGTAACTATAGTAATTATAGAAAAGCAAAACGATTGTTTAGGACAATGACATACACAAGCCTTTGCTTTGATGTGGCACTTTGAATATAAAAGAACATCAATTATAAGAGTGTTGAAGGACTCTGAAAAGCCTTTTGTTCCATAATGACACTCACTAATATGCAGCAATTGAAAGAATGGAATACAGGACATTTGTAGACTCTCTGGTCATTATTTTTAACAGAACTTGCAAATTTAGATAACCCTATATCCCATTTTCCTCACAGGTATCCATATACTCAGCTACTAATTAGCACTGTGTATCACATAGTGTTTTCTACACATTTCATCATAAATTGTTTTGAAGTACTATGAACTATCAAAACTATAGGAAATACAAGCCAGGCAATATGTGTATTCTATGGACTGTGACAGGCACCTCTGCAGGGTGAGCTGAGTGGCAAAGCAGAGAGACTAGCTCAAGACAAAGAGGAGCTCTTTCCAGCTATTCAGGTCTAAAATGTGTACTCAGTTCCAAAATCCATTAAATCAGCATGGATTTTTCAAAGTTTACAATAGGAATTTTTAGAGATGAAGAAAAAGAATTTAGCTAGCTTAATTTTGATTTTGTAACATAGTAAGCTGTTGCATACACTGGTGGAAGCACCTTGTTGCATAATTGGGTCTAGGAAAATCTTAGAGGCCTGTGCATGTCAGGGCTGTTTCCTCTGTGTTGTTGTCTGATATTCCTAGGTATTTTACTTTGTTGCAAAACTAAACTCTGTGCATCCTGCTCTACCTGCTCTTTCGACCAGGGACATTGAAAACAATAATTAGGCAATTACTATTTAATAGCAAAATTTTATCTTTATCTGTTCTAACATTAGATTTATCTGAAACTTATAAAATACTGATCCCCAAACTTGGTGTAATTTATATTTACAAATGTATATAGCTTGTACTTTTACAAGCTGCAGTATTGCAAAAATTCAATGTTTATTGACTAACTTAGGTTATCATATTTATCAACCAATAATAATTTATAGGAAAATGTGAAATATGTTTTAGTACAAAAAAACTGCTTATTGAACTAAGAATTATTTTCATAATAACTAAGTGAATGGATCATTGCTGTTCTTTTGGATTTTATGTTCCAGTCTTAATTTTTTTTAAATTGAGGGCAATAATTTTTATATAGCTAAACTAATTTAAGAGAGAGAGATTGAGAGAGAGAGAGGACTGAGAGGAATAAAGAGCAAACCAACTGAAGCTCATATTGTTAAGGCGACACATTTTGTCCTCGCAGGGTAAAAAGACCTCTGTATTTGGAATCTTAGAAAGATAGGTTATTTCCTAATTCTCAAAGAAATTGCTTTGCTGGTATCTAATGCAGCTGTACCAGTTTGTACTCCCACCAGCAATGGAGAAGTGTTCCTTTTATCCCATATCTTCTCCAGAATAAGTTGTCATCAATGTTTTTGATCTTGGCCATTCTTACAGGTGTAAGATGGAATCTCAGAGTTGTTTTGATTTGCATTTCACTGATGGCTAAGGAGACTGAGCATTTTCTTAAATGTCTTTCAGCCATTTTAGATTCCTTCTTTTGAGAGTACTTTGTTTTATGAGATTATTTGTTCTTTGAGGAACAGTTTCTTGAGTTTTTGTATATTTTGGAGATCAACCAATGTGGAGTTGGTGAAGATCTTTTCCTATTCTGTAGGCTGCCATTTTGTCTTATTGATTGTGTCCTTTACTTTACAGAAGCTTCTCATCCAGGAGATCCCATTTAATAATTGTTGCTCTCAGCTCTCAGTGTTTATGCTACTAGGGTATATTTAGGAAGTGGTCTCTTGTGCCAATGCATTCAAGTGTACGTCCCACTTTCTCTTCTATGAGGTTCAATGTGGTTGGTTTTATGTTGAGGTCTTTGACTCTGGACTTGAGTTTTGTGCATGTCTATAGATATAGACTTATTTTCATTCTTCTACATTTTGATATCCTTTTCTGCCAGCGACATTTAACCAGAACCTGGAAACAACATAAATGTCCCTCTACTGAAGAATGGATAAGGAACATATGGTACATTTCCACAATGGTGTAATACACAGCAGAAAAAATAATGACATCTTGAAATTTGCAGGAAAATGCATGGAGCTAGAAAACATCATATTGAGTGAGGTAACCCAGACCCAGAAATACAATTATTCTATGTAGTCATTAATAAGTGGCTTTTAGACATAAAGAAAAGAAAAGCAGCCCACCAATCACAATCCCAGAGAACTTAGACAACAATGAGGACTCTGAGAGAGAGAGACATGGATCTAATCTACATGGGAAGTAGAAATAGACAATATCTCCTTAGTAAATTGGGAGCATGGGGACCATGGGAGAGAGTAGAAGGAAAGGGGAGAGGAAGGAAGGGGAGCATAGAAAAATGTATAGTTCAATAAAATCAATAAAAAAATTTAAAAAAAGATATGAAGATCTAAGAATGCTTCGCGGTATAAGAAAGTGATATGTATGTAGTTGTGGAACATTTGTAAGGTTGACATGTTTTATACATTTAAATTATTTTATTTGTTTTTTGGTAGTCTATACATGGGTGGATGCAATATATTTGGTCAGAGCCCTGCAAACTGTTCTTATCCATCTACTCCTAAATCACCTCCTCCATCCTTCTCAAATTCAGATCTTCTTTTTGTCTCATTTATAATGCACTGAGTCCAATCAGTGCTGCTTCTCTGTGCATGGGTGTTAGGCACCATCCACAGGTGGTGACATCCTATGAGGATCCAAAGTAGCAAACTGACTCTTTCTCAACCAGAGGTGTCAATTCTCAATGCCTTTCAGAAAGACATGGGCTGCTTGAATTTCTTTCTTCTCCATGCTACCATTAAGACTAAATTGTTTTTCTTGGAAGATGGATTGTGATTGCAGTTTCTATGCCAGTGTGTAGCTCCGCCTTCCATGTGTCACACATACCTCACACTAGTTTATTTCTTTGCCCTCTTTGTGGAAATCTTTCCTATAAGAGCCAAGTAAGTAGTGAATAACATTGATTTTAGGTTTACTATAACCCAGAAGTCACTGTAGTAAATGTTTATTTATTTGAAATATCAGTAGTTAAATTTTCAAAGCCTTCCCAGCCAGTGCTGGCCTTGCTTCCTACTATTCTACAAAAACACTAAAAATAAAATTAAATTACCCATGGTTCTTTGTAATAAAATGTTGGCTAAGGATGCATCATTTGTATGTATTCTTTTATCTGATGAAATGTTTGAAGGGCCGCTGCTTAATAGAGTGAGATAGTCACCAATTTTCTGGCCGTTAAACTGTAGTGCAGTGACGAGGTTGTTTAAAAGGTGTTCAGACTACATGTAAGATGACAACTGGTGTGTTTTGTTTTGTGTTCTCTCTCAGATATTTGTATTGCTCTCATCTATCAAATCATTTTTCTCACAACTTAAAGATACTAATATTCTTAAAAATATTATTTCCCAAATACAAATTAAACAAAAAGAGTAAAATGAGTCCTCAATTCTCCAAATAAACATTGACTACTGGTTTACAATTTTCAGCCTTAATGAAAAGTTTTCCAAAAGCTTCAGGACGCATTTCTAAAAATGTCTGTCTATATCCATAAATAATAACATATACCATGAAATTTATTAAATGATGGAATTCTGCTTCTTCCAATGTGTTCTAGCATATCTATACCTCTTTACATCATACAGTTGGCTTTGGGAGTCTATTATAAGCAGATAATAATAAATTTTGGCACTGATTACCCTTAAGAGTAATTCCAATTTTCTTTCATCCCATTAATGACAAGATAGCAGAAAATCTTATATTCCACACTAACTATATTTTAATTGAATAAAAATCCATTGATAATTTGAAGGAAATTATGTGAATACAATATGAAATTTATTAATAAAATTGTTTCAAAGGACAAAAAAATTAAGGGTTGCTGTTGCCAGAAACTTCAAAGTTTTATGTAGGAAGATATGGTTCACCATGTTGACCACACACTGCCTGACCCAAGCTGAGCTTCTAGCATCCTCGTGGGCAGCTCACAGCGCTCTCTCTCTGGTCTTTCCAGGCACTGCCTGCACGTGTTGACCCTAACACACATGCAGGTAAAACACTCAGAAAATATACAAGTAAGCATGGCTTTTAAAAGTCCCCTGTCCCCGGAAAGAACAGTTTGTCACATATTAGTTGTTCTTCTCCTGAGCATTTCCTCTTTGACATCCTTTGGTAATGACCATGAATGATTTCTAGAGTTGTATGACCAGAGTTCAGGTTACAGATTCTCCAATTACTAACTGTGAATGTTACTTAACCTCTATTTCTTTTTCTGTTAAATTGCTTTAATTACAGTAGCTAATATGGTATGATAATTTAATTAACTGACAAGGGTAAAGATCCTAAAAGAGTGCTTGGCATACACTAAGTATGAAATCAATATAAGCTATTAATAACTCAAATGCCTGTCCTGAATTCACAAGGGAGGCTTTGAAATCTCTTGCAGACAATGGATCATAGGGGAAAGCAGAGTTATTTTACCACATAGAGGGCACAGACAGAATTTGTTCCTATTCAAATCAACACTCTGTAGTCTAACCTCTTCCAGCAGGACTTCAAGGCAGTTTTAATATTCAGAGAGCTTCATGCCATTTATCTTATAAGGTAGTAATAATGAAGATGCTCTTACTTTTCCTAATGTCATCATTTCATTGTGGATGTCAAAAACTCTATTGTTTTCTAGCATTTTAAAAACATCAACTTAATGCCCTTGTCTATGACCTTCTAAGAAAAGAAGAAAGGAAAGCATTTGAAATATGCATTGGCCCTTTTCAGTGTTGGTCTGTGTTGCTAAAGCATTAACAATCATACTGCAATTTGAATGCTTTGTTAATTTTTTTGTCTAAATTTTTTTATTTAATCTATTTGTGAACTGATTTGTCGTCTGCTGGATTTTAAGGGGTTGTGAGCTGATCAACTTAATCTTTATGTGAACTGATTTCCCGTCTACTAGATTTTAAGGAGATGTGAGCTGTTTTCTTGTCTTCCTGTTATAGAATTAAATTGAATCTATCAACATTAATAATTACCTCTAATTACGTGCCACATATTCCATTTTTAAACAAAACTTAAAAGGAATCAGAAAGCAATTTTCTAGGCATAAAATATATTCCATAAGAGCAGAGTTCTAGATATGCAATGAAGAAGGATTGAAACGTTTTAGTCTTTCTAAAATGCATTACAGATGGAGACTGCATTAATGATATTACATACAAATTATAATAAATATTTATTGATCTATATGTATTAATTTTTAAAATACACAATTCTTCTGAGCCCAGAGGAAGGTGACAGATTTCATGGGACCAAACAGAGATGGCTGTGACTCATCAGAATCAGTGCTGGGAACTGAACAAAGAACTCCAGCCTCCAGAATTCAAATCTTTTAAAATACCAACATGGGGCTACATTTAAAAATTATATACCTGATTTCATAAAATTGCTGCAGTTAAAATTTGATATGCCAGAAAGATTGCATAAAGCTACCTTTAGGCTGTGTGTGTACAGTCTATATGAAATTGAAATTAACAAAATTGTTTCATTCTGCAGTCTTCAAAGCAGACCCCAAGCAATAGATTTTAAAATGCTTCTTGTCATAAGGATATGTTTTATTAAGATATTGTTTGGTATTTCTTATTAATTTTTATTTGCATGCATTGTGGCCTTTAGGATATGTGCATCATGATATCTTTTTCACATTTGCTTTCAATCTTCCCATTTTCCTTTACCTCTAGCACTGTTCTCTATTTTTCCCCAAATTGTCTCCTACCTGCTTTCATGTCAAGTGATAGACAGATGTTAGATAAATGATAGGCAGACAGACAATATATAGGTGCATCAATGAAGAGTTAAATCTAGATTTCCTAGAGCAGAGACAGCAGGAGATACGTTGTCTTTCCTTCTTACCCTCTCTTGCCCCTCTTTCCCTTCCCATTAGAACTTTGTTGGCCCTCTACTTTCATGTAACAGCTATCATACTCATCTATCCATAAGTACATATTTATGAGAAAACCCGTGTAATATTTGTTTTATAAATCTGGCTTATTTGCTTTTCAGGATGATGTTTTGCTTCCATCCATTTTTCTACAATGACATACTTTCAATATTTACTGCTGAATAAAATCTCATCGTGTATATAAACAAAATTACATTTATCCATTCCTTTGATGATAGAATCTTGGTCCCCTTTCCTGGCTATTATGGATAGGGTTGCCATCAACTGTATGGATGATTGTCTCTGTGATGTGCTGATGTAGACACTGCTAGGTGTGCACCTGGTGGTTTATCGGAGGTGTAAGGTAAATTTTGCTTTGGTTATTTATATCTCTGCCAGCATGATTGCTGTGGTGAGCTCTCTAGTTCATACACCCATCAGTGTTGTAGAAGGGTCTTTCACCTGTGTGCAGTGTTGTTAATTTTCTTGGTGATAGCCATTATCGCTAGGGTGAGATGGAATGAAGCTTTAATTTTTATTTGCTGATGCCTCAGAATGTTAAACATTTCATGTATTCTCAATAAATGACTCTCAAACCATGTTGTATTGTCTGTGAGGTAGTAGAGCATAAAGAAGAAAGATGTGGTCCTGCAGGAGAAAGTGAAATCTTTGCTTCAAGTTGGCAGAAGTTTGGTATGAGTTACTCTTCTGTACTGTGTGATGCCAGATAGGTTTTCACTCAGTTTTGATTCATATTCATTAGGCACATCTATGACTCTACTAGATATCAAGACATTAAAGAACACAAGATTTAATGGACCCCCTTATGAGCAGACACACTGAGAAACCAAACTTCTGCAAGAAGCCATCAATCTAAAAATTCCAAACAAACTAGCCAAAGCAATAGAGGGCAGTATCTGAATATGCTTGTGTGCCTGGTAAACACGACAGTCCATTATTTGATATATATTTCTGAATTTTTTCATCTTATTCTTTCTGTGCTTTCATGGGGTTAGAGCTGGACCCAGAGCCCTGTGTAGTCTATTAAAGTGCTAAAAAGTGTTATTCCCACCACTCACTCACTGTCTTAATTCCCAGAGACCTTCTATCTTGTTCTATAAAATCTTTGGTATGTGAAATGCTGTTCTTAGCATTAATAATTCTGTCATTTTGGTAAGAGTCCTATGCTTTCTTAAAATACTGTTTAAGCCAATTGTAGCTACTGCTTGAGCTAATGGTAGGTACTTTCTGAGCCAATGGTCATTACTTTTCCATGTCCAAAGACATAGAGACAGTGGTGAGAACTTTGCAAGAAAATTATAATGCAGAGAAAGGACAGTTTGGAAGCTCTGTCCTGCGTCAACTTTAACTGAGAACCTTGGTAAGTTACTTACACTCTCTAAGACTCACACTTATTACATACAGCCATTACCTCATGTTCCTCCACTATGATGTAATTCTCCAATATTATATGTATTAAAATACCAAAAATTTAATAGGTTCTTTTAAAATATGATTTATTTATTGTAAACAATTATTTTTTGCGTTCAAATATACTAGCTTAGGCACCAAAATAAAATGTACTTGTCTATTTTCTCTTAATCTAATTGCTTTAATTACTTACACATATGCATGTTCCCTATAAAATATGATACATAAATAATAAATAATTCAGAAAGAAAAAAAATGAACTTAAAAAAATTCCATAAGTTGTTTTGCTTCAGATAGGCAACCACTGTGAAAAATTTCATGGAAATTCTTCCATGCATCAATCCTTGAATTCATGCATACAAAGGTATAATTTTTTATGAAACTGCATTGTATACATGTATGAGTACATATTTGCTGAGAATTGAGGCACTTTTCTCCAGTAATGTTTATTCCTTATATCACAAAATTAACCTATTATGAAAAATCTCTGATGTAAAGTTTATATCCACTTGTTAGAATATTTGTAATGTGCCTTCTGGGCTATAATTAGATATTCTTCACCATGTAATTAAAACATGTTTATACAAAGCTTCTAGGAATTCCTTTGTAGACTTTGTCTGTATAGGTGTATGACAAGACAGTGTTTAATTATAATTAACTGTAGGTCAATATCCTGGATGCACAGAGATGCAATACAATACTTGAAAGACAAATAAAGGCTTGTATCAACATGATCACTCACCATAATCATGTTGGCTTTATCCCAGAGATGCATTTATGATCCTACATAAGTATGTCAATAGTTGTGGAGCTGAATAGATGGTCAAATGGTCAAGAACACTAGCAACTCTTCAAGTAAACCTGGGTTTGATACCCAGTGACTGCAGGGTAGTTCACAACTAAATGCAACTTCAGTTCGTGGGAGTCAAATCCCTCTTCTGGCCTCCACAGGCACCAGGTAAACCGACACACATTCAGGCAAAACAACCAAACTTGTCAAATAAAACAAATTTTAGAAAATGAGTAATAAATCTAGAAAATCATATAAATGGTTACAAATGCAAAATTCACATGTCTACAGAATAAAGCAGAAACAGCATTAGAGAAAATTCAGCATGTCTTCACAATAAATACCCTAGAGAGTATCGAACTTGGAGGGATTAAACTCCAGCATGATTAATGTTATGTATGTCAAATCCATAGTGAACATTATCCTAAATAGAAAACCTTGAACCAAACACATTAAAATCAGGAATAAGCAAGACTGTTTACTACTCTGCTCTTTTAAATATAGCAATTGAAGCTATAGCAATAAGACAAGAAAAGGGAGTTCAATGTATACAAATAAGGAAAGGAAACCAAGAATAAACCTGTTTGCAGATTATATATTATACATAAGAGATACCAAAAACTTTACCAGGAAAATTTTACAAATGATCACCACTTTCAGCAAAAGAACTCAGATAAGATTTCAGATCACATGCAGTGATGATTGCTTAGGGATTAAATGAGGGAGGGGCAGCCTTCCTTCCACTGGCTCACAAAATGCCTGACGAGTCCCTTTATTAAACTAACATCAGTGCTTGGGTAACAACATTAACACTACACAGTGAAATGTTAAGGAACTGCTGTTTCATTTCTTACATTCTCAGATTCTTATTAAAAAGAGTTTTCAATTTAATGATATGCAACTTTGATGTCATTTTTTTCTTTTCACTTATTATCATAGTGGATAAGATAGTTTCCAGGGACCTGCACTGATACAATTTGAAAAACAGCCTTTTTTGATAAAAAATTATGAATATATATTGTGATTAAAAGTGGTTATATTTAGAATAGGACATATAAGCTGCCAATGGAGGGTTTAGGAGAATGAAAAAAATAAATCAACTTCAGAGCATGTAAACCTCAAAATCATGGCACACTTTCTCGTCAGTTATAAAAAAACATTTGAAGACCTAACTAGTCCTGCATACTAGTTTGTCCTGGACTGCTAATTATTGTCCTGGAATGCTAATCACTGTCTTATAGATTAACATTATTATGTATCCAGCTATATATATTATATATCCCCAACTGCATTTATAAAATCTCTTAAAAACTGAATATTTTCTTTCATTTCCTACTTTTTCTGTATTTCAATTATGCTGAATTTCCTTACTTACATGTATAAAAATGTTTACATTTTTGAAGTTATCAACCGTAACTTCATAAGACAGAATGAAGGATCTTAAGTAGGAAAAAATATCACTTTGCTTTGAAGTCAGCTGTGTTGTTCTATTATGGGGCTGATTGAAGATAAAGATGCTTTCTGATAGTTTATTTGTAGTCTTGAGATCTACTTCCAGGTGACACTGGACACAGACTTTGGAGAAGCACATTAAATAGATACACATTGATATTCTTCTCTCCCGTATGGACGCCACATAACCATTGCTTTCATCTCCTCCCATTAGATAATCTAGACTGCTCAAATCTGTATGATAGCATACAACTCAGTGGTGACAGACATATTTTGTAAAATAACGGGTAGTGTTTGTGTAAGAAATATATAGAAATATCTCTCTTTTAAGTACTGTATTGTTTCTACTATTGAGGAATCATATTTTTTGAGATTACAACTTGATTTTAATGTTTCTCCCTTCCCTTTCATCCCCCATATCTTCCCAGTACATCTCTCTTGTTCTCTTTCAAATCCATTTCCTTATTTCATGATGGAGGAGGGTCATCTGTCTATCTGTTGTTTCATTGGTTAAATAATAAAGAAAACTGCTTGGCCTTATAGGTTAGAACATAGGTAGGCGGGGAAGACAGAACAGAGTGCTGGGAGGAAGAAGGCAGTGACTCAGACACTATAGCTCTCCTCTCCGAGATGGATTCAGGTTAAGATCCTTCCTGGTAAGATACCACCTCATGGTGTCATTAATAGAAATGGGTTAATCAAGATGTGAGAGTTAGCCAATAAGAGGCTGAGACTAAGCAGTGTTTAAAAGAATACAGATTCCGTGTAATTATTTTTGGTAAAACTAGCCAGGAGCCGAGGCCGCAGCCCGCCACTCGCACCTTCTACAATTTCATTAATTGGTAATGCATGCATGTATATATTTGTTTACACATATATATTTCTAAATAGAACCTGTTGATTCTGTATAGTGCTATTTGTGTGTATATTTTCAGGGCTGATAGTTGGACACAGAACAACAAGTGTGTACTCTTCCGTGGACAGGGCAACATCTCCTGCTCCCAGTTTTCCTTAGTTGCCCATAGTACTTTGTGTATGGTTGAGGCCTCATGGGATTTTCTTCATCCAGTTTGGCTGGTTTGAGATGCCTTCCAGTTACAGCTCACATTTGGGCCGTTGTGTTCATGAAAGTTTAAGGGTGTAGCTTCTGGTATTACTAGGAGATGCAATCATAACCACTAAGTTATGAAAACAGCATAATCTCTTCATTGGTCTATAAATATTTAACCTTATACGCACAGATAAGTGTGGTCTTCACCTCTCATCAAGAATAAGTTTTAGTGTATGTAAAGTTTCTGTTTTAAAGTTATATTCATTAAATTACTAATTCATTTTTGTGGTTCTGCAATAAGGTTCATGCCTCAAACTTGCTAGGAAAATGCCCTTCTATGCAGCTTCATCCCAGCCTTTGTTTTGCCTCTTACAGAAATCTTCAGTACATCTGATAATAAGGCATTATAAGTTGATCCTGTATTCACACAATGTGGTTACTGTATAGGATAGGGTATTTCAGTTCTTTTTTCTTACTCTTCCAACTCTGATATTCTGCTGATATAAGGTTTGTATGCTTGTAAGCATTAGGTACAATATAAAAATAAATAAAGCTAGTAGAGTGTCCAAAATATCAGCAACCATGTGAAAATAGCATAAATGTGTTGTGATGGGATGAGTGGTAAATTTCACATGTAGTTTGAATTAAACAAGAACAGAATTCCTTGTAACATTCACAGAAGTAGTTTTTAAATACCGATTTTGACTCTGACCTTGTTTTCCAGCAAATTAGTGTGACTATAAGAACTGGTATTTCTGTATGAAAGCATCATGTTTCCTCAAGGTTTTCCTGTGCTTTTCAGAAAGTCCATATTCAAACAGAATACAAAGTTGTCATCATTTTAAAAGTTTATTTGTAATGAGTTTGTGGCATGGATAATTTCTTGCAAGGTCTCCTGTCATTGCTCAGGCTGACCAGTAACTCAGTCTCCTCCCATATCAACTGCCTGAAGGTGGGAAAATAGATTTAAACAGCCTTGATCAGAATTCTTTGAGTTTTAATTAAAATTAGCAAGCCAATATTTTTACAAAGCAAGTGTGTTTGTGTGTGTGTGTGTGTGTGTGTTTGTGTGTGTGTGTGTGTGTTGTTGACACAGGGTTTTATGTGACCCAAGTTCACCTCAAACTCACTGTATACCTAAAGATGACCTTGAATTCCTGCTTCTCCTTTCTCCATCTCCTATGGGCTAGGATTTCAAGGCTGTGACATCATACTTTGAAAAATATATATGTTTTTATGACCACCTCTCCATCTTTCCTTTATTCCTTTTCTTTTCTCCTTTCTTTTTTCTTTCTTTCTTTCTTTTTTCTTTTTACTTCTCTTTCTTTCTTCCTTTTTTCTTTCTTTTTTCCTTCCTCCCTCCCTCCGTCCCTCCCTTCCTTCCTTTTTATTTGTAAGGGAAGATTCTGGTCTAGCCTAGTGCCAGCTCAATTGAGGAATCTACATGAATTCTTCACTTTGCATCCTATTTTCTTCCAGTATCTAAGAGATGTGAGCTAGGGGCTATCCATAGGGAGAGAGGACAATCATGACAATGCCCCATGTGAACTGGATCTACCTTCTGAAGCAAAGGCAGTAAGTGACACACAGAGCACTTGAGAGTGCAGAGCAGACTGGAAGACAGGCTCTGTCTGCCCTTAGGAGAGACAGCAGGCACATTAGCTCTCTTTTATGCAATGAATATAGTCCCACTTATGACATTATCATTGTGTCTTTAGTGCATCTGTGAAAGCTAATAACAAAACACGGAGTCATTGAAGAAATATGAAAAAATCAACCAAATGTATAAACATGAAGAGGAAGTTTGCTTATTCTTCTAAAATTTTACCATAGAACTTTTTATTTATTTTTAAAATAACATTCATTGATAGAAAAAATTATGTCTATAATTCAAATACCTATTTCCCTTGCAAAGAACTTCAATGAAACCTTATAAAATTATAGCTACTTAGGAATTCATTTTAATTAAAATAATCATTTATTTGCTATATAAATTAAATGCCTTATAACTATTCTTCGATTTGAGTATATAAAATAATAAACTGAGAGAATATAAGCTATAAGCTTCAATACTTTCAAGCTTTTACTGGGGAAGCTATTTTCTTTCAGACCATTATTAAATAATCAAAAAGAGGGGAAATTCTATATGTATCTGTTCTTAGCTTTCTGTGGCTTAGGCATATAATATCTCTTTCAGTAAAACCAGAAGAGACATCTAACTCCTTATCTCCAAGATAATAAATAACTCATTTAAGAATCATTTAAAAATATTTTATTAATTCCTTGAGAATCATCCATGCATACAGTCATTTTCATATTGTTTGTGCTCTCATAATTCCCTATAATTAGTTCCAGCTCCACCCTTAGATCCCCCTTATAACTTCACACACACACACACACACACACATGCACGCACGCACGCACACACGCAAGCACGCACACACACCACCACCACCACCACCACCACCACCACCACCACCACGTTTATTAAGTAACATGTCAAATCTGATTTGTGTTCCCCATGGTCGCTCTAGTCATGGGCATCCACTGCATGTGGTTAATTATGAGTGACCACAGACTTAAAGAACACTCACTCTCCCCCAGCATCTGTCAGTCTTTCGTAGCCTCTCAGTGAGGTATAGGCTTGTGAGCACGCACTCCTCCCTGCTGCAGTGTTGATTGGCTTGCTGGAATGCAAATCTTGTACAGGTTTGCAGGGCTGGTATTGCGTTCACAAGTGTTACGGGTCTGTTAGCTTGAGAAGACACGGTCTCTCTGGTGCTCATCTGCCTCAATACTGCACTATTGAAAGCAATGAATAGTGGGTGTATTTATGATAACTTTAGAGTCTTCAAAATGTCAAGTCTTGCCAGGACACCGGTGAATTCTTTTAAGATCATTAAGAATTCACTTTTATGTTATTAGAGGTAGTGGTAGTTACAGTTTATATTTTAGTCTTACTTATGTCATCATCGGTTATTAACCCATATTGAATCTTTTAAAGGATTTCTGCAGGAACATAAATGCCTGAGCGTTTCCTGGGTTTGTGCTGTTTTCTCTCCATGTCTGCATCGTGCCAACAAAATGCGTACACCTAAACTAAAATTATATTTGAAATTACTCATCCAAATATTTAATATTTGTGATAATTGGTTGCTAATCTGGTAAACTGACTAAATGCTTACTTTTAAACTTCAATGTCTTTGAGACGATGCACTGGGTAGAAATGTTTCACAGCATTGAATCCCACATGGATAAACCAGGACTTAAATAGCTGCTTTGAGGAAAGCATAATAGATTCTCCTGCCTTCCAGGAAGAGCCACATTTGGGTTCTATCACAAAAATTACAAACCAAGGGCAAAGTAGAAAATGACCATGGCCGTTTTCAAGCCATCGACAGTAGCTCCCTCTCACACTTTCGGTTGCTCAATACGCATGAAATCAAGCCGTTTCTAATTGACGGTCGCCATGAGATCACAAGGTATGCACATAAGCGTATGCTTCATCCCAGCTGAGGGAAAACAGCTCAGAACTTCAGCTCTGCTAGAGATATGGCAGCCTTTTGTAGTTTCATATTGTCTCCTGGCTGGGGCGCCGGCTGTTGCACATGCACAGCAGGTCAGGGTCCCTGCTCAGGATCTATGTGACAAGAGTAGTTTGCCTCTCGGAATCTTCCCTCTGCTGGATCCTCCTCGCCAGATCTTATTTTTGCCCTAAGAGCAAGAGGCAAAGAAACTATTTCTGCGGCAGCAGAGCAGCCTTCAAAGCGGCGAGTGTCCCTCTTGGGACTTTGTCAGGCACACTGTACCCTTTCTCCTGCAGATCGAATACAGACGCCACTCTCTGAATGCTGTAGACTTTTCTCCTTAGGAACCAATGTTGTAAACGTGTTGGTCACTGCAGTCCTAGCGACAGTATTACCAGGAAAATAATCCTGCTCCTTTACCATGTGTTAGTTCTTAGGCTGTGTACTTTGCCAGAGCTATCTCATTTAAGCTTTTACACCTCCTGTGGTTTGAATCATATTATCCTTTTTTTTGGTGTGGGGAGAGGGGAATCAGCACAGTAGGCCTTTAAAGAAGATTAAGGGGTCTCTATGAGTAATTCCAAGTCAAAACTCATAGTTGAAGAAGGAAGGAAATATAGACGTCTCAGGTGACATGGGCTACAGATAACAGACTTCCAGTCAACAGCCACGGTGGTCAGAGGTAGACAGAACCACAAAGGCACATGGCCTTCCATCAGGAATGTCCTTCCTAACCGCGAGGAACTAGGCAGCTGTTGCAACAGTGCCAGTGTCCACGTTGGAATTAGTTAATTTTTACAAAGGAAATGATGTCACTGATCTTCAACTCCTCTTGAAGTGCCGTTCTTAGAATAAGAGGTGTTTCCTTGAAAAGTACTAACAAATTATTACAAAGTTCCCGAAGAGGAGCCAGAGGGGGCCATTTAAACCCAAAGTTATTGTTTTTATGCTATCTTTTGTTAAACAAAGTATTTAGTGTGTATGAGTGTTTTGCCTATCTGCCGCCTGTGTGCCCTGTGTCTACCGAGAGCAGAAAAGAGCACCAGTCTCCTGGAACTGGAGCTGCGAACAGTTCTGAGCTGCGGTGTGACTGCTGAGACCTGAACCCGGGTATGACGGAGGAGCAATCAGGGCTCTCAGCTGCTGAGCCACTTCTCCAGGAACTTCTTATCTGATTTCACCCAGTGACTGCTCCTCCCTGCCTTGGCCTCTCACACTCAGCGTTGAAATCCTAAAAGTCGAGATTGCTTGGTATTCTCTTTATGCCCTAAATAGCTACCCTTAGTGCTTATAATATTTTTTTTTTTGGCTGAAAACATGCTCATAAAATCTTTGTAATTTTATTATTTTGTTTATTTTTTCTTTCAAAGCCCAATTAATGGTCAATCACATCAACTCATCTTTCATTATTTCTGCCACCTTCTTCTCCTGTGCTGTAGACACTACTGAAATGGCAGTAACTAAAGCGCTTTGAGAACTCATTTGTGAATGCATATGCGTCCATTCGCACAGTGCCACCATGTGAAAAGAAACCGGTCCAGAGTATTGTTTTAAAACGGTGACTGTTGGAGCTGGGGAGATGGCTCAGTGGTTCAGAGCAGAGGTTGCTCTTCCAAAGGCTCTGGTTTCAATGGCGAGCATGTACTTGGTGGTTCACAGTCCTCTGTAACTCCGCTCCTGAGAGATCTAATTATCTCTTTTGGCCTCCATGGGCATGTGTTACACAAACATACATGTGGGCAAAAAAAAAAAAAAACCATACACACACATAAAAATAAATAACAAAAATTTGAAAAGTGATGGTTGCTGAGAGAGCCCACCTTTTAAGCTGCAATGAATAGCATTATGAGGTTAGTAGTATATTATTTAATTTTCTAAGATGTCTAGAACAATTTTACTCTTTGACTTAATTACACCTTTCTTTAAAGAACGCACTCATCAACCATGACCAAGAGCTAATAACTAAGACACAAATGTTTTGTTTATATTTCAGCATTTGCCTATATTAAAATCCTCCTTTAGCAAAGCTGTTTTTTCCCTTACCGTCTAAACGTCCTTCTTCGCGTTGCCACCCTCACGTGCACAGGGAGTCTGGGAGAGACTTCCTGCCTATCCTTTTCCATTTTGAATTCTCAGTGTATAATACTTTGCAAAGCTGTAAAGATGCATGAGTGAAGAAAAATGAGCTCTCTCAGACTGCTCTGCCTTCCACCGAGTCATATATTTCTCTCCAGCTACACACCAGACAAAAGAGAAGGGCAGAATCATCTGTCACTTCCTGCTCTGAGATGCTTAATTTCAGACACCGTTCCCAAGATCTAAAAGCACAGCTACCTTCTGTTTTAGAATTATAATCTAATAATCAGATGCTAGGGTTGAGCGATCTCCAGAAGCACTGCATTGTGGGTAAGTTCTCTGTTTCTGAGTTCTCTTACTCATCACAGTCCTTGATTAAAATGTGTCATGATTCTGTCATTGATTATGACACTGTAAACATACAACTTCAATATCAGAAGGAGTCTGTAAATTGCCCCCCTGATAATTCCTAACTCACATACCATTTGCCTCCAATTCATTTGGAATGTCAATTTTAACCCTTCAGTGCTATATGCAAATGAAAATTTTATATGAGACTCGTTATTCATTAGTAGGACTAAATCCCATGGGTGGTTCATACAGGAAGCTGTAGATTTATCATTGCTCCCACTTTCATGAAAAAATGCTTTCCTTTGTTCAAAAAATATTCTTCAAATCGTTTACTCTTGTCTTCTCCACCATGGAAACCAGCGATGTCAGTGCTTAGTTGTAATCGCTGTAGTTTGGAAATGTCTGTACAGCTTTTCTCTAAAATCAGAGTTTCTACAGTTTTAGACCTGTGGAAGTCATTGCATAAATTCCTGCTTTCCTTTCTTCACGAAAACTCTATGTGGGATACTATTGCAGGATGAATAATGTTTCTCCTCCTCATCATTTTGTATGGCAACAAAGCCAGAAACACTTTTAAAGAAGTAAATCAAAAAGAAAGAAGAACAGAAGCTCTCACGACTAAGGGCTTTAACAATGTGCATGCGGTCTACTGGCGAGTTAGAAAACTGCTTTGAGCATTGACCCATAACTAACCATCTCAAATTCACATCACAGCTCATCATCCAGTTACTCTTACACAAACTTCCATTGTCTTTCTCTCTAAATGGTGACTCTAATGGACAGATAGAACTGTGACCATGGATGTGTGCTGGTACAGTTGATGCTCTGAGGTTTCCATGAGCAGGAAGCACCCAGGGTCTTCAGAGGGTCCAGTACTATCTCTAGAGACCACCACAAACAGAAACACCCTGGGAATCTTCTTTCATGAAAGGGGTGCTTGGAGAATAGTCTTTGAACTTACTGATATTATAAATAAGATCAGTTAAAACAGATTTTCTTCACATTGTAAAAGTGATGTTTTCCTCCAGGCTTCAGTTTTTATATGTGCAATGTGATGAATCAGGTGCTGTTGGCATGTACTGTCTTCATCTACAAACTTAAAATCTTTTTTGATGTGCATACAGCATATACTCAGACATGTATATTATAGTGTGAAAACTCTGGCACAAAATTGTCCAGTTCCTCAAATTATGAAATCTTTACTAATCTGTTACTATTTTACTCATATTTCCTTCCTTAATGTTTGTTTATATTTCCCTTCATTTTCTTTCTGAGATTTAGTTAGTGTGTTGTGCATTTTGTATTCTACAATTTGTTTTAGAACTTTTAAGTCATTACTTTTAATTATCTATTTAAAAAGTTATTCATTTGTTGTTGTTCCTGTTGCTGGTGAGTGTGTGTGTGTGTGTGTGTGTGTGTGTGTGTGTGTGTTTGTACACGAGCAAGTGCATTCACAGCAATGTGTAGCTACTCTTTTGCACCAGTATGGAGGACAAAGGACCTCAGGAGAGGAGTTCTTTTCTCCTACCATGGGGAGCCTGGCAGCAGGCTCAGGTTATAGAGCCTGCTGGCAAGTTCCTTTACGTACTTAACCATCCTGCCATTCTATGTCTTGTTTTTCAATGTAGAGTTTGACAACATAGATCTTTCTTAAGCATTGTTTAAATATAGGCCACATATGTTGTAGTCAATATTTGTTGTCTAGGTCTCTGTATATAGACCTTCTCTGTATATAGTCTTATTGAATCTTCTACAAGTGTGTTTTGGTGTTTAGAGGCATTTTTTAATTTATGAGGATTTTTTTTTTACTATTTAAAAATTTCTAAATATAAGGTGGGCAGTGGTGTTGCACACCTCCAACCCTAGCACTCAGGAGGCAAAGACAGGCAGATACCAGAGTTCAGGCAAATCTGATCTACAGAGAAAGTTCCAGGACAGCCAGGACTACAAAGAAAAGCCCTGTATTTAACTCCCCCAATCCAATTATGTTGTTTCATAAAATATAGACTAACACTAGCAACATATTCATTTATATTTCTTTTATAAGCTAGTTGTAGTTAGGAAAAAGATTACTTATTTTACTCTGTGAGTCAAAAATGATTTCTAAAGTAAATGAATCAAGATTTAGACGTAAGTATTATAATAGAAAAATGTGAAGCATGAGAAGATCAGGTAAAACATATTTAAAAGAGCAAAGATGTTTCCCTAATGAACAATGAGTATTTTTTGATTCGAGGAAGAATTGAGATAACAGGGCCTTTGGGCCTCAGTTTCTATTCCGCATAAATGGTTACTCTCTTACAAAGTAAAATGCAACAATTTAAGTTCACCACAACTTTGTTAGTTATGAACACTTTCTGCCTTGTCTATTTTGTATTAACAAATTGATATGGAAGTTGCCCGTAGACATGTCTATGCACACCTCTGTCTAAAGGAAACATTGAGAAATATCCTATTGAGGGAAGGACTTAGGACTGGGAGCGGAATCCATGCCAGTGGTGTATACCAAAGCTTCTGAAACTTCTTCTATTTGAAATCCCTTGTGCTGTAAATTGTAAGCAAGCTGGAGAACACAGATATATTTTAAAATATGTATACAGGTCAAGCATTTACTGTTAGCAACTCATAAAGAACTTATTTTGAAATAACCCTTTTACACATACAAAGATATGAATATATAAACATTATTTATAACTTACCATTATTAAAGATGAAAGAAAATCTTCATACAAATGATTCTAGATTTCTCGATGATGACAGTATCAGTTTGCATAAATACACAATATTAAACGGCAATCGTGAGTTTAGGGACATATCCAAGCTTTTGGAAATTTTGTTCTCATCTAAAGCCATACTTCATTTAAAGATATTTATGATAACCTAGTCAGAGGTCACAGGTCATTTTTTTCTCATAAAAAATTCTAGTAGAGTATAATCCAGAGATAAACTAATTTTCAACTTACATGCTGAAGATTGACCAAAGAAAATATTTCTTAGACGTTTGTTTTCAATAAATAGCTCATGTCTCACTAGACTGGAAAACATCACCTTTCCAGGAAAATAGCAACACACAGCTGTTGCAAAATTGAGCCAAGATGTATCTGTGCATTCGTGGGTGCTGTGTGCTGTGATGCGCTTGCAGTAATATAGTATGCACGGTCCTGTTGGGATCAAGGCAGCAGTGAAATTGTGCCACCAACGTGGCAAACACTGCTGGGAATAGGCAGATTTGATTTCAAATTACCTGATGGTGGTCACAGGTCAGATAACCTTCAGCTGGTAGCAGACCTTTTACAGCTCCTATTTTCAGGCAAGGAACTTAAGCTGGCAGGCAAGGAATGTACGATGAGCTTATTGGCTTATAGTTTCTTTTCAGTCATATGATTGATAATTTGCTGTTCATCCATCTTTAGGTCTACAAAAGCAGTTTAATTAATGAGGTGATTTCATGTAGTCCAAATTTGACATACATGCATTGCACATTGTCAACATAAAAACAAAAATTGCATGTCTAACAGAATTAGATGGTGGTGAAGGAATAAGACTGGATAGAAATAGAGGAAAGATACACTTTTAACTGTCCTTCATCTTTATACTTTAAAGTCATATTTATTAAAGAAGAAAAATGGATGAAATAAAAAGGTCCTATGTTAACAATTTTAAAATTTAAAAATAAAATGGTAAAGCAATTACCATAGATTATATTTGAAGAGTTAGAAAAATATAGAATTTATTCTTCTAAATTCTTCACTGTTCCTATTGATAATGGATGGTATTAGCAGATGATAATTAAAAGAATTACATCAGCGTACATATACATCCAAAGAATACATTTATCAATGGAACCATTAAAAATAGAAAATCTTCACAGAGTGATGGTGGTATATGAGAATGGGCTCCTGAACTTTTAAGTTTATATTTCTGCCCACGGTAGAAAACATTTAGTATAGCAAAGACTTACAGTTCAGGCAAAGATAGGGTGTTCAGACAAATAACTGGCAATATCTGTATGTAGTGATGGGGAAATATCAGTGAAGTTCTTCAGTAAGCAAATGAGATAAACATATATCTACATCTATTATAAGCCATGTAATTCATGCTAATGCGTACACCTACATGCTGCTGCATCAATCAGTGCATGGAAACAGCCTTAAATAGGAATTCTTTAACTATGTCAGATAATAGACACACCTTGCTCAGTCTGTGCAATTTTACTTGGACTTATGTTTTCAGAGCTCACTGTTTGGTGCTGGACAGCAGCTGGGCTCTCTCGATAGGTTGATGTCCCCCACTCTTAGCATTTCTTAGTTCTTGAATTGCTTAAACATTACTTTTTTTTTAAGTAAATGACTATTAATAAAAGTGACTCCAGATGCTTTTCTGGCTCATGATTAGAGAAGACCATTCTCCTGTGAACATTTTATTTGTTGTTTTTAGAGCATGCACCTGCCTTGCTTTATGATTTATAATTACTCCGGATTTCTACAAAAATGATATTAAATTCCTGAGTTTTTCCATTATCGTTCATATCAGCAAAGGAATCACAGAAATCTGTGCGTACTTTTAGGGTTCAGAATTTTAATAGGCACAGGTGATGGTTTCTATAGGTCCATGTACATCACGACCCTGCAGCATGCACCTGTGTATAATGGGATTTACTTCCTTGATTCAACCCAATTTGTCAAAGAACTCATCCTATTATTAACCGACAATGTTCTTAAGTCAAGAGACTGCTTTGATATGCAATTCTGGTGAGTTTCCATTTCCCCTCAGGGTTTTCAATAAAGTGAAAGCAAAAGAAAATCAAAAATATTTGCGTTCCTTCCCTGTTCTGACAGGCTATGCAAATCAGCTGTGCTGTTGGCAGAAATATCTTTATAAACATGATGAAGTCTGGAATCTGGAACCTGAAAAGTGGGTTCTGGAAGAGTTGCAAAAGGAGAGAGCGCAGTGAGTAGTATTTCATCTCAATTCCACCAAAAGAAAGAGACAGTCTCTCCCTACCAACACAGCCAACTCACTGTAGAAAGCCATTGCGTGCGCCGGGGGAAAGTACACTCCTCAAAAGCCTGCTGTTTGAGTGTGATCTCCTGAACACAGGTAAAGACGGATGGGACGAACCAGTTCCTCAGTGCTTTCACCTGAGAGTCACACATGCGCACAGTCACACACATGCACAATGCCTCACGCATAGTGCACACATGCCCACTAAGAAAGGAAAGCCAGAAGTAAGGGAGGAATCCACTGTGTGTCTTGATATAGCAGCGCTCAGTATCGAAAATGCTGGTGAGAGGAAAATAGGAAGAAAAAAGGGCTCTATTGGAATATTTATGATCAAGTAAAAAAAATGTTTTGCTTTATTATGAATAAAATTGTCAACTCACTAGTAGGTAGTTGAGTGGCTTTTTTAAATGCAGAACTCACCCCTTAGTTTCCCAGGCATAATGACAGTAAAAAAAAAAAAACTCCATATCACTTTGAAAAATGAAATATAAGTAACAGCTCTGAGTTTTTCTGGCCCATGGATATGACAGTTAATAGATGGTAGATATTGGCACTTTGCTTAGGACATTGTCATTTACTGTCATTATTTTAATTAGAATATGATCTTCTATATTTTTCAATCTATTTATATCATGGGTGACAAATTTCTTCTCTTAAAAAAATCTTTATTTATCAAAAGGCAGTTTTTATCAAGACGGCATCTGAAGGAGGGGGAGAGCATATTTGTATTCATTTAACTATTGGACTCTTAGAGTACTTGACATAGTGCAAGAAACTAACAAAAAACAAAGCAGCTTTAAGTGACTGATATTTTCAAATTTATCTTCCCAAACACCCTTACCTTTTCATTCAACTTAACTATCAGCTAATTTGGACATAAAATTTGGAGTCATACTATGTAACATTTGGATAGATTAGTTTTGTGTGCCTCTGGACGCTGAGTGCAGGGTGCGGATAAACTCGTTCTGTTTGTCCTTCCTGTGGTCCCACCGGTCATAGGAAGCTCTTTCCACGCAGTTCAAATAAGTGGTTCCACAAAAAGAAGTATTTGGTGGGAAACTGTGGGAGTTTCTGTTATGGAGACAGAAAGCAGAGGAAGTTCGCAAGAGCCGCACTGCCTCACAGATGAAGCTGTGTGAATTATTTCTGAATAGACTGAAGCAGAAAGGGGGAGACGCTGATTTTAGTGCCAGTTGATGAATCTGGTGCAATGCTCATCAGAAGTGAATGTCGTCCCATAGTGCATGGCAGTTCAGCATGGTTGTAAACATTTAGAATGTTGTAACTAACCTTGCTTGGGTTGTTTCTTCACATTTATTCCTTGCCTTTTTGTCCCCAGGCCCATTTGCTTAAAAATCTTAATTTTGTACCCTATGCTTGTAAGTTTCATCTATCTTAAAGTCAATATACATTGTATAATCATACAGCTACTCCCAAACTTCAGTTATTTTAGGATAACTTCTTTACTTCCAATATACTTTGTGATTTTCCTTAAGTCTTACATACAAGTGGTAAGAGCTAAAGCCTTTGGAGCAAAGTATACCACAGGAACACATTTCCATATAGCAAGAGTGTGATTCATTCCTCAGCACAGGACAACCAAAAAGATGCTTTCATAGTCACACAGAGACACTTGACCAAGGAACTATACTGAAAGAAGAGACAGTGGGGTTTCCATCCAGGTGGCATCGTGATACTGCCTGAAATGCCACTATGATACATTATGTCTGCTTCACAGTCAGTGACATTCGAAAACTATGTGAAGACTCTTAGGTGTGCTATGGAAGATAAATGGCTCTCTTGAGTGAACCTAGGCAACAAATAAACAAACAAAAAGAAGTAAAGACAACAGATTCCTACTTCATAATTTTCACATAAAAAATAAGAACTGTCATCTGTGAACCATGTAGCCCTGGGTCTGAAGCTTAGAGGATTGCATGCTCCCACTTCAAGTGCATTTTATCCAAGATCAGAGTGCCTGCACAGCTGAGATTTCGCTCAAACCAACACCCATGCAGATATCTGCTTCCTTTCTGAGGCCTGAAACCTAGTCATTGTAACTGCTGTAGTTGGAGAATATCTTGCTCTGAGAATATCTTTGCAGAAAACCTTACAAGAATGAATAAAAGCAGCTATTACCATGAGCATTCCTGATTGTGGCAGGAAAGTATTTGCAAACAATAGTGGAAGTGCTCAAAGAGCAGATGGCTATTTCTGCCATCATTTACATGGAGGTCTATGTCTCTGTGAATGTGTGAATGAATGAATGACGGAAATATAATAGCATTTCGATGAATTGTCCATCGAAATGTATGTATCTTACTGTAATCTATTCTGAGTACAACAACATCAGAAATTGAATTTTTGACAACTGACTCATATACAGTTAATTTTGTATTTTCAGCTAAGTTTCAGTCAATATCAAATTTGGACATCAATAGCATACAATTGATTAGTTGGTTTTAGTCAAGAAGGGATCTCATAGAAAATGTTGTGTATATAACACACACTTCCTTGGGAGACTGCTTTTCAATATATTTGTGTTTTCTGATTCAAGAATATATACATTTTCTTGCTAGTAGAGAATTATATGGTGGTTCTAATTTCATCCCCAAACTTCTGAACATAGTTGCTCTTCTATTATTCTGTTTAAATTAGTTCATAAATATGTATGATATTTCTGATGGATTGGTACAATGAGTGTTATAAAAATGCTGAAGATATTTAAAAATTAGGATACTATTCAGTACTTTACAACAGAATACTTTTTATTAGTTATTTGGGAATTTCATACAATGTACCCTAATCACACTTGACTTGCTTCTCATTCCTCCCACGTCCACTCTCCCCCCACTTACTCTTAAAAAAAAAACCACCAAATCAAATTTGTGTTGCCCTTATACTCACTAGAACACGGTCACACTCTCAATAGCTGTTAAAGAAACCTGAGTCTGTCCCACTCTGTCACAAGAAGCCATCAACTGTGAAGAACAACCCTTCATCATCTTTATCACAATTTTTAAGAACACTCGTCAATAGCTTTCCGTTTCAACTGCTTCTTTTCTGTGGGGTTGTCTCAGATACCATTAATGTTTCTCATTCTCACTTGTGATTCTGAGTTATTGACACCACTGCAAAAAACAAACAAACAAACAACAACAACAAAAAACTTCCTCGCCCATATCACCTTGCAGCAACATAGATCATGGACATCAACATGTTTCAAGCCATGGCTCTGATCATGGATACCACTCTGCCCTGAGTGGTACTGGCTCTTCTACTGGTACCCAGGCATGGCCATAGTGCTTGCAGCTCTCAGGCAGCCATGGCCTGAACCTCTCCATTCTACCACCTTCCCCCAATCCAAAAGTTCACAAAACTACTTTTTAAATGCATCTTCCTAGAAGCCCTGCCTTTTTTAAGTTGTTGCAGAGATACTATGCACTCTGTAGACTCCTCCTCGGCGGCTGCATCTCTCTGAGAAGCCTCCGTGGGTCTCTCAGGCTCCATGGAGCATCCTACAGCTCCAAGGGTGCTGTTAGACAATCTTGCCCTATAACCAGAATCTTCAATTTATAGTTCTTGTAAGTTTGCATTGTGCCACAATGAAGCCTGCTTTCCCTGCTAGTAATTTATCAGCAATATACTGGGATTCATTTCTCTAGCCAAGTAATCTTCCTTTTGTTTTTATCTATAATTTTAATCACATTTGTTTATTATATGCACTTGGGTGTGTGCCGACATGTCTTTATGTGTACTCATGCGTTATAGCATGTGAAGGTCAGATGATAATTTGTATGAGTTTGTCTCTTACAATGTGGGTTCCAAGACTCAAGCTTAAGGCTTCGGGCTTGGTGACCAGTGCCATTAACCACTGAGACATCTTCCAACCCTAATTAAAAATTCTTAAAACAATGTTCTTATTCCTTTTTCTATTATTGTAATTGTTATTGTTCTTTTTCCTTCACTTTGGTGATCAAGCCTCAGTCTTTACAGCATTATAGGGAAAAGCTCACCACTTTCTTGCATTGCAAAACAGGGTTTCTGTAAACATTTTATATAAAATTTTAAATAACCACATAACTACAGTTAGCAGAGATGATATTAGATCCAATCATGGTAATCAACACCTTCTCCTAAACTTAGTTTAACTCAATAGCAAATCATTTTCCTGCCCTGAAGCAGAGCAATTTTGGTCTAAAGCTTGGTTTCATCCATCCAGTAAACTAACCGTAAAGAACAGAGCAGTTTTTTCTTTTTGTAAGTTAGAATTCTTGCACAGGTTAATTTACCAAGTTGTTTGTAGTTCAACTTTGTGTCACTTACAAAACGGCCTTGGCATTTGTCCATCTTCAACAGATAATTTGAGTTGTATGATAATTTGTTTTATGAAGACATTTTTATGTCTCAATAATGAAGATCTATTTTCATATATTAAATAAAACTATAAGTACTTAAAGAAATATGCGGGCTATGTTTTCATCTTATAGAGTTTAGTAAATTAAAATATTAGTTAATATTAGTGCTAGGCAACTTATGATAAATAATAAAAATAACAAATATGTCCATTATTATTGTGTGATGGTATGAAGAACACCTTTTTGTGTTCACTTGCAATAAAGTGACTTTTAATTTCTAGAAAAAATTGTTTAAATATGTAAAATAATGGAGACAAAAGAAAGTTTGAGGAATTTCAAGTCCACTTAGAAAGAATAGTACACACACACACACACACACACACACACACACACACACACACACACACCAGGCTATGGTTGAAAGTTGTACCAGACACAGCCTCTGTCTCTAAGGAAAAAACCAATATAATAAGTGTGTATGTGTGTATGTGTGTGTGTGTGTATGTGCATGTGTGTGCAGTACTTATTGAGAATAACTTGCAGATTTTGGTGGGTAGTCAGTTGATAAAGTTCTGTACCTCTCCCTAGTGTATTTCAAAAAAGCCCTGATGGATAATCGTGAGATGTACCACATCCACTGTGGTTTAGTGACCCCTTTTTCTCCCAATTCGTGATGAACTTAGTTTCCCTTTTAGGATGTTTCTTCTCAAGTTTCTATACAGAAGGCAATGGAGGGGGTCTCAAAAACATAATATCAGTGGTAGTAAAATTCAGCTGAGGTCTTTCACTAGTGCGCATGTGTGCGGAAATATCCTGGTCTTCATTTTTGATAGGCCAGGAACAACTTACATGTAACTCCAATGCAGCTAAAGTAGAAAGGTGGGGAGGGGAGAGGTCAGACAAAAGAGAGGCATACAGGAAAAAGAAATGAGGGGGAAACAGCAGGAAGAGCAGAGCCTTGAAGTGTCCTTACACCAAAAGGCAGAAGCTGTCAAAAGAGCCACAATGAGGACAAAGCACTGGCTCTTTTCTACTTAAATGTCACTTATCATATTCTGGGTATATTTTTACTAGGTGATATTTCAGCCTTTTGAGGAGCATAGCAATGGATTGCTGAAAGTTAACTTCAGCAGCAGAGGGTCACATTCAGCTGTGCCATTATTGTTTGAGGGGAGAGTAAATGGTGAAGGGTGTTATATCTGAACTTTGTACTTTAAATGGCAGAATCATTCTCTGCTGTCGAGATTGCTATCATATGTAGGAAGAATAAAAGTAATTCCTTTCCATTAGCACTTGCTTATATTTAAGTTTCTATTCAACGTAAAAATCAATAATGCCTTTATGATAAGCTCCACATACAAAATATTAACAAAATCTGTAAATACAATGAGCATTAGTATCTTTAGCATAGAGTAATTATAATACAGGAAGTTATGTATGTGGTTGTCTAAAGGCCTGTGGGAAGGTTATTTCTATTTCCCAAATGCCATGAGCATTAATTTTTATTGGGATAAACAATGAAGTTTCTTTAAAAATGAGAATCCTAGAATTAACATATAAAAACCCCATTTTTTAAAATTGAAAATAACTATTCATAGAAAGCTACATATGCTGTTGGTGATTAATACACAGGGTGGAAACAAAGGACCTTGAATTTTGGTATAGAAATTCTCAAAGGAGATACACGGTATGATCAAGGGCATAGGGCATTTCAGTACTTATCAACTTTTATTGGAACTGTTATAAATAAATCCATAATATATGTAAACCTGAACATCACAAATGAGCATATAAACAAGACTTCTGATTCATTTTCTCTTTGGCTGGTATTTCTGTTATGTTTGAATGATATACTATTATATTTAAAGGCTGCATCAAGAATTCCATCCACCAGAAACATCCAGTTCAGATAAATTGTGCAAACATTTGAAAGAAAGTCTTTTATTCTATAAATCTCTCGTTTACTTGATAGTTGTAATATTGGAGGGGAAGAAATGTTAACCAGGATAAATGTAGCACTGTGTATGACACAGGAAAAATTATAAAAAGAGTAGTCAGAATACCTGTCCTTGGTTTCAACAGATTCTGATGTTGGTCAACAGCTACTAAGTAATTAATGGGCCTGTTACAATTTATCTCTTCAGACATTTCATTGCAAATTTGTATTTTGTCAGAATCTTGTTATTTTAAATTATAGATTTTAACTTGATTTACTTTGTGTGTTTGTTCATGCATCAACATTTTAAAACTCTAAAATTCATGAACATATGTCGACATCTTTACAAAGACACAACAGGGAACACATCATTTAGAAGGTAGAAAAGGCTGTGGAAAAAGAGACTATTCTTAGATTAGCCTTACAATGTATCTTCTCAAATTAAGTTATCTGACATTCCAATGAGAAACTTAATGTTGGCTTCTTTTAATTCTTCCTCAAAAAATGAAACTTGGGATGAGAGATCAATGTGACCTGAAATCAGAAATGTATAAAACAGAAATAGAGTTGAGAACTCAGGATTTCTAAAAGCCCAATAAATAATCTGCATTCTTCTTGTGTTGGCCATCAGTAAGAGAATGCGTGAAACTAAATGTTTACCCAGTGAAGATTTTTCAATAAGAATCCCCCAAAAGTAAAAGAATCTCTTGCCCTTTGCTCTCCCTGGACTCAACAAAATACCCATCACACAAGAGGAGTTCAGCAAATGTTTTTCCATTGAAAATCAATGAAAATGTCTCAATTAAAAACTGAATTGCAGATGGGTCACTATTCGCAATCCTCCAAAAGATAGGATGGTTCTGCTTGTGACTGAGAACAAAGCAGAAAGGGAATATGAAAAAAAACAAACAACAGCAACAATAAAAATAGAATGGTGCCTGCAACTGTGGAAATAAACTCCCACTGGTTGGAGGCTGGTTCTGCAGTCCTGTGTCTGCTACTTCGAGTAGCGGGACTACACAGACCAAGGCCACAGCAGCTTTAGGTAATACTGAGATTGTCTGTCCATCGCCTTCATGCTTCCAGGATCACATAGAATGCTGCTTAGCTTATGAAAACTTGGGTGGCATTCAAACACAATATAAAGTATTTATTATTCATAGATCCGTCCATTTCAAACAAACAGCATTTAAATAGAATTCATGAGAAATAAATTATTGAATGACACTTTCAATTTATAACTCAAATACATGATGGTTGGTGGATCCATTGTCCTAGTTATGGTTCAGATAGGTGGGAAAAATGGTAGGAAGTTTCCATAGCTTAGGATGGTGGCCAATGTTATACCTTGGTCTTTGGTCTTTGGCTGGCCTGTGTCTCAGTCAGGCAGGACAGGAAATTTAATAGCACTCTCGCTAACTGATTATGCATCTAGTGTAAATTGGGTGTGTAGTCAATGAGAGGATCTCTAATATGACTCTAGTGCTGGCTAGTCATTGAGAAATTGTGACTGAGATCAGTCTACTTGTCTTTGAATTAGAACAGGAAAACAGAGCAGAGCCACAAACGGCCTCTATGACAATCACCATTAATATCATCAGCCACAAGGATAATGCTTCACGCTGGATTCATCAAAGCTGTCCCAATAAATTTCCTTTAAGGAAATTTGCATTTTTTGCATTTAAAAAAAATTCTTTCTAAAATTAGAAAGAAGACCAAGAAAGAATAAATCTAGGTGACAAGGAGGGAATAGGGGGTGAAAAAGAACACATGGAATATGAAAGAGAAAAAGACTGTGTCTGGAAAGGCAACAAGGAGTTAATGGGTACACCAGGAAATTATAGGAGAGAAAGCAGAATACATGTTTGCACACTTAAAATGCCATAATAATATCTAATACTACTTAGATATTAATTCATTTAACTAAAATATTAAAATTTTAACTGAAAAGTAATCTTCCTTGTCTGTGCATGTTTGCCCATGCATGCCTCTTTCCACAGCAAGGTGCCCAGTGGCTAACCAGAGGCTACCTTTCATGAGATTAGTCAGTGTAAGGCGAGCCCCAGTAGCCTCAGAGTTATTGTGACGGAATGGGAGCTTCCTTCCTCACTGAGGCCCTGAAGCTTGCCTCAAACAATTTGAAGTCAGCTTCTCTTTGGTTTAACAAAAAAACACAGTTTTGAAATGAGTTTTAAATCTTTTACTCTCACTATCTATAGTTATTGCTAAACATAATAGTATTTGATTAAAATAATACCCACTGCTCCTGCCCCATTCTTTTACGTTCTTGGTTACCTTCGCTTTGTGCTGTCTGTCCATCACATGGGGAGGCTCTGAGGGGATGTTTTAAATGTGATCAAACGGAAGCCAAAGGTCTTTGAGCTTGATAATACTGTGTGAGCACATCACCTTTGATGTGAAATGTCTCCAGCACCCGAGCCTAACTAGTGCTTGACGATACAGATATTGTGTTTGGTATAAAATGCCTCCAACGCCTGAACAAACAGAGGTTGGCATTAAAAAAAAAAAGACCAAGGGTATACAAGTTGGAAAAGAAGAAGTCAAAATCTCACTATTTGCTGATGATATGGTAGTTTACACAATTGACCCCAAAAATTCTACCAAAGAACAACTATAAACAACTTTAGCAGTGTAGTAGGATACAAGATTAACTAAAAAAAAAAAAAATCAGTAGCCCTCATTTATTTAGATGATAAATGGGAAGAGAAAGAAATCAGAGAAATATCACCCTTCACAATAGTCACAAATAACACAAAATATCTTGGAGTAACTCTAACCAAACAAGTGAAACACCTGTATGACAAGAGTTTTAAATCTTCAAAGAGAGAAATTGAAGAAAACACTAGAAAATGGAAAGCTGTCCCATGATCTTGAGTAGGTAAAAGTGACATAATAAAAACGGCAATCTTAGCAAAAGCAACCTACAGATTCAATGCAATGCCCATCAAAATCTCAGCAAAATTCTTCTCAGACCTTGAAAGAACAATACCCAACTTCATATGGAAAAACAAACAAACAAATAAAAAACCCTGGATAGCCAAAACAATCTTAAGTGTCTTAAAGAAACTTCTGGGGGCATCACAATACCTGATTTCAAACTCTACTATAGAACGATGGTAATGAAAACAGCCTGGTATTGGCATAGAAACAAACAAGATGACCAATGGAACCAAATTGAAGACCCAGATATCAATCCACACACCTAGGAACACCTGATTTTGGACAAAGAAGCAAAAAATATAAAAAGGAAACAAGAAAGCTTATTCAACAAATTGTGTAGGAATGACTGGATATCAACATGTAGAAGAATGAAAATGGATTCATATCTATTATCATGAACAAAACTCAAGTCCAAGTGGATCAAAGACATCAACATAAAGGCAGCTACACTGAACCTCATAGAAGAGAAAGTGGGATGTTCACTTGAACACATTGGCACAGGAGATCACTTCATAAATATAACCCCAAAAGCACAGACACTGTGTGATCAACAGTTAATAAATGGGACCTCCTGAAACTGAGATGCTTCTGTAAAGCAAAGGATAGAGTCAAAATGGCAGCCAACAAGATAGGAAAAGATCTTCACCCACCCTACATTGGCTGATCTCCAAAATATACAAAGAACTCAAGAAACTATTCATAAAAAGAACAAATAACCCCAAAAATATGGGGGTATAGACCTAAACAAAGAACTCTCAACAGATGAATCTAAAATGGCTGAAAGACACTTGAGAAAATGCTCAGCCTTCTTAGCCATCAGAGAAATGCAATCAAAACAACTCTGAGATTCCATCTTACACCTGTGAGAATGGCCAAGACCAAAAACACTGAAAACAGCTTATACTGGAGAGGATCTGGCGTCAAGGGAATACCCCTTCATTGCTTTGGAAATCACTATGGTGATTTCTTAGAAAATTAGGAAACAATCTACCTCAAGACCAAGCAATACCACATTTGGGTATATACCCAAAGGATGTTCAAGCATACCACAAGGACATGTGCTCAACTATGCTTATAGTAGCATTATTTGTAATAGCCAGAACCTGATAACCACCTAAATGCCCCTAGACCAAAGAATGGATAAAGGAAATGTGGTACATTTACACAATAGAGTACTACACAGTGGAAAAAACAAATGACATCTTGAAATTTGCAGGCAAATGGATGGATCTAGAAAACACCATATGGAGTAAGGTAACCCTGACCCAGAAAGACAAATATCATATGTACTCACTCACAAGTGGGTTTTAGACATAAAGCAAAGAAAACCAGCCTATAATTCACAATCCCAGAGAAGCTAGACAACAATGAGGACCCTAAGAGAGACATACATGAATCTAATCTACATGGGGAGTAGAAAAAGACAATATCTCCTGAGTAAATTGGGAGCATGGGGACCAGGGGAGAGAGTTGAAGGGGAGGGGAGAGGAAGGGAGAGAAAAATGCATAGCTCAATAAGATCAACTGAATAAATGAATGAATAAGAAAGAAAAGAAAACCGAACAAGCCGGGGAGAATGAGCCTTCTTGGTTTTATTGCTTCAATTTCTTCATCTAGGTTCTCACTAGGCTTAAGTTCTTGCCTTCGTTTCCTTCTATGGTGGACTGGGATCAGGACACGTAAAGCCAAAGAAACCCTCCCCCATAAAAATGGATAATTTTTTACTACATTTAGAGACATTTTAAGACATTTTACTTTCAAACTCTGAGTATGATTTTTAGATAAAATAAAATAGTTTGATGCCTAGGGAGATGAACCAGGTGTCAGCCTTTCCTACTGTACAAGCCTGACAACCTAAGTACAATCTCTGAAGCCAGATAAAGAGCTGAATGTGAACGCAGTAGCCTGCATTTGTACTCCCACATGTCCTACAAGGTGGTGTGGATTGGGAAGAGGAGAATTAGCTTACTAGCTATTGCCTGGAGGACACATGTCCTGTGACAAAGACAAGACAAGGGAATCCTGCTGGAACACGGTGCAAAGAAAAAACCCACTTGAAAGTCATCCTCCAACATCCACAGATACTCCACAGTACATATGTCCCAATATTTATACACACACACATGCACACACATGTACACACATACACACACACACACACACACATATATATATATATATATATATACACATACACACAAATAAATACAGAGACAGAGAGACAGAGAAAAAGAGATGACAGATAAAGAGACTGAGAACAAAAATGAAAGAAAATAAAACAGCTTAGGTATATATGAAGAAAAAACCTACTAATGAGATCAGATGGTTCATATCTAACAGAAGGATATTATTAATTCTGTCACTAGCAGGAAAATTAAGAAGTCAAAGGTAGCCAGGCAGTGGTGCATGTTTTTAATCCCAGCACTCTGGAGGCAGAAGCAGGTGGATCTCTGTGAGTTTGAGGCCAGCCTGCTCTACGAGAGCTATTTTCAGGACAGGCCCCCAAACTACAGAGAAACCTTGTCTTGGGAAAAAACAAAACAAAAAATCCCTCAAGAGTAGACTGTACAGTGGGAAACATTCTAAAACAAGGAAGATATTTTTACAAAAGGAATTAAAGGGGGGAGGAAGATAAAAAGAAAACAGATAAAATGGCTAACTAACAAACAGTTTTTTAAACTTTACATACAAAGATATATAATTTGGAAATGTATAGATTTTGCTCTTTAAGTACAGGAATTTTATTTAAATTATCAGTATGTGCAGTATTCTACTTGTAATGGATAATATAGCATGCAGTAGATTTTGGACGATTAAAAGGTTTTTGTCATCTGTGACTTGTATATCATCACCTGGCTTCAGTCAGTGCAATCAGATGAAAACTCCGAGAAAGCCTTCCATGCTAGCTACCCTGAGTACACTTTGTTCATGCCTATGTCAGATCCAGGAAAGTGACAGTTTATTGTGCTCTTTAAGGCCATGGACGAGGTCTTTTTAGAGCAATACAGTGACCATCTTCTTATACTAAACAATCAAATTAAGTTCCCACACTTGACATCACTGACAACCCTTCTCTTTTAACTGAATTCTGAATGATTCTTATGAATAGACAGTCTTGGTCGGGCTGATGAAGTTGGTACATTTCTTCCTAGAATGTCATTTCAAGTACACAAAATTTATACACACACACACACACGTCAGTGCTATGAGATAAATTATTTCCGTGAAAGGTGTAAGACGATGTGGACATCATCGTGGATATAGTAAACCCTGACACCTAGCAAACAGGTTTAATATGAAAGGAGTGTTGAGTGTAAAATGGTGCAGGAGTCAGAATGATTCATAGAGTCAAGCCAAATGAAAGCATCTGTGATTCCCAGTGATGAACACTGATCTAGTTTAACAACACCTATCTAAAAGAGAGAAAAATACAAAATTCTCTTAAAGGTTAGTGTTAGTAAATATCTCAGTTTGGATAACTGTTACTGTGATGAAACAACATGACCAAAACCAATTTGGAGGGTGAAATGGTTTATTTGGCATACGCTTCACACTGCAGTCTATCTCCAGAGGAAGGCAGGACAGGAACTCAAGCTGGAACTCAAGCTGGGATGAAAGCTGGAGGCAGGAACTGCTGCAGAGGTCATGGGGGAGGGTGCTGCTTACAGACTTACTCAGCCTATTTTCTTAGAGAACCTGGGACCACCAGCCCAGAGATGGCACCACCCACAATAGACTGAGCCCTCCTCCATGATCACTAATTAAGAAAGTGTCCTATAGCTCCTATAGCTGGATCTTACAGAGGCATTTTATCAATTGAGGTTTCCTTCCTTCATATTACTCTAGCCTAGTGTCAAATCGACATAAAACTGGCCAAGATAATGAACTTATAACTTTTTCTTGTACAAGTTTAAGAGCAGAAATTCAGAATCTCAGGCTCAAAGAAATAAAACTAATGCATGGTTTCCAAGCTTAAGATTTTAGACCTCAAGCAGGCTATGCTGTGGGGCATCAGATTTGTTAATTTCTTCTTAAACAGATCCTTTTCTGAATAGTGTGATTTTTTTTTACAGTGTTCATAGGAGTGAATAACCCGTAGTCAAAGTCAGGAAGCCTAACCTGAGCCCCCTTTGTCCACTAAAGCAAATTTGGTTTTGTAGCCATCCTGGAAGGATGTATGCTGCAGGCATACAACTTTTTATCAGTGACTTCAGAGACATCTTTTAGTTTTCCAAAGCAAGGCAGCAATACGGACTGTAAAGCACATGTCTTGTTACCCCTATGGCAGAGTAAGTTTTTGCTATTGTTTTACTTTGTTTTTCATTGTTACTTCCCGCCTGTCACCCCCACATAAGACTCTCACTGCCTGAGAGATTTTGTCATCCAAAACATAGCCACTGCAAAGAACAGTGTAAAAGGTTGCCAAACGCGGTTGTCACAGTCTGTGTTTGGCTGGGTCAGTATAGTAACTGATGCAGCCATGGCATTCGCCAGCTTTACACGCGACATGGCTTTCCAGTTCCTCTCATGCCCGCCCAACCCCGATGCTCAGGCAAGACCTGAGTCAGGAGGCCATAAGATTTGTATTTGAGTTTTGACACTGCTGTTTCATGGTGTATTTCTTTCAGTCTTACCCTATTCATTTATAAAATAAACATAATAGAAATAGTTCTTTTTCTTTAAAAAATCTTATGGATGGTGTGTTTGTGTGTGTGTTGTGTTCATGCTTCTTTGTGTGAATTAGGACACATAATGCATGCAAATGGAGAGGCCTGAGGACAAATTCAGATGGCAGTCCTTACTTTCCATCTTGAGAGTGGGTACTCTAAAGAAGACCTCTGCACCCTGAGTGCTAGCCTCCAGCTCAGGACCCTCTGCATCCTGCATGCTGACGTCCAGCTTGCAAGGATTCTCTGCTTCCCAAATGCCTTACACACACTGGAATTACATGGAAGCTATTGCATATGGCTTTGCGTAGGCTTCAAACTCAAGTCCTCATGCTTAAAGCTTTACTGAAGGATCTTCCCAGCTCTGTTTTACTTCCTAAAAAGCTTTTTCAATCATCAAATGTATAAAAGTCATTAAACACAAGCCCTGAAACACAAAGCAAACAGTCAGTAGTGTAATGGTAAAAGTAAACACTGGATCTTGTGCCAGCCACTGGAAATTAATGTTCCCAAGACATCCTATTTATTCAAGGCATTTTTTAAACAAAAGCCAAGCCTAATTTTTGGAAAGAGACAGTATTCTAATTTTAAACCTTTGAAGCATTCCTAATAATGCCATGCTTTTATATAGAGTTGTATTTTCAAATGTTTTTTTTTCTTCTCATCATATTCAGAGGATAAAGACCCTGGGAGGTTTCTTCATGTTAGTTTTAAGAGTTCAGTACTTCAACTGAATATTTTATCTAATCTAATGGCATATTTCTATCTTTATGCTTTTAGGAAGCAAAACCTAAGAAATGACTTAGCGATTGAAGTCCAACTACTCAGTAAGGACTTGGGAATTACCTACAAAGAGGTCCCGGCAGGTCCATCCGCAGCAGATAAGAGTTTTAAAAGCTTAACATATACATTAAAAGCTTCTTGAAAAAAATCCTTGAGAAAACTTAAAACTGAAGATAGTAATGGATGAAGATGATGAAATTCTAAATATAGCTGCTGATAAAGAATGGAAACCATATCAAATTGATTCGCTCTAGAGGCAGGAACATACCAAAAACATTCTGTTGATGAGCATCCTAGAGAAATAGGAAGTGTAACCTTTGAACAGTGGCTATGACCGCTGAGGAGGTGATAATTTTGACAGTTATGTTGCACTGGCTCAAACTCCAAACAGGTCAATTAGCTTTAACAAAATTCTTTTTCACCTCTGAATGAATTTAACCACTGAATATTTATATAATCATAGTTTCAAATTTTGGTTATGCTTCAGTTTATCTTAAAAATTTAGCAGGGATTCATTAATTCTAATTAATTAAAATAATGTTCAGGGATTTGTTTGCTTGCCATCATTAAATTAAATCAACCCCTTGAAATTCAAAATAATTAGCGAAGAAGATCCAGAGTGATGAGATATTTTTGAAAGGGCATTGTTAGTTTATGTTGCTATGAGGGAAATATAGAACACTTTAGAACAGTATGATTTTGGTATCTGGTTTGAATATTCTAGATCTGGAACAGGAAAATGGAAAATAATGGAACTTCTTGTTATTTTAGGAAATGAAAGTGTATTTTTAAAAATCAGGCGTATCAAAAAGGTTTAAGAGTTCTCAATGGCCACATTATTAATAACTGTATAATGTAAAAGCAAAAATACATAAAAATAAAAATAAAATATCTTTAATTATGTCTAAATAAATGTCTATGAGTATACTGATACAAATACAGGTAAAACGTATGTAATTGGGACTAAAGGGACAATATCCTTTGGAGACTCGGAACACAGATGCTCGCACTGACAAAGCAGTGAGTGCACCAACTCTAACTAGTGCACGAATAACTAGTGCACGAACACTGACGCTGATGAGTGAAAACACACAGAGAAACAGAGCCTTTGCCTGATGTCAAGGTGTCATCTCTCCAAATGCACATTCACACTCGAGCACATCGCCTCCGTGTACCCAGGTCTGACAGTAAAGCTTGGACCAAGTGATATGAATTAATGTGGCCAGCTTCTTTGATGTGCTATATGAATGAGATATCCTTCCTCAGGTTTCCTTCTCATTAAAACCTCAGATTGCTCACATTTCAACCGCAGATCAGACTCGAAGCACAAGAGTGTCTATGAAAACCTGACCATCGGTTTCCCTAAGGACTGAGGCCATAGCAGGCAAAGGAAACAGAAGGTGTATCAGAAATTGACAGTGAGAAAGGAGGAAGAAATTAAAGGCCGCATGGGAGCAAGGGAATATGTAGGCAGAGACTGCTTGTTCAGAGCTGCCCAGACCCAAATATTGACACAGAAACTATATTAATTACAATACTGTTTAGCCAATAGCTTTGGCATATTTTTAGCTAACTCTTAAATTAACCCATTTCTATTAATCTGTCTATCTCCATTAGATTGTGGCCTGCCAGTAAGGCTGTGTCTGGCAGCTGGCATCTTTCTCTTTGGCAGTTACGTGGCGTCTCTGGCTCCACCTACTTTCTCTCTATATCTCTGTTCAGATTTCCCACCTGGCTTTACTCTACTAAGTCATTGGCTGAAACATCTTCTTTAATACCCAACTACCATAAAACATATTCATAGCATACAGAGGGGAATCCCATGTCAGGTAAAACCCTAGACCAGAAGCTTCCGGGATCTGAATAGTTCCTTACTCCAACTTGCTTACAATGCTGCATTATGGCTCAAGGTGCTGCCCTGTTGGACTTTGAGGTTTTGATAAGTGATTCTAGAAGGTGATCACACAAAAGAAAGCTGGATGAAGGATACTTGAGAACTCTGTAAGTTTAGATCTCATCTATAAAATCTAAAATTAATACAAAATGTAATCAAATAACAGTTATAATAAAATAAACATATCTGCAAGACAATGGCTGACACTTACCCAGCAATGTGTACCATGTGCTTTTGTTTGTTTGTTTTTAATGTCTTTATATTTACTTAAATATTCCATTGTTACAAATTAATACTTAGAAGTTTTTCTTTTATTATTTTATTTACTTATTTATATTTTTTATTATTTTCTTTTATTATATTATCATCTTTTGGATGAAGAACTGAGAAGAATGGATGAGTTAGCCCTGAGGTCACCAAGCAGTTAGCCATGGTGCTGGGGCTTTGCTTTATGACAGTGAAACAATAATGTATATTCTTTTCTTCCTTTTATTGAAAATAGGTATTTTTTCTCTTGCAATATTCTGAATACGGTTTCCTATGCCTCCTCTCCTTCCAGTTCCTCACCATCTCCCTTTCTATCTATCTCTTATTTGAAAACAGTCTTCTAGGCGACAGTAATGAAATACAACAAAAGAATATATGATAAGATAAAACAAAATATCACATCGGATTGGACAAGAGAAGCATACAGAAGAAGTCATGATGACTGACTCTCTTTCTTTGCCCATAAAAACTCATTTCTATCACTTTTGTTATAAACAGCTCTATATCTCTGGGACTTCATATAGTCAAGTTCCTAGTGGTTTACATTTGGTTTAATTTTCTTAGGAGCAATATTTTTCTATGATTTTTATATATGTAGTTAATTTCCTGTTGGTGTACATTTGGTTTAATTTTATTGGGAACAATATTGTTCTACCATCTTTGTATATGTGTTATCCTGTCAATTCCCACTGCTTATAAAATTATTACATTAATATATATCATGTACACACATGCTTGTGTGCGTCATACATTGCTTTACCTGCTTTGGCAATAAATGTTATCCCTTCTCCTCTGCTGCTTTATTTCTTAGGATGAATTCCTGGAAGAGGAATTGCCAAGTCAGTTCTTAAACAGGTTTTTATACATCTTAACTTACAACATTGTCATGTGAATTGATGGCAGCTAAGAGTTTATCAGAAATGAGTGGCGTTACCTAGACATTGTTCTTTAGAATTTGTCTTATATTCCTACAATTAAGTAATTACTGGTGTATCTCCAAATTCACAAAGTACAGTGTATCTCTATTCTATTGTCAATCTTATTCCGCAAAACTTTATTTTAGACGTTGGAATGTCTGTTTAAAGTGTTCTTTGTTGAGAAGGTTTCTATCTATTTCTCAGCTTACATACACTGTCGAAGTCATGCTTAGCACCATCCCATTCATCCTCGAGTGCGGCTATCATACATGTTTATACAGTTGCTCTACTAATTTGAACTTCTGGCTCACTTTAAAATCACTTTCTACTAAGTGAATATCAGTCTTACTTTATTAATGTTTCAATGGATGTTGGGCTAGATCCTGGCCATCACAATGATGTTTTTCAAAACCAGAGATTCTTTTCTTTTCTTTCTTTTTTTATATTTATTTGTTTATTAAAGATTTCTGTCTCTTCCCCGCCACCGCCTCCCATTTCCCTCCCCTTCCCCCAATCAAGTCCCCCTCCCTCGTCAGCCCAAAGAACCATGCTTTTAAAGATCATGAAAGAATCTTTGGCCTTGGGGATGTTCTATCGGGAACTCACCAAGGCCAAAGATTCTTTCATGATCTTTAAAAGCATGCTTCTCCTCTAGATTCTGCCTGTTTGGAGTTTTTGTCTAGCGTCTTCACATAGTCTGTGCATTTTATAGATTCTGTAGATGATGGTTCATGGACAGTGCTCCCTTTGACATCACGTACCATAATGAAAAGCATACCTTTATATAAGGTGAGGATGTTTCTCCAAGAATTAATTTGCAGATAATGCATTATTACAGCTTATAAATTCTTTAGTTTGTGCTTAATTTTATTATCCTTTATGTATATCCTGTAAGTAGATATAGATTTTTTTCCCTTCCTATTGTAGAAAAATTCTTCTCTTTTTAATTGCATGTACCCATGGTGTTTGCATATGGATATGTGCAGATGCTTATGAAGGCCAGTACAGAGTGTTTGAGCTCTGGGAACTGGAAGAACTGGTTTTAATTTGCCTGATACGAGTGTTGGAAACTGAATTCAGGTTCACTACAAAGGTGGGAAGGACCCAGAGCTGCTGAACCATGTCTCTTCTGCCTTTCTCAGTTTTAAGCTATCAGTGTATATATAACAACTCAAATATTTTCTTCCTTCTGAAATTCAAATATTAAAACGTGAATTTATGTAAATGACTGATAAATTGAATATTAGAAATGTTCATAACTGAAGAAACCCAGAGAATATTCATAAGTTTTGTGAGGGTTTTTTTTTATCAGCATTGTGATTCTGAACCCAGGTCCTCTCCATGCTAGGGTTACACCCTCAGTCTCCTCAGTGTCTTACAACCTACATGTTAAAATTCATTGTAAACATTATCCCTTTCTATTTGTTAAATTTTCTTTGAATAATACAAATTATATACATTTGTTGGTGTACAGTATATGCTACAAATACACATATATTTTGTCATCCTATTTCTGATTTAAATTTCTATATTTTGTGTATTTACTTGCAATTGCTCACATTTATATTGAAGATAATAATATTGTCATAATAATTCTTTCCCTGATTTGGGGTAAAAGAAAGAAAAATACAATTGTATTACACTTACGAAGAAAAGGCATTTCTCATAATAAAGAAAATGGAGACACAAGCACATTGATAATTTAGAATGAGGAGAAGCATTTGAGGGCGTCTCTTTCTTTGGATGACAACATCCAATAAAATGAGCCATTTCCCCTTTGGCCTTAGGGTGGAGAAAACTTAACATTTCTTATTAACATTTTCTTTTAATCAGTAGAATCATTAGCTACTCAATCATCTCAGTGTTGCTTGCCCTTCAGAATCCTAACCCCAGTGATGCCTCACTAACTCCCATTGCTTTTGAAAGGAGTTCTGTGCTCATAACTGACAGGAATTCTCTCAGGGAATTGAAACTATAAATAGATGTTTAAAATTTTTACAGTAAGACAGAAATATCAGATGGAAGACATCAGTGGCAATTCCTAGCTATATTCCTTGGCATCTCATTTCTATTTCAGGGCCAGCTGAAATAAACATCTTGTCCTGGTGCTAGAGTATTATTCACTGGTGATACTTCGAATGAGGCACAGGAACCATTTAGCCAGTTTCAGATTCATGAGCTGCCCTACATCTGTTCAAAATGATCATCAAACAAAGAATAAATGTAATTCCTTCGGTTGTCTGTTAAATCACTGTTGACAGTGAGTGATGGGGCCTGTTGATTCTGTTTCTTGGTAATGACCTATAGACTCGGCGATCAGGTAAAACTTTAGCATTGATATTAACCTACAATGCAAGGAGGGAGTTCCTTTCATGTCCACATATGCAGGTCCCCAAAGTCTGTCTATACTGATTTTATCTTTAGTGATTAAATTCAGATGAATAAATATAACCCAGCTGTAATATAGTTCAAATAACTCCCAGAACATACCACACACTGGATGACTGATGAGCAATAGACACGTACTTCTTCCGTGTTTGAACACTTCGAATTCAAAGATCACACATTTAGAATTTGATGAAGGCTGGTTTCTCTTTCTGAGATGGCTTCAAAGATGGCTGCCATTTTCTGGCAAGAACACAGTTCTGACCTCAGTGAAGAGAAAAGAGAGGGACAGAAGGACTTTTCTCAGAACGTTATTTATTTTTTCTTTTAAACACTGCTTGGCCCATTAGCTCTAGCCTCTTACTGGCTAATTCTCACATCTTGATTAACCCATTTCTAATAATCTGTGTAACACTTTATTTTAAGCTGTAACTTCATCATAGCTAAGGTATCTTCCAACTAATTTCCGCATGTTGATATACTTAGCCAACACGTTCATATTGGAGGTTACATTCTGACCACAGCAGTGTAGAAAGATTTACCTGAGTTTCAGTATTTCTACAGATCTCTATGTTATTTCCTGGGAAATCAATCAAATATTAACCCATGACTGTAAAAGTATTATGTGTGCAGCACTGCTCTCCCTGCATCTGTCACCTTGTGTGTTTCTATAATGAGATATTCACAATTTAGGAGACAAACTAGGTGTTGCTTTTTAGTGCATTGTGTCTATATGGCTCTCCCAAAGGACTCCATTTAATTTAAACTTAAAATTCATTGGCTTGATGGCAAGGATGATTGAGATGTAGAAAAAATTCCTTTTGAATCACTTACTGGCATTACCATGTTATATAAAGGGCAGAAAAATACAGTAAGATGCTGGAAAAATATAATATTTAAAATAGCAAGTGTCAACTGGATAGGCTAGAGATGACTATTGTCATGTAAATTTGATATATTAATACATAAAATACAAAGCAAAGTAAATTATTAACCATGCACAAACAGAATGTTATTCAATAGGTAGCTAATGAATAAGTATCTAAAGGAAACAAAATTTATGGTGTCAACATTATTTTTTGCAAGGCATTCAGTTAAACAGAATATTTTTAGTGTACTAAACATCAACACTCAATAGAAATGAGGGAAATAATAGAAGAGACAAATTAACAGAAAGAAAATTTAGCTTGTCATTGTATTAGGCAATGGAAAATAAGACATTTAATAGCCTAAAACATTCTTAAATCCCCAAAACTAGTTGTAAAAAAATAACACACACAAAAAAACAAAATCAGATATAATATGAAGTGATATTAATTGGAAAAAACACTGTAAATAAACAATTATGCAAACTACTGAAATTCTCTTGAATTACACAGTGTAAATTGAGGTTACACTGAATATTTTTAATCCTGAATTATATACTAATTAAAATAACAACTTTATATTTTTAAATGCCTTTTGGTTGGCAAAAATTAAATTAATTGTAGATATGTATTAGAAAGCATGTCCTTGATAAAATTATGGCATGCATATTTCCTTGACATTTTAGTAAATGAATCGGAAACATGAAGAATGCACATCATGGGTTATTTGTATCGGTTGTTCTAAAAACAGACGTATCCCATGCTGGCCTTGTGATAGAAATTCCTAGATAATTTACATTACACGTATGCAGAATCTTGTGCATATACAATGGTGCTATGCACAAATAACCACAGTTATATACTGTTATAATTAGTTTTACACTGAAGTGGAAATTCCTTTTTAAACTGTGAGAAAGAATGTGCACAGTTGTATAAGAGAATGTGCAAAATTAAAATGAAAGTGGATATTTCAAGAACGTAAGATGAGTTGCATTGTGAAAGTTGATCAATAATTTTCTTATTTATGTTTGTCTCGAATTTACTACTATTGGATAATTCTTTTAAATTTCTCAGAGGGTAAAGAATCATAAAAACGAAGTAAAGTTTCTAACAACATAAAATGCTCGGCAGTCTATATTTTAGTCAATATTCCTTTTGGTTTGTTTTGTAACTGTAATTTTTCTTATGGATGGAAAAGCAACAAGGGGAGGCTGGTCTGCTTCTGGTGTTTGCGGTTCTAAGGTGTAAACAGTGTCTATGCTGGTTTGTACAGCATTTATAAACTCAAATATTTTAAGGCAAAATAATTCTAACATGGTATTTTGGTAATAAATTTATACTAAAATTGAGTAGAAATTAAATTATCACTATCATTGACAAATATTCCACTTTTATAAATATTATTTTTCTACTCTTACTCAGGCAATTCTTTGTTTACAAAAAGTCTTCTCCTGACTCAGTAGGGGAATAAAGTGTGCATGACTGTTGACTACCAAAGGCAATAAACATAACACAACACATTATTCCACAATTGCTCTACATAATGATTGTCTTACACTGGATGATATTACACACAGAGTTCAATGAAAAATGTATCTTGAAAAATGGCTCTCATTGGCTGGATTTCGCAGTGCCTCAACAGCAGAATGGGTCTACATTTCATTGTCATTACTTGATTTGCTTTTTTGATATAAAAGTAAAAATTCAGGACTCAGTGTTTATCAAGGCATTAATGGCTTAATTTACATCATAGCATTTCCATTCCTACTGAGATAAAGTGTGTGTCTTGCTTGACCTCTGGTATCCTAAAGTCCTATTTCTTTCAAAATCTTAGAAATGCTATTTCAAAGTAGAGAAGGTTCTCTCTATCTCAAGATTTGGTAAATTTTATTTTAAATGTCAAATAATTGTTTTAAAGGTTATGATTAAAATGCTAAGTTTTACTTTGTGTATCAGTCATATATTAAAATATTTTAGCTGATTTACACGAGAGCCCCTTTAATTGGAGGCTGAGTTCTGCAGGTAAGCACCAGTGTGTTAGAGTCATTTGCTATGTGTTATCAGAGAAGCATTTTGTTTCTTACAGTACTCTTATCACTAATTTTCTATCGTTAGTTTTAAAATGTAGTTTTTATATTTGCCAGTGAAAAATCTTTATTTTCCCAAAGATGACCGTCACTGATGGATGTCTCCAGGTTTTCCTAAAGTTTAAGAACTTTTGAAAAGCAATCAAATTCTCTTTGGAATACTTCAGTCAGAAGAGTTGACCAAAGACACAGTACTAAGGAAAATCGCTCTGACCACTACAAGTTTATTCAAACAGAAATCACTTGCTAGTAACAAACAGATTTATACCGGTTGAAATTTTATAAACCAGTTTTAGCTGATTTTCTAATTATATCTAGTCTTTAAATATTACAGGTGTATCATGAAGAAAGTCTTGCAGCATATGATAGTAAGGCAGATAGATAGAAAATCTTACACACTCTTCTTTTATAACACTCTCAATTATAGGTGGAGCAGAATTTCCTAGTTAAACAATAATTGACTTAATAATAGATAAACTAAAGCACAATAAGATGCTCAACAAAATGAGGTTTGAAAGCATCATAAAATAAAAATGTGATCAGGTTTTATACCGTGCTCATTTTATTGTATACTAATCTTTTGATTAGATAGTGTCTTATAGCACTTAATCAATATAAATGCTATTCCAAATACATTTTGTTTCAAGTTATATATGTTATTAATATGAATAACTGAATCTTCAAACTTTTGAAAACTACAGGTATTTATATAATTTTTCTGAACACATGTATGTGGGTAAGGGAAAAAAAGAGGGAAATGTGTGTGCCGCTGTGTGCAGAGGTCAGTCGGTAACCCATTGAGTCAATATTTTCCTTCTATCATGTTTGTCCAAAGGATCAAAATCAGGTTGTTAGGCTTGACTACGTTAAACACCTTTGCCTGAATAATTTTTGTCTAAATATAGATTAGGGAAAATATTCCCTCTTGAATTATGTGCCCACGTGTATTTTGTTTTAACTCCTAATGGAATTATTAAGCGTTTTAGCAGTATTTCAGGATGCAAGGTTCCAATTAAAATCAAAGCTCAGAGGTTAACCTCCTTGTCATTTGAATATGAACTATTGGCGTACGTAGTTTACTAGACATATGCAAAGGCAGGGTTGTCATGACATTGTCGTTAATTAACTGATCAGCCTGGAAACTTTCCATTATCAAGATAGAAGGCTGTGTTTCAAACCAGCTATACAATTTTGGTGTTTGTATTCAGTATTTGCATGCAGAATGATTTTGAGATGAAAATTGAAGGCTTCTAATTTTGTGCTGAATGACAGCTATGTATTTCCATAAATGTATGAGCATTTTGACATGAAACTGTTATTTCTCTTCTGAAGTCATAATTGCTCAGTGTGAAAGTAGGCCATGGGAAGGAATAATAATAATAATTTTCCTTTTTGAGATCATGGCAATAATAAGCATAATTTCCCAAGCTTCATATAAGCAAGCAGAGTCTGGCTTATCAGCAATCTGACAAGACCATTGCTGAGTTGGAGGAGATAAATTAGCTAGTCATAGCAGCCATCTTGTCTTTCAGATCTGTCTTCCTTAACAGTGGCCACTGAGTTAGCTTCTTGCCACTTCTACGCTAGGGACTTGGACAAAGAGAGCAAAAGGGAGGTCAGGGACGGCATCCTGAGGGCTTGCTGCCTTTCATCTTGAAGCCTTCAACCTGAGTAATTTTAACATGCTGTTTTTAGAGAAGCCGGTCTTCTTTGAGAAGAATTCGTTTCCCTGGGTTGTTAAGAAGCAAAAGTGTTTTGTTGATGTTGTTAAATGATGTTTTAAAAATTGGATCAAATCTATGTTGAAGGAGGTGCCTAGGATGGTGGCGACTGAAAGGTACATATAAGGAGTAAGAGAACACGGCAAACAGATCTGGCAGCTACAGAGGGCTATTTGGCTGCTCAGAGCAACAGGGAGGACTAGCTGGACTGGGCAAGAAGCCATTGAATTGAGACTCATCCAATAAAACACAGATCCTGCAAAGGAAATATATTTGTGAAGTTTAAAAAGCACCACCTTCACCTGCCCTGTGAGGTGGCTCAGCAGGTAAAGGTGCTAGCTGTGAATCCTGATGTTTGCTTCCATCACCAGGAGTCACTAGGCAACAGGGGGAGAACCTATTCCTGTGAGTTGTCCTTGATCTCCACTTTGCCGGACACACTGGGATTTATCCTTGTGCCTGCACAGGCAGAGGAACAATAATAGATAGATGATAGATAGATAGATAGATAGATAGATAGATAGATAGATAGATAGATAGATAGATAGACAGACAGACAGATAGATAGATGATACATAGATAAATAGATGAGTTATGATAGAATTACTTTCCAAAAAATCATGGAATATCTCTAATCATGAATAACTCAGAAAAAAAAGAGGAAAAAATTCAAATTCTTCTACTTTATGGGTGAAAATGTAACAACTTGTAGAAAGAGGTAGCTATTTCTCAAAAGATGAGGAGGTGTGTGTGTGTGTGTGTGTATGTGTGTGTGTGTGTGTGTGTGTGTGTGTGTGTGTTTATATATAAAGTCACTTGAGTCCTCTTAGGCCTTGCAGGATTTTCTGGAGATGGTAATAGTTTTTATTACCCCACATGAGTGTGAGAGCTGTATAGCGGGAATCTGAAACCAAAGGTACCCAAGTTTCTTAATGTACTAGTTTTATGGAGAATTTCCTTCCTAAATACCAATTTTCCCATTTCTCAGGAAATCATCTCTCCTCTGTCCAGACCTTCATATTGATGCTTGTCCATTTTCTAGTGAGATGATTGGCAGGAGCCTCTCACACCTGGGCAGTCCACTGGTGGCCAATGGAATCTCTGTGTGAAAAGGCTGCTTCTCTGTGTGAGAAGCTTATGCCTTGGCCGCACAGATTCTTCCATTCTTCTCTGTGTCGAGCCTAACTGTCCTTTATGGATATTGCATTAGCATTGTGCACAAATGTTCAACTACCTTTCTCTTGAACCCTTTTCCCTGACCCAAAGCAAATGCTTTTTCTAGATATGAACGTGTGAAAGGTGGTCATTTATATATACTGGAGAAATACAAGGAGATAGCATTGGAAGAAAATTGTTATTGCACTTTGATCTTGAGGGAAAATTGATTTATTATTATGAAATAACAAAGTACTCTTAAAGCTAAAACCTTTTTTGCCCTATTTCAACCTGACGAAAAGGTTTACTTCCAAGTTATAAACCCATTCCAACTCTGGCTTCTAATGGAAACCCTGAGCCCTTGCTCACATGTGGCAACAAAAGCCATTGCTCGGGTAAAATGCTTTATTAAATATGTTTGGAATCTGTGTGCTCTGGCAATTTTCAGCTACAAAATAAGGAAGAGTTGATTGCACCTCTTATTAGAGTTCAATGAAGTGATCTTGGAGGAAAAGCTAGAAGGAATTAAATAGTGAACCCTTCATCATTGAATGTTGTCTTGAAGGGAATAAAGTATAGATTGGAGGAGAAAATAGTGAAGATCAAGTAGGCATGATCTTGCCATGCTTAGTCTTGGCAGAAATGCGGTCCTATTACAGTCAGGGCAGTTCTCTGTCCAGAATAAATTCTGTGATGGAACAGAAAGATACAAGGTTACAGATGCTGCGTTATACAGAGATATCCTGATGGTTGGCGGGCCATGCCCGCAAATGAATACAAACTCCAAAGACAACTGTGACATTACATGTCATAGTGTTGTGCCCTGACCATCATTTAAATTCTCTTTTGTGTGAAGTTGCCCTAATAATCAAAAGTGACTTTAAACTCCTAGTTGGAAGCAATGTGGCTTTGATAAGAGTATCTCCTCAGAGGCTCCTTAATTTGTTGTACTATCATTTTTAATTTTATAGCTTTCTTCCTAGTCAGAAACTGTTTGGATATTTATAAAGTCAAGAGTTTTTAAATCTCTTTAGAGAATTTAATTTAGTCAAATTATCATCCTAAAATTGTTGAACTTTTCCCCACATGTTACAAATGTTTTAAGGACATTACTCTCCCCATATGCTGACCTTAACCTGCATGTTTGTCTCTATAATTCCTAAATCCATCTCCTTGCCATGGATGCCCACCAGCTTTGAGCCATAAGGATAATATTGCTGCCATGTCTGGAGGCATTTGCCAACTCTACTCTTAGAACAACCAGGACAGCCGGTGTGGGGGGAACCTCTTTAGTCCTTGTCTCAAAGTTTATTCCGATTTAAAAAGGCTGAGTCATGCTTACCATGTGACTCAAAGTAAATCTAATTATACCCCTCTGAAAGACACCCAGCAGCTCTGTCCTCATCCAGTCACAATAATGCCCATCATTTGGAAAAGACAAAATTGCTTCTAGCGCAATTCCCCACACCTTGCTGTGAGTAATAAATACTTGATGAATGACTATGCCAGAAGTGTCCTAAATGGCAGAAAGCTCACCTGCAGACAAGGTCAGAGTAACTGTGCATCAGCACGAGGCGACCATCTCCTGAATCACCGTGCTAAGTCCATGGATGAATATGATGGCTGCATTACTGGTGGGTCCGGCTGAGGTACCTCAGATCTTTCATCCAGAGGGCTAAAATACAAGCATTTACATAGATTTGCAAATGTAAGATGTGATTTCACTCAGAGAAAAACCAAAATGCACTGTCAAGACAAGTATTGAATGACCATACTTAAAGACTGCTCCTTCCCAGCTTCCTCCCATGGAGTCAAGAGAAAGAGGGACATGGATTAGGTGGTTCTCCATCTGCACTGACAGATCAAATTATACATAAAACCGTATTTTGTTCTGTGATTGTCACTTCCCATAATGCATCTTCTGTAATCATTTACCTAGGAATAAAGTAGCAAATCAGAGATTCTCCCTGCAAGTTCATTTGGCAGCATTGTTTCGCCTTCCTCGTTGGCAGGCATCAACGTCTAGCCTTGGCAGGACGGCTCCTTCTCCTCTCCTCCCTAGACTTTCCCCACTGCCCTGAGTCAACTGTGTGCAGCTGAATGCACAGGAGCAGGGCATGTCCCAGCTTTCCAAATTTTTTCTAGGTATAGTTCAAAGAAAGGTTTGTGAACAGACAAGTGCAGGCCCAGGTTTCTAAGTTATTCTTATTCTAGGCTAGTTCAGTGTTATTTATAAAGGAAACTTCATAATGATGAGAAATCACCTATCTTTCTACCATTTACTTCCCTAAAGTATGTTTAATGTCAAAACATTGAGAGCTGGGCATGTGTATTTAAGTATATCTTATTATTTTACTTTTAGTGTGTCTACTTTAGTTTCTTTCCTTTCTCTTTTTTATTGAAAACAGATTATTTTCACATACAATGCTTCCCCAGCACAGTTTCTCCTCCCTCCACTACTCCCAACTCCCTCACTTCCCTTCTTGCTCAGATCCATTCCCACTCTGTTTCCTCTTTAGAAATGATCCCTTCTCCAAAAAAGAACCAAACAGGAGAAAACAAGGTATAATATGAGAAGGCAAAAGTCCTCGTCTGGGATCTGGACAAGGCAACTCAACAGGAGAAAAAAGTCTCAAGAGCAGGCGAAAGAGTCAGAGACAGTCACGCTCCCATTGTTGGGGTCCCACGATGAAACACCAAGCTATCAGCCCTACCATACATTCAGAGAGCCTGGTGTAGATCCATAGATCCATGCAAGTTCCGTGGTTTGTGGCTACTGCTTCAGTCGCTGGGAGCCCATATGAGCCCTGATTCAGGACTCCCCTTGATTCAGTTGTCCATGTTCTCCTGGTGTCCCCCATCCCTTCTGACTCCTAGAATCTTTCCTCATCCTCTTCCCTGAGGTGGAGCCATGATGGAGACCTCCAATTTATTCTCTCTCTCTCTCTCTCTCTCTCTCTCTCTCTCTCTCTCTCTCTCTCTGTCTCTCTCTCTCTCTCTCTCCACAATGTCTGGATGTTTCATCTGTTCCCATTAGCTGCCCAGGAAATCTTTGATGATGACTGAACAAGGCACTGATCTATGAGTTTAACAAAGTACCATTAGGAGTATCATTGGGAAGCATTTCACTGATTTGTTTTGGTTCTACCCTTGGTCTCTGGGCTACCCATTCTCTAGTTCCTGGCCATCCAGGCAGTGTAGGGCATGGACTTCCTTTCACGGCATGGGCCTTAAGTTAAAGAAAACATTGGTGGCCACTCCCACGGGTTCTGTGTCACCATTGTCCGGCACATTTTACAGGCAGGGAAGCATGGATCTCCTGGGGTAGATGAGTGTGGAAAAAAGGAGTTTCCATAGGAACAGGAAGGAAAGAATTATGGGAGAGACAACTGGAATTGGGGGACATGCGGGGTGGTATGGAAACCTTGTGCAGTGGAAAACTTCCTGGAATCTCTAAGGGTGATCCTAGTTTGGATACCTTATAATGGAAGGTACTGAGTCTGAACTGGCTATGTTTTATAGCCAGGCAAGTCTCCCAGTGTTTGGACGGGGTTATATTTTGATGAGTTGTTCATAGATAAGGCTCCATGGAGATCCCTAAACAACCCAGGTTGATGATAGAAGGTTGCTCTTTAAAAACTTCCTTGGCAACTCTTTGTCATTTCCTGCATCTTCCTGCCATCTCTGTTCTCTGCTTCTTTCATTTTCTGTAGCTTGTTATGCAGCCTAGGCTTCCCTGAGTGTGTAGTCTTCATGCCTCTCCTACTTTAATGCTAGAATCCTAGGCAGCACATCTAGTTTATTCGGTACCAGGACTGAACCCAGCTCTTCATGCATGCCACTCTAGACTACTAATCAATCATCTTAAGTTTCATTTTATGCATCTTCTTATTCAGATGTATTATATCCTTTATAAATGTTAGCTGAGATGAAGAAAACATTTTAAAGATTTTGTTACATAAGCTTCATATCTGCATTCTCGTTTGACTTGCAGAATAACGGTGTAAGATAACATCAGTCATTCTAGTTTACACAAGAGCAACCAAATCCCTGCAGCATGTTACTTCCCACAATTCAGCAACTGCCAGGGCTAAACTCAGAGCTGGAGAAAACCAAACCAAATGAGGGCAATGGCAGGTAAAGAACAGAGACTTCCAATTTATAGAGCATGGCACAGTTCCTGGCCGGCTGTGGATCCTAACTCTGGCTCAAAGGGTATACAGGGGGAAATGGAGGCAGTGTTCTGCAGCAGGTAGAGAAAAGGGTGAAAGCAGGAATGCTGGCCTATTTCAAAGCCCACAGAGGTTACAAGCTGTCTTGGAAGATGCATTTTCCTTGGCAACAGTTACAGTAGGTGGCGATATTGCATTACCTTGAAGAATGGGCGACACGTTTCTTCCCCCTTTAAATCTAAAATTAATCTGCATAATAGCTTTGATTTGCCTCTCCTCTGTCTCTTATATGCTTTCTAGTTACAGAAACTTTGGGATCAGCATGAGAAGCAGACAAGAGACGGTATCTTCCACCATTCAAAGTCAGACCCACGATTTCAGGAGCTTTTGGCCTACTGAGATGTCTCATGGGTCTCCGAGTTTCCCACATTAAAGATATTTTTACCCTTTGTCTATTCATCTCTCTGTCTAGAATTTTCTAATGAAATTCACCTCACTCAAGCAGCAAAAACCTTGGCTTAAGCTTGGAGAGACAGTGGACATGTCTTTAGGAGGAAGCATATCTGTGATCACTTGCAGAGTGGGTTCAGCTCAATGGACCTCCAGGCTCCTTGGATTTTTGAAGATTTAGTTGTGTGTATTTCACCAGCGTCATAGCTACAACAGTGGCCTTGCCTTCGTAGTTGTGTGCTGAATGTCACCACCCAAACAAGAACAGTGTTTCCTCAGCAGTACTAAAGTACTAAGGCTCAGCACAAACTACTGCTGGAGACAACCATAATGGTTAGGGATTACCCTTGACCTTTACCACAACTATTGTTCCCCTAAAAGTTCATCCATCCGACACATTCTTTTTAAGTACTTTGGATCTTCACCTTATGTCTAACATGTTGCCTGAAGCCTTAATTAATTTTTGTATAATTATTACTCTGTGGGCTTGGAGCCTGTTTCTTCACCTCTGCTCCTCCTTCCTCCCTTTGTCCTTCACGTCATTCAGGAAGGAGAGATCCAATTTTAGTTTCCTCTGCCTAAAATTTCTGCGGCAGCATACTGATTATTTACAAATCCTGTGCTCCTTTCAATGCCCCAGCCTTTCCTGCCTGCTATGCCACCCAGCAATATCATTGACCCTCTGCTACTACCCTTGTTATTTCAAGATGTGGGAAAATTCCAGTCTCTTCATTTCTTCGTGCCGTCATGTTCTCCCGTCTGCCTGAAATATCCCTCCAGTCTTCCACATTTTAAATTTGTTTTTACCATATGCAATCTCAGAAACAACACTTCTGCCTCTTTCCTTATGTACCATGGGGTGACGTAGTTGCTTTCTTTTTCATACCTTCTTACCCTTGGTGAAGATTTACTAAAGCTTTTAGTGCAAAATATCACTGTTACTACCATTATCATCGTCTCATTTATTAACACTACATAGCTAGTTTAATCCTACTGGATGGCTAATCTTGGCAGCCTCAGGGGAGCCAATGGAAAAAGAATTAAAGGGAAACACATTAAGTAATCACCAACCATATTTGATCTTCAGACACTCAATTATATAGGAAGGAGACACATTGGAAAGTGGCATTTCTCTTTTTGATCTTTGCTGTATACACACTCTTAGATGCTTCAGGGTCTTACAATGAGTGGATTTTCAATTGTTGTTGTGAACTTGCAACTTAAGATAGTACTCATTTGTTGTCTTACAGTAGTGCACTGAAAACTCTGAACTAGTCTTACTAGGCTATGATTGACATCTCATTGTGGTGGGCTGTGATGTGTCTGTTTTACCATTTTGAAGAAATGTTTATCAAATTCAGTATTTCTCCAGTATTGGACTAAGCTTGTAGATCCCTTCCTAGGATTGCATTCTGTCTGCTCCTTTCTCATGCCCCTTGTTGGCCAAAACCCTTTCAGGACTCAAGCTATTACATGGACTGTACCCAGATACCCCATTTGGCTAAGTCTCTCTTGCCACATGAGATCCTGTACATACTCACAGGTGCACAGGATAATGTCACACCCATTCCAAGAAGGAATTTTCCTGCCAAATTATTTCTGCCTAGCTGGAACAGGAAGGGTCCCGATATAAGACGCACATCTGCTTATTCTGGGAGTCAAGCATCTTGTTTTAGATCAAGTCATCAGAGTATTTTGCTGTGAGATATCTTAAAATACTAGAAATAGACTTGCACTGAGTCTAATAAACTACTTGAGTTTTGTTTACAATGTGAGATATCCTGCTGAGATGATACTTTAGCCCCTTTCATATTTAGGGTCTTTTGTTATTTATTATTTTAAAGGGAAATATCATGTATTACTAAACATGAACATCTGGGGCCAAGGATGCCCCATTTGCCTATATTCCCTAACTTGACTTCAGCCTCATTTCCCTCCCCAGTCCATCCTCTCCTGCCCTCATGCTTATCCTATGGGCATGGATGTGCTTTGCAATGAGACATCATCCAGCCTGAAATATCTGGCTCTTAGCATCTTTACAGCATCCTTCTCAATCCTTTTCCCCATATCATCAATTCCACACTCAACTAGAGATCTTTGTTGTCAACCTTTATTTCATTCAATCACAAAATCTTTCCTTGGCCAAACTTCCTGAGCCCAATCATTGAATTTGTCAATTAGTAATTTCAAAGTGACTCTGTTCTAAACTGTATGACTAAACACAACCTGTCAACCCCCTTACTATAAACTCTTCTTACTTCCTACCCATTTTACATCGAAGGTCCACTAACAATGTCTTGGTCAAATGTAACTATCTTTTATCCAGGAGTATCTTAATTTTTTTTCACATCTGGTGACTTTTCCTCTAGAACCTCATGAATTTTGACTGATCTGGCTTCAACACAATTTTGAACAATTCATTGTTTTCTTTTTTATTGTTGTTGTTAGGTTTTTTTGTCTTGTTTTTTCCTCTTTGTTTCACAGTATGATTCTTCACAATTAATTTTCAGTGTTTTCCATTCTGTGAAATTCTGATGGTGATCTTCACCAGAATGGATGCCTTGGCAAGAAAACCACGAACACCTACTGCCTTCCTAAATAATCACCTAATCCATGTGAGGTAGTGAAATTTGATAACTTCCCTCATAACATATGCTTCCATATTGCTGCCGCCCTCTTGTTGCCCATGAAAATCTGATGATATGCTGCCTGTACATGCTCAAGAGACTTCTAGAACTTTCAATAGCTCAGCAGTAAAATCAATGAAGATGGAGTGAGATGTTGAGCTTCTAGACATGAGCCTATTCAGGCAGACTTCATCCTAATACTTTTATTTTAGCAGTTTCTATCTCTAGTCTACTGGACATCTACATGCTGGTTTTACTCTATCCAGGTTAGGCAGGGATCTATAACATTGTATTTTGAATACAAAACAAAGCATCTTCTCTAAGTAGTGAAGGAAAAATAGACATAAATATAAAAGTCTGTGCATTGAAGTAAATAAGCATTAGGACATAGTTCTGCAAGTGAGCACATGGATTTCTTTTTCCTGGCTATGAACATACAACACTCTTGAAACAAATCAATGCTAATAGAATAGCGTGGTGTTCTTACCCCCTCTGGGGTACATGAATCATTGCAATCAATTGGATTTGCATTCATAAAAACCACAGTGCACAACAAAAGTTAACACTGGGAAAAATTAAAAGCCACACATAAAGGAAATGAATTTCAAGATATTATTTAAATTGCTATGATAGAGTAGAAAAATAAATTAGTTAAAGTTATGTCTTAAAAATCAGTTTTCACTGACCCTTAGAAATGATTATATCTTTTCTAGATTTCACCTTTATTGCATAAAACAATTCTACATTTTGCTGATTTCACAATATATATTTATAGGTTCTTGTAAATATGAATTTAATTTAGTGTTTTGCAATATTTTTCTTTTTGATTGGTAATTTGTCTTCTAGGTATCAGTAGAAAAGTCACAACAGTTTCTCTGTCTAGTACTAAGCCAGTGATTTTTTGTGCAAACTCATACATCATAAAATAAACCAAAACGTGTCCCTCCTCCTTTTCTCCTCTGTATTAGAGACATCACACTTACAACTCCTAAAAGTCGTGGTGAGATAACTCACACGGCTTAACCAGCAAGGGCCACAGCAGAGCTTTAGCCTGCATCCTGCCCTAATGATGTGTCATTGCTGCTGTAATTACTGCATTTACTCTTCATTGAAGAATCCAGCTGCACTCTGAACATATTCCTGTGGAAGAGTCTAGTTGGTTCCAGCTTTGCTGAATCTAGTAGGCTCCCTGTTTTGACTCCTGCTGTTCCTTTTGGATATTTGTGTATACTTTACAGTTAATTAGTGTCTAACAAATTCTTTAATAAGCCTGCTACTGTAAATGTGGGGTTTTTAGTATTATGGTTGAATACTATGACAAAGCACTAACCACAGATATTCATTATAATAAATAGACTAGCAGATACAGAATTAACACTCTTAGAGAGCTAAAACAAACTTCCTTCAATAGCATTAAACAGATAAAACTTTAAATGAAAAATGAAATTGTCCTCTGGCCCAGTCAGGTAGAGTTGAAATAAAGCATTGAAATTAACAAAAGTAATAGAATCAGTTTTAATCAAAGGAGTATAGAGAGTTGTTTCCAAGAAGATTCTGGAGAGATGGCTCAGAGGTTAAGAGCACTGCCTGTTCTTCCAAAGGTCCTGAGTTCAATTCCCAGCAACCACATGGTGGCTCACAACCATCTGTAATGAGGTCTGGTGCCCTCTTCTGGCCTGCAGGCATACACACAGACGGAATATTGTATAATAAATAAATAAATTTTAAAAAAAGAAGATTCTAGCATTATAAGTTATTCTGTTAAAATAGTTCATCTTACAGAGACAATAATACATGCATAACCTCTGAGACTTTTCTTATTGCAATAACAAATTTCAATGGCAGGTCCGGTCCTCTATATCTGCTCTGCTGCTATGGGTCCACCTCTATTTAACTACAGTCCTATTTGCTAGCCAGGGAACAGACATCGTTAGCAGTTTGGGAATACATATCATTAAATAATACAGTGAAGTTATCAGATAATAGAAACCTTGGCAAATTCAATGTAGACTCTGAACAGTATCTGTATTGATCATTTTAACAAACAAAATTTACATAATTAAAATACTTTAACCTGCCATTTTCAAAAATGTCAGAATGACTAACATAATTAGACTAAATTAATGTTAATAAGAAATAAAATAAATCTTGAAACATCTTTTTTATGAAAGCTTTTGTTGGAAACAAGTGAATTTTGAATTTTAAGATTTTTCATCTGAATTATATTTTCCACGAATCTACTTAAACTGCATTATCTAGGGAAACCAGGATAGAAAAAAATTTCCCACAGAAGAAATCAAGCTAATACCTGATCTATGTGTCCCTAGATAAAAATACTTCTTATATTTTAAGTGGTTGGGTAAAGAGAGAGGAAGCATATTTGGGGATGTGTGGGGTTTATGAAAATAACCTTGACAGGAACACAGCCTCTGCCACTCTTCCGCAGACTGTGGGATGACCTGAGCATTTGCCACAGGGGTACTACTGCCTGAAAAGCCTGAAACAGTCCTTGCTCAGTCTGCCACCAAAATGTGACTTCTTATATACAAAGTCCTTGGGAGACTGTGCTTCAGAGGTACGAAGCAGTACACACACTTCTTCAAAAGAAACCATTGGTCTGCCATGATTTCCTCTAATCCCAGTCTTCTCAATTTTTTTCAGCTTGGGAAGTTTCTCACTTTTGTAAATCTTGGGGCTACCCTGAATTTTGGGGGGTAAGACCTAAGAATAACTAAGCTCACAAAGGTTATTGCTTTTTATTTATTTTTTTTATTGAAAAAAAATTCTGCCTCCTCCCAGCCTCCCATTTCCCTCCCCCTTCTCCCGCCCCTCTCCCCCTACCCTCACTCCTCTCACCCTCCCTCTCCAGTCCGAAGAGCAGTCAGGGTTCCCCCGCCCTGTGGAAAGTCCAAAGTCCTCCCCCCTCCATCCAGGTCAATGGGATGTCTTGATCTCTCCCCTTAGAAGGAACACATGCGTTTGCAGTCAGTGTCTTCACACCTGTTCTGCTGCTGATGTGTGAACAGCTTCCTTGGGTCCTGTAAAGATTGTTCTTGAGAGAATGTGTGTAAGAATAAAGAAAAAATGTGATAAGTCAAAGTTTCAGGACAGCCTAGTGACATCTCATAATGTCACCTTTTCCCAGTATATTTTCTCTGTAAGACTGAATAATTTAAGATTGTTTGTGATTACGGATGAATTTTGAACAAGTTAAACCAGTTGTAAAGTTGGCAAGCCTCTGTCAATTATATTGGAATATTAGATCCTAAAATCCCTTCAACAAACTATTAATCTTACTCTTTTATATTACTTGCGCATAACCTTCAAAGAGGTCAGGGTTAGTGCATATTGACTTGTCCCTGGGCCAAGAAAGGACATGACTGCAATTATATGAAACTCTTAACTATTTTGTAAGTCTACAGCATTAAGGCAAATGATATCAGAACATATGTTTAGCAAAGTTACATTTTCTGACAATGAGCCAGACACTGTTGAAAGGTTGAACAAAGAGACTGGGTGATAGAAAATAGTTTAGAGAAGAAGGTGGAAGGCAGTAGCGACAGAATAGAATCATCAGTGTTTCAGCTATGCTGAAACTGTAGGGAGCTTTGGGCTTAACACCTCACTAAGCCCTTGGTTTCAAGGGATCGTGTTTCATGTACATAGTACACGCAAAGATCTCCACAAGTTTTGTGAAGAGAAATGACTTGTGAGGCAAAAAGCGAACAGGTCAAAGTGAGGCACTGTGTGTTCATACTAGGATCAGGGAAACTGCCACTGGGCTTTCAGGAATGCTAGGCACTGGTCCTTCAGATCTGTAGTATTTCCGAATCATATTGATAGCATCCAAGAAAAAGAGCCCAGGATGAGATGGAGCAAAGCGTATGGGCAGTGAACAAACTGATTTTTGCTATGACTGAAAATCGTGAAGAGCCTGGGCAGCTAAGTTTACAGCAGCAAAGACAACTAGATGTTCCTTTTCTATCCATGTGTGTTCATAGGAAGGAACTCCAGTCCCGTAAAGATTCGGTCATTGTCCTTCGATATTATATGTTATTTGGTATACAGTACATATTCATAATATTTAGTAAGAAGAGGTTTATTGCATTCTTCCCAGTTAAGCTTTCTGCTTCTAGATTTCTGTGTGTTCAGTGGAAGGATCGGTGACTGCCTCTGATGGGGAGGTTTTCTTCCGTCAGTGCTGCTGTCTAGAGGCAGGATGTGGAAGCGTGGTAGGGAAGCATGCCTGCGAGCCAGGAGTGATCGAGGGCCTCTTAAAACAATGAAGAGACTGCTGAAAGCTGGGACAGTTTGTCTTCTATTTTAAAGTCTCAAATGAGACTCTGTGTCAGTCTCAGGCAAATTCCTTGAAATCCTGTCAGATATTTCAGGGAACTGTGAGGAGATCTTTTATTACAGCCTTTCAGATCCTCCGTGTACTCTAGAAGTGGGCTTTAAACTGCTTGTAGCCTTTTTTCCCGCAGCACAAACTCTAAGAACTCTAAGAACAAACACTAAGAACTTTTTTTTATTTCTATGCAGGTAAAAAGATTTATTTTTGAAGTATAGAAGTAGAGATTTACTTTTCGGAGACATTTTAGAGGACTTATGTCTAACAGTGTAATTTAAACTTTTAAGAACTTCGTATTATATTAAACTTATGTGACTTCAGGCTGTCAGTGTTTTTTTTTTCAAGTATAAGTCTTTCAGTTTGCCTAGGAATATCTTTAGATATCGTGTCTGGTTTTCATCATTATGTAGCCTTTTAAAAATGAAAGAGTGGAGTAAGATTCTCCCTCAGTCTGTTATGTCTCCTTTCAAACTTCTCTCTTCTCATTGGGTTCTGTTCCACTGACAGTGATGAGAGGGACCATTCCAACCCTGGAACACAAAGATGACTGCCTCCGCTGCCAAGGGTTGGGCTCCCTTCCCTCCTGTTTCCCATTATGACACAAACTTCCTGCTCTCTACATTCTTATTGCTGCTTTCTTTCCCAAATGGACAATTTTCTGCTATTAACCTACGGTTATCTCTTCCCATTTAGTCTCATGCAGACAGGCACAAATAAATGACATTGGGTCTCATTGAGAGCTCTCTTCCTTAACATGATTGCTGAAGAAGTTAGGCCCTATATCCACTATCGCTGCTTTTTCTTTGGGGGAACTTCACTTCTTGCTCTGCTCTGATAATATGAACACATGTTGTACGATGACTCTGCTTGTCAACGACGATGAAGAAATTTTGCAGAAACTCTCTGCCCACACAGCATGACAGTGAGCTGTTCTGTGGTAGGTCAGTGACATGCTTACTGTGGCATTTGCTATGGAGTGGGTGTGGAACTGGAGGTGCTGTGTTGATCCTCACAGAGACAAGACAATGCTGCTTTGCTTTCTCGGTCCCATGGTGACCCAGGTACTGCTGGTCCAGCTGCCTTCCTGAGGGGAGAACCCACTCAGAACTTTGGAGTTTCATGTAGTTTGGAGACACCGTGAAGCCCTGAGCACTGGGTGTTATGCGGTGAGATTGGACTCTGCCCTGATGATGTATTTGTAGACAAGAGGGACATGTGGTCCTGATGCTGCTCATTCCTGTCTTGGCATTATCCTAAATCTATAGAAGAGAAGATGACAAGAGTCCATGTGACCCTGTCCTGGGTTTACAAGGGCCACTTGCACTCTAGTTGTGTGTTACGTTACCAATTCTGAAAGTGTTGATAGATTTCATAAGAAATCCATCTCGTGGAGTGTTTCAGGCCGGAGCAGAAATTTTTGGCAACAGCAAAGCAGCTGTGCCTGCAGTGGCACTCCATCATGCTTCCTGTACTGGGACATGAAACTGGCAACGGGAGTCTCAGACATAACCTTTCCTTGGAGGGAAACTGATGCCAATGCCGTGGGCATGGTGTTACAGACTCTGTAGGATTTTGATAACTTTTATCCCCAAAGAAATAAAAATCTTCTTCATTTGCTGATGGATTGTCCATGTAATTTAATCATGGGGATTGCTTCCTTGAAGTCTACTCAGGAAATTAAGCTTTGCTCTGTAAATAGAGTATAGAATGAAAATCTTCATAGTGTGAGAACAGGCACAAGGGCCCTCAGTTCCTTTACTGCTACCTTCTAACTAAGGAAGGTGAAGCACCCTAACCAGATAAGTCTCTTTATTTCCAACAGAAACTAATTATTACTAGCTCATATCCCAGTACAAATCATTTTAACAGATTAAGATACTGAAACAGAGTTTAGGGAATGTGTTTAAAATCACAGCCATGAAGCTTGTTTAGCAGAGAATCAGAACCTTTATCCATCACCATCTAACTCTAAAATTTATGTGCTCTTTGTACTAGACCATATTGTTCTTTTAAACTATATGTATTTGCTTCTCTATCCAGTTCACCCACTGAGTTTCATGTTCTACTAAAGTCTGATCTCTGGTGGAATGTTAATATGAAAACTTTAGTGTTCCCTTTTCCCAAAGTATTTAAAAATAATATTTTGTTTCTTTTACACTGTGTGTGCCGGAGATGGGGAGAGGGTGGATGCTCTTGTCTCAGGAAAGGACCCCAAGTCTTCAGATTTGGGTGGCATGTGTTTTTGCTTGCTGAACCATATCCCAGGCTTGCAGTTCAGTCTTCAGTCAGAATGAAGCTCTCATTTCAAATAGTTTAAATAATAGTAAAATGATGGACAGGGAGTTTTCAGTGTCACAAGTCTAAGAAAGTTAGCTGCCATTATTTCGATCTCAATGAATTGCATGCACATCTCTGCTGCTTTAGATTCATTAGGGATCTGATAAAGGGCTTTATTATACATTAATGGTTGATAAGTTTCCATCTCTTATGTTACCAACTTTATAACTGACTATAAAGATATAAGGGATATATCACCCGTCTCTCGTTAAAATTCAGATCATCTTACAGCTGCATGCATCCAACTAACATACCATTTTTCATTATTTCTATCACAGTGCAAAAAGTATCTGGTTTTTAAGGCCGTTTCAAACTTCCCCTCTTTGACAACATTGTATTTCTTTCTTGTTCTTCTTTATTAAATATTAACAATGTCCACCCTGCTAAGGCTGTCTTTGATAATTAATAACTGCCTGAAAAGGTCTTTGAAAGCTTCAAATACTAAGAAAATTGTAAACCATCCTCTCCTGCAGCTCCTGGCATTTCTCCCCTAGGAAGAATTGCAGGTCTTGGCTATCTTCGGAGTGTAGACATCATTAAAACCTGTAAAAGTAGAATTGGTGCATGAAATAGTTACATGTTATTGCCCCTGGTCAAGCTTGGCAGTCAGGAATGATGCGAAACCCAAGTCCAGAGTTCTGCTTCATTAAAAGGAAATGCCACCAAGGGCCCTCTGTTCATTCCTTTGTGAGAGGATATATTAGTGAAGCAGTCACTGGCCAGTGTTGCCTTGTTGCCGAGACTGAAATGTTATGCCAATTGATCCATTCTTACTCTGAGGCATGTCTTAAATTCCTCCAACTTCTTTGAGTTTATTCATGATATCTGCAGGGTCCAGAGTTTATAGATAATTTCTCTAGAGTCAATGACACACACAGACTTTCCCATTCCTCCGTCTTTCAAACTTCAAGCTGACTGGTATTCTCTGTCCTCCATCCAGGGAAATCGGAGTGACACTGAAGCTAAGCAGCGTCCTAGAGAATGTTTATGTTAGCATCATGTTAATTTTCTCCTTGACCTTTGGCCTTCCAGCCTCCCAGAAATCAAAGACAATGCATAATTTCTCTAGAAAATATTGATAGATGTATTTTAGTCAAAACTATATAGATAAGTATATGAATAGGAATCATATATATAGAAAGATGGGAAAATGTTTAAATTTTGATGCTAAAGTTGGCTTGATTGCAATTGGAATATTATGCTAATTTATTAAGCTCTCACTTAGAACTGTGGACTATAGTATCAACTTCCCTTCCCATCCATCATGCTTGGTGATGGAGCATAAAAGTAGTGCTTTGAAAATAATTTGTATAATAGATTTAAAGAGCAACACAGAAATTTTGTCTCTGTAAGTCTCATAGATTTACTTTTACTAAATCATATTCAAGAATAAATTAACAATAGTAAAATCCATATAGGAAGAGTTCTGTGCAATTTATTACACCTTTTATTTTAAACAGTCTGAATATTTGAAAGGGAACATAATGGTTTCTGCCAATCATTTCACACCCACTAATATAACACCACCTGCTTATGCTGGTTTAAAGGCTGTCTATACAATGCTGGCCCTAAAACCAGGCAGAAGCACATTACTGGCAATGTCTTTGATTCTTAGTGGGCTTGGCAAAGTCAGGGGCCATTAGTATTGATGTCATCATTGAAATTATATTTTTAAAAGGTTCTGCTTGTAAATGACCAAAAGGGAATAGAGAGAAATGAAAATGATTTGGTTTGTTGACACGGGATGATTGTACAATAATTATCTTTGTTTCATTTTGAATTCTGCTAACATAATTTTAATGCCTCTACAGACATTTTAGTGAAAACTATTGGCAAACTGAAGGCTTGTTTCTAGGTTTATTAATTTATCTAAAAACGAATGCAACTGTACAGACGGGCCAACACCAAGCAGACTCAACTCAGAACTTTGAGAGTCTGTCTCTATTTTTCTTCTCTATCATAAAGTACTTCCTTTCACCAGTGACTAGGCAGATGAGGCTTCCTTCCTCATCCCCCAATATCAATATTACCCACCTTCGTGAAATGACTAGCAGGTATATTTTTTGTGTCAACCAGTCACAAGGTCAGGTAGTCCTCAGCAAATGAGCCCAGTGGAGTCAGGTTGGGGAAGAGGGGCAGTGTAGTTAAGACCAAGAAATATCTAATATAATGATATTTGGCATGTGGAAAAAAGAGCTGAGAAAACATCAATTTAACCTTGCACTTAAGTAGTAAAGTAGGAGCTACAGATCCTTCCTTCCTTGGTAATAAATTGTAATTATGGGCTTAAGTGACTTGTCCTGAATCATAGGACTGCCTCAAGCAGAAGTATCTCATGTTGAGGACTTTTTTTCTGAACAAAATCAATCCAAAATTGTGTGTGTATGTGTGTGTACTGTGCCCTATAAAGATCTCAGTTTCCTAGAGATTACTGTCTCAAACAGTCTTTCTCTAATATTTTTTATTTTATTTAATTTACATTTTTTCATTTATTTTACATACTGACCACAGATTCCCATCCCTCCTCTCCTCCCATTCCCCCGTCCCTGTCCTTCCTCTGATCTACCTCTGTCTTGTGTGGTCTTTATAATTACTCGAGAATACTAAAAGTTGCTGGTAAATGCATTGTTTCATTCTTGCTATTCCACATTGACATTTACAAATAGAATGATCAAGCAGAGCTTCCAGATATCTTCCCTCATCCTCATGTGTCACAATTAGCATACAGAAGACACTGTCAGAGCTGGACCTCCCGTATCGAACTGTCAGGTTGCAGTGTGCTTCACTTGGGACACTGGAGTGTCCATTCCATCACTGCAGCGTGCTGTCCTGTTTCTGTTTCTGGAGCAGCAGAAGAAGCTCCAGTGGGCAGGGACCTCATTTAGGAGTCACCAGGTTGGGATCTTGATGAAAGAAGTTTATGCTTCATTACAGATAGGGTAGGACTTCATCATGCCCTTTATGATACTGGTTTTGTTGCATAGTGTTGAACTCTACTTTGAATAGCACAGGATGAGAAAACAAACACTTATGAATAGGGAAGAAAGACACTCTGACCCTATTTAACAGCCTCCATGACCATTGTAGTAGGCAGAATATTCCAGGACTGAAATTTGAACTTTTGATGTTTCTGTCACATTATTCTGCTAGAAAGTGACTGTCCTTTTATTTTTGTCCCGTGCAAGTTATAATGAAGCAATAACGTGTATTGTCCATTACTATAATTTATAATTTTGTTACCCACAGAAGTACATTTTCAATAGCTCTGACAAAACAAAATATCAACTTATAGAGTGGAAGGGTATAAGTTTGTTTCTTTTTTCAATTTGACAGTTTTCTTATTTATCACAAATGACCTCCTTAACCATAAAGTGAATATGGTAACAAATAAGGGACATTAAGAATTCAAAGAAAAAATTGTAACACATTTTTATAATTTGATAGCACTTTATATAATTTATAATATTAATTATCCATTAACAATACAGACATTGCCTAAAATCACAATATTTACTATAGTTCATACATCGATATATGTGTCTCATTAATGTAAATATATATGAAGAAGTTAGAAAAAGTGCCTTTAAATTCACTGTACCTTTAAAAGAAATTACTTTTTTTACAATCTTCACATATAATATTTTTAAAAAAACCCTGAAATAATAAAATTGAGATTTTTTTTAAAAAGTAACCATTTAATATATTGCAAATGCAGTGCTTTTATAGTTAACATTGTTTTCTCCAATTTTGCAAAACCTAGGTGTGTCTCAATTATTAAGTGATGATAATAAGTATGTAGCTCAAATGAGAAATGAATCAATATTAATCTTACACAGAATAGACTCTAAACAATGATGAAACCTTATGAGAATGTAAGAACACTCCTTAGATAAGATAATCATCCAGAAAGACTGGCAAAGGCACCTAAGGTCTCAAAATATTAATTTCCCCATTTTTCTCCTTCAATATATGTAAATATTAGCAAGCCCGCTGAAAGACTGAATGAGAGATTAGCTCAAAACTGTCAAGGCGAGAATCAAAACGGCACCTTCTAGGGCTTGTAGGCAAACCAAGTGCTTAGTGAAGACAGGCTAATTTATCACAGTGCAGTTGCGATGGCAACAGGGCTCTGGGTGTCACGTGACTCAGAGCAGTTTCTCTTGACTGGCTCTAACTGACTGTCAGTTCAGCAAAGGTTGCACTGTTTTCCCATGAAGAGGAAGAAGGAGCATTGATACTTGTTGAAAAGACATAATAATAATAGTGTATCTCAAGCCATGAAAGCAGCTCTTTGTCTCCTTGACGTTTGTTCCTATTCTGGCTAAAGAGATCCCTCCATTTCTCTGCTACACAAAGGCTCCTTATTTACTCACAGATTAAATATGTGCTCCTCTGTTTATTGAGGATTTCATCTTTCCTGATTGAACAGCGAACAAATATTCAAATCCTTTTTCATCATCATAATATTTTATTTACAAGGTGCTGTTTTGTATAGCTCTTTTTCCTGCTATTTTCCCTAAGAGCACAGAAGATCTAGTAGTGTGCAACTTGAGCCTGCAACTAAAACTTTGCAAATGTAATATATGGAGGGTGACAATGCTCCCTCTGATCATAGACATGAAGTTATCTTTAGGGAAGGAAGTTAGGTAGTAGCTGTACCGATACTTTTTTTCATTGTCTCTTTTCACTATTGTTTTCATTAATGGGTAAGAAACAAGGGCCATAGAGGTAGTCATGTTCTTAGAGCAACGATTCCACACTGGAGACTTTATCATGGAGAGTTTTCACTAAAGGAAACCGGTTTGTAACATAGGAAAGAATGAACTGTGGAGTCAGGTGTATGAATTTCACATCCTACCCTGCCACTTGGCTTGCCGAGTACCCATAGGGATGTGTTTATACATCTATGGATTTCTAATGTCCAAATTTATATTTAAAAAACACCTGAGAAAATCTGTCTTGTGTGTGAATTGAACCTTTCTAAGTCACATGTGCTGAGTACTGGCACATAGATCTCATATATCCTGCCATGCTCTTACTGTGTGCTACTTCTTAAAACAGCGTCATCTATAACTGAATGCCTTGGAATTCATATGTACACCAAACTAGAAATAAGAGCGGGCAAACTCATGGTTGAAAATGAAATGCACTTACAGAATTCACTATTATTCAATCACTTAAAATTTTGATTCAGAATAGGTCTATGAATACCTATAATTCTGTGACGTAAAAACTAAAGTGTCTGACAAATACCAGATGTAGAGTTGCAGACTTTGACACAATTATTACATAAATGGTCATAGATTAAGAAGGTGCAATTAGAAAAAGTGATAAAAGAAAATTAATAATATAATTCCATAGTGTTGTGCTAAAATAGAATATCTCTTTAATAAATTATGTGGCCTTTACAGCTTTAAAAAAACATAATAAAGAAAAGATATGGTGGTTAACTGGTAAGGGCCTCATCTTTGATGACTTGGATCACCAACAAGCAGCTATAGTATTAAGAAACCCTTTAAAAGCCTGTTTTGTCTTTTTCAAGGGCACCAATTCCAGGTCTGGAGTTATAGCTCAGTTGGTAAAGGGCCTGAGTGGTCATTGGTTCATTTTGTGGTACCACATAAAGCAGGTTTCATACATCATGCCTGTGATTCCCACTATGTGAAAAGTGGACACAAGAGGATCAGAAGTTCAAGGTCACTTTTAGCTCTTGGTGAGATAAAGTCCAGTCTAGAAGACCTGAGTGAGAGAGTCAGAGAGAGAGAGAGGGAGAGAGAGTAAGAAATAAAAAAATAGGTTTTTTTTTTTTTATCAAAAGTGATTGAGAACACAGACTAAGTTAAACTGGAGTGTAGCTTAACTGAAAATTTTGTGCATTTTTTCTGTGCCATGTGAGCAATGTTGTGCATAACAGAAGCGATGTACGAAGAGTATGCACCAAAGAAAGTAAGTAGAGAAAAACCACAAAATTGAAAGTGATGCTCAGTTGATCACTATGAATTCACTTTATTTGAATTTTGGGTTTCTGAGTTTCATACCCTGACATATGCGAAGAGTAGCTAGATTTGTAGTATAATATTTTTAGTGTGGCAAAAACTCATTATATGCTGGAACTAATGACCACAGAAACTAAAAACATGTTATTTTCCTCTTGAGTCCTTTTAAGTGGCAGATAACTGAGTACCAAATTCAGTGCTCAGCTCCCGAAATGAATGAAAAATGCATATATGAAGGCAGCTCAGTAGGTCTGCAGTGATGGCTGATACACCAAATTGTAGACAGAAGTTTCTGTCCTGCCCAGTCCCACAGTCATTCAGTCTCAAAAAAGCACACAGAGGCTTATGTGAATTACAAACTGTTTGGCCTATTAGCTCAGACTTATTGCTAACTAACTCTTACAACTTAAATTAACTCACAGTTCTTATCTATGTTTAGCTACGTGGCTTGGTACCTTTTCTCAGTGAGGCATTCTCATCTTGCTTTCTCTGTGTCTGGATGACGACCGTGTTTCTGATTTTCCTCTTCCCAGAATTATTTTAGTCTGGTTGCCCCCCCCCCTTTACTTTCCCACCTGGCTAAATAAGCATTTTGTTGAACCAATATGAATGACACATCTTTACAGTGTGCAAAAGCATTATCCCACAGCACAAAATACCAGCCACATGGGTAAGTGTCCATGCATGTAGCCTAGTTATAATAGCTACTTTATCCATAGACAAATGCTTCAAGGAATAATTTCAGGATCCAAAGGGATCCTCCATTCCTGTACAACTTCTGGATTCCCTTTGCCTCTTCTTGAAAGAAGGTACAGAATGGAGAATTTATAGGAGTATGTCTGAGTGTTTATATAAGGAAATGGTGACTGTGCTGTGTAACAGGGAGAGCACAGAGGTGTAAAGATCAATAGTGAGAGACTACAGAAGTATGAGTCAGTATCTCTGAACCACCATATTGACTGTCATAACTTGAGTGTGCTCGTATCAGCCCCACTCACTAATGCTAGGAGTGCTCTTTCCTTTTGTGCTTGTTTTGTCCTGAAGCTAAGAGTGCTTTACTGTGTGGTGATATTGATCATATAATGAGCCAGGTTTAGAATACTATGAATGACAGAAAACCATGTTGATTTTAAATTTCCTAAGGTTCATTTTATGTATTCGGTTGTTTCACCTGCATGTAGATGTTTACTACATGCAGGTTGTGTTCACACAGGCCAGAAAAAGGATCCTCTGAAACTAGAGTTAAAGCTTGTTGTTAGCAGTCTAGTGAATGATGGAAATCAAATCCTGTTCCTCTGAAAATGTGTGGAGCCTTCTCTTCAGTCTTTGCATAACCTATCTTCAATTGATAATGGCTATTGTTCTCTCTCTCTCTCTTTCTCTCCATCTCTCTTTTCTCATACACACAGACAAACACACACATACATGTAGATGGAAACTTTTTTTCTGTCTCGCCGTGTCCCACTGGATAAGTTTTTCTCCACCCTTTGGGTCTGGCTCACTAGTTCCTCCAGTTGCTTGTGAAATAACCATGCTGAGTCTTATTACTAATTACAGTTGTTTGGCCAATGTCTTAGGCTCCTTACTGGCTAGTTCTAAGTACTAAATTAACCCATTTCTGCAAGCCTGTGGCCTAACAATACAGGTGTTATTCCTTAGGCAACTAGCTACATAGTGTCTCCTTGACTCTGCCTATCTCTCTCTGTATCTTTAGACTTCCTGCCTTGCTTTACTCTGCTAAGTCATTGGTCAAAACAGCTTTATTCATCAATCAATAAAAGCAACAAATATACAGAAGAACATTCCACATCCACATCACACAAACACACACACAGACGTGCGCGCACACACACACACGTGCTACTTCCATTCAGTTTGACTCTTTCCTACTAGATTAACTGGTTTGGGTACCATCTTAACAAGGTCAGGATCAGAGATGCAAATTTCATGAGGCATCACTAACCAGATACCACTGCATAATTACAGATTTTACAGATTGCATTTCTAACCCCAGGCTGCTAATTTTTTAGTTGTCTTTTCATCTCATGATACATTTCGTAAGAATCTGTGAATAAATCAATGGAAATAGATTTCCTATTGGGAAAAAAACCTCTCAGTTTCATGGTTTACATTTCATGAGAAACTCGCATCTTTGCATATGGAAGACATAATCAATTCATTCATTTTCTGAATTAACTGTCTACAGGAATGTCAGGGAAAACATATCTACAACAGAAATATTGTTTACACTTGCTAGATCTGTGGAGTTAAGTCTGTATCAGCAGGCAGGAAATTTATTACTCTTGAGTTATCATGTAATCGGAATTTTCAACATTTTTTGAGAGCATTCAAGGAAGAAGGCAGATTGTATCCTCCTTCTAGCAAATTATGAAACTCTGGAGTCAATTTCATGGTTGTTGATATTAACTATTAAATGTAATCAAGGGGAGAAGTTTGATTTCTTAATTTTGCCACATGGATAACTGTTGTGAACTGATTTTGCTGGGAATAACAGGGTGACCTTCAAGTTTCCAGGCTCAGGTCTGGCAGCCTTTCTTACCATCTGCCACTCCTCTGGTCATGCTTTCACAGGCCTTTTCTTTCTTCCAAGACCACAGAACTTATGTTCTACCACTTGTTAGGCTCTATAGCCTTCAGGGCCCTAAAATTCTACTGCCAGGCTAATGTTCACATTTGAAGCATGTTCCAGACTCTTCCATCTTTCTCATATTTCTTCTTGTGAATTGCAATCTCTCTTTCCAGTGAGGCAATGTTGTGAGAGAATGTGGTAGGTTCTGGGTAGTGGTGATTTAGCAGGAGGCTCCACACAAGTGATCACGAGTGTGCTTGAATTTTTGGCTCTCAGAACTTCTGTCTCTAAGTTTCCATAATGACTTGCATTTAGATTTCTTGTGAGAGTAATATCTGAGAAGTGCATCATATAAATGCTGCAGCGTGACTGTGTAGCACACAGTGAAAGTCAGCTGCCGGTTTTTCTTACTCTCATAAGGTTCTGAGAAGTTTATATCTGCTTACCTTCAGCCACCCACTGTTTCTGTGGTTAACCAGTGGTCTCCAATGTAGAGTATAGTTTAAAACACAGGCTATACTCCTGTGGTTATTGTCTTTGAGACAGGGCAATATGCACCCAAGCTACCTGTCACATGCTACATTGCAAAAGATAACACTGAACTTCTGATCTATCTCAAGTTCCCGAGACAAGAATAAGTCTTACTTCAGGAGATATGTAGTCAGGACATACAATTGCAAGAGAGTCTTATGTTATCGCAAAATAATTGGATGCATGTAAAACTTTCTTAGAAATACTGCCATAATACACAAACAATGTTGGGAAAATATCCACTATGGTGACCAGTTGACCCTTACTGCCCATCAATGTAGCAGCGTCAGTGCAATGGCTTTTCAATATTATTTTTATTTACCGTAAATCTAAGGAGAAACATATGCTAGTAAAGATCACACCGGAAATTTGTGAAATGAGAAGACAAGGTTGTGTGTTCATTAGAGCACTTGAATTTGACCAGACTAGAACTTAGCACAATGCTCTCATTCATCCGTGAGATCAGCTGGCCTTGTGAGTCTGAGGAAACAATGTTCATGAAGAGGGTCAAAACCAACAGGAAACGCTCCGAGCATTAGAGGGAAGGACAGTTTTTGCAAGGTTTTTTTCCACTTTTATACCAAACTCTCAAAGATAGAGGGTCAAACAATAAACTTATTTTGTGTCAATACTGGTGTTTGGGGCTGTTTTATTTTTAACTTTAATGTACACTCACAGAAATTAATTTCTACCCCAGTAGTTAATTGAGAGAAAAGGGCTTAGAATGTAAACATTGTTTAAAGACTAATTCTAGCAAGAGGGCTGAATCTGCGAAGAAAAGAATGTGATAAGACACATCATCTATGAAAGGAGTGACTGGGTGGGTAGAATGGCTCAGAGAATAAAGGTATTTGCTGCCACCTGAGTCTGACTCCCAGGACTCACATGTTAGAAGAGACCCAACTCCTGAAAGTTGTTCTCTGGCAAACATATCAACACCCTCCGCACACCCACAAATAACTAAACACACACATACAAATCGTACTCCAGTACTTAATTTAATATATGACATAGCATGATATATGTGTGTGTGTGTGTGTGTGTGTGTGTGTGTGTGTGTGTGTGTGTATGATAGAGGAAACTATAAACAGATGCTGACTAGAATTTACTCCATACTTATCATGAGTTCTATCCAACCTATGCAACAGCCTACTGTGCTGTTATCTCCAGAAAAATTAACAGTAAATGAATTAAACTTCAGTAGTAGGGGGAAATATAACAGTACTTTGCATTGAGAGCACTCCCTTGATAATGAAAAAATAACTTATCTGAGTTAGAGATGAACACTAAGCTTTTGTTACCTTCACATTTGGGCTAGGTCTCATTCAGACGTCAGGATAACAAGTGAAACCGAAGTCACAGAATAGCACAGAGGCTGTGCCGGTATAATGAGCTGGAGGGCAGGCACTGTCAGAACAAGAAACAACCCATTCATTTAGTTGTTTTCTTCTTCATATGTGAGGCTGTGTAGTGGTCATTTTATACATTGTAAGTAGCACTGAAGCTCAAAGAAGGAGATATCATTAAAATACTTCTATATGGCTCTCAACCGCTGTTCCAATGTCACAGTCTTAAATTTTCGACTAACAGATATCGTTTATGTTCCATATTCCCATTCTGTGATAGCAAATAATTTCATTTCATTTCTTTACTTGTTTCATAGAAAAAAGACAAACAAGGAGAAAGGGGAGCCATGGAGGATGGGAAGAGGTGAGAATGGGGAGGGAAGGAGAGGTGATAGATAAATAGATTGAGAGAGGAGGGAAGGAGAGGTGATAGACAAATAGATTGAGAGAGGAGGGAAGGAGAGATGATAGATAAATAGATTGAGAGAGGAGGGAAGGAGAGATGATAGATAAATAGATTGAGAGAGGAGGGAAGGAGAGGTGATAGATAAATAGATTGAGAGAGGAGGGAAGGAGAGGTGATAGATAAATAGATTGAGAGAGGAGGGAAGGAGAGATGATAGATAAATAGATTGAGAGAGGAGGGAAGGAGAGATGATAGATAAATAGATTGAGAGAGGAGGGAAGGAGAGGTGATAGATAAATAGATTGAGAGAGGAGGGAAGGAGAGATGATAGATAAATAGATTGAGAGAGGAGGGAAGGAGAGATGATAGATAAATAGATTGAGAGAGGAGGGAAGGAGAGGTGATAGATACATAGATTGAGAGAGGAGGGAAGGAGAGGTGATAGATAAATAGATTGAGAGAGGAGGGAAGGAGAGGTGATAGATAAATAGATTGAGAGAGGAGGGAAGGAGAGGTGATAGATAAATAGATTGAGAGAGGAGGGAAGGAGAGATGATAGATAAATAGATTGAGAGAGGAGGGAAGGAGAGGTGATAGATAAATAGATTGAGAGAGGAGGGAAGGAGAGATGATAGATAAATAGATTGAGAGAGGAGGGAAGGAGAGGTGATAGATAAATAGATTGAGAGAGGAGGGAAGGAGAGATGATAGATAAATAGATTGAGAGAGGAGGGAAGGAGAGGTGATAGATAAATAGATTGAGAGAGGAGGGAAGGAGAGATGATAGATAAATAGACTGAGAGAGGAGGGAAAGAGAGATGATAGATAAATAGATTGAGAGAGGAGGGAAGGAGAGATGATAGATAAATAGATTGAGAGAGGAGGGAAGGAGAGGTGATAGATAAATAGATTGAGAGAGGAGGGAAGGAGAGATGATAGATAAATAGATTGAGAGAGGAGGGAAGGAGAGGTGATAGATAAATAGATTGAGAGAGGAGGGAAGGAGAGGTGATAGATAAATAGATTGAGAGAGGAGGGAAGGAGAGATGATAGATAAATAGATTGAGAGAGGAGGGAAGGAGAGGTGATAGATAAATAGATTGAGAGAGGAGGGAAGGAGAGATGATAGATAAATAGATTGAGAGAGGAGGGAAGGAGAGGTGATAGATAAATAGATTGAGAGAGGAGGGAAGGAGAGGTGATAGATAAATAGATTGAGAGAGGAGGGAAGGAGAGATGATAGATAAATAGATTGAGAGAGGAGGGAAGGAGAGGTGATAGATAAATAGATTGAGAGAGGAGGGAAGGAGGGATGATAGATACATAGATTGAGAGAGGAGGGAAGGAGAGGTGACAGATAAATAGATCGAGGAAGATGATAGATAAATAGATTAAGAGAGGGATGATAAATAAATAGAGCGAGAGAGAGAGACAGAACATGAGCTGCTTCATGTTCTCTACTCCAGTTTTTACAGCTTTCTCACAAATATCTGAACAGGATTAAAATTGCAGAACGTGTAGTACCAAATACCGAGTTTAAGTGAGCAAGCCACACCTGAAAGTGAATGAGAATGCAACCGAAGGGCTGGAGCTTCAAGATCTCTGCTGCCTTGCGATGACTTATTTTCCCAGCTGACTTTGTAAGATGTTTAAGTTTTGAGAGTTTAAAGGAATTACATCCTAAGACCATCCGAAGTAGTTTGGAATTCATGTGGCATTCATAGTCACGGGTTGGATTTCCATTTGGCATGACCATCTATACAAGGGAAGATAATACAGTTGATTGTGCAACCCTCTGTTTGTCATGAAGTGACCTCCTTCAGTGCTCAGGCTCACTTGGTATGAGGAATGCGTTTGGAGACATTCTGGTTATTTTATCCACTGAAGGTTTCATTTGTTTTGATTGTACTCCAGGAAGGTAATAATTTCTAAACTCAAATTTAATTGAACTTAAAAGAATTAACTTTCATTTCACTTCAGAGATAATCAAAATCTGAACTTCGTGACCTGGACCAAATCATAAAATAAGCAAATGTCAAAATAGAAAAGTAATATTCAAAAAAAAACAGGCAACCCATAGATGTTTTCCATTAGGTTCTTTTCTTTGCAGAAGACTATGGTGATGTAACCCTTAGCGAATGACTCCACAAAAGCATCAGTGCTACAGGGCCATGCTGAATGTGGTGTTGGTGGAGCGTAGCATCTCTTACTGGTTTCTGAAACAAACCCTCAGGTGTCCTAATCCCTGTCATTCATTTTCTAATCAGAATGAATTTTTGTTTGTTTGTTTTCTGTATCATTTTGAACATTTCCCCAGGTATAGTAGGGCCACACCCAGAACCTTAGGCAAGCAAGTATTGCAATACATGCCCTAAACCTTATTTAGTTTCTTTTATTTTAATTTTGTCTTTTAGCCTTTGCTTCCTTTATCTTTTAATACTATAATTCCATCATTTTTCTCTTCTTTTACCTTAGTCCGAATCCTCCGATTTTTCCTCCTCTCTCTCATTCAGATTCATGGCCTCTTTATTCTTACACTGTTTTTATGTGTACATGTATATGTGAAGAGTGTACACACATATCTGTTCCAAAATACATAAATACAACCTGTTCTGTCTAACATTATTTACATGTAATTGTTTTGAGGGTTGACCATTGGGCAGCATCTTTAAATGGATGTAGATGATTTTCTTAACTATTCACTTACAAATAATGCTTTTAAAACACAGACACATTTATCCAGGTTAATATACTTAGAAATAATCATTATCATTATTTGCTTCCATGAGATGATGTCTCACTGTGTTACCCACAGTACATTCTTCTAATACGCCTGCCCCTGCCTTCTGATTTTGGGACTATAGGCAGAAGCGACTACTCCCATTTATAGCCAGACCAGGTGTAGATCCATTTTTCATCCATTTTCATCAATAAACTCTTGGTATTTAAATAAAAGTGAAGATGATAATTCAATAATAACTGAGAATAATTATTGTTACTAAAATACAGAAAAATAAGCTTCTTCCTGAGCAATGGTGGTGCATACCTTTAATACCGTCACTTGTGAGGCACAGGCAGCTGATCTCTGAATTCAAGACCAGCCTGGTGTACAGAGAGAATTCCAGGATGGCTAGAGATACACAAGGAAACCCAGAAAAAGTAATAAATGAATAAAATAAATAGAAAAATAAATAAATAAATGAATTCGTAGATATGAATTTACTCAAAAAAATTTAAGTAAATTATATATTAAATATTTTTCAGAAAACCTGCAAATGTATAATCTAAGGTGCAAGCTTAAACCTTTAGAGGGATTATATCACAGAGGAATTTAATAATTTTAGAAATTGTTTCTATGAATTGGAGATTTAGGGCAAGATTGACGAAAAGATGAGAAACAAGATGAAATGAGAAAGATGAAAAACATGGTAATTATTTCAATGCACTTTTTATCACAAAGAAAACAGAAAAAATAAACAATGTCTGTCATTTGGCAATGCACAAAACAAACGCTCATGAAGAGGTCAACAAATTAGAACAACTTTGAAAATATTAATGCATTTACATGTTCTAGCCTATTAATGAAAGTTTAACATGAAAAATTATATTCTGCTGCCTGAGCTCTTATTTCAGATAATATCATCATTAGAATAGTTTAAACCACTCACTCAAGCAATATTACAGGCATTTATGAAACATTTACTAGCATATATTAATTTTTTAGTATAATGGATTTTATAATGATAATTTTCCACTTGTACACAGCAAACCTTTGTCGTGTTCCCAACTCATTCTCCTCCCTCACCCTTTCTCCCTCCCTCCTCCCTCACCCTTTCTCCCTCCCTCCTCTCTCACCGTTCCTCCCCACACTGGATGCTCACTTTATTCCGCAATTGTCCCATTTGCATTCATGACTTTTAAATTTTCATGATTCTGCATATGGAGTATTGATGTATATTTCTAGATAATAGATAAATCGGGTAGTCCATTTGGCTAATTAATTTGCAACATAGACTGATGATCTAGAAGTCATAATAGGGAGAGTCAGAGACCTACTATTAACAAAGAACACATTACCTGGGCAGCTAATGGATTGTTGCTTGACAAACTCAAAAGATGGACGCTTAAAATATTGATGAGTTCTTGCTGCATCCTCTGCTTTGAGTGTTGACAAAGTTGAGTGCCAAATGTAGCACTATTAATAAAAATACAGAGACTGATATTGGGGTTCAACCTGAAGGTCAGAAAAGCAATACAGTCAGCTACTGGCTCTTACCTCTCTACATCAGTCTGAAATGGCAATCCTGCCTTCAGGAATCTCAGAATAAGGCTGTGTCCAAGAGCTGTCCCTTCTGGTTTTATATTCCTCTCTAACGGGTTTACCACGCGGTTTGTATGGCAAACTAGTGGCTACTGAGATTAGAAGTGTGTATCACCACTGCGTCTCTAGGATTGATCAGTGGGACTGTTTTATTCTCTGATCTTTAGGCACGCTTTACTTATTAAAATACAAGTGAAATATCACTACCAGGTTCAGTTTGTAGTCCTGTATTCTATGCTAAGATTCTACCATAGGAAGATCTGCTCAGCTCCTGTGAATTCTGCACTGGTTTTACATCCTTCTTCACTTTTTCCTCATGTCGACTGCCCCATTGTTCCCTATGAAGCTATGCTTTACTGCAGGGTAGCCCAGCCTCTCAGTGAGAAACAGGACTATCCATCATTTTCAAGGCATTTGAGAAATCTTTGGAAAATTCTAACAGATAAATTGAAACAAACAATCTTCAGTAAACCAAATAAAAAATAAACTTAAAGCATTGACATTTATGTTTAAAAGAGAGAGGATGGCTGAGACAAAATGAGCCCATTGCAAGTCAGTGAACTGCTAGCTTCTTCCTTTGATCAAATTGAAGGCAATGTGAATTGAGGGGGCAAATGAGGGACAGTTACTGCTGAGTCATCCATCACAGGGCTCTCTGGTGACTCAGGCGCATAAGGAAGGAGTTCAAAGAATCAAGTGTTATCCATGTAAGAGTGCTCTTCCTCATTTGCATCAAGTCACTTTTTGAAGCCTGAGACCTATAAAAATAAAAGCGACCTGTATAGTTTATTCTTACTAGCATCTAATAAGAATTTTAAAAAATCAATCATGAGTATAAGAACCGAAAGACAAAACAAATATCTATCTCATTAATACATTACTTCCAGTACTACTTTCAGGTTAAGGAATTATCAAGTGTGCTAAATTTTTAGTTTAGAATTTTGAAGAATGTATTCATAACAATTAAACTGAAACCTTAACGTAGAGCATGCATCATAATATTTAGAGTCTCATAAAATATGAATCTCTTAACCTCATTATATATAATATTGCACATAGTATATATGTGAGTATATATATGCATGTGTATTTGTGTATGTATACATATATTTACATACATATGCATGTATGCATGTATCTAGTTGGGAAAATTGTAAAGAGATAATTTGTAGATTTACTTTAAATTTAAAAGTACTTATTTTATTAAAATGTAATGCCATGGAAAAGCTTAAAACAATAGTTCAATTCAATGTATAAATATTCTAGTGGCACAAACCTAATGATATATTTTATTTTGCACTGTAGGATCCTGGGTATTAAATTAATATAAATCTTTAGAATCAATTAGCTCAAATAATAAGATAATTTTAAAAATTACTATACTGCTCCTATGTCTACAGTATTTTGCTAATTATAATTTTTTCAAATGTTGAATGTACATATTAAATTGTGAGAATACAAAGCTACATACTTTTAAAAATGCTCTTTCAGAATTCACATTGGTAAAGGGTTAAAAGCCATGAACTCTGAAAGCTTCCAAGGAAACCTTTTGTTCTAATATCAGTGGCCATGATGAAATTGAACACCGCATGCTCGCATTCAGGACATTTTGCTGAATAACACAGAGCTGATTTTAACACATTTAGTACACAGTCTTTAAAGATTTATTTTGAATTTTTGTCTCTTTGGCCACTTAATATTTTTCTTTAAAAATAAATTAGAGCACAAATACACAAACATCTGGGATGGAATAAATTTTGGTTTTTGGATGGAGAAGAAAGCAGAAGGGAAAACACAAGGATATTATTTAAGACACTGTTTATGACTTAGAAAATTCCCTTTTGTAGATGTTAATAATGTAATCCATTGTAAGTACTTAATTAAAATGTGACATTTTAGGAAATTGTACATGGATAATGAACATAAGCCATTGATGTTCTTTGAGAATGCTGGTATTTTTATATGAATTTTGCATTAAAATACTTTGACATAAAAATAGTTCATTATTTTCAGAGAGTAGGAATTTCTACCTGGCACAGCAGCCCCATAAATTGGAGAAGGAGAGAATTCATGGCAGGAGCTGTTATGTTTTGTTCTGTTTATCTGTTTGTGTGGTGTGTGAGCCAGAGGTCTCTGCCAGGTCTTTCTCGGTCTCCTCTACCTTATTTTATTTTTGAGTCATGTCAGGAGCCATTTCCCCCCAAAATTGGCAGAGCCTATCCCACACCCAATTATGTGTTAATAGAGAGCTATCTGTTAGCGGAACCCGCCCCACATTCTAACTATCTAGAGAACTAGATGTGTCAACTTGTGATTTCCTGACCAAGGAATCGATTGTAACCTCCTGGCCGATGACCTTGTGACCAGTTTGGACCACGCTGCAAGATCCCTTCCTGCTCTGGTCATGCCCCTGTCCCCCCAAATTCCTCATCCAGGGTCTATATAAGCTGTAACCATGACTCTAATAAACGGAGGCTTTGACAAGAACCCTGCTTGGCCTCCTTCCTCTTTCCTGCCCATGTCTTTCAGATAGCGCCTCTCCGGGACCCTGGAATTACTGACCTGCCAGGAGGGTTACAGCCCCTAGACTGAGTGACCCGCCAAGGCGGACTACAGAGTCAGCCTTTTTCTGAGGCTGGAGCCATCCCTTTCAGACGCGCTGGCCAGCAAGTCCCAGTGACATTCTGGTCTCATTTCTTCAGGGCTAGACTTCTGGATTTTAAGAAAAATTACTGGGGACTCAATATTCGATCCTCATGCTCTCATGCCCCTACCCACTGAACCATCTCTGAAGCCTGAGTTGCTTTTTTAGAGTCATTGTAAGGACAGCCACAGAGAGCCAACGTGGAACAGTAATGAATGCAACTGCCCAGGTGCTTTCTCTACCTGCCAGTGCCACAGAACACATAGGTATATGCTGTCAACTGCACAATTTGGACAGTTCCTGGACTGTGCCATTTCTGAGACTTGGGGTACAGAACAAATCATAGGAAGGAGAACTCATTCCCAGAGTGTAGGTGGGGCCACATATTAGTGAGATAGGAGAGAACAATGCTACATTATGCTTGACAAAATGATCATGTTTGTATGTGTATATCTTAAATTATAAATCTATAGATTAGATGCCATATTATGTTGCATTTAAATGTTTGTTTCTTTTTAAAATAATGCACATTCCCTTGTTCTGGTTTCTCTCGTTTCAATTATAATGCAAGATTTTTTTTTAAAATTATGTTATTTAATATGTCTCCAACTGTCATTCACTCATTTTTATTGCTATCATTTTTATTAGACTCAGTATGCTGACAGCTGCGATCTTTCCTACGCTAGACTTTTAAATATTTTAAAAATGAAATGATTAATTAATTCAAAAAATGCCTAGAAAGGCTTTGAATAGTTTTTAAGTCATGTAGGAAAAAAAACAAACAAACTTAAAGATGCTCCTAAAGCTGCTTAAAAGAAAAGCATTAGGAAGAATGTTGCTGGTGTCTGCTCATGCCCTGTCAAAATCATTGTGGGAATGACTGTTATCTCATGCTTTGCCAGTAGTGGATTAATGTTACGACTCATGTAGGGATGGATCATGTTTCTTGCTTTTCTCCTAACGAATACCAGACATAGAATTTAGATTCTTAGGATTTCAAACATGGATATATTCCTCATCTTCCAGAAGCATATAGTAAACAGCATGATTTAAAATGCATATATATATATATATACATATACGTGTATGTATGTATATATATATATATATGTATACATACATACATATGGGGATGGAAAAGAACATTATACGATGTAATAAATGGTAGGTATGATTAGTAAAATCCTCTTGTGGTCAAGAAACTGACCTGTCATGTTGTAGACATTGAATTGTTGATGGAATGTGGAATATTTGGCTGGAGAGATGCCTCAATAGTTCCCAGCCTTTGCTGCTATTCCACAGGCCCCACATGGTGGCTCACAACGGCTGAGAATCTAGTTGATGGGGACCTGGTGCCCTCCTTTGGCCTCTGTCACCACCTGTACACATGTTACACGTACCTACACATTAAATTCCATATAATAAATCTTCTTTGAAAGTGCGATATTGTTTACTATTCCAGTTGACGGTTCTCATCTGCTCTAATTTCCCACTCTTCTCATTCAGGTTAGGCCTAGATGCAGAAACGGGTGGAGGCTGTGTCTCTCCTGGTCTTCCTTATGAATGGTCAACACGCTTTATCAACAGTGATCCTGCTACAGATTTCCGAGTGGAGGGATGTACAGAAAGGACAGGAAAATAGGAGAACAGCCCTAGCACTGTCACTAGGTGACTTCATTCAAGAACTGCTCCACCGTAGAGCAAGGAGAATAGTTCAGTAATTGAACACCTTCCTAGCATGCCCTAAGTCCTGTGCTTAAAGCCCAGCAATATGAACCAGTTAAATAAAATCACTTGAAAAAGGAGTTGCCATATTAGTATCATGAAGACAGTGTGATGACCTGCTGTCCACATTCTGTTACTGGAGAGCAAATGTTGGAGAAAGGTGAGTGACAACAAAGGTCTCCTCCTCTGTGAAGACTTAGCTATGTCATGTCCTGAGAACTGTGTTCTCAGGAATAGCTAATACCCTTTATACGAAGTTTAAATGCCAATTGAGAGGTGCCCATAAAATAGATGACACATAGTTAGCTTTTGGGAGAATGAATGGTTAAAAGGAAATAATCCTACCATTTTTATTATTATACAATACCACTATTAAAAGCTGTTACATTTTCTGAGGAGGTAGGTTTATTAATTGAATCCAGATTTTTAAAACAAGCTGATCAATTAGAAATATCTCATTTAATAAATGGTGCTGGTGCAAAAGCTCCGTGAAGTTCTTCTCCTTTCTGGAAAGCAGCGAAGGATGACTTGCAGAGTTGAGTGGCTCCCGGGAGCAGCAGAGGGAGGAAGAAAGAGTCCCAGCTGCAAGATGAGCAACTCTTGTCATCAGGGCTTTACAATCAGCGCCATATGGTTGGTGTCATTTATTTTGCATTCTTGCATATTCTTTCTTTCCTGCAAATTACCAGCTAAGTTGTATATTCACCTTAAAGGAATTCGAAGAGTAAGGCGGGCTGTCAGCCACGCCCACACAATATCATAAATTAGGCCACCCACTGAGAGATTTAATTGGAGTTACTTTTTGTTGAGTGACTGGATGGGATCTGACTTTTGATTCCGTAGTTAGAATAGAACATTACAGATGATCACTGTCATTTATAAGAAAAAAGAGAGGCAGAGAAAGAGCAGCTCAAAATTTCTCAGCTCTTTGACAAAGAAACAGATCCTTGCAGCATAAGTGTATGCCTACACGATAAGCTCTCTCAAATGTGTTTCTCCCTAGAGATGCTTTAGATGGTGCCTAAAGAGTGCCCAGTGGTACCTTAGGGGTACAGGACCCTGGGTCACAGCATCTGTACTGGATGCTGCAAGCATGATGAACATTTTAGTTCAGAAGCCCTCTTCCCACTAAGTTGGGTTTTAATGCCATCTATCAAAAAGTGCAAATTGCATATTGCTCCAAGTTGGGATCATTATTCTAATTATTATTATTTATTATTTTTCCAGCACTATCAGTAGTGGTAACTCTGGTGAAAATGTTTAGGTTAGCAGAGACTATTATTTTTTATTATTATTATTTCCTAAGTGACATCGATTTGTATGGCTAACATTTTAGCAATAAACAGCAAAATCTAACGCTGCAACCTGCTGAGAGGGAAAGTCTACACACTGAATGAACACTGCAGGGACATGCTCATAAATATTCATTAAGCACGGTTTCATTGAAAGTGAGATTTAAGTACTTAAGGTAATGCACAACAAGGAGGTGAGAAGCTATTTCACCATCACTAAGGAAGCTGGAGGGGATGAGGTCATCCAAGAAAAAGGAATAGAACAGCAAATGTCTTTCAATACACCAGATAGGAATTAATCAACTGGAGTTTTAATGCAACTGTTAATTTACACTAATGTTTCCAAAGTCCAATCTTCATAAGACAGGAGAAAACAATTCTTTTAAAAATATCATGAATTCAGGAAATAACTGCCCTAGAAAAAGTTCCCATAGAAGATGAAAAAAAATATCACTTCCTGAAGATGACTTAGAGAACTCAAAGGAGCCTGCTCTTCCGACTTTGCGTAGCCTTCAGGAAATCGGCAAATTGTGTGATGCTGTTTCCTACCTTGAACATGTTAAGACATGCATGTCAGTGTGTAGAAATAGTCTCTGAACTAGCATTACCAAGACAGTTTCTTTTCTTTGGTGAGAAAAATACCCTAACGAAGGTGGAAGGGGTTTCTTCTGGTGCTGAGTTTGAGGTTAAAGTCCATTATGGAAGAAAATGCACAATGGTGGAATCCTGAGACAACACCACACCCACAAGAAGAGCCAGGAGTGATGGGGGCTGTTGCCCTCCCTCTCCAGGACAGGCTCCAAAGTAACACAGAGAAAGCCTGTCTCTCAAAATCAAAAAACTCATCAAGGTGACAATTGAAATTAGCCATTAGAAACACCACAAAATTATCCATTGTTACAACTTCCTAATATTAATTTCAATATAGTTAGGGGCCTAATTTTCTTATGATTGCCTGCTTCCTCTGACATTTTTTACATTCATCATCTTTTCAGTCAATAAATAATCAATGAGAAACTCTATGACTTTTCCAATCATAGTTATAGACCCTGAGGATAAATTGGTAAACAGAACAACATATTTTACCTCCATGGAACCCAAGTTTCAGTAAATGGGAAGCCAACAAGAAGTTATGATTACATGAAAATTAAAGTGATAGCATGTTATAAAATAAATAGACAGTGCATGGAAGGTAAAATCGGAATGGGAAACAAGGAAGGAGTCAAGGCACAAGATGGGGCTCAAGAATGAGTTTAATTTCAAAAGAGATTGTTCAAGGAAATCTCAACAAGAAAAAAAGATTTGAAGATGGACTTTAAAATCAGTGAGGAAACAAATCCTATGGATATCTAGAAGTTTCCATGCAGGTAGAGGAATAGCAAGTGTGAAAGTCCTATGCCAGGGAGACACGGACAGAGTAGAAAAGAAGTTTCTGTAAATAGGTTTAGAGAATAGAAGGCCATATATCATCCATCTGGACTGAGATTATGGGAAAAATTTATGTTTTCTAATGTATGCATAGAAACAAGTGAGCCCCTCAGTGCTGTAGAGAGTAAATGTGACAAGATTTGATGTGTATTTTAGCAATATCGTGTTTGGCTTTTGTGTGAAGAAGCTATATGATGCTTAATCAGATGATTGTGATGATTCCAGCGAGAAAGGACTTGGAAGGGGTTCAGGTACCCCCAGGGAAAAGAAAGACTGAGCATCTAAGTTGTCTGGTCGGGCGGGTGGGGGGATGTGGAGGACGGATCATCTGAGTATTGAGTTTCAAAGTTTTCTTTGAAAAGTAGATGGACCCAAAGTCATCCTCTCATTCTTAAGATGACAACGGGGGCAGGAATTTCAGAGGGAGATAGCCCTTCCTATTTCACATAGGCCACAGAGGAGCATGGGTTTTACTCCTTGGACTTTGTTACATTTGTTGTTTCTGGCAGGGTGTGCCTGTGGGCACAGGATCAGATCAGGGTGTACATGTTCATTTTTTATGTCAATAAGAGCTGCTTTCCACAACTGTCCTTTCCTGGACTCCATGCCTTTATATTATTTTCTTGATATCAAGGTCATGTTGCACGATTATGTATTTCTAGTAACAAGATTTTCTTTTAAGTTTTTGTAATATATGTGAGTGAGTGTATGTGTGCGTGTGTGTTGTACGTACATGTTCATGTGGCTATTGGGCACATGTGTATTTTAGTGCAAGTATACATGTGGAGGCCAGATTTTAATACTGGGTTTCTTCCTTGCTCACTTTCCACCTTATATTTTGAAACATAACTTCTCACTTAACTTTAAACCTCATCATTTGAGATTACCTGGCTAATGACTGAGCTCCAGGAATTCCTTGTCTCTGTCACACTCCCTGCGCCAGTGCTGGGGCTACGGATGAGTACACCAAGGGCAACTTCCACCTGGGAGCTGAAGACCTATACTTAGTCCTAATTCTCGTGCAGGAGACACAACCTACTAAACCTTTTTTATGTACTGAAAAAGTACATTGTAGAATTGATATCAGTGTTTCTATCTCTATCTCCCTATTTTGATAAATATGTTCTAAGTATTTCCTCAGAGAAGCTCAAGGATCTGCCTAATCACAGATTACCCCAAATGAGGCCTAAATCAATGGTGGGATGAGGCTGTGGCTTGGTCACCAGCATGGCACTGCTTCATCATCCTGTAAGGCTGGTTTTAAAAGCACTCTAACATCTCTGTAACAACAAGAGAGGTCCTGGATGTCTGTACGGATTCACCATGGTAGATGTTACCGTTCTAGAAATTGTATTAGAACATCCCACTGGATGCCCTGACAGCTCTGGGAGAGCAGCACTGGTATTCCTGTCCTCTGAAGGCTGCATCCTTCCTAAGACCCATCCACGGATCACAGGGAAATCAACCCTTTCAAACCAGCCACAAGTACGAATTTTTGTGATTATTTCTCTCCTTCTGGGATTCCCTCAATCTTTCCTTTATTCCTATTGCCTGAACTCAAATCCCCATCCCTTCCCATCAAATCCACATGAGTTCTCTAGTGACCAAATCCTGTCATGATCTTTCTGTTTGAACTAGTGTATAGTTAAACCTTCTGATGGTCATAAAATTTCAGAGACTTGTCAAAGATTGGTCACTTCAAAATCCAAATTGGATTTAACTCTAACTTGAGAAATGAAAGTAGTAAATTTTAAGTAAAATCTTAGAACAAGAATCAATACCTGAAGCTTAACCTACAACTTTTATTTTATATAGTACAGAATAAAAATATAGTTTTTGTAAAGGTTAATAGGTGCTGGCTTTCTTGCACCTGATAGAGACATAAAATTCAATAATGCTGCTTATCCACAAAGTTAGCCTGTTCTAGTGCCTGTAAATTCTTAGTGAAAGACCCTCGACGAGGACCTTTTTTCGGGAGGAGACCTCCCCAACGCCAAGAAACAGGCCGAGACCGCACAGATGCAAATCGCAAGAGGTTTATTGAGTAGACACAGGTACCTGCAGGGCGGCAAGATCTCTCGGAAGACTTGCGTGCCTGCCAACTGGAAGAGCAAAAAGCAAGTTTACAGAAGCAAAAGCGTGGTTATCGGAATGAGGCGGGGGGGCATGAATGGTTTCCTCTCTCAGCATGGATGTCTGGCAACAGTCTCCTGTTTCTATCTTATAGATATCCTGTTTTGCAGTCAAGCTGCTTTGTTGATGTCCTATCTTATTGATATCCTGCCTTGCAGTCTTCCTATCTCATAGACATCCTGCTTTCTCAAGCACGTGGGATGTTCTTAAGCAAACAGGACGTTCCCCTGGGAGCATGCTAGCTGCGGGTTTTGAGGAGGGGGTCTGTAGGGTCTTTCACTTAGTAGCTGATTTCATTTGTTATGAGAATATGAAATGGCCATAGCATCTGGATATGTAAGTGTATGACCACATTCACATGGGATGGTTGGGACTAACTGTTAACTTGACATAATCTAGAATCGTCTTGAAGACAGGTCTGTAGGTACACTTGTTATGGATTGTCTAGACAGACATTAACTTCAGGGAATGTATGTGAGGATTATCTCGATAATATTGATTGATATGGGGAGATCCTTTCTAACCTTGGTTGGAGCCATGTCTGCCAAGGAAACCTAGACTGTTTCAAGTTCAGAGGTGCCAGCATGCGTTCATCATCTCTGTTTCTTGCCTATGGGTGTAATATGACTGCTTCTTCAAGCTCAGCTGCCTTACCTTTCCTTCCACGGCGGACCATGAGTTCAAAGGAAGCATTTCTCTTGTAAGCTGTTTTTGTCTAAGTACATTATTTTTACAATAGAAAAATAACTAAGACAGGTGTCTATTATTTAAATGAATCAGGAAAATAATATATTAAAATCAGCAAATAGACATGCAATAATTAGCTGCTTTGTTTAAATGTTTTGTTTTGGTTCTATGTATATTTAAACATATTTAATCTAATTATAAGTGAATTAAGCATTGTTTTAAGCGTGTAAAGGCATAGGATTGATTAGAATTGTAAACTAACAGAAAATATTGAATCATAGCCTGAGAAACCAAGGTGCTAGTACAGATTTGGAGACTTCAAAGGTATTAGTTCCCTTTGAACAATCTAAAATCCTTACTCAAATCTAACACTTAAGAAGTATCACGGAAGAGTGGGCAGAAAGACTGTAAGAGCCAAAAGATCGGGGAGTGAGCTCTGATGTAGTGCTTCCTAGTAATGTCAGAGCTACACCAATAAAGTCTCACCAAAATGACTGCCTGAACATGACCTGAACAAGGATAGCACCAGTAGCATGCCCACGTGCGTGAGGAAAGCGTGATATGCCTCAGTTGTATAGACAGAACTACAGACAATAAAGAATACTGAGGGTGGGAGCTAGCCTTCCCCACGGAAGGGAACACTGGTTATTGTCTTAGTTAAAGTTTACTGCTGTGAAGAGATACCGTGACCATGACAACTCTTATGAAGGAAAGCATTTAACTGACTTACAGTTCAGAGGTTTAATCTGTCATCACTGTGCCAGGAAATATGGCAGGATGTAGGGAGATGTAGTGTTGGAAAAGGAGCTAAGTTCTACCACTAAAACTGCCAGCAGCAGGAAGTGACTGCCACACTAGCTGTAGCTTGAACAACTGAGACCTCAAAACCCACGCCCAGGGACCACTGCTTTTTCCAACAAGGACACACCTACTCCTACAAGGCCACACCTCCTATTAGTGCCACTCCCTATGGGCCTATGGAAGCCATTTTCTTTCAAACCACCACGGGTTATCAAATAATAGAAAGTCAGCTCTGAAAACAAATGTAATAAATAACATTATACAGACAGAGCAGGTTGTATTACTATTTAGGAATGCATAAAGATATAATATATGTATACAATTACATATATATATGATTTAGTATATGTATATATCAACAGTGAATTTAAAAAGAGGCCATGATTTTGAAAGAGAGCAAGGAGATTTATATGGGAGGGTTTGGAGGGATAAAATGGAAGGAAAAATGGTGTGATCATACTATAACCTTAAAAATAATTTAAAATATCATGAAAGGTATTGATCTAGATTCCAGCTATCTCATAACTTTGCATTTTGTTGTTAAGGTTGCCATATCCTTGACAATGATTTTTGCATTTCCTCATTGACATTCACTCTTTTGTGAGCTTATTCATTAATTATAACTACATTAGTTACTTTCTTTGTCGATTTGATCAAACAGATGACACAAAGAAAGAGAGAAATACTTTATTTTGAGTTACTATTTAAGGGGATATTATTGATTATGACATGGTCATATCCATACTCTGAAAGTGGAGGAACGATGGGAAGTGGGGATGGAATGTCCATCTCCTCCCGTTTAGTAAAGGCTCTACAATCTTCCAAAATGGCTAGATGGAGCTTGAATATTTAAATGCTTGAGCCGAGAAGGGAAATTTCACAGTCAAACCACTGTCTCTGCCTTCGGAGTGCTGGGATTAAATGTGTGTACCACCACTGCCTGGTTTTATTTTAAACTTTTTAGGTTTTTCCTTCTCTTATTCAAGATTTAGTATACTCTTATACTGATAAAACTGGTGACTTCAGCCATCAAAGATTTTAAAGACATTAATAAAAGAACCATTTGTTCTGTGTAGTTTTTTCATCAGAAGCCACTGTTGGAAAAAAGATCCTTGAAGTATAATTTTTAAAAGACAAGAAATTATTTTCCTCAAAAGAATATGAAGTTTTATTCAAGTGCCTGTGCCAATTCTGTTTCATATATTGAATGGAAATAATTATGGAGACAACATGTTGTAATGTATGAATAAGATAATGATTCAAGTTGTGCATATATTATTCTCCCTCCTAATAACCTATACATTTTATTTTGCTTTGTTGTGTATGCTCCAATGCTGGGTGGAATCATTGATATTATAACATTGAAATAACATGTACCATGTAACTCTATATAATGATTCTCATAAAGTATCCCACGAGTAAATGGCTGTTCCGGTAATTATATTGAATAATTTGAAATATTTATCTGGTATTTGCGGCTAATAAATCCAATCTCCACCTCTGCCTTCTCCTTCAGGGCACTGTATACTCTTCTTCCTACTAAGTGTCACATAGTAAAAGTTTGCTGTCTCGTTTGCATTCTTTGGTTTGCTATACTATAAGCTTAGGAATTTCAGCTTACTAAATGCAATGTAAATTTTCTACTGTTGGCTAGAATTAGAAGAGTAATCACGTCTGAGCAGCGTGACACCGTGGTGAGTCTGCCTGGACAGGGTTACACTGGCAGATGAAACCCACAGACAAGATTCTTGCAGTTTACTGCAACATTTTCACAAGTTCCTAAATTGAAATTCTCAACTGAAAGGCTAAGGCAAGATGGGAGAAAAGACCTTTAACAATGGGAGGGAAGCAGAGAAAAATGTAGAACTCAATAAAAATCAATAAAAAATGAAATAATTGTGTAAGCTTTCATAAACTACTACATTGATTCTACTATTTCTGTTCTTCAGAAGATGTGCCTTATTTTGTTATTCCATGTTGTTATAACACTGTTACCAGAAGAGGTGGACCTCCTTACCTTACCGTTTCATCCTGAAATTGGTAGTCTTGTTTGTTTTTCAATCTGTTAGACAATGAGTATATTAACAGACTGTAGGAGTTTTAGTGGTTCTAATTTGCTTGTATCTCATATTAAAACTTTATTTCTATTGTTTACAAAACAGAGGGGGGAAATCTTGTATAAGACACATTAAAGACATCTCATGAGAGTGAACGAACATGCATGGGACAGAGCACTAACATGTAATGTCATACTGGAGGGAATAACTTTCCTTAATTCCCTTTTGTTCCCTATGATTACATCCTGTAGCTCTCAGACCATTTGGTGAGCAACAAAACAAAACTCTTTGTTAGAAGTATGATCAGACTGAGGAAATACTTTTTCCATTGTCTCTGGATGCATTACTTTACTGGAATTAGATGCTGTATTAGTTGCATAGATACATATTTTGTTTGCTTCTTAATTTATAAACTGTCCCTCAGATTACAGAGTCTATAATGAGTGCTGTGGAGATATGAAAGTGAAGCAGAAACTGTGGTTCAGAGACTAAAATCAATACATTTTATTAACCTCAATAATGGTTAAATTTAGAAGACATGTTTGACCTTTGTGTCCAGAAAATGATACTACAAATAGCAGGTGTGATTTTATCTAGTCTTTATATAACAAGCAATTCATTACTAGTGAGACAAATGCTTTCATTATTAATCTTTTAAAAATTATTGAAGTGGAAAGAAAGATGCAGGGATAGCAAGCAGGAGAAAGTAAATATGACATGACTTATTTTATCTGCCTGTGTTCTTAGAGTTCTTAGAAAGAAGTTATTATATAAGAATCCTCAATAGTCACTAATAACCGGAAATATTATTACATCACACATTCTGTCTTTGTTTGGGTCTCTGAAATGTTTTAGTCTAAGGTTGGATAGTGTGCAAAATGTCTTCTATCAAAAAAAAAAAACAAAAACAAAGAAAGATAGAAAGAAAGGAAGGAAGGAAAGAAGGAAGGAAGAAAAGAAGCAAGGACAGATAGAAGGAAGGCAGGAAGATTCTGCAGATATGAGTCACTGGTTAATAATGATGCTTTTGGAAATGACCCAAGTTGATTCCTAGCATCTACATTAAGTATCTTAAAATCACCTGCTACTACTTTTTTCCTGCTCTCTGTGTGCCTACATACACACAATGCTTAATATATAATTAAATTAGCATATAAAGTATTTTTAAAAGATATAAAAAGGAAAAATAATTGTTCTGGACAATTGTTCAAGACAATATCTGTCAGTATTACATTTTGGAAAGCTAATATTAGATGTCCTGTTAACATTTAAAAAAATTAGTAGAGATAGCAAAACCATAAACAAAAAATATTGATTTGGAAGAAAATATTTTAAATGAAAAAATCTAAAAAATTAAACTGTAGTATTTGCTGATGTGTTCCAATATAGTCTTTCTAGTGTTCAAAATAATGCTCCTTTGGTTAATAGAAAGTGAGTAAAATACTTGATAATTGGGCCATCAATATGGCTCCTTAGGGTTTCTATTGCTGTGAAGATTTGAAATAGAGATCAAACTGGACTCTCTGAATGTGGTTGACAGTGGGGGCTGACTGAGAAGCCAATGATAATGGCGCTGGGATTTGTTTCTACTGCATGTACTGGCTTTTTGGGATCCTAGTCTGTTTGGATATAACCTTCCTAGGCCTGGATGAAGGGGGGGGGGCTTGGACTTCCCATTAGACAGGGTAACCTGCTCTCTCTTAGGACTGGAGGGGGAGGGAGGAGGGTGAGTGGGGGAGTGGAAGGACAATTGAAGGAGGGGAGGAAGTGGACATTTTGAATGATATTGTTTAAAAAGCAATAAAAAATAAAAAAGGAAGACAAGAAAAAATTTAAAAAACACTTATAATAAAAAAATTCCAAAGATCACAGCAACTGTTACAAAGCAAAACATTTATTTGGGGATGAGGTGAAGTTCAGAGGTTTAGTCAATTATCATTATGACTAGGAACATTGACTTGAGGAAGATGTGGTGTTGCAGAAGGAGCTGAGAGTTCTTACATCTTGACCCACTAGCAACAGGAAGTGGTCTGAGACACTGGGCATGGGTTGAGCAGATATGGGACCTGGAAACCAGCCTCAACAGTGACACACTTCCTCTAACAAAGCCATATCTTCTCCAACAAAGCCACACTTCCTAATAGCGCCACTCCCTATGAGCTTAGGGGAACAATTACATTTAAATTACCACAACAGGTAAAAGCCCTTTTCACAGAAGCTTGATGACTTAAGTTTCATCTCTAAACACATATGGCTCCCCACACATGCTGTTGCACAAGTGCATGCACATGAACACACACACACACACACATTAACACACAAACATACACACAATGATAACAATTTTATACTCCTAATGAATATCATGAGGTCCTTAAGTTATCACATATTGAACATCTTGTAGTCATCAAGCGTGAGGTACAAAGATGTTTCAAAGAAGACTGTTGTCTCCTAACATTCTAATTCAGAAAACAGCAACCACAGATGTATCTTCTCTTACCTGTAATCACGTAGTCCCCAGTGCTTGACTTCCCCATAAGAAGTCCAGTTTTATGCTTTCCAAGTCCCTGCAGAATCATACTTCCCCGTCTTTTGAAGTTAGATGTGGCCATTACACTGTTTAGATGATTCAAGGTAAGCAAATGTACATCACCATAAAGCTAAAATCAAAGATCTCATGCAGGAATCAACATAAGCCCATCTGTTTCAAGGTTGCAAGACTGAGCCTGGGAATATGAGGATCCATGAGTGATAGCCTCAAAGACTGAGTGAAGACAATGACAGAGGGCTTTTGGCAGACTGTGGTAGGCATACAAAATGATTAGGAATGTTCACTTATCGTGCCAAGACTGAAATTTGGGAATTGATTGTTTTTCTAGTGTAGTATGCCAGGTTTTTTCTTTTAGGGCCACCAAGCAGCTCCCAAGTCATGACACAAAGACTTATTATTAGTTATGAGTTCACGGCCTAGCCTAGGTTCATTTTGGCTATCCCTTTTAATTTAAATGAACTTGTTTCTCTTTGTGTACCTTTTGCCTCAGGGTTTATTACTTTTCTTTCTTCTTTATATTTTACTTTAACTGTTCTGTGTCTTTCTGGCTTCTGTCTGCCTGGCTTCTTTCTCTGGCTGTGTCCCTCTTTCTCTCCTCCTCCTTCTGTTTTTCCTTTTCTTGTTCTTCTCGAGTCTTTATTCACCTCCTATTAATTTTCTTTGCCTGTCACCTCCACCTATCCTAAATTCTACTTAGTTATTGGCCATTCAGCTCTTAAGTAGACCAATCAGGTCCTTTAGGTAAAACAAATGCAACACATACTTACATAATTAAACACACATTATTACAACATTACAACAAATGCAGCAAAAAATACATGTAACATACCTTTGTACATCAAAATAATATTATACAATACAAAGAAATGTAACATATCTTTATATAGTTAAAATAATATATCACAATATTTTCCCCTTTTTGTCTGAATAAAAAGGAAGAGTTTGAACTTTAACATAGTAAAGCTATATATACAACAAGAACCATTATCAAGTAAGGATTAAATTTATAATGACCATTCCATTTGAATCTGGCAAATTCAAAGAAAATACTCTATTATTTGTCCAATGTTGGTAAGTCCAAGATTTTGTGCCTGATTTACTTTTTACCATAACTAAGGATAACTATAACCATAACTGCCTAGTTTTCAACTTCACCAGAGACCCCATAGGGATACAATATTAACTGAGTAAACAGAAAATGCAGTGCAAGCCACTTCCAAAATGAGATGATATCTGGCTGCCTGGAGAGATGCCCAAGATTCCTCTGCAATGTTGGGGCATCTATCGTTGACTTATGGACTGAGCGTATCTGGCAGACTCTTCTATGAATCAGAAATTTTGAAGGACTGTCCCACCTAGTCTTGGCAAAGTTTACCAATCACTTTCCAATGTGTCCTGAAGAATGTCTGGCAGACTTTTCTATGAAGCATTAAATTTGAAGGACTGTCATGCCTTATTTTTATAAAGTTCGGCATCCCTTTTCTATTGTGCCCTGCTTGTCAAGTTTGTACAACAGTCAAGGAAAGAGCAGTTTCTTTCCCCAGTGGCTAATCTTGCCATAAAGAAAACAAATTCCATATGGCATTTCTTCAATCCCCATCAAATTGTCTGAAGTAAATTGGTACTGCCGGAAGCAGTTGTGTCTTATTGTTATTAAAAGCCTCAGATTATGAAACATTTTAAATGCCATATTCTGTAGGTATTTGAATACCCTCTGTTATCTACATATATCTGTTTAACCTTAAAAACTTTCCTAATATGACTACAAGTTTGATCATTATAGATAACTAACTACTAACCTAAATTTCTTAATGATATATTACATTTTTAAATGTGCTGCATTAGCACAATACTCCAACTGAGAGTAGAAACTTGCATACAGTACAACAAAAATAACCTTACGTTTGTATCAGTAAAAATTCAAACCAATACAAAATATTTGAGGTTAATAGTCATCATTTATCCTATATTCCTATATCCCCCTAAAGAATCACAACCATATGTAACCCACCAAATAGACCTGAAACCACCCACCCTCCCTCTTGGGAATGTGGGAATTATGTTCTTTTCACTGCTTCCTGTTGTCTGTGGGTGAAGACATATTTTTAAGGAACCTTAGATAATTGAGATAATTGTCAAATCCTGGGAAAACCAGCTATAAGATTTATTGTCTAGTCTTTTTTTAGTGGGAAAACACAAGTCTTATTTGTAATCCTGGCTAGAGGATTGTGAGGCTGGACCATCTCATCCAGCAACCTTGCGGCTGTTCTGGATGCAGAACTATAAGGAAACTGTAACAAAGGCATTATAAGAGGCTGGATTACCTAGCTCATTCATTTTCATTGGTGTCTAATCCCCTTTCTCTGAAAACCAATGAACTTTCAAAGGTGACATACATATATGAATTAACACAAAGTATGGATTGTGCATTGTGCACAAGCCAGCCAAAAGTGATTATTTTTGTTTTATGTTTGAGCAGGAAAATATGCATCACTTGTCTTGAAGGTTTTATTAGTTTATTTCTTTACATCTGTGGTCAGAACTTTCACGGAGGTCTTTCCTGTTCAAACCTGATCTATATTAACCTTGGATGAATCCACAGCTTCTTACTTCCTATGGAAACAAAAGGATAACCTCTTCCCCAAAGAAATTGTTTTTAATGTCTGTTTTAAGGTTGAAGCATTTCTAAAGTATCTAGGCTGGTTTCCTTCAACAGTTCCTTTCACAATCCTGTCTCCCAGAAGATGCTGTTTTCTCAATAGCATTTAAAAAGTCCAAAGTCAGTACAACCTCATGCAGGATCCAGGCTCCCTGTGTATTTTCATCTGTATGTGTCTTATTCTTTTATATTACTTTACTTCTCTCTTTAAGGATTTTATTATTTTAAAACTATTTTTCTATGACTGTCTATACCGCTTTTTTCTTTCTTAAGCTCACGGACATTTTTAAACACACTGTAACCAGTTTAGAGGGTATTTTTTTCCATCCAAACCTGCTTTATTGCATATATCTAGTCTTTGATCATCTAGATTAACAAAACCTTAAACTACTCCACTACCACTGGGTTCTCTGCTATATCTTTGGTGACCGGTTCCACTCCCTTCTCAGGTCTGTAAGAGCCAAGCCTAAAGTTCAAGATATTGCTTGCAGGTGCCTGAACAGGAACTGCATTCAACTCCCACCCCAACCCCACCCTGCCAGGTCTAGATTGCCAGTCCCCATACTGCAGTAGGCATTTTGCTCTGCTGCCATTTCTACTTAGGTACTGGTCCCAAGTACTCACTGTCAGGCAGAGCCTTTTAAGGAAGCCAGAACCTTTTTATTTTTTTAACTTTCTTGGGCCCTATGTGAAAATTAGGGTCCCATGTTGGGAGTCACACATACCAGGCTTTTTCTTTTAGGAACAACAAGCAGCTTCCAAATCATGACACAGAGATTTATTATTAGTTATGAATGCTCAGCCTAGCCTAGGCTCATTTCTGACTTAGCTCTTAACCTGTTTCTCTTAATCTACCTATTGCCTTGGGGGCTTATTGTCTTTCATACTTCTGTATGTCTTACTTTCACTAATTCTCTATGTGGGCCTTCTGGTGTCTGCCTGGCTTCTTGATCCAAGTGTGTTGTTCATTCTCTCCTTCTTCTTCTCCCATTCTTCTTTCTCTTATTCATCTTCTCTAGTCTATATTTCTCCTCCTATTTTTCTCTCGGCCTGCCATCCTTGCTGATCCTTTCTCTGCCCAGCTGTTGCCCATTCAGCTCATTATTAGACCAGTCAGGCGCCTTAGGCAGGCAAGGTAAAACAAATGCAACACATATTTACATAATTTAACAAATACTGTGTAAACAAAAATAACACACCTTTACACATTTAAAGGAAAGTTCTGCAAATATAAACAAAAGCAGCACATCTTTAGGTAGTTAAAATAATATACTACAACAACGTAGTACACTGGCCTATACTGGCTATTTACTACTGCTGTAAGCAATGTCGAGGAGGTTCAAAGGAGAATGTTTGGTGCCTGTAGTACCAGCTTGGTACGGATAATCAAGTGAGAACTTTACTATTTAGTTTCTCTTACTCACTGCATGACAAGCATTAATGCCTTCTACATTAGAGGAAGCTCCTACTTCTGCCCCCTTTCGAAGTCTGCATCTCACTAAGCAACTCCTTCAGGAAGAAAGGCTAAGAAAAAGAATCAGTTTTGGCTTCCAGAATCAGGGATGTTTGAAAGATGTTTTTGAGAGTAGGACCACAGTGTAGAGTTGATAATCTACACCCAAGGCAACATTCTCCCTCCTAAATGAATCACAGCTATTTTCTGCTGATCAATCAGTAGTTCTCTGTCTTAGATGATCAGCACACTTTAAATCTGTAATATTTTATTAAACAGATAATGGAAGTGAAAGTCTCACCTGGACATGAAATAAAAAGTACCATATCCTCTTTGATAGACTGCAAGCCTGAATCTGAAGGAGGGGTAATGTAAATTGATATTTTGGGACTTTAGATGGCTGTGGATAAACATTTAGATAGGTACCATGTGATTCTATTATATTTCTATTAACCAATTATCCCTTCTTCTATCTATCTGTCTATCTATCTATCTATCTATCTATCTATCTATCTATCTATCTATCCATCCATCTGTCTCTTATACTTCTAATGTGTCCTGTTTGTATAATTGGATCTATTTGTGATATTGTAATATTTTTCTTCTTAATATATTGCAATCTTTTAAGAGACTAGATTATAAACCTCTCATAAGTCTAAGTCCAAATGGAGAAAAAAATCCCAAATTCTTGTATTTAAGTTGTTCAGATAATTGTGATGACCATCTTATGGGAAGCTCCTGTAGTGGGTTACTAATAGTCTGTAGGGGTATGAGTCTAGGAAAAAGCTCAGTGACACTGATATGTCTCTATATGAATATATATTCTCATCCATATGTCTCATCTTGATGATTAAGTAATTTTGAGTAGGGATTTTCTCCAAACTTCTTCTCTTTTCATTTAGCTCAGGATGCATAGTGTAAGTTATACAAAGTGCATGTGTATAATGAATTATTAGAATATCCCAAATTACAATTTATACATAAGCAGAAAACAAAACAGGAGCAGTATAGACTGAGATCTCAAATGAAAACCTTTGCCTACCAAAGCAGTTCAACAGAGCTTAGATTTGTTGAGTTCACATAGTTACATTGATTTCCCATGTTGCTTTCCCTCATACTGGAAGGAGGAGTCCATTTAAATCTGTGGGGAATCAAAGCCAAACAGCCTCACCATGAAGGTCTCTGTCTTATTGCATTTATCTCTCGGGTTAAAATCATCCATTGATCGCTAATCACCTGTGGTTGTTTACACACAACAAGTTCCCTGGATAGCAGAGACCCATGAGGGGGATTATACATACCACAGGAAGTAATCAATAAGAAAGTCACAGAATGATCTTCCTGAGAGGAAACCGAAAGATTTTTCCTTTTGTGACAGTCTGTATATGTGTGCTGGGACTGGCAAAACAAACATAAAGGTTTCCAGCTGGAAGGAAAACGTTTTTGACATTCGGTTTTTATATTCATCTTTCTTGTATTGTTACAATGATATTAAAAATGAAAGTCAATTGAAATTTTCTTTTAATCGAAAATTCTTTTTTTTGCCCAAATAGTCATAAAGTATCTTTTTGTCATATTTAGAATATATTTGTTGTCTTTCTAATGCCTAGAGTATCCAGTCAAGAGTCCATTTCAGTCATCAAAAATAAAAGTAGAAAAATAAATAAATAAATAAATAAATAGATGCATGATATTTAGCTTAGCATTTTACAAGTGTGACTGAAATTGAAATTAGCAGACTGGAGGCATACTGAATCATCTGGCAACAGTGATTCAATATACCTTCAATTTAAAAGTGATAGTTTGATATTAAACGAATGAGTATTGCTTATAATAAACTAAAATGCATTGAAATTTGTGTAGAAAAATATGAAGTCATAAATCATTTGAATCACATTTTTAAAATTCTCATTCTGATACTGACTTCTCGATTCCTACTATACAGTCTATGCTAATTCCATTTTCCTGTGCAGTTCATTCACTCCCTGAACATGATATGATTTTTCTTCAAATACCTCAAATACTTCAGTGTTTGTGCAAATGGGCAGATTTGTTGCTTCCTTTTGCAAATCAAGAAACAGAATGAAGCTTGTTTTCAGTTCAAGTTCCAAGAAGGAAGGAGAGTGACCATCGGAAGAACAGCTCAACAGGGAGGCAGAAGAGCTCTCCGAAGAGTCTGTGAGCCCCTCCCAGAACTAGATCCCTTTATTTCCTTACTTCATACGGTTACCATATAATTTCTCCTCAGCAGACATTTGCTAGTAAAATGAATTTCTTGAGTATATTAAGATGGTAGCTCAAGGCCGGACATCTGTTTCTTGCTATAGACATTGGTAAATATCAACTCAACTTCTATTGTTTGGGAATTGCCTATGAACTGATTAAAAGTCAATATTTATTCTCACTGATTACAAAACCTCATGTCTTTTAAACGACATTGTAATTAGACAATTTTATCATTTTGAATGAAATAAATTAGCTTTGGGGTGGCTCTCAGGGGTTAAGTATAAGGGACAATCGGGTGTAGTTGTCTAATTTCTAAGCGTGTGTAGCTGACTGGCAGTGGATGTCAGTGTCTGCATGCCAGACAGTATTCTTGCTGCTCCAATTATCCAAAGATCACAGTATGGAATCATAATATTCTCCCTAAACTACTCAGGCCTTGCAGAACACTGTCTGAAATTAAATCTTCTGCCTGTGCATGGCTTATGAAAAATTGAATGACAGTTCATTTTCACAACACATGACAAACATAAAAGAAATTATGAATTAATTTTAAACCCTGCTTAGCAGAGTCTTCTCAAATTGATGGCACCCTTTGTCTCGTCGAAGTCAGCCATCAGAGTTGATATGCTTAATTAGAATTAGGCATCTCTAAATGTTCTCGACTGACAGCTCTGATCATCCTGCTGGAGCCCCCGGTGGTTTGAAGTCTAAGACAAAACAATTGGCGTAAGAGGCTGACTGCATATGACCTCACTTCCATACACTACATTAAGCGAATCAAAACATATTATTATGCGGGATATTCAAATAAACAGGAGCCCAAAAGCTTTTAAGGATTTGTTTAGATAAGTAGTTGGAGATGAATATGTGGATGAATAGATAAATGACAGATAGGTAGATGCATAATAAACTTTTATTCCTATATATGCCCCTCACAGCTTTTATTTATATTCTTTCCAAATAAATTGATACTGGACTGGACCTGTAATCATATGTTTAATGAATTACTCAGACTTTTGTCTCTCCCAGTTTGGCCATTTAATACCACCCCCATGGATCCATGTTTACCATCTACCACTGAAGCATCCCGTTTATGAACAAGTGACACAGGTGCTGCAGGGTCCCGGCTCCTCCCAGTTAGAAAGCTCACACTCAAGAGCGAATACAGAAATTCACTTGTCCTTGCATGTAGGATACGGACTCTTCTTGTTCATCAACTGAACATTGTATTATTAAGTTTACAGTATTTTACTGGAAAACATTATGCTTTTATACACACACACACACAAGACAGAGAAAGAGAGAGAGAGAGAGAAAGAGAGAGAGAGATTAGTGAAGAGGTGTCTATACGTTTAAGAATTTATGGTGCTTGTTGTACAGTTTCATAGATAATAATTATGGTCACTCAATTTTAGAATCCACCTGTTTAATGAACTCATAACGTAGCCTCGGCAAGGGAGTCCCACACTAACGGCACTGGGTTGATGTGGGACCAAAACTTTAAATATGAAGTCATGGTGCCTAGCCTGTTAGCCATGATAATATGAAATACAGTACTATTGGTTGGTTGAGATCACTGTAGCATAAGCCAAGTTTGTCCCATCATCTTCAGATCTTAGCATATCACCAGAACTTATTAAAAGAATACCATGAACAATACAGCTTATTTGATATTTGTATTTGGAGCAAAACATTATATTTCTCAAGGAGAAATTGAAGTAACAAGTTTGTTATACCCATTAAAGTAGTGATCTGAAATTATCTTCCATGTCTTTCATTTGTCACCTCAAATACCATCTTGCAGGAAGACTTAATTTCCAGTAAACCCAATTTTTCTATACCAATACCATCATACTGCAGTTTATTTCTTTAATTTTCTTTGTGAGATGGCCCTATAGCCTGATAGGAGTGCTGGAAGATAAAGCAAGTTAAATTCTCTTTCCTTGTTGGAGTCCCACCATGTCGGTCTTATGGAGAACCTTGAGCCTTTGAGCGTGTTTTCAAAGCCTGCTGTCTCCAAATAGTCCTTGTGGTGTCAAGGGCTCATTTGGTTTTCAGAATGAAGCAGTCCTTCAGGCTCCAGTACAGCCACAGGGATTATCATCTGCATACAAACCAATTTGCTAGGACGTAGAGCCTCAACTTTCGTTTTTTGTTTTTTTTTTGTTTTTGGATGAAAATTCATATCCAACATAATTACATTTGTTTTGTGTTCTCCATCTTCAAGTTGTGTCTGCTCTTCTCTCTTTAGGTAATAGTGTCACACATTCCCAATATCAGGGTACTGGAGGTTTAGCTTTGAACTTGTGGCTGAAGCCATCAGAGGACTTCAGTTGCTTATGCTTGAGAGATATGTTCGCTGTACTTGAGAGAGATCCCCTTCCCTGCCATTTTCTATAGCTCCTGGTTTTCTTGCTTATAACTGCGAGAGCTGCATTTAGGGAGCCCAACAAAGCATCTGAAGTGTGAAGCTGTGACATTTTGTTATTCCAGAACCACTTCAGAAAGCAGCACTGTATTCCTACTTAGCATTTAATGTTTTGCAGCTGCTAAAGAATTATTCACTATGTGGTAAAACAGAGGAAAACTGGTCCTTTCCTAACGTTATTACTAATAAATAGGTTTGCTTATGTTTTCCACTCGAGGTAATGAGTACAGATAATGAGTGACCATTTGACAGACATACACACAAGTGCCAGCTTACGCTAGAGAAAGCATAAAGAAAAATATTTTATTGTTGCTATTTTTAAAACCCCATTTTAAATGTCCTGTGAAACTTGATCCCCATGTGAGGAGTGTTGAAGTGGATCTAAGAGATAAACATTCTACCACCTTCTTAGAAATGGGCAGCCTTATGTTTTCATGGTTTATTATATTCGCAACGTGATTCAGTTTCAAATGAATCATGAATGAACATATGGAGGAAAACACCGTACCGGAAGAGAATAACCATTTAACTTCCGGCCAAGGCTTTCTGTCCACAATTGCTGTGACGTCGGTAGCAACCCTGCTACACCAACTTGTTCTCTGTGTTGGCAATGCTGGGAGAGACGGGAAGGGAAGTTTCACTGTTTCACCGCCCTCCACTCTCAAGTTGCCTCTGTTTATGATCAAGTGGAGAGGTTATGTGACCGGGAAAGGGGGACGGGGGAACTCTCAGAGTCCTTCCAGCCATAGCTTTAGATTCTTCTGGAAAGGAGGGGTATCTGGGGAGGCTCCCCCTTTCAGTAATTGTTTACCATGAGGCTACAAATCTCCTTTCAAACATGTCTTGTCTGCTCATTTTAAATCTAAATTTGAACTATTTATATTGTATCTTTTTGCCCTTGCTTAGTCATTAGCTTCTTGAAGATGTGTTTATTCCAATTCATAGGAGTTGCTAGGTTTAGTGTCCAGAAATTATTATTTGGATAAAAGGTTTATTATAAAGAGATGAACATTAATCAAAGATTATTTCTAATTAAAGATTTTTATTTGCTCTGTCTGGCTAGAGTACTGTGGATAACTTTATATTTGATGAACTTTGATGGTGTACAGCAAAATGAGACGGAGGCCACTTTCTGAATAATTTAGGTCCTTAAGCCCCCTTTACCTGGTCTTAAATGGAAATTTGATTGGATTGCTTTCATCCAATCTGGGCTTCATTTGACCTGATTTGAAAGTCAATAACACAGTCTGATAGAAGGCTCTAATCTATGCCTCTTCTGCTTGATTTCACAAATCTTTGGAAATGTTAAAAGTATGGGTATTTTCCATCATGTCTGGGGCTCCCTTTGGAGGACAGGTGGGGAAAAGGAACCAAAAACTGTGCTCCCTGGTGTCCTTGGTTGCATCTGTACAGTGACTGCATTTCCTCCTACACCATCTACTAACAAATGCATTTTTTGATGTGGGTGTAAACCTAATTTCCCTGTGCATAATGCTCTTGCCTCCAGAGTGTGCAGAGCTGCCTGGAATCCGCACTAAGTGGTGCCGGAATAAAGGCTTTCCTTGTCACTGTTTGCACAGTCTGTAGTATTCAGCTGCCAGCCCATGCCATTCTATTTGCGTGATGCTTGGTGACAGTCTGTGTTGAGCTTCAGCTATGATTCTTGACATAATTTAATGAGCTAGAATGCCATTTTCCCCCTGTAAAAAATATGCACATATTTCCAATGCCAATGCAACATTGTTTATTTTATACATATATTAATTTTTTCTGAATGCAAATTTTCTACTTTTAACAAATATTAACATGAGATGTTCAGTATATAAAATGCACTTTCCCCACTTGCATTTAGGAGCAGCTCAGCATAATTGAGGACGAAAATGTGCCTACTTGGCTGCACAAGGCTTGCTTCTGTCCTATGCTTCCTAATTAGCTTTTAACAAGCTGTCAATCCTCTACTTTATATGTTACTTTTGTGAAGAAGGGGCCCGGATGATTGCAGTCACCCTTGAAAGCAATCTGGGCTTCTGACCGAGGTCTCTCCTGGCTGTTGGGATGACCCCTTAGAAATACCACATGGAGTCAAATACCATATGGCTTCTACCTGGTGCCACACACTGATGCTGAGCACATATTTCTGTGTCTGTTAATCCTGCCCTTTTCTTTAGGGATGCGGTCAGCTTCTTGTACACTAGGACCCCTGAACAATTGTATCCTGATCCACCTTGATATATCAGGGAAAACCCTACCTCATATTTTTCTTTTTGTTAAATTCTAGTGTTTAAAGGGTAGGTTTACTTTTTAAGTCATGCACTTCAACTCAGATAAGTGATTAAAAAATTATCCAGTGATAAAAAAATCACCTCCTAATCCACATCCTGAGAAAATGAATCTAGTAATTCATTGATATTTCTTTGGGTTTTATATAAGGCTTGTATGAAGTTGTGCACATGTGTGTATCTGCATATAGTTATTTATTATTTCCATTACATAAATGTACATTATATATATATATTATAATATATATTATATGTCTCTTACATTGGTGCTTATATTAAATTATCACTTCACATAAAATGAAATTTTTAACTTACTTGCATCTTCAGGGCATGTTTATGAGGTTCTCTAGAGACAGATGACCTGGCTCCCCAACCAAGTTATATGCACCATGAATTTTCTTAGCCACAGGATGTGGCCAGTAGTAGAAATTTTGTCCATGTTAGAAAGTTATTAGATTCAATACAGTTAATAATTGCTAAGTTCATATATTCTTGCCTAAAATAATAGTAAGCATGCTGCAGATACGTCTCAGATAGCATACTATCTGAGTAGTATAGTGAGCCAGCGTGAAGATATGTGTTCAGATATCCAGAACCCATGTAAAAGCTTGAGCATGGCTGTGTGAGCCATGGTGTGGAGAACAGTTGCAGACAGGAGGCTTTCTGAAGCTTGGCGGCCACTAGCCTATCTCCGGATTCAGTGGGCGGCCCTGTTCAACTTATTAATGGGAAGATTGACAGAGCAGAACACCCAAGATTCCCTGTGACCTTTGCACTTACACATGGGCATATCTACCCATATACACACACAACATACATACATGCAACACACTAGCACATGTCTACACATGCATGGATATACAATATTTTAAGGAAAATATAATAACAGTGATAATAATAGTTAAATCATATCCACGATACTTAAATTGGACTAGAAACGTCTTTTAGCACTTTATGCTTTTTTTGAACTATGTAGCCATGCATAAAGTTCTTAGCATAGTGTTTGGCCTAATCAGCCTTCAACAGACATGGTATACTTGACATTATTATACACTAAGCATTATGTGCTGTTAGAAGAACATGCAGACTAACATTACAGACAAAAAGTAACTTTAATAACATACCTTCAAATTAACTAAATTCCCTTATAAGTCTAGTACACACATTATGTAACATAAGGAACAATTTAAAATTACTTTGGGATTAACATAAGTCAAAATTCTGAATTACTGAAATATCTAGTGTCAATAATCTTCTTCATACTGCTGATTCTGTATAAATATAAATGAAACATATAAATTGAATAAAATCTAGAATAATGCAAATAGGCAACCATTTGAACCAACAGAGATAATAACCCACCCAATAGTCAATCATTGACTTCTGTGCTTTGCTTAATCATCATGTTCCTTGCTACAAAAGATGGACCAACTGAAGGTGGAAATAGTTAACTCTGTTCAGTCCCTTCCTTATGATCTCACATTTGTCTCTGAGCAGAAATGGTGGCTCCCTTCTAAAGACAGTAACAACACACATGGTTCTGTGGGGGCATAGGTGATGGCCTAGAGTTGAGATATGACAGAGCAACCTCTCTCCAAAAGTCTAATCTGCTCTTTCAAATTATCTGTACTGGGAATTGGACTTAAATTTCCCAAGCATAATTTCCTATTTATAAAATGAGAGTGTATAACTACAAGGTAAGGAAGAATGAATGAAGAAGAACTATCAGCCACCTAGCAAAGAGACTACACAAAAGGCATATTGTCAAGACTGACTGCTGACATCATATATATATATATATATATATATATATATATGGTTATAGTTATAGTTATATATATTGTTATATCATAACCAACCTCAGGTCATCCAACTTGTCATCTCTCAAGATTTAATTCCGCAACATTTTCCAATTAAACACACACAAGCATATACACACGCACACACGCACACATGCACAAGAACACGTATACAAACATGGAAATGAGCAGGACACAGGTAGATAACTTATCTGAAACTTAAGAAAGGCCTGACTTTGAGAAATATTTTCTTTGACATTCAATTATGAGCAAGCAAATATATAGAAATGGAAATTATAAGTGGCAGCAGCCCTGTAAGAGTGAAAAAGAGAGTAGGAACAAATACATGGAGAGGGCATCCTATGGAGAAGAGAGGTACCAGTGTCATGGTAATGGGAACATACTAAACAGATGGCTTCGGAGAGAAGCATCAATTGTATACCATATTAGTCTACTGTTCTGAAACTTCAGCACCTACCTGTGCTCACGAATGTGTAGCAAGAATGTTTTCCATCCTCAGTTTTTCTAAAGCTTTATTTCTAAATGGTCTTGTGACTAAAAGTTTTAGTTAATTGCAATGCACTTAAGTTTAGTAGCATTCAGAAAGACTTGAGCTGAGCTAAAGGGATTCAGGGATATTTAAAACAACACATTTTTATTATTAAAAGTAGTTTCTTCTCTCACACAATACATCCAGACCACGGTCTCCTCTTGTTGTACTGCTACAAGCTCTCTCCACCTCCCCTCTCCAGAGATTCATTCCCCCTCCGTTTTCCTTCAGAAAAAAGCAGGCCTCCAAGAGACAAAAATCAAAGGAGACAAAATGCCATTGAATGGGACAAGGTAAAAGCCCTCACTCATAGTGAGGCAACTCAACAGGACAGCAGTTTCTCATCCCGTGGATCAAGACCCCTTTGGAGTCTCATGTCAGATATCCTGCATATCAGATACTTAAAATGTGATTCATAACAGTAGTGAAAATACAGCTATGAAGTAGAGACAAAATAATTTTATTGTTGGGGTCACCACAACATGAGGAAGTGTACAAAATGGTCACATCATTAGGGAGGTTGAGAACCACTGCAATAAGAGGAAAAGAGTCATAAGAGAAAGCAAAGGAGAGACACACCTGCTCCCAATGTCAGGAGTCCTACAAAGACACCAAGCTAACAGCAGTAGTGTATATGTACAGGATCTGATGCAAACCCTTATAGACCCCGTGCTTTGCCATGTTAGTCCCCGTAAACCCATACAAATCCTGCTAGTTAGGTGGACCATGTTCTCTTAGTATTCGTACTCTATTCTCTCCCCCTCTTCCGTGGGGTACCCAATGAAGACCTCCAATTTAGATTCTTTTACTGACTATGGTTCTCTGCACCCTCTCCCATCTGCTGCAAAAGAAAGCCTAAATGAGAATCAAGCTGCAATCCACAGACCCAATGAGGATGAATACATAGGAGGACTCTATGAGCACTCACAGATCTCCCTGGGAAGGGGAAATAGGATAGATTCTTGCAAGAGGACGGGGGCAGATGGGAACAAGAACAGGAGGGATCAGGTAGGGGTGAGGGGGTGCTAGGGTAGACAGCTGGTATTGGGGGCTGGAAACATTCAGGAATCTGTGAGGGTGACCCTAGAGCAGACGCCTAGTAATGGAGATCACAAAGTCTGCTCTGGTGTTTTTATAGCCAGGCAGGGCTTCCAGTGGTGGGAGTGGATTAAATTTGGTTGAATCATTGACTTAGGAAGTTCCACGGAAATCGCTAATGCAATGTACTTTAAAGATAACTTTTTTTTTTTTGGAAACGTTCTTTGGAAGGGTCAATCTGCCAATCCTTTTGAAATTGTGTTGTTATATGCCGAGAAGGGTGCCTTTATAACATAGGTACCTTTATCCACTCTACTTTTAACAATATTTTATTTATTTAAAAGATAGTTAGCTATAAAAAAGAAATCAAATAATAATGCATCTAAGTAAGTGTTTTGGAGAATCAACACCTGGCCAGTTCTCAGCAGACACACAGACCTTTATGTACCAACAGCATGTCAGATGCCTCGTATTATAAACAAAAATAAATATAAATATTTCTCCAAAGAGCATTTTTAATTATGTCATTTTTAGTTACTAGGAAAGTAGCTTTATTCATAATATATCCATTAGTCACTTTTCCGTCTGTGCAGAAATAATGCATTTAAGGAGTACAAAACTTTCTATTTTACAAGACAGAGAAGAGAGAAGCAGTAGATCAATGTAATGGAAAAGATTAATCTTCCCGTGTCACTTGGGGCATTTGCAAGTCATCTGCCTCTGTTTATTGATATTTTCAGAAATAGTTCTCTAATAACCAATGCCATAAATGTCAATTTACAGAACTGGAGGTAAAAGAGGAATCTGGATTGTATTTTGAGACCTTAGTCAATTGAGTATGATGGAATTTTAAATAATCTTCACTTAGTGCACATGAGCCTTAACAATGAAGGCATCAATAAGCATTAAATCTGAAAATACCCACAATTATCTGCATAAAACTATATCAGAAAAGGAAACACAATACTGCAATATTCCAAGATGAAGATGAAGTAAAAGTTGAACTTGTGAAAGTTTCTATTAGAATATTTAGCAGTGATGGTAAATTTTAAACGTCAGACAGAACCATTTTGTCTGCACTGCACCATCAACATAGTTTCTTATGTTTTTTTTATTTGATGGATAATTGTCCATCTGCTTTCAGGGGAAAGTCTATTTATATGTTTCAGAAGTGCTTATAGAGATGTTAGTTGACTGTCAGGATTTGAAAGTTAAGAAAACTGTAATAGAGACATATGACCACTGTAGATAGAGATGACATAATTTTGTATCTCAGAAAAATAAGCCAATTTCATAACTATTATCTCTTTATCTTCTACCAATTCTTCAATTAAGAGTTAGTGGATCTGTGACTGAGAGACTTCTCAGTACTCCTGAGCAAATGACTGAAGCATTCAGAAATATATCGACACTTATCCCTGTGACGAATCTAGAACACGTTTGTTTTGTCTCCCTTACAGAAATTACATGTTTGCTGACATGAAAATACAGTTAGTGCTAGGGAGATGATTTGGTCTGTAAAGTGTGTGCCACAATGAGTTGGATTCCCAGAACCCTTGCCAAAAGCCAAATGTGGTATCGAGCACTTAGAGTTCCAATTCTTGAGGTTAACACAAGCAAATCCCTGAAGCTTACCAACTAGACATCCTAGCAGAATCAGGAAGTTCCAGGGAACTGGGAGAGAATAAAGTGGAAAACACTTGAGGAGTGATATTTTAGCAGACATTTAACAACCTTGACCCTGATATTGCATGTTTTTGTTAGAACACTATTTTTACTATGGATAGAAAACTGAGGGTTTTTTTTTCACTCTTGAAGTCTGAGTGTTTCAGACATGACAGATTTTTTTTCTGACTGTTCACAATGAGCACATAGCACAGTCTGTCAATAGCTTCCTCCCATCAGACAAGAGCAGGAATCACAGGCACATTCCTGAATCAAGGCTGATGAGCCTCAGGTTCCAGATGTGCTTTGAAATGAATGAAAAGAATGAAAATGCAAACCCGAAGGTCCTGGCAGATCCATGACCCCAAGAGGAGAGAGACATCCTGTCTGAGAATGTTGTAAGATGTGGAAAAAGGGACTGTGTTTGTGACATCTTTCAAATCTTGAGAATTTTTACATTTTTATTTAATCTTTCCCTACATTTCCACCTTTTCCCACATAATAACTTGTCTTTTATTTACTGATGATGAAATTAACTGAATTTGCACAGCTTGAAACCAAAGAAAACTTACACAATAATCTGCATTGTGGTTATTTTATCTATAAAGCAAAGGCTCAGAATTAACAGATGTTCTGTGGTGCTTTCTTCAAAAACCAGCCGATATGTATAACTACACTGGTATTCATTTCAAAGACACCATATTTTTATTACCTAACAAAAAGGCATTAGTTGATGTAGAAATGGGGGGAGGGTAGACTGTTAAATCTACTTTAATCTAAAGACAACTGTTAATTAAAAAAATTTACAATGTATTGGATTTTAGTTTTTGGTATAAATTTAAGGTTAGTTTTGTTATACTTCATGTATATTTCTACTCTTAGTTAAGATATTATGTTTATATAGCTCAATTAAAAATGTAAGGTATAATTAAAATACAAATTTACAAAAATACAGTTAGTAACTATAATAGTCAACTTATAGACATCTTAGGTTTTCTAGCTATATAAAGATATATTTCAGATAGATAGGCATTCTTCAAACATTTTGAAAACCTACAGAATATGGCATTTAAAATATTTTAATAAAGCAGACTTTTCATGACAGTGAGACATATCTGCTTTTGGCAGCACCAATGTACTCCAGAAAACATGATGGAGATTGAAGGAGCTCCAGGTGGAGTTTGTTCTCTTTATGACAAAAGCTAGCCCTGTGGGCAAAGAAACTGCCCTTGCCTTGATTGCTGGCAGTCACTGTCCAAACTGTGACCAGCAGGACACACAAAAAAGGTAGCTGCTGAACTTTGCCAAGACAAGGTAGAACAGTCTTTCAAAATTCCCTCCTTCACAAGAAAGTCTGTCAGATATGCTAGACCTGTGCACCAGAGACAGACACCCACATTGCAGAGAAAACTTTGGTGACTGTCCGGGCAGGCTGTAATTTCTCACGTTTTTGGAAGTCACTTGCCTGCACTTCGTTCTTACTTAGTTAATAACATTTTTTATTCTTTGGTCTTTGATGGAATTGAAGACTAGATATTTATAAGTATAGTTTTTCTTAGCTATGATAAAGAGATAAATTAGATATAAAATTTTAACTCAAGACAGGATAGATAATTAAATGTTTTTTTTTTAATTTTGTCAAATACAAATAGACTAAATACTGTAACTGGAATTCTTAGCTGAAAACTGGTTTATTGTCTACTATTTTATTGTGTTAAAGTTGAAACCTTCCTTTTTGCCTAGACAGGAGGGGGAAATGCTTTGTGATAACCCTTCTGTATGCTATGAATATATGTTGCTCTCTTTGGTTGATAATAAAAGTTGCTTTGTCCTATAGCAATACAGAATATAGATATACAGGAAAGCCAAACTGAATACAGGGAAACAGAAAGGTCATCTTGGGAGATTCCAGCTAGCTGCCCAACCAAGAAACGAGATGCCAGCAGCCCAGTAAAACTATGACCACGTGGCAATGCATAAATTAGTAGAAATGGGTTCATGTAAATGTAAGAGTTGTTTGGCAATTAGCCTGAACTATAGGTAAAGCATTCTGTAATTAACATTAATCCTCTGACTAATTATTTAGAAACAGCTGCAGGATGAGATGGAATGGAGGAACCGCCAATTTTATACAGCAGGACTGGGCAGCTGAGAAAGCAAAAGCACACTCCGTTTGCAATGTGTATCCATTGTCTTACCGGCTTTTACTTTTTGCTTGTTCGTTTTTATTTTTGTTTTACTTTTAAAAAAGTTTTTCAAGACATGATGGGTGTCTCTGTGTGTCTCTGACTGCACTGGAACACACTCAATAGACAAGGCTGTCCTCAAACTCACAGAGATCTGCCTGCCTCTGCCTCTGCCTCCCTGAGTACTGGGGTTAAAGACACGTGCCGCCACTACCCCTGTTTGTTTTGCTGCTTTTACTTTACTTTATTTTCAGGAATAGAAATCAAACCTTGTAACATACTAGGCAAATGCCTACCATCTTAACCATGTGCATCTTGTTCTTTCAATTTAAACCATTTTAAAATATTTTCTTATGTTTTGTTATATAATATTCATTGAAATTCAGGATCACTTAGGAGTGTAATTTAAAATTGCTAACAAAATATAATTATATTTAAACATATGAGGAGCTGTCAGAGAAAAATAATTGATGCTTATAAATCAGATTATTGAACCAGATTTCCTTACCTAATATTGAGCAAATCTTTCCACTACTAAAATGTTTTGCCAAAAGAAATCTAAAAATTTCTACAAGTTTTATTTTTATTTTCTTTTGTATCTTCAAAATCACTAGTTTAACAGTAGAAAGTGAAGATGGGAGTTGTGGCACAGCCTCTAATCCCAGCACTTAGGAGGTGGGGTGATCAGTACAAGTTCAAGGTCATCCTAGTCTACACCAGGAGTTACAGACCAGCTAAGCACATACACCAAGATGCTGTCTTAGAAATAATAAGTAAATAAATAACTGAAAGTGTTGTTATTTTCTCAAGCAGTAAGAGGGTTAGAGATGCAGAGCTATTTGTTTCATGGCAGACCAAGGCGAATATGGTCTAGGTGGCAGTTAAAATATCCTGAACTACCTAGGACCCTTTCAGTTTATATGAATCCCCATGCTAATCAGCAATGTCCTATTTTGATGCCAGAAGCATCTAGATTTGGAGAAAGACATGGGTTTACTCCAGCTTTCAAGATGTCCTAAAGCAAAATTAGAGAGGAACTATGTTTAATGGTGACCACCTAAGGCCTTTCTCATAACAAGTGCTAGAGAAACAGGATATAATCACAAATAATGTAAATGGAATAGATTTGTAAAATCTACCATGAAACACTATCAGTGTATGTTTCTACAAATTATTGATAAAAATAGTGAAAGAAATGCGTGCATGCATTGATGGCTCGGAAACAGTAGTGGTTCATGTTTATCTCTGTATCCTACAGAGAACATGTTGAGTGGAACATTGCTACTAATGACATACATCAGCTCTCACCACTAAGGCTGCTTTACACTAAGTCTCAAGAGAAAGGTAAAATGTTATTGTTGTTATTATTGTCGAATATACAGACACTTATTCATTGCCACTAGAAACTTATAGTTAAATTGTGTGAGAAATTTTCTTTGCAAGGTACATTTGATTTTTAATTCTTAAATTCCCTGCTTCATGGGAATGAATGAGCATTTTCCTAGATCACCAGACATTCCAAATGTCACTTCTAGATTTGTGTATTCTCTCGCTCTGCCTTCCACACTTGTTCAGTATAAGCAACCTACTCATGAGGCATTAAGGGAAATGATGTTTGATGGTTTAGTGTGTCATATTATTAACATGGCCATTGAAGTAAAATTCAGACACAAGAAAAAAAACAAAACTAAGTTCAGGTTCAGGTTCCTATGTATAACTCTATCACTTTACTTAGATTACCTGTGAGGTATGTGTGCATACATATAATAATAGTAGGCTCACCTACAAATATGACAGTTTTCATTAATGATGTAAGCTTTGTTGCATCACATATGAGATCAATAAAAGTCCTTTGCTTATCGCTGGATCACAGAGAAATTCCCAGCAAGCTTTTCCAGAAACAGTAAATGTTTGGTGTGCTGTACATCCATTTATTCTACCACAGTAGTACATGAAAAGAAGCAGCCTTGGCTCAAAGTTCACTAGTTAATGTGTCTGTGTTCCAAGGAAACTTAATTTTGATCCCTGATCAAAATTTTTATTTAATTATCACAAGTCATGAAATAAAAATTTCCCTATGACCCATTTTAACTTACATATTGTGCAGACATAAGCAGTAGCGTTGAGTTGGCCTGCAGGTACCAGTTGGCAGACTGGTATAACGAAAAAAAAGTAGACCATACCTAATCAGGAAGAAAAATTATAGTGATATTTTATTTATGTTTTAATAGACAAAGCTTGCCTAAAGATCAGAAGGGCAAATCCAGGCCACATGAAGTCAGGCAGCCGTGGCTTACCTTTCATCCCAGGATTCAGAAGACAGAGGCAGATGGAGCTCTGTGAGTGCAAGACCACCCTGGGCTACACAAGATCAATGCAGAAACAAATCCAAGTAGTGGAAAACTTTGAATGGTCTGCACCTTTAATCACAATTCTATAGAGTCATACACCTTTAGTCCCAACTCTAGAGGGAATATAAAATGAGAGGAGAGAAAGACTTAGTTGGCTTAGTCTGTTTGGTCTGCTTATTCTGTGGTCACCCAGCCCTGGTAGACAAAAGACTTCTCTAGTGACTTGACTGCTTTACTTTTCTAGTTTTCAGGTTGAACCCTAATTTCTGTCACTGGGTTTTTTTCATTCATGCTACAAAAAATAAGTAAGGATAATGTGTGCCATTCAGTACATTTCCCCAAGCATGCTGTAAAGTATATCCAATGTGTCTGGAGAAAGACAATGTGCTCTTTCTCTTAGAAAATGCAAATTATTATAACACTGTGTAAATTTCACTGAGTTTCTAATTGGTGTTTACATACAAAATCCATGACAAACATCTTGTCATAGAATTATTTGTTATGGAGGGATATGATTTTAGCCCTATGTGTAACCAACCAAGTTTCTTGCCAACCAAATACACTGTATATAGATGTAATTTAAGATTTAGGTAGAAGTACATGATAAAGAATAATACAAACTAATATATAGATGGAATAGCAATTATCATAGGTATTGGTTTAAAATTATTCCTTCTCTAGCTGCTTTAGAACAAAATACCTTAAAATGTCTAATATCATTCAATTTAATATTTGTCTGAATAGTTCATTCTAGAAGCATCATTTATATATATATACATATATATATGTATATATATATATAATTACACACTCTTGAGGTCACTGAATAATAAATACGCTCTATCAAATGAAAATGTAAAACATACATTAACTCCATCTATTAGCAAAAAGAACTCATATTACTTTTCTAGTAAAATGAATTCATTTCTATTTTTCAATTAACCTCACTTTTAATAAACAAATTGCAACTTGGGCTTTGGAAAATTCTTTGAAAACTTCATACAATTTTCAGTACAACATAATCATGCCCATACTCAATCATCCCCTGTCCCTTGCCCCTCTATTACCTCTTTTCCCAACTTCATGCCATATTATTCTTTTTAATTCTGCTTCTTTTTGTTTGATATTCTACATTGGCCCATCTAGTAGAGATTAAGGAACCTATCAATGGCCAAACCATTAAAGAAGGATTCACCCCGAGTAAAGGTGGGGTCCGGAAAGTATCCTCCTTGTTTGTGCAGGATTTTGACAGGATTGACCTTCCGCAAGACCTTCAGGAAGATAATATTTAACAACTCTCTTCCCATCTTCCATTTCCTTTCCTATGCTTTTCCCCAAGCTTTGCCAGAGACTGTAAGGGTTATGAAGATATTCTCTTTGAAGTTAGGCACTCCTTGTTTTCATAGTACCTTGTCCAATCGTGTGTCTCTGCCTTTGATTGTTGTCCACTGTAAAAAAGAAACTTCTCAAAAGTCTACTTTGAAACATCTTGGACAAAAGTTAAAAGGGCTAAGCAACTCTGTAAAGACCAAGTCAACATTTGGCTTAAACAAACAATAAAAAGAAAAACAGTAGGTGGAAATATAATCCTATTCTTATTTTTGAATAAATAAGACCTCTTTCATCATTACAACTTTTTTTTCTTGTTTACAATAAGGAAGGCAATTGGAAAGGAAGTTTTAAATCATGGCTAAAATCATGATTTAAAAATAAGTAGCACTGTTTCTTCAATATGAAACCCCCAAAAGAAAAGTGCCTTGCATTAATCAATTAAATCCTCATGACCTCTAAATTAGATAGCAGTATAAAGCTATTAACATTTTTTGTAATTTTGTTTTAAAACCATAAATTAAACTAAATCTGTGAAGCTTAAAAAAAAAAAAAAAGAAACTTCTCCCACCAAGGTTGGGAGCTGAATTGTCCCAATTCAGATTCAGTTCCCACACTGAATCCCAGACTTCCAGCTGAAGCCACTGTGAGTTTTGGATATCTTCTAGCATATACGGATCTTAAACGTATCTGGTTTCCACTCTGGGTCTCCAGCTTCCCTAAGTTCATGTTTAAATACAAGTCTAAGTAAAGAAGCTTTACAGAGCTTATATAGCTATTGAATAGTATTAATGTAAAAAATCCAAATTCCATGAAGCAGAGTTGAAACACATTATTGAAACCTATAGTCTAAAACCTTCTTTTAAGAAAAGAAAAGGAAGGATGAAAACACATTTTTGAACTAAGGAAGGCAGATAATAAAAATTTGAAATAAAGATGTAGCATTTTAGAGTGGTATCATCTGGATTTGGTTTCTAGAAAGATTGATCAAACCAATACTAATATTATACACTGGCAGTAAATAAGGTCTTGAGTCTTGGTTAAAAAATTTTTTCTCTTCATTTACTCTGTCCCTCTCCCTCAAACACACTTCCACTTCTTTCTCAATAAGCCACTCATAAGCCAAGTAAAAAAGTTTAAGTATTTTTGTAGTTATTGCTATTCTGAAAAACTATTTATTAAAGCCACAATTAATTTGCATTTTAAGAGATATTTCCTCCCTTTCACACGGTAGTTCTGATGATATATTTGAATATTTCTGACATTAGAACCTTACTTTTAGTCACAGTTTATATATTTGGAGATGTGAATTCTATTTAAGAGGTTATCACTGTAAACCTTTTGAATAGAATAAAATGTTGTGTTGCTTGTTGTCAGAATTTATTGGCAAATAACACTACCGTTAATTGTCCTGCCCATGAATCTAAAGACCATTAATATATCTCACATAGTCAGCATTACACAGATACCATAGGGTTAGGAAATCAGTTTTTCACATTGATGGGAACATATGGTAGCCTTTCTTCGCTAGAGAGAACACACTGCTTCCTACAGGGCTGCGTGTTTTTAATGAGTTAATAATAGGGCAAGCATTAGAAAACAGTGGCTCCAGGCTTTGCAGTGAGAAGTTATCAAAGACAAAATATATTAGAGGTGTTGTTACAGATCTATGATTCATGCTGTAAAATCGCAAACAAAATAATTGTTGAGAAGGTGACATGATTTAATGAGAACCAAATAGTATTTATGGCAAACTTAGCTTCTCTTAGCAATAAAAGCACAGGGATTTTTGAGAAAAATAAATGTTACATTTATTTGTTTGGGTGAGTTGATTAGGCCAAGTCAACACTAATTTATCATAGTCTGCATTAATGCAAAGTAGGCAATGTTACAATATCTGTCTCCAAAACAGATGCCCCAACTCTGTACGTCTTCACACAAGTATAAATATGAGGGCGTATTAAATTTTAGGAAGCTCTAGTTTAGAGAATATTTCTGAGATGCTGTTGTTCTTCTGGTCTGCCTATCTCTCTTCTTTGCTAGGGCTAAATACTAACACGTAGAAGAAATACATCTTTTTCTGAAACTGTTTTTGTGTTCTACTAGGTATTCTACCATTCCCGTTTATGTTCTGTTGTTATTTCTTATTTGTTAATCTGTGAACCTGGGCTATTTTAGTTAAAGTTACGTCATTGTCTACGGAAGGCCAACCAGTGCTATAAGTGGATTATGCGCACAGCTCTTCTTTGCTGGACCACATACAGTAGTATTGCTTTCCTCTTGACCAACTGGATTCTATAAAGAAGGGATGAGACCACAATATCACTTTTGCCTTCCTTCTGTGAGCCTGTGTGGTGCTGTAGAATCATGTCATCCTTGTCCAATCAAAAACAGACATTCCTGGGAATATCTGAAGCAAAACAGAGGCTCTGGGGTTTCCATGCTTTCAACACATAAACCTGAACTGAAACTGGAAAAGAAATAAGAAATAAATATTAAGATTATATTTCCTCACTTGGAAATTTTGTATTTATCAAAGTTATTATGCAGTATTTTTCTTTTATAATTGGAAGAATTTTATAATTTTATAATTATAAATATTATAATTTTATAATTTTAAATTTATAAATTTAAATTTATAAATTTATAAATTTAAATTTTATAAATTTATAAATATAATTATAAATTTATAAAAATATAAATTTTATAATTGGAAGAATTACATGGATATTAAATATTGCTATTCAATGAATGAGCACCATGAATTCTTGGACTAATATTTAGTCAAAGTTGAAAGTAAACTCAAAATTACTGTTTTGTTTATATAGTTTATGTAAATACAGAAAAGTCTTCTTGTATTAAAATGAGTTGACATCCTATTTATATTGTATTTATATAATAGCTTCAAAAAGCCTTCACATCCTTCCTGCTTGTATGTCAAGGAAATACTAATTACTAAAAGTTTAAAAGAAATTCCTTAAAGCCACTTTAGTCTTAATATTTTTGCATATTTTTCTAGATTCCTCTGTAGTTATTAGTATTTGAAGTCTTTCTAATTCATTTATCATCAATTTCAGAAAATTGCCATGCTGATATTTTTGTTTTATTGCACATATTTATATATTACCTCATAAAGTATTTTCTCAATATTTTGGATTTTTCTAACTCTCAATACATGAAGATAGCTCTTTCTATACTTTCCTTTATTCTCTCTGTTTCACAAAATTCAAAAGTTTGTTTGGCTCTCTTGTCAAATAACCTTCCACAACTCTTCTGCTTTATGATTTAAGGATAAACTGATTGACAACTTATGCAGTTCTGTGTATATTTTTCATTTTTGTTGACTCCTTTCTTTCCTTGAAATGCTTAAGAACAAAATAGTTCCAAATATTAGTTCAATTTTAATTTTTACTGGAATTTTTTGCAATCTTTGCTAATCATTGCACTCAGAGCCCCACATCTTAGAGTCTAGAGGTCTGCTGCTGAGGAACATACTCAGCGTTTCCTCAGTGATAGATGAATATGAAATGTGCACACACATACACACACATGTGCATACACACACACATGTGCATGCAGCACACACACGTGCATGCACACACATGTGCATGCACACACATACACATGCATGTGCATTCACACACATACACACACACGCATGTGCATGCACACACACGCATGTGCATGCACACACACATACACACGCATGCACACACATGTGCATGCACACACACGCGCGCGCATGCACACACACATACACACACGTGCATGCACACACACACATGTGCATGCAGCACACACACATATACACACACACAAGCAACCCACACACAAACCTATTGTGATTGTCTAAATCTCACCTTGTTTTCTTGTCTTTTTCAATTTAGATTTATTTTCTTTATGTATAAAAGTAGTAAGATATTTTGGCAGGAAGAAGTATAGGAGACCCTTTTTTCTTAAAAGAGTGCTCCAACCTAGTCTCTACCTTGTTATTCTGCTGTAGTATCCTGAGTAGTAAGAATTAGAAGCATGCATCAGCACACTAAGTATTGGAGGTTTTGCATGCATGCATACATGTGTACCACTGTGGTCCGCATCATTACCTCGAACTCAGATTAGACCATTATCACTTACCTTTTCATTTCTAATCTTTTTACAATTCAGTCTTTAGATCTAAGTAGCATTTTGATTGATTTGTTTGAACCAGTCTGCTAACCTGTTTTCTAAAGTTCTTCAGCATTTCTTATATGTTATTCTTTTGTCAGATGTATATTTGAATGTAAAGTATGTGTACATAAATAGCTATATCATATGTCTGTGTTACAGTCTTCTGACTCACTTGGTGCTTTTTTTCCTTTTTACCTACTGATTTTGAGTAAATATAAAAAGATACTATGGTAGAAACAATTGAAGAAGAAACTGGAAGTAATGACTATTTAGAACATTGCCTGAGCACTCAAGCATAGTTGGATTTCCAAAGTTTTTCCAGTTTTACAGACTCCAATATATAATTAAATTCATTTTCCATCCCAAGGCTGATTTATGAGTACTTTAAAAATGTTGTTTAGAAACTTGTATTGGAATATATTCATACATAATCTTGGAGTTTGCTTTTGCAACCTACTAAAGATGACGGATGATAAATAAAGATCCACAGCTATTGGATTGGATAAGACACTATATATGTGGTAAGTATAATTATTTTTAGAAACAGAACAAACCAGAAATATGTCAAGGCAGAAGATGTAAAGTACTTCAGAAAATGGCTGTGGTACCTATTAGAGGCTAGAGAAAGCTGACCCCATGTTAGATGGAGGGGTGATGACTACAGAGTGATTCTAATGAACCCTTTGAAGCTGTCATTAGAGAGACAGTGCCACACCAGCAACTCCACGTCACAAATCCCTCACTGCTCATTTGTGCCCTGCGCTGTAACCAAGGGAACCAAGGGAACCAACTGACTGCTCGGCTGGCCCGAGTGCCACATACAAGACATGAATATCTTGCTCACACTATCGTTGCTGCCTCCTGATCCTTAACTTTCTGCTGGTTTCTGAGAACAAAGTAAAAGGGAGACAGAAAATCACTAAGGGCTGTTTTTAGAAGCTTGAATCTTTATTCTCACTTCATGAACAGGTTTTACTCAGAAGAAAGCCTTAAAAATGGATTTGGACTTTGAAAATCAAACACAAGGCAGAGGGTTTACAACAAGGTGAAGTTCAGAGCACAGTGTTTTTCTGATCTGCTTCCATCAAAAGTTGGCAGAATTCCCTCCTATAGTCAGGCAATTTGTGTATTAGCCTTCGTCTGGGTATTGGTGAGTTTTATTATTTTCTGTCTTCAAACGTATTTCAGAAGTCATTGTGGAGAGGTCAGGCAAGATGGTTCGCAGCTCTGCACCATCTTAAATTGGGAACCACATGAAGACAGAACTTTGCCCTCTCTTTTATAACGCCATGTCTTAGGTCAAACATCCTTTTCAAGCTGGGCTTAGCCACCCGGAATGTGTGCTTGGTGCAAAAAACCGCGAAGGGCTGACACTGTAGCCCAAGCTTTCAATGTGGATGTTTTATTATTTGAATTTGGTTATGAATTTTAAAACAAAGGTATAGTGTCTTAGTATTTCCTGAATAGCTTTTTATTACTTTAAATGGAAGTTAATACGGAAGATCAAAGATCTGAAAGGATAGTGAATTTTCTCCGTGCTAAGCTGGCAAACTCCCTTTTGAAACACAGGATTTTATTCCACTAACTAACAGACACATTCTTGGATTAGCCAGAGAGTAGAGAGCCATCCTAAGATGCCGGATAACCTAAGGGCACATTCTAATTAAACATTTGAAAGTTGGTGTTCGTTATGCCATATCTGTGTGCAATTCTAAGCTGAGCTTGGGTCTCTTATGTTGAGTTAATCTGCAAACTTTTCCTTTCTTAGCTAGGTTGCAGTTCAAAAATGGTAATTTAGCAATTCAGACGAAGTTCAATATTTAGTTATTATTACTATAGCATAGAAAGTTACTGGTGGTTATGGTCCAGCTGAAATTTATAGGACCTCATATCTTAGCAGTAATAAAAATAATAATTCCAACCATAATAATATTCTACCATTTATTATACCCCTGCTGTGTTCTAGGCCATTTTAATGCGTGATCTAACCTAACTCATGCCACTTCTGCTTGAGAGAATTACCATTTCAATTCTGCTACTGAATCAGCAGAAGTGGAAAAAGAATGTAACTAAGGAAAGCCTGGGAACCAGGGTGCTGAACAAGAGGGTAGGTAGAAAACAGAAGCATCAGAGACCTTAAAACATTATGTCAGGGATGATAATGGTACATTTCCAAATTGATGTTATAGTATACAAGTGCCTTAGGATATATAGAAAGATACATGAAAGAAGAGAAGAAAATGAAATGACTTTTTTCATAATTCGTGAGTTACACTTAATAGGAGTAACAACTATTCAGAAGCTGTTATCCTTCCGACACAGGGCTATGGAAAGATCAAAGATAGAATTTGGGAAACACTGAGATTTTGAAACAATGATAATTAGAGTTGACAGGAGAATTAGAACAACATATTATCAGCAGAACTAATACAATGGAGACTTGTTGTTAAAAAACATGTCTAAAAATGTGAATTTGCCAGTCAAGCACAATGTAGCTGGATAGAATTAGTATTGGTTTGTCAACTGGTAGAAATAAAGATGCCTATATCTAGTGAGCAGGCAGTGATGCCAAGATTGGACGGCCATATTCTCCTGTATCCAAGAATGGATGGAGATGTGCAGGTGAAGACATTGGTGGGGACAGTGGTCCCCAGGCGATGAGGGCGAAGGTCAGGATGAGGACCCATGTGAAGAATTATTAGAGTTGTAATTACATGGTGTATAGAGACAGAGAACTATGGAATCCAGGGAAGGTAGAAGGCATGGGAATTCAGAATTGCTTTATTCCATTTGGAAAGAAACCATTTGTTCTTTGAGAACTTCATGTGTATTTTAATAATATTCACTACCTTTCCCTACCACGATCAGTGCTTCCCAGAACCACACTCCTTCATCATCCACCTAAATTTTTGTGTCCTTATTTTTTCCCAATCCTTACCGATATATGATGCCCAAATATTGAATGTGTGGCCTTCCACAGGAGGTTACTGGGGACCACAGAAGTTAATAATTGCCAATAGCTCTATGCCTAGGGGAAGGATTTTGTATCCCACTCTCCTTTCTGTTGTTAGTATTTTCTCTGGCTATGACTTGCACAGACCTGTGCATGTTCTCCAAACCTCTAGGGGTTCGTATGTGTAGCTGCCCTGTTGGTACTGAAAGACACCGTTTCCTTATGGTAACCTACAGCCTATGGCTTTTAAATCCTTTCTTCCTCATTTCCCACAATGTTTGCTGAGGCATAGGAATAGGAGCCACAGCATATAGATTCCGTTCTGCAGTCTCTTGTTTTGTATACATTGGCCTGTGGTGGTTTTCTTTGTTAATCACCATCTAATACAAATAGAACCTTATCTGATGAATGTTGAATAATCTTTGGGTACAAAAAATAACTCATATGGAATCGGTTTAGTATTATGCTCATTTACCCAACACTAGTAGTGACTTTTCCCATAAACCCTGTGACCTTTCTAACCGAAGGCTCTTAGATATATAATGGTGCTATATGCAAGCTTTGTCTTGTGGAGCAGGGCTTAAATCCAAACAGAAGTGATTAATTAATCCCTTGAGAATTATGCTACGGTTTCAGCACTGGTTATATCTTGCCACACCAGTCATTACTGTAGCTTGAAGTATTTGCAGAAACACATACACACACACATATGAAGTCTTATTTCATAGTTTATTTTCTATGTTTATTTATTACCTTCACTACAATATACCTACCTTAAAGAAAGTATTGAACATACATAGAAAATGTTAAAAATGGATCTGTCCTCTAATGGGACAGTAATGCCACTACTACATTCTGGAAGCCAACACTATTTCCCCATTGTAAGGCTAGAGGACAGGTTTCTGTTAACAGTCATTCCAAAAGGAAAGCTTTTTACTACTTCGACTTTTTAGAAAAGACATTTGTAATTCACCTTTTCAAATAGGTGTGTGCTTCTCAAAGCTTCTACTAAAGTTTGCTAGTAGAGCCTAAACTTTAGCATGAAGTTCCCACTGCTCTTGCAATCTTCTAAATGCTGAAAAGAAACACCTCAACTGTGGATCTTATATTGTCATCTTATTAAAATTTCAAAATGAAAAGACTTTGTAGTATTATCTTCTGGAACTTGCGCTTATGATACATGAAGACATTCAGGAGGGTTAAGAACTAACTTGGGCTCAGATAGCTATTAAGGGCTAAAGGTAAGTCCCAGATCTCTTTCTTGTTCCTAATCAAAAAGGCAATAAAAGAAACAAAGAGAGAGGTGATAGAATGGCAGCGTACATGCCAGCATCCTCAACATCTGGTTCCCTATGTGTGAGGAAGAGCCTCAGAAATGCTTTCTAAGTCCATTCTACTTCTGAACCCTGCATGGATGCGTCTTTGAGATTCCCATTCATAATGGAACCTAAAAAATCAGTAGGGCAGATATAGGTCAATTTGATTTTGTGTGATAGTCTTATATTTTCCCATTCTTGTATTCAACGAGTTCTCATATATTTTTGGAACTGTGTACAAAGGTTCTTAGAAACTAAGAAAAGAAGAAAAAAAGCAACGTTTTCATGTTGTGCATTAAGATGGGACTGGAATTGAAGTGGATCAGAATTTCGAAATGTTGGATTTAGAGTTGTTCTGCACAATAATCAAAGTTGTTCTGGGAGAGAGCATAGACCATATGAATATCTAAAATGACAGCACTGTTTTCTCGCAATCCAAATCATTCCCTGGCACGCTCAGAGTTATTGGTCTATCTTCCTCTGCAAAAAAGATATTTGCACTTCATTAAAGAAACCATTACACCTAACTGTTATAGAAAAATAAACAATCTGTACTTGTCCATAATATTCACAAATTTTATTAATATTGGTATTAATAAAAATATTTTAAAGGGTATTAGTGTTTTGTTCTGTTTCATTGGTTTCTTTTTTTTTCTTCTGGTTTTAACATAAGTGTCCAGGCAATGAGAGGTGAGGTCAGCTTTTAAGTTCATTAAGTGAGAAGTCTAGAACAAAATGTTTGCCAAGCACAAATTTCTTTAGTAAATCAACTGTGAGACAAGAGTAAAAACAAAACACACAGAAAACTAAACAAACAAAAAAGCACCTTCCTAGTGTCTAGACTGTTTTTCATCAGCTTTGCCCACAAGTCGTATTTGCCATCTCGAAGCAGGACAAGGTCAACAACAGCAGGCTCCTAGGACATCAGCATGGGAGTCAAGCTCACTGAAATTCAGTTACTGGGCTGGACCAGTGTGGAAGATAGATAACAGCAGGGTGGAGAAGCAGCTGACAGATGAGCTGAAATGGAGGGACTGTAAGCACAGTAGGCAAAGGAAGTACTCTGAGGCCTTTAAGCAACGGGGCATCACTTCTGCCTGCTGGACCTTGATAGTGAGCAGTGGGCAGTTCCCGCTGCTGCGGGGCAATCAGAATTTGTGATCTTCATTCCATGACTGTGCACTGCACACTGTGGAATCCTTGCCTGAACCATGGTGAGGTGTCTCAAAGATGCATAGCAAAATCTTCTCTGAGTTACCCCGACAAAGGTCTGTATTGCACTGATTTGAATGTAACGTTTGCACTAAAATAGTTCTTGTTAGAATGTGGCATTCTTCTATCATGTTTTGCTCACTCCTATGGTTCCCAGAGTTGCCCTGTAGTTCAAACCTCTTTTTAAGGCTTTACACTGCTGCATAATTCAGCTTCTCAGGAAAAAATTTAAATACCTTCTGTGTCCTTCAGCGTGTTATTTAAAAGCTACACTTCTTGCTTTCAAGGTCCACTGTTACTCGCCATTGTTCTGAAGTGCATTCTCTCCTATTACCTCTGCCTTCCTTTGTCTGTGAACTTGTCAGTAACACGAAGTCTCAAAGGAGTTAGGAAATAAAGCCAAGGTCTACCAAATCTTAGTTCATCCCATTGTTGCTTTGTAAAAGCTCACAATTTCTTCCTTAGAAACTTGTTATCAAGTTCACTCTCAGCGTGATGGCAGCCAAGTTGATAAGTGAGTATTCAAGTACACGTTTCTCTCATTAAGCAAGTGACCTGAGGGCCTTATAAGCTTTGATGATGAATAACACCCGTCTCAAAAAATAAACAGTTAAAATGTGACACTGTAACTTGCAGAAGGTTTTAAATATAACTTTGTTCTTAAAAAGTGTGTTTTAATTTTCTTTAATTACTAAAAGTGTATATTTAAAATGTGAGAATTCTACACTTCTTTAAAACATCTTAAAATTTTTCAATTTTGGTTTAAAATGAGATTATATAACCTGTGTTGTCAGATTTTAAATCTGTATGATCTAGTATCCTTGGTCACGACATTTTGTTTTATGTAGCATGAAATATTTTAAATAGTGACCCAGTTTTAATATACCATTTTACTTTCCACACAAGCTACAGAATTATTGTCATTTAAGTAATTAGAAGTGATTAAATTTATATTTCTTTTGACAACTTTTGATTAAGAAACACACCTCTGCTTATTTCTATATCTACCTTTCAAAGAATTTTGCTCCTATAGACTTAATTTGGAAGTTATAAAAAGTGGGTAAAACAATCCTACTTAGAAAATATTCCCGAGATTTTAAAAAGAAGCACTTGAAAAGAAACATGCCCTTCATAGCAGAAAGCATATAATGAACACTCTACCAAGCCCTAAACGTTAGAAATCTTTTACAGAATCTACTTCGACATCTGTTTACTTTCCTAATACCATAGAGTTAGGTGAAATAATCTCAAACATTGCCAATTATTAGCAAGAGTAAGTAAAAATATATAAGAAAGCTTTAAAAAGAAATTTTTCTTATTATGTTTTACTTGTTGATATGTATTTTATTTTCACTTTCTGTTTATTACTAAGATTATTTCGGGGAGAGTTTAAGATACATGTGATCAAAGAAAGCAAAACATAAACCAATGCATTTTAGCTTCCTCCATCACAGAATTCTCTGAGCTGTTGATGCTGTTTGACTCAGCAACATAAGGAGCATTTCAGTTGCCCTGGAGAAATACGCCATTTCCCATTGCTAGTTCTGGGTGGAATTTATCATACAAATCTGTACATAGATTTTTGAGTGATATACTTGGGAATATATTTTGCTGAGAGAAGGTGAAAAATCTTTTAGAGAATAAGTGGGAAATTTTAATTCTGCCTAAACACTAAAAATCAATCCCTAATAAATAAATAAAACCAGCATAAAGCCTTGGTACTTTATGAGTTAAAGCAATCAGTTAGCAACATGTAGAAAAAAGCAGGCAGAGTGCATCCCTGTGTTCTGGGATGCTTATCTCAGGTCTTCTTGTCTTCGGGAGTTTGGTTTAGCTTTAGTCTTTGGCTGGTTGAGGGCTGGATTCTGTGATGAGTTGTTCAGAACTCTTGCTTCTCCAGACTGCAGATTCACAAAGAGAAATGTCTATGCATAGTATCAAAATGGTTTTTCCCCCCAGATCCAAAATAATAAGAGTATTTTATTCTTTAAAAGGTCCATACTTTCATGCAATGTATAGTGATCATACCCATACGCCAATACCTCCCTCCAACTCCATCCAGTTCCTCTTACTCTATCTCCCTTAGACTTCATGCCCTGTATTTATTTTTGTTATTAATAGCCCAGAGTCCAATTAGTGCTGGCCATATCTACTTTGGACTGTTCCTTGATGCATAAGCAACCTACTGATGGCCATACTCTCAAAAGAAAATAGCTAATCGCTCTATTAGCAGCCATCAAGGCCCCTGTATGAGACCTCTCCCTTATCCATGCTGGAACTTTAACTGGCTTGGTCTTGTGTGGTTCTTATTATCACTATATTATTATAAGTTAAATTATGATTTTATATTAACAAATTTAACAGATGTATATATTTCTGACAGTTATAGATTCTGTTTTTAACTTCTGTATTTTAGTACATAGAAGCAATTAAAGCAATTAAGATTGATATTGTCCTGATATAGTAGCAACTATAAATGCATTGTAGCTAAGTGAACATCTGTGATGTAAAATGCACAGTTTAATAGCTGATAAAGAACTAAAAGTACTATTTTTGTGGAAGATTGTTAATCCACCACTACTACAGAGAATAAGACAACTACCACATTTATTGAATCAAACTTGAAGCAGGCTTTAATTACGTAGAGGCCAGGATGATGAACTCTGGCCAGGTTCATTCATGGACTTCCAGAAAAAGGTAATGAAGTCACATTTTGCAGAGGCTTATAAAGGCAAACCTATTAGGCTACTGTGTTTCCCATCAGGTTCAGTCAGGAACAAGCATACATCCTGAAATTCTTTCTACCTATGGACCTCCCGCCTATATCCAATCAGGGTCAAGCTTATATCCTGATGTATTTCCTGCCTATGTCCCTCCCACCTACATGTGATCAAGCAAATCTGAGCAGTTGGGTCAAACAACCTTGATTAGGGGAGCAAAGTATGTAGCTTGTTATCTTCCATAAACAACAGCCTCCATTATTCCAGGAAGTAGTGCAAGGGGCTAATAGGTTAGAGGTAATTTTATTTTATGGATCTGTTAGGCACAGTAATTAAAACTTAAGACATAACTTTGGCTTTCACAGAAAAAGCTGAAGAAATATGAGTTCAGAGCAGGAAGATTTCACAGTGAGTGACACGAGAGAAAATCTCCATGGTATTTGTGATACCAGAGGATGGTCACCCTGCTCCTGAGTCCTGAAGGACACTTGGTTGTTAGTCAGGAGAAGAACGAGCTGCCTGGAAGGAGGACACTTTAAGGATAGTGGATGCCAAGGCAGGAAGTTAAGTGTGCTGTGTGTCCAGATGGTTTATAAGTAGTAGGTGGAGATTAAGTAGGAAGGGATTCAGGAACTGGATAATGAAGGGCTTTGATTTCAACAAGAAGGAAGTTGGAATCCATCCAAAGTGATAAGACATGAAGGAACACTGTAGGATTTATAGCAAGGGTAGCCCAGAACTATTAGGAGCACACAGTACAGCACAATGCCTAAGAAGACCTGTCTAGAGTGGGTTTAAATCTTGGGCTTGCCAACTAAGAGTTATGAGTTGGGTGAGTTATTTAACCTCTAAACATAAATGTCTTTATCTACAAAATACCTGCCTGGTATAGTCGTTACTGTGCAATAAATGGAAGCTGTTGCTGCTACATCTGGCTTCTACTCCAACTTCTTGAGCAGTGTAATTGTAAACTGGATATCACAGAAAATAGCAGGGTAAACTATGTATGGAAAATTGACTGGGCTAGAGGATAAAGGAAGTGTGGGAGAGTTCTGTGCTTTAGACATGTTCTATGTTTAGCATGACGAGGAGAGATCAAGTAGATTCATATCAGTTTTTGAATGACCCAACTTGTTTTCTTGAGTAGTCAAATATGTACATTAATGAGCTAACTGCCTTGGAAAATGATATATACAACACAAGGTCAAAGGTAGCAAGCTTGGTACACATGCTAATATTTGAGTAAAAGTCTAGTAAAAGAACATTAAACCAATGAGTGTGTGAAAGAGAACACTCAAAACCTATGAGAAAGTAGAGTCATAAAACTAAAAAGGTAAGGCCACTGAGCTGACCAAGGCAGTGAAGGCGTTTGACACCTGATGGTATAAGTCTGGCTTTAATTCCTGACTGCAAGTGAAGGAGGACGGAATAAAAGGATTGTACAAAGTTGTCTTCTGAACCCCCATACACACTCGCACCATGCACACAGATACACACACATGCACATGTGCACACAAACACATACACTACACATGCACATGTGGCAGAGCATGGACCCCCATCTTCTACACACATATCATAATAATTTTTATGTCAAGTATTTCCAGAATCAGAGTCATTTGTAATTCTGATTGCCAGTGAGATGTCAGCGTTGCTGAGGCTGTGACATCTCCACAAGGATGAGCAAGCAGAAAGCCACTAACAATCTTCAGAGGTAGTACACACCTTCTTCTGGGCATGGAAAGAGTGTGTTTTCCCAGAATTTGTCAGACTCACCATGTTTGGGAAGTTATTTCTAAACTACAATGCAGACTGTTATCCAGTCATTCTGACTCTTGCTCAAATGAATGACCCGAGAGAACAAGCAGATAAGGAGGACTCTGGGTGAACCAGCAGCCAGCAAAACACAATTCATTGACCACACCCAGAGAGTTCAGCTGGGGAGCCCCCAGACGTCCTCAAGAGTGTCGCTCAAGGATATAATAGAAATATATGTAATAAAGCATCTTAAAATAAATCAACTAGCAAGGATCAGCTTCACTATCCTATTGAGAAAAGAATACATGAGACAACACAGACTTCCCATTGCCAGCTCTGGAACAGGGGATACAGTGGCTGTCGTGGAGGAGAGGGACTAAGGACAACAAGCAAAGCTGTGCTCCCCTGACACCCCACAAGTGTGCACCCCTTGCTCATATCTTTGCTAAACTTCCAGGGACGGGGGAAGACAGTGTTTATAAATTATAGAACACAGTTGTTAATTGTTTTTGGCTGATAATTAATTCTTTCTGTGTTTGTCGTATATCTGTTAAAGGATGTCACATAATAGTGTTCATATCATCTGTCCCTATAACCCTCTGCACGACTAAAGACATCTCTTGCTCTCAGGCTGTTAAGTATTATGATTACTTCTGCAAGAAGGCATAATTGTTAAGATAATTTGTAATAGCCTGCAGTTATATTATGTGTGCTGCCTTGTGACATCATGATAATTAACTTTACTGGCAAGGACTCTTTGTTTTAGGTCTACAGCAGAGACTGTCAGCCCAGGAGTCCTATATATGCCCGCCCCCATGTTTGACAGTTTTCCACAGCATGAGGTACATGCTGGTGGTAGAAATAGAAAAGAGAAACAAACATATGAAGGAAAAGAACAATTTGTGTTGAAAACCATGCCTAAAGAACTGGACAGAGGCTATATAAATTTTGAGTAATATATGGCAATTAATTTTTGAGGAATAGTAACTTATTCTTATTTATTTCAAAAATAATTTTAATATTTCTATTAAAACCTAATCAAATCTATTTTTCAAGTAAAGGACAATCTCAATATCACCTTTAAAAATCTTTTTTCCCGTGTATTGAAAGAAAATTCAATTTACACTGATTCTTGTTGAATTTACTTAACTCTACACAGTTTCATTTTTCAAGTACTTTAATAATATTTTCATGGCCTCGATACTTTCATAGTGGTATTAACCATCTAGACGAGTTCCCAGCAGTTCACTGCTTAGTGCTATTGAAAAAAATTTTTCAATCTTCTATTTGTCTTTTTCTGGCTACTCTCTCTAACAGGCTGTAAATGTGTAATAAAATACCCTCATGGCTGCACCTTCAGAACTAAACCCTATCCTAATTGCTTTGATGCATGGGCTAGCAGGATAATTGATTGACACCAAGACTACTCAGCAAACAGCCAGCTAACAGAATTAGATTAATGAAAACATATGGTAATTACAGCTGTGCAGAACAACTTGAAATCTACAATGTAGCTTCAGGGTAAATAATCAAAAGTCTGATCAAAGAGCAATTAGACTTAATAAAAGTCTTATTGTGCAATTAGGATTAAGAGAGCCTGAGAGATAAGATTGTAAAGTTTTAAAAACACATCTGATGAAAGACTCACTGCATTCTGTCAAATCTCTATTCTAACATTATGGAGTAATTGCATTTTTAAAGAAGATTATTTCAAGTATGTTTTATGACATTGCTTAAGAAATGTTTGTTGTAGGGATCTTTGTGACTTATGGTAATTTTTTTTTTTTTGCAACATGTTCGCCTTAACTGATGAAATACTGTGGAGAATGAACCAGGAACTTTGGCCTCTGGCATGGCTTTCTGGTGGAAAATTAGATTATGTAACTTGAATAGAAAAGGTTTTTTTCTCGACACTTAGGGAGAGAAAGAGAGGGGAAAGCAAAGCACAAATGATGCAGAATTATAATATGAAAAATAAAAGATAATTTCAAAGTAGATTCACAAAAGTTAAAGGAAGAAATGGTTACGTTTTGAATATTCAGAGATACTGTTAATTACTTCCCAAACTTTATAAATTTGAAGAATTTATAGTATGTGCTTAAATCTGGAAGTGTTTTTGCTTTGTTTTACCTCCTGTACTCAACCCTATAATATTGTCTTCATAAATGAAAGTGTGTATTTGGTTTTTCATCTCATTGCCTTCTTTCCCAGAAGAATTAAGCCGGAAAGAAAACTATAAGTTATAAATTACAAACACTGGCCTCTCAACTCTTAGCTTGATTCAGGAGGCAATAGTCTATGCTCAAAGGCCACACAGTCAATCCATCCACAGGTATCTTTAGATAACAAAGCAGCCCGGTTAATGGGTTCCTCTGTGTGTGGAACCAGGATTTGAGGCGCTGTCAGCATTAGAGAATGGGTAGTGACCACTGCTGGAAGTGGGTGTGCTGTGACCTCAGCCACTTTAGAGGTTTTTTTTTTTTTTTTTGGTTTCCTTAGTGCATTGGGCTAAGTAAGTTCTAGTTAGTGTTCCACCTTTCTGGAGGGAGGGTCCCCTGGACATTAGGTCTAAGAAGCTTATCACTGCGCATCTGTCCCATACTTCCCCTCACTTCCTGTCCACTGCTTTGTGCCACCTCTGTTGCCAGTCAGTGAAGAGCAGGTGGCTGGGGAAGGAAACTGTTTGAGAATTTCACAAGGCAAGGGTGGACTATCAGTGCCTTCTCAACAGAGGATCTTATCATCTGAAAGAGGATCCGTTGAGTTCTTCTTTCTTAGTATTGCTTTTTATTCCTTTTCTCATTGTGAATAAATTTTCAAATGCTGTACTATACAAATCAGACTGGAATTGAGATCCCTGTTGTTCTGATCATAAAGTAAACATTTTCTGGTTTTCACAGTTTAGTGTGAGTTTGGCCACAGGTTTCTTACATGCATAGTATTCATTGTAGAGGAATATACTTTCTTTCTGGTTCTTCAAGACATTTAAATATAGAAGGACGATGGATTTAATCCAATATTTCTTCTATGTTTATCAAAAAAATCATGCAATTTTTGTCCATCATACCATTTATGCTCAACATTACATTTATCAATTTTCATGTATTACGTTCTTCCTGTGCTCCTCTTACAGTACTGACTATAGCGGGAATCCACGAGAGTCTGGGAGAAATTCAAAGGAATTCATTTAGATGTATAATAGGGGTAAACACTCCCTGATACAGACAGGTTAGATGTCTCTGCAGTTGTTCCGCCCAGGGGGGAAGGGCACTGACAACAAGCCACCTGCTCTGCTTGTACCTTCCTAGTATGTAAGAGAGCAAGAAAGCAAAAACCCTTCCCCCACCCCAAGCTCTTCAGTTGTACTTAGCAGACAAGACCACACCCTAGGACCAGTGCCCCAAGCCCCAGGCAGAATGATTTCCACAGCTGATGATCATGGTCTGTAAATATTTTTCCATCGCTGTGCACCGAGAACATGGTCTATAGATTTCTTTCCAGGTCATGCTTCTGTAGTTTTGGTGTCAGGGTGATACTGGATTCTTAAACATTTTGGACATATTTCTTATCTTTCTAATTTATGGGATAATCTAAAAAGTATTTTATGATATTTCTTAAACCTCTGATAATGTTCAGCAATGAAACTCTACTCAGATATTTTTTTTGGTTTGGAGACTTCATAAATCCCATTATTTATTATTCTTTATAGATTGTGTCTTTTAACGTTTAACTTTAGCAGTTATTATCAATAAATTATTTATTCTATACTATCTATTTTATTGAATATGCTTTAAAAATTATCCCTATTGATATTCTGTCTTTCAACTGTATTTACTGTGATATTCTTTGTACATATCTAATTAAAAATTGGATCATCTCTTACTTTCAGATAATTTAATGAAGGCTTTGACATTCTGTTCAATTTTTAAAGGAACTGATTATTTCATTCATTTTTTTATACTTTTTGTTTAGAATCTTTTATTATTTCTAACTATATTGTTTAGTATTTCTTTTCTTCACAAGTTTTTGATTTGTTTGTTTTGTATTTATAAAAATTTGATATTTACCGTTAAGCTATTTATTTGAGCATTCTTTGACTTTTGTAATGTCAGAACTCAACAATTCCAAACTCATTACTCATATAAACATTGGAAGTTTTTCCTCTTTTCTTACAGATAGTTTTCAAGCTTGCAATAATTTGATATTTTAGTTAATATAGTGCTAATTTCTTTGCTTGTGTCCAGGCACTGATGCAGTATTGTAAGTACTTTTAATAAAATCTTACCCATTCACTATTCTTTCATTTAGTCGTTTTATATTTGACTGAAGGCTTACAATGCACCTGGTTCTGAAGCTACCGTCTTGTAATCAGACAACTTCTTTTAGAAGGGTTCTGGACTAGTGGAGCAGACAGAACATACACTCAAGTGCACACACCTATGCACAAACACACACACATGCATGCATGGGTCCCTAGAAGGGATGTCTTAAGAGAGAAAAGAAAAGAGAATAAGGAGCAATCATAGGGCTGTGTCAACGTTTTGTGGTTTGATAAGAAATGATCAAGCCAGTAAATTGCATGGTGAGGCAAAGACAGAATGGAAACCTAGGGGGAAATTATCATGAAGCCAAAGGAAGAGGAAGCATCAACAGTGACAACTTTTAAGAATAGTGAAGCATAGCATATCATGACCATTGTTCTGCAAAATCTTTTAATAGTATTTATTGGTTCTGGAAATTGGAACACCTAACAATAGCATTTGCATCTTACAAGGTCCCATTTGCATTGTAACAAAAGACAATGTGTCTCCCCTCTGCCTCCTTTAGATTTGGTTCCCTCTTCATCTGGGATCAACTACATCGGTGAATGGGTAGTAAACAAAGATTGAAGCTAGATTTAGGTTGCAATGTATACAACTGATTACACACTGTATTTATTCATTAGGGAAAATAATATGTGCAAATAACAGTTTTGGAAATGCATGTTTTGTTTATGCTTTAGATGGTTATCACTAGTGAGAAATGTGTACATCCAAGTACAGATGTTAGAGAAGGTGGCAATGCCAGCTATGACACAAAACTCTCATGCCAGCAGTGCCTGAGTTGCCTGTGAAGAGAAATAAGGCGAAGACGAAGTAGCATTAGCACGGAAAGACTCCAAGTTTGAGAAAGGGCACATAATGCCTAACAAAGAAATGCAGTGCATACGCAGAGTGGACTTCAGCTGGAAAGAAAAATGAAGCTGTGAAATTCACAGCTAAATGGATGGAGTTTGAAATAAGCATCTCAGTCAAGTGACCAAGACCCAAGCATCTACATATTCTCTTCCATTTGTGGATGCTGGCTCTGAAAACTTGCATGTGTGCGTTTAGGTACGCGTAGGAGAACTAGTATGGAGGCATGACATGTTTCAAGAGATGGATAATAAAGCACAGGTGTAGTGAAAGGGGGAAGAAGGGGGCAGGAAAGGCTAAATAGGGATAGGATTAGAGGGGAGGTAGGGGAAGAAGTATGAAGAGAGATAACTAACACTAAAATTCTTCAAAAACTCATATGAAAACCTCAAAGTCAGTACCATATAGTTAATAGTGTCTCTACCAATAACATGATACTATATTATAGTTAGGCCTTCATTTTTTAAATAAATATACAAATGCAATTTAAATAGTTGTTTCTAATTTATGCTATCCTTGGTATCTTATATGAGTCATTAGCATTTTTATTTTATTTGAGTTTGTTATTGCTTTCTTTAATATGAACTGTGATATTTTGAGGATTTATTTTGCTAACTTGCAGCATCCCTTAAAGTTGATATCTGATTTGGAAACTCCCATAAGAGAAAGAACGATATATACACATGTTCATTTGATATTTAGATTTCCAGCAATATGTCATCGATTTAGACAAAATGAGATACACTAGCATCTTTTTAATGATTAGATGGAAACATTTGGGGAGCATCAATACAAATAGTTTAGCTCAAAAAGATAAAACGAAAGAGAAACTGATGCAAAGGGAAAGAATAATAAAGAAAATTCCCCCAAAATGTGATGATCTGTGGAGATAAAGTAATAAAGAGAGATGGTCGAGGTATTTTACTGATGTTCTAGAAACAAAGGACGGCTGGGGGAAAAGACTAAGCCAGATCACAGTCAATCGAAGAGTGAATGGGAAAAAAAAGCTGAGAATGGCAGATAACCACTAATGCTTGGGAAAGAACTGAATATTTTAAAAATGGAAAAAAAAACATAGTTGGAGGAAAAATTGATAAACAGGTAACTATTAAAGTCAAGCAAGTACATTTAATAAAATATGAATAATTTTTCAAGAAATGAAGAATTTAAAGATAAATAAAGCTACATAAACATAAAAAATGGAATTAAGAGTACCTGATGCAGGTACATGATATAGTGTCAGAGGATTAATAGACAAATGAGTTTGTAAAAAATAATGGCTGCTAGAATTAAAGGTAAATAAACGTTATCAAAGTAAGATCCGGTTTATTGATAGGAAATAGAGATTGTAATGTAAGAATCCCAGTGAGAGGAGCAACATGTGGTCAAGGCATTAAGTTCTGAGTTGTAAGTCTTGCATCAGCATAGAATTGAGTTTCCCAAGGTTGCTATGGATTGTGTCAGTCACCAGAGGGAGGCACTCAGTACTCGGTTGTGTGTTGCTGCTGCTGTGTGCTTCTATTACCTGACATAGTGTCCTGGCTTCTGAACCTGTCTAGGTTTATGAGTCACAAGAACACGTTTTTCTAGTACCTCTGAACCCACCAAATTGTCTTACAAACAAAGATCCCCATTTCTACAATGGAGTGAGTTGAGATTTTCCATTTTATTAGCCAATTACTACTCTATTCATAACTATGCTGATGACCTTCAGTTTCTGGACAAAACAAAACATAAATTTGCTTTGATTCTATCTTCTGGATTGTGGCATGGTATCTAAAAGATATAAAAGACACGAAGTGTTGTCTCTTGTCCAGACCAACTTTTAATACTTACTAGTTATACATCTTGAGCACATTTAAATCATAGAAGAATAGATTAGGAATATAATCTATATTAGTAGCATATAAGTTTTTTCATCTGTTATATGAGAAGAAAAAGAAATATATTGAACTAAAGTAACATTTTAATAAAATACATTATTTTTATATTAAGTACTCATTTATAATTTAATATTAAAGTATTCCTTACTACATTTTATTATATCATAAAATGACCCCGAGTTATAATACAGTCTTTCTTATTTTTAGTGTTCTCACAAACTATCACTAAATTGATACATGATAACTTTCTCAGCCATTCCTCTCTTGTTTAACATATAGTTTATTTGAACTTCTATTCTCATTTTAATGGTTAATGAACATCTTTGGGAATATAATTATAAGTGTAGGATTTTTTTCCCTTAAGATACATACCTGTGATAGTCATTCCTAGATCAAAAGCTAAAACCACTTCTATGAATTTTTATATTCTTTCAAAAAAGGTGGTATTATGTCATAATGTCTCTTTCAGAAGCATTCCACCTTTTCTGTCACTGGGTATATTTTTTCCCATACAGAGAATATATGGAAATATATAAATGGCAATTGTTTACATTTGTTTGAACAGAGTAATTTCTAATTAATAACAATAACCTTGCAGAATTACAATACTTGGATTTGTACATTTATATTTTTAAGGATATCAGTTATATACTATCAATTTAAATTCTTGTAAGGAATCAGCATATTATCATTTGATCTGTATATTGTTCTAGTCTGGGTAGTGTCTATGGTGTTTAGTCCATATAAGAAGTTTTAGCTTTATTATATAAAGTATTATATAAATTTTTCATTGCATAAATTGTAAAGCTCTTAGAATACATTGGTGACCACAGTTTGGGCAGTACAGTCACAGTACACTTGTAAAAATCAAGTTTGTTCTCTGCTTGTTTTGTTGATAACCTGAACTCTTGGTTTCATTATCTGGGAAAAGACAACTGTGAAAATACAATGAGCATTAGCTATAAAATACATAGTTCTGACCTTATCACAGTCCAAGTATTCACTGAAATTTAACTTATCAATCAAGTCTGGGTGAACTACTATTTTAAGGTAAAGAGAAATAAAACAATAAATAACTTATTTTTGTTATGTTATCCTCTTAGAGGATATTTTTTGAGTTGTTAGCATTTAGGGACTGTGGTAGTCTGAACATAATTGACCCAATAATCTCATAGGGAGTGGCGCTATTGAGAGATATGCCCTTGTTGGGGAAAGTGTATCATTGAAAGAGCTGGTTTTGAGGTCACTTTTGCTCATGCTTGACTCAGCGTGACCCTCAGTCCACTTCCTGTTGCCTTCTGATCAAGATGTAACCAATACCATGTCTGCCTGTATGCCGCCATGATCCCTGCCAGCTAAATTAAATGTTTTCCTTTATAAAAGTTGCCATGGTAATGGTGTCTCTTCACAGCAATAGAAATCCTAACTAAGACAGGTATTTTCATTGCAGGAATAAGATATGGAATAATAAACTGTTCAGTAAGAATACTAACCATATAAACATGAATGCGCTTTAGCTATAAATGGTGGGGATCAAGGCTGTTGTTCACGAGTGTCATGACAGCACTTAATTCTAGCTTCTGTTATTTGACACAAATATCTCATTTGATGCAGTGTATTTCAGCTGGTTTATACTGGAATTTAGTGAATATGGCCTCGTCTTCCAGAATGGATAGTAAGGATCTCTGTAGACATGTTGTGATATGCTGCTGTTTTGAGCATTGTTGTAGTTGTCTCTTAAATAGCTCTGTATAAAATTAGCTTCTCTCTATATAGTAGAACACATTTTTTTCTATTTATCTTGGAACCAACATATTTTATTCCGTATAATTATATTCTGTAACCATCATCCATTCATGTAGCACTCCACAGTTCTGAAAAGCAACTTAACAAGCATTCATTTTCTCTTTGGCTAATAAATGTTGCATATACATGCATGGGTGTCATAACAGTGATCAACTGTCATGCTGCTCTCTTTATCCTTAGCATAAAATGATTTTAATAGCTGCCACTTTTTACTATATTTATGCTTTTTCAAGCATCCTCACAGTTTGAGAGAGTACTTCTTTTGATATTCAACTCAAGCCCAGGAGGAAAGACATGAATATCGCTAACTTAAAATTTGAGAACTGAGATCCCAAGGTATTAAATGTAATTCCCTATGATCGCCTGAATGTAAAGTAAAACGGGTTTAGAAACCTTTTGACTAGCTATCAGTTTGTTCTTAGCATCTAAACTTGTTGAACTTTGGTCTTGTATACTTACCAAGAAGAGAGAGGTGAGATCTGCTTTTTTTTTTTAATTGAAAGAAAACAGATAATTTTGTTGAGAAACTTGCCAAGAAGTTTTTTTATGAAATAACAAAAAATAGGGGCTAGAATATGGGTTAGTTGGTTAAGATCACATACTGTTCTTGCAAGAGGACCCAGGTTTGGCTCCCATCACTCCTGTCAATCAGTTCACAACTGTCAACAACTTCAGCTTCCGGGAATCAGATGTTTCTGGCCTCTTAGATCACACTCACTGATCTGCACATGAACCCCAACCCGACATAGACATACACACATACACACATTTAAAATAACATAAATCAATTATTTATTTTTAACATTCAATTATTCTATACGTCCTATTTTTCTGTTAAGGTAGAAAGAAAGAAAGGGCTTGCAGAATCTACTAATGTCACTTCCAATAGTGGCTCGGTGAAATGGCTGTGTCTGCAAAGGCATTGCAGCAGAGATCACAGGCTAAACTTGATCCCTCATCGCCCTGTGGTTGAAAGAGAAGCCTGACTCCCGGAAGCAGTCCTCTGGCCCTCACACTGTATTGTGGTATACACACAGCAAATAAATGAATATGCAATAAAATCGTTACTGTTAATATAAAAATATGGAGTTCCAGTAATTCACCCTCCTGGAACTCGACCATGGCAGTGAAGAACATGCAGATGAGTAGTGACAGGGTGACGTGGGCATGAAAAGCTCAGAAGTAGGGCAGTTCTCTCTACAGAGTGAAGAACCATCAATCATTCAAGAGAGAGAGAGAAAAGGAGCTGTAGGAATTGATTGACGTTCATAGCCAGACCTACCTTGAATCAATTTCTGAGGCAGGCTGCTTGCTGTCTGCTGCTCTGTTGAGGGAGATTCACTTTGCATTTCTATAGCTGCTGTTTCAGTGAGAGAATTGCTGACAAGTATGGGAGCATTTAAATACCTTATCAATAATCAGACTCTCCTTTTGACATTATATTTTTATTATGACTTACTTCGTAACCAACAGAAGCTAAAGTTGGGGTCATACATCACCTTCCTTCTTGCCAAACATATTTTCCTTTGTTGCCTGTAAAATATGATGTGGTCCCACACTCAGGCATCCATCTTCCAAAGCGATTGACCGCCAAAACAAATGAAAGGAGAGTTGATTGTCATCCGTAGGTAATGACGGAAATAACAATAAGGAAAAGGCTACTGAAGTTCTACATTTTTTGCATTGAATACGGTAACATAAACTGTTTATTTTTGTTTACTCAAAGTTGAATGCTTATGGAAACAAAGTAATAGTTATATTGTCATAGGGTAACATTCACTTTCATAATGTAACTAGTTATTAGATATTCAGCTAGACATAATCGTGAATATGAGGCACAATTTTGATATACAAACCCATAAATCAAATTGAGTCTTCATGGAATAACTGATTATAATGCAATAATGTTAGATATTCTCAATATGTTTATATATTTTTTATTTATTTCAGTTTCATCTATTGGTAACTCAGCAGGAAGTTCAACATTTGTCTCATAAAGCATTGGTTTGTAGTGTTATTTTTCTGGAACAAAAAATTCTTAAACGTAGAAAAATAAATTTCCAACTTCTACTCTTTGTTATTCTTGATAAGCTCTTTAGAATATCTCTCACAAATCTTGCTAACTTTTCTTCATTTTTTTCTTGTAGTTGAGGGGCAGTGCACTACCTTGTCTTATCCAGGCATAGCAGCAGTCTACCATAGAGCAGGAAGCAGAGGGAGCACATCTTCAATGATTGACATGAGGGAGAGGGAGCAAGCTGACAGTTGCCAGGGCTGTCCACTCTTACATCCTCTCCTCCAGCAATGTTCCACCTTCTAAAGATTCCATAGTTCCTCCATATGTGCCCATAGCTGGAGACCTCTGCAGGTCATTTCTCATTTAAACTTCTATAACTAGGAACACAAATTGAACAGAACTATAAAGGCAAAATTCAGTATGAGAAACACTGGTGTAGATAAATCAAAAGATGTCTTCTGTTTATACCATCCATTCTAGAAACTTTAGTCCCCCATGGGAGACTTTAGAAAAAAAATTAAAATGTGCTTGCTCAATCCTTAATATTTTCTTTTCTGATATTACTCCCTATTGGCATCAGCAAGGTTTGGAACTCTTCTAGCTAAGATTAGACTCCCTGATATTAAAGCAAATACTCACTACCTCCAGGGTCATCAGGAAAAATCTTTGTTCTTAGAAATACTGAAGGTGGGGGTTCAGAAAAGTCTTCTCCTACTATCAATGACCTATTCTGTAGCAGTTAGAAGTTTAGCTTTTGTTTGTTTTTGTCTATAAATAATATAGATTAGAAAAAGAGAGCATAAATATTAAGTCCCTTTTATCTTTACTATCATTGATATAACTACATAGCAAATTACTTCAATGATTATGCTCAAAAAGTTTATGTAGCCCCTAAATCAGGCATGGGTCAAGACCGTGATTTTAGAAAAGAAGCCATGATGGTCTAAGACTAGACTTTTTTTCCCTGAGATCCACCTGGACAAAAACTCTTACTTCCCCTTACCTCAAAATGTGACTATCTGGAAATGAGACCACACTAGGATAACTAACCGAGCTGGCTAGCATGTGCTTTTATAAGAATCTAGTGGGTCCCCAATTCAATATCATTAATGTCATCATAAAAAGGGCAAAACTTAAATGTCAAACCAAACATGCACATATAAGATGATGTGAAGATATCCAGAATGAATGTGGCTACCCAGTAACCATCCAGACACCTTAGTCTTCCTAAAAGGACAATTCTGCAGACATACTCTTTGATGCTGTGCATCTCATACTCACAAATACAAGACAAGAAACGTCTGTTCTTTGGACCTCCCAGTCTGTGGTCTTTGGTTTAAATGTGGAAGTGAGGATGCCGGATAGGCACCTGTCCATTTGCCAGACAGAATTCTCCTTGAGATTTGGCGCTGTCCGAGCCATCAGTGACACAACAAGCAGTTTATGGACAGTCTCCCTCAGATGACTTCCTCGAGTTCTTGTGACCTCACAGCAGAACCTTTAATAACATTTTGGTGACCCTGCTTTTACTGTTCCAGTATATTTTATTTCAACCATAATAAGCAAAGATTGGAAGAAATTACAAATATTTGGAAAGATAAAAGGCAAGGAAATTACTTTGAAGCACACTCTATAAGATCCTGTAAGGTTAGCCAAACAACATTTTGGGCAAAACTGTCTAGGTTTTTAAAGTGGATGTTCAAAACAGATAATATAGAAAATTGAAATGAATCTTCCTAAAATTACTCCTGCCATTACATCTGTTCTTTGAGGAGAGGCTAATGCAATTTATACTGCTTCATCCTCCCAAGGAGAGGTCAGAGCTTTTAAGTGGCTCTCACGACAGTGAAGAGTCAAATTGCTCTTGTTGATAATTAGTTCAGATGTTACTTCAAATTGACTTTGGTCCTGTGATTGAATCAAGAAATCCAAAGCTGAGGGAATCAACTGTGTGAATGCTCCCCAGTGGAAACACTAGATTACCATTTAGATAGTGCCACAGCAAAGGAACTTAGTGTCCACACTCAGTCTCTGCTTCACAGATCAGGCAGTGGTGGTGCACGCCTTTAATCACAGCACTTGGGAGGCAGAGGCAGGCAGATCTCTGTGAGTTTGAGGCTGACCTTGTCTACAAATTGAGTTCTCGGACAGCCAAAGCTAAATAGAGAAATTTGGAAATAAAAAAAATAAAATAGAATAAAATAATAAAAAAAACAAAAAACTGGCCAGTCTCTGCTTCCCTCAAAGCTCAGATTCAATACATGAAATAGTTATGACATGCCCAACCAAATCTGTGAAAATGAACGCCACTGAAATTTTTTGTTTGTTTTATTTTTGCTTCCTCAGTTTAAAGTTCCTTTCTGTATGTGTTAATTCAGCTTGTCTTGGCAGAATATTATCCTTTGTATCACACCATCGACACATCCCTCATTTTCACAGTCCAGCAGTCATCAGGGTCTTGCCCTCTGGAAGCTGTGCAAAATGAACCATGCAGACTAGCTCTGCCTAGTAGCTACTTACTAGAACATTGGGAACACTCTATACAGTGTTTCAGTTGGATTTAGCAAGTGACTTAATTCTCAATGTTTATTTTTGCTTTTTCCAAAAAGGAGGTTAATACTTTCTAATTCTCACTTGCACTTTTAACTAATGAAATGATCAACTGTGATTAAGGCTTTACACTCAAATACAACTAGGACTTTTCTTAATCACTTCTTATATCTTGAAAAGTTCAGTTTGCTAGTGTGACTTGAACAATAATGAGAGAAATAGCCCAAAACCTCGTCCTTTTTTGCTGTAAAATAAAATAAATAAATAAAAAATAAGAAATTATGAGCCCACTGTTTAAAGGAGCTGTAGTTCCTAGAGTGCATCCCGTACATTATTCCTAAATAGACAGGGGACATAAGTTGGATGCATATAGAAAAGGAGAAATGGGCTCAAACTCCCCTCCATCCCATGGAGGAAATTATTTGCAATTGATACCTGTTTGGAAATGGAAGAACAATTTTTCCAATGGAGCATCCCTGGATAGCCACCATGCCATAGGCCAGAGCATTGGCCAAAAGCAATTGACCAACAGAAAACAAACCCCATGTCTCTTTGTGTGATTTTTGCTTTGATTTGCTTTGATACTTACTGTCTTATTGTTTTTTTGCTTGTTTGTTTGTTGATTTGTTTTTATTTCAGTTTTGTGGGGTTTGCTTGAGAGATAAAGAGAATATAAATTAAGGTGGGTAAGGGGATCTGGGAGCAATCAGAGAAGTTAAAGAATATGATCAATATATATATATATATAATATGTATATATATATTCATTTAAATTTATATATAAAATTTAAAGAATAAAACAGATTACACACACCAGTCCAATCTTACTTCTCAGGTTGCTGAGACCTAGAGACACACACTTGGCATCCTTATGTGGAGTATTAGTTGAGCAACCAGCAGACCCTATGTCTAATGCCCTTTCTCCATGTGAGTGCAAGTTCTGTTTGAGTTGGGGATCAAATGATAATCTGAGTCATTGCCTTAGGTTTTCCAGCAGTCTCTGTTTCTGTCCAGCTACTAAGTGAACAATGAAACAAATCAAGTTACTTGGGTATCAAAGGAAGAACCAAGATGCAGGGCCTAATCCATTTCATGCTACCAGTGTTGATAAAAACACTTATCTCAACTGTCCAGTAGACTCTTTTGATGGCTTTTGGGACCCTATTCCTCCTACTGGGTTGCCTTGCCTGGTCTAAATACAAAAGGAGGTACTAAATCTAGTACTTGGCAATATTTTGACTTAGGCATGCAGATAGTAAGTTGTCCACCCTAGTGCCCAGGTATAGGTATGTGCTTCATAGGCCCGTTTTTTTATGTGGATTCTGAGGTACTTATGCTCGCCCAGCAAGTGTCCCTGCCCACTATAACGTTTGTCCTTGCCTCTACCTTTGCCTTTGAGTCATGGACTCTCACTGGCTGGAAGCTTGCTAAATAAGCAAAGCTGGCTGGCCAGAAAGCCCCAATGATTTATCTGTCTCCACCTACTTAGCTCTAGAATTGTGTGTGCGTTGTATGTCATCTTGCCTGGATTTTGTGACAGACATCTTTAGAAGACAAGTTCTTGTACTTTGCTAACAAGAACGTTGTTTATAGAGTCATCTCCCTTGGTCTCTACATATTCATCTTTTTGAAATTATAAAACTTTTAATATTGATATAGTTGACTATAAGTTCCATACTATGCATATTTCGCACATGTACTGCATATAATTCAGTGCCCTGCATTCAGTTTAGTTGTCTTTGCAGTTGCTGAAAGCCTCCAGAGCCGGGTTTTGTAATCAGACTTTCTGTGATGATAGAAGTGTTCTGTGTTTTCCTCTTGAATATGTTACTTTGCACATGTGTCTTGAACACTTAATATGTGATTATTTTAAATGGGGAATTCTTTAATTAGACAATTTTATTTAAATAGCCACATCAGGCAAATGGCAATCATGTGGGAAATCATAGTTCTAGAAAATGTTATGAATAGGAGGAGGGGATCCCAGTGAGAAGACTTAGCAGATAGGGGCACCTGCTGCCCAGCGGAACCCTCAGTTCAATCTCTGGGACCCACATGGTGCAAGGAGAGCACTGATTGCTACAAGTTGCCCTCTGCCTTTCAGTTTCATGAAGTGTTAAATGCACAGCCCTGCACACGTGCATGCAGGCACATGTGCACAACGTAATAAAATTCGGGTAGAAATAGAGAAAGAATATCTCTTCTTTCATAACCTGCCCACCCAGAGCATAAAATAATTAAGGTCATTGATCCTCAACTTAGGTCACAGAGGATGCAGCTGGATGCCCACTCTCATGATCATCTGAAACAATAGATGTGCTCACTCACTTGTTCTTGGTAAATTCCAGGGTCAGGTGATTGTGACAGAGGTGGTGTGAAAGGAACACTTTGAGAAACATCATTCTTCTACTACATGCTGATTTCCTGTCCCTAGTAGCAGCATTTCACCAGAAAAGTGAGGAGCAAATCTATTTTTGACCTGCTTACTCATACCTCATAGTAAGAGGAAATTTATTGTTAATATTCATGCACATAAAAATACATGTGTTTATATGTTGGCTGGTGGTCTATAGAATTAACCAGACTAGCTTTAGTATAAAATAATCAGCTTTAACAAGGGGAAAAAGGGAGTAGAGCAGAGAGCAGGAAACCAAGAGGAAGCGGGAAGTACACCTGCAAGATTTATAAGTAAATATTAGCCCAAGGGGAACATGCCCTACCAACAAGGTGATTGGCTGGGCTTCCCCTTCATCTCCCCCTTTGTCTAAATAAGACAGAACCAAAACAAATACAACTATATACAATAGGAATAAATAATAAATATAATATTACAAATAACAATATTAAGCAAAAAACATATAACAAAAGTTTTACTAAACATTCTATTTTAAGAGTCTAAATAATGTAGAGAGTAACTACAATTATCTAATCTTCAACTCCATCAAAGATCTGAGAAGGGAAGTAACATTACTTAAGCAAGCAACCAGGAAGTACAAACGAGAAACTTCCAAAATGTGCAATAAATGTAGAGACAACTGACTACCTGGGCAATCACCCAAAGTCTCGTTAGCAATGTTGAGTCAACCAACTTTGGCTAAAGCCTAACATAACTGATATACCATTATCAAAGGCAAGGAACTCTTTTAGAACTATCCTATCCTGTCTTGGCAAGATGAGACAATCCTGGTTTATCCACTTACGGATATTTTGTATCTTTGTCAGTAGTCTAAGTATGGGCTTTTCTTTAACCAAAGGCCAGTTCTGCCAAGAAGACAAGCTCCCAGTGGAGTGTCTTTGGTACTCAATGTTCTCTCAGGAGTAGAGCGGTGTTGCCAGGAGGGATTGTGTCTCGTTAGCATGGAATTCTAGGTTAGATTAAAGGCCATTTTCTACAGCTTCCCCTTCATTTATATGTAAATTTTTCATAAAATATATTGCCATATTTTACATGAACTGTGATCTTATAAATCACCTTCTGATCTATTCTACTTAAAAAAAAAATCTGGTGGTGATCTACTAAACTAACCCATGACCAAATAAAAAAGGAAGACTCAAATGAATACATTTCATGTGGTGTGGATTCAGGCCCTGCAACTAGACATGGCCCCTGCAGAAGTAATAGGGAGAATGTATAACTAAATCTTGTGGACCATATTCTGGAAGTTTCCAATTTAACAAATGCATTGGATCTTTTATTTTTCCTTTATGTAACTCACGTATAAACTGCATGTTTATGGTCTAACTGCCATAAAAATAAAACATAAATGTCCCATGAAAGAATTATTTTTATCAGTGAAATAGGCTTATCTCTTCTACACACAATGTTAAATTTGTTCCAAAATACATAGCATAGTGACTTTTTATGCTGAGCAGTAAATGAGTCATTTTAACACACTTTCATGGTATGGTATTCTGTTTTGATTGTATTTCATTTTTATATGACCAGAAAAAAATGATACAGTATTTAAAGTATACATTTAGTCTATAGTTCTTTTCATTGTAGGAACCTAAATATTTAATATAGATACTTATGCCAAGTAATATAGTAATATTTGTGCTTATATTTTGAAAAATTGCCTAAGAAAGATTGTGTTTTATTTTTCCTCTTGTTGAATGGACCTTAATTTTGCCCACATAGGTTATTAAATAAAGGCAATCATAATTAAGGATAGTGTGCCATAACAGGACAACAGGCTATTCAGTCCCTAAGGCAAAACAGTTTTCTATTATCATATTTTATTCTTATGTTTCTTGTTAAAATATGAAAGTAAATAGAAGAAGAACATCTTACAGGCATATTCATTTTTTGATGTCACTGAGACATAGTTTAATGCTCTCATAATGACCAACCTATATACAATTGTAATTCCATATTCAAGGGATATAATATTTTCATAGAAATATCTTAAATATGTGACAGGAGCATATAAATAATCTTAAGAATTAATCCTTCCTGTATTTCCTTATCTGTGGCCAGGGCAACTCATCCATTTAGCTAATTCATCTGTTACTTGTGGGTTTTAAAAGATGTAGCAAGCTTGCACTAAATGCCTGGTGCCAGCTATACTTGAGCAGAATATCCAGCTGAATTTGAACTTGTAAGTTTTTCTACTTTGTTCCAGAAGAAACATAGGCGCTTATAATTAGTGATCCTAGAGAAGCTAAATAAGGAGGACCCAAAGAAAAACATATAGGCATCCTCCTGAATATTAACCTTCAGCAAGCGATAAAAGGAGACAGAGACAGAGACCCAAATTTGAGCACAGGACTGAAATCTCAAGGTCCAAATCAGGAGCAGAAGGAGAGAGAGCACGAGCATGGAACTCAGGACCGCGAGGGGTGCACCCCCACACACTGAAACAATGGGGATGTTCTATTGGGATCTCACCAAGGCCAGCTGGCCTGGGTCTGGAAAAGCCTGGGATAAAACCGGACTCTCTGAACATAGCGGACAATGAGGACTACTGAGAACTCAAGAACAATGACAATGGGTTTCTGATCCTACTGCACGCACTGGCTTTGTGGGAGCCTAGGCAGTTTGGATGCTCAACTTACTAGACCTGGATGGAGGTGGGGGTTCCTTGGACTTCCCACAGGACAGGGAACCCTGATTGCTTTTCGGGCTGGGGGGAGACTTAATTGGGGGAGGGGGAGGGAAATGGGAGGCGGTGGCGGGGAAGAGACAGAAATCTTTAATAAATAAATAAATTAATAAAAAAAATCTCGACATAATTGTTGAGTTCTAAACTGAAAAATAATAAAAAAAAAAGAAACATAGGCGACCAGAGCATGAAATAATTAGACCACTATTGGTTAAGTAAAATGTTAAGTTTGCTATTGAAACTGCAGTTAAGAGATGGGGTTGCAAGTTTCCAATATATTAATCCCCTCTGACTAAGTTTGATTATATTCAAAACAGAAGACAAGCAGAGAGACAGGTTGAGAATATTTTTGAGTTAATTAGACACTTGATCACTCTCCAGGAATACTGATGCGTCTGAGCTTAAGTCTGTTTATATTTGTTCTGAGCCGTGAGTTGCTCCTATCTGCTCTGTTCTGGCCCCTTTCTGAATCGGTGCTCATACTGATTCCAGTCCACTCAAACTTGTCGGCCTCAGAGTTGCTGGGAGGCCTCTGACCCCCGAATGAAGATGAAAGGAATGCAATTCATTTCCATACCCAGCATGTCTGTGCTGAGAACTCTCATTTATTGCTACCCATTACCCAGGCTTGTAAATGCTCTATGCCTTCAGAGCCCAGAGTCTTAGTGGTCCCCGTCACAACAAAACACCCTTGCTTTCCTTCTCTAAGTGTTGACAATGGTCTCCATGTCAAAAGCAGGATTTCCTGCCAACATTCTCTATAGGAAGAAATATCTTCAGGAGTGACTTGCAATTCTAAATTCCTCCCTTAAAATAGCCTCTCCTGGATGTCACAGAGAAGCTGAGCTCCTTGTGACTAAAATTGACTGTCATGTTTCCTCTTGAAGGAGGTGACTTTTCATAATAGGACTCACTGGTGGATTTCCTGGAACACAAGTACAATCTTCCCCCAAAGTGGTTTCAAAGATTCTTAAGAAAGCTTTCAGGTGGATGTTTTCTTCCCTCCTAATATCCACCCAACAAGGTTTATACAACATGGAAACCAAATGTTATTTGAATTACTTGGTCATAAATAACATTAGAGGAATTCAAGATGGTTTTACCTTTGCAGTCTCTGAGTCAGTATTTTTTTTAAAAAAAAAAAACTAGAAATGTAATTCCAACTATCCATCTTGTAATAATTTAAAAATATACAGAGAAATAGGGCACAGAATAGAAGTTTCACTGGATATACATGAAAATAACAGTGATTAAGAGAATTAATGTAACATATGCATAAGTTATAGCTGAAGGTTGTCTTCTCCTACCACTTCGAAATTCCTTATAACGCTGTGAGAAGTTAGCTTTTCAGTTGCCTTTAGAGCCAATTTAAAGACAAAAAGATCAATTTTCTTTCTATTACACCTTGTTTTTGCCCAACGCTAATTACTCAGCACAATTGCTGTTCTATGCAGAGAAGTTGCTTCCATTGACATTTAACAGCCTCCAAAGAAGTTAATCCGCCCTTCCATTCAGAGTTAACAGCCTCCAAAGAAGGGGATCCACCCTGGGAGAACAAGCACTTTGCTAATAAACATTTTAAATAATGAAAATCTTTCCAAAAAAGAAGGGAAAATGTATTTTAAACTCAACTTCTAGAGTTCATTTGAAGAAAGAACAACACTTCTATTTGGCGTGGTTAGTCTTTGGAGAGACCATTAGGATGAAAAACACAATCTGTATGTGTTCTTTCCCCATGTGTTTTCCCTTAAACATACAAAATTTGCAAGCGGGCCAATGCCCTTACCATTTCTTGACTTTTTCCAGGAAGCTTCCTGTGTTTTCTCTCTAGAATGCTTTCGCCTCCTGTTTCACACTCTTGCTTCTATAAGGTGGAGTATAATCTTAAAGAAACTTGTGCACTGACCATTCTTCACTACTTGAATTGATGTACAATAAACTCTAGTGTATAGTAGTGTGTTTTTCCACACTCAGCTTTTTTTTCAGAAGAGAGACTCTATTTAGTTATTTGTGTTTGCTTAAGGAATAATAATGAACTTACATGCATCACCAGTCCAGCTGTATGGGCAATGTCACAAACAACATTGGCCAGGTGTTGAAACGAAAGTGAGACCTGTGAATCAGGACAAATTTAACTCCTCCCCCAAACTGGCGATGTTGGAGAGCAGTCAAAAGTAGCAGAGCTTCAATTAGTCTCTGGTATTTATTCAATCAAGGTTAATTAAGAAAACCCTGGCCTGAGGAAAGCAGTCAGAGGTTAAAACACTGGCTAATCAAGCAAGGGACAGGAGTTCAATCCTCAGGACTCACACAGGTCCAGGCGGACGAGGCCTGCCTTTTTAGGCAATTTCCTCGGACCCAGACAAGGCAACTCCAGAGAAAACTTGCATGGGAGATGCATCTGGGTTTGGTCAAATGACATCCAAACACATGCACTAATGTGTGTGTGTTCACACACGTGGGGGCATGCAAGCACATGACACCACACACACACACACACACACACACACACACACACACACTAAAAAGAAGAAAGAAAACTCCCAGTATTCCATTTAAGAAATTAATCTAAAATTAAGTTAAACATATGTTAATTACTCAGTGTGCATGTTGTGCACAGGGTGTAAAATGTAAAAGGGAGTTGGGGGCTGTTGTGAGAAAGTGTGCAGAATAGGAGCCATGAGCTCAGCGCATTAAGAAGTGCATGCGCTGGAGAGGGGGAGTGAAAACCTGGCCCTGAGAACACTTGATATGGCAGTAGGGGTCCATGAAGAGGCACACCAGGTGTGCTCAGCAGTGGGCAAGATGACAAGATACTGAGAATGGCAGTAACGAATGACCATGGGTTTCCCCTTGTCCCCTTTGGGGCCTAGGACATGCTAGGGGCCAGCAAGGACTCTGCAGTTGTTATACCCCACCTTAACCATTAGCCAATAACACATACAGCTCAGCTGACTCCACGTGCAGACTGTGGGTACCAAGGGCAAAGATGTTTCTAAGTGTCTTTTTTATATACATTTTTATTGATATTTATTGAGCTCTACATTTTTCTCTGCTCCCCTCCCTGCTTCTCCCCTCCCCCCTTGAATCCTCACCCAAGGTCCCCATGCTCCCAATTTACTCAGGAGATCTTGTTCTTTTTCTAATTTCTACTTCCTATGTATGTCTCTCTTAGTGTCCGCATTGTTGTCTAAGTTCTCTGGGATTGTGATTTGTAGGCTGGCTTTCATTGCTTTATGTTTAAAAGCCACCTATGAGTGAGTATATGTGATAATTGTCTTTCTGTGTCTGGGTTACCTCACTCAAAATAATGTTTACTAGCTCCATCCATTTTCCTGCAAAATTCAAGCTGTTGTTATATTTTTCTGCTGTGTAGTACTCCCTGGTGTAAATGTACCACATTTTCCTTATCCATTCTTCTGTTGAGGAGCATTTAGGTTGTTTCCAGGTTCTGGCTATGACAAACTAAGTGTCTTATGATGCAAATTTTCCTTAGTAGAAAATGGCTATCCATGCTACTGGCCATGGAGCTGCGGTAGGGATATTTGCTGCAGTGGTGGAAGTGCTGTGTGTGTCCCCATGTGGTTCATGTGTGTAAGTAGAGGAACACACGCGCCATACAACTTTCATGTTTGTAGAGGTCAAAGGCCTGCCTTGGGAGCTGATTTTTATCTTTTGCATTGTTGGAGACATGGTCACAGTTGGTCAGCCCTCTTTGTGCTGGGTATCTGGATGCCAAAATTCTGGCAATTTCCCTATCTCCATTTCCCACCTCTAGTGTAAACATACTGGGATTACAGATGCCCTTACTGTACTTCAGGCTTTTCATGTGTTCTGAGCATCTGAACTCAGATTGTTAGTCTTGTACAGCAAATGATTTGCGCACTGAGCAGTTCCACCAGCTGCAGAAGAAATAACCATTTAGAAGAAATGCTAAGATACATACACAAATACTGTAAAATGAAGATGGGATGATCTTACATCAAAATATAATATTAAATAGAAAATATATTTAGACCGTGTATCTTAAGCATTCAGGTAACATCTAGCAGAATCTGATGATTTCAGATTCAATAGTTTTTAATGATAAGTGAGTTTTTGTAATGGCAACATTCAGGCAACATCTACCAGAATAAGTATCTTGGGGTGGGGGGTCTCAGATGCAATATTGTTCAATGATAAGTGAGCCACTTTATTTATATTAACTGATAATTAGTGACTGAGTGGTGTATTGTGTATTTAACACTTTTGGGAATGAGTCGTTTTTAATATTTCCTATGTGATTCTAATTCTACCACAAGCTGAGAACCACCAGCATAGATGAAATAACAGACACACGAGACAGCATGTAAAATTTTACTTTGAAATTGCATTCTCTGGAAGCAGCAAATTGTTAAAGCCCTCAGTGAATTTTTAGTGAAATTCTTTGCACACAGAATTTATTCTTTACCACCCACTGAAAGGGCCTTGGGGGAGAAGTAGACAGGTAATCAAGTAGACCATTTGGTACTATGAAAAATTCTGTCTGTCATTTGGAAACTTCTTCTAGTTGCAGACTATTCATGGTGAGTGTAAATTATTATATAGACTAGCATCTTTTTGTTTGTTTATTTTTTGTTTTGTTTTTTGAAGAACGGTTTCCCTGTGTAATACCCCTGTCTGTCCTGAAACTCATTCTATAGATCAGGCTGACCTTGAACTCACAGAGATCTACCTGACTCTGTTCCCCATGCTTGCTTGGCTGACTAGTATCTTTAATGACATGAAATTACAGAAATCTAGAAATAACCTAGTATTAGTTAATTTCCTTCAATGATGTGACAAATACCTGACATGGGGCAACTGAAGAGAAAGAGGGTTTGTTCTGGCTCCTGAGTCACGGGATACAGTCTGTAATGATGAGGAATAATTGTGACAGGATACCTTGAAGCTGTGGCAATAAATGAAAGCTCATACTTGGGTAGCTTTCTTCAGTCTCCCCTGTGTTCAGAGTAGGATCAGTCCATGGAACAACATCACCCACATCCAGAGAGAATCCTGCCTCCTCTGGTAAACCTCTAGCAACACCGTCAATGACACATTAAGAGATGTGTCTCCTAGGTGACTCCTAGTTCAGGGAAGTTAACAAGGAAGATTAACCATTGCAACCTCAGACACCTGTAGAAATGAGCAGAGAGTAAAACCAAAAGGAGACCATTGAGAGGGGATGAGACGGAGTGCCAGAGTGTCGTCTGTAGGGAATCACAGTGTGTCTGCAGGGCATCACAGGGCGTCTGCAGGGCGTTGTGGGTCATTGCAGGGCACTGATGACAGGAAAGTTTGTTAGCTCTTGTCCGGAAACAGTACACACACTGCCATGGGTGGTGGTTGAGCAAATGTCTCACTTTTTAATGATTAATATTTATAATATTCAAAATAAGTGTCTTAAGTATGAAGGAACTTCAAGGCAACGGATTTGGCAATGTTCCTTTTCTGTTTTGAAAATACCTACCTTCCTTAGGGTTGTCTGATTTATTTGAGATTGCTTTGTTATATCATCTACAGTATCAGTTAAGTGTGGTTGTTCAGAGATTTGCTAGTCAATGAGTGGCCCATGCCAACGCAGAACTTTCCAGAAGTGAATAATTTGAGGGCCACTCTAGATCTGCATGTGTGTTATGCATACATTAAAATTTGACAGCTATGTCTCTGAATTATACATAGGGTCCAGATTTTTGTGGGAAAATGTTTTGTGAAACCCTTTATATTTTAAGTTCTGCTTAAAATGAAAATATGAATTTTTTTCGTTGGTATGTTTTCTTATAAAAATAAGGATGGTTTTAAATTATAACCTACTTATGTAAGATTATGTTTTTGTTCAAAAATGGGCAAACAAGCAGACTCAACCTGTTTATCTATTTTATCTGTAATGAAAATGATTAGATTCTTCTCCTGAGTTAATATGCTCAGGAATGATATTGGTTTGCAATTGAAGTTATCAAAATAAAAGTAATTTCAATACAAAAATCAGATGTTAGAAGTACTTGCTAGGATCATAGACTAATCCTTATCTTTAATGGGATTGGTCTATTATAAGCAGACTAGACTGACATTCATATTTTGCACTGAGTTATAGAATTTTCATCCTGGAGTAGACTTTCTCAGCAAGCTCAAATAATTCACATAAGTTTTGTAATTACTTTAGCATAGATATATTTTATCAAAAATATTGTCTATGACATTGAATAAATTTCCAGATCTCCAATAACTGATGCCTTCCCATCATTTGGAACTGGTGTTTTGTGTTGTATGGTCCAGATTCATATTGACATGGGTATCACTTTATTATTGCCACTAAGAATATTTAGACATTTTAATAATTTGGTCAAACTGCGAGAATACTTCTTTGAAAGTTTTATGTGATCGGTTGCTTCCTGAGACCAGTCTGGTTGCATTTCTAAAGACAAGTTTCCACTTGCTTCTCTCATTCTCCCAGCAGCCTGGCTTCCATCAGGTGGGCCATTTTCACACTCAGTTCCAGTTTCCTCCACTCTATCAAACGATTGACCAAATCTTCAAACTAAGAGAATTTTCTGCTAAAGTCAAAATATCCTTGTTCTGATTAATGTAGAAATGAGGTTGAAAGTATCGTGTTCCAACTTATGCCAGAATGTTTGCTATTCAACTTCATATTTTCTGCATGCAAAGAGAGTAATTCAATAAGCAATAAGAAAATAGTAATTCTACTTAACATTTAGAATACAAATAGCCATGTCTTAAAACATGCAGAATTACACCAATATGTTCAATCTGGACACAACTCAGTCAGTAAATTTACATTTGTCGTTTGATCAGAGCAAAACATTGTCTAGTGAAGTCCATACAGGTGCAGTTACTATTGGAGTCATAGCAATAATTGTAAAGTATGTTTGTGTTAAATTTCAATCCTAGCATTGCTTTCTTGAGTTATTTATTTAATTAACTTCTTATTTTTACAAATTATGCCATCATTGCTTTCAGAAAAGGTGATAGATGCTTCTATGGATTATTCAGTGCATTTAAAACAGCAAGTCTTCCTGTGTCAAATTTAATTAATGTTCCCTAGTGAAATAAAACAAGAGTCTCCCATTAAAGATTCCTGTGTGCGTTTTCACTTGTTATTACAGCCCTGTCTCTAGAATGTGCTTTCCATGCAGAGATATAATTCGATCTCTAGTTCTCTGATGGAGGAACGTGGGATGTCAGAAGTATGCATGCATGTAGTGCAGATACAGTTTATCACAGCACATAACCCCTGATAGAAATGGCCACTTCCTTCACTCATCAGGTGCTTATGTATTAGCACATAGAACGTCTATAGTTCTGGGACTGCACCTGTGTTGTTTTCCTTCATTACCATGATCTCCAACCTTCAGTAAATGATAAATCATATTCATTGATTAAATGTACAAATGAAGTATAATGCCTTTCCCTTTCACTTAGGAGATGCTTCTGGTGGCTAGGTTTAAATATAGAAACTCGACCTGTTTTGTCAGTGGTCAACAAGTGGCCATGCTGTCTCTTGATTCTGCCCTTTCAAGCCTTGCCCATGTCTTTCCTTTGACTACGTGGTAAGGTTAGCTGTACTCATTGGCCTGCCAGGTTCATTGATCTCTTTTCACGTTCACCTGTGTTGTTCCACCCACAGTTATAAAGAACACACTCTTCACTGTGAAACTTTCCCCTCCACTTTCGGACTCCATAGAAACATTAGATTTCTATTTTCTGGTCTTCTACTCATTTCAAAGGGATTTGGGGTTTTGTTTTGTGGTCATTGGAATATGGTCATCTAGCACAAAACAATGCTGTCTCCTGCCCCTATCCCGAATTTCCATACCACTGATATTCTGTTTGTTCTTATTCCTAATCCTGTACTCACAGAAACACAATTGTGTTCCACTTGTCATCACAGATTTTTTGGTATATCATGGCTACTGAAAAGTTTCTCCCTTGTTCTATCTATCTTATTGTGGATTGAACTGCTGAGTCTACCCTTTGGCACAGAAGGTCACTACAGAAGGTGAGGGGCTTTCAAGGAGAAATTAAGTTAGAATAAGGCTGCTGTAGTGAATCTTGTTTCATTCTGAATACATTCTTTGAGAGAAGGAAGTCAGATCTTAAGATACATCTTGGTGTGTGTATGATGTAGGTAAATCTAGGTGTGATCTCTATGGAGGAATTAGGTGCCCAGCTCAAGCCCAAAGCAGACTCCTCAGGGAAACAAACTTGCTCTTCAGGTTATTGCTGCAGAACTTTCTGTGTATGTTGACTGAACCCTCACTTAAAGCTTGTAGCAGATTTCTGAGCTACAATTCACCACAAAACATACATACGACCTACATGCAGCACACTGTCACATCAGGGCACAAGATTTCAGCATATAGAAGAATCAAGTATGGAATCCAAGCATCCATGTAATCCATTTTAATAAAGATAGCTAACAGCAATTGATGTTTCTCTGTGTTATTTTATCTCTTCAAACCCTTGAGCGGTAAATATTATTCTTTTACAGTAGTGAAACTGACTTGGAGAAGTCACATAACGGTCACATTACCGGGACAGAAATCTTTAGTGTGGTCACATCAGTCTGGGATTTTTGAGATTCTGGATCTAACTCTGTATTGCTATGTATGTAATGTTATAACTTCCCAAGACCCTTATGTCAAGTTTAAATAAAAGTGAATAGAAAACAATATATTCATAATTTGAGTTCTGGGATAGAAATGAGAAGTACAGGACAGATTGCTTCCAGTGGGGATAGAAAGAGGACTTGAGACGCTTCCACTCAGTCTAAGCAAGAATGAGCTTGAGTTCCCAAAGAGCTTTCACAATTGGCCAAAGTAAGGTTGACACAGCCCTGCATGTGGGAGAGAGAAAGCCCAGGTGACTGGGAATGATGGAATCACAAAGATCTTAGCTAGTTAGAGAATCGGACACACGTGCAATCAGGAGTGACCTACTACCTATCTGATTCAGAGAGGATTCTATGGGCAGTCCAGGAAATGCCCAATGACAGTGCTGAGGATGGTTTAGAAACTGTACTTCAGAAATAATATTTTAATTAAAGCATAATCCTTCTGAAGACAAATTTCATTTTGCTTCGGGCTGATTGAGTCTGAAGTTCAAATGAACATGAATGCAATTAGCTGTTGGGGACTGTGGACCCCGAGACCCTGAATTTCCTGTAAACAACTTGTTATGCTTGCGGCTGCTCTGAGCAAAACAACTTGTTCTGTGTTTGCAGCTGCTCTGAGCACGAGATCCTTAGAGTTCCTGATGGCAGAAGAGTGGTTTCTGGTGGGTTTGTCTGGGGCATGGCTATCAGTTAAGGATCCCTTTATAAGCTGCCCTGGAACACAAAAAAAGGGGGTGTTCTTGTTTCAAGGATGACCTGTGTCTCACAATCTCTGTGTATGTTTAAATCTCCAGGCCCAGGGCTGGAGAGATGGCTCAGCTGTTAAAGGCTAAACTCACAACCATAAATATAAATCTCCAGGCCCTTGTCCTAGACTCGCAAACTGCCTCGTAGTGCAGGGGGCATGCTACAGGCGTAGTAGACATAGTAGCGTGGACTGTACAATTAGTCATTTGCTTTCTTGAAACGAGGGTGGATCTTTCTAATGTCCCTCGTAATTTTCAAATGTGCATAAGCCATTTCAGTTACATAAATGCATAGCCCCTTCAACACTTTGATCACAAATATTAACATCATTTATCAAAAAACTGTGACTTGACTTTTAGAATTTACCACAAAATGACATGTAAATAAAAAACTACTTTCTGTAGAATTAGCGCTTATTGAAATGCTTGTTGAAAAACTCTGTCATGGCATGTAGGTATACTTCTCCCTGTTCTATGCTCTACATCTTTTCTGTTTGGAATAAACACCCCCCACTCATACATACACACACACACACACACACACACACACACACACACACACACTCACTTATTATTCTTGTTATGACAGACTAGACATCCATATGGCTTTCTCTTTTCTAATTGTTTTATAGCAAGTAAAAAACCTTGAGTTTTTTAATTCAACTTGGAGTTCATCAAAATCTCTTTTGTCTGAAGGAAAATTGGTGCGTGTGAGATGGCTCATTTTTTTTGCATCTGCACATTTTACTTTGCACATTATATTTTACTGTATAAAATATAAAAGGCTAAAAATTTAACACTGTTTCTCTCTCATATCTGATGATAGGAAGGAAGGCTAAAATTTAAGTTTCAGCCTTCAAAGTCAGAAAGCGAGTTCTTGACTGTTTCAATTAGAGGTTGACTTTATAGCAGTATAGGACTGACAAGCCTTTCTCCAACAGTTTGGCTAGACTCTCACTATAGAAATAGAACATATTAACAAGAAACCATTAAACACAATTTACGTATGAATAAGGCCGCTCAAATGCTGTGTTTCTGCTGTGGCAGGACAAAGCACAGGTCCCTACTTCCATTAATTACGAGTCACTGTGACGACATACTCTGTTAGCTCTATGCTCAAAACATTCATATTTATATTTTGAGAATGACACAAGTCCACTCTTTTCCATCTTAATCTACCTCCCACTGAATTCCCGCCTTGAGACATATTGGAGTAGCGGATTATCTTCAGCATTTGTTGGCTTTCCCCTCCTTTTGATCAACCTACTTTGCAGTGTTGTCCGATGTGCCTGACTGAAGGGAAAAAGGCTTCAATTTCACATTAATGAAAGAAAGCCAAAAAATAGGAATACAGTCAGGGTTTTCATCCTTATCAGTTATCTGTGGCTACAAAATTTAAACTCGTTTGGAGTTAGAACAAACTTTCATTCATGGTTCAAGTTCAGTTTGGAGTGATGTATTGTTCATCTGCTTGGGGTTGCATACTGATGTGGTGGGTCGACCTACATAACTGGAATAAAGATAATCATATTCATACAAACTCATCATCTGCTGTCTGTCACTATGGGGCTTAGATAGTGTATTTACCTTCTCCAAGTCTAACCTTTCTTCTGCATTGTGGATGCTAACAGCTAACTCCTCTTAGGATCACTGTACAGTAATGTGATGTCTCAGTCTTCAATAAACTTTACTGAGACTCACATAGCCCCAGACCATGGTTGATCCATATACTGTTTCAGCAAATGAAATCTATGAATGTGGGAGGGGGGATAAATCATGCAAGAATTCTTTTTCTAGGAATTTATATTTCATGAAAGACAATAAAATACAAAACTCTATGGCATGAACTAGGAGTTTCCCACATTTGCAGCCTGTGAATTTAAGTGATATTTCTTTCTTTGTGTACTTGTAGATAATACAAGTTCGTGTGCAGGTGTAAGAGTACAGATGAACAAAGGGCTGCAGCCCACTTCTTTTCTGTCTTTCTTTTCTCTGAAGACAGCATCTCTCAGTGACCCATGCAGGAGCTTATCAATTTGGCTAAACTAATCTGGCCAGCAAGCCTAAAGGTTCTTTCTAAATTCATTAACCACCACTCAGGCATGGGATTACACATCTATCCTGAAGCAATGGACTCTTTATGCCACTTCTGAGAATCCTAAAGCAGGTCTTCATGCTTGCATGGCAAGCATTTCACAGTAAGCCCTCTCCTTATCCCCTGATACATTTTTAAACCCAAAATTTTAGTTGATGTGGAAGCAAAGCTTTTTGTCAAAGCTCCTTCAGTGTGTGCAGTAGCTCAAGGCAGCTCAGAGAGCTCATGGACATTCTTTCTTCTCTCTCCTTCCACAGGCCACGTAACAATGACTCCCCACTCTTGAACCTATGCTTACACCACTTTTCACACAAACAGAAAAGACATGTACCACTTTGTTGTAAGAGGTCACTTGTTTGTTTCCCAGCTGCCAGACAGCTCAGACCCAAAATAATCACATAAAAACTATATTATTTAAAACATTGCTTGGCCTATTAGCTCTAGCTTCTTATTGGCTAGCTCTTACATATTAATTTAACCCATCTCCACTAATCCATAAGGCTGTGATTTACCTGGTAAAGTAAATTCGAGTGTCTGTCTCCAGTGGGGCTACATGGCTTCTCCCTGACTCTGCCCTTCTTTCTCTCAGCATTCAGTTTAGTTTTCCCTCTCTAGCTCTGTTCTACCCTGCTGTGTTATAGGCTCAAAGCAGCTTCTTTATTAACCAATGATATTCACAGAGTACAGAAGAAAGTCCCACATCACCTCCCCCATTCTGTTTAAATGAAAAGGAAGGTTTTAACTTTAACATAGTCAAATTACATATAACAAAATAGGTATGAAGTAAGAATTATAGTTACAATATTTATATCTACTTTATCTTTTATCCTAACTAAGGAAAACTATAACTGTTTATTCTTCAACTCCATCAAAGACTCCAGAAGGATATAATATTACTTAGTTAATATTATAAACAGGAAGTACATTGTAAGCAACTTCCAAAACTCTAGAATTGACAGAGACTTTTTGCTGCCTGGAGAGTCACCCATAGTTCTTCTGTACCATTGGAGCATCCAACCTTCAGCCTACAGTCCCATAGTATACGGCAGACTTTTCTACGAAGCAGGAAATTTCAAAGACAGTTCCACCTATATTGGAAGTTTGTCAGTCACTTTCTTTTGTGTCCTACAGAACGTCTGGAAGACTCTTTCATGAAGCAGGAAACATCTCACCTTTAAGCAAGTTCAGCAGTCATTTCTCTGTGGGTCCTATATGTCTAGTTCATGTAGCATAGCATCAAGCAGTCCAGACAAGAGCAGTTTCTTACCCAAATGACTAACTAACACCATAAGGAACCTCTTCAGTGCCCATTTTTCTCTTGAAGTAGCTTGGCATTGCCAGGAGCAGATGTGTCTCACTGTCATGAAAAGTCCTAAGTTCTTAAAGCATTTTAAATGGCGTATTCTGTAGTCTTTGAAAGATTTGCAGAACACCTAACTGAAATATATCTCTATATATCTAGAAAATCCACTAAGTGACTACAAGCATGACTATTATAGGTGATTTGCTACTAACCTATATTTCTTAATTATACATTACATTTTTAAATGAGCTGCAGAAACACAATACCTTAATCAAGAGCAGTAATATACATATAACGAAATTGACTTTAAATTTGTATCTATTAGACAAGATCCATACCAATGCAAATCTCTGTAAAATATTCCCCTTTAAATGTAAACAAACATTTATTAAAAATATTTGGGAATGTGGGCATGGTTCTCTCCAAACTGCTTTCTTTTGTTTATTGGGTTAAGTAATTTTTTGGAAGGTGTTCAAGGCAACTTTTCAGGGTATCTTGGTATATCAGACCATATTAATCTGAGAGGATTGCACAGGTTCTCATCCTCTGTGAAAACAAAAGCAGGAGCTTTTTTCCAAAGTAACTTATCCTTAGACCCAAATTTTGAAGACAAGATACCTTTAAAGTATATTTGTTGGTTACTTAGCTTTTTCACAGCCAAAAAAAAAAATTCAAAAAACACAATAATATACATAATCCAGGCTCTCTGTGTATTTTCCATTTTTATGTGGCTTATTACTTTTTACTCTTCTACTTTTTGATATTTATTTTATTATCTTTACTCCTTTAATCTATTACTGCCTGTACCCTGTCTCTTTAAAGACTTTGTTTTTATTTTTTTCTAAACCATTTACTTCCTTATATGACCCTCTATATTCTTTATCTTATCTCTCCCAGTCCTTACTACATTTTCTAAACATATTGTGTCTCATTTAGAAGTCTTTTATGTCTGAATCTGTCCTTATTGCATATTTGTAATGCTTTTCTGACCAGGACGACTTCTTAAAATGCTAAGTGTTTCTTAAAAACCTAAGTGGCATCATTGCTAGGCATCCCTGCCTGCTTGCTCTGCCAAGTCTGACATGGCATAAGTACATTCACTACCTCTGAGACTGCTGGGTGGGAGCCATCCTCACCACCTCAACTCTGATAACCAATTGGCCCATACTGCCACCAAGTAACTTGTAGCACACTGCCCACAAATTCCATTTAAATGCTCGACCTCCTGAAAGAGCCAGAGTTCATCCTGGTAGCATGGCACAGAAAACCACCACACTGATTTTTTTCTGCTATTACTGAATCAGAAAAACCTCTCTTAAAGGAGCCATGGTGCTAAGCCATGTGTATCTCTTTTTTTTACCCTAGAATTCTTCCCAAACTATCTCAGATTTTAAGTAGATTTTAGATAACCATGTTGGCATGCCAATTTGTTGTAGGAGGTTGCTTGTTTGTTTCCTGGCTGCCCAGACTCCTGAAATAACTACACAGAAACTGTATTAATTAAAACACCTCTTGGCCTATTAGCTCTAGCTTCTTATTGGTTAGCTCTTACATATTAATTTAACCCATCTTCATTAATCTGTGTATTACACAGACTGTGGCTTATGGGGTAAAGTTTGGGTGTCTGTCTCCAGCAGGGCTACATGGCTTCTCCTTGACTCTGCTCTTCTTTCTCCCAGAATTCAGTTTAGTTTTCCTTGCCTAGCTCTGTTCTGCCCTGCTCTGCTATAGGCTCAAAGCAGTTTCTTTATTAACAAATAGTATTCACAGCTTACAGAAGGGAATCCCATATCACCATTTGCCCCCTATGCTTAGACCCAGCACAAGCAATTGGCCACCCTAATGCCCAAACACCAGTAGATAGACATGGAATTTCTATCCAGTTGGATGAGGTCTATTTCTCTAGTTCTTATTTTCTTTGTTTCAGATTGATGCATTCTCACTGTCTGCATGTATCTCTATGTTTCACTAAATTAGTGTGGAAAATATATACAGCTTTTACATGGGGCTGAAATTTTCAGTTCTTGTTTCTTTGAAGGAAAAAATTAGACCACAGTACACAGTTAAAGTAGACATTTATTTGGAAAATTGAAGCAAAGTAACAGGAATCTTGATTTCCTCTCAGCTCTCAAGCCCATGTGATTTCCACTGAATGAATTTACATTAGACATACACAGTAGTGTGGAAGATAGTGTTTATTATATAGTGAGGTACAGTGCTCTCAAGGAATGAGGTAGATAGAAAACAAGGAGATCTCTGCAGTGGAAACCACTGCTATGGGGTGAGAGTTGCCAGTGATCAAAGAGACCATTGAGAAATCCATCAATCTCACATCACGGTCCCTGACAGTGGAAGACCATTGGGGCAATGTAAAGCGCTTTTACAGGATGGGAGTGAGCAACTGCCTGGGAGACCATTATGAACGACAGTACTGTCATGGTATAGGGCAGACGATGGGCAAAGCTGAGTTCTCTGTGTGGTAACACAGGCATTAGAGGGTTTCTAAGACTCTGTGAGATATAGTTCTCCCAAGGGCCACATTCTTGTCTTGGTACTGCAGGTGTAGAGGGCCATTTGGATTGACTCTTTAACTGAAGGGACAGTGTAAGAACTTTATCAGAAAGCTTTGTCCTAAATCTTTGCATTTTCCTGGCATTCCACTAAGTGACATCTCCACCCAGGGTCACAAATGTGAACATTCCATTTTTTGAGTTAAACTCATATAGCAGAATACATTAAAAATTAAGAAAAGAAATCAATAAACTTTTCCATTTGTATCAGAAAGAAATAGCTGTGCCTTGATGAACTCAGAGCCTGACCACCTGCACTCTCTTCCCATTTTTCTGTTCTGGTGGCCATCTCTTGGTATTGTAAACTGTAAGGTGTGGGAATCATGAAGATTTTTTTTTATCATTTATATGGTAGGTATTTCTATTCCTAAAAGGGCAATTGTCTGCCTTCAATTGTCTTTTACCCATTTTTTCACATGTAAAATTATTTTTTACTAGGTTCACAGGAGGTGAGCTTGACACTGTCTATGAGAAGGAGTCCATTCATGACCTTCCAGTTTGTTAATTTCTGAATAGCTGCCTAACTGTAGAATACTCCTGAGAGATTAGATCAGCATTGCTACAGAAAATAATTGATTTATTTTTTATAAAATTTTCTTATGAATATTCATGAGGAATATTTCTTCATTTTATTTATGGGACAACATGACCATTTTCCCTCTGAAATCATGGTCAACAGGTTCTCCCTTTTAGAATATTTCTTCCCAAGATCCTGCAGAACCCTACACATAGATGCTAGTGAAGCCAGGGTATGTTGAGGATGCACACCTTTTGTTAGTTCACCTGTTTGTCAGCTTGGAAAATACTGTGGTGCCTTTGTTCTGATAGCAAGATGAATCTTACAGGAGGGCCTTCTATTCCCGAGGCAATACAACAGTAAAATGGTGGTACGATTTCTTGGTACCACATACCTATGTACTTTCATACACATCACTTCAGTTTCTTGAATTCTTACGAAAATAAGAATCAGAATTTGACAAAATAAAATGGATTTCCTTATACTTTGGCCAAATTATGGTGATTGGGGTGGTTCTCATATTCTCCCACAGCCTTAGGTCAACTTATGATCTATAAAAAGTATAAAAACAAGCCGGGTGGTGGTGGCGCATGCCTTTAATCTCAGCACTCAGGAGGCAGAGGCAGGCGGATCTCTGTGAGTTCGAGGCCAGCCTGGTCTACAAGAGCTAGTTCCAGGACAGGAACCAAAAGCTACGGAGAAACCCTGTCTCGAAAAATCAAAATAAAAAGTATAAAAACAAAGGGTAGAGTATGTACAAATTCAAATACAAGGCAAGTTAGAGGGCCTTTTCCTGAGGAGAGGCCACTTGTAGCAGAGTAGTTTTTATTTGAGTCTAGGAAGAAGAAATTGGCGTCTTAAAGGTTCCTCCCACACACCACTCTGTGTGTTAAAGAGAAAAGAGTCTGGTGTCTATCATGAAGTATCTTTAATAATTCCTGACCTGACAGAGTTCTCTTTCTGTAAGACCATTCTTTTAATTTTTATTTAGTTATTAACAGACATATATGTATGTATAAATGCATATATGTATGCGTGTACATAATTCTTTCCAGATGCTTAAGACCCTGAAAAGCAGAAAAAGAAAAAGAAACAAGCAAAAAGCAATACAATAACACTACTAAAGAAACTAAAAAACAAGGAAAAGGACAAAAAATATGGAGTTCATTTTGTGTTGCTCACGAACTCCTGGACAGAGGACCTGACCTGGAATGGGCTTCATATACTCACTGACAGTCTGTAGTAAACAGGTCACGGCCCTAGGAGAACATGCTACTAATTATTCAGCTATAAAATATCTCTTAATGATATATTGGCATACCCATAGATCAGTACATCACTTGCTATTCATCTGAGAAATTTTTCTTCTAGTATATTGTATTTCACAGAGACCTACGGCTGGATAATCTGCAGCGAGTGAGAGATAAAGATACCTAAAAGGGTATCTTTATCAAAACTCCCACATCAAGCATCAGGAATCTATATGGAAGAAGGGGCAAAAGATAGTTAGATGAAGAGATGGTGGGTGACTCCATCACCAAGGAAATTGTATCTTCTCAACTCAACAGGACTGATACACACATGAACTAACAGACTGTGGCAGCAAGCCTAAGATCTTTACAGGTTCAAACCAGACAAAACCCTAGCACAGAGAAGAGGAAATGGATGAAAAGTCCCATCCTTAACCAAGAAGCTATTTGCAGTTGGTACCTTCTGGGGAAGGGAAAATAAATGTAAGTTTATTCTTTGATAAGTAAAGAGTACAAATTTTCTGGGGGTTTTTTTTGGGGGGGGGAATTAGCTTCAAGTTCCCAATGTCTACCTTCCATCAAACAGATTTATTTTGAATAATGTGAAATGGTGACAGCAGATAGCTAAACGAACATGCAGAAATGTAGATGTAGCGCATTTCTCCCCTGTGAGTCTGTCAGCATTGTCCCCTGCTGGTGTGTCGGCATTGTTTCACTTTTACAGACTCTCACTTCTAACTGACCGAAGACCTGGGCTTGCTTCCATTCATCTCCTACCGATCAGGTCTCAGCTTCAGAGGACAGTCATCTCCCTGTCAGAAACAAGTAACCTTACTCTCAGCTTCTGACAGAAATATTAGTAGCAACAGCCTGTCCCGAATCACAGGCACTGAGGAACTCTGTGTGAGGGAGACCCAATGCTTACACACACCCTTTTTCCCTCACAGTGGAAGACTTTCACACGTTCTTTCCGCTCTCTTTCTCAGCTTATTAGTTTTAAAAACAAACATCTTATTTAATATACATATAAACAACCATGCAATCAATTCTCACTGTTTCTGTATTAAGGTTGTTAGGACCAAGTTTTGGTCCTAGACTAGCCTTGAACTTGGAGTGGTAGATGGTCTGTAGCAGGCATGTCTAATCTGTGGCTAGCAGATTATCCAGGATACCTGTGGATGTGGCTGAATACATTTGTAGATGACAGGGTAAATTTTAGTGTCAAAAGGTTGGACAATCTTGGTCTAGAAGTTTAGACTGATCTAATCAAGATGACCCCCCACCCTACTGCTTTACTAGACAGGTTTCTTTGTAATAAAATTGATGTTATAGATACCAATTCAAATGGTATACTATAAATGTGAGATTTGGATATGAGTTAGCCATGAGTTTTTCATTCCTTTGAGACTTTTGATTTGATGCTAGTTTGCCTAGAAGAGCAAAAAGCTTAGAGCAGCTAAAATGGATAAACGAGAGAGGAGGGAAAGGTTTTTCATGTATTGATAGATACATGAGAAAACCCACTATCAAAATTGTCATTCCAAATATGAAGAATAGGTTTTGCAAAATTCTGAGTGCATAAGAAATTTACAAAATAAGAGTAGTAACTTTATACTGTGATGTCTATGACATCCGAGGCCTTCCAGATAACTTCCTCAGATTTCATGTAATGTCTTACCTCTTGAGAGAGTCCAATTCTTGGCTGAACATTTTCATTGGGAGATAATACCTACTTAGAATGTTATGTGTTCTTCAACTGACTTTATTCAATTAATCTTTTCACTGCTAATGTTTCATTCTAAAATTCTACAATAATTCTAGTGTATGCTTTGCAAATAATACTTCATGCCCTCACAACAACAACATAGTTACTATTAAGACTAATATCAAACCAATTGGGAGAAGTTTTAAAAATATACCAAATAAAGCATAAAGTAATATTTTCTGGTGAAGTTTCTTCTAACTACTTAGAGGAAATTATGTCAGTGACTGAGAATTTATCTTCAGAAATATCAACATTGGCACAATGTTGTCTATTTCAAGTTAATTGCTATGTTACTTAACAAATGTTTAAAATTACTTGAGATAGAATAGAATGTAAAATTAGAGGTTGATGAATAAAATACAGACATACATAGCAGCTCACAGACATTTCTAAGCTATAGAGAGCATCAGATAAATCTTTTACATTTTATCTTTATTGATTATGTAATTTTTCATAGGTATGAAGACTGTCTGCATGTATGCCTGTATTCCACAAGAGGCCATCAGATCCCATTATACATGGTTGTGAGCAATCATATGGGTGCTAGGAACTGAACTCACAACTTCTGGAAGAACAGTCAGTGGTCTTAACTGATGAGCCTTCCCTCCTGTCCCCTGTACTGGTATCTTAAATCTGTTTTCTTCTTGTTTTCAAAATATTTGTCTTTATTCTTGAGAATTTGATATGTATTTATAATGAAATATGGTTTTTACCCTTCATCTTTCTCTCCCACTCTCCACTTACTCCCAACCATCCATGTCTTTCTCCAAACTTCTCCTCCTTTTATTCCTCTTCCTCTTCTTCTTTCACTTAAGTCCAATACTTCCAAATGCACATGAGTATTTGGCTACTACCTGAACATGGGAAATATACAAAACTATGGTGTTTTCTAAAGACCCTATTGAGTAGTGTCAAGCATCATCTAAAGTTTTAAGCACATTAGATATAATCCATAATTTTGCAAGTCCTGTAAAAATAAACAATCACTTAACAGACATTTCTAAGTTGTAAATACCCCCAAGTCCAGTTAAATAAACGTAAAAAATGGACAAATAGACTCCAAATATTTAAAAAAAAACTGTAAACTGTATTGCTTATTCCTTACATAAGGAACACCAGGCTACTTAAAACACTATCTTAGCTTTTATACTTATCACCCAAACTTCATGTTCAGATCATTCAGATTTTGTTTGATCTTCAGCCACATCTGGCTGGTTTTAAGTCTGTATGTATCATTTTATCTCTTCTATCATAAATCAATGAATTCTTGAAGACTTCATTTAAATTAATCACTTTATGAAGAAAATGATCACCTACCCTCAATGTTTTCCTCTACTGAACTTATGTGCATTGTCAATTCATTTAAATATAATGTACACTCTCTATATATTTCACTAAGAACACTGTGATATTTCAGAGAGAGAGACCATGTAGTTTTATTTTCAAACCTTAAGAACCTACAAAAGGTAGAAATTTTACCTTAGGTGGGGTTTCCATTACTATGAAGAGACACCATTGCTATGGTTTACCATGAGGGGCACTGGGTCCCACGAGGGGTTACCCTGGATGACCTGAAGCTGTGCAGAAGAGCTGGATAGACAGGCTATGTAGAGAAAGTTTGGGTATAGTTTGTTTAGTAGGTTATAGAAATCCCATATGAGCCGGGCGGTGGTGGCACACACCTTTAATCCCAGCACTCGGGAGGCAGAGGCAGGTGGATCTCTGTGAGTTCGAGACCAGCCTGGTCTACAAGAGCTAGTTCCAGGACAGGCTCCAAAACCACAGAGAAACCCTGTCTCGAAAAACAAAACAAAACAAAAAAATCCATATGATATTTTACATCGTGTGCTAAGACACACGACGCATCTTTTAGCTTAAACTATGATAGTAGAATCCACTGCGGAGATGGCATGAATAGCAGAATTCTTACAATTCGACCTTAGAAAACAGCATGGTTGGTTTCCGGTGAGGGTCCTATTGCAGGCATACAGGATATTGCAGAGTGTGCTTACGCAAAGTGAGTACAGCCTCCTTTCCTCTCTTGTTAAAAAGACACTAATCTTACCATGGTAGCTCTGGCCTCAGAACCTCATCTGTGTGGTTGATATCAATTGCCAGTTTGAAAGGCTCTAGAGCCACCTAGGGAAATAAAATCTGAGGTAGGAATGCCCACCGCAGATTGTCTAGATTGGGTTAAACTGGTATGTCCAATCTTAGTTTTCCACTAACCATTTCCATGGTTTGGGGTTTTGGACTGATTAAAAAGAGAGAATAAGCCGAACCGTATCTTATATCTTTATCTACTTCCTAACTACAGATATAAAGGTACCAACTGCCCCACACTCCAACCACTATGACACCTCTGTCGTGATGGACTATACCCCAGAACTGTGAGCCAAAAGAAATCTTTCTTTAATAAAGGTACTTTAGTTAGGGCACTTTATTACAAAAACAGGAAAATAATGAAGATATCATTTAAACTTAATTATTTCCAACCTTCCCATCCCCAGATATATTCACAAAGAGCTATATTTCAATATATGAATTTGTACTGGCAGTTTAATTTATAGAAGAATAATAAAGAGACTCACCTGTTCAATCACAGATGTAGTATAACTATAAATTTTAAGAGAACTTAATTTCCATCCTTACTTTATAACTGAGAAAGCTGAGCACACAAGCGGTTCAATGGTTTCCCTAATGTCATTACAACAAATAAAAAGGAGAATTCCTAAAACTCTTTGATAAGTTTCTTTAGTCTTCTCTCCATATAAATACCAGGCAGAGTAACACTTCTGCACAAGCTGCTGGGAAGCCATACATAGAGAGCTAAAAAAAAAAAAAAAAAAAACCAGAAGAGAGAGGTTTAAGAGAGGGAGAAAATATGATTGAACATGAGTCTGCTAATGGCATATTGAAAACAGAATCTTGTCTGTAAGACAAAACGATCTGAAAAGAACAGCAGATGGCACGGAATTTTGTTAAAAGCAGTAGCATCCTGAACACCCTAGGAATTGAAATAGATACCCTTGGGTTGTTATACTGTGTCCCCAATAGGCTCTAATTTGAGCTTAAACATTTTCTCCCTAAGAAAATTCAGAACAATTTGAAGCCTGGAGGTTTTAATTTACTAGAGGGCAAAGACAGAGTGGTGTTTAAGAAAACCTTTCAGGTTGTAACTATTGATAAAGTAGAAGAAATTGGGTGAACGTGGGCCTGAGAGATCCTGTGGGTAAAACGTCAATGAAAACCCAGCAGCCATCGTTCAGACTGTCGTATAAGCAGTTCCTGATGGAGCTGTGCCTAAGTCTCATAGCAGTAAAAGTAATTGAATCCCCAAAGAGCAATCCCATTCAAGTGACCATGAGACACTGAGTTCCCAAGATATCAGCAGTACTGTGGTCAGCACCCATGACTGGAGCTCCATTGCTTGGCTAACAGAGCAACACTCTGAAACAGGCATTGCAAATATGGAGCTTTCCAGAAGAAATGGAAGTACTCCGTGGGGATTTGTGATTGAGCGTGTAATTCTCATGTTCAAATCTACAAAGAATACCCTCCCTGAAGTCCTTGGCAACGGAGGGGGAAATAACTGAAGTCATGTAACAGACTAAACGTGTTCCTCACAGAAAGAAGTAGAAATCTCCTCTTCTTGCTGGAGTTTTTATCACTGTTGAATTGTATTGAAAAGGACAAATGAAGAAGAAAGCAAGTGCAAGGGGCATGTCTCTGTTGTTAGAGTGATGCCTGGCATGTACAAGGTCGTGGGTTCGATTCCCAGCACTGCATTAAGCAGGTGTGGTGGATTACCAGCAAGATAAGCACTAGGGAGGTGGAGGTCGTCTTCTGTTCCATAGCTAGTTCTGTGACACAGAAGACCCTGACGACAGACAAATACAAGAGGAAAGAGAAGTAGGTTTTAGTGTGAAGAACATGCTAATAGAAAAGAGTTAACTCTTGATAAAAATATATAATCCTGTGTTAACACTAGAGAAACTGCATAAACATCAGACAAAATCTAATCAACAGGCAATTAACTTCTACAAAACTCATTGTTAAAGGATTTTGCAAACATAGTTGTTCATATTTTCAAGGACGATGTTGCCGAGCAGATGAAAAGATGAGATCATTCTTTTCTATTATTTTTTCATTATAATTAGCGTAGAATTGTGTTTATGGATGTGTGTGATAATCAGATACCTGTATACAATGGGCAATGATCAAAATGGGATAATTAACATTTCCATCCCTTTAAGCATTTATTATTTCTTCCCATTGTGAGCTCTCAAACTCCTTTCTTCCAGCCATTTATAGAATACATTGTAAGTGATGTCTCAACCATCCTGTTGTTCTGTGTAACACCGGGACTTACATCATGGGTTTGTGATGTTAGAAAACTTCTTGGGACTGATCAAAAACTACTCATTCTTCACTATTTTTGAGGATTTTATTTAAAAAAGTGCTTATTTTTGATCATTTTGTTGAAAATCATGGGTACGTAAGCTTATATTTTATAGTTGCTAAGGCCTGCATGGTACATGATTTCTCCAACAGTCTGTGTATTTTTAAGACTGGGTTTAGAAGCACCCATTTGATTTGTGTTTTAGTAGAATAATAAGATTTTTTAATACTTTTGTTTTTACACAACACATTCTTGAGAAGGTTCTATCTGGCTTCTGAGTAGCATCATTTCATCAACACACACACACACACACACACACACACACACACACACACTTTTTCAAGCAGGAATGGAAACTGTGTCTGGGAATCATTCCATCATTTGTTCCATTTGAAAGCCAGTAAAACAGGCCAGCATTGCTCATTTGCTTTCTTAGTTTTTATTTTCTTTTGCAACGTCATTTTTTTTTACTTTTAAAATTACATCTTAATTATGTGTGTGTACACAAATGTATACAAAAATGTGCATGTGTATACATGCATAATTTCTGTATCAAGTGTGTGGAGGTGGGAGGAAAACTTGAAGAAGTCTTCCCTTCCACTGTGTGAGTCCTGGGCCCCTTGCTGGCAGTGAGTACGTGTGCCTGCCAAGGCATACTGCAGGTGTTACAACCTAGATATTACACAGTTGGAGAGAAACAGAGAAATGTTTCTCTTAGATCATTACACTGTGAGGTTTTGTGTATTTTAGCCTTAATATTATCTTATTAAACAAAACAAAATTAAGAAAGACGCATCTATATGTTTTGCTCTTTCCTCACAGCTCCGAATATAAAGTTTGTAATGGAAATAAAAAGAATTGAGAAATGGCCCCTACTGTAAGCATGAGTGTGCTCATAGATAATCCTAATATTTTTTTTATATTAAAAAAGGTAATTTCCAAACATCTCAAATGGGTAACATTAATTTATCTTCTCTGAATAATGCTGATTAAATACATAATTAGGTATATATTACTGAATCTCAATATGGAAATCTGTTCACAACATATGTAACATAACTATGTTATAAAACCACATTGTAGTATTTTGTGTCAAATAAAAACACTTTCTCATATTGAAGTATAGATAGATGTGGGATACTGTGGGAGGGGGTATGATTTTATTCAGTGATGTAGCCGTAAATATGCTATTCTTGCCACCCTAAGTAATTTCTCACCCATGCTCAAGCATAGGTCTTATTAATTCTCAGTGTGTGGCATTCCAGAAGGCAGGGGTGGGGGCCATGAGAAGTTGTTGAGAAACTTAGAGTGGAGTAGAGAAGACAAGGGAGGGGAGTAGGGGGTAAAAATGACTAAACTCCATTTCATCAATGTATGAAATGTTCAGGCAACAACAACATTGCCGGCACTTGTATCAGCAGATGATGTGGTTATCTGCGTCTTTGTCTTTATTCTTGAGCGTTTGCTTGTCTTCAGATACTGTTGATTATTGATCATGGGAGAGATTATTTCTATAATGAGAAAGTACTACACGAATCTCTATTTCTCTGGATTTGGTTTAAACTGTTGGTATGGACCTGTACTGGAACATGTTATTGCTAGGATAATGCTCCTGAAATGGCAAGCCTCCTAGAAACCACTGAACACACCTTGAGACTCACTGTCCTCGAGATGATAATGATGAGGCTAGCGGTGTTGCATGGACTGCAGGGACAACTTGTAGTGGCAGCATTTCCAGACACTTGGCTCCCCACAGCTACATTTCTGTGCTATGACATATTGTATTTTATTGGATTCTGTTCTTGTAGTTTGATGTGTTCCTCAAAATTTTTCTTGAATAACATGTTCGTAGGTCAGCCATCTCTCTGAACTTACATTTACCCTAATTACAGTGTCATCTTGAGTAATTTGTCTCAAATAGCAATTTTATAGTTTGCAATTATCTTCACATTTAATTGATTCTGTGGATAGTAGACACTTGAGGAAGTGAAATGAATCAATCAGATATGATTTTTTTCTTTGGTTGGAAAGAAAAATTTGATATTAAGCTTTGAGTGAGCAAAAACTGTATTGCCTTGAAGGGAAAAAATATTTTTCCTGACAAAATCTTACCAAATGATTGATGAAAATTTGTTTCAGTTCTCTGTGAAACTGAAAATTATATACATGATTTTCATGTTAGCTTACATTTTATTTTTTTCTCATTTATTGTAATTTTTACTTAATTTTTAAAGGACTCATATCTAGGTCTTGACGTACCATTCTTCTTAAATAATGTAATTAAGTGTGTTCTCAAAAAAAAAACTATGACAGTAGCATTTTGAGAAAGTCAGTATAAATTTGTAACAGATTAATTATACATTATATCTGAGCCATTCACTAATGCAAATGCTAACTTGAAAGCTTGGCTTGGTGTGGAGTGACTGAATATATTTCAGTGCAGCAGTCTGTATTATACCCTTCAGTGGCTGAGAAAAGCTTTCAATTTAATGAGCTTATTGTATTTTTTGAATATATGAGAAAGGTAGGCAAAATGCAATTAGAAAACAACACCCACGAATTAATATGTATATTTTATATGAACATTTAGAATCTAAAAGTTATTTTGTATTCTCTAGTTGATCTACAGCAATGATTTTAGGTGTGTCATCATAGAGCAGATTCAAAGGAAAGAGAGAATTTAAATTTTCATAGTCCAAAGAAGAAATGAGTGGTTTTGGTTTCATACTTTTGCTGGCAATACTTTTGGTACTGAGCACATCCCTTTAAAGATTGTAGCTCATCTTTTGTATTTGTCTATCGACTTTTGCATTTTGATAGACCTATCTTGGCCTTGGTGTCTGGTAAGAGGCTAGTATATCAGTAAGATAAAATATTAATTATGTGTCTTCTGACTACAACAAATTACCTGGTACAAGCAACTTAAGGCAGGGAGGACGGAAGGTTTATATTGCCTCACAATTTGAGGGTGTAATCCATCCTGGTGGGAGGTCACAGTGATGGAAGCGTGGAACAGCTGGTCACTTTGTGTGCACAGGCAGGAAGCAGAGAGCCATGAACGCTGATACTCAGTTCGCATTCTCCGAATGATTCATCCAAACTCTCAGTCAAGAGAATGGTGCGGCCCACAGTTAAGATGTGTTTTTCAGCCTCAACCTAATGCAGAAATTTCTTCTCTGATACGCATGGATTTTTAGTTCCAGAATTCTAAATCCCATCAAGTCACCATTCAGTACCTACTATCAGAGGCAGTAGCATGTGAAGGGCTATTTTGGTCAGTGTGGACTGTGAAACAAAACCAGATAGGCAAGAACAAAATATTTCATTCTTGTGTTAATGAAATTTTCACTTTTTAGAGTTTAAAATAACGTTCTTTTTTGTGAAGGAAACATTGTGTTAATAGAAAGCAAGCGGTTTTGTTTGAAGTATAACTTTTGGGAAAACAGAAAGATAAAAGTTTTGCTTTGGGCTCCCATGTACAGTCTTATTTAAACTACTAGTAAAAAAAAAAATCCTGGAGAAAGAAGATAGAAACTAAGGAAAGAGAGAGAGAGTTCCCCTCGACTTCCAGATTGGCATGCAGTTCTGAGACATGCAGAACATGGAGCACATCCCCTGATAGAGATGAATGGGGACTGAGATGGAAATAGTAATGGGGGAGGGGAGAGGTATGGAGAGATTGGTTTAAATAAGAGGGGAAAGATGATAGAGCAAAGAAGAGAACAGTTCTACAAAGTCCACCACACTTCTAGCTCAGTTTTTTTTTCTTTATGTCAGTCCAGATGTATCTGGAAGGACACAGGACGCAGTCCAGCTCCCTGAAAGACCGTTGACCATTTTCATCAAATAGCCCAACCTGTAAGGGAGAATGCCGTGGAATTATGGCACCCGCACCCTGTTGAGGATGGTTCATGACTGACAGGAAAGTTCTATTGTGGCTTCTGTACTCCTTTCAGACTCTGCTGCCTAGAGTTCTGCAGATGGCCTGTAATGGGGAATTTCTAAACCACCTTCCTAAATTTCAGATGTTCCATTATCTTCCTATGCTTCCTCAAGTATGTGTAGCCAATTTCTAATTAGAATAAATCTCTTTTTAATGTTCAATACTCCCTGCCAGCGGGTGGACAGCCCCTGGGTATCTCCTTAGCAGGAAGCAAATAGTTCCTTTTCTTTATTGAGTGTGTGTGAGCGGTTTGCTTTGGAACTGTGCTGAAATCCAGCATATCTTTGTTACTATAATGTAAACATCCTTCAGAATATCAAAACGGCAAAGTAAAAAATACATGAGTACCCCTTAGCACAAAAATACTTCAAGAAATATGATTGAAGTTATGCACAATTTTAACTATTTTCATATATTGGAGAGAGTAAGATAATATCCTGGGAATTCCTTTATTAAAATGCACCTGTACTTATTTTTGATTCCCATCTTCCCTTTCTGTTTTATTTTTCCCACTGCTGTCACCACTCATCATTTTGGGATCAATTAAAGTGTAAGTTCCACTTAGTTCAGGTATAAGAAATATACAATTGATAGTAAGTCATGCAGAAAATTGACTATAAATTCATATCGTTACTGGATAAAGGGGGAATCATATTTCAAAGGAAAATTAGAAAGCATAATTATTAAGGTGATACCTAATTTTCAGGCACCCTAGTCTTCAAATAAAATGCAGCCAATTATTAGCAATTAGTTTTAGAACATTAAAGCATCCTCTCCTCTACCTTAACTTGACAAAAACATTGGTGATCATGTATGTTCTGCAGCAGTTGTTAATTAGTAATTAGTTTTAGAACATTAAAGCATCCTCTCATCTACCTTAACTTGACAAAAACATTGGTGATCATGTATGTTCTGCAGCAGTTGTTAATTAGTAATTAGTTTTAGAACATTAAAGCATCCTCTCATCTACCTTAACTTGACAAAAATATTGGTGATCATGTATGTTCTGCAGCAGTTGTTAAGATTTACTTTTCACTCACCGTCACTGATTATACCACAGACTGGACCTAGAGCAAGGCCTATGCTGACTCATGTGAGCTATGCATCATGGACGTCTTAATATTTTTACGAATAGATAATAATGTTCAGAGATGATTCTTCTTGCCCTGTATAGAATGTCCATATCAGAATCTGTGTGTATTGAATACTGGGAGGTCTATTTTTTTAGACAATGGTGGTTCATCTTACAAGTTAATGGTCCATCCTATAGGTAGGAATTCTGACTTAGGAAATCAGGAAGGGACCCCTTGGGTCAGTAGTCACAGCATTAGATATCAAAGGGGAGAAAGTCACCAACTACAAAAATCGTGATTCCAGATCTTTCCTTCTGGAAAAATATTCTTTAGTATTTCTAGAGTATTTCTTTAATCTTTAGTACAGAGTTTCACATCACTTGGGTTTGGGCATTTATTCTTGGAGAGACGGCTCAGCGGTTAAGAGCATTGCCTGCTCTTTCAAAGGTCCTGAGTTCAATTCCCAGCAACCACATGGTGGCTCACAACCATCTGTAATGAGGTCTGGTGCCCTCTTCTGGCCTTCAGGCATACACACAGAAAGAATATTGTATACATAATAAATAAATAAATATTAAAAAAATAAAATAAAAAAAAATCTTGAAGAACCCGGAAAGGGGCAAAAGGAGGATTTCTGTTTATGCTAGCAAGGGTCTCTTTTGATGTAGGTGTTATTTCATCAGTCAGTCAACATACAAACTTCTGATTTGTATGCTTTTATTGCCAACATATTTAAATGCAACTTTATTTATTAGGAAAATCACAATAATATCTAAAAATTATTGTCAGTAATGTCTGTAAATTAATGGAAGAGAATTTCTTGAGGGGCAAAGAAAGAAAACAAGAAAATGGAGGCAGGAGATGAAGGAAGAAGGAGATGATGGCCAATGTCACGACTTGTTATCTGTCATGCACATTGTTATTCATTGTGCTAAAGACTTTGTATAGCTGTGACCAAAACACTTGACAGAAGCAACGTAATGGTGGAAACGTATTTGTCTCATAAGTTAAAGGTGTCAGTCAATCACAGTAAGGAGGACATGGCAGAGCATAGTGGCTCAGTCGTATGGAGGTGAAGTAGCAAAGAGAGAGAAATGGAGGTAGGTTCTGAGAAAGATGTCGCCCCAAGAACATGTTCCAGTGATATATTTCCTTTAGCTAGTTCCCAATAATGCCATTGTAGGATCAACCAACCAATTCACCCAATCATAGCCCTCATGATCAAATCATTTATATAAACATTATTGCAGACACCATAGAGCAGACTTCAACAAATTATTAGCTCTCATGTTTTGGTCCAATTAAGCTATAAATTAATATTCACCATCCCAAGCATCCGCTGAGCACCAGTTGATATGCAGCCTTTATATACACATCACTCCTTACTTCCCCCATGAAGTAAAATGTGTCTTCTTCATTTTGTTTATTTAAAATAAATCCCGGAATTCAGCAAGTTTTAAAATGCTTTCTTACAAATCTAGTTCCTATGTGAAAACAGGCTTCTCCTTCCACAATATTTATGATGCTGTCTTGGTAATTGTAGGGTTTACCTATACTGAAGCTTCCAAAAACTAAATCACAGTTTACAAGGATGAACCGTGAGATATGTGCAGTTTGGCATAGAATGGGTCTCAGGAAATGTCAGCGGGATTGAAGCCCATTCCTTCCTTTGAGGTGGCAATCCGTCATCACAGTGGAGAGACACTGCAGCTAATTTCTCTGCCCTCTGCAAACAGCCATCTGTTTGAGATCTCCCTAAAGTGGCTGCCATCCAGGATGGCCATGTTGTTGCAGCCTTTGAGTGCTTAGAACGCTGTAATGTCTGTGTTAATAGCTGGGAAATCGCAGCAGCAGCACCTAGGCCACTCCAATAGAGCAATGTGAGCTGGCGTAAGTTCGATTGAGCAAAAAAGGTCACGCTGACTATGTGATGAAGAGGCAGAACTGGTGGCAGTGACAGTCAGCAGCTGCTGGTGTTAGGGGAAGGACAAGCTGATCTGGAAAATGGGAAGCGCTAACTTCCAGCAGCTCCTCAGGGCCATATTCTTCAGCATTTCTCCACTCCTTGTATATCCCCCATCATATGCAAAAGCTAAGGAAATATAGCGCACTTGTAAAATCTCAGGGTATCAGTAGGTACAGGTGGATGCTTGTTTGGAGGAGAGAAAGTGGGAATGCATAGCAGGAACCCCTACATACAACAGAGACATGCCCAGGATACTTACCTCACAGTTTCCCGAAGTTAACAAACCACTATGAGCTGAGCATTTAGACCATCAGTAAACTGCCATGGTCTACGTCTCTCCTCATGCATAACAAAGTAAGTGGTTTATCTGTTTGTTTGTTTGTTTGTTTGTTTTGGATTATGGGGTTTGGGGGTGAATAAGAAACAAGAAGGATGCTATGATTCTTGCCAATAAAGAATCTGTCAGTTAGTTTAGGAGATGTCTATCTAATGTCTATCAGGAAAGGATAAGCAAGAACTGAATGCAGTGAATTTTAACATGTGAAAGAAAGGGCATGGGCAAAAAGGACTACAGAAGAACAGGACCTCTGCTGAGTAGAGGGAGCTCATATTGAAAGGATGGACAAGTAACCAGGACTGAGACATTTTAGGCTTCTTGTCTGTCTATAACCACTCAGAATACACCACACAAATCCCTCTGAAAAACTGCCATTCATTTCATAGGACAAGCATTGTGCTTGATCTTCCAAACATCCCCAAGAATATATGATCAATATGCCATCATTCCGTGCACTGGAGGGTTGTGGTGTCTTATACTAGAGCATTGAGTAGACTGAGGGAAAGGTTCACTGCAAACGAAAACAGCTAGAGTCTGTTTTTCATAATTACCAATGACTTCATTAAACTTTATATCTATTCATTGATCATATCAAATTGCCAGTGCACCATCAATAATGTGCCATTGAGTAGTTGGTTCTGCATTGATGAAATTTAGTATCTATGGCATCTTTTACTTCAAAGTAAAATAAAAAATAAACATTTAGTTTAATCAACCTTTAATAGTATGGGCTAACTAAATCAAAACTTGGTGTTGAACTGTAAATCATATCTATCATTTTTCACAAGCCCACACTGTTCTTTCTTTAGCTCTGTCACTAATTAGTTAGGGGGGAAATAATATCCATTGTTTAGTATGTAGTTATTCTATACTAGATATGATTTTCCCATACCATTCCATGTAAGTTTATTTTTCATTCTAAATACATGTGAAATTATACTAACTTGTATAGGAATGAAACTAAGAACATTTAAATATTTTGGGGGAATTTCATGCATGAGTATGGAATTATACATATGTCATTTTGACACTACTCTCTTCCTCCTTTGGTCAATTTCTTGTCCATCTGCTCCCTCTCAAATTTATGACCTCTTCTTTATTTTCTTTTTCTTTTTGAGATTATAAAGTAACTGCACATTTTCTCCCTTCCATTACCTTTCTCCAAACCCTTCCACTTAGCCCTCCCTGTTAGAGGTACAGCTTTAGCAGTGTGATCAAAAGGCACCACAAACACAAACTTGAATTTCCCAAGTTAAGTCACTAAGACTTAGAGGGGAAAAAATAACTATCACATAATCTTTGTGACAGAGGATTACAAAAAGAAAATGACATGAACATGTAACAAAAATTGCAAACCAAGCTGTTGAATAAGCACCAACAAAAATGATAGGAAGTTGGAAGCTCAACAAAAGACAAATCTAGCATTTGGAAGCAGCACATGTTAGCTGATAAGAGATTAAAATCAGTAACAATCATGCCATGAACTCCAAGGAAAAATAAATTATGAAATTAAAAACGTGGAAAGGAAAGCCAAGTGCACACAAGTGTTAGTGGTATTTAGAGTATGTATTAGGAAGAGTAAACATGATCAGGGTGCTGCAGAATTGCCTACCAACCACATCCTAAAGCTACAAAGACATGTCAGTGCTGGAAAACTCAGTGCTTTGCACCATTCTTAAGGGTTTGTCTGGATTAACTTTTCCAGGGAAAAGACAGTCAACAAAGAGGTGCTTAATGTTTTGTAGATAACATCTTACTCTTTCCAGATTTTGCAGGTTAGCCTCACACTTGCAGCAATCCTCCTGCCTCATCTTCTTACTGTAGTGATTACATTTGTGAGCCACAACATCCAGCTTAGCAAGGCATTTATGACAGCTTCATTTCATTGGCCACATGACAGAACTTACAGCTATGTGAATTCTTACACTGGAAAATGAAAACACGGGTTGAGTTTGATAGTGCAGGCCTTTAGTCTTAGTACAGTGGGAGAAAGAGGCAGGAAGATCCCTAAGTTCAAAGCCAGAATGATCTACATAGAAACTTCTCGGTCAGCCAGGGACACAATGAGATCCTATTTCAAAAAACAAAAGAAAACCAATGAATGACAGTCACAGTAGCAACAACAAACAACCACAATAGATAACATTTATATTTCTGAGTAATGTTTTGAATAACTTAGAAATGAAACGCACCTGTATAATGAGGCCATTCATAACCTTTTATAGAATTTTAAATTAGCAATAGTTTTCAAACATAGTAAATTTTTAGGGCTTTGATCCCAGAAAACAAACATTATATTCATTATTGTCCATTGATTACATTTGATACCAATAAGTAATTTGGATGAATAAATGAATGAAAAAATAATGAAGATGTTACTAGAAATCTTATATCTAAACTGATTTGTGCATGTGAATATATACATACATATGCACATATACACATATATACACATGTGTGTATCAAAATATACATAAAGAATCTTAAATATAGTGAGTATAAAATCTCCAACCAGAATGAAGTATATAGCAAACATACATATGCACAAAAACATAAAGCTGCAATGCTACTCCTTATTTTACATGTATTACTCGGGACATATAGTGAGAGTGGTGAGGGGTAGGCAATCAGGAATAAAGTGGAAATCTGAGGAGGCTCAGTGGGTAAAATCACTGATCTAACAAATCTGAGCATCCAAGCTCAATCTATAGTGCCCGTGTAAAGGTTAGGAGTGGATGGCAAAGATTGCTATGCATCTATAATCTGTAAGCATCTATCTGAATGATGCGGGGCAAAGATGGAGAATCATTCATAAGCTTATCAGCATGCTATCCTGGATCACCCAGCACAGCAGCAAAAAAGGAGAGAGATCCCATTTCTTTATGTGAAAGGCAAAACCCAACTCTACTCTCTGACCTTCATATATGTGCCTTAACACACATGCACAGTCTCTCTCTCTCTCTCTCCCTCTCTCTCTCTCTCTCTCTCTCTCTCTCTCTCTCTCTCTCTCTCTCTCTCTCTCTCTCTCTCCCTCTCTCTTTCACACACACACACACACACTGAAACAATAAACAATTTTTAAAAGTTAAAAGAATAAGAGGGAATCAAGTAAGGGTTAATGGAACCTGTGAACATTTCTCATGACCATGTGACTTGAGCTGCTAGTAATACCCAGCTTAATTCTTTGCACTTGAGCTCAAAGAAGCTAACAAACCTGCCCCAACACACAGCTGGTTCACAGAAAGACAGAAGTTGAACCACTGCTGCAAGATTTCCTCTTCCTTATCTTTTGTCTTCTCACGCAGGCTTCTTTCTTAGATATTGACTGTTTACAGAGCACATGTGCTCTGTTATTATTATGATTCACTTAAATGGAAGTGATTGATTGTCCTAGATGTTCAATAAGATCATTGGTATAAGTCAAATAAAGATTGCCTAAGCTTGGTCTGCTTGTACCTTAAAGATAATTTTAAAAGGAAAAGTAAGCACTGGAAAGTAAGCCCACAAAAATAATTCTAAAATGTGTTCTTGATTTTTTTGTCATCCTGTCAAATCCCCCTGTTTAAATTTCTTCTTCTTCTTTTGCCTTTCATATCCTGGGCTCTCATGTGTCCTCTTCATCTAGATTCTCATCTTCTTTCTCATACTCTTATACAAAGTAATATACACTAAATATATACAAAGTATATATGCAAAGTAATATGACTAACTCCGTTCATCATTTTGAGCTCTGTAATCTTTCCTTTAATTTCCTTTATCTCCAGGAAAGAAATGGTGAGTAGATATTGCTTAGCAGAAAGGTTACAAATACATATACAAGGCTGCGGCTCCTTTGGGATCAAGTTAATTTTGAAATTCCGAACTTTCAAGGTTTAGGGCAAAATTTGTTACTTAACAAATACATCAAAAGGAACTAGTGCAGAGAAAGTGGATTGCAGTTTCTACACAAGAAATGAATGTACACACCAGGGACAGGAGCACCATTCTGGGTCAAGTTTTGTCTGCAGATTGAGTTAAGTCTTCCTATCCAACTGAACCTTTAAAGTTTTTACAGTGCTTTCGATCCTGGAAATAAAATGATTGTTTTTATGTACATTGAAACTTAAGAATCATATTCATGGACTGACTTGCTTCTCACTCATAGATCACTAGAGATAGCCATTTTCAGAAACATGGAACTGGATAAATCATGAACTCCCTCATTCAAACTTTTTTACTAGTGTCTTTATATATCTTATGGTATCCTATGAAAAGGAAATAGAGTTGGTAAATTATCTAAAAAGACATTAGGTAGGAGTTCAGATTGAAATTTTGTGCAAGGCTTCAAATGTTATGCTTTTTAAAATTTATTTCATTGAATATGTCTTAATCATATTCTTTCCCCTTCCTTAATACTTTCAAAGTCCACTCACTTCGTTACCTACCCGCATTCCTGTTCTTGCTCTCTCAAAAGAAAAAGAACAAAAACACAAAAGGTAAGATTTTTAAAAAGCAATACTCAATAAACAAAAAAAAAACTAAATAAAATAAAAAAGTACATTAAAAAAGTAGACAAAAAAAACCCAAGCAAACAAAATGGAGTCCATTTTGTGTTAGACAAGTACTTCTTGGCAAGGAGTTTGCTATGGAGTCGGGTTTACATGCCCGATGACATTCTTTACAGCCAATTGGCTTTCTCTACTCAACACATATCAATGCACATAGCTTTTGTAGTTAGGGACAAGTGTCTTGAATACTTTTCAATTGCCGTGACAAAACAAACAATAAATAAACAAAAAAGCAAAATAAAGCACGTAATTTGCAGATCGTGGTTCCAGAGAGTGAGACTCCATGACCACCACATCAGGCAGGCATGGTGCTGGGGCAGTAGCAGAGAGCTTATGTCCTGATCTGCAAGTAGGCAGCAGAAAGAAAAAGAAAACTGGGAATTGTCTGGGCTTTTGAAACCTCAAGAAATTAACCTCTGGTAAAGAAAACAGATCTTTTCCAGAATCACAAGACAAGAAGTAGCTCAAGTTACTTTGCAGAATCCAATTAATCAATAGATTACCAACTTTAAGTTTTTGATAAGTGAAGGGGAATTTAATTTGGTTAAAAATAGTAATGACAAACTCTTAGGAGCATCTTAGATGCTTCTGCCTGTATCACACATTCCTGTTCCTCAGACATTCTCTCCCTAGAAGGCCAGAGTGATGATCCAGACTACGGAAAGGTTCCCACGTAGACCCTTGACAGTCTTTTGGCTTGCTATACCCAATACTGCCAGTTGAGTTTTCGACACCCTAGAAAGAAAGTTAACGTATCAGTTTTGTGAGGGATCTAAGCAATTTTAGATCAAGAGGAATGGCATACTGGGTGGCAGTTTTGTCGCATATATAACTTATCGTAAATAGAATTCCATACTTGGAAAAAAATCCCTTGAGTGTCCCATCAACTTTCAGTCTCTGTTACTGTGTAAAGCCCAGGTCCAGCAGACATCCTGAGGTAAGTGTTCCTGTTAAAACTTTAACAAACAAGGAGGCTGAAAACAGAAATCAAATTTTAGTAGACAGTTTAGAAACTATGTAAAACAGAAAATATATTGGTGATATATTCAGAGTTATAAGAAAATGTGATGCTTCCAAAACAAAACCAAAATTATAAGAACTATTAAAATGTTGGAGAGTGGTGGCGCACGCCCTTAATCCCAGCACCTGGGAGACAGAGGCCTGCAGATCTCTGTGAGTTCAAGGCCAGCCTTGTTGGTCTACAAGAGCTACTGCCAGGACAGGCTCCAAAGCTACAGAGAAACCTGTCTCAAAAAAACCAACAAACAAACAAACAACAACAACAAAACTATTGAAGAAATGCAGCCTCTGGATACAAACTAAAAAAGCAGTAAATGAATTTTATTATGTTCCAAATATATAGCTGAAGAAATTTCAGAGAAAGTAGAATAATCATCAAAATCACAGAACCACAAATTTGAAAGAAAAAAAAAGGAAAGGATATTTTAGAACACAAGAGGTATTCAGCTGAAAACAAGTACGCAGTTCCTGAGGATGGAGGAAGGACTTCTACAGACTGGGTCATTACACTTTAAATTCTGAAGAAATTAATCACCTGTTGGGAAAATCAGAATTACCATGGATTTTTAAGTGATTATCACGTATTTTCTCAGAATAAGCATCATCAGAAATTTTAAACGTAGCCCAAAATTTAAAATATTCTAAAATGATGATTTATAAGCTAGCATTTTATAAGTCAATATCATACTATCATAAATCATTTTAAAAATGTGGCGTGGACAAGCATTTAGTTTCTATTCAAACAAACAGGGAGTCATGGAATGCAAGTCTAGGATTCAGTAAAAGAGACTCCAGAAGTAGAAAGAGACTGGGCTTAGGAACAAGAATGGTGCTGGGGAGCAGTTCAGTTTGTAGAATGTTTGCTACCCAAGTATGAGGACCTGAGTTTGGGTCCTAGCATCCACATGAAATAAACATTAGTCTATGGATATAATTCCCAATGTCTGTGTTCCCTCTCTTGCCCCTCCCACAACTTCCCTCCTCCTCTGCCCTGGATCCTCTTACTCCAGCTCCTCCTCTATCCAGTCATAACCATCTCCTTTATTTTTTTTCTAGGTCTATTTGTCCCTCCTAGTCCCTTATTCTATCTCTACCTAACCTCTGTGGTTCTTTGGATTGTAGCTTGGTTATCACTGACTTCAGAAATAATATTCACATATAAGTGTGTATTTATTATATTTGTCTTTAGAGGTCTGTGTTACCTCATTCAGGGTTAATTTTTCTAGTTTTATCCATTTCCCTGTGAGTTTCATGATTTAGTGTTTTTTTTAACAGCTGAGTAATATTCCATGGCTTAAATGCACCATATTTTCTTTACCGGTTCATCTTTGAAGGACATCTAGGTGGTTTCACATTTCAGGCTGTTATGAATAGAGCAACAATGGCCATGCTTGAGCAAGTGCTCTGTGGTAGAATGAAGCATCCCGTGTGTATAGGCCTAAGAGTAATATAGCTGGATCTTCACGTAGATTGATTCCTGTCTTCCTGAGGAACTGCGACACAGATTTCCATAGTGCTGTACAAGTTTGTACTCTTACTAGCAATATATGAATGTTCCCCTTATTCTACACTGTCGCAAGCATGAGCTCTCATTTGTTTTATTGATCTTAGCCATTCTGATGTGTGTAAGGTAAAATCTCCTAGTAGTTATGATTTACATTCCCCTGATGAATAAGGATAATTAATATTACTTTTATGTATTTCTCAGTCATTTGAGTGTCACCTTTTGAGAGTTCTCTCTGTAGATCTATACTATATTTTTAATACTTATGTGTTTTGTTGATACCCAGTTTCTTGAGTTCTTTATATATTTTGATATTATTCTTCTATTGAATGTATGGTTAGCAGATTATTTTCCCATTCTAGATGCTGCCACCATGTCTAAATGTCTTTGCCGTGAAGAAGATTTTCGTTTTTATGAGGCCCTGTTTATTAATTGTCGTTATTAGTGACTGTGCTAACCATGTTCTGTTCAGAAAGTCTCTTCCTGTGCCGTTGAATTCAAACTATTCCCTCACTTACACTCCTGTCATCTTCGGCTCATATGATTTTATGTTGAGGTCCTTAATCCTTTGGAGTTGAGTTTTGGGCAGAGTATAAATTTGGATCTACTTGAATTGTTCTGCATGCAGTTGTCCATTTTGACCAGAACATTGGTTGAGGATGTTTTTTTCCTGTGGTATTTTTGCCCTCCTTAGTAAGAATAGGGAGTCCATGGTATATGCATTTATATTAGGTGCTTCAGTGTGAGCCCATGGATCAACAGGTCTGTTCTGTGCTAAGGAAGTGGTGTTTTTAGTCCTACTGTGATGTAATGGAGTCTAAGGTGGGCACTGGGGAAACTTCAGCAGTTCTTTTACCATCCAGGATTGTTTCAGGCATCCATATATTTTTCATGTTTCATATGACGCTGAAAATTATCTGTGAAAACTTGTGTTGCAACTTTGATGGGGATTATACTGAATCTGTAGCTTGCTTTCTATAAAGTTGGCCATTTTTGCTATGTTGATTCTATGGATCCATGAGCATAGGAGATCTTTTTGCCTTCTGATACGTTCTTCATTTTCTTTCTTCATTATGTTAAGTTTCCTACCATGAAAGTCTTTCACTTGCTTGGGTAGAGTTATCCTAATATATTTATATTATTTGAGGTTTTTGTGAAAGATGTTATTTCTATTTATTGCTCAGCTCATTCGTCATTTGTACAAATAAAGGCTACTAATTTTTGTGTGTTAATTTTGTATCCAGATACTTTACTATGTGTTTATTATCTATAGGAATTTGAATGGAATTTTTAGGATCACACACACACATATGTCCATATTATCTACAAGTGCGATTACTTTGACTTCCTCCTTTCCTATTTGTATTCCCTTGATCCCATTCAGTTGTCTTATTATTCTACCTAAGACTTCAAGTACTATATTGAGTAGGTTTGGAGATAGTGGAAAACCATGTCTTATTCTTGATTTTAATGGCATTGCTTTGAGCTTGTCTCCATATAAGTTGATGTTGGCTATGTTGTTGATGTAAATTGCCTTTATTATGAAAAAGAATGTCTCTTGTACCTCTAATCTTCTCAGGACTTTTATCAAGGGAGTGTGTTGAATTTCCTCAAAGGCCTTTTCTGAATCTAAGGAGACAATAAGATGATTTTTTTCTTTCAATTTGTTCATATAATACATTACACTTATTGGTTTACATGTGTTAAACCATCCATGCATCTCTGGGGTGAAATCAACTTGATCATGGTGGATGATATGTGTTTAGATTCAGTTTGCAAGTATTTTATTGAGAAGTTTTTTTGCATCTCTATTCATAAAGGAAATTGGTCTGTAATTCTCCTTTGTTTGGCCTTTATGTCATTTCAGTATTATGGTACTTGTGTTCTCATAAAATGAAATAGGTAATGTTCCATTTGTTTCTGTTTTGTGTAATCGTTTGAATTATTGGTGTTAACTTTTCTTTGAAAATCTTGTAGAATTCTGCACTATAACCATCTGGGCCTGAGGTTGTTTTGGGGTGTGAGGAATGAAGATTTTAATAACTGCCAGTATTTTACTAGGGGTTATAGGTCTGTTTAAATTGCTTATCTAATCTTGGCCTAAATTTGGTAAGTGGTATATATCAATTTTATATTTTTTTAAATATTTTCTGGTGTAATACAGGTTGTTAAAGTATGTATGTCATTACTAATATCTGATTTTTCTCAGAGTCTGTTGTTATGTCCCCTTTACAATTCTAATTTTATTAATTTGGACCTTCTTTTTCCATCTGTGAGTTAATTTTGTTCAGATTTGTCAATCTTATTGATTTTTTCAAAGAACTATTTGTTTCATTGATTCCCCATATTTTTGTTGTTGTTTGATTCTATAAAATTGATTTCCAGCCTGAGTTTGATTATCTCCTGCTGTCTACTCTTTTTGGATGTGATTTTTTTTCTTTTGTTCTAGAACTTTCAATTATACTGTTAAGTTGCTAGTATGAAATCTCTGCATTTTATATGTAAGCACTTAGTATTAAGAACTTACCTCTTAGAACCTGCCTTTGTTTTTCCCTTATGTTTGAGTGTGTTGTATATTTATTTTAACTCAATTTTATAAAGTCTTTAAACTCTTTTTTGATTCTTTCCTGACCCATTTTTCATTCAAAATTGAGTTGTTCAGTTTCCATGAGTTTGCATGTTTTCTGCTATTTCTGCTGTTGATGATATCCAGCTTTAATGCATGGTGATCAGGCAGGACGCAGAGTGTGTGAACAGATGGGAGCTGGGGAGAAAGGGAAGACACAGAAAGCTTTCTTCCACAGAGCTGGGGGATGAGCCTGTTGGACTGGATTTGGTGGAGAGCGTGAGGAGGTGAAGATCTGCAGTAAGTTTACCTTCCTCCCTTGCAAGAGTAGCCTGAGGTTTCCAGGGAACACCTGCAGATGCTGATAGCTAGGATAAAGTGATAACTGGTAGGAAGGAAGGTAGTTAAGGTTAAAGAGGAAGTCATTCCCTGGAAATGGGGACATGAAGGGAGGGGCAGCCACAGCAGGTATTCTGCCACAGAGCTGAGGAGAGACTGGCACCTTGGCACTGAAGGACTAGAAGGAGACAGGAAGATGTACAGACAATAAAATGACTGGGAAAAAAACAGGGAGAGAGCTCCATAATATTAATAAGAGAAATGATTTAAATACTATTTTAAAAGCATAAGCAATGAAAACAAGAATAGATAAACAAAAATGGATCAAGTTAATAACCTTCTGTATTGCAAAGAAAATGGCCAAATAAGTAGAAAACGCACAGACTGAGAGAAAATATGTGCAAATCATTGGCCAATAGTCTGCAAACCAAAATAGATAACACAAACTTTTCAATAAAATATAACAGTAAATAGTGAAACTGTTTTTTTAATTGAGAAAATGACTTAAAAGACATTTCTAAAAGAATAAGATATGCATAACAAATCTCTGGAAATGCTCAATGCCTCTCATCACCAAGGAGATTTTGCACTAGGGAGGCACCAAACAACACAGATTCCATTTGGAATGAAACAATTTCTCACTTATATTGGGTAGGTTATTATCAGAAGGGTGAGGGAGTAAAGATATGGAATGAAGGGAAACTTTTATATATAGGCTGGTTTTGTAAATTAGAGCACTATAAAAATTCTTCAATAACTGTGAAGTAGAATTTCTAGATAATCTAGAACTGTCTTTCTCGGGGGATATAACCAAAGAATTGGAATCATTGTGTCACAGAGAGTTCTCTTATATCTGTTTATAATTGCTAAAAAAAAAGCCAAATATCAATCATTACACCATTACAGAATGAGAAGCAACTGTTCCTTTACAAACACTAGCAAATCCCTTTATTTATGACAATATGGACTGTCTCAGAATCCCAAGATAAATGTACCAATGTATGATTTGCAAATCTTACATAGTCTTGTATGTGGAGTCTAAATCTATTGTACTGATAGAGTGAAGAAGTAGAGAATTGTGCCTCCTGAAGGCTGGAATAGGGATAACATGAAAACAGGACATGTTAATCAACAGCTCCCAGGTTTTAGTCAGAAAGGAAAAATGTGTTCTCTTGTTTTGTTGTGTTTTGTTGTACAACATAGTAAAATGCTTAATAATAATGTATTTTGTATTTCCCACTACATAGAAGGGATTTGAAATATTCTCACTATAAAGAAATAATGACCTGGATTCAATCATTCTCTAATACATATGCATTTATAAACACTATAATGTACCCAGGAAAAAATATAAATAAAATATGATGTATATATAATGTATTATTTGATTAATAAATCTTATAAAATGATTAACATAGCTAATAATAAACTTCCATGTATGCTATGCCTTATTCTGTCTGTAGAGAGGACTTTGAAACGATCCATAGAGAACTGTTTGGCCATGAGAGGAGCACAGCTAAAAGCTTAATTAGTCTTCCTACCACACAAACAAGATGAACATCAAATAGGAGAGAAATTGCAAAGGGGGGGCAGGGTAGATCACATCACTAACGAAAACGTTTAATTCTACAAAATAAATTTTTTTGTTGAAGGTTGAAAAAGTAATCTTTCTTTTATATTTAGCAAGTATGTTCTCTTAAGGAACATTAAAAAAGCTTCTTCAGGCATTGAGAAGTTGATAGGCATTAGACAGGTCAACCAAACCAATAAATAAAATAGATAAATAGATAGATAGATAGATAGATAGATAGATAGATAGATAGATAGATGATAGATAGATGCTAGATAAATAAATGTCAAAGGGAGAAAAAACAATATAATAGAAACCATTATGTCTCCTATCCCTAAGTTTCTGAAAGAGTACTCTTTCAAACACTAATGGCAATTAAACCTTGGTGCACAACACATGGGTAAGTTATATGATTAACAGAAATAACAAAAAGAATGGCTTAGAATGTTGTGATTATTCTGATATTAATCACTTGTACTGTATAGGAAGAGATACCTCGCTTGAAAATGGAGGTAGACTAATTTAAAACATACACTGCCCTGATAACTTGTGCATAACCAGGTGGTAATCTCTGGACACATGTGCACAGTACCAAATGGACTTCATAGAATGTTCAGGGGCAAAGGAGAAGATTGAAAGAGGAAAGTTTGTGGGTGTCTTGGGATGAGATGTTGTAAATTTAGTACTCATGTATGAAATTCTCAAAAAATATTAAATAACCAAGCATGAAAAATAACACATACATACCTTAAATTCTAGTGTGACCAATAAATTTATTTGAGGAAATAAAACTGGTAAATTAAAAGGGCATAAAATAGAATCAAATAAGATGCTTATTTAAAACTAGAGGAGAAAAATGTACTAGGTATAAGGAAAAGCGGATATACAACAAATATGGAAGAGCTATAAAGTAAGTGGCTATCGCTTTACATATTTAAATGTTCACTTCGTGAATGGCATACACATATGAATGAAAAGATACATGATTTATAATGATATAAAAGGATTTCAAATATGTCTATGAAATTCAACTTAAATACAAAATGTGGGTTGTAAATTATGGGAGAGAGGAAGATTTGCTATGCTAACCATAACAGCAACAAAATCGAGTGCTGTTTTAATTTCAGAGGAACCCAGCATGAGAACAAAGATTATCTGGATTGAAATGGACACTGGCTATGACACACCTGCTGTGTGTCTAAAACTTAGATTTTTCATTTATCTTAAGTTATTCATTCCTTATAAAACTCCAACTGCTGAGTGGCATTTACTCTATACTTGAATACAAGGTTATTATTATATGTCAGAATGCCATTGCACATTGGTCACTCTTACAGAAATTATAGTAAAACTCAAAAAAGACAATCAATATTTGAAAGCTGTAAACATTAGCTTGCTCAATACAATTATGTTGATTAATACTGTATTACTTTGGTTGTTGTCACAGGGATGTATCCAAACAGCTGACACTGTACTTGTATCCAGGTAGACAAGAGACCCAGGAAGATGCATGGCTAGCAGTTCCCTGCACACCAGGCTTTTGTCTTGTGTGGCTTGTGACCATGTTCTTCAAAGGGATAATGATGCCGTGTGGTTTCTCACTCAATGCTTTTGATAATTTCTACTATTTACAAGTGTTTCACTGCCTCACTACATACATTGATACATGGTTTCTGATGTATTTAGCACATTTGATCTGCTGGCCAACTTTAGGTTTGTTTTACTTACTGTATCCCCTGTCTTGGTGTCCTGCTATCGTTTATCAACCAGAAACATCACATCCTGCAGAGCAGAGCTGACGAAAGCATGGCTTCTGGGCTGCTGGGCTGGCTAGACTCCCAGGGTCTTGTTGCCAATGATCTGCAATCCCATTTAGCAATAAAGGGGGCTGATAGTATTACTTATAAAACAGCCTAAAGATGCCACATGCTAGTGAGTCCATATCCATTATCAATGCTCTCTACATGAGCGTTTAACACTCCTGACCTCACTCATGGTTAGATGGACCGCTGAACCACAGACTTTATACATAATCCATTCCCAAACTGGGGCTATGCTATTTAGTAGGAAGTGGAAATGCAGTGCTTGCCGCTGTGGTGCACAGCTGGAGTTTCGTTCCCAACCCTAACCCTCCGGATTTGGTCCTGTTCTGATACGTGATCTGTATACCAGGGATCACATAATTAAACAAAACCACCAATTCTTCTCCCAGAAGCTGTAAAATGCTAATATCTCCTAGGCCAGTGATAGGATTCAGCATTTACTTTCCCCGCTCTATGCTATGATTTTTGTCTAGCTACAGTTGTACAAATGGTGTGCATGTTGTCACATTCACTGTGAGTTCACATGTGTGTCTTCCCTGCTTGGTCTTGAAAACATGATTTCCTTAAAGTTATCTATATTCTCTGGCTCTTACAATCTTTCTACCCCTCTTTTAGGGGAGCCATGAGTCTTGTGGTAAGATGGGAATGTCTGATTTAGGGCTGAGCACACTGAATTCTCTGATCTTGACCTGTTGAGGCTTCTGTGTTGGCAGCCAACTCATGAGAGCTGAAGGGTGTGCTGATCTAGGAATATAACACTAAAGTCATTAGGGGTCATCTTAAAGATGTATCAGGACAAGTCGGGCAGTGATGGTACATACCATTAATGCCAGCACTTTGGAGGCAGAAGCAGGAGGATCTCTGTGAGTTCGAGGCCAGCCTGGTCTACAAGAACTAGTTTCAGGACAACTGGGGCTATTGGAAACCCTGTCTCGAAAATAAAAAAAAAAAAAAAAAAAAAAACAAAAAGCATCCATGTCTCAGTACAAGTCTTTATTTTTTAAGATTTTTTAAATTTATTTTTGTAGTGTGTATGTATGTGCGTGTGTTTATACAAATTCACATGTGCTTATAGGTCACTGAGGGGCGAGAAAGAGGCATGGGACACCTAAAACTGCAGTTACAGTAAGTTTTGAACCTCCTTATGTGGATCCTGGAACCAAACTCAGTTTTCTGTGAGAGCAGCAAGCACATCTACACATTGAACCATCTTTCCAGCCCAGAGCAACTTCTAATAATATCATATGCTCCACAGATCAAGAATATTAGGAAAGTGCCAGTATATAATTTACTACTGACAATGACATAGAGGAAAACACAAAACTATGTAGACCTTACAGAGCTTTGTAGCTAAGCACAGACTTGATTGCATAATGTATGAATTAATTGAGGGTAAGCATATTCCAAACACAGGTCTCCATGGCTTTCTTCTTTTTGCTTTCTATGCAGTGAACATAGAGGAGGAAATAGTCACGAATGAAGACCCCGGAACATTGTTTTGAGTTTGCAGTAGGGTGCTAATGTCAGCAGTAAAGCACAGGTGACAATGTCGAACACAGACCGTTGAAGATGGGTCATGAGTCCTATGGGTTACCAGGCTGAGAGAGATGGTGTTGAACCAAAGCCCTAAGGGGAGGATTGTAGTGTGGTGTCCATGCCTCCAGCGATCATAAACATACATCGAATGAATTTTATGACAAGATCCATTTGAAAATACAGACAAATTTTGATTTTTGATCCAAAGGATGCTATACTGCATGAAGCTGCCTGAAGGATGCTAACGGAAATAAAGGAATAAAGAGCGGCGATGTGTCACCCATGTGAATCTGCACAATATGGACCAGGTTCCGGCTTTGAATTCTGTAAATCTCAGTTATTTTCTGTGATCAAGCCACGAAACTTCACTGTTGGGAAAAAACTAAAATGTTTTCACATCAGATCGATTTGCTCTGAGGCCAGTGGACAAACAACTTTTAACTCAGTTTGCCAACAGATGGCTTGAGATGTCTAACCATTCCATCTCCCCTTGGTTCATAACTCTTCACTTTATCAACAAAGAATCTCATTCATTTTGGTGTTTGTGTGACTAGGACATAGATGCTCCCAGAAATATTTTTTGAGGGGGAGTTGCTTACACCGCAAGTCTCAGGACAAGAGTTTGAATCCCTGAACCCCATAAAAAGGCTTGGTGGGTGTAGAAGTTCACTTGTAATCCTTGTGTGTTCAGATGGCAAAGACAGAACCCCTAAAGCAAGCTAGCTTGCTAGACTGACTATATTGGCCAAGCCTAGGTTCATGGGAGAGACCTTGTCTCAATATATCAAGTCTAATGAACCCTTTGAAAACATCTGGTGTGAACTTCTGGCTTCCACACCATGCCCATACACCTATAAAAATGCATTCTTATTCACATCTGAAAATAGGGACACATACACACACACTATATATATATATTCAAAGATTCTTTGGAGTAAGCCTTCCCTATCCTAGGGAAGGAGGAGGTATAGTGACAAGCTTCCACACTTTTCCGCTTGAAAGAATGGTTCTAATCCAGAAGCGCTCTGCATCTCCTTCTTTAATGGAGCTTTTCTTCTGCGGGTACAACTTAAATTAGTCACAGGTTAACCAAAGGAAACTCCTCCTCCCAAATATACTGAGGGGTGGCTACAGAGAGTTAAATCACTGGGGATAATATATTACATGTCTATAGCAGTTCTAAATGTTTATTCACTGGACGTGGGACAGGTCTTTCATAAAAACCTCATACATTCTGGAAAGCAGTCGCCATTCTCCTTCAGAAGTTTGAAGCCCTGAGGGACTGTGTGTGTGTTCTAGTCTTATTCTTCCATTTTCAACATAGCCAGTAATGCTCAGCTATTTTGTGTCTTGAATTCTTCCTTATTTGTGTCATCTGTAAAATTCTTGAGGAGGAGATTCTGGTGTACTTCCTGCTGAGGAGCCCTTGAATACCCACTATAGACTTGAACATCAAAAATTTATTGAATATAAAAGTATTAGCTACTTTGCAATTCAGTTGAAGTTTCCTAGGGTTCTAGGGAGATAGACCTGCTAGTAAGACGCTTATTGTGCTAGCATAAGGAGCTGATTCTGGGTTGGAAGCATCCACATAAAAGCCAAATGCTACAGACTGCGCTTGTGACCTGCGTGCTCTGGGAGTGGCGACAGGAGGATCCCTGGAAAATGCTTGCTAGAAAACATAGTTAATTAATGAGTTCCAGGTTCTGTGAGAGACCCTGTCTCAAAGAATAAGAAAGACAGTAATAGAAAAGAAACTTGATGTTTGACTGACTCCACATACACATGTACATACTTGGATGTGCATGTTAGCACATGTTAACAAACATATAGATACACATACGTAGTAAGTACAATACCCATAGCCTGAGATTCCTTGGGCATTAGAATACAAAAGATCCTTAGGAGTCATGTACGAAAACATCAATCCTGATCAAAGGACCAACTGCAATATCCTTTTAATTTTAGGTCCATAATATGGTTCCTTACGTTAAATAAAAGTAATAAAAGGGAAGGGCCACCTAAGATTTCTTGATGAAATTTTATATCTACGACGTTCTTGTCTTAGTTTTCAGTGGTTTTCCCTTCCACTGTGAGGATGAGACATTTTAAAACATCAGGTAAGGAAGATAAGACTTGGAGGGTTTGTAAAGCAAATCGATCTCCACAGAGGACAAAATATCTACACGTGAGAGTGAGAGCAATTGAGTGATTTCTGGGCAGAGCACTAGCAGGCTCCTGCAGCAAGGGTGGGGTGGCCTCTGTGCTGCAATCATCTGTGTCCAGGGTGCCTTTGGAGATCTAAGACTGCCTGTGCTTCAGGAGATAAGGAATGCAGAGAGGCAACAATGTTCTTCCTATGAATGTGAGAAAACTGAAGTAGAATAGCTAGGGCCTTCAAGTTGCAACAACAGGAGCTGAAAAGCTTTTCGGAGTTGAGATACTGATAAGTCTGGAATAGGTTAGTTCTGTGATGTCTTGACTATGTCCCTTAAAGTTTCCTTCTGAGATCAATATTGAAAGTTCTCACCCTCCAAAGGTACTCTTCTCTATTCAGTTTTCTGTGACTTGTCATAGTGCATGACAAAAGCTGCTCACCACCAAAGAGTGTCACTAATTTTATATATGGAGAGATACTTTCTTCTCTTATCTTATAGTTTTCATATTTCACTTCAGAAAAAAAAAAGGTAGAGTTTAAGAAAAGCTAAATGTTCCCCAGGAATCCACTGCTAGTTGGTTCCTTATTGTGTGAGCTAGGGGGAAAGAGACAGTTCTCTTTCAAAGAAATCAAGTAAGTGACTGCTTACAACTATGTCCAGGGGGAGTAAGGATGCAAAGATGAGAAACTTGGGTGATCCTACAGCATTTTGAGAGAAATTTCCTTGGTAAAGTAATGGATAAAACAGTAGAAACTTAAAAAAAATTCCTTTGACAATTTGTTTTATTTATTAGGAAAGGAAAGGAAATTATAATTTACTTTCTAACATTAACTTTAACCTTTTTTTATTTTATGTGCATGGGTGTTCTGCTAGCATGTGTGTCTGTGCATGGTCTACATTCAGTGCCTGTGCAGGCCAGAGGATGATGGTGGAGGCTCTGAGACTGGAGTTACAGATGGTTATAAGCAGCCAAGTGGGTACTGAGAATCAAACCCAGATTCTCTGGAATAGATACCAGTTCTCTTAACTAATAAAGGAATAATAATAAATCAGTGGTTTTCAATACATGGGTTATGACCTCTTCAGGGCCATATATCAGATACTTACCTTATTATAACAGTAACATGGAAGCAGAGAATGCTTGTTTGTTTTCTGGCCACCCAGACCCAAATAATCACACATAAACTATATTAATTACAGCACTGTTGGGCCAATAGCTTGGGCATATTCCTAGCTAGCTCTTACATCTTAAACTAATTCATTTTGATTCATCTGTGTATCACCAAGAAGCTTTGACCTACCAGTAAGTTTCCAGCATCTTCCTCCTTTGGCAGCTACATGGTGTCTCTCTGATTATTCCTACTCTCTCAATATATTTCTGTTCAGATTTTCTGCCTGTCTTTATTCTACCCTGCCATAGGTCAAAACAGCTTCTTTATTAACCAATGGTAATATATTCACAGAAGCATACAGAGGGAAATCCCACATCTGTAACAAAATTGCAGTTATGAAGTAGCAATATAATAATGTTATGATTGGGAGTCACCATGACATGAGGAACTATATTAAAGGGTCAAAGCATTAGGAAAGTTGAGAGACACTAGTTTAAAGGCATTAAAATATCAGTGAGTGTGTGTGTGTGTGTGTATGGTGTGCATGTGTGCTTGTGTATGGTGTATGTATTGTGGTGTGCTTGTCTGTATGTGTGTATGTGTGTGTGTGTGGTATGTATGTGTGTGAAAAGGAGGAAACAGCAAGGGATATATGGGATGATTTAGATGGAAGAGAGGGAAGAGAGAAACATTTAATTTATTATAATCTCAATAATAAAAAAGTTCAAGTGACCAGAAAGACAGATAGATAGACAAGAAAATATCACACATCAAGGCTGAGACGGGGGATAAAAATTGAAGGCCAACTGCTCTTCTATAGTGAGATAAAATCCCCATAAATAAAAGTAAAGAAATAAAGAGAATTTTAATATTTGTTAAATATTTTATTGTATCAAAAGACACAAAACTTCAAATTCACATTTGACCAAATTGCCCACTTTGTATTATTTTGTGATTTATTGTTGTTGCAAGATATTTCTGCATATGGTCCTCAAAAATTAGAAGCCACTGTGCTAAGTGCCCTAGCAGAGGTTATTACATTCATTTTCAGAACAATCCTCTTAGGTAAACATGTCTCTGATGCTGACAGTGGGATGGGGAAAGGGCTAGGGGGAGAGTGTGAAGGTTAGCCAGCTCACGAGTCACTGAAACAAAACTTGACCCTAGGTCTTTCTGAATCTGGAAATTGCTCTCTCTCAACCAGTGCACTTTATTGCCCGACAATGAAAATCAATGTGTTGAAAGGTTTTAGTTAAAATTGCTTTTACTGTGTAAGAAATGGGAATATGGGGACCTACAAACAACCTTGAAAGCCCCGCAATTTCAAGCTACTCTTTTTCCAAGTGGTAACTTACTGTCTCTGGTGACTTATGTTTTTATCCTTTACAACTGACTGACAGCATTTGAATATCTGCGTGGAAATGTGACTGAGAATAAATATGAAAAGCCGGGCTTTCAAGATTCCTCTTTCCTTCTCAGTGGAAACAAAGCAGGCATTCAGAATGCTGAAGCATTTCAGAGAGTTCTGATTTCAAGTCAGATTAACTTAGTTTAAAGACCTCTGAGAAAAGGCTTTGCATGTTGGAGTTATACTAGGGTGAAGACTACATGACTGTTGTGTGGAAATATTTGGCCATTATACTCTAAGCATTTCAGCAATGGCCTAAAGAGAGGAGTGCTATCTCAATGTGTATGAGATTTATTGTGGGCATATTAGCAAGCAGAACTGCACCTGATACTTTTGCAAAGGCATGTGAATAATTTAGGCTTCATACTATATTTTCTTTTATGTAATTTAGCGGCAACCTGAAATTGCTTTTTTATACGAACGGGTGACAACAGTGTTTCCTCAAATGGACTTGTATACAAGGACTTTGTTCTTCACCTAATAATGGAAAACTGAGCCTTAGCAGGGCAACTCACTTCCCCTGTTTTGTTAAAAGCAGGCACAGCTGTCTCCAGTATGAACAAGTAGGCATTGCTTTAAACCTCTTTTCTTTGTTTTACTGTCCACAGCTCTGTATTAGTGCATAGGAGAGAGAACTGTGCAGAATTTTGGGAACTGCTTTTGATTCTCTGAGGACAGTCCTGTCAGTGTGAGGTGTGCAGGGCTTAGGTACCTCCTGTCCATGAGATCAGGTTGTGATACTCAGCACAGACGCATCATCTATGAGCCCATAGTATGAAAGGAAGGATATTTTGGATGTGTGGCCTTCACTGAAGGCTGCCTTCCATTCACTGGACTGCACCTTAAAGGAATCTCACTCTTGCTTCCCAACAGCAAGAGTTGGCAAGTGGTTGGCTCTTGGGGAAGTTGCTATTGTAGATAAACATGAACCCAGTACAGTGAATTTTATATACTTACAAAGAACTAATAAATATGAGGGGAAAAAAATTTCAGGGCATCTTATATGTGTTTCCTAAAGATTTAATCTTATGAATTCTGCCCATTACTGTCCTATTTAATGCCAAAAATTAAGATAACGATCAAAAAGGATGCATATTTGTTAAATATTATTGGATAGTTTCTCCCACTGAATATTGTTAATTATAAATACAGTTCTTTTCTCTAGCTTGTCTGATCCCACTGGACCGGTTTTCTCCATCAACCAGGTCCCCCTTGCTAGTTTCTGCAGCCACTTATGAAAGCTTATTATCAGTTAGCTGTTTGGCCAATGTCTTTGGCTATTAATGGCTAGCTCTAACTATTATCTATTAATCTGTGTATTACCACGAGGCTATGACCTAGCAGTGTGGCATGTTGCTCCTTCATCAGTTATATGACATCTTCTTGACTCTGCCTACTTTCTCCCTGTGTATCTGTCTCGACTTTTTGCCTAGCTTTACTCTGCTATGCCATTGGCTGAAAGGGTTTTATTCATGGATCAATAAAAGCAACACATGTACTGAAGGACATCCTGCATCATATATATGTAGTATTATATCATTCATTCAAGAAAATTTACAGACACCAAAGTGAAGAGAATGGAAAATTTTATAGTGCATTGGAGAAAGTTTTTAAATTTTGAGACATTAAAGATAAATGTACATGAAATGCATATTAAAAATTGCAAAGTTGGCTTATCAAAGACGAGTAAGTTAAATTTTAAGGTTTTTAACGTTTTTGTCTCCTGGAATTTAAGAGAAGAAAATGGTGATGCCCTCGTTGGCTGGCCTAGATAGAACTGGCTACATCACCCACGTGGTCATTGAGCTCACAAAATTTTGTCTCGCTCCATCTCCCAGTGATGGGAGCGATTCAGGTGTGAGCCGTCATGCTGGGTTTAGTTTGTTTCTCATACTTAACATATTCAAGCACAAAAGGGTGACAATTTTCAGACAGGCTCAAAGCCACTCAGACCTACTCAGTGAGTGCCATGTTTGAGAACGATACAGAGACATTTTAAAACAATGCAATGTGAGAGATGAAGTGGCAGATTTGTAGCACAAATACTGGTGTGTAGGTAGCAACATGTATAAACACACAGGGTTACATGCAACTGGTATCAGAGATATACACACAGGTATTTGTATCGGATAGATAAAGACTCCTACAGGTATGCAAAATAACGCGTATCATATAGGCATACACACAGCTGTATGAAGTAATGTATATCGTGTAGGTTTACACAGAGGTATACACAATAGCATGCCGCAGGTCCACACAGCAATGTGTAATAAGTGTGACTACATGGGTGTACATAATAGGTATCAAGTAAATACAACAGGAAACAGGCACAGTGCGCTATTGAAAGCCTTTCTCTGGCCCTACTTCTATTATTAAATTATTTGGTTGGCCAAACATTTTTAATCCCTTAAATATTCAAAACAGTACAAATATTAGATACAATCAACGAAGTTTAAGACAAAAATAATTGATAGAGTCTAAGTAAAGAAAAAGACTTTGTACAGAAAAGTCATATAACGCAAAAGAGCGTTATGTAGATTTTATAATGGTCTTGTGGTATCTTAAACGGTTACTACTTTGGATAGACAGTATGCTTGGGTATGTACTTTGAAAACACAAAATAAAGAAGATTTGGTTAGGTTTGGCGCTTGCAATGTGTAAAGAAAGCAACTGCCCAAAAAAGGCCTTATTTTCTAACTACTCAGGAGATGAGGAATGTTTTCTCTCCTCACTAAAATCTATGTAAATGAGCCGATATCTCTTCATATCATTGACATAAACTATGGCTATTACAGTATTGTTGTCATGGCACCTGTTCAAGTGTATTGCTGGTTGACCATGAATCTGATCTGGAGTTTAGTGTACCTGAACTTACCCTTAGTTTCATCAGCTGAAAATGAAGAAAGATTGATTGGACTTGAGTATGTGTCTATCATAGCAGAGAAGCTGTGGAAGAAGATATTAAATCTTTAGGAGACAAAAAATAAAGAAACTATAAAATCTTATAAGCCAGTGTCATACATCAAAATTTCATGTATAGGGCAAAAGGAATACCTCCTGTTGAGAATACACAGAAAACAACAACAACAAAAAGCTACTCAAGAATGCCAAAATTGAAGATCAAAAGGTAATAAGGAAGCCAAAATTGATAAAAAGAGACTGAAAAATAATTTAAAGATATAGGAATGAGATATCAAAAGACATCGGGGTCTAATTTACAATTAAAAATGTGTCTTTATGTATAACTAATAAGTCTTATTAAAACATAGATTATCTAGCTATAAAATCTAGAAGATTCATAGAAATATCAACGTATATTCAAAACACTTTATAGTTTGTAAAATTCATTATATAGCTAATAGCCATAGAACAAGTGAATCATAAACAATAAAAGATAAGCAAAGATTTCAGCATGTTGAAAAAAAGAGGTTTCATTTGCCTAGCAGATCCAGGATGAAGTTGGAGGAAACACAGAACTTCAAAATTATTCCCCAGGAATGAAGGCACAGTGAAACCAGGGATGAGGAAGCAAGTAAATGTGAACCAATTGAGAATGGTTTGATCCTGGATCTTCAAGAACAGCTAAGAACTACATGACTGTAGTTAGATAATTCTTGGAGACTTATTATTAATTATGAAATATTGGCCTTAGTTTAGGCTTGTTCCCAACTAGTTCTTATAACTTAAATTAGCCCATTTATATTCATCTATGTTCTTCCATGTGGCTCCTTCTCTCTCCTCCACAATGTATATCCACCTCCCTCCTAATATAGCTGGTGAATCTTTCATGCCAGAGTTTTCTCCTCCTTTCCTCTCTTCCTAGAAGTCCCGCCTACCCTCTCCTGACTATTGGTCGTTCAGCTCTTTATTAAAGAAGGTGCCTTGGCTGAGACACATCTTCCCAGAGGACAAAAATTATCTGACAACATGTGGCTATAGTAAGGCAGTGACTGTTTACACTGCTTAACTGTTTGGTTCAGAGAAAGGATTTACTTAATATGTCTGATGCTGGAAATTTGGTGGAGATTCTTCATGCCCCGTGCACTGAATAGTGACAGAGGACACGGACAGTAGGCCTACAGCCAAGAGGGACCGAGGTGGGATTTTTTTGTAGAAGGTCCTCACATCAAGATTTGGGGAAGTCACTCTGGAAATAGAAAGATAAAGAGGGCCAACAAACCTGACTGTTAGTTTATTACTCCCAGGACATGGCAGTGTGCCCTCGGCTAGTTCCTCATTCTGGTGCCATCTTTCTTGCTAGCAAAGTGGTTTATGGTGTTTTACTTCTACCTGTCTCAGAGAGAGATGTTGTCAGAATCCATTACATGTAATTCCCTGAAATAATCTAAAGTGCTTTAATTCTTTGGAGAGGGACACCATGCAAATACAATTATTCATTATGTATAAAAGAGGAATACAGAATGATGGATGTGCTCAGCCAACAAAGCATATTTAGACAGAAAGAAGCTAGGCAATCAATATGGTATTTAATGTGGACCTCTGAAGACACCAACAGAAAATGATGAACAAGAGGGGAATAGATGAAAGAGAAGAATGCATTAATTTGGGCATTAGGACTGCAGATTGAAGGTCATATGGTTTATGTATATAAAATTTTCTAGAGAAAATGTACTTTAGCTTCACCATTCAATATCAAGAAGTAATAAGAAAATACTTTAAATTAAAATTTAAAGTCACTTGTTAGATTTTTGAAAAGGGACATGAAAACAGCTAATTATGTAGGTGTACATTCTGAATTTTAAATCACAAGTAATCAACACATATACAGCTTTATAAAATAACATATTATTTTAGAAAGTACGTCCAAAGGCTGGGGAATGTGGGAAGGACATGATGGGTAAAGGTCGAACAAAGCAAACCAAGTTTTACTGAGATAGGAACAGTTTTCAAGTACAACCCACAGAATGATGGCTGTAGGTGGTTATAATGTATTATATACTTCAAAATGTTAGATCAAAGGGTGTTCTGTATTTTTCCAATCATAAAGAAAAAAGTTTGAGCAATACATGTTTAACCAGATTTAAGCATTACATAATACTTTACATTGAAATACACAGGATAAATTTATACCATACAACCCTTATTGTTGCAGAGTTAAAGTCAATAAAGTTGGCTTTTGATCAGGACTAGGAATATAACGCCAGTAGCACAGACACTGAGAGAAACAATTAATAAATGGGACCTCCTGAAACTGAAAAGCTTCTGTAAAGCAAAGGACACAATCAACAAGACAAAACGACAGCCTACAGAATGGGAAAAGATCTTCACTAACCCCACATCAGAGAGAGGTCTGACCTCCAAAGTATACAAAGAACTCAAGAAATTGGTCTTCAAAAAAACAAATAATACAATAAAAAAGGAGTACAGACCTAAACAGAGAACTCTCAACAGAGGAATCTAAAATGGCTGAAAGACACTTAAGGAAATGTTCAACAGCCTTAGCCATCAGAGAAATGCAAATCAAAACAACTCTGAGATTCCATCTTACACCTGAAAGAATGGCCAAGATCAAAAACACTGATGACAACTTATGCTGGAGAAGTTGTCAGGTAAAGGAAACACTTCTGCATTGCTGGTGGGAATGTAAGCTGGTACAGCCCCTTTGGATGTCAGTGTGGTGATTTCTCAGAAAATTAGGAAACAACTCTTCTCAAAACCCAGTAATACCACTTTGGGGTATATATCCAAAGGATGCTCAATTGTGCCACAAGGACTTGTGCTTAACAATGTTCATAGCAGCTTTGTTTGTCATAGCCAGAACATGGAAACAACCTAAATGTCCCTTGACTGAAGAATGGATAAGGAAAATGTGGTACATTTACAGAGTGGAGTAGTACACAGCAGAAAAAAAAAATAACACCTTGAATATTGCAGGCAAATGGATGGAGCTAGAAAACATCATTTTAAATGAGGTAACCCAGGCCCAGAAAGACAAGTTTCACATGTACTCATTCATAAGTGGTTTTTAAACAAAGAAAACCAGCCCACAAATCACAATCCCAGAGAACTTAGACGACAATGGGGACTCTAAAAAAGACATACATTGATCTAATCTATGTGGGAAGTACAAAAAGACAAGATCTCGTGAGTAAATTGGGTGCATGGGGACCTTGGGGAAGGGGAGAGACAGGTAGGGGAGCAGAGAGAAATGTAGAGCTCAATAAAAATTAATTTTAAAAGGAAATTATATATATATATATATATATATATATATATATATATATATATATATATATATATATATAAACTAGACTGGTCTTTTCAACCTTCTTCAGCCCTCTCTTGGAAGAATGGTCCCAGTTACAGGCTGAGTTGGGAGTGACAGTGGGAGATGCTCAGAGCCCAAGAGTCAGGTTGCCATCAAGCTTTTAGCTGGTACCTGTATACTAAACAATATAAAGAAAGAATTCTTACAGTGAAACTTAATCTTTTAAACAATATCTTTTGCTTCTTTGTGTCTAGAATTAAGGGCTGAATTGACACAGTATTTATTATAGATGGTGTGCATGGTTAGCTCTTAGGAAAATCACTGGGAATCAAATCGACTATGCCACCATTTGACAACAGGTGCTGTGACGTGGATGTTTTGACATCACGCAGCAGGGCTGACATATCCCTGATGTCATTCTACCAAACCCAGCCCTTTGTTTGCTTAGTTTCAATTGTATGTGTTTCTTTATTTATTGAGACATGATCTTACTAAGGAACCCATGCTGGTCTCCATTTAAACTCACTATCTTCCTGCCTCTACTTCTTGAATGCTGGGATTACAGATATGTATTACATCTCAGCTGAGTTTCTGCTAGTATTAGTAGCTATTCATTAGGATCCTCATTCAACAAGTATAAAGTACTTTCTCAGATTAAGGCACTGGGACTCAGGAGGAAACATGAGCTCTGATCATCCACTTGATCTTTCCTATTCTAGGGTGTTTGTGCCATGAAATAAGAACAATCTGTAAGAAAAGAAACCCAATGGGATCCCATCTTCTTAGCCAGAGACAGGTATTAGATAAAGAATTTAATTTCAGCTGAACATTGCCAAGCCCAAGTATTCACAGATGATGTGATTCCTTTCTTGGCTTTTTGAGCTAGTCAGCTGATTATGGGAGGTCCTTTTGTCTATATGTTGTTTTTATTGGTTAATGAATAAAGAAACTGCCTTGGCCTGTTGATAGGGCAGAACTTAGGTAGGTCAAAAAAACTAAACTGAATGCTGGGAAAAGGAAGGTGAAGAGACACCATGGAGCCACTGCCAGAGTCAGACTGAAACTTTGCTGGTAGTCCACGACCTCATGGCAGTATACAGATTAATGGAGATTAATTATATATTTAATATAATAAATTAATATGTAAGAGTTAGCCAATAAGAAGCTATAGCTAATGGGCCAAGCAGTGATTTAAGCGACCCTCCTGCAACAGATTATATACCCTTTGCTTTGTGTCTTTTTTTAAAAAATAGTATGAGCTGATTGCCAGTTAAGTTTCTTTGGGCATCTCAGACTTTGTTAGTTTTACTTATATGATTGTCAGCTGTGCATGGATGGAGAGGATGCTCCCAGGAAATCAACAGAGGACAATTACAGTACTCGGGGCTGTGGGGGAAACAGGTGGGACCAAATTAATCAAGGGAGAAGGTTTCATGGCAGAAGGTAATGTTAACATGTAGGCAAGCTTCAAAAGGGCAGCAGAATTAGTTCTGTACCATTATAACTTTTCGTTGACCTACCTAGAAATTTAAAGTCTATACTTGGCAGGCAGAAGAACTTCTGTGCTTTTGCTCCATTTTAATTTCTGTTTGTCTGAATACAGATACAATAGAGAGCTAAATGAAAAGAGAAGTAGAATCTGTATGTGTGGCAGTAATAGCTGCGGACGGTTGGTTCACTGCCTTTTCAGTATCGAGAAAACATCACAGAGGACTGAACTATTCTGCTAGCATAATCAGTTTCAACTCCGTTCTGACTTATACACTCCACAGCAATTCTTCAGTCAAATGTTGATTTCCTGTTTCCCTTGCAGCTTTCTACCGCTGGCCTTGCTTCTTTCCAGAACCAGTTCACAAAGGGAGCTAATAGGGAAACAGAAAATGGGACTGTCCCCTGGCTGTGAGAAGGACGCCAGGGCAGGAGTTGAGTAGAGGCAATCGCTTACGTGTCATTCTGAAATGCTGATGTTGGACATGCTTAAGTGATTCTGGGAATTTTTCATTTTTCAAAAGAAGCATATGACTTCTCTTGTAAAAACAAAGCAAAACAAGATATTAATCACTTCATTTGGAGATTTCATTGAAGAGCTCATAAGACAATTGATGAGATTACATCACTTAAGCAGGAAATATATTGAGAACACATGATTTAAGATAATAAACAGAGTGAATGTAAAAAAATTACAGGAGTCAAAGTGGAACGCAACCTCTCATTTTCTAATTTGAACCTGTTTTAGTCAATACTCATTTCTTAGTGTCGGCTATATCTGTATGTGTTAAAGGGAATGATAAACAGCTGTATTTAAATATGGCAATAAAATCAGATAGAACCAGTTACATTTTTGTGATAGGAGCCTTGTGGCCAATATCTTACTGTAGCATTATCCTGTCATCTATCTTTAATAAGACAAAAGTGAGGCTCATGGACCTCCTCTCAGAATCTGCAGCCTCAGCATGTTTGTCAGTGGCGGTTTTGGCAGGGGTCTGTGTGAGTGTTCAGTACTGGAAAATTGACAGCAAAATTCACAGTCAATAGACTTGTAAGAGGACGCTCAGTTTGGCTTAATCAGGAGTGCCAACTGCTTCTTGCAAGTAACAGCAATGTTCCTTCTACCAAAAATGCCTCTAAATAGGAGACATGGCCGTGAATGTTTGAGAGCTAGCTAATCACTACTGTGTCCAGTGAGGGCCAGCACACATGCGGGTATTTCCACTCTTTCTCTGTACAGCACATGTACAGTTCTTGGTGGGTGGGTTTTTAGGGAACCACACTTTGTCAGAGCTATGCTAACATTCTAGGATGAGAGTCCTGACTGGAAGAAGGAAGTCCAGAAGTTTAAGGGAAAAAAAAGAAAAAAAACAAAACAATTTTTTGTGAGTCTGGCATGTTTAAGATTCATTAAGGTCATGAGACTCGAGGTCAGGCCCTCAAGAGTTCTGAGTGCTTTTCACTAAAATGGGGTCAAGCTGCCATTCTTCACTCATATCTCAGGACTGTTACGATAATGAAATGGACTAAACATATACTCAAATTGTCAATCAGCTTGCCATTTCTGGGTCTTTTCATCTCTGAGGATGGTTGTCATGAGCACAGTATTTTCCCGACTACAATGCAACCTCTGTAATTGACATATTTGTGTCATTTGGACTTCATATTTGCAGTTTCTTCAGTTAGTTTCTGTTAGTTTGAAATATTGTGAATTAAGCCAGTAAAACTCCATGAACCACTAACCTTGGTGACAAACATATGGCATTTGTTTATCTTTTCTTTAAATACGCATTTCTTCCTAAGAAACTCCTCTATGTTTCTTATTGTTATTGTCTAATCTTTCTCCCCTTTGTCCTCATTTTCTTCTTTGCCATCCCTTTATTTCAGTTTTGCATCCCCAAAAAAGAAAGTCTAGTTTTTAGAGAAGAAAATTCATTGGATTGCAACCATTGGTTCCTTTAGAAACATGGCTTCCTTTGCAATTATTAAAGTCTAATTCATGGATTTCTCTGTGTGTCTTTGACTGTCCTGGCTCTAGACCAGGCTGTCCTTGAACTCACAGAGATCTCCTGCCTCTGTCTCTAAAGTGTTTGGATTAAAGGCATATACCACCATACCTGACTACTCTAGTTCTTTTTTGAAAAGACTTTCTCTATCCTTTTTCTTTTCTCTCCCAATCCTATGTATATTTTTAAATACAATGTAAACTATTTAGAGTTTTTAGTCTTTTTTATCTAATCTGTCTTTACTATATATCTTTATTTTTTCTGACTATATGAGTTTTTATTCTGCTAAACAGTATGACAAGAATTAAAGTTGCAGCTTCAGTGGGTGGCTCCACCCTATTCCTTAGCTTTTTGAGAGTCTAGCTTCATGGCGGAGAAATAAGTGGGAAGGAGATTTATTGCCACAACTCTGTGGAGTTTCTAAGTCCATGCTACCACAATAAGCCTGATACCAGCTTCTTATAAACACCATTTAAGTGTTTCATGGCAGAGCCCCTTAAAAGAACTAGTTTCTTTACTGCTAATGCTGTCAGGAAGCCTTTATTAAAGGAATCTTGCCTCTGCTTGCCACTAGCAAACAGAGCTTACCAGAGTGAAGACAGTCATCAAGAAGATGTGCTTGACTCTGTTCTTGTCTGTCTACAATTCTCCTTTCAAAGATTTCTCAGGCTTTATTGGAAATTCTTGCCAAACATTTGGGTGCCATTTGTAGATGGAAGTTTCTGTTCCTCCCAGTCTAAAGCCATTTGGTCCCAAAGAAACACAAAGAGGAGTATATTAATTATAAACTGTTTAGTCTATTAGCTAGCTCTTATAACTTAAATTAACCCATAATTCTTGTCTATGTTTAGCCACTTGTCTTGGTACTGTTTCTCAGTGAGGCATTCTCATCTTCCTTCCTCTGACTCGAGCTGGAGACTGTGTCTTTGTATTTTCTCTTCCCAGAATTCATAGTTTGGTTGCCCCACCTCTGCTTCCTGCCTGTCTACTGGCCAATCAGCATTTTATAAAGCCAATATGAGTGACAAATCTTTACAGTACAAAAGCATTATTCTATACCAGTTTTGGGTCTGTAGGACCAGACCTGTGCTCCAGCAGATCACAGATGGGGTGAATGTTTGGGTGGGCCAATTCAAAACCCTGATCCTGGGTCTGGATAGTTGCAGGGTTGGTAAGCCTGCCCTCTCTCTCTTGTCCTCACACATAGGGTAAGCTCTTCTGCATTGTCTGACTAGTTCACCAGTTTCAGGAATGAGCAACGGGCAGAGTCAGTTCTCCCATTTCATGTCATCAGGGTCAGTTCTCCCACACCTACATCATCAGGGCCAGTTCTACTGCATTGTCCAGGCATGGCCACTCTCCCAAATGTTGCAGCTGATGAGGGGCAATCACAGGTTATGTGTGGAGTCCACAGTGCCTATGTATTAACTAGGTACAATGCAACGAAACAATACCTAGATTTTTCAAACAGCTACTAGAATAGAGTAACAAAACCCATATGAATTATCTCACGGCCTGCAGTATGAATTAAATACCTAAACATTTAAAACACACTCAATAATAGCTGACACAGTATAAGCACTCAATAAATGTCAATAACCACTTCGACACTAAACTTATTATTCCTTAATGATATAAACAATTAATCATTCTATCTCTGTGTGTGTATGTGTATTGTGTGTGTACATAACCATATATCTGGAGGTCAGAGGAAGATTTCAGTCATCTCCCCTATTGTGTACCACCTTTGCCTTAGTATATCGATTCAGTAAACTGGACACTCACCATCTCTGCTAAGCTGGCAGACCAGCGGACTTCAGGGATCTGACTGTCTCCATACAACAATGAGGTTATAGAAACATGCAACTATACCAGGCTGCTATATGGGTATTGAGGATTGAAACCCATGTGCTCATGCTTTCACACGTGACCATACAACGCTGTTAAATGGGTGCTGAGGATTGAAACCCAGGCACACATACTTGCACGGCAAGCCTTCTTACCCAGTAAGCTATAATCTTAACTCTGAAATTAACAGCATTTTAATATTATGTATGTATACACAATAAAAATGAACACTGAATTTGTTTTCTTTATATATTTAGAAGTAGATTACAACCAATTGTCTCTGTTCAAGCAAAACCTAAATATAATATTTCCATTTCAAGATTTATATAGAACACAATTATTATATCCTCATGTCATTCTGACAAACATGCCAACTTATTATTTTGTATTAACTCAAGATCATAATGCCATTATACAATGGCAGAACATTGATTCTTTCTGTGGGGCCGGTATTTTCAGCATGGAGATTTCAAAGTTCCAATTTGGAATTATCTCTCCTTCCAACAGACATAATAGGATTTCCTAGAGCTCCTCAAAGATAAACGGCTATTCCTGCTATTTTCCCTGCAATGAATTATTTTAAAAACATTAAGTTTCTGTATGTCATTTGAAAATAAACTCCAGCACTATATATTAAACTTAAGAAAACCAGTCTCCTTTCAGGCAATTTTAATAAATTGAGAAGTCTTGTCACTTATTATGGTAAATAGGGACTCAATCAGTTTACTAAAAGGGCTGCTAATTCATCTTTTCTACTTCAATTCCCTTGGGGGCACTGTTTTATAATTTCATATTCTAACTTTAAGCAACACATATCTATATATTTTCATTTTCTACATTATGATTAATTACTTGCTGGTTGACATTTTCAGTTGGGTCTTATTTTCCTCCCACCTAATCATATCTAATCATTCCCATAGCTTTCTGTAATTTTATGACAACTCATACTGAAAGTATTGTGACTGTGAACGAATGTTCTCAGGCTTCTGATAGTCTTGTAATTTAGGACCTATTAATGGCAGACTGAGGGAGGGAAATCTCAAGAACTTAATTGGTTTTAAATTGGCCTTAAATTGTAATTAGAGGAGAAGAGAAGTAAGTCATAACGTGAGTAATTTTATCACAACAAAATTTAGAGTTGCAGATCCCTCAGAATACTGTTTTTGTTAGGGGAGGAGAAAACAGCGTAATTAGATGTGTGCGAACACTCCTGCAATCTTAGGAAAGAACAAGAACAGCACCTGAGAAATGTTTGTGAGTCTGAAGGCAGCAGCAGGAGAGTCCCATACATACTGCCTTCACAGTCCTGAGTCTCCAGGAGCCAGGCAGAAAGGTAAGGGTAAGGTGTGCTATCACACACACACACACACACAGAGAGAGAGAGAGAGAGAGAGAGAGAGAGAGAGAGAGAGAGAGAGAGAGAGAGAGAGAGAGAGAGAGAGAAAGGTAATGGTAATGGTTTACTATCGCACGGTGCGGGGGAGAGAACAAAGAACATTTGGAGGAGTTGGGGATGTGACCCTCAAGGAAGCCTTCTAGCCTTCTGCCTGTGTTTTATTCTGGCAGATGCATCTAAGCCAGAAAGCGAAGGAGCCTAGAACAGGTGTGGGGCGGACCTTGATGGCCACACTTACTGAGCTATTGATTCTCAGTTGATTTCTCTTGAATCTGACACACTCAGCAATGGTTCCTTTATCTCTCAGCCCTCCAGCCTCTCCCGAAACTCAATGAGAAGAGCTGACCTTTCCTTTAGAAAAGAAAACGTATGTAGTCCAGGGAATTAAAATTAGTGAGTTTCATGAGAAAAACTTTTAACCGTTAGATCTTCTTGACACAAGCATGGTTTAATTTCCTGAATCCTGCGCTCTGCAGTGGAAGGAAAGTGGTTTTCGAGGCTGAGAAGGCCTCTGAGAGTCACATAGTAAAGGAAGTCCGGAAAATGGAGACTTGGCGTTATTCCGCGCGTTTCCTGTGCTTTCCAGTGAGGACACAGAGGTAGCTAAGACGATTTCTTTGCCTTGGCAGCGGAGTGACTGGATGTGCAGTCACAATACAGATGGCAAGTGGTAACGAGACAGGTAAGAATGTGTTTACCAGCGTTTTCTGTGCTTCCTTTGTCAAGGGAATGAGTCTGGAGCCGTTTATAGCGTTCCTCACGAAGAAGCAGTCTATGCATGTGAAATTAGCTGGAGAGCCAGTTTTTATTTCACAGTTGACTTTTTGGAATTATGAAAACGTAGCTTCTTTAACTCCATTTGCTTTCCCATTGTTGTGACACACTGTGTAATGAGATTTTATGGCGAGGCAAAGCGTTTACCCTGAAGAGTACCTGCTTCAGTTGAATTAGATGGAACTGCGTGAATTGGACACACTTCCCACTCTGTCACAGAAGAATCTTGCTTCCAGAGAGCTTGGAAAAGAACATTGTGACACAAATAGAGAGATCTCGCCTTCCATCTTGTTTCCTTCTTGCTGTTTTTTTGTGCTATCAAAAGCCACTTCGGTATTGTGGTAATTAACTTTGACTATACATTTAAAAAAATAATGATAATTATTAACTTTCGGTGGCCTTATTTTTTTTATATGCAAGGACAGCTTTATAAAGGTTCACTCTTCAGGTAGTTACACAAAATACACTCTAGAGTGTTCTGCCCTGTACTGTTTAGATGGCTTTAGAGGAATTTCTATATTTAAATACATAAATCAACAAATCTGTCAGTATTCCCTGTCTATATTTAATTTCTATTGTCCTAGGTTCAGTATCTCCTTGGGCAAGTACCGAGAACTCTTACCATAAATGCCAGTTCTTCTAAACTCAACCCTGCAGACGTCAGGAAGCAGTGTCAGGAATCCATCGTACCAATACATTCAGGAGGGAGCGAAACAGCTGTATGTGGGCAGAAAAGAAACTGATTCCATCAGTGTTTAATACTTTATTGAGCTTCCATGGTGTTCCTGGTACTAACTGGGCACCTCAATTATTCTCCATCTGTGCTCTCTCGCAAAGCTGCCAGCCGTCCGTGGCTAGGGCCCTGAGGCTGATGGCAGAGAGCCCGACACAGTAAATGGTACAATCTAGCATTTCTTCCCAAGCTAGCCCAGCTAGTTAATCTAGTAAACAGATCACTCCATTCCTGACATTGGCTCAGATCATGAAATAAAGCTGTGGTTGCCACGGCTTTTAAGACAACTCTTCCCGGGGAAGGTAGTTATCAACACACCATTTAACAGTGCCGTGATGCCAGGAGGGTGGAATGGCTTAGGAATAAAACTACTATAAATGAAAGGCTTGTGAAAAGAAGGTCTTAACTGATCAAATCTGTGACGAGGATGTTAAACACAATCATCTCTGGTCTCAGCTTTATACCCTGTCAAATATTGTAAGCTCTTCCAAATGCCCTTCTCTGCCAAAACCTTTAGAAAAACCTACATACTCTTTAAATTAATAGATATTTCTCCCTGTTATTTTGAAATTTCTTAGCAAAATGGGCACTTATGATTCTCCTTAATGTCAGAACCAAGTCAGAGATGTTTTGATGAGCAGAGTTATAATGGGTTGAGATCTGTGAAGTGGTTAGCTTGGAGCAAGAGACTATGGTATCTAATCCTTCTAGCTATATCTAACTATTATCAACAGACTGGCACAGAAATCTATGGGAGGAAAAGAGTGCTGAATTCTGATGTCTGGCAGGCTTCTAACATACAGTTACCTTGTGTTAACTTTGCCAACACCAACCTTACTCCATTGCACGTACAGGAAGTCAAGGGTTTGCTAGGTGTGGCACCAATCTCTCATGCTCCCTCTTTCCTTCAGAAGTACAGGTGAGTTGAAGGAAGGAACGTCCAAAAATCACTTACTGAAGACAATAAGAGTATTGGTGATGCCCTTCTGTAGAGGTCTTCAATTCAGAAGCTTCCAAACCAACAAATAAAGCTACGAAACTAGAGAAATGAATCAGTCAACAGAGTATTTCCCATACATAAGGGGACCTGTGCTTTGTCTCCATTAATAAAAGAAAGAGCTAAGTAAGTGTAAGGCTGTCATGGTTCTAGCACTAAAAACCAGAGCCAGGAGGATCCCCGGGACTCAATGACCAACTAGCAAGGAACACCTAAGAGCCGTACAAACCAGAAAGAGATCCTATCTCAAAAGGAAAGAAAGCTAAGATGGCTCCTGGGGCATAACACTACTGTTTCACCTCCGACCTCCAGCATATGTGCACACACATTTATGTGCACCCACATTTGTGATAACACAACATACACAAAAACTTAAATATAATGAAATTTCAAAACATTGTTCTTTAATATGACACTATATGCTCTACATGTTCCCATAACAATAAGTGAAAAATGCAAATAAATACTACATTTTATTTTTTAAGAATATAACTATATCGTTTCTTTCCTCTCATTTCCTCTCTTTAAATTCTCCCATTACTTCTCTTTGCTTTCTCCTAAATACCGAAATACAACATGCTCAGTATATATAATATTACTTGTGTGTATGTTTTCAGAGATGAACATTGGGTACTAGATGCTGGGCTCATCCTTGGGGAAGACTATCTCTCCCACTCTCAGCATTTCATAGTTGGCTGTGGCTGTCTGCATAGTGTGGAGGCTTTGTTAGCATTCCTTTGTGCACTTTCATACATCTATGGTGCCCTCCTTGTTCAGCTCATGTTTACATAGCTGTAGTGAATCTGACTTGTAGAACCCGATGGAATGGTTAGAGACAATGGGCGGTGAGTGAACTGGAATGGGTACTGCTCACCAAAGAATGTGCTGCTGATCGAGCATTCCATCCCCTAGCTAATGCATTCAATAGCACAAGCTATGTGACTTCAGCTTTTCAAGTTAAAGTAAAGAATGGGGACTGGCGAAGAGAAAATAGGAAACATCTCAGGGCTTAATATTGCAGACAGAAGAATAAGGACTTGAGACTTCCTTTTCCTCCTTGAACAGAATTTGAAGAAAAGGGAACTAGCGTTTATCTTCCTCTCTCCTTTCCCAAGCAAATACTCATTTTCTTGAAGGAGACTGCTGATCAGAATCAAATCCTACTTTCTTCCTTCTTTCTCCCTTCCCAGTCTGCCCTACAATTCAACTTCCTAATTCCTATGGCTTCGGATTTTTCAACTTCCAGTCAGTCAATCATATAGAGAGCAATACTGTAATTTGCTGCTTTTCACATTCTCAACTTGGGTAACAATGACTCTGAGCTACCTTTTGCTGGCTCAAGCTGATAAAGAAAAATATATGAGCGCTGGCTTCTTGAGTTTTCATCAGTGCAGTGAGCTACATAATGAAACCTGTCTGAGTTGAACTCAAAAGCTATTATCCTTCTAGCACTGAGATAGAACAGGGAAAGATCCATTTAGAATCCCTTAGCCATGTACAGCTTGGGAAATCAGGTTCCTTTCCTCTAAGAAAAGGCTCACTGAAAGTAGTTATTCAACTTACCACATTGTCAATATTTTGTGTTAGCAGCCCTTGGGAGACATATGGAATCCTAAGGTCTGATTCTTCCATTAGGTTGTTCTCGTTGTAAACGTGGTCTCATCTATTCTGGCAGTGTTTGAAAGGCTTTCACTCGGGGTCTTCTGTGACCTTGGTGTGGTGTGCCATTTGTGCATCATTAAAAGGTTGTAATGAAGTTCTGCTGCACGCAGATTGGAAAAGGTCAAGCAGAAAGCTGGGAGCCAATGAGGTTGGGAAGAAAAATTGTGCTTGCTGTGGAAGTTGAGGGATTCATTATATTGATGCTATGGGGTTTTCAGCAGAGTAATAACTGGGTTAGCAATAGAATGTAAATCTTCTCAGCCACTTAGTTGGAATCTGCTCCTCCTTGATTTGTGGGGATATATTTTTAACAGAGTACAAGGAAAGTCATTACACTCAGAGGAAAGCCAGTGGATTGGTAAATGCTCTGTGGATGGGCTAGCCAAAAGGAGACTAGAATTAGAGGGATAAAACATGTCTGCCTTCCCAATTGCCAGTGTGGAAATGTAAGAGGCCTTGTCAAGCAATATGAAATTACTACCTCAGAAAAGCTATGCATAAGTAATTGCTTTAATTCTATAAAGGATATACAAAGCTGGTGTTAGCTTCAATGGTCAATAGGCGCAAGTTTAGATAATTATAATGCTTAAAATAGCTACCAACAAAATTAATTAAAAAGAATTTAAGGTAAAAGTAACATCAAAATATTAGCATCTTCCAACTAATTTATTTAAAAGAATAATTAAGATAAGAAAAAACTGTCATGGTTGCTCTACCAGAGAAAAAACTCACAGAAATTGATGGATATCCCTTAAATCTTGCCTGGATAAAGCATCTTAAAGTGGAGTTCTAGAAATCGGATTGCCAGATCAGCATTGTGTCATGTGTCACAGAACTCTTTACAGAGTGAGACAGTCTCTTCCATAAACAAGCCCCCAAAATATCTTTGACACAAGTTCGCTCTCTGAAATTCACATAAGAGTAAATAGGAAACATAGTTACTCCATTAACCTAGCAAACACGTCCCCTGGATGCACACATAGGCTTTTTCTGGGAGTTAAGAAATGAAGCAACGTTGTCCTAGAGAAGGATAAACTGTCATTAAGATGTCATGCTAAATCAGTATAGTGGGTGCATAGACAATGAGCTGTCATAGGAAGGAACTGCAGTTCTCACGTAAAATTCAACCTTTTGTGGTTATCACATATAACCCAAGGTAATTTTATGCATTATTTTAGTAGCTTGTGTATATATCAAAGTTTTTTTGGCAATGAATACATGTGGCATTTTATCAGTGCTCAAAATATCTCTGTATTTAGAGTGTCTGGATCAGGAATGCTCAACCTGTAGACAGTTTTCTAGAACTCTCAGAATCATGTGCAAATATATGAGTTCCTAATTCATTGAGAGACACTGTCTCTAAAAATAAGATGGAGAGAAATAGAGGAGATATTGACCCCAAAAGCAGACATACTCAACCATGTACATGTACACAAAAACATATGCACATACCATATGCACAAAACAAAGATGGGCATGTGTGCACACACACCCACATTCACAGATGACTGGACAGGCACAGACACACAAAAAGAATTGAAACAAAGAACTACATGAAATTCTAATGATGTTTTGGGAACCTGGGATGGAAAAACTGTCTCTGTTAATAGACTAGGATGGGCCTTCCCAGTATTGGGAAAGGAGGGCTGAAGAGGCTTCTGTAAATGAAAGGGTGTCACAAGGTAATCCAATCGAGAGGACTGAAAGCTACCAGTCAGGAGATGGTGTGATGGCTCAGCAGTGCAGAGCACTTACTGCGCTCACAGAGGACCCCGGGGTGTGCCCCATGCACCCACATGATAGCTCACAGCAGTCTGTTACTACACTTCCTGAAAGCTGACTTCTGCAGGCTAGTCCATACACATTATGTATTCAACACATAAAGAATAAATAAACATATATACACATAAATAAACTTGCAAATGTCTAAAGCTAACAGTGTTTGAAAGCAATATAAGAATGTAGATTCCAAGGAGATAGCCTGCCATGAGTTAAGAAAAACATGAAAGGTTGAGCTCATCACAAAATTTATTCAACTTTTGGCACGCCAACTCTTAAAAAAAATATTTTGATTCTAAATTCTACAGACTACAATGGTAGGGTGTGGGGGCATTGAATGAGAAAGGCCCCAAGGGCTCATATCTTTGCAAACTTAGTCCCAGTTGGTGAACTATTTGAAAAAATTAGAAGGTTGTTTTTCTTAAGGAGGTAAGTCACGGGGATGGACACTGAGATACCAGAGGCCAGGCCAAGTATCCTGCTTTTCCTCTACCTCTCTGCCTATGGAATGTGGATCAGTATGTAAAGCTCTCATCTACTTCTCCAGAGCCATATCTGAGTGGCAACACAAGGCAGATATGATATTGATGAACTTACCCTCTGAACCTCAAAGGAAGCCTGCAAATAGGCATTTTCTTTTATAAGAGTTGTCTTGGTCATGGTGTCTCTTCACAGTAATAGAGCAGTGACTAAGACACAGGGCAAGTAATTACTGTAATACATCAACCTCACTCAAAGGTAATTATATAAAGAAGAGTTAAATAATGCAATAAGTGAGGTATATTACAAATACATACTGAAATTCGCATTATAGAGCATGAATTTTAAACATGTCTTTGAAGTATACATTATACAATGCTTTTTGCTTTCTAGTCTCTTTGTTTTCTTTCAAATGTACATTGGGAATTGAACCTACGGCCCCATACATTAGAGACAAGTGCTCTCCTCTGTTGAGAGTTACATCTGTGGAGGCTGGAGAGATGGCCCGGCAGTTGAGAACACTTGTTACCCTTCCACAGGATCCAAGCTCTGTTAGTAACACCCACATCAGGCAGCTCACAAACCCTGGAAGCTTTATCTCCAGGGGCATCTGTCACCCTTTGTGTCCTCTACAGTGACCACACTCACAGACACACAGACTCACAGACACACAGACAAATAATACATATCAATCTTATTAAAAATTGTAGTAACCTGCGTTTTTAGCCTATTGTGTAATGTTTAAAGCAGAATCAACCTACTTCCCTTCTCCACCTCTTTGTGGTAAACAATATATTCCAAACTTTCAAAAATAAATGCCACATTATCATTATATATAGTCGTTGTGCTACATAATACCACACTAGAAGGCATCTGCAGGAAAAAGGGAAATGCAAATCCTACTTTCATGATTTCCAGAAATGTATAGTCAAGACTACATTCAAACTTACAGGATATAAATAAAGTACGATTCAGAGAAATCCTCATAAAAACAGATATACATGAAAGAAATAGTACAGAAATAAATTTACCACTTAAAGATAGTCAGAAAAATAAATTGAACGAGAAGAACATAAAAGTAATGTTTGCAACATTAATTGAGTAAAACTGGAAGACAGTGAATATCATTTTTTAAATATCAAAATATTGAAATAAACATTAAAAATGAGGAAAGTATCCATCATGAAGAACAATAATAAAAATGATAAGACAAGAAAAGAATGAAGTCAAAGTGAAATACGATAAAGTATTTACTGACATAAAAGCAATGAAAGGTCATGATCCTGCTTTGTTAAACTCTGAATAGAGGCTAGTGAGGACAACATGTATTTGAGACTGTGGATGTTTTTTCTTGGAAATAATGCATGCACAGTAATACATTCACAAAATGAAGTACTTATTCAACCATAAAATGGATGATAATAAAAAAGTAACTATCGGTATATATTTTTAAATAAAAATGTCAAACTTAAAATTATTTTGGCTCCAAGTAACATATTATCTCCAACATTTATGAGAAAAAAATATGTCTTGCTTGTGAAGAAACAACAGAACTTTGGCTATATACAACAAAATGTCAATGAAAAGAATCTCTCTCTCTCTCTCTCTCTCTCTCTCTCTCTCTCTCTCTCTCTCTCTCTCTCTGTGTGTGTGTGTGTGTGTGTGTGTGTGTGTGTGTGTGTGCCTCACACTTTTGATGCTTTTAAGACAGGAAGAATTTCCATTGTAGTAAAATAAATAAATATCTTCCTTTCTGAAGGTCCATTATTTTCCTCTTCATACTTGACAATGTAAGAACATTCAGACAGCTATTATAAACTTATTCAAAGAATTAAAAGTTGTTATAATGGTACAGTTAATAAATTTCAACAGAGGAAAATAAAACTGTAATAATGGATCAAAGTTTAAAAATGCACTAAAATTTTGTTTCTCAAAAATCCTGTAAGTACTGTTTAAAGCCCTAAAATTTCAGACTTACAGATAAACCCCAGCATGAGAGAAGTGTATGTCTAACAAATTTTTGCTTTGATCAGGACAATTACTTTCCTTTATTTCTGAGTTCCTTGCTTTATATGCATTGTAACTACTTCACCAAGAAGCTACCTTAAATGGTTTAGTCCTGTAGTTAAGGAAGTTCACAAAGGAAGACAAGTAATATTGTGCTTAAAGTCGCCACAAATGGACGATCCTTTCTTCTGATGCTACGAGACTGAAATCGCCTTGATGGATGTGTCCCTTTCCTTCCCTGCTAGTCCCTTAATTAGAACAATGTGAAGAGAACTTAAAACTGGGATGCTTGGGAGGTGTCTGAAACCGATTGTAGAGGCATTCTGAGTTGTGACAACGTTTTATTCTTTCTATTTAGAAACAGTAGATCAATAATTGCAAATTCAATATCCAGAATTGATTTTCTTGTGTTTTAAATTAAAGAAGAGATTGATGACATCATTTCTTTAGAAAATGTGCCTGACAAGTCCACGAAGGAAGCCGGTGTCTTCCTTCCCATTGCCTGGACAGCGCTAGATGAGGTTTTAATTGCTGCTAAGGTGGGCAGCTCTGAACAGACTTGGTGGAATAATTGCTCCCAGGTCTGTTCTGCTTAGACAGGCACATGGTGTTTCACTAGAGGATATTTCCCTTGTAGAGTTGTTAGGCGTCTCTGCAAATCAGCTCCATTCCCTGGCTGACATCACCTGTTACAGGTGATACCTGGACCTCCAGCTCACTAAACTTAGACATCATTTTAAAGTGGTATGATCAAGTGCCTTTATTTGAAGTAAATAGTTTGGGTAACTTCAAAGGATATAAACGAAGAAAGAAAAGCAGAAGTGCTCGAGCAGAGAGTTATTGTGAGGACAGGCACAGAAGGGCTCTAGTTTTAGCTCAGAAAAGATTATTCCCTAGTTTCTTATGTTAAAGCCTGGGATTTCCCCTCAGCATTCTTGCCCAAGGCAGACAGTTGCGGATAAGATTTTAGTAGGTTTTTCTTTCTTTTTTCCACCCTTTTCACTCCCTTTTGTGTTATTCCTTCTAACAATGAATGTTCATTTGCATTTTAGCTGGCCTTTGTGCATTAGCCCCTGAAGATGCACATTTCAAGGGACAGGAAACTGAGTGCCAGGGAAAGTGTTTTAACAGCTGCAAGCTCTATCTCCTCACAACAGGCACCTGCTAACCTCAAGATGAATTAGGTAGCAAAGTCAAGGTAGGGTATGAAATACAGACATTGTATGTGACACATAGTCATCTAGTGGAACGTTTCCATATTTACCTTAAGATGACTTTACATATAGGGTTCGAGAATTTCTATTTAAATATTATGGATTTAGAAAATATTTCTGTATCTAAAAAAGTTATCTGAGCCATAATTTTCAATAATCTTAATCACATTCTACTTCATTTTGACACATTTACCATGATATTTATCTAAAATAATAGACGTAGAATAGTAGATAGTAGATCATTCAGTTGGTGAAGTGCCTGTTGCAAAAGTAAGAGGAGAGGACCCGAGTTTGATCCTTAGAATCAAGATCATGTGTCTGTAACCCCAGCTTTGGAGGGTGGCCATGGAGGACAGAAACAGGAAGATTCCCAGAGCTCACGCCACAGGCCACCTAGCAGACATATGAGCTCCATGTTCGGGAAAAGACCCTGGCGCACAAAATAAGAAAAGGTTGAAAGTAGCAGAGAGAGATGTTCGATGTTAGTCTTTGTCCTACACACATGTGTCGGCTGACTTCTCTGTCCTGCCAGCCAGGCACTCTCCATAAGTAACCATATAGAGACTTCATTTTAATTATGAGTGCTTAGTCTTGTTTATAGCTATCTCTTCTAACTTAAGGTAACCCATTTCTACTCATCTATTTCTTTAATCTATTAATGATTTACCTCATAAATGTACTTCCCATCATGCTCACTCTACATCTCATGGCATCTCCTGGTGACACCTCAGACGCTGCCCTTCTTCCCAGCATCCTCCTCGTCTGACTCACCTGCCCAATCTCTTCCTGCCCAGCTATGGGTCAGTCATGTCTTTATTAACCAATAAGAGTAGTACATATTTACATTGTGCAAAGATTGTTCCACAGCACACATGCATATAGAAGCGCATACCTGTGCACATACAGGTATATATGTTATATGTAGCCACACATATATGTATATTCACCCTCAAATACAAATGAAGCAAAACTGAACCTAAACCAAAACCATGGAGAGATAGCTAAATGCATAGAAAAGATTCACCTGTCTTGGATTCAAAAGAGTGTGATATGACAGTGTGGTATTTGGAAATTTAACTCTGCTCTCTGTACCTAAGCTATGCACACAGAGCACACACTGGGTGAGAAACACCAGTGAGAAGGGGCTTCTCGGACCAACAGATGATCATAGGGGGAAGAAAAAGAAACAAGTAGTTTGGGAGGCAGTTTGACTTCAAGTTTGTTTAAATATAGCACATGAGAATGAGGGACTCTCTGGGGGGGGTCTATCTTCTTTTTATAGAGAAAAAGGAGCCTTGTTCTATAACTATGTATTCTTTAGCACATGTGGATGCTATACCATGAAAGAAAAGAAACAGAAAAGGTTGATAGCTGGGCCTGAAATTATAAAGTTAGAACACCCAGGGGCCATAGGCAGACGTCATTGATCATTCGTCTGTCTGGGCAGCTTCTAGACTAGAGGTCAAAACAAGATTTGAAAACCATGTCAATACATGAGACTCATGTCGTGAAAATAATGGATTTCTGGCCTTGATGGTATTTCTGGAAAGGCTGTGGAGTGGGACTGGAAACACTGAGGTTGGATTTCCATCTCTAAAACATGCTAATTGTGTAACATGTGGTGAAGGATTTAACGATCTCTGCATCTCAGCACCGTTATGTGTCAGGTGGAAATGACAGAACCAAACGTACCCTGTGAAGTGGTGATAAGCCATAAATGAGTCAGCTTATATAAATACCCAAGGCAGGGCAGGGTGAGATGACTAAGGAGCAAACAGGCATGGCAGTTAGTGTGATGCTGAGTCATGAAATGGACAAGATAGGCAGTGATGGTTCGTAAGACAGGCTGGAGTAATGCATGATGCTTTTCTTATTATTTATCTCAGGAAGAAAGACGAGGCTGGAGTAATGCATGATCCTTTTCTTATTATTTGTCTCAGGAAGAAAGACGAGGCTGGAGGGAACCTGGATTGAAGGTTATCAAAAATCATTCTCTTCCTTTAAGAACACATGCCTATTACTGTGCATTTTAGGTGATTAATGCTTTGCAGATAATCTTTATTTATGCTTTATATTTCCTGATATTTTACTGTAAAATTTATATAATAAGTATTAGCTCTTTAGCTTTAGAACTATTTTATTAGACCACCAAAACTGGCTGAGTGTACATACTGACAAACTTCTATAAATGTGAATCTATTAATTAAAGAGGTAAAGATAAATGTTGAACAATGGAAAATATGAATAAAGTATTGAAAATATCTGGTGGCCACATGGGGTGAAAAGAGGGAATTAGGACAGGTTTTGTGTTTTTGTTACTGAGTCATTTTTTTTTTTGGAATTTTTAAAAAGGTGACTGAGAATTTGTCCCAGGAAAATAGAGAAATGCTGCCTGAATTTTGAAGGTCATAGGCAAATAGAGCAATTGTTATGTCCTGTGACAGGAAGAAGCTCCCCCTATAAGATGATATCAAATAAACATGCTAAAGTGAGAGTATGAACACAAATATCCTCATCTCAATCCCTTGCTTTTGAAGGGATGTCTGTGAAAAACCTTGCCAAGGATATACAGACTAAGTATATAGAGGCTAAAAAAATACTGACCAAGAATATATGGGCCAAGATTGTACAGGCCAAGGACATATAGGCCATGTATATATAGGCCAAGAGTAAAGAGTCTAAGGACATATAGCTCAAAGACATACAGGTCAGGGGTATACAAGCCAAGGATATGCAGGCCAAGGACATAGAGGACAAGGATATACTGGCCAAGGATATACAGGTCAAAAATATACAGGTTGTATTGTCACAAGTAGTGCACACATATACTATGTCTAACAGAAAGATCAGGAAAACTTTCAGAAGGAGGAGGCATTGGAAATTAGAGATTTGTAGCATCTAAATACAGTAGACCAGAACAAGTAGAAGAGGAAAAGAAGGTACACAATACCTATGCAGTGTAAAGCTATATGCATGGCAACTCTAAACACCTTGAACACCATCCCAACGCTCTCTGTCTCACACACACACACACACACACACACACACACCAAAACAAAAAGTGTCAAACATTTAAAGTCAGGCGTGATATATATAAGGCTAATCAGCAGGACTGCTATGAGTTCCTATGGAAGGGCAGCTTGGACAATGTGTCCCTCTCCAGATGGTATTACCTAACAAACAAAACCCTCTGATTAGCTTAGCATGAGTCACACAACCTCCCATGAGGTGAGTGGGCTATGTTATAAAAAAGTCAGAAAGAAAGTATTCTTGGCTACCAAGACAAGGATGGGGTTCTGCTGGGAATCACAGGGAGTCCCAGGCTAGCCTTTGCAAAAGAGTGAGATACTCTTATATATATATCAAGGCAAAAGAATGCACTAGGTACTGGGTGACTGAGGAGAAATAAAAATACACTGGCTAGATGGAAGAGGTCTGCAAATACAGTAGAAAATCTTTTGAAAGCTAGTCTAAACTATGCAAATATTTTTATTCTCAAAATGAGTACTAATTTTGTTTAGTTGGCTACCACTTTTCCTTTATACAAAAGAAGAAATTGAGATAATTCACTGGTGTTCCTTAAGTTCACTTAGACTTGATGGAAGTCTCCTGAGCTCAAGGACTTTAAATCCTTGAGGAAAAGGACAAAGAGTCGGAGATTTTGATGTCTGGTAGCACAAAAGTGATGTCATGAACCAGGGACCCATGACACCAACAGAGAACTAGCTTCAGCAGGAGTGTAAATAGTTTACTAGTGTGTGTACCAAAACTAAGACAGGAATGTTAGAAACTGACTCTTCATGGTGACAAAACTGAGGAAATGGAGGTCCCATCAATTTTAGAGAACCAGGCTCAGGAGCAAGTGGAAACTGAGCAACATCAACGTGACCCAGACTGAATCTGTAGAGCTTTCTGAAGGAATCCATGTGAAATGCTGAGTGTAATATCATGAGTTTACAATCCCAGGAGGTTATAAACAGGTGGATCTGTGGAACTTCTGGCCACCCAGTCTATTTGAATAGGGAAGTTCCAACCTGTGAGCAAAAAAATCAAAATGGATAGGTCATAAGCGATGACACTGAGTGTTAACCTTTGGCTCACACACACACACACACACACACACACACACATATACACACACACATACACACACACACACACTCACACACACACTCACACACACGCACACACACACTCACACACACTCACACACACACTCACACACACGCACACACACACTCACACACACTCACACACACACTCACACACACTCACACACACACTCACACACACACTCACACACACGCACACACACACTCACACACACTCACACACACACTCACACACACTCACACACACACTCACACACACACACACACTCACACACACACACACTCACACACATAAACACACACACACACACACACTCACACACACACACACACACTCACACACATAAACACACACACACACACACACACACACACACACACACACACACACCACTTGGCAACTTTACAGTCCAAGGTAGGATGAGACCAAGCATATACTGTAGGACTGTGGGTGACAAGATAACAGAGCTGTTAGCTGTTTAACAAGGTGAAGATTAAGGGTTGGATGCGCAGCTCCCTGAAGAAAAAGACGGTGCAGTAAACGGAAGAGCAGCCATGAGGAGAGAGGGATTGAGAGTGACTAGGGAATGCTGGACTGAGTCACTGTCAAGGGCTATGAGAGTCACAGCAGCGAACAACTGCTGTTCACATCTCAAACCACCAGAGGAATAATTATCTGATGGAGGTTAACCCTGGCCAGGCAAAGTCTGCAGGACTGTTGCCCACATTTGCCAAAGTAGCTTGGTGTCTCCCCAGTACCTATACTGTAGTGTGTAATCTCATGTGATGTGTATGTAATCTTATTATTACATCTCAATCTTAGAGGCACATGCATCTGTGAATGGTCAGGAAGATGACGTTTTATTTGTCTTTATAATTTTTAAATATAAAATATATATTAGGACATGCTTCATAACTAGATCTATTTCCCCCATGGGAAGTGTAGACACTTAAAAGCCTGCTTTGTTACTTTTTACTAAGACTAATATCAAAAATGACAATTTTTCCTCAGTCTAACACAAACTGCCCACAATTAGCTCACTTTTACCTCAGAGCTAGTTTAAACTAGACTAAAGGTGTTTTGTAAACAGATCATAAGTTTACAGCTATTCACAGCGTCAGAACTGCAGATATCCAACCAAGATTACACAAAGCACCCTAAGAAAAGCATGCTAATTCTTTGCTTGCCAATATGTTAACAAAAGGCCTATGTCTCAAATCTTATCTCACTGGGCACCGTACCCCCCACTCTCTCATCCTAGACTCCTGTGTTGCCATGGTAAATGGCTCAGCTCCGTATTGCTTCCTTGCCCTAGGAGTGTGCTTTTGATCAATGAGAGGTGACTCTTCTATTTTCTTTATTGCTTCAAGGCTCCTGGGAAAAGCGAGCTTTTAGGTTAGGAGAAGAAGAGATAGAAGAAGCTAGGGGAATTTAGAAGTAAAACATAAGAATTAGAATAGAAGAAGAACAATAAAGAAACTGAATCAAAACAGCACTTGTGAGTTTGTTTGTTCACCCTCAGATAGCCAGGGAAAAAGTCAGGTTTGCTTGTTGCAGTGTCCAGTTCTGAACCCTGAAGAGTGTCTTCTGGCTGGACCTCAAAGGATCTGGCCAAGGCATTACCAGGGTTAAGATGCTCATTCCTGTGCGGGGATTTTGCAGGGGGACTGACTCCACCTGAAGACACTGGGCCATTGCTCTCCTCGGTGTACACCATCGCACTATTGACACGGGGATAGTGGATCATCCTTCTGCAGCACTGTCCTGAACGGAATTTCTTCTAAGTAGCAGCTGGCTTCATTGTATGAGTGATTTATTAGGTTTTATTCATCAACATAGAATGTATAAATTAACTGTGTCATATTTCTAAGAGAATCGCAAATCGATAAACATGTTTTTAGATTTTATGCCTCCAATAATCCTATATATCACTGAAGATGGACATAGAATATTTTAATTCAAACTTTTTATGGAAAGAGACTAGAAATGGAAAACGAAATCATTTTGTATTAGGAGTAAAGAAATGTTCCTTCAGTGTTAGACAGCATCTTACTCAACATTCAGTTATATAAACAAATGTTAGCTATTTTATTATTGTATTTAATATTGACCCCTTTATGCTTATCTATACTATATTTTATATATTTATGTTTTCTCAAAAGACCAAAAAATAAAACTTCAAAATTCTCAGAGAGATCCTTTCAATTCTAAACAATATCATTAGGAAACTTAAAAGCATGCCTTTGTGCATAGAGGTGATGTGATTAATCAAAAATTATTTCCTGCACTGGTGGGAAATTTCTAAAGCTAGAAATCATTTCTTTGTGTTAGAGCACAGCCTCTGCTCCATTTCTCTTTCTTCTGGGAGCTCATGTGGAGTACTGAAGTCTGGTCACCACAGTGCCTACCTATTTCCACAAAAGTATATAGTAATAGTCAAAGTGGTTCAAGAAATAAGATCCATGGGGTAAAAAACAATGTGATCCTTTTATTAAAAATATTATTCTTAAGTAAAGCAATAATTTTCACTTCTATATACCAAGTATGTTGAATGAGATAATGAGAATACTGTTGGTTCTAGATAATGGAAATGGTGGATTTGTCAAAAAATACTACTAGAAAGTCATTCCAAATGAAACCTTGTAATGTCCCATTGAAACTCCTATGTGCTAATGTTCAAACTGACTCATTGGATAACTATGAAAACTAACAGAATTAAAACAGATCGTGCAAGTCACAATTGCTATCCATTTCTATTGGCAAAGATGTTGGTGTATTACTATCATAGGTTAATGTCTGTGGTTTATGTATTATTTGCAAATATAGTTCATACTAATTGGGATGATAGTAAGTATAACATAAACTTTAAAAGAAAATAACTAATTCTTTCCAGTTTTCGAAATCCCTAGATGGCGTAGAGTATGTTTAACTTTCACTTGTTGGTTGACGATGTCAAGGCTAACATGTCATCATAGCACATGAGGAGCAGGAATGAGTGATAGGTGATAATTGTACAACTTTGCTTTTCTAGTGGATCTAAAAGGCAGTTGCTTAGATCAAAGTTATAGAGATAGTAATAGCTTTCTAAGATTTAATTGTTTATTTGTATTTTTGTGTTCAAGTGGCATTTGTATACCACTTGACCCACATATGTTCAGATGCCTTGTGGGGTAGAGGATGGTGTTGATTCCCATGGAACTAGAGATACAGGCAGTCTTGAGCTACCCAGGGTGGATGTTGGGTACCAAATGTGGGTCCTCTTCAAATGCACACAGTACTCTTAACCACTGAGCCATCTCTCCAGCAACAAAAGATAAACCTCATAGTATTAGCTGACTGTGAACCTGAATCTTTGAAATATATTATTCATCCATTGAAGAATAATATTCAAAAAAAGACCATACTAGATTGGTGAAGAACTGCAGATAAATTGGTAAATATATAATACAACAAGAAAAATCAGAGCTTTGTTTTAAAATACTGTGGCTTAAAAATTTGGTGGGTCTCAAAAAAACATGGAAATTGGGTGGTGATGGAAGGGATTGGAGAGAAATGTAAGAGAGTGGAAGAAAATGTAACAGAAGCAGAAATACATGTATGAAGTTGTCAATAAAAAACTTAAAGAGCACCAGCTATGAAGATAAAGAGCATATATGTATAATATTATATATATATGGCAGAATTCCTGGTCACTTTGTGCAACACTTGCTATTTCTAAATTCTTTACAGAACACTAATTTAAAATAATCACTTTTTATATATTAACACTGACAATAGGTGACACACACATATATAAAAATCATAATTTAGCACATTAGTTGTTTATATGTGATATTTTATAATATAGAACAACAGTAACAATATAGATTATATACTAAGACTGACTGAATGTAAATGGCATTTTTCTGTCAGTGAGCTATTTCAATTTTCTAGCATGAAATTCTTCATGTAAAAGTTGGAAACCATAGTCTTAATTTGTTGTGAAGAACAGATAGTCATGTGAAGAAATTAAAATAGTGCCCAATAGGTACTCAATATATGTTGTAATGACTCAACATATCATTGAAGTCACAGTATACATTGAAGAAATCAAGCATCCACTGGTTTGTGGAAACACAGATTAGTTGAGTGTGGTGAACATGTTGGTAATCATGCTGGAAGACAGCCCATGCGCAAGAGTTACCTCAGGCCAGTTTGAGATAATCAAGGAAAATGTTTCAAGGAAGGGAGGGAGGGAGGAAGGGAGGAAGGGAGGGAGGGAGGGAGGGAGGGAAGGAGGGGGAAGGAAGGAGGGAGGGAAGGAGGGAGGGAAGAAAAGAAGGAAGGAAGGAAGGAAGGAAGGAAGGAAGGAAGGAAGGAAGGAAGGAAGGAAGGAAGGAAAATCAAAGCCAGAACTAAAAAAACTAAAATCTGTAATTTAATTTGTGATGTACAACACCACTTCACTCATCTGTTTAGTGCACAGTCAAGAATGGAGATTTTTATGGATTGATGCTTATGTAATTTGTTTTAAAATATTCTCAGGTTCTCACTCAAACAGCCTGCTCATAGCTCCAAAGTTAACTCCTGTTAAGGGGGCTTCCACTGCATTAATAACAGAAACGAGTTGTTGGAAGGAGAGTCTACTAGAAACCATCTCTGACAGGAGTAAGGGCAGAGCCGTGTCCAAGTGGCGGAGACACGGCCCAACGGTATATCCTGGAAAAGCAAAACAAACCCGAGGACCCTTCATTTTGCAAAGAGACAAACAGCTCTGAGAGTGAAGCGCCCTTGTGCATGTCTCATCGCAGTGGTTACAGAAGGTGATGCCTCGGTGGAGTTATTAGCATCGTTATAATTAGAACTCACTATTTCAGAGACTAGGAACATTTTTCACACGTTTTAGACTTTTTTAATTTAGTTCTCTCGTGTAGGATGGTAGTGGGAAGATATAATTGCATGAAGTAGCTGATTTCTTTAACAACCTCCGATAATTGAGTACCAATACAAAAATTCCACATTGGATGTTCTTTTCAAACTCTGCTTTGGAGCTCCCGACAGATTTTTATGTTATTGCAAAGACATTTAAGATACAGCTGTGGTCAATTAGTTAAGCAGTAGTTTTTGAGTAACAAGGAAAACTTCTTAGTGAGTAGATGGAAATTAAATTGGCATTTCTTCACATAGACATTTTTTGTTATCTATACCTTTCTAGTCTTAGCAAAGCTATGACAAAGGGGGGCATCAGCACAATGCTAACATGAATATCTTGTTTTTATATCCTTTGTCTTCTAAAACGTCAAAATGCCAATGAATCCAGAAAATGAAAATTTAGAGTTATATTACAGTTATATTAATCAGGTTTCAATATTCACAAAATTAGTGGAAAGGGAACTATTCTGGCCTGAAGATGCAGTGATGTCAAATTGCTCAAAATTTCTTGAGAAAATGCTGTTCTAACACTAATGTTACATGTTCCCCTGTCTTTGCTACAGACCTTATTAAGCTATAAAGTCAACTCTTCGGTAGTTCAGCCATGACTGATGTTTTACAATGTGAGGATGTGCTTCAAACTTAATAACTTGATAGAGTTAATTCTAAATATTTACAAAAATTGAAACATCTTGTTAGAAAACTGAAAAGAGAAATTTAGCCATATTCTGAATCTTAATTCTTTTTCTCGTCCAAATGGAGACAATTTATACAAAGATTCCATATTTTATTGTAAGAGTCAACAGCAAATTAGTAACAATCCTTGAAAGAAAAATAAGCATATTATTAAACACATTTTGGTCAAAGTGAGCTTCAATTTCACAGATAATGCAGTGGTAAGAACTTAAAAATTACATATTAAATTTTGCTCCTGGTGGTAGCTGAACGCTTGGGAAGGAGAGTGTGCAGGTATGAAGAGAAGCTACCTAGGAATCATTGCCTTCTCTTGACCTGACAGTGGATTTTGTAGACTTTCCAGACAAGTGTGAGTTTTATAGTAAGGTTATTTAAAAATTCTCATTTAAATTAAGAAAAATTGCATTTATTAAACATTCCATTACTTTCCATGAATAGTTACTATCACTTGTTTATAAATATGTTTTCTTTTCATTGAACCTGGATAGATGAGAGTGAATTGAAATCATTTCTCAGCCAGGATGTGCCTTCTAAGTAGTTTCCACTCTTACCTACTAGCAATGTTCAGATGACCTTCCACCCTGGTCCTCTCTCCTCATTTCTACATTTTCACTCAGACCAAGTTGCCTAGGAGACCCTTCCCACTACCCTACCCTGTCCTGTTTCTGACTCCACAAACACTGGAGGAAGAGCCTTTGCACCCTGTTCAAGAAGGTGAATTACTATAGAATGGGAAATGGTTGATTATTTAATTTACTATCACCCAATGGGTTGTGATAAAATAGGTAATATTCACTCAAAAACTCTGTGTGTGCATACAATTATTTTCTAACCAAAGTACCAAACACATCACCAATTTTATGCTACAAAGACAATTGCTTTCTTCTTAAAATATATTTAATAAAGTATACATACATGCAATACATATTTGTATGCATGCACAATGCTGCATTGTATCATCTGGTTATCATTAAATAATTTTTAGTATTTTAATTCAATTATTTATAACATGAATAGATAACTCTCAGAAAAAATAACATAAGTAAAATTAATCATTAGGAACTTTAAAATGATCTGATTAAATCTTGGTAGAAATATAAATTGCAGTAATGATGAAAGAATAGAAAAATACTTTAAGGGGCTGCAGAGATGGCTCAGTGGTTAAGAGCACTGACTGTTCTTCCAGAGTACCTGAGTTCAATTCCCAGCAACCACATGGTGGTTCACAAACATCTATAATGAGATCTGGCGCCCTCTTCTGGTATGCAGCCATGCATGGAGGCAGAATAAATAAAAAATATTTTAAAAAAGAAAGAAAAGTAATTTAAAATCAGTACTAGTAACTTTATAAATCATATACACTGAAAGCAGCAGAAAGAGAAAGTGTTTCAGTGTCATCTGTACACATGGAAATATTTAGTCTCTCCTCTGGGAATCCTAAAACTTCTTAAAGTTCTAAAAGTGTTACTACATTTAAAGTAAAGATTTGAATAGAGCAACCTTAAATGATACATAAGAATCCATTTTCCTCTTAATGGATCAAAAGATTAGAACAGAGCCTATAAGATCAACTCAGGTTTTAAAGTGTTATTTCATCTTCCTTATTTTATCTCAAAGATAAAACCCAGAGTTCCTTTTAGTGTGGAAAATATCATTAAACTGGATATGTAGTATAAGATTTTTCCTGGCAGATATTTTTATGTTTTTGGTATATACATGATTTATATTTTTCTCAAATAAATAGAGGGTGTCTGTCTGAAGTACTGTCTCCATATATTTAGACTTGTAAAGAAGTTGATAAATTTTCAGGGTAGTTAACCACAAAAATTATAAAATTACCAGTTCATATGTAACTTATATTGCCCTGAGAAGGTGAACAATGCCCTTTTATTGAGTCAAAAGGTAGTGTAAAAGTAATATTTATGTTTATATAGAGAGGGAACATGAATACACACACACACACATACACACACATACTTTTTTCATGTTTTAAGCAACCATAGCCACCTCACCTTTCCTATTTCAAATCCAAACCTAAATTGTGTGCTTTTGCACATTCTTCTTCAGCCATTCAATGGAATGCAGAGCTATGTGTCTCCTGTGGCCACCATGAAACTCATTCAATGGAATGCAGAGCTATGTGTCTCCTGTGGCCACCATGAAACTCATTCAATGGAATGCAGAGCTATGTGTCTCCTGTGGCCACCATGAAACTCATTCAATGGAATGCAGAGCTATGTGTCTCCTGTGGACACCATGAAAATCATGTGGGTACACTCGTGTATGCCCACCTTATTCTACTCTTCTTCATCACTGATCATAAAGGTCAAAACCTTTGATCATTTTAATACTTAGATATGGTTGCGGTGATAAATGCAATGCTGCAAAGTCTTCAATTCCTCATGAAAGGACATAAATAAATGAGTATACTCTTTTATTGTCATCTTTCCCATTGTAATCCTTCTGTGTGGAACAGTTTGCTGCTGGGGCAAAGACTTAAGATATTTTGAGTGAAAGAAAATTCCAGTAAGTTTTTGCTCAATAATATATATTGCATTCATCACAAATCTCAAGGTATAATGTTAAGTAATATCATACAATAATGAAAAATATTGTGATTGTTTCAAGATTCATTTTGTATTGACAATGACAACAGAAGCAAACGGTTAGTTTGAAGAAGGGTAGGTAATTCATTCTAGGGACCCAAAGTTTCTGATTCCACAGAAAGCAAGGTAGTTAGATTCATAGATAAGTAAAGAACAAAAGGGGAAGGAAGGAAAATGACGGCTGAGAGGCCTCAAGGTAATGCAGTGCTGAAGGGCTCGTTACATGGTCCTATCATGTAAAATTTATTACTACCACAGGCGACTCTGTTTATTGAATTTTCCAAACAAAGAGAGGAGAAAAACGTTAAAATCATTAATTAAAAATATTTTTAATTTCTTACAAGGAGAGAAAAACATTAAAATTATAATTAAATATATCTTTAATTTCTTACACGCAAATGTTTATATATTTCAAAATATTAAAGAAGATACCTCAAATGTAATTATTATTTGTAGAAAACCTTGATTTTGTGACAACTTTAAACAGAAGTTAAGGACACTATGTGGTCTCTATTTAAAAACCAATAGCCTTTAAAAGTCCAAATGTTCACACCGCTGAAATTAATAAAGACCAGGAATCCATCCTGAGCACACACAATGATTTCTATTACAAAGGAAAAATGAAAATGCTGCTATTACTGGCACAGTCAATATATCGTACATCCATGTATACTCTATTTCCTTTATTTTTAATTTAAATGCATATAGTACCAGGGATAGGAACATAATCAGTGGTCACTTGTTTCAGAACAAAAAAGAAGATGCAGAAATTTTCCTCATTCAAAAAACAAACAAAAAACATATAACCTTTCCTGGTGTTTGCTTTAAGTATTTCCCCTGGAAACGTCTGCAGTTGTTCCTGTCTGTGTTCCTGCTGGAGTCTGCCCGGCATCACTATTTCACTTCTCACAGCTACAACCTGAACCAGATATGGGGAAAACTGGCCTCCCTGCTTTCAGTTTTAGACATGTAGCTGAGATCAGAAAATGGCACCAACGTTTAGAAATAAGAGCATTTAGAAAAAATAAATTCACATCCTGAATTTTTTAAGTTTAAAAAGAGCACCCAACCTTATGGGCACATAGGCATTCCCAATCACCTGAAAGTTTCTTATTTTACCATTTGTTTCCAAACCTTTCTACTAAATCCAATCTCTGTTTTATAAAGGCAAAGAAATCATAAAGTGACTAATACATTTGAATGCAAACTTCCTTTACTAGCTTTTTCTCATTATGAAAGGTATCATCACCTGTAAGTAGTTTGGGAGTATGCAATATTCACATGAAGTCAGATGAGATCCATTTAGTCCAATTAAATTCAAATAGTAATTCACCGATAAAACCAGAATTTCTACAGCAAATGCAGAGATACATTAAGATAGCTCTAGAATATTTGCCTTGGAGGCGGGAAATATTGACTCTTCAAAACCATATATGGCAGCCCCAGGTTTTGTTTTGGCACATTCCTGTATTTATTCAGACCAGCTTTCTCTAACTCATTATTTATTTGCCATTCAAAGGTCAGCTCAAATGAAAAGATGAACCTTTTTTAATAATCTGATATTGTATGTTCACTGTCTAGGTTTCTATTAAAAGCATCAAAATTTTGAGGCAAAGGATAAAGAGAAAAATTTTTCTCGAATACCTGACAGTACTCGAAAGTTAGAGAGTCACTATTCTATAAATATATACATACATTAATAGATAAAAATCACATGATCATATAGGCTGTCCCTTGGCGTACATGCACGTGAACCAGAAAACATTCTATTTCTGTAAAACCAGTTCTATGTTCAAATTTTAAATGAAAAAAAAATTGAGGGCTGGAAAGATGGCTCAGTGGTTAAGAGCACTGGCTGCTCTTCCAGAGGTCCTGAGTTCAATTTCCAGCAACGATATGGTGGCTCACAGCCATCTGTAATGAGATCTGGTGCCCTCTTCTGACCTGTAGGCATAATTGTATACATAATAAATACATAAACTTTAAAAAAATCATTGAAAGAAAGAAGGGAGGGAGAGAAAGAAGGAGGGAGGAAGAAAAAGAGAAAGAGAAAGAAGTGATTTTCCATTTTTTTTCTCTAGTAAAATGCAATGAAGCCTCAAGGAAAGGAGTACCAGCTCCTAAAAATACAGAATTAATTAGCTCGGCGTTCTTTAGGCACCAGCCAGGTAGTTGCAGCTATTGTTCGTAATGTACTTCATGACTTAATAAATCTTTTAATGGTCAGTCTTTCTCATTGTCTTCCTCCTCTTCCTCATTCATGGGGCCCTACTTAGGGTACTAATGACTGAAGAGGGAGTCATTTTCTTTAATGATGTAGCCACTAGGAAGAAAGTCACATGCCAGCAGAGAGCTTCGAATCCATTTACAAATGTCTCCCTGGTTGAATTCAGTAGGACATGAAGCAAAACCAAAACTGTGCTTGGAGACCGTGTATTCATTACCCAGCCACTCAGACCAGAATAATCACACAAAACTATATTAATTACAACACTGTTTGGCCAATGACTCAAGTGTATTCCTAGCTAGCTCTTATATTTTAAATTTACTCATTTTTATTAATCTATGTGTCATCACAAGGCTGTGGACTACCAGTAAGATTCTGGTGTCTTTCTCCTTTGGCAGCTACATGGCATTTTCTTGACTCTGCCTTCTTTCTCCATGCATTCAGTTTTGTTTTCCTACCTAGCTCTATTCTGCCCTGTCATAGACCAAAGCAGCTTCCTTATTAGCCAATGGTAGTAAAACATATTCACAGCATACAGACGGGAATCCCACATCACAAAAATGAACAAAAGAACATGAAAATAGAATGGATACTTTGCATCCGGAGGGGAAATTTGAGGTTGAGAGTAAGGTAAGAGAAGGAGAAGAATTGAGCATTCCCAGAATGTAATATACATTACATTCAATGTATCAATATACATTATTAGACTGTCAAAAAGTAAATTAATTAAAATAATTATAAAAGAGAGAGTAGGTTGTTAGAGAATAAAACTGGAAAAAATTCTATGTATCATAATAGCAAAACTTAAAATAAAGACAAAAAGAATCAAAATTCAAAGGACTTGACAATATTTTTGTAGGATACACAGTGAAACACAAAGAAAAAATATTTCATTGTTGTTGATTTGGTTGTATTTTCTATGATGTCATGATAATATTCCAGAAAACTTGTGTTTCTCCTTTCTGCTCAAATTCTGGTCCTTAGACCATTATCCTCCACATCAGCAGTGAGCTGGGCAGCCATGGAAACTCAGTCCTATCCTGAAACATTCAGGATATGCTGATGTAATCTCAAGTTAGGAGAATAATCTTTAGTCTTCAGCAGTATCTGCTACCCTTGCCGGTTTTCCATGACTATTAAGTAGCATTGAGACATTGACGCCCAGTTGGTTGGTCCTCAGCTGTACCTTGCAAGAGCAAACAGCTGAAGTTACGAGGTAGGTTTTCTCTTTACCTGTCTTCTTTGCTGACCTGATAGGCCAGTGTATGAACTTGAATGACCTGTGACCTGAAGGAAACACATGTGGAGTTAGACTCCTGAGATAACAGTATAAGTGATTGTCAAGTCTATCTGGAGAATTCATGATTGCCAGGCTTGAATATTGAGCATCGTTGCTATAATCTTTGAAAATGGCCTTTTGTGTGTATAGTTTTTTCATTTTGATCAGCATATGGTTTCTTTGTGTATTCAACAGTCTTAGGATGCAATCTGCTCTGAGGATTATTTTTGAGATCCTTTAATTTGTTTATGCTTCCAACTAATGCCTAGATATACCTTTCTATGGTCTAAAAAGGAATATTCTAAACAAATTAGCTAGCTTGCCTCTAAACCTGCTGTACATGTGTCTTCTTTAGCTCTTAGAAAGTATCAACATACACTTCATTCTTATTCCTTGTGCTTTCTCTGCTGGCCTTGAGTGCCTTCAGTATTTTTATTCCACTTGGTGAAACAGTAATCAGCTATACCCTGAACATTACTGAAGTACAGCCTACATGTTTCAGAGTTTTTGAGGCCCTGAGGATGAAACAAAGCTGTCCATAGTTTAGTGAAATTCAGTTTCTGGGATTCTATTTAGGTAGATCCTGTTCCCAGGTAACTCTGATTGTAAATGCATGTATCAGAAGATTGGCCTGTTACTTGCATGAGTAGAAAGTTCACCTGAGCTTGTCAATCATGGGATTTTCCTAAGGGCTCAATTAAGTACCAGTTAATTTTGATGTAATTGGTGAATACTTATTCAGAAAAGAAACCACAGTTGGAAATCCAGGGAAGTATAAATTCTCACTGTCTCACTACAGTGGGCTATCATATTCTGATTCTTTCTTTATTGGCTAGCTCTAAGTATATGCTCACCAAATAAATTCAGGTTCTTTCTCTATTGGCTAGCTCTGTGTAGATGCTAACCAATTTTTGTTTATCACCATGCCTATGCTTTTCTTTCTCTAACTTTTGATTTCTAGTTCAGTGAGTTTTATATTTCTGTTTCAAGATTATCATGAATATCACTATTGGATCAGCATAGTCAAATATTTATAAAACATCTCCTAGGGAGAAAAATAAATAAATAAATAAATAAATAAATAAATAAATAACAGTATTTATTATGTACTGGTATCACATGTGTTTTTTCTTTTTATTCTCAACGCACTATAAAGTTGGTACTATCTCCTCTATTTTAGAAATTGGTCATGGGTTATGACAAATTATAGAACTTGTACCAGCTTGTTTGGGTAGTGAGCAGAATATGAAGAAGTCAGAAAGACTCTGTCAAAATCAATGACCTGAACCATTGTGCTACATTCCCCCCAAGGGCACAGATTCACTGTTTATGACTGTGGCTCGTCACAGGATCAGAAAGGTAAAATGCAGAGAGGAACTTTCTAAATAGTGAATTCCATGTTTTAAGAATGTACAATAAGGGCCAGGGCTGCAGCTCTGTGGTAGAGTACTTACCTAGAATGAATGCAATGCTTCTAGGTGCAGTTCTTATCACTGTCCCCTAAATAAAATAAAATAAAACACGTCAACAATGATCAATCAAAAAGAAAAGAAGCAATAAAATGCAGTGTATTAAAAAATAGAAGGATGGTAGCAGCCACCTGTATCTTCCATTTTGCTCTGTGGAATCTGAGACCCGTGAAGGCTCTGAAAGGGTGACATGACAGAAAAATAGAAGTCTGGGTGGCCTGTAGCTCTTCAACAATTAAAAATGTCAGATCTCTGGGAAGATGCTTTTGAAAGGTGGACTCACAGAACTGGAAAGACGGCAGAACAGAGCCAACCACAGTGGAGACTGCTGAATCTCTCCTTTTCCCACCTGAGTCTCAGCCATCAGGGGGCAAGCACAGAAGTTATGCCTGATAAGCCATGAGGCTGCCTGCACCCAGGGCAGAGATGTGCTGCCTCCTGGAGCTCCTGTAGTAACAGGTCAATACAGATTCAGGGCCCTAGACCCACAGGCTGCCTCCCAGCATGGAGTTGTCCTGGCTGCAGCCAGTCCTGCTTGACCTGCTGGGAGAAGGAAATCTCTGGGCACATGTGCTGCCCCCAGGCTACAAGCACAGTGACTGTGCCCAGGGCTTGACGCAGAGGACTAGGTGGTGTGTAGTGGCCTGGAGCTCCCTAGGAAACATTTCATTGCTGACTAGGGCCGGTCCTAGGCCTGTCAGCTTTGATTAATGAATATGTCATAGAGAGATAGGAAGGAAGGAGGAATGGAGCTCTGTGTCTGTGGCAGCGAGGGTTAGAACTAGAGTAACAGGTGGGAGAAAAGGTTACAGTGAGCAGGGGAACATGATGCTGTTGAGTAGGGCCAAGACGGGGCTGTGGAGCCTGGAGCTTGTACAGACTCAGCCCCTGAACAAATTGCCCACCTTCATGATCGCCCTGGTGCCAGAAATGAAGAAGAGTTCATTTTCTGGACTAGACTTCCTTGGAAGATATCTGTACTCTGTGCTGCCCCTGGAGGCCATGTTGGTATCTGTGGTTCTGCTGAACTGCCCCAGGTTGTGTTGAAGCCTGACTCTCCATGGTCTGGTCAATCCCTGGTGGCCATGTCAATGTCCAAGTCCCTTGCTACCACTGGAGGCCAGGTGGACTTCCTCAGAATGTGCTACCGGAGGAGGTCATATTAGTGTCAGTGGTTCAGGCTGACACTGTGGGCTATGTTGATGTGAGTAACCTGTACTGCCATGTTGAGGTTCATGGTTCTTTTGCTTCCAGGGACCATGTTGATGTTCATACACATTACCACTGAGAGTCGTGTGGATGTCTGCAGCCTGGGCTGCCACCTGAACCCATCTTGGTGTGAGTGGTCTGTGTTGCCATCTAGGGCCATGTTGGGGTCCATGGCCCCACTCCATCTGAACGTGTTGATGTCTGTGGGGCAGGCTACTGCCAAGGGTTATGTTATTATGGGTGGTCTGTGTTGTCTCCTGAGGCCATGTTGATGCCCTCGGCCTGTGCTGCATTGAGCCCATGACCCAGGCCCCTACAGAGGGTAGAGTTGACGTAAGTGGTTTGTTCTGACACTGGAGACCATGCTGAGGTCCATAACACATGCCGACTCTAGAGACCATGTGGATATCCCTGGAGTGTGCTGTCACCAGGAACCATGTGTAAACACAGGACCAGTACTCTTGCCGGCTATAAAAGGCAAGGATGCTACTTTTGTTGTGCAATTGATGACTGCAAACTCACAGAGGAAATCAATAGAAGGCCTCCTCCCCACCCTACCACCAAAAGTGACAGCTTAGACAGGAAACCAGCCAAGAGAACTCTTGAAAAATTGTGAGAAGGAGGTGATAAGGGTGCTGAAGCGTAGCTCTCCACAACCGAGAGCTTCTGCTAAGGTGCAGTGGGAAGGGACTGAAATCATCTCTAAGGGGCTGGCCACTGGGGATGTGACTATGCTCCAGTGAGTATATGGGCAATACAAATTAGACTTGTGGATTTTTTTTTTTATAATTCCTCCTGTTTTGGTGTGTGTGGGGGGGTCACAAGGGTAGAGGTGGTCCTGTGAGGACTGGGAAGTGAGTGTGATCAGGGTGCATGATGCAAAATACCGAAATAATTCTCAAATCAGCAAAAATATTATGCTAGGAAAATAAATAAAATAAATTATCTTTTGATGTGGGATGCCTTTCTGTATATGTGTTGCTTTTATTGATTGATGAATAAATCTGTTTCGGCCGATGACGTAGCAGAGTAAAGTCAGGTGGGAAATCTGAAAGGAGACCTAGAGAAAGAATTGGCGGAGTCAAGGAGATGCCATGTAGCTGCAGAAAAGAGACAGATGCTGGAACCTTGCCCAGTAAGCCACAGACTTTTGGCAATAAACAGAATAAGAGAAATAGGTTAATTTAAGATGTATGAGCTAGCTATGAATGTGCATAAGTCAAGCAGTGTTGTAATTAATATAGTTTCTGTGTGATTATTCAGTTCAGAATGGCTGGGAAATGAACAATCAGCCTCCATCTCCAAATTTTTAAAAAGAAAAATATATATAGTTTATTGTTGATGACCACAGAACTGACACAGAGTAGAGTATGTCCTGTGCTTGCTCTGTGAAGATGGACCTGCTGCAGTACTACAGTGTTTTATATGGAAAACCTGCCTTCAATATGGCTTGTAGAACTTCTTAATTTCCCCCCCTTGGGAAATAGAATGTGTATTTCTGCCACTGACCTTGATTTCCATCAAGGTTTTTTTCAACTAAGATGTTGTAAAATATTACATCAAAACCAACCTAAGTATAGATTTCTGAATCTTCTACAAGATAGTTTGCTTCTCAATCATTGCTTGCATGGAATTCCTTGCCTCTTTCTAAATAATAGATGTAGATGATCTCTCTCCAACCTAAGCCTCCCCAGAAAAGACGAGGCACCTGGTGAAGAGGAAACAGAGGCCTTGACTGCAGTCTCTGGGAGTGCTCCACTGATATTCGTCTGAAGCATGGTCAATACAACTAAGCCTCTGAACATCCCTAGGCTTTTCTCTCACCTCATGAAAACACAAATAATAGAACAGAAAAGAGAAAGAGAAGGAGGAGAGGAAGGAAGGAGTTCCTATCATACAGGTTCCACATGTATATGAGAAGGTGCAGGAAGCCCTGGGAGAGTCTTGAACTTAGAGCAGAGCCATGAGGGAACCCTGACCCAATTCGGAGAGCCCTGAGTCCTTCAGAGAGCCTGGAGCCCTTGGAGAGCCACAAATCCTTCCCAGAGCCAAGAGTCCTTCAGAGAGCCATGAATCCTTCAGAGAGCCATGAGCCCGTTGGAGAGCCAGGAGTACTTCTGAGAACCATGAGTACTTTGGAGATCCATAAATCCTTCGGAGAACCAGGAGCGTAGCATCAGAGCCTCGGGAGAGCCCTGAGCTGGTTGGAGAGCCATGAACTGGCAGGAGAACCATGAGATTAGCAGCAGGCTCCATCCTCACTGTGTGCTTGCTCTTTCTGCTTCCTATGCACTCCAGGATCTTCTTCAGATTCAAAACCATGCCACTCCGAGTTATCGTCTTGTAATTTAGACAGAAAATATAAACGTCACATTCCTGAAAACACATTTTAATAACAAGTCAGTGAGTGATACAACTCATAATATTTCCTTAATTTTTCTTCACTTCAGAGAACACTTCCACGCAAGGAGCTTCTGGTGACCTTTTGAGGATATACAGTTGGTTCATCCAGTGTCCTTAAAGGGAATGCCAATGTTCAGCTTAATTGGCATTCAGAAGTTATGGACAATTGCCTATTCTAATGCAGACTGTGGAATGTAACTTAAATGTGTTTTCTATCTTCTCTTATTTTACTCTATCAAGTCCTTAAATTTTCTAAGCCGTTATCAAGATGAACTGGATTCTCACCAGGGCTTTGGAGAAGAACAGCCTGAAAGCTCATTGCTATTCTCTGGGACTAGACACTCCCAGGGGCCGTACCTAAAACCAGTAAAAGCAAAGAATAAATCAAACTCTGGAAGCTCTTGAAAAAAGCTCAGTTTTCTTCTGAGAATGGAACTTTAACCTTGCCTGGCACATCAGAGATCTAAAGAACACAACTTCCCATTTATTTGCATTAGATAGAAAGGCATTGTGCCAACGTGATGTCGGATTTTCAGCAAACACAGTTTTGTAGGAGAGAATGGAAAAGGAGGCTTGAGATATATATCTAAAGTAAATTTATCCAAATGCAAGAATATAGTTATAGTTAAATAAGTACAAGCAATAATAATATGTGCTTTCAGAAGTAAGCTTTTAAAATCAGATCCAACAGAGCCTATTAGAAGACACAGCGCTTAGGAAAGAACACAGCCCCCAGCTAAATAGCTGTGATACACATAAAAGCTGACCCGTGATCTATGAAAAGCAAAAGGGAGATCTCAGTGTACTTTAAAAAAGCTTGTTTATCTCTGTGAAGTAAACTGATTAATACTTACTCAGTCTTGTCAATAAAACTAATGCCTAGTCATGGGTTAATGGCATATATTAGCATGGGAGAGGGAAAGGATGGAAAACGATTCCTTAAGGACTGAGCTTGATGGCATGATTGTCGTTTCCCGTAACCTGGCCTTCCAATTAAATTGTTCATATTTCTAATATATTCATTTCTGGTAGTTGCTATGCACCTGATATTTAAAGAATCATTTCAGTCAAGTAGGTAAATTTAGTTAATATTTACTACTACAAAGAAATATTTTATTTACTTCTTGACACTCCAGCATACTATATCATGAGATATATGAAAATTTATTATTCTTGCATTCCTAAAGTAGACAAGTTCTTAAGGACACCACCATCTTCCTGTATGCTGCTCTTTTTGTCTCAAGTTAACTTCTTTTGGCTAATCCATTTCATCTTTTGAGACTCAGGTAAAATGTCACTTTGGCAAGGGGTGTGTCTCTACCAAGTATAAGGTTCATCTCACCAATTCAACCCTTTCTTTTCTTTCTCTGCACTGATCTAACATGGTAATCTCATGTTTGCTTATCTAGTTATTAGTTGTTTTTATCTTCCAACAACCTTAATTCTGGGAGGCCTTGGGTTGGCATGTTTGCATTTTCAATCTCCTTCAAGAGTATTTAATACCAAGATACTGTTGAAGTTAGGATATCTGTTGCTGTGAAGAGATGCTACAACCATGGCAATGCTTAAAAGGAAAACATTCAGTTGCTGCTGGCTTACATTTTCATATGTTTAGTCCATTATCATCATGGCAGGAAACATGGAGGCATGCATGCAGACTTGGTGCTAAAGAGGTAGCTGAGACTTCCACATTTGGATCCCCAGGCAGCAGGAAGAGACAAAGAGTCACACTAGGCTTCGCTTGAACTTCTATGAGCTGAAATCACACCTTCCATGACACACTCCCTTCAACAATGCCACACTTACCCAAACAATGTCACACCTACTCCATAAAGCCACCTCTCCCAATAGTGCCACATCCTATAAGCCAGTGAGGCATTTTCATCCACACTACCACAAATAGTAATTCATGAAACCTGAGTCAGTAAATAAAGCAGGAGGTGAAATATAGAGGTACACACATTTGAAAACTCAAGTCGTCTCCTGTTCCTCAATTCCACCTAAAGCAAAACAAAGACCAACCCTTTCAGAGTGATTTGAATTCCTCACCGGTGTCCCGCAATATTCAAAGTCCAAAATGTCCTTAGCTAACTCTTTGTTATCCCTTTTCTCCCTGTTGTCTTCACAAGCCTGCTTCTCATTTGTGCTACCCATCTCTTCTAAAGACCCCATCCACTTCCAAGTCTAGACTTTGTCTTTGGCATCAAGTGTAGATCCTTTATTAACATCATTTTATATGTATATACAACTGAATTTCCCTTAAAAACTATCTTATTGCTTCTTTCTTTGCACACATGTATCTCTTACCTAAAATCTATATTACCACTTTAATAGTCCCCATATAGCTAGAGCTTACATTCATGGTTTTAACTATAATGTTCATGTCCTCTGATAAATCATTAAACTTTTAGGTGGAGAGATCCATTTAATGGTCTTAATTCCTACTGTGATGAAATGGTCTCACATGTTCGGTGCTTATTAGCTTATCACATTATTTGGTAGTTTCTGCAGGTGTTTTCATAGCCAAGTTTAATGGGAAAAATGATGTCATGTTTATGATGTTGCTTCTAAAAATGATATTCTAACCCCTCAGCCTACAGCTTAGTTATAATTTGGAAATCATTCCACTATTATCATGACGACAGCACCACGTCTAAGTCTTCCTTCTCTTTAAAATAGTCTTCTCTGAGGTTGAAAACAGTAGTATCTGTAGTATTCTTTGGGACTGCCATAGTATATTCTGTAAAACATTGGTAAATATTCTCTTCCTCTTTTTCTAGGAAAAATAAATTGTTTTCATGATCAGCATCAGTAATTTTTAAACATATATTTTCAGCAGACAAACTGACAACCATGGTGGGCCTGTCACAATTCTTTTTAATAATTTAATTAATATTTTTTTGGAAGAGTTCAGATTCTCATTTTTGAATGGTCCTGATCAGAGTGAAAAGTGGGCAAAGCTGTACGCTGATCGGAGACCACACAACACCTATTCTTCTTGTCCTGACTTCAGAAGAGCCCATGAGAATTCAGCAAGCATGGATGTACCATATTGAATGTCCCAGGCACCTTCTTTGGGGAAATTTATAGATAAAAAATGAAATATTTAGAATTAGATGAATCCCTTCCTACCTTTCCATGATATTTCTAAACAGTCATAAAAGCCAACATAAAATCATTTTAAAGACTGCTTTTAAAATTTGAAATAAGTAAGTCAACAAACAAATAGATTTGGAATATGTTGAAGTTTCAAAAGTAAGAGTTATAAAGGTTCTTTGTGGAAATAAATTACATTGACTTGGAGTTGGATTTAGTTCAAGAAGAATAAACAATCTAATTTTAGTCACAGATAGGTAGCCAATAAAAATCAAATTAAGGGCACTCCTCACACATCTTATAGATTACTTTTCCAGAAAGTCACTAGCAATTGGAATGAAGCATGCTAAATCAGATTTCACACAGATGGTAAGGGAGTCACTTTCCTATATTCTTGTAGAGGAGCCTACAGATATCTATATATATGGTTATATCTACACGTACATTTAAAAATGTAATACTCTCTACTAACGGCACATGATTTAATATACTTTTTTAAAAGGTAGAATCATTTTATTACAATATTTAAATAAATACAATAATTAAAATATGTTAAATAAAACTAATTATTAAAATAATAATTACATGTATAGTGTACATATGTTTAGGGAAACGTACAAGTGGTATGGTAACAGATGTGGTAGTCATAATGGAGAATGAGTGAAAATCCTATAGACCTAGGTATTTCTGTCTAATATATATCCCACAGGGGATACAGAAGATCTTCCACAATGAATGGACTGATTTCTCCATGTATAGATACACTCAACATATTGCAATGGTGTAAAACTATTTAGAATACAGTTAAGTGATATATTACCAGAGCAATAGTATATATGATACAGAAGTACATCTCTATATATAAGATTGCAAGCTTTGTTTTACTTTTTGCAAACAATAAGTCAAAAATATAATATTTTTAGGGATTTATCAGCTAATTTACTCATATAAATCAAAGTTACAGTGACTTACTATTAGTATAGGTTTTCCTAGGATGGCATGGGCAGTGGAGAACACGTGACTTCTCTATAGATGATGACTGCATTCCATTTTTTCTGGACTAGGTAGTCACCTAGGTGGTTTGTATTCTCACAAGAATCCCTGGTTTAGACAAAATTTAGGTCAAAGTAGTTTAAAATAAAATGGATAAATAAGGCAGAGCACCCAATCTTTATCATAATTTAGCTAAATTTAAATAATTCATAAATACTCAAGTGTGTTGTTCTTTAGAAACCTTTCCTATATTTACTTCGATTAACATTCAATGTTCTCAGGTGTGAAGCTGTCTAAACTCAAGAGTGTAAGTCAATTTCCCCTGTTATTACAGTTCACCCCATTGAAAAAGATCTTTGTATGTCTCATTGCCTGCTTTCTTTGTCTCAGAAGTCCAAGCAATAGTCCAGAGAAATCGATCTGTGCTGGACTAAACGCACTCTTTCAGTCTTCATTACCTTTCTCCTGAAGAAGTTTGAGGATAGAACCTCATAGTAGAACAGGACAGTCGTATTTGGAAATGAATTAAGCAAGACAGATGGCCTAGTCTGGATATATCACTTGTCAGAAATCCGTGTGTTGCAGACATGTGGCCACAGAAGCCACATGGAAACCTGAGCAGCTTGAAATTTGCCCTTGTTTGTTCTCTCAGTCACTACATGGAAGTCAGTATTTTGAAGATATTTTTAAAATAAGAAATAATTTCAAAGATAAGATTAATTATTGCCATTACTCATAATCACTAACAAATATTGCAAATGAGTTGTTTCAAAATCTATATGTAATTATAATAAATTTATTTTATGTGGTAATTATTATGAAACAATAAAATTGTGTAAGCAAACCTCTTCCCAAACTGATAAGTGTTTGCTCTGATCTCTGTTCCCTGTTCACATCGCTCTATTCCTTTCCAGAGACATCCCTCTCACATGATCACATCTGATGTCTGCTTCATTGATTGGCTGGAATTCTCTCAATCTGCTCACAGGGGGTTTCTAGCCAGGTACCACTAGGTGCTGCCTTCTTACTTCTGTATTGTCGGAACTTAGACAACAATTAGGAAAACTGGCTTAGGACATTAAGGAACCAGCAAAGGAATTCCTATGTGCTGCTGAACAACTACAGACTCCTTAAATTAAGAGACCATGCAATGTCATAATTGTTTGCTCAGCATCTAATACAGCCTTTGGTCCAAAAGTCTCCTGTCATTTATTTTTCTTAGTCAGTTTTTCAGAATGCTTAAGTTTAGATTATGCCAACAAGTAGCAGTCCTTGATATGATAATTCAAATAAATGCCTTAAAAATGAGTTGGCACAAGTTCTTTACATAGTTGGTTTTAATCAAATTATGCACTTATAAACTAACATAGCAGAGTGAGGAGGCACCCCACAGTTTCATGATAACTACTGTTGAGAAAGCCGGTTCTTGAGGTATGAATATAGCATTTGCTTCAAATGCATTCTTTGTTTGATTCCCTGAACTGAAAAGAAAAGGAAAATAAAAGAAAGGAAGGAAGGCAGGAAAGAAGGAGAGAAGGAAAGAAGGAAGGAAGGAAGGAAGGAAGGAAGGAAGGAAGGAAGGAAGGAAGGAAGGAAGGAAGAAAAGGAAGGAAGGAGGAAGGGAGGGAAGGAAGGAAGGAAGGAAGGAAGGAAGGAAGGAAGGAAGGAAGGAAGAAAGAAAGAAAGAAAGAAAGAAAGAAAGAAAGAAAGAAAGAAAGAAAGAAGGAAATAAGGGGACAAACCGTTAGCAGGAGAATGGGGGAAGAAGGAGAAAGGAATGAAGGAATGGAGGGAGGTAAGAAGGAGAGAATAAGTAAGTTAGTTCTAAGCCAGGCGGTGGTGGCGCACGCCTTTAATCCCAGCACTCAGGAGGCAGAGGCAGGCGGATCTCTGTGAGTTCGAGACCAGCCTGGTCTACAAGAGCTAGTTACAGGATAGGCTCCAAAACCGCAGAGAAACCCTGTCTCAAAAAACCAAAAAAAAAAAAAAAGTAAGTTAGTTCTTAGAACTTCCTACCATCACCTCCATTTTCTTCATTAGTTTTGCCTCTACAAACTAAATGCCAAGTTATAGATCATTTGAAAAATCTCTAACACAGTCATTCATAAGCAGGCTTTGATTTCAACAATCTTTCATTTACACTCTAGGTCTCCTTCATTCTTGCAGTAACTATGTACATTTTAAATGACCTTTATTTATTCAAGCAGTGGCTTGATCAAGTGCAATCCTATCTCAGTGGCACTATGCCAATATATTTAAAAGTAGGTAGAAGGTTACCTTGAAACTGATTATGTTTTAAATACAGCAATGCTCCCCCAAATGTCTAGATGGCTAATGATAAATCTTTTACTTAAAATATTTTAGCAATCTGTGACTTAAAAAAACTAATAATAATGTAATAATTAAAAAACATCTGCTTTTTTATGTTCTTTACGTTTTTATCAGGTGTGATCATTTTTGAGAGTTTCAATTAAAATAGATACTCCCAGGAATATTCTTATTTTTCAACTTTCTTAGTTAAGAATGGCTATCAGGATTTATTTTTAAGTGTGATTGAATTTGCAGAAATTAGGGCAACAGGTTTAAAAACTCTGAAATTTTCCTAAAATGCCTCAAAGGCAAGAGAGTGAGTCAATATTCTTCTTGAGTTATCGGCCGAAAGTGAAGAAACAAAAAGAGGTCATCTCTCTCTCTTTCTCCCTCTCCCCCCGCCTCTTTGCCACTATAGAACAGTTGAAGGGCTTTGATTAGTTCCCACTTAGAACACTTTCAGAGTCACATGAAACAGGTTATAGATGCCACTGTAGAAAGATGTTAGCTACATGTAAATGACTATAATTATCTAATTTTATGAATGCTTTCTTAATATACAGATGGGAAATTTCCATTCATGGCAATGGATTTCAAATACTTAATCACTTCATTACTGTTATTATTCAAAATTTTAAGTATAGCTTGGCTTATAGCTTAAATCATCTTTAAATATCATTCATATTTATTTTTCAGGTAAAAATTAGTGACTGGATATGCAGGCATTGAACAGCCTACACATCAAATAGCAAACTGAAAATTTGGCAGTTGTTCAATGTATCTGATCAGTACTAATTGTCAATTGGAATATTCCTGTCCCCTATACAGGAGCTTTTCAAGTTACTTTGATTTAGGTGTTCAAAAGAAATGATTAAATGATTTTTTTATATACCAGTTTAATATATGCAATTTATTTCCAGTGTTTGTGTTTAAAAAAAAAAACATAGTTCTACTAGTTACTCAACCTTGTAAAGTAGGAAATCATTTAATTCAACATAATTTCAATTGATATGTACATTGTGTGAAATCATGTAGTTTGGAGCCAGTGTATGCAGACATATAGGAAAACACGATATAAGTGGGACTGTCTCTCTTTGGTTTGCAATGGAAGTAGTTATGCAGCTACTGAAAGAGCCCCTAGAAATCCACGGGAAGAGTGAGTTCAGACAGGCGTGAACAGAGTGTGGCAGGGCAGGAATAGATGCACAGCTCCACTCTGGACCCTGCAGCAGCCTGACCAGTTCCTGCAGTCTTTCAGAGATGTCAGCTCAATTAAAACTAGATCCTTCTCTTCAGTGCAGAAAAGAATCTCATGTTGAGCCAGGGTAAAGCCGAGTTGTGGTTTATGTGCTAAAGCAAAGGCAAGGTTATTCTGAGCAGGGGCAGGAGCTTCATGAAGAAGAGGGACTGATACCTAAGTGCCTTAACCATAGCTGTTTGGGTAGCTTTCAAGTTACTTCTCAAAAGGTGACGAAAAACTTGCCTCTTTCTTTTTTGTTGTTGTTGTTTATTTTTTTTTCAGTTGTTGCAAAAAAAAATTTTCCACCTCCTCCCCATTTCCCATTTCCCTCCCCCTCCTCGCATACATCGCCCCCGCCCCTCCGTCCCCTACCCCTCCCCCCCCCCAACTCCATTCCCCCTCCCTCTCAAGAATGAAGAGCAGTCCAGATTCCCTGCCCTGCAGGAAGTCAAAGGTCCTCCCACTTCTATCCAGGACCAGGAAGGTGAGCATCCAAACAGGCTAGGCTCCCACAAAGCCAGTTCATGTATTAGGATGGAAACCTAGTGCCATTGTCCTTGGCTTCTCATCAGCCTTCATTGTCCGCCACGTTCAGAAAGTCCGGTTTCATCCCATGCTTATTCAGTCCCAGTCCCGCTGGCCTTGGTGAGCTCCCAATAGATCAGTTCCACTGTCACAGTGGGTGGGTGCACCCCTCGTGGTCCTGACTTCCTTGCTCATGTTCTCCCTCCTTCTGCTCCTCATTTGGATCTTAAGAGCTCAGTCCGGTGCTCCTATTTGGGTCTCTGTCTCTATCTCCATCCATCGCCAGATGAAGGTTCTAAGGTGATATACAAAATTGATATTCATCAGTATGGCTATAGGACAGAGTCATTTCAGGTTCCCTCTCCTCAGTTGCTCAAGGTACTAGCTAGGGACATCTCCCTGGACACCTGCGAGCCCCTCTAGAGTCAAGTCTCTTGCCAACCCTAAGATGGCTCTCTTAATTAAGATATATATTTCTCTGCTCCCGTGTCCACCCTTCCTTTATCCCATCCATCGCATTCCCCCAAGCTCCCCCCACCCCCATTCTCCCTTCTCACGTTTCTCACCCCATTTCCCCTTAGCCCCATGCCACCTCACCCTCAAGTTCCCAGGTTTTGCCCGGCAATCTTGTCTACTTCCCATATCCTGGTGGATAACTATATGTTTTTCTTCTTTTCAATACATGGAGTTAAAGGATCACTGTGTGATTGCCACAGAGAGGATTCATCAAGTGAACCCTGAAGCCAATGCTGCTATGGTTGTACAAAGAAGCTAGGGTGCCTCATTTTCATGTAAAGTGGGTTTCTGGTTAGACTCATGTCAAATTGCCGATTTACAGACGGAAAAGGAAAAAGGACTTAAACAGATGTTGGAATTTTAATTCCCAAGGGACCAAAACCTTCAGCCAGACTCATGGGGGAGAGTTCCTCTTCCATCCCCACCCTATCATTTCCCCTGTTTTTCTATCCTGCATCAGGCGTGGCAGACACTTATTAGAGATGAGGATACCCACTCATCACTGGGGATTCTTGGCTGGGGTTAGCCCTGGAATGTTACAAGTGTAGCTGCCTGCAGTGCCTACTGCGGGGGCTCTAAGCATTAATTCTGGATTTGCTATTCCCTCAAACAGTCCTCCATCAATTCCCCTAGGGCATCTTTGCTGCTGCTATCACTGAGCTGGCATTAACAGTCATCTTATAAAATCAAAGCCTTTCCCCATAAGTGCTGGACCAAAGCAAACACATTCCCAGAGAAAGTAAAAGGAAAATTTGCATACAAATCTCCTTCATAATGTTGCTAATTTGCTGCGACTTGCAGTAAAGCTCTTAATAAGATTAGTCAAGATCAGCCCTGTTTCCATTGAGAGTTTGATTTGCTTTCCCAAATATTTTTCCTTCCTTTGTGCTGTGTACTTATAAGACTCAATTATTTGTATTTTATGTCTTGTAATTCATAGTTTTTGAAGTTTAGTCTCCCCCCAAATAAATTCCAAGTAACTATGTATACAATCAAAAGTTTGGTAAGTATATGTTTATATAGCATACCATATACATACTTTGTGTGTGAGAGAAAGACAAAGATTGAGGGATCTAGTACATTGGTTAGTGAATATAAAAAGAGGGGGTCAGTAGCTAAATTTTCTTAGAAAATTCAGATTTGGTGCCTGGATGTGTAGAAAAATAAAAGTGCTTATTGAACTTTCAAAAAGAGTAAAGAAACCCATGAGATAGTGGGGAAATATGTCAAGCACGTGCATCTGCGAGTGTCATCGTTCCGGAGCCCTCCTCGGGAGTCATCTGCTAGCCAGAATGAGGAGCAACAGCCCTTGAATGACACAAGTTTAGCCGGCAAGGTTCACGTAAATGAGGACATTTGAATTTTTCTCTTGAAATTTGAAATGTTTTGAAAAAAATGCTTGCAGACTTTGTAGCACTGATAGATCAAAACAAAAAAGTGAAGTCATCAATGCATAAAATAAACACAATTTATTATTTGCTGCCATAAAAAGCTCAGAGAACATTGCCGGAGAGGGGAGAGGCAGACAATCAGGGGACTTGCTGTGAGCTTGTGTCTCCTGGTGACATCAGAAGTTAAATTCATAAAGTCTCCTGAATATGATTGTCCGAGCATGAGCTTACCAAGGGTGATACCGATGGACATCACCGCTAAACTGGACAGGGAAAACCTTCGAGGCCTCAACGCTACACAAGAACTATCAGCAACATGAAGAAAGCTGGGAATGAAAGAGATGGTCTAACCTAGAGAAAAGTACACCAATCTGTTATCCAGTGCCAAATAGTCACCCCTAAAAACATATGTACAAGTAACGTGATATGAACTGAGCAGGTTATATTTAAGAATATATATGCATATACATCTAGACACATGCAATAATAATTAATGAAAAAGAAGACCATGAGTTTAGTAAGGAAAGGTAGGGAAGGACAGATCATTGTAATCTTATTATAATCTCAATAATAATAAAAAATATCAAATATACTAAAAACACAATTTTAACCAAACAAGCACTGAGCTTGTTGAGAAAAATGTAAGCACATGAAGAGCTGTGATACTGATTCAAGTGACGTAAAACTAACCGTGGGAATAAGGGTTCACAGCAGTGATTTCTAGGCTAATGCTAGCTACTGAGTTCAGTTCCTACAAGTACCTGTGGAGAACTGCAAAGCTCCTCCTCTGCTGGAGCTCCTCCTCCGCTGGAGCTTTTCCTCTGCAGGAGCTCCTGGTTTCTTCAGCAAGTGGTGTGTGGGGACAGCAATTGTGATTTCCCAGTGTTCTCAGGCATCTTTCATTTTGCTTTGTATCAAGAATATACAAAATACATATTATTTTGGTGTTTGTCTTTGAGTTAGAATCACAGTTAGCAGTGATTATAATTAAATTTTGAGGACGTTGAAGTGATTCATAATTTTTCAGCTAGGGTTCCATACCCCTAACCTTGGAGCTACTGAAGGTGAGCCCTGCTTCTCAGATTTCCCATGCATCCCGGTCACCTGAGAATCTGAATTCCAACTCTAGTTGAAGAAATACAAAAAGAAGTTTTTTCTGAGTTTCAAACATTTCTCCCTGTGGCTCCTGTACCATCTAATAATCATGCTAGTAAGAGTGCATATGAAATTACAAAAACTGGAATTATATCCAGCTTAAAGAACTGAGTGCCTTATCTGAAGGCAAAAGAGGGGGTAATACCTCAGAAATAGCCATTATATTAGAAAATGCATTTCTTAGGAAACACATTATGCATTTTTGAGGAAAGTTAGCTTTGTTAACTTAAATAAGATCTCACTAAATGAAAAACATGTGTTCCCAAGTGAAGATACCAATTGACTTGGTCTCCCTGCTGTGAAATTCTGATATGAATCATTTCAAAGATAAATGACTTTATTAAAACTGGACATTTCTATTAAAACACAAAACAGAGTTTAAAACTAAATGTATAAATCAAAAAGTGAATGTCTGGTGGGTACAAGTAGAAGTTATGGAGGAGCCAATTCCAACACTGCCAAGAAATCTGTTCTAACTAGCCTGGAAGCTGAAGGGCTTCCTCCATCAGGCTGTTTGTCCACATTGAACCAAGTTTTTATACAGGTTGTAGTTGGGTCCAAAGAACACTTTGCTTCTTTCTCCACAGTTTCTTGAAATCATGTAAAATATCATCTCTTGTTTTCCAAATCCCCATTCTAGAAAAAAGGAAATATTTCCTTATTTATCAAGGACAATTCCAAATTGTCAACTTCTCAAGATTCCATTTGGTTGATATCATTTTTTCCCTACCAATCTCCCACAATGACTTTGTTTGACTAACACCTTACATGGCTAGCCTCTTTCTCCATGCCCTGTGCAGCATCCCTCCATACAGCAAGCAAGACTGCTGGAGTATGTCTGTTTTGCAATCATACAGGTCTTGTTAGAAACTGTTTTCTACTTTCTAACAACTGTGTGATATAAACAGAGATGCCAGCGCATTTTAAATTGAGTAAGTTTCCTTACATTTTAGGCACTTAAGTTATTTAGAGAGAACCTATTAATGTGTATGCCATAGAGCTTGGAAGAAAACTTGCTGGACTTGGTTCTCTCCCTTCACCGTGCACATCCTAGGTAATGAACTTGGGTTGTCAGTGTTGACAACTGACTGAGCTGTCTAGCCTGTCCATATTACTGAATTTTGCAGGTTATAATTTATTCACCTGTATAACTAAGGAGATGATTTCAAACATGTGTTAGTTTGTACTCTTAATTTAATCATGTGTGCAGAGTAGTACATCATAGATTCAGTTCATAGCCTTAGACCCAGTCAAATTTTCCAGGATTTTAGAAGGCAGTGATACATGAGTTGGACAGTGAAGAGCCACAGCGTTTGGGATTTCAACTAAGGTAGATCAGAGAAAACGTCTGGCTAGACATTCCAGGAAATAAGACAAAGGCAATATAAAATATTCAATTGGTTAGTGTAGAGTCATAAAGACCTTTTCTTAGGTTGTTTCTGATAGGTTAATCAAGTTGTATTTCACTTATGCACTAAGCTAGGTTTTGGTTTGCTTTCGTCAAAGCACACAGCGCTGGGATCATCTCACATCAGTGGCCATCCAGATAGTTATTTCATCGCCATTCAGTCATTTAGCGCTTCTGCTTTACCTAAAAAAATGGCCCTGTGTTGTAACTGTCTCTGGCTCTCTTTATTGGTCTGTTTACTTCTTTACTACAAGGACTTGTGCTTGTCTTTCTTTTTTTCTTGGTCCCTGGCATGGTATTTCTCACACCGTAGATGTGTAATGCATAATTAACAAATCCATGCATGGCTAGAATGGCTGACTGAGAGAATGGAGGAAAACGTATCAGTTATCGTCAGTGAAGGATGATGTCATAGACAGTCATTCTCTGTATTGTAAGTGTCCTAACCGATGGAGGAAAAGATGGGCACGGAGAAACGGTCCTTGTTTCCAAGGGGAAGACTAGGATCTCAATAGAGCCAATGTTTCTTAAGAAGACTTCACCCAAAAGAGAAGCTTGTGACAAGGGAAGACACTCAGGCCAGAAAGCATATATAATTTGGTTTTTTTCTGCATAGTGAATATTTATTTTCTAAAACTATATGAAAAATTCAGTTCAAGACCGGGTTTCTTTGTAGCTTTGGAGCCTGTCCTGGAACTAGCTTCTGTAGACTAGGCTGGCCTCGAACTCACAGAAATCTACCTGACTCTGCCTCCCGAGTGCTGGGATTAAAGGTGTGTGCCACCACTGCTAGGCAAAATGATTTTATCCTCTAAAGAAGCACATATGGTTGTCATTCTTCTTGAAGATGAAAGTATTATTGAGGTGCAGCCTCATCAATTGAAGTGCAAATAAAAGAAATAACTGCTAAGTTGTCCCCTACTTTCTTGGTATAAAATTGTGTGTGTGTGTGTGTGTGTGTAAAACCAAAGGATATAAGACTTTCATTTTCCCCTTTGCCTTTTAATATAATAATCATCTCTTGGGACTACAGTAGAAATTAATAAAGATCTTTTGGCTAAAATTAGAAGGATCTATTTGCTTTGACAAGTTTTAACTGTTTATAGTGTCGGATTATTTTCAAAATATTACAGACTTGGAAAAAGGGTAGAATTAGTTTTGAGTAAAATTATGGCTTGTCTGCAGATAACACAATCAACCTTTCAAATGCAAGCACCTCTTTCCAAGTGTAGTTGTTAGGAAATGAAAGCTTTATTCATATGCTAAATAAAAAAATTGATGATAGGAATAGAATCTCTTTTAGAGGAAGAAATAACAAAGAATTGGATTTTAGCATAATTTTCAAAGACATTTCCACCTGCAGGCACTACCTGACTGTTGAATGGTTGATTGGCTGGCCTTGATTAAGCTGACAGCTCACGAAAGTGGGGAATTGAAGTTCATGGACAACTAATATCATGATTGAGTGGTGTCTGGTCTCTTTGAGGATGGAAAATCAATAGTCTATTAGATTCATCAGGGGAGCAGGAGGAACAGAAAGCGTGCCTAGTGTGCCTTCATCACGGGGCTTCACTAATTAAGCACCGCCTTCCAATGGAGGGGAGCCTGGAGAATTGAACCGGTAATGAGATTCAGACTTGGAGTAAATGAAGCAACTTTACCATAAGGCATACTGACAGACAATTAAACCTCTTTATCAATGCAGCTTTCATCCAGAAATAAAATCTCATATGGCAGCTGTAAAATAAATGCAGGCCTAGGAAGCACTATAAATCGCTTCCTCAGCTCACAGTTGGGCTTATAACTCCGGCATTGTTTTGACATTTGGGTTTATTTGCATCAGAACTTAGTCATCCCGAGGCTGGTTTCAGTTTCATTTTTCCACGGAGAAGGTTCTGGTGTGTCATATTCATTGAAATGTTTCAAGAAAGCTTTTGATTTAAGCATAAAACTGATTAGAGACAAAAAGCAATTTCCTCCAAAAAATTTGGGACTGCTAAGAGGGGAGATTCTAATGAGTAACAATTGCTGTCTGAATTTCAAAAACGTTCTTAATTTTTTCAGAGTCGTTAATTTTATAGATATAGATTCTTTCTTGCCTTTTCAAATGTCAACTTTTTCTCTTATACGAAAGATTGAGCCAGAGTTCTCCCGTCTGAATTTTTTGCAACTGGGATTGGATTTATTTTAAACACACCAATGAGAAAATAGGGCATTATTGGCAATGGACTCACTGGTGAGTGGGTTGTTATTAAATGTGTTAAACATACCATCATAGTCTAGTGAAGCAGCATAATGATATTTTACAACCAATTATGTCTTTGAATAAAAGTCCTTGGTCATGATGCAGTGTCGTGCTGGCTTAGGGAAGAGCGCAGAACATGATAATGCCCGTTAGAATCACACCTTATACCTCCTCACCAAAGTTCACATATGTGCATGTCTGTGTGAGTGTGCATACACATATGTGTGAAAGTGCAGGGCCTGTTCATAGCTGCAAAAAGTTCATCTCTCCTCCATTATATTCTCGGACTTTTCCTTTAAGCTGAATGCAGGGCTCATGTCTTTCCATTTGGTTGGAAGCCAGGAGTACTCAGGGGCCTTCCTGACTTTACCCTGCATTAGAACTGACTGGGTTACAGGCATGAGCTACAGGAGTAGCTTGTTACCTGATTGCTGGGATCCAAATTCTGGTTTAATAATTGAACAACAAGCTTTCTGAAGTATGGAGTCATCTTTCCAGGACCCTGATTTTTATTCTTTAGCAGTTTATACTGTATGTTTCTTTGTTACATTTATAGAACATACACCCTATATTTATTTATTTGTCAATGATACTTAACACTATATATTTTATGCAACAAGTTCAAAGTGTTTTTCTTTGGCCATTGATAACATTTACTAGTTTGTTGTTTGAGTAAAGATAAAAAAAATCTAGCTTTTTACCCCATCATATACAGTAATATTTTATCTTTGTTCATATTTTCATAGTTAATATAATTTCCCATTTATTAGACTTTTCATAGTGGCTTCTCATTTCTCCTTTCAGACTGAGAATCATTCTCCTTTAATCCCCTGCTGTTTCCTGGGTTCTTCTGCAGGTGTTTTGTTATTTGCCCTTCTGTCTCAGTTGGATGGCTTGGTTGTTTGATAGGGAATATCATGGAGATATTGCAAAACTTCAATAATGTTATAGTGCTATTTTCCCCAGGTTTATCTTGCTCAACGCTTTTTACCAAATATTTACTTAATGCATTGTTATAGGAAATATTTATACCATTATACAGATAAGTGAATTCTTCTATCTGTTTATTCAAAAATGATCTATGAATTGTTGATACTTAACTGTTATATGTGCTTTGTGGTCTAGAGCACCTTGGAATATAGTTATCCTGTAAGTATATTATATTTTTATAAAAATCACGTGTAGTACACAATTGATGCAAGAGAAATTTAACTATCATTGAAACAATGAGAATTGCAATAAACATTTGTTTGATGACTTGTTGGCACAGAAACTGAAGGTTGCTTTTCTCTAAGTCTGGTATAAAAAGGGCTTTTTGAAAGTGCTTGTGAGCAGCCTGGCTGATGAGCAGAATCTTAGTTAAGTGAAGGAGAAATAGATAGATGTTCTTGACCACAGAGGTATGTGTGAGTCATCAGAGGTGGGTCTTTTGTCTCTTTTGGCAGGACCATAGGGTGTAATGTGTCATGCTGAAGTGTTAAGATATCACTCTTGAGTCAGTGAGCAGCCAATGCAGATTTCTTCTGGTGAGGTAGTTATGACTGGAATTCTTAAGCACAGAAAGGAAGAAGGACCATAAATTGTGCTCTCATATGGAAGTAAGCCAAGAGGAAAAGTACTAGTCATCAGTTTTGTCCAAAGATCGGTACAAAGGCTACTGTATAAGAATAGGTGAAAATGTGTTTCTGCTAGCAGGGAAGAGCCAAGTCAAAAGGGAGCAAGAAAGAAGATAGGAAGTAAGATCCGACTGTGTAGTGTGCAAGAAGGGGAAAAGATTTGGGAGTTAGATCAAAAGTTTTTTAGTTATCTTAGCTTGATCATTTTCAGCTAGGCAAGTATCATCACTTTCCTGAGGGGTCCACTCATTCCTTGGTATATACAACTTTTTGACTCTTTTAATGGGTTCACACTTTAAAATTGTATCTAATGCATCCTACCACCTTCACTATTACAAAACACTAATAAAACTTTTTAATTAAAGACTAATGGCAGAATATGTTAGCAGCGGTGTTTTAGGTGGTTAGTTTTGCTGTGGTGAAGCACTGTGACCAAAAGCATCCTGGAGAAGAAAGGATTTACTTGGCTAACACATCCTGAGTCAGAGTCCATTTAGAGAAGACCAGGCTTGAAGCCAGGTTCAAGCCAGACAGCAGCCTGGAGCAGGAGCTGGTGAAGAGGCCATGGAAGAGTACTGCTTACTGGCTAGTTCCTCATGGCTCATGCCGTTTGCTTTATTATAGAGCTCAGGACCACTAATCCAGGGATAACACTACCCACAATGGTCTGGGTTCCCTTACATCAATCACTAACTAAGAAAATGCCTACAGCCCGATATTACGGTGACAAATTCTCAGTTGAGGTGCTCTCCTTTCAGTTGGCCGACTCTGGCTTCTGTCACGTTAACAGAAACACTAGCTGACACACACAACAGTGTTGGCTTGAAGCCATTGTGTAAGTAGCTTATAGTTCTTGATAGAACCAGGTAATGTGGATGGGTAACGGCAGACACTAAGGATTCAGGGGAGACCACAATTGATTGGTGGAAGAATGTTCTCCACTACGACCACTATAAGGAGGTTTTTCCAGGGCTGATGGTCTTATTTTCATTCCCACAACTGACATCTCCCATGTGCCGTGATGTGAGCAGCATTTCTTACACTGATTAAAGTTTTTAGTTTTGCAAACATACGGTACTAGACATATTTATGGCAAAGTGTCCTATAAATTCAGAAAAAAAAAAACAATTCCTATACTGTTGCACGCTGAATATTTCAAATAAATGTGTTGAATTTTTTTTCATTAACTTTTCTTTTTCTTTTATTTAACCTGTAGAATTATCTGGTCTATTTAGACAGTAAGAAATAAAATGAATTAATTATGTAATCTAAAGATAAGTGCATTCTAATAATTTTTTAAAAAGTCATCACTATATTTTGTGATGACAGTTCTCTGTGAAGGAATTTAAAAAAAATAATGACCTCTAAGTTCCCAGATGACTGTTTTTCTTGCACTAATGGCTTCCTGCTGACGGGACATTACGTGCTGTACTTCACTTCCAGGACTGGGCTGAAGCATCTTTAAAAGTCACTATTGCATGCTACCAAGTGTCCATTATAATTTGCAGGAGAGGCTTTTTCAATTCTTAAGTCTGAATTAAGAGGATCCTGCCTCTTGTTTATCAGTGTACTGTTTCATTTATCTGCGCAATGCTTATAAACATTTTATTTAACTTTAAGATTCTTTCTTCCTTTAATGACATGCTTTTTTCCTATCTGACCTCATGACTCCATAAAGAAATTCAATATGAAAAATGTGCTTTCAGCTTTCCATATTTTGCTTCAATTGAACTTTTCCCAGAAAGAAAAGCACTGACTGGACTGGACTGCAGCTCTTTGGGATGGTTTATGCTGAGGATAGATGTGAGGAAAATTGAGATATCTGAGGATTCTACCAAGCTTTATCTTTAGGGTTCCCTCTTAGAAAAAAACCTACTAAGAAATTTAAACTTGGAGTCAAGGTGTGTTGATGTTGTAGAGTCTGTATCTAAAGCAAAGTTAAACAGAACCTGTCCACAAATTCTTACACTGTGTCTGACTTGGTCACTTAAACAGGCCCCTGTGTGAATGAAAGACATTAAAAACAACCGCACAAACTTAAATGCTGCCTTCAATGAATTCTGTTGGAAGTTGTACATTTTTCTTTCTTTCTTCTTCTTCCTCCTCTGTTTTTGTCTTCAGCATGGCATAACTATATCGGTCATTTTCAGAAGTGAACGTTCTCCCAGCGTGTGCTTCTCTACCTTGTTAAGGCTTGACACTACCAATGTCCACACGTGTGGCTTCTCCTCAGTGAACGGTTCCCTGATTTGCTGTTCTTTAGTTCTGCCTCCTCTGGGGCTGTACTACATTTCCCTATAGGTGTCAGCTTGCCTCTCTACTTCCCTACCTTCCAAATGAGCTAATCAGAGTATTCTGCTTGCTTGCTTGCACTGTGGCTGGATCTGAAATTTATTTTTATCTAGCTGTTTTAAATGGATTATTACTTGCTTTTCTTTGTATTTTTCAGGTAAGATTAGATATTATTATTGTTGTTGCTAGGATTTAGTATTCAGAAAATCTAAAGCTAATATAATAGATAATTGTGTTCTTTATTAATTGATTGTGTAATATTTTTGGAATTTAAATATATGGTAAATAATTAATGCCTATTATCAAAAGTCAGCTATCCTGACACTATCCATAAAGGTGGTTCTAGCATCTGCAGGCATTCCTTCTCCTCCATATGGATGGATACAGGAACTACAGGGCCACCTAATTCTCAGATGCCTTAGTTCTTATGTAAAGTTCTGCAAAACCCATTGGCATCCCTCTGAATACTATAGGCCATCTTGAGATTGGACATATGGTGAAAACACAATGTAAATACTCAGTGTACTGTATTGTTTCAGAAACAAGACAGAAAATATCTATTCATTTAATTAACTCTTTAATTAAAAATTATGATATATTTTGATCATATTATTTTCCCTCCTTCAACTTCTCCCAGATTCTCCTCACCTGATTTCATGTTTTTCCTTTCTGTCAACCTACCTGCAAACAAAAACAAAAAGTAAAAAACAAAACTAAAATCAACAAAACAAAATCCATTATGACAAAACATCTCTATCTTTTATTGGTGGTGTTTCTACAGGCCTAGAATGTAAGGACCTGAGGAGCAGCTCTTGTGACTACTCAGAAAGCATTCCAGAACCTGAGCGATAAACAAAAACGAGGGCTAAAGAATGTCCTCGATGGAGACAGTCAGCATGTGGGATTCTTCCTGAGAGACTGTTTCCCAAAATTATGCCTAAATTTTCTAGATAAATGTCTCAATTTTTCAATATATTTTGATTATGTAAACATAGACCCTTAGAAGAATTTATTTTAATCCAGGAATATTTGGGATAAAGCAAAGACCAGCTGAACAAATTCAAAGTACTAAGTAAGAAGTTGTCCCTGAGACAACCCTTCTATGTGTTTTGGCCAATAGTTACCGCTGCTTTTTCAATGTCACCTTCAGAAACACCCAAGGCGACCATTGAGAAATATCTGTCAGTCATTTTGCACACACTAGAGTACCACCCAACCCTAAGGACTTTGCACTTAGTGAACAGAGATGTTTTAAATTAACACTTTTTAAAAGGTATTTTCAAGAGTTGAGGTTTTGCAATATTTTGACTTCACATTTTGCTAACTCATCATGCAGTTCAAGGGCGAAGCTTCAGTTGCTAGTCCGCAGTACAGTGATGAGTCATGGCTTGTCTGGGCCTGGACTGTAGGGAGTTCTATGATACAGGAAGCCCAGTCTCCAGGCAAACCGAGGTCCCTTCTACTTCAGTCCTTCACACAGAAGAGCACAGCTCTCTCCATGTTTTACTGCTACTGCGGATGGACTAGATTGCCAGATCTGTGAATACTCCCTCTTCTCTGGTCTTACGTGTTAGTGATTATTTCACATGCTTCAAGACCATAGCGAAATGAAAAATGAGTACAAAAGTTTGTTAATCCCAGATGCATTGCAGTGAAACATTTGCTAAATAAACACGTTTTAAAGAGAAGCATGAAGGCACTACATGCAGTCTTAGTGTGCTATTTTTGTTAAGCTAAAGTCATAAAATTTACTTTTAATAAATGTTTATGATGCAGGAAATATTCAAAGGAGCAAGAAACACAAAAGATAAGACTAGTAATCATATGGGCTGTGGGAAGGAACGAGCTGTCGCATGTAGGTTATGAGTAAGTTTCTGCCTCCATCTGAATACAGGGCCTGATTGCTCTTTTATTATTAAAAATTCACTGGTAAATATGCATTGAAGGAAATAAATTTAGTTCCTTTTCCCTATCAGCATATCTCCATATCTACAAATTAAAAATAAAACCTCATTCTGTTTTAGTGTATTGTGAAGATAAGAAGTAATTCACAAGGCAGAATTAGAGACCTGTGATTATAAACGTTGAAATGACTATAGGAAGATTCACTATTATTATTGTTATTACTCTGAGCTGATCACTCAATTTTTACTTCTTCCTTTTGAGTCAGTGCCATTTCAGTGATATTTGCTAATACCACTCTATTCTCCTCGGCGTTCAATAGATCCATGACACAGATTAACTGCTCAGGTTGGACACAGAATGTACTCTATATCTTCAGTTGTATTGAAAAGTCATTTTAAAATGTCACTCATTACTTTCACTTCTCCGTGAAAATAATGGATTTGAACAGTAGAAGAACAGAAGAAATTGATTTAGGGATCCTGATTTATGAGCCAATATCATCACCTTTTAAAAGGTGTGCTAGGATAAAATGTGAGTATAATTTATTTTTCTGATATGGTTGTTATTCATTAATCTTGGATTAATTAATAAAGTGCTCAGTGCATAGTAGGCACTTAATGTGTAGAAGCCAGTGAATAAACTAATTTATGTATTTGGATTTGACCTATAACTGATCTTTATAAGTTGATTCAAAACACAACCTTTATGTTAATCAAGAACAGTCGTGCATGTGCTAAACTGTCTGTATATAAACACCTACACTCATATGCCCAAAGTACCCTGCCAATTTTTATGTTCTTATTTTCAAAACTATTATCATAAAAAGGGGTTAGTGAAGAAAAGATGAACAAAGTACTCAAAACCAGGGCTCTGCACATGTTACACTTTAACGCTTGCCTCTCCTTTATCGTGAGTGAGGATTTGACATTTTTCTAGTCTTGAAGGCATATTCCTTGAGAGTGTTTACCCATCAAAAACACGAGCTCTCCAAAAAGACTCATTTGAACACACCAGTACTTTCAGATACTAATTTCATGCATTTTTCAAAGCTGATCTTCAGAGAACTGAACAACAGCCTAGGGTGGTTTTGAGCTCTCAGTGTTTCTGGGAAAGAGCGGTCAAATGAAAGCAGTTCAAAAATAAAGGGAAGTCTCGCTTCCAAAGTGAGGCAAACTTCGGAGACACATTTGCTATTCAACTCTGATATATTCTGTTCTTGTGTAAGGGGACATGGTGCTAAAGAATGACCTAAGACTTTGTAGAGTTAGTCTTTTCTCCTCGTTCTTTCTGTCCCTTAGCCAGAATCAGCTTAAGCCCCTTGTGTACCAAGAACTTTTCAAACATTTCTTGGTGGAGCATTGATTGGGTGTGGTATGTGATGCTCTCAGTGTGGTATTAAGAACTAAGAAGCTTGCCAGGCGGTGGTGGCGCACGCCTTTAATCCCAGCACTCGGGAGGCAGAGACAGGTGGATCTCTGTGAGTTCGAGGCCAGTCTGGTCTACAAGAGCTAGTTCCAAGACAGGAACCAAAAAAGCTACGGAGAAACCCTGTCTCGAAAAAAAAAAAAAAAGAACTAAGAAGCTTGACTTCTTTCTTGCTGTTTAGTTCCAGTGAGCTCCCCAGTCCCCTAGTATCAGTGTTTATTAGTTATGTAGATTCGATGTACTCAGGCGATTTCTCTGACTCTATTTATTAATTGTTAAAAATGGGACCAGAAATAGCACTTCCATCAAGGACATCTTATAGTGACTTTAAATTTATTCTTGTATAAGATTTAGGACAATGCCCACTATTTAATTGCAGTGTTTTAAAATATATTTTCTCATATGTCAGTTTATCCTGAATGAAAATAAGAATTACAGGCTATTTGAGAGTGTAAATCCTCTGTATAGCCAAAGTAGAGATCTCTACAAACAGAAAATTTTAACATTAGCACCGAAGGAACTTTAGTACAACACACCAATGGTATGAATTATTGTAATTAAAATGCTTTTAAAAATTAATAGATATTATCACTTCTAACTTTACCTTCCTCTTCAACATTTTTAATGTTTCACAAGGTTATCTAGAAATGCCCGTACATGTTGAGTGAATCCCCTTATGGAATATAGACGTCAACAACCTATTTCTTTAGCTTGAAGTCCTGATTTTTCAGTCTTGTTGTGTATACATAGGTTTCAGTTTTTATGCCGTTTCATCTCACCTGCTGTATCTTTTCATCAGTTGAAGTTTAGAGTCTTGGAAGTAGTCAGGAAGTATACAGTTTGTAGGAACAAACGTATTATAAAGTTAAGGAGAATGATTTATGTAATTCATTAAACTATTTATGTATTAATATCTTATTGTAAGTAGATTGAAGTTGTAAAAATGACCTCTTCTATCATTTTGAATAATTCATAGTTTTAAATGGCATGTAAACAACTTCAAAACTCCACAGCTTTAAATATTTTAAAGTATATGCCTTATCGGTTTATATGATATCTGCTTTTCAGTGAGAATTTAAGTTTCCACTAAACCAAATCAAAAAATAAAATAATAATAATAATTAATCTGTCAAAAACAACAACTACAAAATTTCTCCTTTCCCCTCAGATCTCTTTGCTCTTAAGTCACAAGTTGAGGATTTTAACAACAGATTCTAGCTATGTTTGTGCCTTAGCAGTGTTCTATTGCTGTGAAGAGATACCATGATCACATCAACTGGTATAAAGCCAACACATTGAACTGGGGCTGCTTACACTTTCAGAGGTTTAGTTCATTGTGACTGTGGAAAACATGGTGGCACACAGGCACATGTGGTTGGTGCTAGAGTGCTAGAGTTTTACATCCAGATCCACAGAACACAGGAAGAGAGAGACTCTGGGCTTAGTGTGGACCTTTGAAACCTCCAAGCCCACTCCTAGTGACATATTCACTCCAATGAGGAAAGTCCCAGGTCTGAGCCCCTTTAAATCGTACCTCTCCCTGGTGACCAAGCATTTGAATCTATGAGTCCATGGGCACCAGTTTCATTCAAACCACAACAGTTGGCCATGCCCCATTAAAGTTATATTACTTGCGTACACTAGAACATTGTAAGATTTTTTTTGTACTTTTTAACTTTTTTTCTTTTTAATTTCATTTTACATCCTATCCATAGTTCTCCCCTTACCTCCCACCTCCTCCCCCCAATCCCACCTCTTCCCCGAGCCCATCCTCTAGCCACTTCTCCCAAGGGTAAGGGCTCCCATGGGAAGTCACCAAAGTCTGGCACATTAAGTGGGGGCAGGACCAAGTCTCTTCCTGCTGCATTACGGCTGTGCATGGCATCCCACTGTTGGCAGAGGCTGCTGGTTTGTTTCTAGGCCAACCTGACCCTAAAGAATCACACAGAAACTGTATTAATTACAATATTGTTTGGCCAATAGCTTAAGCATGTTTGTAGCTAATTCTTACATCTTAAATTAACCCATTTCTATTATTTTATATTTTACTATGTGGCTCGTGGTTTATCAGTAAGTTTCCTGGGTATCTATCTCCTTCAGCAGCTACATGGCATCTCCCTGACTCCACCTACTCTCTCTCTATATCTCCTCCAGCCTGACTATATTCTGTTATGCCATTGGCCAAAAACAGCTTCTTTATAAACCAATGGCAATAACACGTATTAACAACATACAGAGGGGAATGCCACATCATCTCACCATAGGGAATGAGCTAGTTCAGACACTAGGGGATAGATCCTGATCCTACTGCCAGGTGCCTCACAAACAGTCTAAGCTTCACCCCTGTTTCCCACATATGGAGGGCCTAGGTCAGTCACACGGAGGCTCCACAGCTGTTGGTTCATGAGTTTCCACAAGCTTGGATCAGCTGTCTCTGTAGATTTGTCCACTATGACCTTGACCTCTCTTGCTCATATATTCCCTCCCCCTCTCTTCGATTGGATTCCTGGAGCTCTGCCAGGGCTGATGTTCAAAATATATAAAGAACTCAAGAAATTAGATTTCAAAATAAGATGATTTAAAAATTGTCTGTCTGATAGATGTCCACAGAAAACACATCTTCCTTCTTACTGTGTGTTTATGCCTTAGCTCAATGGTTCCTAGCAAGGTTTTTTCTCAAAAGACTAGGATTTTCCAAGACTCAAGAATCTGACTTTTCAGACTCTTCAGTCTCATAATTGAGCCACAGAACAGTACACATCATACTTTTTTCTATCAAAAGCTGAATCTCAGAATTGTTTTCTTAAGGCTATGCATCCAATGAAGAATAGCGATTGTGCTAATACCTAGATCTCTGGGCCTGAGAAGGAATGTGCACACATGCTGGCTCCCAAAGAAATACTGACTACATGGACACCTATAATGGGCCTGTGACTCTCAGCACTTTTTGTAAAATTAATTAAATTTTGTTTGTTGCACTTGAAAATTACAAATTAAAAGTCAGTAAAGAAATGTGACGATAGCAATATACTGAAGTTGGCATTAGCTAAATGCAACATAGCTCCTTGATAGTTTGGTGACCTTGGCCGGTGATTCAGGCATTTGGAGCTTGTCAGGGAGAGGAATAAATGAGATGACCGCACTGTATAAGTTCAGCCAGTGAACCTTGGTTGTCATTATTGATATAAAGTAAGAAAATAGGATTGTTTCTGGAGCACTGTGTGACCAGGTGCACCTTATGTGAACCACAGCAGCAGGATTCTGGTTATTATTCGTCTTCTCTACATTACAGTCATTTACATCCATATGTCAGAATCCACACCAAGATATCAATGTGTGGAGAAAACTCTATCCTGGGTATACGACAAGAGTCAGTGTGGTAAGGGTCACTTATGGACTGGGTAGAGAGGAAGGAAGCTTAGGAATATTCATCTTACATATGATACAAAAATAAGAATGTTCCAGGGATTGGAAGTGTTTCGTCCTGAAATTAGATATTTCTTTAGTACAGGCATGTTTAGAACCATAATGTTCTCTTAGTGTTCTTTGATCAGCATGTGTCTCTTCTGGTCAGGTTAAAGTTTAATTTGTGGTATTAGAACAGTGACATTTGTTTATTTCCTGGCTCCATTTTTTAATGCCTTGTTTCTTCTTTTCACTGGAAGCTTTTTAAAATATGTTTATTTATTTTTGATAGATAACGTAACCATGGAAATCTGGATTTTGTTTTCAAATTTAATATGTGCTAACCTGAGGCATTGTTTGTTTGTCTGTTTGTTTTGATTCCTTTATTAGAGAAATGAGACCATTAATATTTGAATTTGTTGAAATACATGTAGTAATTCCTGTCATTTTGGTCACTTTGCTGGTTTTATGGTGATTATTTTCTTTTTCTTTTTTTCCTTTTCTCTTTGGTATATCGCATGAGCTGTTATATGTGGGGGGGCATTGTGTGTAAGTACACACACACAGGTATATGTATGCAAGTATATGCTTAAGGATGATGTTCCGACTCTTCCTTGCTTGCTCAGTTTCTACCTGACTCATTAAGGTTCAACCTCTCAGTTGAACCTAGAGTTTACATGTATGTCTAGTCCAACTTGCTTTGGGTGCTCTCTCTGATTTCCAAGCACTGGAATGGTAGAACACTATACCTACAAAGTGTTTGCATGTGTTCTGGAGAGCCAAACTGTAGTCAGTATGTTTGTGGCAAGCTCTTTTTCTGGAAAGCCAAACTGTGGTCAGCATGCTTGTGGAAAGCTCTTGCTTCAGTGAGACGTCACCTTGTGACTGAGCAGGTGTTCTACACTGACTCAAGGATGGTTGGATGAGGGTACCAGTGGGCAGAGTAGTTAAGACCTTTGCCTGTAACATAAGCCAAGTACGTTGCATATGTCCCGTGAAGGTAAGATTGGAACCCTGGTGAGAAGGGACTAAGTAGGCTCTATCTAGGGATGCGGCAGTTGCTTTGCATCGGTTGTCACACGGTGGGGATCTTTTTGTTGTTCTTGTTTTTAATTGGTGAGTTTGGGCTGTGGAATTTCCTTGCTGTAGTTCAACACAAGAGCTTTGTGCATGGTAGATAAATGTTCCACCACTGAGCTATATTCCCAGCACCGATTTTGGCCTTTAATATTAACTCAGGGCAAATGTAGAATTCAAATATTCTTAGATAATGGCAATTGAAATAGAGGGCATATGTGTCATATTTCAGTTAAATTTTATTTTAGCCCCAAATGACTTCCGTTTATCCTATCATTTCACTTCTTAGAAGAATTAATAGATAAAGTATGTAAAATGATTTCTATTCCAGGGGGAAAGCATACACTGGCATTGGTATCTGATAATACAATAGCATAAGGCTTAATGGCTGTTCACATATATTATTTTATCTTATATTTACAACAATTATGAGAGTGTGTTTACCAGATACATCTTTATTCATCTAATGGCTTAGCAAAGTAAACACAATGAAATCATTTTTCAAGGACATAGGTTCTTTTGATCTTTTAATGACAGATTGTAGCTTTGTATACTATTTTGTTCTCACCGTTCCTTTCCTTTATTCTGAAATAGGCTTCTTTTGAAACTGAGTTTAGTGGCTAAAAGAGGGTAAATTGCTTATTGGACAAGCATAAGGATGTGAGTTTGTAACATGGTACCGCCATAAGAAATCTGAATGTCACAGTTCACGGTTGTAATGCCAGAGGTTGGGAGGAGTGGATGAAAATCTCAGGGACCACCTGCCAGCCAGTATAGCCACACTTCAAGTTCCAGATTCAGTGATGGAACCTTTCTTATGAACTGAGGTGGAGTGTGCAAGAGGAAGACACTCCATGCTGTCCCCTCTTGTTCTCCACATGTGCAAGTATGGAGATTTGAACATGCACACACATACAAAACACACATGCACACTGAAAAGCTGATTCACAGAGAAGAATGAAATTTCAAACCACAGTAGATTTTGGTTTCTTAAGTCACTTATGGACATTGCACACATAACCTCACTAGTATAAGTTAGACTTTTATGTACTTGTACACACAGCCTCACTAGTATGAGTCCTTTATGACCTTGCACACATAGCCTCACTAGTATAAGTTAGTCTTTTATAACATTGCACACACATTCTCACTAGGATAGGTGAGTCCTTTATGTTCTTGCACATGCAGCCTCACTAGGATAGGCGAGTCCTTTATATACTTGCACACACAGCCTCACTAGTATAAATGAGTACTTTATATTACACTCACAACCTCACTAGTATAAGTGAGTCCTTTATGTTCTTGCACACGCAGCCTCACTAGGATATGTGAGTTGGTGCTTCAGGCTGCTGAAGAGAACTGTGGTGGATACCAAGCGATCAGCATCAGAAACACCTGTGACTGCATCCACACTGCATCCTAGTCTGGACCACCATATGGCAGGCTCTGAAACCTATGAAAAGATTTCGTTGATTTAAGCCAAGATTACATTGAAGTTGGATGACTTATATTTCATAGATTTATTTTTATATCGCCTGTTACTAGTGTCCTCTATTTAACATGAAATCTGAACAGACATTCAACTCCAATACTATACTTCAGAATCTGAACTAATCTGTCTCCAGAGAGAACAAAGAAGCCCTATATGCTGGTAATAAATTGACTTCATCAGGAATTTTCACTTTTTATCTGTTAAGGTAATGTCATGAGTACTTACTCTTGCTAATTTGTAATCCATCTTTATCTCTTTTTAATTAATTCATTTATTTTTGAGAGATGATTTCAAGTAGCCTTGGCTGCCGAAACTCTCTATAGAGAGCTTTTTATCCTCTTCTTCCTCCTGAGTCTGTGATTTAAGGCATGTGTTGGGCTTTATTCTAGTCTAGGAGCTGAATCTCCAAGACATTGGAAATGCTACACATGCTCCCTGCTATCCAAGCTGCTTCCCTTTCCCGTCACCTACTTTTAACCTTCATTTTAACTTTCTGTAGTTCCACATTTAAAATATATTAATTGTTAAAATGGTGTAATTTAACATAAAGATTTTTTTTTTCTTTTTGAGAGATGATTCCTCTGCCCTGAAACTAGCTCTTGGAGATCAGACTGGCCTCGAACTCACAGAGATCAGCCCGCCTATGCCTTCCAAGTGCTGGAATTAAAGGCATGCATGACCACCGCCTAGCCAACAAATTTATTTTTAAAGAGGATGTGAGAAAACACTTCCTCTGAATTCTTACCAACCTAGTCCCCTTCTCTGTGGCATAGCACTGATTTGCATGCATTCTGCTCTTTGTTCTAGCCTAGGTGGCCATGCCTGCTTCTGCCGTAGAAGCCTCGGGAGCTTTCACTCCTCACATTTGCTTATAGCATCCTAATCCAAAATCCACTGGCTGTTTTCCAAACAGAATTAGGCTAGAGTTGAAAACACTCTTACCTTCAAACTTTATTCATTTTTTAAAATAGATAGATAGATAGATAGATAGATAGATAGATAGATAGATGACAGATAGATAGATAGATAGATAGATAGATAGATAGATAGATAGATAGATAGATTGTGAATAGATAGGTAGATAGATGTTAGACAGACAGAGTGATAGATGTTTAACTGTGTATGGAATGAGGTTATGTATACATGTCTACAGGTTCCAACAGAGGGCAAAGATATCTGGTCTCCCTTGAGGTGGAGTTACGGGTGTTGATGTCAAACACAGGTTCTGGGATTTTAGCTTGAGTCCTCTGGAAGAGCATTGGGTACTTGTAATTACAGAATCATTTCTTTAGTCCTAGAGTAGATACCAATAGGAGATAATGTTATAATATGGTTTCATTACCTTAATAACTAAGCACTGTTTTAATTCTTAAAGTACTGTTCATGCCTTCTTTGAGAATTCACATATGTATATAATGCAATTACAGAATATTCATCCCATTTACCCCAAGCATTTGTGTTTTCAATCATTATTCATTCATATGTATAGAAAAGAACATTTTGGAAGAAAACTCTTGGTCATTCTTCAACATTGTTCAGCATGTACATATGGGCTGAGCTGAGGAACTGGAAGAGGGCTTCTACTGCCTGCCTGAGTGTTTGAAAGGCCTAAGGAAGCCTGGGCATCAGTGGGAGATCCGGAACACAGGTGTCACCCACAAGTAGGATACACTAAAGCAGAGGATTGCTAGCTTTGTCTTGTTCACTAAAGGCGGTGGAAAGGCTTTTCTCTCTGCATCCCTGACTTGTGTAGAAGGCACGCTCCTGTGTACGCACTGCCTGCCATTCCTCTGCTGATTTGCCAAATGTTCTTAGACTCTCTGTATTCTGCAGCACAAATAATAAAAACCCAGAGTTTGAAATTGGGATTTAGCCTGAAGATCAGAAAAACAAAGCAGCCAACCACTGGCTGTTACTTCAACCTCAGTCCAAAATGGTGATCCTGCCTCCAGGTATGTCAGAATGAGACTGTGAGTGAGAGATGTCTCCTCCCATCTTATATTCCCCTCTAGTGCTGGAATTAAAGGTGTGCGCCATTACCACCAGTTTCTATGGCAACTAGTGTGGCTACTGGGAATAAAGGTGTATGTCACCATTGCCTGGTCTGTAAGGCTGATCAGTGCATCTGTTTATTTTCTGAACTTCCGGTGAGCTTTATTTATTAGAATACAAATGAAATATTTCTACAATATTTTTTTTACTGTAATGCTTTTTAAAAACAGTATCTGCTAGTGTCTGGCCAGAGGACATAGAGGGAAAAAGTTATTAGGATATGTTTTCCATGCACACTAGAATATCCAATGACTCCTAAGATTTTTGTGAAGGTGAGAAATTCTTATTGCCTTCTGACTCAGTAGCCATCCCATATGTATTAATTGTATGTTTTGGTGTTGCTGCTGTGAAGAAATTTTTTGCTGTAGAAATTATATAAAGATACAGCATGCATCATTAGGCGAAATGCATAGCACTTTATAATAACAAACAGCTGTTTTATTGGAGCATGTGTTTATTTTTGCATGCTCTTACCAATATTTTAGGGTGTTCTACTTATTAAAGTTTATTGTCAAACAATTTGCTTTGGTATGGTAACAGCAGCCGTACACATCTTGTGTTTGCTGTGATTTTTGATCGCATCCATGAACACACTTAACGAGGGCTGAGATGTGGCGAGGCTGCATCAGTACACTCTCTAATGCCCACACAGAGATGACATCACAACAGTGCGGTTCTTATACTTCGCTGTGGTCATTAAGCCTGATTGCATTACAAAAATAATGGGTGCCATTGCTGAAAACTCGGGAAATCTAAGTGTAGTAGATGAGAGACCAAATATTTTCCTACCTACATCTCAGACATTCAGTTTATATATTCAGAAGTAATACACCATAAAGAGATTGTTTTTCTCTTTTTAATTAATGCTTTGAGAATTTTTGTGCATTCTATTTTGATCAAATTCATGCTTCTACTTCCTGGTGCCAGGCCCCTCACCCTTTCCTTTCCACCCAACTTTATGCACTCCTTCATAAACCATAAAGTATAGTTTGTGCTGTTCATATAGTGCTGATGTGTGACCATCTGCTGGAGCCTGGTCAACCCACCAGAGGCTGCACCCTTAAAGAAACTGCTCTCCCTCCCAATAGCTACAAGTTTCCAATAGGTCCGTAGCTAAGCGTTGGACTTGAACCCACCTCCAATCTCCGTTGTAGGGTTTTTGTCAGGCTGAAGTTTGCACAGGACTTCTGCATGCTATCTCAACTCCTCTGAGTTCATATGTAAGTGTAACGGCCCTTCTGTTTCTGAAAAGCTGTCTCTGTATACTGGTCTGCACATCTCATTTGCTGTGTCTTTTGATGGTATCTATCTTTCTGCCCTCTCTTTCACAATGACTCCTGAGCCTTAGAAGGAGAGGCTCTCCAGGTTAGTGCGTTCTAGACTCTGTCAGTCTCTGCACACTGGCCCGCTGTAGTGTTCTCTATGTATCTCTATGAACTAAATGTGTTTTTAATAAATGAACCTGAATATAATGCATTTTCTGCAATCTGTTCTTTTTATCCTCATTTTTCTTATTAACAATAACCCATGGACAGCGTTTCTTGTAGAACACACATGTTTGCCCCATGCTTTAACCACCTTGGAATATGCTGGAGTTTTGGATTTACTATGGTTTATTTTCAAACCGCACTTCCATAAAAAAAAATTGTGCAATCCCTATAAAATAGGCTTACTGTTCTTACTTTGTATAAATCTTTGAAAGCTCTGTAATGTGTCTAATGCTTCTGAGAACTTTACTGAGAGTTATGTGTTTTCTTCTGCTTGTTGCTGCTAGGAATTGTAAAGCAGATTCAGCTCCTGGGTCTATTCTCAGATGACCGTAGGATTTTATATAATCTACTTAGAAGCTGAACTCTTGGTCAGAGTAGTAAGACATTCTTACCTGGGAGTGTTCTGGGAATATTTGACAGGGACTCACTCTAGGCTTTTCTAGATCGGAAATCCCAGTCTGCACTCTGGAATACTGGTAAACAATAGGAGATATTTGACCCCAAGCAATTCCTTCCTCAAATAATGTGTGTCTGCCTTATTTCCTTTTGACTATTCATAGTTCCCTGACTTAAAGGTGAGTTTCTGTAGAAAAAAAAAAAAACAAAACAAAAACAAAAAAAACTCCTATTTATCTTCAGCTTCCATAGCACTTTCTTCCACTAGTCCTAAACTCCCTATGATGTGTATTCAGTAGTTCTCTTATTGTTGTGATAAAAGCAGCTTCAGGGAGAAGTTGTTTTTTTCTGCTGGACAGTTGAGGGTCCATCCTTCATGACAGGAAATGCTGGTAGCGGGAGGGTGAAGCTGGTCTCAGTTTTACCTCAGTTGGGAAGCAGAGACTGATGGCTGGCTTTGTCCTTTCTCTTTGGAATACCAGGCTATGGGGTGATGTCGCCTATGCTTCGCTTTCTCCTCCCACCTCAAGTAACTTAATCCAGATAAATTTTCACAGCTACAAACAGAGATTTGTTTCCATGGTGATTCCAAGTCGTATGAAGTTGACAATTAGGTTGAGACATCTTAATTGTAAAAATAGTAGCTTCATGCCTGAAATGTCACTCTCTGTAGTTTGAACCCCACCATGTAATGTAAAGGGAAAGTATGAAAAGCAAGGCTTCATGCCTGAACTATTAAGACTCATGGTTTGAAAATCAGTAATCTAAGTGCTTGCTTTATAAACTGTCTATTAATATTAAAATAACCCTGACCACTAAACCCAACTCTCATGGAAGAACTGAGCCAGAAGCATCATGGGTAAGGGTGAGACTGCCCTGTGGGTTCTGTGAGATGATGAGAGGACAGAATGACAGACAGACATGGTACACAGCAAATATCGGCAAGCACGGCCATTGCTCTTTCCACGTGCTTAGTTGTGTCTGTGACACAGTTGCAATTTCACTCTTGAAAACCTGTCTTCTGTGCTTTATTCACATGTCTGTGTGCATTTTATCTTAAAGCGCGAGGGAACATATGATTTAAAGTAAGATATGCCATAGTAGTTCTTGCTGGTTTAGAGATTTGTTCTTTCTTTCACAAGTGTGGAGGTTGAATTACACATGAAAATTTAAGTCATCGGTGGAGTTTTACATTTAGAATATATAACTTTTTGGGCCAAATTAGTATAAGTTAAACCATTAGATCCTAGATTCTAATTAGGAGCTACTATACCTAAGTCTATACCGGTTGAGGTCTGTTCCTAAATACAGCATTGTAAGTTCAAAAATCCATGTAATTCTCAATATATCTAAATCCACATTTTTTGTTATTAACAAGTTGTGTTATTTTACTGATTTCAAATGAACTGTCGAGTCTGTAGCTTTCAATTCACTCCAATTTATGCACTGAGAATTACCTTGGTGCCAGAGACCTTCAAGTTCAGCTTGAATGATCCCTCTAGAGTCAACTGAGTCGCCTTGCATGTGCCCTACATTTGGTAAAACATCAAGAGTTCAGGCCAAACCCACATGCTCATTATTTCTGCTGCTTTGGCACAGTGACTAGTGACAGCATTGGAAAGAACAAAAGCAGTGAGTTCTGGACGAGAGCCACTTGACCTTTTCAACTCTACTTGACCTCCTCCCTGTCCACAGGTCCTAAGTGAAATGAATTTGCTTGAGAGTGCCATTGTTGGCAGCACCATTTTATTTTGAGATCACTGACAAGACACACTGCCAACCAGTGGAGTGACCTGTGCTTTGTGTGCGAGGATTGTGTGCGGGCGCGGGGCGGTCCTGCCACACGGATCCACATTTGTATTCTAGACACGTCGGCAAGTGGACGAAATTAGCTAATGCAGCCACACTGACATGGGACATGAGTTTCAAATGGCCACCGAAAAGAATGCTAAGGTAGGCTGACAGCACAAGAAAAGGAAAAGGAATATTTTCTTCATAACAATAAAGTGTAGTTATGAAAATATCCACTCGAGATATTAAAACATCCAGTTCTTAAACACTGATTTCTTCATCAAATATAAACAAGTTATTTTTACCTTCAAATCCCTATACTGCTTAGAGTCTCACAATGAGAAGTATCTTTTTATCTTTTAAAGCATCCATCATTTTAAGTTACTTTAAGGATTTTATGGGGACAAAATCACAAGCTAGAATATAGCAAGCAGAACATATGTTCCCAGTCTCTGTAACTCTGTAGGGCTGAGCCTACACGAGCATATAAAGGGAGCGTGGAGTTCACTCTTCCTGCACTTGTCATTTCCTGCCTTACAGCCCGTAGACATTTCTGTCTCTCATTTGCACCCACACTTTCCTATATCTCTTCTCGCACCCTACTTCCTATGTGCAAAAATCAATCCCCTCTTCCAATAGGACAGGCGTCTGTCTCTTCCTCTTTGAAACCTTTGGACTGTCTGCAGGCTGCCTTGAGATGGATGAGAGAGTCAAGGAAATACAACAAAGGACACAATTCCAGCAAACAAGTTTCTCAAGATACTCAGTGTCCATGAAAAGACTGCAAATTGTTTAATGCTATCTGCATCTAATTACTTTTCTTTCCTGTTCGGAGAAGTATTCCTTCCTGAGGCGAAAATATTTTTGCACTTAAAGTTGTAACCCATTTTAAAGAATGTTCGTTCTCCAAGAAGCTTCCTAACCACAGAATAAAAATAATGGATCCATGATTACGAATACGAATGACCTTGCCGTGTCTATTTTTGCTTTGACTGAAAGTCAGGTTATACCCTTGGTGAGCTGAAAACCCACCGGAAGCTGCTAGTCCTTTATTATCTTCTTCCCAGAGGGTGAGAGTCTTTTTTTTTCTATCTCTCTGATGACATTTTCAAAATAATTCTGGTTCTATAATAACCTCTTCAGAGAGAAGGAAAGAATGCAATTTATGCCATCCCCATGATCATCATGTAGCAAATTTGCCCTTTGGATTTGACAAAGACATTGTGCTTAAAGCCAAAGCCCTGGACCAGGGGTAGACCAAAAGCAAATAACTTTTCACTGTGTTCCCCAACATGGAAAAGTATTCTTATGATTGATCACTTTTATAGCTTGAAATAACAAAGACAATAGTCTTGCCATTTTTTTAAAATCTACGCAACTAGGTATTTTTATAATGAGTGTCAAAAAACAGTTTAAGAAGTATGCTAACGTGTGTGTGTGTGTGTGTGTGTGTGTGTGTGTGTGTGTGTGTGTGTGTATCTTATCCTTGCTCAAATGAGATAAGAAAGCACTTTTTTAACAGTATGTGCCTTCACAGCAAGGGCCCCAATATGTTTTAGGCGGGCACTTTGTCAGTGACCTACACTGCACTTCTACCCATGAAAGCTCTCACAGATGGTGAGCCTATATGAAATATGCACTGATATTTGGGCGTGACTTGGACTCATCCAGAATAGCAATACCAAATGCCAGCAGCTGTGCTTTTAGGTAAAAGGCAAATAAAATGCTCATTGCTTAATTTAATGTAAATTTGCCTAACAGGAGGCTCTCTGGCACCCACTGCAACTCGGAATGATGGGAACTCAAAAAGCCACAAGAGAGAGCTATGTGTTGCCAGGCATGGGGGATAAAAAGCAGTGTCTGAAGACAGGCGAGCAATGGCTGCCTGGGTAGGGAACAAACTGAGATCAGTTAGTGAGGGCTTTCTTAGGAGTCAGAGATTTCTGCCTGAGAGTCAATTAAAGCTAAGGGTTTTGCCAAATGTATGATTTGTTTTTGTTTTGTTTTGTATTTTTATTACCTTGCCTTGGAAATTCTCTCTTGGCTTAAAAAACAGCTACCTTTACAATTTCCTCATTCTTACCTTGTTTTTATCATCTTATTTCACAGACTCATAAATATTCTTCTTTTTTTTTTGTATTCTTAAGGATGCATTACTTAGCTGTAGTTTTCTCCTAAAATGGCTCTGACTGTGGACTCACGCTGCGGTACGGAATCTCTTGCTCCCATGCCTCATTTGTAGGCAAACAGTACTAAGACCTCCTTGTCTGACCCAATCTATCTACAGACGGTACACCAGCTTTCCTATGAGAAGTACTGCTTCAGATATCAGGGATGCAGTTTCTTAAGGCTCTCTGTAACAACCCATGACTCTCTTCAACCTTTAGAATGTTCTTCTAGCAGCCAATGTCATTCTGAGACTTTCTCACTTCACTCAGTGCTTGCTTCCTATCATCTCTCCTTTTCAAAACATTGTGTACTTGAAAAACAACAAAACAGAAAACAGTGTTGAATTTGAAACCTTAATCCTAAATTACTGACATGGTGGTTTGAATAGAAATGACCCCCACAGACTGTTAGAATGTTTGGTCCTTAGGGAATGGCATTATTAGGAGGTGTGGCCTTGCTGGAGAAGCGAGTCACTGTGGAGATGGGCTTTGAGGTCTCAGAATCTTAAGCCATTTGACTTCCTGTTGCCTATGGATTGAGTTGTAGAAAGTTCAGCTACCATGTCTGCCTGCCTACTGCCATGTTTCTTGGCATGATGATAATGGAATAAACCTTAAAACTGTAAGCCAGCCTCAATGAAATATTTTCTTTTATAAGCTTCGCCATGATCATGGTCTCTCTTTACAACAATAAAACTATAGCTAAGACACTGTTCCTAAGGTGGGGTCTTTAGTGGATAAAGAAACTTAAATGAGGTCCCAGGAGGGTCCTGGATCCAACAGGAAGGCATTGAAGAGAATGTAGGAAAAATAAGCTCTTTCTCTCTCTCTTTTCCCCTCCCTCCCTCTCTCCCTCTCCCCTACCTCCGTGTGTGTGTGTGTGTGTGTGAGCACGTGATAATGTGATCATTGACAATCTAGAGAGACAGACTCTCCAAAGAAGCAAAATGCTGAGCAACTTCCTCATAGGCATTGGAGCCTCAGAAGTATGAGGTAATAAATATCTGTTACCAAAGCCCGAGGCTGATGACATGGGACATAGATCCAACTGCTGTCTACTGCAACTACTGTTATCACCGATGCTCTATTCATAGACATTACTTGATGAACACAGGCAAATTGACCAATAATTCATTTAAAATTTACTGGAGACATGCTCACTGATTAACACTTGGTGCTCTTCCAGTGGGCATGCGTTTGGTTTTTATCACCTGCCTTGGGTGACTCGTAATTACTCTAGCTCCTGGGACAGCACACAAGTGTGTACGCATGAGTGTACTCGTGCGTACACACATACAGATAAAATAAGCATTTTTAATTTATATTTATTTTTATTTGTAAATATTACATAGTGATAAGCTGTAAAGCCATATACATACTAACAACAAAACCGGACTCAGCAGGTTATATTTATATTTGTGCATACATGTATACAACAATTAAAAAAGAAAAAGAGGCTATCAGTGAGAGTGTTAGAGGGGCATAGAAGGGGTTCAAGGGATGGGAGCTGGGGGGGTGGAAAGAAAGGGAGTAGGGTAAGGTACTTCAGTTCTACAGCAGTTAAAAACATATGAAAGAAAGAAAAATTCAAACAAAAATATTTTTCTTGAGCACACATTTTAAGCAAGGCCTGTTATTTGGCAACAGGAATACATTGGCATTTCTCAATAAAACTACAAGGGTGTCTTTTGCTCTGTGGATTAGTCCTGTGTATGATGTGGGGAGCTACAGAAATGAAATAAATACATCATATTCTTTCTCTCCCTCTCTCTCTCTCTCTCTCTATGTGTGTGTGTGTGTGTGTGTGTGTGTTTGTTTGTGTGTGTGAGAGAGAGAGAGAGAGAGAGAGAGAGAGAGAGAGAGAGAGGAGAGAGAGTTAGTAACTATGATGTTGTGCTAACTTCTAACTTGTAGAAACACAAGTTCTCAGAGGAAATATAAATCCAACTGAAGTTTGCTCAGGATCTGACCACATAGAAGTAGAAGGACAAATTAGGAAGGAGTTCAGGAAAGTTTAGGAATGGACAAGACTGAGAGGTGGGGAATACTAAATGCCGCAGAGCAACCTTGAGAAGAATCTAGTGAGATGCACACTTAGTTTATAATGTTACAGAGGATGTGGGGAGGAGGCTTGCTGGTTCCCCAGGACCCATGTAAAATTGATTACAGAAGCCTGTGTCTGTAATCCCAGTTCCCCTAGAGTAAGATGGGAGATAGTCATAGGGGAACCCTGGAAGCACATGATCCAGTTCCAAAAGAAAGCATGAGAGTTCAAAGTCTCTTACTCTGAAGGGCTGGGGTAAGCCTGATCTTATACTCCTGTATCATGCTACACACAGAGCCCTGGGCGTTTTTCTTCGTAACTTACATCCAAACTTCTCCTTCCCTGAATTGATCATGTAGATTCTATTTATTTCTTAGTGTGTTTACATGTTAAAAGGATGAAGGCCACAGAGCTAGATTCTGTTTATTCTCATATTGCTCTGTGTATAGTAGCCTATCACGCTGTTGGATTTGTGTGTTTAGTAAGAGAACTGTGAAAGAAAACAGACTATCCAAACTGACAGATGTGGGTGATAGACTAAAAGTAATATGGTTCCTAAGTGTTGAGCAAAGTTGCAGGTATGTATACACCAAGGGCTTAGTGGTTGTGAATTGTATTTTTTGGTACACTCCTTTCAGCCCAGCACAATGTAGACAGTAATACTAAATAAATATTATTGGACTTAATTCCTTATATGCTATAAGTGATGACATGTTCTTCATCAGCTAATTGTTATCCTAATTGCTAATATGATTTGGGAGTCGACTACACTACACAATAAAGTCTTGCTTTGCCTTGGGACTGTGAAAAGAAGATAAGAGGCTCCAAACCTGTGCAAATGCCACACTGAAAAACTAGACCCCTGAAAACAGTGAGCTCCTGAGGACAGTGGTGTGATTTCGCTAAGCTGCCTCTGTATTGTTCCTAATCTAGCGCCAGCCATGGTATTTACTCAATGCTTATGAAAACAAAATAAATAAAGTTGATGTTGATGAGGAGGAGATTTCTTGGTCTCCAAAGACTTTAGAAGTTTTCTGTCTAAAATTACAAAATGCCATGTGCATCCGTGCTGATTCTAGCTTCTTAACTACTACTCTAAACTGGTTGTGTGCCGCATTTAGTTATAGGAAGCTTGTAGGCATACTCAAACGGTATTTAAACAATATTGGGACAAAATGATATTAGGATTTATGTTTGACACAGGAAGCAAAATAGTTCCTGTATAGAAGCCAAAGAATAATAATTTTTTTTACCATCATGACACATCAAACTTAGCATTTTGCAGTTCTGTCTGAAATATATTATATAAATAATTAAACTAAGCCCAAATATATAAAAACTTAATGAGATCAAATACATTTAAAAGACTATGAAATTGTCCATTCTTTCATTTTTAAAGCTTGACAAATAACCATTGTTTTTGGTTTTATTTACACATTTAAAAGCATAGTGATTAAAAAAACCACTTGACTCTACCCCTCTCTTCTAGAAAACTTCCTTACAACAGTCCTGGTTCTTTGGACAAGGTAACATGGATACCTCTGCCTTTGTGTAAAGGGCAGGGATCAGAAATGAGGTCATCTGCCCCTTTGTCTGTAGTTTTATCATTCTCAAGCATGGCAATACCACTCCCTCTCAGCATCCCTAGTGTTCCATATATGACTCTTCACAGCTCAGGTTCAGGACCACAGCTCAAGAGAAAGCACAGAGTGAGGATGGTCAGTGGAGTCGGCTATGAGAACAAACAGTGGTTGTATACACCCACTTAAACTTTCATTAGACATGATGAGTTGAAAGCATTTGAAATCTCCATCTAGAAACTGAGGTAATACGTGGAAAAATATATTTCGGGCCTTTCAAACACACTTGTTTCTAAGAATGTGGCAGTTAAACGGAAGGAGGCAAGCTGGGCATGGTGACTCAAGCCTGCAATTCTGGGAGTAGCGAGACGGGGACAAAGGACTGGGGATCGTAGTAAGAACTGACAGAAACACAAATGAGAAATGAAAGCGAAAAGGGTGCACTAGGTGGTCAGGATGTGATGCGGAGGTGGTGTGAACTCTAAGAAGCTAGAGTACATCTTGTGTTAGTTACGCCCCACCTTCTGGTTCTAGTTGACTTTTTTCTAGGTTTTGTTGTCTCATCTCAGAGCATAGAGACCTTCCTGCCATTATATTTGTTGGTTGAATGAATGAATGAATGAATGCTAGCTGACCATTGCTACCAAGCCTACTAATGTTTTAATAAGGACTTGAAATATAAGCGTAGTTTAAAATACTATGAATTTTTTTATTCACTTCAATAAGAAGTCCGTTTTGACAAATAGATCTACAGATTAAGCTTGGCCTGTGTGCCAGCTATTCTCTATTCGTTTTATATACATTTTGTCCAATAGACAACGAATATCTAATAATTCTTAAACGATGATAACTAAGATTTACTTTCAGATACTCTCACTATGAGTTATGAAAAATAGTAAAACAATAGCAGAAACAATAATGCGTGGGATAGGTAGGAATTTCCCCGAGCATTTGCGTCTCATTCTCGCTCTGCCCTCATAAAAATCTTGTAGGAAGCTGCTTTGTCCCCATCTTAGTGACTCAGAACTTCCAGCCTCCCCTGACAGTTCTGATTGAATGGCTATTAGCTATTGACTTGCTTAAAAAACAGCCCCAAGGCCATGTGGTTTTTTTTATTTGTACATTCAGTCAACCAAACTGACCTCAAAGACGCCCCAGCACAGGGCTTTCGCCTGCTCAGCTGGTAGCTTGTAGCTTGTCCATTTTGGGACAAGCTATTTCAGTGGACTTTATCAAAGAGCCACCTGCCTGGACATTCATGAAAACTGGGCGCTTTAGATACAGTGCTGCCTGACGCATCCTGAAAAGACACCATAAAGCGAATACTGAGGGGCTTATTCCGTCCACCTCAACTGGAAAGGGGTGTCTGCCTGTCAAATACAGCAGCTCTCAGAAATCAAAGCAGAAACAGGGAAGAAATCAGGTGGGGGTAACAGGAGAGAAAATGCAGCTCACTGTGTGTCTTTGATTCATGTCACTGCCTAGAAGATGTGACTTTTATTAGAACATGTCCGAATGTGTATGCTTACACGATTGTTAAGTTGGAAGAAAAGTGACCTAAATCAGCAGGCAAGGGTCATGCAAACGTTGCTGGTTTGCCTGGCTTGGCTGATTATAATTGGGTTTGTGAGTCTCTGACTTCCAGGGGGATTTTACTGACCTCTTTTGTGAGGATTTGGAAGTGTTGTGGCCCAGGCTATTGTTTGCTTCAGAATTTCAAATATTAAGCTGCTAAGCACATGACTCAGAATTAAGAAATAAGTGTGCTTCATATTAATACAGCAATTTCACTCCTCTCCAAATATATAACATGACTACATAGACACACACACACTCATTCATTCATTCAATTTTTCATTTCTTTATTCCAGTTATTATTATTTATTTATTTGTGGCATGTAGTATCCAGTGGGGCTGAATGTGCCCATGTCTATAAACGATATTCAACTTTTAGGAAAGTATGATTTTTTCCCCACAGTCATTAAAGGCAAATGAGGGTACAGGAGACACTTGCATCAAGCTTGAGATATACATTGAAGGGTAATTTAAATTCTCATTGACCCAACTTTAGCTGTGTTGCTGAATAGAATACTCCAGCCAATGGAATTACATAGGTTTATTTTAAACCCAGTACTTAGAGTTAATTCCATGCCATTGTATATGATAATAGCTTTCTAAAGACATGCAAAGAAGTAGTTAGTGTGCATTGTGAAATGAGATACTGACTGTAAGCTAAGTGATTGTGAATTCCAAGCACATTTTTTTTTTCTTTTGCTATCTGTTGAACACATTAGTAATTCTAAGTTTTAAGTAATGTGTTTAGGTAAACTACTGCCAGGGCAATGTTGGCTTCTAGATTTTGTAGCTTTCTTATGACCACTAGCCTCCACAGATGTCAGTCTGTTGCTAGCATCCAGAATGCTGGTGCCATTCACACCAGAGAAAAGACGTAATATCGCAGCAGAAAGAAAGTAGTGCTGTCTCAAACGTGATCACATGTATGATTCTAAAGTGTTTCCTTTAGAATCCATTGCCAAAACAATTCCCGAGTGCCCAGAAGCCCTGAACACTGGGAAACCTAAATGGACACAGAAACTTTGATTCTAAGTCTGTATTCAATGAGGTCTAAAGGTCCTGTGTACAGGCAAGACAGGGGAAACAGACAAGTTGGAGAACGGCAACTAGGAGATGGCTTGTGGAGTTTGAGACAAGAGGGAAAGAAGAAAAATGCAAGTCATATCAAAGAGGTGTGGCTGTGTGTCAGCTGCTGACAGAGGGGGAAGAGGATCAGTTAAAAATCAAGATGTGGGAAGGCTTAGAAAGTTGACTTTAATGATGAAAGTTATGAACATGTAGACCAAACTATTGCCTGTAACCAAACTTATCCAATATGAAACATCCTTTTCCTTAAATCAAGACAATGTATGGATAAATTCTTTGTTAAATGTCATCTCACATTAAGCCAAGTCACCATGAAGTCCTTAAACATTATCCACCTTTTGTGCAAGTGCTCACTCTCCAGCATCGTCGTTTTTTTAACCACATTTGAAGCGTGTAATCCACATGAAGATAACATGATGGATTTGTCTTATCTAATATAGAGATTTATCACACTTGGGGATCTTTCTGTATTGCTCAAACTAATCGTAATGAATGCATTATGTGTTTCATTATCCCAAAACATTTACATATGTTTTCTCACATATTTCTCCTTGTTCTATAAGTTTCTCAATTAGTGGTATGAAAGTTACATAATGTGCATTAAAAATGAATTATGAAAAGGCATACATGACTTCCAACTGTGGAGTTTTTTGCATTGGTTGGATGGTTTGCAACAAATGATTTAAGATCTCTGATGCTCAGTGACTCATCTGGAAAATGAAAATAATATTAATATTAATAGCAATGATATGAAACTGCTATTTTATGTGATTATAATTTACTTTTTAAAGACTCTAATATAAAATGTAGTGGTGTGTGTGTGTGTGTGTATCTGGATCCATACCAATGCAAATCTTTATAACACATTCCGCTTTAAACATAAACAAACATTTATAAACAATATTTGGGAATATGAGAATAGTTCTTTCCAAACTGCTTCTTGCTTTTGTTGGGTGAAGTAATTTTTGGGGTGTTCATGGTGACCTTTTGGGGGATCTTGGTCCATCAAACCACATTAGCCTGGAAGGATACCAGGGTTCTTATCCTCTGTGAAAACAAAAGAACCTCTTTTCCAAAGCAACATAGACCCAAACTTTGAAGACAAGTTACCTTTAAAGTATGTATGTTGGTTACTTAGCTCATTCACTGTCAAAAAATTCAAAGAAAACACAATAATATATATGATCCAGACTCTCTGTGTATATTCCATCTTTATGGCTGATTTTTCTCACTCTGTTACTTTTTCTATAAGTTTAATATTTTATTATCTTTACTCCTTTAATCTATGACTGTCTGTATTCTTTTATATTACATTTTTGGTCTCTTACTCTTTTTCTTCTCTCTCCCAAACCTACGTACATTTTTTAAACACACTGTGTCTTATTTAGAGGTCTTTTATGCCTGCATCAGCCCTTATTGCATATCTGTAATCCTTCTCTGACCAGGATGGCTTTTTAAAATGCTAAGTGCTTCTTAAACACGTAAGGGGCAGCATTGCTAGGGCAAATCTAGCCCTGACTGCTTGCTCCACCCAGTCTGACATGGCAGAGGTCCATTCACTGCTTCTGAGACTGCTGAGTGGGAGCTGTCCTTACCATCTCAACTCTGATAACCAGTTGGCCCATACTGCCACCAAGTAACTTGAAGCATGCCATCCACAAATCCTATTTAAAAGCTCAATCTCTTGAAAGAGCCAGAGTTTGTGCTGGCAGCACAGTCTAGAGAGCCACCATTTCAAAAATGTGCAGCATTTTTTTTTACTGCTATTGCTGAATCAGGAAGACCTCTTTTAAAAGAGTTGTGTTATGCCACCAGCAAACAGCAAGAAGCTGTGTTAAACACTGTATTCTTGTGTCCAGAATTCCTTTTTAAGATCTCTCAGGTTTTAAGTAGATTTAGTCAACCACATTGGCATGCCAATTTATAGTAGGAAGGTAGCTTGTTTGTTTCCTGGCCACTCAGACTCCTGAAACAATCACACAGAAAATGTGTTAATCAAACCGTTGTTTGGCCAGTTAGCTCTAGCTTTTATTGGCTAACTAATACATCTCAATTTAACCCATTTCTATTAATCTGTGTATTGCCACAAGGCTGTGGCTTACCCAGGAAAGTTCTGGCATTTGTTTTTGGAATGGCTAAATGGCTTCTCCTGACTCCACCTTCTTTCTCCCAGAATTCAGTTTAGTTTTCCCCACCTACCTATTCTGCCTGCACAGGCCTAAGACAGTTTCTTTATTAACCAATGGTATTCACAGCATACAGAATCCCGCATCAATTTTTTCTCAAGGATAGCTATGCACAACTTTGATTATTATTCAGTTGTATTAATGAAACGATCACAGGTTTGCCAAGCATAAAAAGCAGATCTCTAGTGAAATGACGAGTGAGTGTGGGTTGTCATTGACTAGTAACATTGAATTGGTACTTTTGTTTTTTCAAAACAAGTCATTGTGAAATTGAAAAACAAATCTCAGGAGGACCGACACTCTGAACGAGTCTCACAGTATCGGTTGCTTCTGCCTTTGGTCCTTACCCTCATTTCCAAGACGTCTTGATGTCTGATCACCCAGCAAACAGCCATGTTTTCTTGTTTATTTTTAGGCTGTAACAAAAAAAAAAGAGAGAATTTCCATTCATGCTTTTGTTCAGTGTCCCTGAGAGCAGGATGAGGTCCTTTTATTTAGGGAACAGGATATTAAGTACATTGGGCCTGCTTGCTGAACACTGACTGTGGGCGAGTAAAGTGTTTCTCTACTCATATGTGTCTGCTTAAGAAGAATACAGATATTTACAAAACAGCTGGGTGAGTGTGTATCTACCTTTCTGGGTATTTGATAGAAGCTAAGCTAATAAAATTATATGAGAAAATATTATAAAAACTAAGTTTTACAAAATCAAATGGGACAAATTCAGAATATTCAGCAGCCTAATTCTTCCCACCATTACAGGTGTGCTGCAGAGCTGCCTTGGTCATGTAGAAGATATTAGAAGATAATATATTCTTGTGTTTTTGTTAACATATATAAACACAGGAAGTTGTCCTGAACAATATACACTAAATTATTTTTAAAAAGTGTCTCTGGAAGCTGTAATTAGAGATGATCACTATTTTTCTATGGACTTTACATGATTTAGCTAATGGCCTATATAACTTTAACTCTCAGAAAAATGAGATAAAAATATTTCACATCATGTAATTGGAAAATAAGCTTTCAGATGCTCAAAATGACAAAACCACTTGAGACACCAATTCACGTGTTCGTATTTTCACGTGAGCTGTGCTTTAATGACTTCTTCTTTCTTAGCTTCCAGTTTTTCACTGTGGGAAAAAAATGTGGAAATGCATTGCATGCAAGAAACAAAGTCATTCCTTCCATTTAGAGACAACGCTTGGTGTCTTAATTGACGTGATGCTCAAATGATACTTCTGGGACATTCTTACCCAATTCACTGGTGCTAACTGTTGACTGATCCTGTTAACCCAATGTATTTGGAGATGTTGATCTTTTCAATATTATTGGGATGAACTAGGTTTGAGAGAGGGTTAGAGTGAGTTAAATAAGGATTGATATTCAGGCGTTGGAGTTATTAGGAAGTCAGGCAGAGCAGTGGGCTAAGGGAAAGGAGTCAACTCTGCACAAGGAAGAGGGCCCAACGTTAGCTGACCTCACCAAATTAGAGACAAGGTTTCTTGAATGTCTCACTGATACACATGTTCAAAGGGCACCAAGGGCATTTCTGGATAAGGGACCCTGGAAGAACTATGGACCTCGTTAGTAGGCATCAAGAGGTATTGTCTACAACCCTTCTCTTCTTGGGGTTGTTGGGGAAATGCCACATCTGGAAATTAAAGGGAAAGAGTGTGGGCCCTTGTGAACAAGCAGTGCAAGGAGGAAGACAGACTGCAGGGGAAGGCCACATCGTAAAGCTCTCCAAAGAATCAAATGTGCTGATTGTATATTAGGTATATTAATTGTGAGAAACATTGTGCCAGATTCTTTGTACTATCAGTAATAGTAGGTAAAGATCATCCCAATGTACTAAACAATCAGTTTATTTGGCTATCTGTCCCCTAGAAGTTCTCCAATGACTAATGTTTCAATCTATTTTTTTTAAATATTCATCAGAAAGCGTCCAAAGAAGTTCAAAATGCAGGCATTATTGCTTTGACTTGGTTTCCTCCTTGTATTCCTTTGCGATCACTTAACTGTGCTCACATAGCAAGGCCAAGCACTGTGGAACCACCAATGAAGCATTTGTTCAACAATGCGCAATGGCTACTAAACCCATAATGCAACAGATGAGGGCAGGATTGTGCTACTGAGCAGCCACAATCTGATCCTACAGTTGTTTCTATAGTGAAAACGCACATGACCTCCTCTATCAGGAACAGAGCAGGTGCAGATTTCCATGCTATCCCTCTACAAGTTACCAGTTCAGTATGGAAGTGTGAGACATCTAAACCAGGAGAGGAAGAGAGGACGGAAGCTCAACTGAGAAAATACCTCTATGAAATTGGGATGCAGGCAAGCCTAGAAGGCATTTTCTTAATTAGTGATTGATGGGGGAGAACCCAGTTCATGGTCATCCCTTGGGCTGGTGGTCCTGGGTCCTATAGGAAAGCAGACTGAGCAAGCCATGGGAAGCAAGCCAGGAAGAAGCTCCCTTCCATGGCCTCTGCATCAGCTCCTGCCTCTAGGTTCCTGCCCTGTTTGGGTTCCTGTCTTGACTTGTTTTGACAGCAACAACAATAAGGAAGTATAAGCCAAATAAATCCTTTCCTCTCCAAGTAGCTTTATTAATGCTGTTATATCATATCAACAATAATCCAAACTAAGACAAAAAATCATGAATAGTCTGGAGTTTAGTAGGAATAACTACGTGTCTGATTTTAGTATTTCCAACCTTTTTCTTATCTGAAATTGTTCCTAACAAAATGAGAGAAACAAGACAGTAAATCCATAGCCTCCAGGCTCTTTCTCTGGCTCCTCAGCATTCTGATTGCATCGGAGAACCCCTGTCATAAAGACAGGGCGTCCAGACTTGCCTCTTCGTGGCTCCTTTCTATTAAAACTGCTTCAGACAAAACAGTTTGACTACTCTTGAAAGTCTGGCCCTGTCTTGAGGGATTTATGGATTTTTTTTCAGTCTGTTTATAACCTCCTGTAAAGCTTCAGGAACCTTTTGGATTAATCATCAATAAACATTTACTAAGCACTTCCCAGAGTTCAAGGTGCTCTCCCAGTCACAGTGGGCTTAACAGCATTCAGGGGAGACTTTGCAACCGCCTGGGGTGTCAGCAAAGGGTTTCTGTTCTTTATCCGGTAATGAGATTATTTTATGTGATCTCAACAAGGAAATTCAATCCAAGGAGTGATTGGATACATCCCAGGTACAAGGCTTCTCTGGCAAGCATGGCAGTGAACGGCAGTCAGTCACTGAGGTGGCGGTGCTACGGGACGTGCTTGTCAGCCAAGGACCCTGATGCAGTCTCTCTTCTCTTTAGCCATGAATTAACAAGACTCAACCCCTCTCCCCCATGCTATGGAGGATGCAATACACTCCTCATGTGTGCTGCAATTTCTGGGTCTCATAGATTCTCATGGTCACCTCACCCTCTCCTGTCACCATATGTTAATGGTATTGGAGCGTGTCTCCATGGTGACTTTAGTTCTTGAGTTTTTGTGTCATCTTTGCCTTCCTCTTAGATCTGCACACTAAAACACAGAACCCATTTGTTTTGTATCCATTGTTCTCCAAGGGCAAATAGCCTGTGGTCGATAGCAGTAGCACCCGCACAAAGGAAAGAAGTGTGACACCGAAGTCACCGAGCAGTGCGGGTTATTGATCCTTCTCAGGAATCACAGCTCTGCCAAGCTTCCTTATTGCCATCTAAGCTTGTCTTGGAAAAACACCTTTAGAAACTTGGACATTTCACCCAACATCACCTTCAGTAATGATTTATATAACATTTGTATTACATTATAGGTAGTATATAAATGCTGAAAAGTGTACTGAAGAATCTGCCTGGATTATACCCAAGTACTAGGACGCTTCCCATAATGGTTCTGCTATGGAGAGGCGCTGGTGTCCATGGGGGTCCAGTACCAGACTCTCCACAGATACTGAGGGAAATTCTGATTTCCCTGGTTACACAAATCAGTGAAGGGCTTTTCCCTGCTATAACCCCAGAGGCATTTTGGGAGACCCTTTCGAAGAAGGAAAGGATGGCTATTTATCATTTCTAGTGCAAGACAAAGCTGTGGGGCTCTGGCTAATGAGATCAAGTGCTGTCGGCTTTTTAGGCAGGGACTTCTTCCTCGCAGGGTTGATCTTGGAGATGAGGGAGAAGAATGACTTATGTGTTATTGTAACCCTAAGACAAAAGATAGAGAGTTTGCACTATCTGAGGCAGGATCCTGGCTCAGTATCCAGAGCTAAGGGCACACTGACACAATGGATCATTTCAGGACGCAGAGAACATGGAAGTCAGTGTGGAAAAGAGGGAACCAACAGGTATCAGCATTGGCTGGTGCAGAATCCGGCAGTATTTAGGGAAATCCTGAGGAGAAATGGGAAAAAGCATGATCTTATCAGTGCTACCAGTTCAGTATTTTTATGCATATGAATCTTTATGTATGGTTAGAAAAATAAAATCGATTCCGGCAAGTTTTGTAATTTAAAATGAATTGAAGGCTTGAAGGAGAGGATTATGGATTATGAACCTGATGAATAAATATTGCCTGCGTTCTGACCTCATTTGACTTCAAGGCTGAGAAAGCAGCCCTCTAATGCTACCCAGTAGGACAGCACATAGAGAGATGGAAGTGTAAAGCAGCAAAAGACATTTGTTTCACTCTGATGTCTCACATAGCTGCAAATGAACCCTGCAGATTCCGAAGAAATAACGCGAAGCTGGGTGAGGTGGACTGTGGCAGTCTCAGCAAACATGCCACCCGAGGATGAGGGAGCCGGATCCTATGGAGTGATGGAGTACATGCTAGCCGGGGAAGCTACACTGGGCCCTCAGTCAAAGCAAGGCTAATGTGGCATCCTGTCTCCACACATACAGAGCAACTTGTCAAACAGTATGCAAGACAGATCAAAGGCCATGCCCGCTGGTGTGTCCCATGAGGAGAGACACTTTCCTAATATTTCAGCTTTCTTTGCAGAAAACATTTTAGCTACTTCTGCTATAGAAAAAAAAGACAATTTAATGTTCTAGCAAAGTTGTGGGATTACTAAACCGTTCCCCTAATGTCTTTATCATAATAGCTATCATTTTGATCCTCCCACACAGCAGTATTGTTTCTTAAGATTTCTAATGTGTCTTAATCAGAAATTTGGTTTCCTAAGCTACTGAGCCAATTTCACAGATATTTCTCAGAATATTTATTTTAAAATGTTTATTAGGTAAATGTCTGAAAATACTGCACAAGTCCATGAAGTAAAACAGTTTCAATTTTTAAAAATATTCTTATGAGTTAGAGCCTATGATAGAATTTAGCTTGGTAGGTCCAAATGGCAAACAGGACATGGAGCAATTTCCAGGTAAAGAGTCACTCGGACATATGCTAGGAGGCCAACAGTCAACAGAAAAGATGCGTGCTGAGACAAATGTGACTCAAACTGTCTGAAGATTTTAAAGAGTTGTTTTGTGTATGTGTGTGTGCGTGTGTGTAGTGTCATGTGCGTGGTGGGTGTGTGGTGTGATAGTTGATGTGTTTGTGTGTGTGTGTGTATGTGGTATGGTGTATGTGGGTAGTATGTGTTAATGTTGCATGTGATGTGTATGTAGTTATGGTGTATGTGGTGTCTGTGTATATGTGGTGTGTGTGTGCGCACACCTGTGTGCGCATGTCTATACTAGGGACTGAAACTATGGACCTAGCGAATGGTAGGCACATACTTTTCTACTGAGTTGTATTCCTAGCTAGAGATTTTAATGATTTTTGCTAATAACCTAGCTAAACATTGTAGATGGCAAGCTTCATGTTCACTTTTTCTAGATAAATATATTCAAAGTTCTAAGAGTTCTGATTTATTAATATATACTCTAGCCTTTCCTTATCTTGTGGGGCAGAATGCTTGCCTAATCACATGTTTTTCAATGCTAGGGACTTAACCAGGCCTTTCGCATGCTAGACAGATGCAACACCATTGAGAGGTACTGCCAGAAGCTGAGCAGACACAGCCTTGAATATGGTCTGTGGGAAGTCCAGACTTAAAACGTTTTGATGGTTACTGTGCTTTACTTAATATTTAGATCTTCTTAAAATAATCAAAGTACATGAGGGAAGCTTGTCGTGGCTGGGGTCAGGAAATTAGAGGAGCAGCTTCAGGGAGGAAGGATTTCTTTAGGCTCAGACTGTCTGGGGTAGCCTGGCTCCATCTCTGTGGGGTGGAGATGAGGCTGCCTGCTGTGATGAGGAGAACAGGAAGAACAAAGCAGCTCACCTCACAGTTGTGGCGAAGCTGAGAGACAGGAAGGATCAGTGCTTTGACATCCTGCAGAGGAATCTCCCTGGCAACCTGTTCCTCCATCCTAAGGTTTCCAGCAGCACAAAATAGCACCATCAGCTGGGGAATCTTGACCTCAGTCCGGGAAGATCTGGAATTCAAACCATGGCACTGAGTGGGGGGCTCAACTTCAGAAATTAAGAACTGTCTTGACTGAGGAATTCTTAATTATTTTAGAAGACTAGCTCATAGCAAAGCTATTTTTAAGATTCAGACCTAGATCTGATAAAATATAGAAATGGAAATTATTAGTGTATCATCAGAAATCACAATTAAGTAACACAGAAAGCAAAGAACCATTTTTACATTTTTAAACACTATTTCTTTCTGAAACCCGGCTTTCTTCCTATTCTGGTATGTCTAAAGATGTGAACACATGTGGAAGCCTTTGATCTTTGCTTCTTTTGGAAATTATTGTAAAGCTGCAAGATTGGAAGAGTCCTTAGTGATGGAACAGCCTGTCCCCAAGGACACAGCAGATGCCTGTATGCTCCAAAAATATATGCCATTGAGACGTTAGGGGGTTTCACATTGCTACAGAGAGCAGGGAAGTAAGACACATACATACCACATTTGTGCGTTTTGTTATATCTACTCAGAAACTATAGGAATAAGTCAGTTCCAAGCACATTCTTCACTCACTTATCTCAATATTGGTTGATGGGCTGGGAGACCACAGGGCCACACCTAAGAGGGGAGGACCCACTGTTCATTCATTCATCAGCTTTACTAAAAATGTCCACTGATTCAGCATTAGCCAAGTTTCAGGCATCGTGTGGTAGAGGGGTTTCAGTCTCTGTCTTCATGAGCATTCTGGTTCAGCCCTAATCCTGCTGAAGATCGTAGACAGCTGTTCTCAGTGCCTGAGGGCTGTGCACATTTTATCACTGCACCATCTTCATTCTCTGCATTGCTTTCTCTTCTACCGTATCCTTTGCTTTGGTCTTGGTTAAGGAGTGTGTTGTGTGTGCGTGTGTGTGCACGCACGCGTGTGCACACACACGCGCCCAAGTGGACATGTGAGTTGAGTTTCCTCTCGCAATGGAGGAAATGCTTCTCTGTGTTTGAGATGGGAGATGATCAGGAAGCCAGCTGGTGATTTTTGACCTCATCTCTCATTCTCTCAAAGAGCAGGAAGCGTTTGCGTTCTCCTCTGAAAGAGTGGCCTCAGTCTGAGCGCGAATCCCTTTCCTTCCCCATTTATTGACTCAGTCTAAAATATTGCTGTAAACTGGTTATGTATTATTTTTATCTTCAACCAAAATAGCATTTCCCTCATGGCAATTCAATATAGTTGTGAGTGTCTAAAACTGGTTTCTAAAAGTCCAGAAATTATTGCTTAGCTAGAGACAGAAGCAAGTATAAAATAAAGTCCCTGCCCTCCTTGTACTTACAATGATGATAATGTAACTATTAAAATTAGAAAAGTCAAACTTTAATGAAATATATTATTTAAAATTTTTTACTGCATTTTCTTCAAAGTAACCCAACCGTCCCAAGGTCAATCCCGTATTAACTCAATGGCTGATACAGAGCACATACGTGGGAGGACATGCGACACCGTCATGAGGCGTTTTACTGGAGGGCTCACCTGTACGTTAGCCACTCTGAAGGGCTAACAGTGAGGTGGACACGTGGCGATGTGTTTACAGTTTCCCAGATACCGAGGCTTGGCCACAGCCAGCAACGTTGTGGAGCAGTGACTGCGTCAGAAGGCTGGCAAACTCACAGACAAATTGTTTAGCTATTTCTTTCTAATTTGTGCTCCCTGCCACAATGCCCTGCCTTACTAGCGTCTCCAAAACTCTGAATCAAAGGGATCATGAAGCCTCTGAAATGGTGAGATTAAAACCACTGTTTTATTGTGCAGTTGATTCTGGCACTCACACACTATCTGCTCACAGACACACGTGTGTACATGTACTATCTGTACCCACGTGCTATCTGCACACGTGTGTCTGTGAGCAGATAGCCTGTGAGTGTAGATAGTATGTGTGCAAATATTTGTTCAAGCCAATAGAAAGCAGACTATTGTAGCCAATTTTTCCAAGTGAATTTGACCATGGGATCTTCCTTTGCTCCGCAATACTTATTAATATTGTGTTTCACGGATTATGTTTGCTATGGATACAGTTTGGAAAGGCCTGCCATGATTTCTATCTCCTATAATAACACTTCATGGATTATGTTATATGTGTTTTTATTTAATAGAATTGAAATATACCGACAAATAAAATACAGATGATCCTGTGCAGTTTCACCTTCACAATTGTAGGAGACTGACAAAAATATAAACTACAAATTTCACTTATCCATATTGTTTTCTACTTTAGAAGTCTCTTACCTTAGTTTTAATCTGTATTTCACTGGTATACATAACCTTTGAGAAGAAATTTAGGCTCCCAAGATTCTCATTTACTTAAAAAACGTTATAAGTGTATATACATGTATGTGTGCAAGCATGTGTCTGTAAGCAGATTGTATGTGAGTGTAGACAGTATGTGTGCAAACATGTGTCTATGAGCAGATTGTATGTGAGTGCAGATAGTATGTGTGCAAACGTGTCTATGAGCAGATTGTATGTGAGTACAGATAGTATGTGTGCAAACGTGTATCTATGAGCAGATTGTATGTGAGTGCAGATAGTACATGTGCATGTGTGTGTCTGTGAGCAGATAGTCTGTGAGTGCAGATAGTATGTGTGCACGCGTGTGTCTGTGAGCAGATAGCCTGTGAGTGTTGCGGGAGGTCCTCCCACTCCTCCAGCCAATAGCCGCTGAGATACCAGCCCATTGGGGCGTGGTCTCTCTCCCTTTAAAAAAGCAGCCACTTCCCTCTCCTCTCTCTCTTCACTTCCTGCTCCGCCGGCGACTAGACTCCTGATTGCATAGAGGGCTGTTGCCTGGGACAGTGATCTGTAAGTTTTTTCCCCTTTAAATAAATATCACCCTATTAATCATAATCCCAAATTGGTGTGGCATTGTTTGTGACTTATGCCTTCATTTTGGCGCCCAACGTGGGGTTCGAACCCACGACCCTGGGATTAAGAGTCCCATGCTCTACTGACTGAGCTAGCCAGGCAGATAGTACGTGTGCACGCGTGTGTCTCTTAGCAGATAGCATGTGAGTGCAGATATTACATGTTCATGCGTGTGTCTGTGAGCAGATAGCCTGTAAGTACAGATAGTATGTGTGCACGTGTGTGTCGGTGAGCAGATTGTATGTGAGTACAGATAGTATGTGTGCACGCGTGTGTCTGTGAGCAGATTGTATGTGAGTACAGATAGTTTGTGTGCACGTGTGTGTCTGTGAGCAGATAGCATGTGAGTACAGATAGTATGTGTGCATGTGTGTGTCTGTGAGCAGATAGCATGTGAGTGCAGAGGCCTGAAGAGAGAGCTCTAGAAATGGTGTCACAGCTGGCTGGGAGCTACAAGACATGGGTGTTGGAGCCGAAACTGGATCTCTGGAGGAGCAGAAGGACCCTTAAGCAATGAGCCATCCTTCCAATCCCATGCTCTGAGGCTTGTCATTTCTTCTGTGGAAACACTAAACTTGACAAATTTAATGAATTGATGGAAATGCCAGATAACGTATATATATGGATTAGCTGTAAAAGTCTAGCTTTTTATTTTATTTTTTTTATTTATTTATTTTTTTTTTTTTTGGTTTTTCAAGACAGGGTTTCTCTGTGGCTTTGCAGCCTGTCCTAGAAGTAGCTCTGTAGACCAGGCTGGTCTCAAACTCACAGAGATCTGCCTGCCTCTGCCTCCCGAGTGCAGGGATTAAAGACGTGCGCCACTACCGCCCGGCTGTAAAAGTCTAGTTTTAAGGGATGATTTTTTTACTATGTTCTACTCAAATATTTATGTGTCATGTAGTATCCAAGGATGACAAAAGACTATAAATATGCAAATAAGTCAATGCACATATATTAGTTTTTATAAATCTTTGGGCCTATGCTCATAGATGTATATTATTTCAACTGTTTCTCCCATGAAGGGAAATATTACTGAGACTGAATGTACTGCTTTTGGTTTTAGGTGTGGTGGGGCTCTAGTCAATTTCCTAATACTGAGAAAGAAACAAAACCAGATTATCTGAAAATGTGGTATTCCCAGACTATGCAGTGTCCTCACTTACTAACACTGGTTCATGACCACTCTGCCTTCTAAATTGCTAGTGTAGAACACATACATCACTTGCCAGGTGCCTTTAATACCGCCACTGGAATTCAGAGGCAGGCGGCTCTCTGAGTTGAAGGCCACCATGGTCTACATAGTGAATCCCAAGCTAGGCAGCTGGGGCTGCATCTCTGTATCTCTAGGCATGCACCAGGCCTTAGACTCAGTCTTCAATACTGTTGGGATGAGTTACTCTTGCTGCAGTTATGATACACTCCTTTCAGAGCCACCATATATACTATGTCCCATGGAATTATTGTTAATAAACAGGATTCGATGCAATGCTTCAGATGACTTTCAGTTGGTTTGATTTGACTTTAGTGTAAGCTTAACATAGCAAGGTTAGCATTGATGAAATGGTCTTATATACTACAAATGAATATACATATATGGAATCTTTTTTCATTTCAATTTTAGATAAAAGAACTGTTTTTTAAATTTATGCAACTTGTTTTAAAGAAAGATTGTATCCTCTTAAACATTAAAGGGATTTGGATGATTTGAATTTTTTGCTATAATATATTCTACCTTTATTTTTTTAGTTCCTAATAACTAGGTTTAAGATTGAGTTTATTCTTCATAGCTAAAAATTCTCCCTATTTCCACAAGATTTTCTCATGTATTTCTTATTCACAAAATGGCAAAACATAAGGGAAAGATGCTAGTTACTGAGAAAAAGAGGGGACCAGGGAGATATCTCCATGGATACGAATACTCCAAGCTACTGCAGAGGACCAGAGTTGTGTTCCCGGCACCCAAGGTAGCTGAAAGTCATCTGTACCTCCAGCTCCAGAGGATCTGCTGCCCTACTTGCAGATATCACAGCATTGCACAGGTTAGGGCACATATATAGATACAGGGGGAAAAAAACATTCACATCAAATAAAAATAAGTAAATCTCTATCTCTGAAAACTGAATAATCTAGTTTTATCAATTCACTTCAGTACATAAATGTGGAAAAATTATCGACACTTAATTTTCTAGCTGTTTTATAATCATACTTAAAGAGAGTTTGAGCAAGTATGTTTTCAATACTAAGTTACATAAATCTTATATAGAAATGTTAGGCTCTGTCCTAACACTATGCTTGTTACAGAATTGATATTATAACAGCAGGTGACAGGGCTGGAGAGATAACTTATAGGTTAAAAGCACTCACTGACTGCTCTTGCCAGTAATTAAGTTCTTTTTCTAGTATAGTATCAAGCGATACACAACTCTGATACCCCAGGCTTGGGAGATATGTTGCCCTCCTGTGGCTCGTGTGAGTAACTGCAGGAATGCACACAAGTATAACTGATGAATACACATCATTTAAATTTAGAATATTAATCTTGAGAGATCAGAAGCTTTCCTAAAACAGCATTTTAACTTAAAATTGAGAATTTATATGCGCACTGTATTTACACCATGTCCAATCATCCCTCTCCACTCTCCAACTGTCTCAGTATACTCCCATGGTCTCATTTCCTCTCAAATTCATGAGTTTTCATTTTTAGTAGTTATTTATAATTTATTTAGTTATAAACCCTTCTCTAATAAGTTCATTTGATGTTTCTCATATATACTTGCTTTTTATAGTGTAGATTGCCTTTTGGGGGGTTATTCAGTCTAGGGGTTGTAACCCACCCTGCAATCAGTTATTCCAGGGTCCCGGAGAGGCACTACCTGTAAGATATGGGCTAGGAGACAGGAAGAAGGCCATGCGAAGCTTGTCAGAGCCTCCGTTTATTAGAGATGGGGTACAGCTTTATAGATGGTAAAGAGTTGGGGGGTGGGCACAGGGGCCTGGGCTCTTGCCGCGTGGTTCACGTTGGTCACATGGTCCTCATTGGTCACGTATGCAGGAGGTTATTTTCGGTCAGGTCACTGTAGGCCAGGAAGTTGACACACCTAGCTCCCTAGATAGTTTGGAATGTGGGGTGGGTTCCGCTAACAGATAGCTCTCATTAACAGCCAATTTGGGTGTGTGGTAGGCTCTGTCAATAGAACCATTCCTAACACAATTAAGGGTGTGGGGTTCTCTGCAAACTCCCCAGGGTGATGGTTCCTGCAATGATTTTAGGAGGAAATTGGCTCCTGACATTATAGCACATTACTTGGGATTGGCTGTAACACCCGATTTTGTGTTACACCCTCAGAACAGTTAGCGCGCCACTGTACCGTACGCGAGTCGGGCAAGGGCCTGGAGATTGAAAGAACACACAAAGAGACCTGGGTCTTTCGAAAGGAGGTCAGCCGAATGCCGTTTACTCAAACTTGGGGAAATCCTTATGTACCTAACTGCTGCACAAGGATTTCCACCCATGCAGGTGGGAAATTACCATACCAATGATGGAGTCAATGCCCTACAGCTTATCACCAGGCGGGACAGAGGGAGCATAGGAACAAACGGAATGCTTAGTTAGCTGACCAGAAACTGTCCTCAAGATGCACCCCAGAAACAAGGGTATACCGGGGCCCTACAATTGGCTGATCTACCAGGGAGTTTGTCCCAGAGAAAACAGTCCCCCACTCTCAGAGGCTGACTCTAGGAATTCTTCCTGCCAAGTGTCTTGAAAACAGTAACAAGTCAGGCATGGTGAATCCAGCCTTTAGCTCCAGCTTTGGGGAGAAGAAACAGACAGATCTCTGTGAGTTTGCTAACCAGATCTCTACAGTGAGTTCTGGGCCATGGATGGCCACATGGTGAGACTCTTGTCTCAAGGAAATGACTAACAATTTTTAGCGAAGTTTTGTTCATAATAAAGGAACATAGTGTAAGTGAGTTTCACAAAGTCTTCAGCCCATATCCTGACAAACTGGATCACCGTTGACACATCATTATCTCGAAAAGCCTGTAGACTTTAGGGTTTACTCTTGGTGCACAATCCATGGGTTTTGACAAATGGATAATCATAAAATACCTAAGGTAATGAACCCTGGGATAGCTCACTTCCCTAACAACATTTCACATTGGTCTATCCTGCTCTTCCTCTCCTCAGCCCTGACTCCAATTATGTTCTTCCGGCTTCAGTCTGTCTTTTCAGGATTCATTCAGTGGGCAGGAGTTTCAGGGCAAATTCTTTTACTCAGTGAAAAGCTCTTAGCCTTTCTCGGTGGCTTTTCCTGGTTTGATAGTTCATTTTAGTGAGAACGAACAAATGCTCCTTTGTTTGGAGGTGCCAGTGTAGCCTTTCACCTGCTGAAGGATATTTGATTGCTTCCAAGTTTCAGCAGTTATGATTAAAGACAAGTGGATAAGTGTGTGCAGACTCTTTGCATTGACTTAACCTCCTATTCCGTCTTCTCAAGTATGCACAGAGATGTGCCTGCCAGTTTGGGTTGCGAGAGTCACCCAAACTTATTTGGGTTTGATAAGAAGCTACCAAAATGTCTTGTTAAACAGCTGAGCTCTTTGACATTGCCACCAGCAATGAGATGTGTATTATATCCCGAAAATTGGACATCAGAATGATGTCCCAACCTTATGTTCATACTCTTTACATGCATACTAAGACAAGGCAGGTCTTCTTTGCTTAGGTACTTACCAGACCTTTCTTCTGCTGATAAACTATTTGTTTTGTATATGAAATTTGTGAGTTATTCTTATTTTTAGATAACAGTCCTCATTCAGATAAGTCATTTGTACTTTCTCCTTGTCGTCAGTTTGCTTTGGCTTTTCATAAGCAAATACCGTTCTTCTTCGAGTTAGAGAGAGACAAGACACCATGCTGTCCTTTCCATTTCCCTTTGAGCACCTTTAAAGATGTGCATGATTTTAGACTAGTGAATTTTTATTATACCTGTATTGACCTACTTAAATCATCATTTTTTACACATGTATTCATATGCAAGTGTAAGGGAGGCCTGTCTTTTTTATAATGGAGATGGTGGAGGAGTGGATGGGGGTAGAACAGAGGTGGGAGGAAAAAGCAGGAGAAGAAGGAGGAGAAACTGTGGTTGGTATGAAAAATAAATGGAATGTTTTTAATAAAAACAAACAAACAAAATATTGACAACTGTAAAGAAAAAGAGTTGAGTTCTCTATTTTATTTGATAGATTAGGTCATTATTATTTTCCCTCCTTCATATATTTCTTCTGAAATGTAACTGATTTTAAACATATCCACAATCAATTAATTATACATACGCATACGATGGTAAATAGTGTGCCCCCCCTAAATGTTTACTAGAAGATACAATTTTATCTTAATGCTCATGTATTCAAAACTAGTTCAAGCCAGATCTGCCTTTCTCTCATTGATGCATGGGTATATTGAGAATAGACTTCGTTAGAAGCTGTTTAAGTTTGAATGGACTAGGGAAAGGTTGTCAGACACAAGAGTACATTTAGCCTGATACATCTTGGGTTCCAGAGCCTGGAGAGTCTGCTAGATATGTGGAAACATGTGCATGTGTGCACAGTACACAGTACGTGCCAGTGAAGAAACTGGGCTGTTACATGAATTGTTACCGAGCTAGTGCAGGAGTGTCCCCCAGTAGGACACCAGGTCCTAACATATCCTATTCAGGCTAGTGCCTGAGTGTCCCCTACCAGGCACCAACATATCTCCTATTCTTGTGTGCCGCAGTTGCCACTTTCATCACTACACTGAAAGAAATATCATAGGGAGCTTCTTACCATTGATAAATAGAAATAAATTTTATTAGAAAATATAAGCTAGGTATATGTCTAAGCTTTGTATAAATTCTACTTTTATATCTTTCTAAACCCATACCATATTACAAATATAATTATTATACCCATTATATGTGTGAAAAACTGAGACAAAGAGAAAGCAAGCTTTCGAATTTTGCACTCTAAAATGGTGGTCATCCCTAGTAGTGCGGCCCCTGGGCTGATAGTGATAATAATTAATGAATGCCATGCCCTTATTTTCTGGAATGTCAATGTTCTTGAATTATTCTTGGTTGACAACCTGTCCTTCAGTTCTTTATCCCACAAGTTTTTAAAATGTGTGATAATGTTGCAAATGATAAGTTCTGAGATCAAATTAACTTAACTTATTTCCCTTAGTTGTTCATATAAAAATTATATAACGTATATAGTTTTGTGATTTTATATATAATATATAAGTATATATATATAGCTTTATGGTTTTATATATACTACAAAGCTATATATATTTATATATACACACACACTGAAATTCTTGGGAATGCTATTAAGAATTATCTTAATCTCTGCACATAAGCATCATCATTTGTTATTTTTTTAAGTAATTAAAATGAGATAAACTTGAGTAAAAACAAAATTTTTAAATGTGGACAAAAAGTGCCGTTGAATAGGGTCTTAGCTGATTTTATAATTGTTGTTACAGTTCAGTTCACTTTCCAAGCCTTTCCGTAGATTAAGTACTCTCAGCTCTTCCGTGTCATTTAAGTCATGGTTTTTACACCGTTTTCCATTAAGAAATTAACAAGGAAGGAAGATTCTTTTAATACAAGCAAATTGTTTTTCAGGTAGTTAACAGGGATGAGATTATATACTTCAGGAAACCTGAGTAATTCCCCTCTGCAGTGGCAGAGAAGAGGAGGGGACTTACTCAAGTGTTTCCCAGTCTTTCATCCTGTCTACCCAAACTCAATACCTCCTGTGAAGAATGCCCAGAAGTCAGTGTCCGGCCTATGAGGGAAGCCGGGTTCCCACACAAAGAACTTCTGAGAATGCTGATTCTCTGAAAACATCACACCGAGCAAACATATCCTGACTCTGTGGCCTTCAGTGGAAATATGCATATACCATGTGGCCCTCATACTACTCTGTTGCTATGTTATTATATGACTTACTAGTCCATCCAGTGCACACACCCAGTACCAACTATTGCAGGTGAGCACGTGCCAGTCCTCAGCACTGAACCAAAGGGATTAACTTCTAGGGCTGTGAAACTTACATAGGCTGAAGCCGGGGGCCATGGAACAGTGAATGTGCAACTGAAATGAAGGATGTGACTTCAGTTCCTACGTTCTATAGAAATAAACTAAAGACCAAAGCACAAGGACTGCTGTTCTGCTTTAGCTTTATAAATTAAACATGAAGACCATGAAAATATATGGCTTAATACCATCATTTATCTTGTTTATAGTGTGTGTTATATATAACATGCACACAACTGAAACACACAGGTTCTATAAATCTAGCTTAAGAAGCAAAAGCATAGAGTCCGCATCCCTCTCAGACATTGCCATAAGTTTTAATTATGAGTTCATCATTTGCTTAGTTCTCCTAAAGATCTCACACCATGTATCTCTTCCTAAAAGGACAGTTTAGCTTTTTGTGTTTTATATATTGCATGAGCTAATTATACCTACTTTAACGGTTATATTGGGTCTACTTTTGCCTTTGTTTCTGACATTCATCTGTGCTCACGAATACTCATCCACTTTCAGTCCTTTGGATAATATTACCGTATGAAATTGAATTTGGGTGTCGAGAAGCCAAGCCTACAGCAACTGAATGTGTGTTTACACTAAAACACAATCTCTTTATCTGCTGAGACCTGGCTTTCTGAGACGCGCTTGGGATTTGATAGTCATGAAACCTTCAGGAAACCACACTAGTCACAAGCACAGAAATACAGCATTAGTACGAAACTACTGCCGGCTATTCCAGCCACTAGTGTAATTATTCCCTCTAAGTCATATAGACCTTTAGGAATTACTAAGAAATTCTTGCTGGCTGAGATTAACTACTGACTAAACAACACTTACAAAGCCCAACAAAGCCATACGAACTGTTTCATCAGTGGGGCAACTTTGTGTCTACAGAAAGAAATGAGGTGTTGAATATGGAATACAGCCAACAGGCTCACGAAAACATGTTAGAGAAACCTGCATTGCATGTTGGTTTTGTGAATCATCAATCTTGGCCCTGACATGGCTTTTTCACTTTCCAGAACATTTGACAAGATTCCAATAAAAGGACCTTTTGGTGATGACTCCGCAGTGCCCTAAATGTCTGAGAGGAGGCTCTGCTCTTGATGGGCACAGCTGTGATACCTTTTAGTTCTTGAGCTGCAATGCTCACGAGAAATGGTGGACTTAAAAGAATGACTAAATCTGAGCTTCATTTCTTTTTGAAGTATTCAGATTGTGTTAAATATTATACACTTTAACAAAAAGAACAACTTATCATATATAATACAAGAGTCTGAAGCTTTGAGTAAATTTCATAAAAAAGTACTTTGAGTCAGGCATGGTGCTGCACACCTTTAATCTCATCAGCACTCAGGGGGCAGAAGCATGCAGGTCTCTGAATTAGACACTAAACTGGTCTACAGAGCAACTTCTGGCACAGCCAGGGCTACACCCAAAAACCCTGTCTTGAAAACAATAAAAAAATTGTTTTACATCTCTACTTATGAATTCACATATAGCTGCTTATGCTTATACACAAATACATATATACACTCACACATGTATGTATCTACACATGCAAAATTCTTGTGTGTAACTGCATCACAATTGTAGAGTCAGCGTTGGGGAGATAGCTTAGTGATTAAGAGCATGAGCTGCTCTTCTAGAGGTTCTATCAGGTTCTATTTGGTTAAGTCTGCACAGCCATGTCTGGGTGGATCATAGCCTCCTGTACCTGCAGCCCCCAGATACCCACTGTCCTCTTCTGGCATCCACGTACCTGCACCGAGGTGCACACGTGCCGCACAGACATTCCCTACCGTTCTAGTTTGGTCTCTGTCGCTGTGATAAACCACTTTCACCAAAATAATCTGATGAGGCCCGCAAATGTTTCAACTTATTGGCTATTGTCGCTCATCAGGAAAGCCAGAGCCAGAGCCTAGGAAGGGACATTTACTGACTGCTTGCTGTATACCTGTCACTTACTGACTGCTTGCTGTATACCTATTACTTACTGACAGCTTGCTGTATACCTATCACTTACTGACAACTTGCTGTATACCTATCACTTACTGACTGCTTGCTGTATAGCTATCATTTACTGACTGCTTACTGTGTACCTATCACTTACTGACTTCTTGCTGTATACCTATCACTTACTGACTGCTTGCTGTATGCCTTTCACTTACTGACTGCTTGCTGTGTGCCTATCACTTACTGATGGCTTGCTGTATACCTATCACTTACTGACTGCTTGCTGTATACCTATCACTTACTGACTGCTTGTTGTATACCTTTCACTTACTGACTGCTTGCTGTATACCACTCTTAAATGACCCAGGCCCATCAGGCCCATCCACCTACACTTAGCCCAGCCCTTACATGGCTTTGCAGTCAAGACATGCCCTCTGATAGAGGTGATTCCTCAACTGAGATTTTGTTTTTTAGGTTTGTACCAAGGTGGCCAAAAAAACCCAACCCACATATACGTGATTAAAACTTAAATGAATCTTTCAAGATGGCAAAGAATCAGAAGTTGCCATTACTGTGTGGATGTGACTGTGTATAATCCACCATTAGGAGGTTTTGTCTGTTATCCTTCGGCCTTCCCCCTCCCACACATATGTCTTTCTCTACAGCACTGAAAGGTAAGGAACATGAATGACACACACTTTGTCAGCATACATCACATCATATAGCTCAAAATATGCAATTATCACCAAGTAAACTTTTAAAATATTTTAAAAGCAGCTTCTTTGACCATGATATTTCATCTCTATAATAGATTTGGTAAGGCAAAGGTACAGAACTCACATAGTTTCTGAGTTTAGATGAGAGTCTCCATGTTGCTCCTTTACACTGATTGGCTTACTCACAGTTGCATACGGAAAATTTTAGAAAAATTCCCGTTTTTCAAGTGTAGGCTATTTGTGCTGCAGTTCTGTGATGGGGGATGTCCTGTATGTGCTGTGTATGTGTTATTTTTACTGGCTGATGAATAAAGGTGTTGGACCAATGGATCAGCAGAGTAGAGCCAGGCAGGAAATCCAAACAGTGCAGTAAGCTAATGAAGCTGGACAGGCTCACCTTTACCCATGGGCAGCACCGTTTCATAGGCTGGCAGTCTGGATTAAGCAAAAAGGAGAAAAATCTTCTCTGCTCCCTGACTGTGAAGTCAGTGTCACCATCTGACTTACTTCTTCTCCCAGTCTCCCCTTCAAACTTCAGACTGAGTCAAAATAGAAGGAACTGTACTCACAAACTGTGAGCCAAAACAACTCTCCCCTCCTTCAGCTGTTCCTGCTGGGCATTTGGTAACAGCAATGAGAAAATTAGTATAGCCTGGGTGACCAGAATAAGAGAATTCTGGGAAGAGGAAAGGCAAAGTGTTAGTCACCAGCCAGGTACAAAAGAAAAGAGATGAGAATGCCTTACTAAGAAAAGCTACATGGCTAAACATAGACAAGAATTAAGCATTAATTTAAGATGTAAGAGATAGTTAATAATAAGCCTGAGCTAATAGGCCAAACAGTTATAATTAATATAAATCCCAAAGTGTTTCTTTAGGACTGAATGACTGGAGGATTGGACGAGACAGAAATTTCTGTCTACAAAAGACAGTAGTTTAAAGGCAGACTTGAAATCCTTCACTCCCAAATGGCTGTGTAGGGAACTCATTTGCAGCTCAAATTAACCTCCACACCTGTCCATCTTTAAGAAATGGCATCCCTGATCCAGCTAGGACTTTTTAGTCATGTCAACTGCAGCTAAATACATTGTTACCAGGCTGAAGAGGGATTTGTATCAGAATGTCATGGGGTAACACCAATAAATGTTCCTGTGTTTCTTGGAACATGACCGGGGCCTGCTTGTTGGGGTTTCTGTCCCACTCGGTACCCCACAGCAGGCAAGCCCCAAAGAAAATCACACAGGGATCTCCATAAGTTATAAAACTGATTGGCCCATTAGCTCAGGCTACATATAAGCTCTTGTAGCTTATATTAACCCATTATTTTGATCTATTTTTGCCATATGGCTCTGTACTTTTTTAGCTGGCAGGTTACATCCTGCTTCCTCGGTGGTCTGTGCAGGACTGGGAAGAATCAGCTTCCTCCTTCCCAGAATTCTCCTGTTCTCATTGCATCATTTCTACTTTCTGTCTGGTTTTCCCACCTATATTTCCTGCCTGGCCAATCAGCGTTTATGTAAAACATGATTGACAGATTACAGACAATTCTCCCACACCAGTTTCTAGAAATCCTCTTTATACCAACGGAACCAGAGTCACTGTGATGGGAAAAGGGTGAAATCAGAAATCATCTGTGCCCCTGTAAGTCTGTCTGGGTAGAGCCATTTATTATCACTCCATACTGGAGTTTCATGATTGACAGCTTTTCTGGAAAAAAATATATCCTACCTTCGCTAAAATAGACTGAGAATCTTGATTGTTTTTAGTACTAGCAATCTATTTCTGGAAAATAAATTAACAAAAAAAAATTAACATTGTGTGGGCCAAACAAAATGTGTTCCGAGGTGGATCTGGTCCATGAGGTGCTTGTTGCGAACCCGAGATAATATCCACTCTGACGATTCAGTTTCTGGAAGCATAGAAAAGGAGGGTGTGAGAATTAATTAGATTATTGTAAGTTAGAGTTTCTTAATATACTTGGAAGGACCTCCACTTCAAACACTGCATATGAATAATACATGATGATGGCATGTATATTATTGTACTTTAAAGATAAATGTACTGCTACACTAAAATAACTTCTAAATCCTCCTCTTGTTCTTCACTGCAGAACAAATTTGCATGCCCCAATTACCAACATTCTGGTGTGCATTTAGGAAAAACATGCTTTGACAAAATAATGTGTGCCATTCAATTAAGAATGTGACATGGCACAGTTTCCAGTCAGTAAACCGAACAATGAATACTAAATTCTGTTTGTTAGGGATAAACATTAGCTTTCCTTCCTTGGTATTGGAAGTATGGATGTTTTCCCATTTGTAGATGTAGCTGCATTTTTAAAAGAGAAGTCTTAAAAAAATGTGTCACTTTTGGATATGTCAGCTCTTTGTTCAGTGTTTGCATCTTATATCACATTCAAAAGCAGGCACAATGTGTCATAGGAGCCTTAGATTAGATGTGTATGTGGTGGGGGGTCACATCCCTGTATCCAAATGGTAGACAAAAGATTGTAGTGCTGTCTAATCTGCTCATTTGGCAATGTGTGGCCAATCAACATGGCCCCACAGCTGACTTAACAGCTTTCTTTCCTTCTAACTCTCTTGCCTCGCTTTCTTTAAGTCCAGTTTTCATAACATATGATTAATACTGGAGCAGTATCACATAATTTACTACCACTCTGATAGCTGAATTTACTTCCACCTAAATATACAGCTCTGTTTGGTATACATGCCTTTAGAAGAAAAGGTGTAATTGATGTAAACCTAAGGGATATTTAAGTAGGAGGCTACAAACAGTATGGCATTCACAACAATGGATCTGCATAGTAACTATTTGTAGGACTTCATAACTCTATATTTTAAGCAAATATTCTATTTGCTCTTACTATGGGCCTAGCTACAGTATAAGTGTGAGTGTATGATACTTTGGCAAATAACATACAAACCAAAAACAGCAAAAGATATTCTTCATGGCACATAACTGTACCCTGTCGATTGCCTTTTGGGTGGGCTACTCAGTCTAGGGGTTGTAACCCACCCTGCAATCAGTTATTCCAGGGTCCCGGAGAGGCACTACCTGTAAGATATGAGCTAGGAAAGCGGAAGGAGGCTAAGCTAGAGTTCTTGTCAGAGCCTCCGTTTATTAGAGATGGGATACAGCTTATATAGGGTAAAGAGTTGGGGGATGGGCACAGGGGCCTGGGCTCTTGCCGCGTGGTTCACGTTGGTCACGTGGTTCTCGTTGGTCACGTAGCCAGGTTACCTTCGGTCAGGTCACTGTAGGCCAGGAAGTTGACACACCTAGTTCTTTAGATAGTTTGGAATGTGGGGTGGGTTCTGCTAACAGATAGCTCTCATTAACAGCCAATTTGGGTGTGGGGTAGGCTCTGTCAATAGAACGATTCCTAACACAATTAGGGGTGTGGGGTTCTCTGCAGGCTCCCCAGGGTGATGGCTCCTGTAATGATTTTAGGAGGAAATTGGCTCCTGACAGTACCCTTTCACAAACTATCATGCTAATATCAGCCACAGGACAAGCTATACCAGGCTGAACTCCGTACAGAAGAAAATTACCCCTTTAAATGTGATTCCGAACTTCTGTGCACCGATATCATCATCTTGCCAGTAAAATGCTTTCGTTTCTGTTGTGTGTTTGTATAAGAATACCAGGAAGACGTAAACGCCTAGCAAGAAAGTTACCATAACTTCGTTAAGCAGGTGTAAACTCATCTCGTGCTCTTAATTGTCACATTTAATACGAAGACAAAACTTTCAGAGTTGTATTCAATCCATCCACTACATTCCCAGGGTTTCATTACCCGGAAGTGAATCACACACATACACACACAGAATTGTATCATGATGGAACCTGAAACATTAAGCAAAATGCAGTACTGCTCAACCTCAAACACCATGTCATCTGAATTTAGCTACTATTGGCTAGTTCTGCTTTTCTTCTGCTCCTCTCCTTGGGAATGTCATTGTCTGATTCCTCAGTTATTAAGAACCCTGTAGACAACTGTAGCCCAGGCCTTTGGTACTCCTCTTCTGCACACAGCTCTGCTGCACACAGAGGAATCATACAAACTTTGAACATTTTTATATCCATGATAATTGTTCTTCTTTAACATTGCTTAGTGTGATTTTATCAAATTTCATATCAACTTGCAACTATCTTTGTATGTAGTGACAGTTAAGTTTATATTTTTCTGGCTTATAAACCTATCACCACTCTGTAAAAATGATATGGTCAATGAACAATTCTTAACAAACTAAAAACAATTTTAAATAATTTAACTCAACTATCTCTATGACTACTTGAAGTGATTTAGAAATAAAAATTAAGACAACACACAATAAATAATTAAGTAGAACAGAACTAAAGAAATTGGTTATAATAGGGAATACAAATAAGCACACCAGTGAAGGTGATTATTAAATTAGAATATTAAGTTTGGGCGGGCGATGGTGGCGCACGCCTTTAATCCCAGCACTCGGTAGGCAGAGGCAGGTGGATCTCTGTGAGTTCGAGACCAGCCTGGTCTACAGAGCGAGTTCCAGGACAGGCTCCAAGGCCACAGAGAAACCCTGTCTCGAAAAACCAAAAAAAAAAAAAAAAGAATATTAAGTTTGTTTGGGAACCCTTCTCATACATGCAAGAAGGAAGATAAAAACCCTGAATAAAAACAGTCACATGTTCCTGGGAATGACTTATTAATTCATCTTTTACAATAAACATTTCTGAGACATGCTTCCTTACTGAGGGATGAGTTTTGACACACTTGATATATAGCCTCTGTTACTTTACCAACAACAATGAAACTCATAAACATTGCCCTGATTGTCTTATATTCTATATTTAAAATTATCCAAAATAGTCAGTATGCAGTCATTTCTGTAGAAAGAACCATGCCTGTCAAGTGGACCACACAGTCACTGGAAAAGCCATCCAAAAGAAACTGATTTCTCCAATACCCCAAGATAAGAATTTAGAGTAAACAGTGTTCTTCCGTTAAGTGCAACTATGAAGTGACACTTGTAAAAATGAATCCTGACCTTCTCTTTATGTTGAGGTTAATGAGTTTCAGTGAAGTTGATTGGAAACAAACGCCTGTCGCCCATGTACTCCCAATCTCAGCGCCTAGGACATTCGTGGTTGATTCTGTGCTATGGAGGGCTGTCCTGTGGACTGTATAGCGTCTGACAATTTTGCTGACCTCTAAAACTTTTGTGTTACAAAAACAAACATGTCTTGGGACATTGACAAACGTGTCCTACAAAATAAAAGTGCCCCTCATTGAGTACCACTCTCTTAGAACCAGTTCTGTTTCTGGGACTGTGCTCGGAGCAGGGTTGCTAGGTGAACCAGTGCTGAGTAAGGCACACAGCATCATTCTGATTCTATGTAAAGAATGAGATCCTCTGCCACTGATGGATATTAATGAGGAGAGTACACCCACGATCTAACAGGGATTCCAGAAGTGCACATTAGGAAGAAGCATAAGGGGCTGTGGAGATGATGGCTCAATGAATAAAATTCCTAATCTTACAAATGTGAGGACCTGAGTCTGGGTGCTCAGAACCAGATTAAAGGCTGCATACTGCCCCAGGCATCTGCAATCCAGCACTTCTACAGTAAAATGGTAGAAGGGTGGAGACAGGAGAATACCTGGGAGTTTGCGGGTCAGCTTTCCTACAGTACAGCAAAGACAAAGAGACCTTGTTTCAATACAGGTAAAAGCTGAGGACTGACAGCCAAGATTGCCTTCTGACAGTTACGCAATCCATGGCGCAGGGACACCCAATATTCACATACATGAATGCACACACAAATACACATACACAAATGTGTGTACATGCGCATCTTACACACATATGCAAAAACTCAAATTTTAGAATGGTTTTCATATTATAACGGGAAAATAGCAAAAAGGTGGCTCTCTTAAAATAACAGTAGCGTTGTACTTACTGCATTTTTAAACTTTATTATCTACAAAAATACAGCTGACTTTGTTTTGTGTTAGCCATCTACTGCTAAGAATGGGACCTATCATTAAATGGGGCCATCTACCTAGTGAGACTCCATTGGAGAACGGCCATTTTGCCTTTGCAAGCAGATGTCTATTAGCGAAGTCTTCTTGGTTTGGAATCGGAGCTCATGTGCACATCCTCCTTTCAGCACTGGGGCACCATCTGGCTTGCACCTGGGCAAGCCTGTGCACACTGCCAGTGTCCTACGCGTGCCAGCCCTGTTGTTCTGGATGACAGTGTGCCCTTGGAGTCACCCACCTCCTCTGCTCTTGCAGCCTCTCCACCTCCTGTTCTGACTTGTTCCCTGAGCCCTGAGGGTACGAGTTTGAGAGAGACATCTCCTTTAGGTTGTTTGTTTGGTTTTTTTAAGTTTTCGTTTATTTTACATACCAACCAAGTTTTCCTTCCTTCTCTTTTTCCAATCCTTGCCCCAACTTCCCGGCTATCTATCCCCTTTCATCCACTCTTCCTTTCAGAAAGCAGCAGGTCTCCCATGAGAGTCAACAAAGCATGTCATATCACACTGAAGCAGGACCAAGCTCCTCCCCCTGCATCAAGGCTGGGTGATGGAACCCTGCATAGGGAATAGGTTCCAAAAGGCCAGCTTATGCACCAGGGACCAGCCTGATCCCATTGCTAGGGGTTCCACAACAGACCAAGCTACACAACTGTCATCCACAGGCACAGGGCTTAGGTCAGTACTGTGTACCTGCTGAAGTCCAGAGTTCGTGAACTCCCTGTACCTCAGGTCAGTTTCTCTGTGGGTTCCTCCATTATGATCTTGACACCCTGGTAATACAAACCTTCTTCCTTCTAGTCAGCTGGACTCCCAGAGCCAAGCCCAGTGCTTGACTGTGGATCTCTGCATCTGCATCCATCTGTTACTGGATGAAGGGTCTCTGATGACAATTAGGGTCGTCAACAATCTGATCACATGACCACAGGAAAGGCCAGTTCAGGAACCCTTCCCACTACTGATAGTACTCTGAGTTGGAGTCGTCCTTGTGGGTTCCTGGAGTTTCCTTGGAATCACATTTCTCTATTACCCCATAATGGCTGCTCTATCAAGATTCCTCTTTCAGTGCCTTCCTTCTCTATTTCTCCCCACCTTGACCAACGTGATCCCTCATGTTCCCTCGTGTTCCTCCATCCCCTCCCCATCACCCTACTCACTTTGCCCCCGTTTACCCAGGATATTTCTGAGAAACTGTCGTACTGATTTCCAAAGTGGCTGTCCAAGCTTGCACTCCCACCAGCAGTGGAGGAGTGTTCCCCTTACTGCACATAATCGCCAACATAGACTGTTGTTGACATTTTTGATCTTAGCCATTCTGACAGATGTAAGATGGTATCTCAGAGTCATTTTGATTTGCATTTCCCTGATAGCTAAGGATGCTGATCAACTCTTCAAGTGTATTTTTGCCATTTGAGATTCTTCTGCTGAAAATTCTCTTTTAATTTTGTACCCGATTTTTAAATTGGATTATTTGGTATTTTGAGGTTGTTTATTTTCTAAAGAACGAGAGAAAGGGTTTTGACTTGCCTGGGTAGATAGGTGGATAGGATTTGGAGGAGTTGTAGGAAAGGAAAATCATGATCAGAATACATTGTATGAAGTGTTCTTTTTTTATATTAAAACAACCTTCAACTCTTCCTTTTGCATCTTGTTTCTTCTGTGGACTCTGAAATGGTTATTATTTGTCAAATGTACTGAATATACTCACAACTGTAAAAACTTTTCTTAACCCATTTTCTCTAGTACAGTTTGCATTTCTTTGGAATATTGACCTTATTCTCCTTATGTCTGTTAGAACACATTTATATTTCCAGATAAATTATGATCTATCATAGGCAATCTAAAGTTTGTGCCTTTGTGTTATGTCGATGGATGTCCTTTTGAGCAGCCTGGATACAGGGGTGTTTGACCCTTACAGTTGCATGGCTGACTTAGTCCAAACCAGCAGTGTGAACCAAAGACATACAAACCTCAGAGTTGTCAGAGTTCTTCTGTTCATTGTTCACGTGAACACAAGGAAGATTTCAAAGCTGTAAAACTGAGTTAAATTTTAGATGAGAAAATTATATCATGAACATTCCCTTAATAGTTTTCAGTGTCTTAATATGAATAGAAAAGAAAATTAATTGTAGAGAAAGACCTAAAGTAGCTGTGTGTCCGGCACAAGAGCCTTGTTTAAACACTTTCCTCACAGACTGCAAGAGTGAGCAACTAAAAAGAAGTTTTTTATTCCTTTAACTTTTCTTAATTGATCAATACAATGATGAGAAGTAAAACTACTTAAGTTAAAATCTAGAGCATTTGGAGATAATTTCTAATCTAAAATTATTGTATGTGCCTTACCATTTTTACAGAACTTTGCCACATATATAATATAATATGAGTGTGGTTGTATCTATGCATTCATCAACATGTATAAATTTAGTCTGATCAATATTTAACAAACTTGAGACTCTTTATGTATTTACATTCAACAACCCACAAAACATTTAAAGATAGATGTTGGTTTGTTTATCAAATACCTTAGTTTTTTATGCAGCATGGTGTGTGTGTGTGTGTGTGTGTGTGTGTGTGTGTGTGTGTGTGTGTAAGAGAGAGACAGCGGTGGGGAGAGGTTACTGTTGGGTGGCTTCCTCAATTGTTCTTCAAGTTTTCATTTGTTTAAGATAAAGTCTTTCACTGATTGGGTAGAATGTCCAGCTAACCAACTCCAGGCAGGGATGTGTCTGTGCCCACCTTTTTGAACTAGGGGTACAGGCACATGCTCAGCTCTTAATGTTGGTGCTGAGGTTTCAAACTCAAGTTCTCACATTGGCAAAGCAGGAATTTCTCTCTGAGCCATCTCCCAACCTCCCAATATATTAATTTTTAAAAGGACTTATTTATGCGCACATATAACAGTTATCAAGCATCAAGTGCATGTTAATGCTTTACAGGAAGCATTTATTTCATCTCCACTTAAGAATATAAACCCTTTAATAAGACTAAATCATCCATTTCTGAGTGTAATATCTGTGTCTGAATCAATATGATTTTTTAAAGTTTATAGAATCATTTATCTGCTGAAAACCTGAAAATATTTTCATTCATTCTAAGTAAAATATATGTTCCTTGGTGGTTACTTCTTTTTGCTATGTGGTCTAGCCCTCAGCTGCCTGCTAACTTTATGCCATCTCTTCTGTCACTGTGCTCCATCCTCGTCCCTGCCACCAGCAGCCAGGCTCCTTAGAAGATGACTCTTTGGTCCTCTATACTTGTTTAGGTTGGCTTTTCTTGTCATTCCTGTATTATTTATTCCCTGGCACTGGATGGAATCACCACAGTCTACAGTCTTGATTAACTGTGCCGGATGAGTGCCATGGGACTGGGACCCCACAATGGTATAGTACCTAAATAGCGGTATGATACCTAAATATTATCTACAAGGTAGCAGTCAGAGCCAATATTCACCTCATTTTTTTCCTTAGTCTTTTTTGCTGATTTTGACTTTTTTTATTGACTTTTATTGAGCTCTACATTTTTCTCTGCTCCTCTCCCTGCCTCTCCCCTATTCCCTTCAACCCTTCCCCCAAGGACTCCATACTCCCGATTTCATCAGAAGATCTTGTCTTTTTCTACTTCCCATGTAGATTAGATCCATGTAAGTCTGTCTCTTTTAGTGTCCTCATTGTTGTCTAAGTTCTCTGGGATTTTTCCTTAGTCTTAAAAACACATGAAGGTAAGCACAGCGAGAGTCACTCTTTCCCACATATTTGAATTTGTAAGAAAAGATATATGTAGGACTTGGCATGGAGGGCAAATGGTGCTGAAAATGGCATCGACTCTTGCTTGAGGTCTCAGGAACTCTGTTCACTGTCTAATATTAACTCCTATTTACTCCTGACTTTCTAATAGTGCTTTAGTAGGAAACATCTGTAACATTTGCATTGTTTAAATTGAGTTTAAAATTGTCATATTGTCATAGACAAAAGCATGTTACATGTTTTTATGTTTTCTTTCCTGTGTATGTGTTTGCAGTGTCCACGTTTTGTGTGCCCACGTGTGGGGGTATAGGCTGATCTAGGGCGCCCTCCTGATCACTTTCTACCTTATTCACTGAGGCAGGCTGTCTGACTGTGGACTTGACACGATGTCAAAGCACTTGGCTTATGATCATGAATGTGAGGGTGTTCTTAAGGTGTTAACCGATGTGGAAAGAAACACCCTGAATGTGGGCTGCACCATTCATGACTGGAGGAGTAGGGGAGAGCAAGATGAGCCCTGGATAACATGGCTTCTCTTCTGCCCTCAGCTGTATGTGTTTAGTTGCTTTGAGTGGCTGCCACGAGACTGTGGTTTCTACGGTGACAGACTAGAACCTGACATTATGAGGCAATTAATTTCATTTTCTCTTAAATTGCTTTGCTGTGGTAATAAGGAAAGAAAACAAGGCACTCTGTCAGCTAGAATTCAAGTTTACCCACATTGCTACTGTAACTTGTGAGTGTGCTCCAGTTGTTCTCAGCTTGGACCCCCTACATACTGGATGCTGCCTTGACTTCCTGGCATCCATGTGGGATCTGCGGATTCAAAGTCCTCACACCTTGTCCTTGTGTGAGACTGTGGCAATGGAACCCTTTTTTCCAGAACTGTAGCATGATGTTTGTAAAAGTAAGTTGCAATTTGAACTCTAAAACCTTGAAACTTTTTATTAAAATTGTTCTATACTACATTACATTTGAATTTTGAAATATTGACTTGGAAGTTTAAATGTATACAATATTAATAGCTAATTATTTTTGAATACAGTCAAATCATCACAATAATTTGGAAAATAATATAATAGCAGAATTTAATAATGTAGATCAGTTCATTCATCTCAGTTGAACGCTTCTTTCTCTGTCACAGCTACTGTGGCTTTCTCGTTTGTATAGTTGTGACGTTCACCAGAATGAACCACAATGGAATGGCCATCTGTGGTTCATTTTGTGTGTGATCAGTGAACAGACAAACCAAAATTCTGAAAGTAACACATCTTCACAGAGTTATACTACTAGAAGACCAGAAGGGGCACAGGCAATCATTCTTGAAGTTGGCCATGGTTCTTTTCTCTAAGCAGATGTAGACAGAAAGCAACCTGAACAGAAGGCAGATTCCAAAGCAAGAGTGATAACCCTTTGTTTTTTTTAATCAATATTAAATTGATTTTAAAATAAATTATATTATGAAGTGATAGTATAATTGCATCATAAGAGGCCACAATGAGCAGAAATGAAATTGGATTTCCCTGGGAGAGAATGGTGACCCCTGGCAATTGAATGCATGTCTCTGTCCACAAAGCAACAAAAACTAAGTGGCTCAGTCTATTCTACTTGAGGTTTCCCCAGTCAAGACTACTCGAAGGGATGTAACTACAAGGGATTTTGCTGAATGAGAAAATGCAAATGACATAGCATTGATGAGATGTGTAGAGAGGAGTATGGGAGTGTGTGTGATGCCTTTATAGCTGAAATGGATGATGTTCTGTCTTCAGAGCAGTCATGACTTAATGTAGGGCAGCGATGGACAGGATAAAACAGAGTCCTCATGGGAGAAAGCAGTTAAAAAGAAACTGCTACATGCCTTGAAGAGGTTATGAGTGCATGTGTATGTTAGTGCACAAATGTCTTGTCTGTGTATGCTTACAGGTATAGATATATGCAAATATATGCATGTATATTATATGCATTTATGACATGCCTATGTGTGATATCTATATATCTACGTATGCATTTACACAAGGATTTTAATTTTCCCTTCATAAATACACCTAAGATATTTGGAATATTTTTAATACACACTTATTATGAGATTAAAAGTATATCCTTTCAGCATCAACTAGCACAACTTGAGTATTTTCTCTGTTAAAAAATCCTTGCCCTCTCTCTGTCTCTCCTCCACGCTGAGACATCAGCACGCTAGGTAGAGGCTGTTTATGTTTCTTTCTTTTAAGAAAGTCTTGACAGCTGCTCTCTGGGGAGGAGCTCCTACTCTTTAAATTTTTATTAGGCTACAGTATTTGAAATTTGGAGAGCAGACATTAGCCTTTGAGGTGCATTATTTGATGGCATGAATCTTTTAAGCTGTAGCACTGCGAGAGAAGATTTTCGAGATTTTTCTACAGACCATTTGTCAGGGGACGTTGAAGCATTTGCGAACAATACATAGTGAAAATATGCTTGCGAACTTTTCATTAGACGATACGGGAAAATCATACTCGTCTGTTTTGGGGTTTCAATGATATGTCAAATAACACGGCTACTAGAGGTGGATGGAATTTTTTCCATTTAATTCTCATTTTCATACAAAAGAATTGTCTCCTTCTCTAGAGTTGCTTTATATTGTGTAAGTCCTATGTGACATAAATCGCCATGGAAATGAGAAGGAACTTGCAAAATGACTAAAGTAGCATTGAGAAGAATAAAGAAATAAGGACACTGAAGTTTGTGTTCACTTCTTTATTGTAAAGACCGTCTGCGGTGTTTTCAGAGATCAAAGTAGACCTTAGAGCAATCTCTCCATAAGCCGTTCTGAATGAGCCTGAGGTCCAAGTCTCTTCCCCAAGAGTGTCTCTATCTCTACTTGTAAGTTAGCTAGAGTACTTTGAATACCTTTCCAAGATAACACGAACAGGGGGAGTTGAGGCTTGAGGCATGCTTCTGAGATTTTAAGTAGTGTAGCTGTAGAGTGTGAGAAGAAACACTCCAGCTTTAATTAACTAGTCATTCAAAGCAGGTGGCAAGAATCTGGTAGGAGGCGCCTGACATGGATTCTAGGAATTGAACTCAGGTTCCGTGAAAGAGCAGCAAGTGCTCTTTACTCCTCAATCATCTTTCTAGCCCTTAAGGTTTTATTAAAAGAACATGTATAGTTTAATATAAGTTGTCGATTGCCTTGGCGGGCTACTCAGTCTAGGGTTAGTAGCCCACCTGGCAGTTCAGTTATTCCAGGGTCTCGGAGAGGCACTACCTGGAAGATATGGGCTAGGAGACAGGAAGAAGGCCATGCAAAGTTTGTCAAAGCCTCCGTTTATTACAGATGGGGTATAGCTTTATATAGAGTAAAGAGTTGGGGGATGGGCACAGGGTTCTGGGCTCTTGCCGCGTGGTTCACGTTGGTCACATGGTCCTCGTTGGTCACGTAGGCAGCAGGTTATCTTCAGTCAGGTCACTGTAGGCCTGAAAGTTGACACACCTAGCTCCCTAGATAGTTTGGAATGCGGGGTGGGTTCCGCTAACAGATAGCTCTCATTAACAGCCAATTTGGGTGTGGGGTAGGCTTTGATTCCTAACACAATTATGGGTGTGGGGTTCTCTGCCGACTCCCCAGGGTGATGGTTCCTGTAATGATTTTAGGAGGAAATTGGCTCCTGACAATAAGTAGAGTTTATTTAAAAAAAATATGTATTTCTGATAAAAATGTACTGTATTCTCATTTTAACTATCTATTTATCTCTCCATATCTATATCTATCTTTAGTATTTTGACACGGTTTCATATAACCCAGGCTGGACTCAAGCTAACTAGGTACCTAAAACTGACTTTGAACTTCTGATCCTTCTATCTCCATCCACCAAGTGCTGGAATGGGTGGCGTATGCCACCATGCCACGCTAAGAATCCTGAATATTGATTCCATATTAAGTCAACAGAAGACTTTCAAAAGCTCTTGGTAGGTCGTTGACCTGAGGATATATGATGAGTTGTAGAGAACACAGTGCTTTAATGAAAAGCCAATTTGACCAAAGTGCTGTGAAGAAGATTTTAGAGCATTTATACTCACAGATGTTTCGAAACAACATGCTTATCCAATCAAGAAAATAGATACAAGTGCCAGTGTAATTAGGACTTGGAAAGCATTCCCTTTTTATGGGGCTATACAATAAATGTAGTAGGGGAAAAGAGGAATAATATATTTTATACTTCAGTTTAGTATGTATTTCAATTCACATTATTTAAATACAACAGAAATACTTAGAAAAGTATCATACTATCTTCTGTATTATAAATAGAATACTCTGATACCCATTTTTTAAAATATGCTTGAAACTTTCTCATACGCAATTGCTGATGTAACCTGTTGCCACCCCATAGAAGCTGAAATGAGACTAAAAAGCTAGTACCTTGGCCATCCTCAACAGTCACGTGTGTATCTGGGGCTGGAGGGTTTTGACAGAACGGTTGTAAATGACTCCTTTGCCTCTGAAAGCTTCTAGAAACTTGTATTTGCATTTTAACCTTTTTCCCTGCCTGTAAATATCTGTCCTGGTCATCACTTCCACCTAATGTTTGTCCCCGCATAGGGAGGAGGCAAGAAGACTGAAACAGAACAGGAGTCGTGCAGACATCAGGTGTTCTGGTTAGGCTTTTGATAGCTTGACACAAGCTAGACTCTTTGAGAAGCGGAAACCTCACATGGGAAAATATCACCTTTCCTGACCAGTGAGGAAGCCTGAGGGGGCATTTTCTTGGTGAATACTTGATGCGGTAGGTCTCAGTCCACTATTTCTGGTGCCACCCCTGAGCGGGTGGTCCTGGGTGTTATAAAATGTAGGTTTAACCAGCTAGGTGGAGAACGCCTATGCTGTTCAGTTTCAGCTGTTCTGCTTCAGTTTCAGCTGCCAGTTCTTTGCTTTGAGTTCCTGTTCCGATTTTCCTCAGTGACAAGCTGTTGCCAGGAAGCCTAAGCTGAAATACATCCTTTCCTCCCCAAACAGCTTATGTCATGATATTTTATCACTGCGAAGGAAGCCTAATACAAGGGTCTAGGAGAAACATCAAGGTCTATAAGACAATCTCTTGGATTCCCTCTTTCCCTTCTTTTCTGACTCACTGCTGCATGATCAGTCTTTGTAGTAACAATTTAATACTGCAAAACCTACTGGAGTTGTTCTTTGCTTTTATGTAGGAAGCTCATTGTCCAGCCCAATAGTGCCTGCCATAGTGTGACTTCTGGAGGACTCGAGGCGACACACACACACACACACACACACACACACACACACACACACACACACACACCACACTAAAAAACATCAGCTGGAAGTATACTATCACAAGATTGGCTGTGGATTCATGGAAGGCAACAACTCCATTTCTGATTCATACAAATCAACTAACAGATAAATAGTTAAATAGTTACGCAAAGAGTTCAGAAATGGGAGACAGGCAGAGGCAGGCGGATCTCTATGAGTTCTAGGCCAGCCTGGTCTACAAGAGCTAGTTCCAGGACAGGATCCAAAGCTACAGAGAAACCCTGTCTCGACAAACTAAAAAAAAAAAAAAAACAAAAAACAAAAAAAAAAACCAGAAATGGGAGACAGGAAAAATAGATTCTTTGTTTGTTTTTAAGAAGGTGCTGAAGAAAATAAAGACTTGGAAGGAAAGGTAAGGCAGAGAGGCAGCAGCAGCCCCTGGCTCCCCCAGTTAGGCCGCTGCTCTGACTCCTTAGCTTATTAGCACTGGAGACATCAAGGTGAGTCACCACCTCCCAAGCCCCATGCTTTCCAGCCAGGAACCAATAACTGCAGCTCTCCTGTGCCTCCTAACCTTTGGTGGGATTTAACAAGCACCTTGACAGCCCCCAGGGAAACTGGCCTCCCTCTTTTAGATCTGAGCCACAGCGCACTGTACCATGAATTCTTGTACTCAGCAACATGAAATCAATTTCTTGTGGGATTTTTCTATTTCGCAAAGAACCTGCATTCAGCCTGCCTTGTTGAGGGCTAGCATGAATGATTTCCTTCTACCTCCCACAAACTCCAAATTCACATTCTCTCATGCTTTTCCCAAACAGAAGTCTTTAGTCTCTCTTGGAACAAGTAATTTCAGACATTTACACTTACAAAAGCAGTTATAAATTATGTGGAGAACTTTGAGATTTTTCCACTGTTGATATTTTGCAACACTAGCATTCTGCCTTTTGTTCGCCCTCAGTTTGTGAAGTTGCCCTCCTGTCTGTCTAGAGGCTTGCCAGCTCTGAAGTACCTCTGTATTCTCCTCAAACACCAAACCAAGCAAGCAAGCAAATAGCAGTAACAACAAAAAGAATGTTTATTTTATACAAGTGATTACTCTCTTGTCTAGACATTGTTTCTTTTTGTTAAAAGCACAGTAGCCCTCAGCTACAAAAGATTTGCATTAAACTAGAGCCTTAAGGACACCATTCTCCTCTGGTAGATTTTCCTGCTCCTGGGCTCCTGGGGGGCGGTTACTGCTTCTTTCACAAGCCTCTTCACACTACTCTTCATTCCTCAGAGAAATATTTTGGAGGTAACTCAAGGCCCAGCACTCTGCGGGGAGCAGTATGCTTGCTCACTAAATGTTTGCTCCCACATCCTCCCTAAAAAGGGAATAAACAGGAGCATCAATGAGAGCTCCGACTTGGTTAATTTGGTCCCTTAAGTGCCAAGTTCCAGAACAACACTTAGCGTTTCACACTTAATCCAATCATTCTGACAGGAGCATGTATTACAAAAGGGTTTTGTGAGGGTTGAGTGTGCTTACTGATCTGCTGCATCTTTAGGGACAGTGCACAGCAGGAGATTAAAGGTGCTGGCATTAATCCAATACTAATCCTCTCTCCTTCCTGTTTTCCCACAATTCCCCATTGTAATATCATCTTCTTACAAGTGACCTTCATCTTTACTTGTTCCTGACACCTTATTTGTGGGCAGACACCTCTCTCTCTCCCTCTCTCCCTCTTATATTTATTTGTGTTTGTGTGTGCCAAGTGCACATGCCCGGGCATTGTCCTTACATGCATGTGCTCATGGACATGAAAGCTGGAGCTTGCTATTGGAAGTCTTCCTCCTTAGCTCTGGGTTATTTTGTGAGACAGTCTCTTGCTGATCTCATGACTCACAAATTAAGCTAGACTAGTTGGCCAGCAAGCCCCACTGTTCCCTCTCTGGTGCTGAGATTACAGGCAAGGGAAACTGTGCCAGAATTTTTTTTCTTCAGGTTGGTTCTGCGTGTCAAATTTGGGTCCTCATTCTTGTGCAGCAGACAGTGCAAAAATCGAACCATCTCCCTGCACCTTGACTGTGTTTCTGCTGTGCTCATTCCTGGTGTTGTTGCTGTTACCCGGCAATCATGTCCCATTAAATCATTTCTGCACTTATTTAGCTTCAGCCAGCTCACTTGGTTTCTTCCATTGTTTAATCTTCCTGAGCAGACAGAATGGAGATCATCTTCTCCTGACCCTGACCGATACACACCATCCTACCTACCTGAGCATTCCCACATCAAATAGTCCTCCACATTCATATATATATATGCCTTCTGTTTCGTTGAACTTATACATCAAATGAGAATATTTGCACAAGTATTTTGCAATATATAAGGTGTTGTATGGGGTACATTTTTAGGATTTGTATTTGAATTACTTTGAATCAGTTGTTAGAAGAAATTCTTATTAGTGCTCTCTATAGTTTTTTTTATCAAATCAACATAATAACATTTAAAATTGACATCAGATTCAGTACATAACTGATTGCTGATGGGGAAGTGTTGTTAACCAATTATCTTTAAGAGGTAGGACCAAGTTAGCTTGTGGCTTTCTGGGACCGGAGAAAAAAAACAGGCGCGTGGCCCAGGTGCCCTCTCTCTGTGTGGTTCCCTCTCAGCATAGCTGAGCTTGGACTTCTTGCTCCTGTTTCATGAGTTTTTCCCTCATAATAAATAAAAATATAATTGCTTGATCTTTTAGCTAGCCTGGTTATTTCCCGAATCAAGCTAACTTCTAAAGATTGCAATGTCAATTTTATAACATTTAACTCCTCCAAACTCAACGTTTTTATGAGAAGATATTAGCAAATGTTAAACAACTTTGCATTTCATTTTTAATTTTGTCTTATGCACTTTCTATACATGTACATAATGAATTTTGGTCATTTTCTTTCTTCCCAGGTTACTCTCTCTCATCACCTGTCATCTCCCACTGAAACCCTTCTTCCCAAATATATCTTCCTGGGATTTTCATGATGTGTGTGTGTGTGTGTGTGTGTGTGTGCATGCGTGCGTGTGTGTGTGTGTGCAATTGTACCACTGAACTTTTTAGGGCTGTTTGCACAAGCATGAATAAGCTGTTATATATCAGAGCAGGATCAGCTTACCAGCAACCACACCACTAGAGAAAAATTGCACCTGCCTCTTCAGCAGCCATTGCTTTTTTGTCTTTTCTATTCAGTCAGATAAAGCACTATGGTATCAGGTCTCAATCTGTGACAGACAACTCCATGCTAACATCTAGGTTAATGAGTTTAGTTAGAAATACATCAACAATGAAAGCAATTCACTGGAAAGTCAAACCCACTGCGAGAGATTCCCACCACATCACAGCCTTTCCCAAGGGAAGAGAGTGTTTTGTCTAGATTGTGTGCAGACCTAAGTCGCTTTTGCAGAGAACCAAGGGAACAAGCTATTCATGGCGTACCTACTATGTGATCAATAAGTGTGTGGCTTTATAAGTGCTGGTACAAAAGAATGATTTACTATGAATCAAGGATTTCATCACCATAAACCCAGCATCTCTGCCTGATTCCACCATAGCAGGATGCCTAGTCCGGACTACTTTCAGCGACTCTTCCAATCTCTTCAAGTAGGAACCAGCTCCTTTCAATTCAGCAAACAGTACCAGCTGACCCTTTGATACCCATATGTAAGTTAAGCTAACTGTAGTTTTGGACAATTTAGATTCTAAACTGAGCAATGGTTTGACCTCCAGAACCATGTACCCTTATGTCATAGCCTCAAGTTCTTGAACAATTTAGAAAAAAAAATACAACCACTCCTTACCCACAAATGCTCAAGTTCATCTTAGGATTTTCCCTCCTTCTCTAGGCTATGATCAACCCCTTAGTCCTTATGAATCTGAGACGGTTGCCAGACTGTGGTACCATTCATGCATCTGTCAACGTGGCCCATCCACATAGAAACTGAGTGCCTTGGTATGGGTTGACTCCGGTGGTCCAAATTCTCGCCAGTTAGGCACTATGACAACTGGCTTCCCCAAAACAACAGCTGCTTCTTACTTTCTCTTTCATTAAGAAAATAGTCAATAAAACCATTACCCTTTGTTCTTCTTTCTAATACCAATCACTGCAGCCTAAATCATGTCCAACTCTCTATTTTACAATTAAATTTAGTCAAAGTTTTTATCCCCTCTTCTAAACTCAACTTTGGCATTTTCTGAGGAGGTTATTGGATTGCTGTCACATAGAGAGTAGCTGTGGATTCTGAGCATGAGTGGACACTGGAAAATCAGACAGCTCTAAAATATTTCCGTGATAGATCTGCCTTTGTGAGTATGTGAGCCGTCCACGGGTTAACCTCTGGTGAACCTATGATAGCTATTGATTCAGTGAAGAGTCATCTGATTAAATGGGGCGAGGACAAAGGAAATGAAAATATTGCATTTAATTCAGCTGACGGCCAATTCCATTGATTGTCACATGTTCTCTCTCAGACTGGGAGTGGGGTGTATATATTATTTCATTGACGTTCAACCTCGAGATAAAGATGGATAAAAATCTTTTGTCTCTCATGCTGGACATTAAGAGCAGGCCAGAGTCTCACCTTTAAACTCCATTTGTTAGCCCTGAATTCACAGTTTTGTGGATCCTCACCTTAAGATAGAGAACAGATGACAATAAACTACTAATAAAATCTTAACAACATCACCGTCTACGGCAAGCTTACTACCAACTAAAAGGTGGTCTGTCTACTCAGCTAGAACACTTATCAGATGGAGTTTGGAGGATCAGCCCTGGGCAGGTTAGCCACCAGTCTCAGTGGTCTAAGCTCAGCGCTTGACCACCTTGACCCCTGGTTGTGACTAAATAAGTAAATCAAAATTATTCTTCTTATAAAACTTCATTCATAATCAATGGACATTTCTAAATCCAATCTTTCTGATCAAACTGAGATTGCATCTCTAAGACACCAAATATATTTGCAAATGAGTTAGAACACGGAATATTTTTTCACCCTCGGTGGCCTCTTTAAAATTTGTTTAATGAGTTCATTAGCGTTTTTCCCCTCAGTGATCCTAGATCACATCTTTAGGAGATAATCCAGACAGACGTATTTCTGTACTCTTTAGTTCTTACCCACTGTTTTGCTTTTATATCTTGGGGATGGTGTCTTAAGTGCTCAGCAGAGCATGGATGATTCACTGCTGAGATCCATCAGCATGTCGCCCTGACTCCAGGGTGGGTTGTTGTATTACAGCACCAATCCACAGCTGGAAGAGAGAAAGTGCTTCTCACGGGCCTTGTCCATAAATTTGTTCTAAGTTTCAATGATAGCAAGATATGCTATGAAAAAGATATGAATAAGTAAAAAAAAACAACTCCATAGACTTTTTACCTCTTTCTTGAATTATACACAAGGTGTTATTGTTTATAGAATTTCTGTTTTTCTTTTTGTAAGGTAGGGTACTCGAACCCTTATAACTCACAAAGGAATCGGGCCAATCTAATGAAGGTGAATGTTCCCATTGTGCCATGTGCTTCTGTTCCCCTGTAGTGTGCTCTATGCTTTCTAGCGCACATATACTGCAGGGTCTATCCTGTTTGGGAAGCAGAATAATCATGGAACTAAAAAATATTTATAGGTATCTATTTTCCAAGCAAATTATAAAATGAAATTTGCAATTTTGTCAAGAAAAGCTAATCGAACCCTGTCAACCACACTTAAATTTGATGGCCAGTAGGATTTTAATGTATGTAATAAAAGTATATGTGAAATAAAAAATGGCTGAGCCTTGAAATTCAAGTTTTCCATTTCTCAAAAAATATTAGTTTGAAATGTACATCAGTATCATGCTTTTGAGAATAATGAATAAATCAGGTATTTTTAAAATGAATCTAGAAATATTATTATTTGTCCATAGCGCTAAAGCTAATAGTTTAATTGAGTTGTGTGAAAAACATAGGCTTGAATAGGTTTAAATACGTATTTTAATTTGCCAAATTCACTCTTCTTTATCCTCAGATTAAACGGTACCATAATAAAATAAATTTTAGGAGAAAGTCTGTTACTTCTTTTGTCCCAATTTAGAATCCTCGACATCAATTTCCATTACAGGCTCTACTTGTTAAAACAGACAGTCAGAGGCACACTTTACAGCACTGGCAAAGAAAAAGACTTCCTAGAATGTGAGCTTGTAAACTTCTTCCTAACATTATCTAGTAACTAATCATGTGCATTAAAAGGTTCTTGAATTGAAAAATTAAATATTAAAACCCTTAATTCCTTTCTGAGACTGCTAATAAAAGTGGGTCGAATGAGGTCACAATTATTTCCCCCAAGTTTTTATGATGCCAGCACTGTGAATCATACCACATTAGGGTTAAAAGTTGCAATATTACATCATACCCAGACAGGATGGGTTTTGTTTCCTCAAATGCTTCCTCTCCAATAACTCAGAACCCTCCCCTAACCCCAATGATGGAGGAGGGTCATGTATTTATGTGTTACTTTTATTGGTTAATAAAGAAACTGCCTTGGCTTTTTGATAGGACAGAAAATTAGGTAGGCAGATAGAAAGAACAGAATACTGGGACAAAGAAACAGATTCAGGCAGACGCCATGTCTCTCCTCTCTGAGAGGGAAGCAGGTTAAGATCTTTCCCCAGTAAGCCACCACCTCGTGGTACTACACAGATTACTAAATATGGGTTAAAGCAAGATGTGAGAATTAGCCAATAAGAGGCTGAAACTAATGGGCCAAGTAGCGCTTAAATGAATCCAGTTTCTGTGTAATTATTTTGGTAAGGCTAGCTGTGCAGGAGCTGGGAGGCAGGAAGCGGCCTGCAGCTCCTTCTACACCCCAGTCTCTGACCTCAGCCCAAGTTTTAGGGGCTCAATACCCTATGTTGTAGATGTCAGGGTCCCGAGACCATGCCATGAAATGATTTTATTCCTGTCTTTCAAAATCATTTTGGTTATTATAATAATCTTTATTTGTTTACCTGTGAAGTTCCAGGTTCTGTTATGATCTGTAGAAAGGAAGTTAAAGTCACAACTCTAAAACTGACTCATAAGGGTTTTCTCCACTGGATCAGCTACCATTTGTGGAATTCTCTGCTCTTTTAAAAGACCATTGTCTAATTCAGTGACACGTATACAGCGTTGAAAACTACCAGTAAAATTCTACTTCTAGAAACTTGTGTTACCTAGTAACCCTTAAAACTGATCCATGGTAGAGGATTTGGGAATTTATAAATATTTTCAAAAGTATCTTACTAAAATGAAATTCTTCTGTGATATATGCAAGATTTTCCAAGATAAAAGACATATATAAGAAAATAATACTGTCTTGAGCTCCCCATTTTTATACAGGGAGTTAATGGGGAAAGCATATGCTTCAGGCAGAGTGAGGTGCTTGGGGCTCATCACATAGGAAGGAAGTACCACAAGGACAGTATCAACAGAATCAATGGAAATCCTGTTCCCAATGATCATGACAGGGTTAATACAGAAGCATGTGATGTCTTTAGAGGGTCCCATATCATCATGATTGGCTCCTGACATGCCAGGGCCATGTCACGTTGGGAAGAGGGATTTTGTACTTCATGTTCTTCTATCATTTCCTTTTCTAACCATGTTGTTGCTTAAGTGAAATTCATCAAATATGGTGCTTTCCTATATTATTTGCAAAACAGGTTGAGATATTAAACTCAATAATTGTATCATTTTTAGAACAAATTCCCATGTGGATGGAGATTTATTAAATTTATTCATACAAATTATAGAAGGAAATGTTCATATAAAAGTCTTCTTAATCCTGTGGCTTATACCAGCATCCGGGATTTTTAAAGTAATTATCTTCAGTGTTTAAATCGTTACTGTTACTAATTACTGCTACTGTGATTCACTCTATTTCTACACACACACATATAATAAAACAAATTGCCAATGATACTAAAACAACAACTCTAGGTTGGGAAAGAGCAAGAGCATCTGCATTTATAGAAAGCAGCTCCTTGCAGATGTGATGTTCCCTTATGTACTGTATTGCTTTCCTTCTGGGAAGGCGGGTGCCACAGCTCCTCACTCTGTCTTCTGGGAAGGAGAGCACCTCAGCTCCTCACTCTGTCTTCTGGGAAGGAGAACACCTCAGCTCCTCACTCTGTCTTCTTTTAGGGAGGGTACAAATGTTCTGTTTGTTCCAGTGAAGGCCACTGAAAGAACAGTGTCTGTAGGATAAACACTATTGTCCAACGAACAAACCCGGAAAAGCCTTCACCTTGGGCCTAAAACTTAAAAGCTCACATTTTCAAGTGTGCCCACGCGGCCATACAGTCACTTTTCACACATTGTAGCCACAGTTAAATACATCACTCGTGGACAGAAAAGACAGTTCCTGGGATAGCAAATGCCTTCCCTTAATGGAAGGGAGGAGGATGGGGCTGCCTGAGCTTTAATGTGCTCAAAGCTAACTTACATGGAACACAGCAATGTGTAATCTGGTCTTGCTTAAAGTAGGAGGCTCATACTATGACAAGTTAAGCATTTCTGGTACATTAATCTGCCGAAAAGTGTAATTAATCATTCATAAGAGGGATACATGCAAACTGCATTTTTGAATGTGGTCTGTATTCAAAACTTGGAAAATATTTCAGAGCTTTTAGACGTAAGGTCTGCTACTCCAATAAATTATTTTCTTTTTATTGTTGCTATCTATCTATCTATCTATCTATCTATCTATCTATCTATCTATCTATCTATCTATCATCTATCTATCTATCGTTTTTACATCCCAGTCAAAATTTTTCTACCCTCCCCTTGTCTCAGGTCCCCTCCACCTCCCCTCACCACCTCCTGTCGCCATCCATTCCTCCCCTCCTGTTTCTTTTTGTATACACATGCAGGCCTCCTACGGGTATCAGGCAGTCATGGTATATTAAGTTGCAGTGTGACTAGGCACCTCCTCTTCTGTTAAAATTGGGTTTGACTATCCAGTACGAGGAATGGGTCCCAAAAAAAGGCAACAGAGTCATAGACCTCCCTTGCTTTCATTGTTCAGAATCTCACACGAAGACCAATTTAGACAACTGTAACATCTATCTGGAGGTCCTAGGTCAGCTCCATCAAGGGTATTGGTTCAGTTTCTGTGAGCCCCTATAAACTCAGTTTAGTTGATTCTGTGAGTTCACTTGTGGTTCCCTTGATACAAGTGGGTCCCATAATCCTTCCTCTCCACTCCCTCAGGTTTCCCAGAGCTCCAGCTAATGTTTGGCTGTTTGTTTCTACATCTTTTTCCATTAGATGCAGGATGAAACCTTTCTGCTGACAGTTGGGTTAGGCAGCAATAACAAAATAAAAATAATCTTCTAATTAAAATAATCATTGACTGCATGTAGAAAGAAGACGGTTCACTTGGGAATGTGTTTGCTGTGAAAGAGAAGGCCCTTGAGTTCGGACCTTTAGGACCCACGTGGAAACAAACAAAACAAATGAGGCCACACACACACCAAGAGAGACACAGACTTGGGGATCCTTAGGGTTCACTGATCAGCTAGTCTAGCTAGTCATGATATCCGGATTCAATAAAAGACTCTCTGACAAAAAAGGAAAAAAAAACCACATGGAGAAAAAGAGAAGAAAACACACACAGTCAAAGTGACCTCCACACATGCATACAGGGGCCTGTGCATCACACCAACATGTGCGCACACATACACACACACTAAATAATAAATCAACCATACAGTAATGCCGGAAGGAGTTTGAAAGGAAATTTGCCAACTGTTTTTCTCTAAAATGCAAATGCCTTTTCCATATTTTTATTTTCCCAGATTTTCATAAGGTGCACATAATTTACCAATTTAGAAAATCAATCTTTAAAAGCAACCAAGTAGAGCACACAATTGTAATATTTGTTTTAAAACTTTAGTGTTCTTATCAGAGTGGTAATTGCACTGACAGGTGATGAATTCTGCTTGAAGCCTTTGTGGATAGAATTTACTACTGTGTTTCATTAAAAACATACCATGTCATAAATATGAATAGGTATTTGTAAGTCTATATCTTAAGCAAGGAAGAATCTTAATATGCAATATTAAGAATCTATATGTAATATATTTTTTTAGTTTTATAATTGAGAGAAATAATAATTTAAAGTCAAACTAAAGAACTACTTCTTGGTTAATAGGTCTTGATACACAGAAAATTGCAAAACTTTTGTATTCCATGAAACTTGTATTTGGTCAAAATATTACCATTTCCTCATGGTCTTTATGTTAGAGTTTCCTTTAAACATGTGAGTTGTCTTGACAATGGCAGAAAGCAGAGCTGAGCACAATAATAACAGTAACCATTTGATTTGTTCTTGAAGAACGGATTGTTTTTTTTAGCCAGGATGTAGGGATAGCCTTGATCACAATCCTATAAAGGGATGTAGTTGACTCCTGATAGGATGTTAGGATGATGACATGATTGTCGATTCCAGAGGCAAGCTAGCAGTGATGGTTTCCATTTGCTTGATAAATTTAGACAACGTGGGATTGGGAGAGGGCAGTGTTGTTTCTTTATTGTTGTTTGAAGAGGAGACAAACATGGACCTCACTTTATATACTAGACTGTTTTACAATTGACAGACATTCACCTGCCTCTGCTTCAAAAGTGCTTGGGTTAGAGGTATTGGTCACTGTGCACCATCAAAAGTGCAGATGGAGACTGTATGCTTGCCTGGTGATAGTGGAAGCCAGACAATGAGGATTGGGACTTCTGGAAAGCAGGCTCCAGCAGTTGGGAGCTGCCATGCAGGTGCCGGGAATCAAACTGCTGTCTTCTGAAAGAGCAGAGAAGCAAGCTCCTTAATCAATGGGCCATCCTGGGTCCCTGAATATTTTTGTTGTTTAAGTATTTCCCCCTTCTTCCCCCCCCTTCTGTGTGTGTGTATTGGTGTGTTTGTGTGTCTGTGCATATGTATGTGGACAAAGGTACACTGCCAATGGAAACCAGAAGCTATCAGATCCCCCTGCAGCTGGAGTTGTGAGAAGCCTAGCACAGAAACCAGGAACTCAACATAGGTTCTTTGTGAAGGCAGTATATGCTCTTTATAGAATAAACAGTACATTATTTTTTATTTTCCATATAAAATGCTTGTAATTATGAATGGAAGAACAGAGGCCTCCCAAGTTACTCCAGGGCAAAAGCTTTTTCTCTGGATTTACTCAGATACCTGACTACAGAAATATGCCTTTTTTTCATTTGCATTAGAGTCATAATTTTCTGTATTCTTCCCACAGTCTGTTTAGTCAGCCTAGGTGTTATTCAATAGACCCATTCCAACATCTACTGTGATTGATTTATTTAGAAATGCCTCCAGGCCAAAATGAAAATGAAAATGAATGGAACAGATGAAAGTGTCCTGCTGCAAGTGTGAGAGCTACAAATTGAGGTTAAGAGTAATTGCTTTGGCATAATTGTTATTTGTAATCTTAGAACAAATGCAAATCCCCCATTAGGAGCAGTAAATCCAGTGCTTAAAGTAGAAGTAAGTATTTCATGGGAAGCCACAGCTGAATGCTAAGTTCAAGAATACTAAATTTTCTTCAGGTCTTTCATTCAGACTAATAGCATAGAGATCTGGAGGACACAGGAGTACCTTAGAAAAATGAGTACTGAAAGATGATTTATGGGCTTTTTGTGTTTTCTTTATCCAAAACACTCTATGAAGACTTTGTCTTTGCACAAGCTTAAAACATGCATTATTTCATAAATACTCTGCATTCAGACTCAGCCTGGCTGCCAGGAAACACAATGAGTTCTTTATGGTTATTGGTGTCCACACTTATCACTGGAGGAGACAATAAGGAGACGCTATTATCTCTAAAGAGATGAGAGAGAAAACATGCTTCAGTGGCTTTCCCAAGGTCATGACTGCATTCTGTAGTAGATGTGGGAAGAAAAGGCAAGAATACAGAATTTACCTCACTGTAGCTCCCATGTCATCATTTGTAGATTTTTTTTAAGGCAGAAGGTGGTCATGATAATAACAGTTATAAACCAAACATTGTCATTTGATTCCTTAAATACCCGGCAGTGGAAGGCCAAGTTTATTCCATGGGAAATGCTATCTTCAATTTAAAATGGTTTGTTGATATTTTTATTCTTTTTATTGAGTTATATATTTTTCTCCACTTTCTCCTGTCCTCTCTCACTTTCTACCTCTGCTGTGACCTCCATGCTCCCAGTTTGCTCAGATCTTGTCTTTTTCACCTTCCTATGTAGATCCATGTTTAATTTCTCTTAGGGTGAACTAGCAAGTTAAATCTTAGATAAAACTGAATTTTTGGCTATATTACAAGTTACCTTGTTGTCTTGATTATGTAGGAAACAATGGGATTCCAAGGTCCATGTGTACTTCTAAGAATACTATGAGCACAAGAATTGGCCAAAAATGAGTAGATAGTTGTAATCTACTATAAGTTTGAGAAAGGGCTGGATACAGTGGGGGGGGGGGGGGAAATGATAGTGTAGCCTCACAGTTGAATAATGAAAAATATTTGTGCATAGGCAGGTTGTAGATGTGGCTGAGATGAAACTCCAGGCAAATAGCTTTAGTTTCTCAGACTGCAATTGCTATTCTGTTAATATTGTTTGTGAGCTATTAGCAAAAGAAATTTTAGAATGCTATCAATATATCTAACCTTGACTTATTTGTTTTATAGATTTTTAACAATTACTGTATTAACCCTGGAAACTCTAGAATCTATGGCAAAACAAGCATAAAACATTCTTTGTGAAAGAGACGAGTATTTGTTTGTAGGCAGAGGAAGATAGAGCCCGAGCGAGCGAGCATGCGCAAGCATTGGGAAATTGTCCCCGATTTCCGGAACATGCTCAGTTGCTCTCTACCTTGAGACAAGGTATCTCACTGAGCTTTGAGCTCACCACAACATCCAGGCTAGCTGGACAGTAAGTCTCGGGGATCCTCCTGTATCTTTCTCCTTGGTTCTGGAGTTATGGGTTTGCAATGTCACCCATGATTTTTTTATATGGATTCTCGGATTAGTCTCTGATCCTCATGCATATTCAGCTACGGCAACGAGGTGAACCATATCCCTAGCCCCTAAACGGGTATTTTTAACTCTAGAAATGAGTGACTATTTCTAGGGATTACTTCCAAAGATAGTGCTTTAGAAAAGATCTCTTGTTTTCTGCAAGTTCTCCAGTAATTTCAGAATGGAAGTCTTCTTTGTTCTCTGACTCTAAGACACCATGCCCAGAATGCCGGCCTCTGATCAATTTCTTTAGTCTACGACCATTTCCTACAGAACCAGATCCAGAAGTCATTGCTGGTCTCTGCTTAGTGGTGCAGTGAATTAAGATGAACGGTCTTTCTCAAACAGTGGCAGAATGATAGCAGTATAATCCCAAATTGATGCAGGGAGACCATTTATTTTTCTTTAATAAAATAAAAGGGCTGTCAAGTATTGTTTATGTTTACTGCTCCCATTTCTATATGAAGCAAACACAATCTGTTCTTTTAGTTAAGTGAGAAGGCAGAGGAGTAAAAGAAGCATTACAAAGAGCAAAAATACTTAAACACAATGAAAAAGGAAGTTCCTGTTAGCATATGTTGGGTGGGGGGGATAAGAAAAAAAAACCATCAAGGCCACTGACATCACTGGACGTGGTCCCTTCCTTTGCAAAAAGGAAGCGGTGCTATGGATGACTTAGACCAGGTCTGTTTTCAGTGATTTCTTTCTCTGTTCCACAAGGTATAGCATTTGGTACAATTTACTGTGAGAAGGATCTCTGGAGTGATTTGACTAACAAAGGGAGCATAAACCGGTGCATATCTTCCCTGAGGAGTTCATAGAAGAATGTCTTATAGTGATATCAAAAGGTGACATGGATTCTCGAAGGAGTTTACAGGTACTGGCAGCTTGAATGAGTAGACGACTGTGTTGTCATTTCCTCCCTCATACTTCATTCATATAGAGCAAATCCAGAAAATAACTTATTTATCAGTCAACTCTTTGAAAAATAAGAACTCTCAGGTTTGGCAAGATGGCTCAGATTATAAAGACATTTGTACCCATGACCTGAGTCTCATCCCCAGGATCTATACAGTAGAAGGAGAAACCCAACTCTGACAAATTGCCCACTGATCTCCGCATGTGTTCTGTGCCACGCTTGCTTCCCTCACCTCCCCACAACAAAAAATTAATAAATGTGACAAAAATGATCTAAGAACTCTTGCATCTATCCATTATTGACCTCATTTGATTTTTAAGAATCTAAGGAGAATTTGGAGACATGCTTAGTTGATAGGTTCTCTGTGTTGCTAAATAGTCTTGTTTCTCATGTGGAAAACCTGAATTCTAAGAAATTCTTGTGTGTATTACCTATCCAGCAATCTTCATGTGATTGGCACTGTATTACAAACTTGTCAAAGCTGTCAAGTTTCCTGGGGTTCTGTACATTGCTTCATGTGGAGCAAGAGGAAATTTCGCTGACGAGTCACGCACGTACACACTCCAGGGTTTCAGGAGCTATGTGTAGTTTCTGTCACAGGGAAAGGTGTCTTTATTTGTTCTCATAGTCCATCATGGTGGGAAAGTCATGCAAGTAGATGCACGAGGCAGGTGGTCACCTCGTGCCTAACTTCAGAAAGCAGAGAAAGATGAATGGCTGTTTTGTTACCCTTTGTTTTTAATGCTTTCCAGGGCTCCAGCCCACTCACTTTTTGGGCTGGTTCTCCACACTGCCATTCACCTGATGCAGATTATTGCTCATACTCATGCCCAGAGTCTTGTCTTCTGGCAATTCTCAACCCTGTCAAGGTGGCAATTCTAATAATCGTACAGGGCTTCTCAGTAATCTCCCCATAGCCTGAGATCTATTTCTCCCCTGCCCTCACATCCACAAAGCTACCTACACTGATGCACCCCTGGTTTAAGTCATCATGAAGATGCCTATGCCGTCCAATTCCAATACAGATTATACACTCCTCCTGGCACACCAAGCATGCACCCTTTACTGCAGACTGTCACATTATGTCGGTCGAGTTTACCTTCCGTAACTTCCTTTGGGCTCTAATCCCTGAAAGACAAAGACAATAATAACATCAGAATACCTAGAAGAGAGTCTGCTTTGTAGTAAGAAGGTCCTGACTCAGTGCTTGTTAGCTGAGAAAAGAGAAGAGAGAAACATAGGGAGGAATGTCTCTGGATACAGCTGGAATTCCAGCCAACCTTTCACTGGCCATGCAGTCTTTGCTGGGGCGATTGTATGTTTCTTACATATCCTGTACTGATCCCTTCCTTTTGTGTTTCATGCCCTTAACTCATGACACCTACAAATTCTGTCCTCTAAACTTTTCAACCCTGTTTCTTTTTCTTTTTCCTTTGCACCGTCATTGCCTTAATGTAGGATGCCTTTTTTCACCTGGATAATGTTACAGTAATCTCTTAACTAGGCTCCCTTCTGCAAAAAAAAAAAAAAAAAAAAAAAAGTCTATGAAATTAAAATGGTTAAATTGCTTAAAGTAGCACCCTTTATTTTGAAAATAAACCAGCCACCAAGTACCTGCTGCCTAGTGACAGCTCTCAACTTTTATCTTGAGTTACAGGAGCGTTAGCAGAAGCATTCGCATGGACTCTCACCGACCCACCAGATACTGTAATGTGACAAAGGGGGAAAATGAAAGTCTCTCTCTCTCTCTTTCTTTTTCTTCCTTTTTACTTAACTAACTAGTCAATTAATTTTTGAGACAGGGTCCCTCTTTGGTGTTCTGGTTGTTCAAGGTCTCACTATGTAGAGCAGGCTGGCCTTGAACTCACAGAGATTCTACCTGCCTCTGTCTTCTGGTTCTGGACCTAAACATGAGCTCCTCCATGTTTCTAAAGCTCATGGTGTGAATGAATCATGTGGGGATGTTACATGAACAGAGTCAGTAGTTGGCATTCTTCATTTCCTATACTCTCAGATGACATAGACATAGACATTTGTGCCATACCATCGGAAAAGGAAGATATTAGTGTGCTATATGCTTTAAGGTGTACCTCGCAGTAGAGGGTCTAAGACAGACAAGTTTCATAGAAGGAGTAGGGGCAAGGATGGAAACACTTTCAGGGTGGGAGAGGAATATGAGCTCACAGGCTTGTCTGTGCCCTATTACTAGTTAGCTGTCTAGGCTTGTCTTGTGTCTCATTTCTTCTCCAGCACTTTTCCGGATGGCCCTGGGACAGTCTCAAGCTGTTCTTGCTCCCACAATGGTCACATTCATCCTGGAAAGTGTGCTCAGAAGAATCTCTCCAAGATATAAATCTGCTATTGCCTTTGCCATTCTCTCTCTCTCTCTCTCTCTCTCTCTCTCTCTCTCTCTCTCTCTCTGTGTGTGTGTGTGTGTGTGTGTGTGTTTGTGTGTGTGTGTGTGTGTGTGTGTGTGTGTGTCTGCATGTGTGTGTGAAGGGTATTGTCAGGGAATTTGACACAGGATTTCATGTAGCACAGAGTGAACTTGAACTCAACTATGTAGCCAAGACTGGTCTTGAACTCCTTATTCACTAGTTTTCATTTCTGATGTGCTACGTTGCAGGCGTAGACTATCATGCTGGGCTACCATTGCCACTCTTAGACTTAAAATTCATTTCATTTTTCTCATTATCTGCTTTTTATATTCTAAACTGAACCCTGCTCTTGGAAGTGCCTTCCTGGTGCTCTAGCCTCTCTTCCTGTGAATGCCAACAGATCACACCTGTGCCTATACCTGACTTTACCATGCTCTGGCTGACCCTTGCTTTTCCTAAGCTATGGGTTTTGCCTGGGCTGCCTCATTCCCATTGTTTGAGGCCACGTGAATTCAATATGCAGTAGAAACAAGTATCACTACCTCCCTCTGGCCCAGCTGAGCGTGAAAGTCAAAGCCAGGTATTTATGTATCCTTTTTTTTTTCATTTAAATGCTTTTTACATTTTACATACCAACCTACCAACCGCAGTTCCCCCTCCTTCCTCTCCTCCTGTTCCCCTCACCTTTCCTCCCACCCAACCCCCCATCCACTCCTCAGAAAGAGTAAGGTCTACCATAGGGAGTCAACAAAGTCTGGCATGTCAAGTTGAGGCAGCAATAAGCCCCTCTCTTAGTAACATGGCTCATAAAGTACTACCAAATCCTCCACTCATTTCCATGCTCTTCAGCATGCATTAGATCTTCCATTTGAAGATTCAGTTTTTAGCATCTTGGCCCATAAGAAATGGTATACTCATAACATAGAATGCAGAAATGCTTCAATAATTATTGCTTAAGAGAATGAATCCCTGCTTGCTAAGGAAAAACTAAAAACAACTAGCAACCACACTAAAAAAGAGGACAAAGACCAGCGTGTCGTATTTTGACATTAGGAAAAAGGGAGGAAAGTGATCCCAACACAGCAAGGAGGGATGCAGGGACTCACCCCTTATCTGTTACGCTTTGCTTCTCTATGAGTGCATACCCATGTGTACACATAAAGTTTCTATAACTCAAGCCATGCTGAAGGATCTACTGAGTTTCAGCTCCTTTGCCAAAACAGCACAAAGAACTGACATGTGAAAGTATAGCTCTTGCTCAAGCACCTCATGACTTGCCTTGGTCCTGGAAGGTGTGTCGAGGATGCAGAAATGGAAGTGTATCTCTTGACAACAGCAAATGTTTCTCCTACGTCCAGATAGCACGGCTGGCGGTGGAGACAGTGTGCATGGATTAGTTTTTAGTTAAATCTGAGGCTGAAACTTGAGTTCCAGCCAGCAAATCAAAAATGACTCGGAATATGAACAATATGCCTTATAACCTAAGGGGAAGCCTTTTAAATGTGTATATTAGTAAATGAAAATAATATAGTTAATATTTTTGAAACTATCACCTAATAGAAACAGAAAAGTCAAATGCATTAAGTAAAATTATAAGCAAACAGATGGAAATCTTAGATGGCTACCTGTCAGTTAGTAACTAAATTAGATTATTACAATTGTTGCTACACAGAAATTTCACATCATTAACACAAAACAACTTAGTAATGAATAAATGATTAAAATTATTCAATGAATCTCACTCCAAATAAAAATAACTAAAGTTTAATATTAATCCAAATAGAAATATGAATGCAATTTATTCATATTATAGTAGTGTCAAAGTAAATAGGATTAAATATAAGGTTCCCTGCAATTTATAGCAAATGAATATACAGAATTTTAAACTCCTTCAAACTTACATTACTTTTCACATTGCTCTTCGGGTTCACTAATTCAGAGTAATTGCCTGGTTGCACATGAAATGATGAGTAGTATTGAGAAGTGAGGAGCAAGCTCTCCTTATGGACTGAACACTCCTTCCAGGATGTGGAAGAAACAGGACAGCCCTGGTCCCCATCATGAACCCTAAGGTGAAGTTAAAATCCACAGTGTCAGAGTAGATTTGTAGAAGCTAGTGTCTGTTCACAGCAAAATTGCTATAGGAATTCAAAGTAGGGACGTTCTGGACACAGTGCCAAGACTGGGAACGGAACGATCAAAAGATGCCCAGAATTAAGTGTGCTATGAAATCTAGTCTGAAAGGTTTTGAGAAAATCCCCTGACCCTTCAGAAGGGCATGAGCCCAGAGCCAGAGGTAGACCTTGTGTGCACGTTAGGACTGAATGAGACATTTAGAACTATAGCACATACAGCCTGCAGCGTTCATTCAAAGGCCCGGGGCACTCTTCCCTCACAGCTCTGCTACCTTTGTTTGAAAGATAATTGTTTTTATATGTGTAATTATGTTTGTGTGGCCATGTGCATGTATGTATGCATGTGTGTCTGTGTGTGTGTGTGTGTGTGTGTGTGTGTGTGGCTTTGTGCATGTGAATTCAGATCCTGAACAGACCAGTAAAAGGCATAGGTTCCTTGGAACTAGAGTTACAGGAGGTTATAAGCCATATGAAAGGGCTGCCAGGAATTGAACTCAGGTCCTGCAAAAGAGCAGAAAGTGTTCAAAACCACTAAGCCATCCCCAAGCACTGTTTCAAGCCCTTTTGAACTTACTCTATATTGTCCGTTGAAACCCAAGCCTGATAGTTTCTATATTCTCAACGTCACTGTATATCTCTCGGTACGTACATCTATGAACGGTTATTCCATGTTCCAAAGTGGTTGTGCTGTTCATTCTCCATTTTCAACCATTCATTCTACACGAATGCCAATTCGTATTATCCAGTGGAATGTTGCCTGATAGAGCAGTTCTAATATTCCTACATTATCAAATATAAGATCCCCTTATTACCTAGAACTGTGGCTAACATTGTAGGAGCTTTAATTTGATCTAATTGCAACTCATTTAGATGACTAATTATGTTGGATGGTACAATTGGAGACTGAGCTTCTTGAGAGTGACAGGGGTATGAGGCTATCCATGTGTCTCAACAAAGTCAATGACATGATGAATTCATTAAAATTTCCTTGAGTCAACAAACTATTTTCTAGACTGTAAAATTAGCATAGACTCTTTTTGATACTCTTTTTTTTGTTTTATTATTTATTTTTGCATTCAATTTTTTTTCCAAATAGTGCATTCTGATTACTTTCCTCTCCCCTAGCAACTCTTGCACGCTCCTCACTATCTCCTTTCTCTCTCTTTAATAAACACAAAACACAAAGACATACAAATACACACAAAACCACATGCAAAAGTCACCAAAGTGGAAATCCAAATATACAAGCAAAAAAAAAAATAAGACAAATAATGCTCAAACGAAGCACTTTGAGACAGAAATATCTACAAAATGCCACGAGTTTGTTTTATGTTGGTCATCTACTCTTTGGCATGTGGCAGACTGAGACTCTACTGTAGAAACTATTTCTTCTCTGGCAATTACCAATTGCGGATAGGTTCTTGGGTAAAGGGGTGGAGCCTGGGTCTATTCCCCCTCTAAGCTCTGGAACCCCATCTGGCTTAAACCAGTGTGGATTCTGTTCATGCTGCCACCACCTAATCAAGTTCATATTTGTGTTAGTCTCGCTGTGTTTGGAGAATGCTGTTTCTCTGGAATTCTCTAACACCTCTGCCTCTTAGAATAGTCCTGTCTCCTTTTTTTCCATAGGAGCTTGAGTTCTGAGGGATGGTTTGACAGAGACAGCCCATTCTGAGTACTCCAAAACATAGTGGATGACACTGAGTATTTGATAAAGCATTAAACAGCTGAAAATAAAACACTCAAATAACAGTAACTAATGGCCAGAGCCATCTACTGGAGAACAGGTAAACTTTGAGGTGCCCCATCATTGATGAGATTATGAGATTATGCCTCCGGTTGTCTCAGTCACAATCTCAATATTCCTGAGCTAGGCATAGGAGTTCATGACTCTGCCCCATCCATGTTAGGATTTTTTATGTCTTGATCTTGTACATGCACCTCTAGCCCCTGTGAGTTCATGTGTACAATTGCCCCATCATGCTTCCCTGTTTCATCTTCTGCAGTGACACTCTACCCTTGGGGTAGAGGCTGCTTTACAGATATTCCTTTTAGCGCTAGTGCTAGCTAGTTTTCTATTTTAGCACAGTGAGAAGTTGATCTCTTTATTAGTTGCCATCTATTACAAAGAGAAGCTTCTCTGGTGAGACTTGACTGATGCACAAATGTAGCAATAAATGGATTCAGTGACTTTAAAATTTTGATTAACTTTTAAAACAGGTACATGAAGTTGGGAAGGAAAATGTTGGGAGCAGGGGAAAGAAGAGGAAATAGACATTATATATATATTTGAAATTCTGGAACATAAATAAAATTTGGTTAAAGTTAAAAGAAAAAAGGTAAGTATTGTAAGAAATAAAGAGAAAATAGCTTGGCAAAATGCATGTCATTTTAAAAGGATGTCTCCAATGTTTGCCTAGATGGGATTTACCTAAAACATTGCTCCAAATGCTACTGTTCTATATTCACCCCGCATCTGTCCCAGTACCTCACAGCACCTTATTTATATCTGAGTTTTCACAAGCTGGGCCCCACCTTCCCAAACAACAGGGACACTTATTCCCGCTGCTCTCCAGTTCCTTGGAATCAGGGCATGGGAAAGCAACAGATAATTTTTAGAGAAATGAAAAGATTAACTCACAAAAATGTATTTCTGTGAACCGTAGACAAATGGCATCTGAAAAAAAAAAAAGAGCTTTTGCAAAGGCCGCAGTGTCTGTCAACAACCACAACTTCAGCAGCATCCACTCTACATGTGCACTTAGACTTCGTGCATAAGAAATCTCAGTTCAAACAGTCTCCCCAAAATACGATAACAGCCTCATTGTCTCCATGCCCCCCCCCCATTCTGTAGTGCTAAAGTGAATTTGCTGGTAAACATTTGAGTCTCAGGCTTTTTGATTCTTTTATTTTTCTATTTTGTCATAAGGTAGTGGGATAGACTTTCCTTTGCTTCTTCGTGGTGTGTGGTTAGCAGGATGCAAGTACAAAAATGTCACAGGGACTAATCAAAACAAATTGCATGGGTTTTGCTTGATACCTCTGCTTCAGACGTCCCATGCTGACGGACTAGCATATCCAATTAATCACTCATGATAGCTTATAAAGTCTGGGTTCTGTTTGCCAGCTACAGTTCCTTCCCAGTCTAGTTTTTACTTTCCCCCTGAGAAATGCCTAGTCTGGAGACCATGTTCATCTTTCTCTTCTTCCCCCGGGTAACTTCAGAATCAATAAGAAAACAAGTTTATTTGACTGTTGTGATTTAAATTATACGTAGTCAACACAAAGATATTTATTGAGTGTTTGTCATGCAAGGCCTTACTCAGAGTACTCTGAGAGACTGCGTGTTCTTGAAGGAACATACATGTTAACACAAGCAAAGCAAAACACAATTGCTGCATAGAAAACGGTGGTTATGTCTTGCCTGCTGTATTTGGTGGGAATTAGTGTTGACCGTCAAGTTGACAAGATTCTGAACCACTTAAACCACTTAAATAAGCTTCCTGGCACACAAATGAGAGTCGATTTCAATTAGTAAGCCTCTGTGCACGATTTGAGGGATCATAATATTGGGTGACACCATTCCCTGGAGCATCGTTCTGTGCTGACTGCAAAGGAGAAGCTCGCAAAGCATGAGCAGTCAGCACTGCCTCATCTCTCTGCTTTCTGACTCTGGATTCACTGTTACTGCCTCAGGTCCCTGCCACTGTGACTTTCCTACCATGTGGACGATCCCTTCATATTGTGAGGCAGCATAAGACATTTCTTGCCTATATTGCCTACATTTGGTCTTAGCAGTGAGAAAATTAAAATACCATATTAGAATTGGGTATGGGGTGATATTAACCTGAACTTTGTTTTATTTTCTTCATTCCAAATGGAAAGTGTGTGTGTGTGTGTGTTAATGAGCTATAATCAGTAATAATTCTTATCTCCTGATGGAGCCCAAGAGAAGTCAAACATGTTCAGTCCTTAACATGGGTCTACCACGGCACACTTAGCCACTGCCTGGTATAAAGCAAGATGAATTAGCTGGATTCTGAGGCCAAAGGCCTAGATTTTGAACTGTAGAGCCCAGTTTCATGTATACTGTTGACCGGATGCACATAGCCATCCCTTACTTACAGAGTGGTGTTAATAGTCAGTGCTTTCTGATGCGGACAGATGCCTACTGACCGGAAGACCCCTCTATCACTACAGTCTGCCACATAGTAACCACCAGCCAGCATAAACGGTGGCTTCAGCTTTTGTCTAAAGAGCAGCAGCAACCCTAGCTTCTCAGTTTCACAGAAGCCTCGTCCTTCCCAGAGAACTCAACGCCGCAGGATTGGGCGTGTTCTCTGCTTATTAAGTCGCAGCTGTCCTTTTCACTTGAGGGGAGCGCTGGATTTTTCTTTGGGGTAGACAAATCACCAGCCCCACTAGCCTTTGCTTGGATGAAGTATAATCAGACAATGTGAGGGAAACGTGTGGGGACAAGAGGAGCATGAGTGGCTGGCGCATGCGCAGCACAATGGGATGAGGGTGCCATGGGGAAGGGTCATTGTAGACGTCCCTGGAGTGCAATAGGATGCTATCCAATGTCCTGAGAGTAATACAATTTGAAAGCTATGGGTTGTTTTTCCTTTCTTTCTTCCTTTCTTGTTTAGGACTCTTTCCACTTTTTGTTTTCAGACCACGGTAAGAAAGGCTGATGAATGCGAAGTGTAGATAATATTGAACACTCCACTAATTATATATTTATTGAAAATAACAAACCTGGTCAGCGTATTAAATGAGTAAATAAGGCTTATATAATAATTTTACCTTTTGAGGTCTTTAATGTCATTTTTTCCCTTAATTAATAATACTTATCAGAGAATAAAGCCTTGTAGACAAAATTAAAATCCCGTGAATGAATCTAATAATAACAATAGTGTTGAGAATTCCAGCTTCATGTGTTTGCACCGGACTTTCCTCTTCCTTCAGGCGCTTAGATATTTCCTCAGTCTACTCTAGCTTTTGTGCTTAGGAAATACAGTATCTGTGAATTTGTGTGCAATACCTATCCGTTCACCAGGAGGTTGAAAAGGAATATGTGAAATAATAGCAAATAACAGTAAAATATTAGCACAATGTTGGGAACATAGAACCCGTTTATTGGTTGGTTGCTGTGTTCCACAATGACAATGACTACTGTGTACGTGTGAACCCAATGAGTCCCCACAGGCATTTTACTTCTAGTAGCTACTGTCATTCTAGGCTCTGCAGGAGACTCAGAATGTCCTCAGTCATAATTTAGGGAAATGGTGAGGCCATAACTGGAACCCAAAACTTTCTGCCCCCAAATTCATTTCTATACACTCCTAAGCCTGCCTCTTTCTGTTCTCCAGAGGTAATATCTGGATTTCAGCATATTTCCTAATAGGAGAAAAATGGCCAGTCTACTTCCTAATCTCCATGAGAAAACTGTGCCGTAAGCAATTTTTTATTCTTACCACTACATGCAGAACTACTAGGTGATGTGATGGGAGTGGGCTATATATATGAAAGGATGTGTACGCATTTTAATAATTACATTATGGTAATTAAATGTTCTGGTAGGAGAAAATTATTATATTTCAGTTATGTAAGTTTTAACTGTAGTTAGAATAAAACTACATGTACTTAACATTAAAGTCGGGGCAAATATATCGTCCTCTATCACAGTGATTAGAAAGGCCCTTGAGGACGTGGAGTGCCTCATCGCTATGCATACAATTAGCATTGGATAATATTTTAGCAGTGTGGGCATTTGGACATTTGAGCCACTCATCTTCTGAGTATGTGGGAGTTAGTTTTAAATGTTTTCCTTGATGTAACATGGCCCAGGTAAATTATTTTGATATCCAGTCTGAATGGAAGGCACAGAACAAAGAAGATTCTTAAGCAAACCCTGTCACATTCAAGAGAACAGCATACTTCTGTGGTGGGCCAGCGAGAAGAGAGAAAGAAGACAGTCTCACTGTCCCCAACATCTTCCATCGCTGATAACGCCTGTCACACTTCAGCGTTACCTTATTTGAATGAATGTTCGTCTCCTAAGAAAGCGCCCCCGTTTCTTAGAAATGGAAGCATCCCTGGAGCTCTAACAAGGTGAAGCAGTTAGGTTATCTAATGCGAAATTACCATTTCATCTGAGGTACCAGGATTTCAATTATGCATATTCCCATCTTTCTCCAGCGTGTCTCAAAATCTGCTGTGCATTATAGTTTTATAACTAATAAATCTCATTACACTAATAGCCTAGTATTATGGAAATGTATTTTATCCAAATATCTAGTATCCATAAGTAGTTTATTCTCCATGTCCCTAATGTAATATATCAAACAATAACTCATTTGTCAACGGGAGACAGTTCATTAAAATTCAACAACCATTTGGCCAGGATAGAACAGCAACCGTATAAAAATTGATGTCGTGAAACTTAACAAATGAGAGACTAAAGAAAAGTGTGAATCAGGAAATTGCAGGCCTGCCCTCTAGGGCCATTTTTGGGTCACTTGTCTGAATTTTAATATTACAATTGTTTTACAAAAGGTCTCCAAGTTATTTGGCTGGGAGGGAAGCCAATTTACTGTGAGGTGACTGGAATATCAGGGGCATTCGATAGATGAGAACACGATGCCTTGGGACAAAAGGGGGAAATGTGCAGTATTTGAGCACTATGCTACTATGCTACGACTCTCTCTCTCTCTCTCTCTCTCTCTCTCTCTCTCTCTATATATATATATATATATATATATGTATATATATGTGTGTGTGTGTATGTATATATATACATACATACATATATATATATATATATATATATATGTTGTGGAGGGACCTAGAAAACAGCCTTGTGACTTCACTGAAGTGTATTTGAGCAGCACAGTGAATAAGGCTTGTGGGCACTTTGAAGCATAAACTACATTTCCATGGTAGTTTTCAGAGGAAGGTATATATTAAATGAAGAAATATCACCTACCTGTGTCTCAGAAATCTGCAGAACACAGGGTGTGAATCTTCCAATGGGGTAACTCCTGTCCCACTGTGAAATTTTCAGTATTAAAAATAGTGAGCATTGATTCCTTTATATTTTTTGAGAAGTAAATAAAATCACGCAGCTTTATGACTACTCACAATGGTAAGTTTGTTCTTTGAGGTAAATCTATAGAATTATCTTAAAATGAAAACAAAGGTATTAAGTTTTTAAACTTTTTTATCTGGCAATTGAGAATGACACTTATTCTGAAAATATCAGTTTATTTTCTGATACATATCTACACTTCTCAAGATTTAAATAAGGGTAAAGCATAGTATGTACCTCCTTAAACATTTATAATTTTTCATGGCAAAAGCATTCACAAGGTTTCCATCTTAAATTGTAATCTACCTCAATATATAATAAATAGCAGGTTCTTACTCCTGTCTAACTGAAACACCGATCAGGTGACTGTTCCCATCTCTGCCTGCCCCTTGCTTTCCGTGGCTTGCTTACCACCCTGTAGCTTAGACAGATTCGGCAAGATTTGCCTGTGCCTTTCTAACTTAACTCAGCACAATGGCTTCGTTCTATAGAAGCAACAGCTTTTCATCCCTTTTAATGTGTGAATATATTGCATAGTACAATATTATATACACATGCCACGTTTTTATTTATCCATTCATCAGTTGATGGCAAGTCGGTTATTTCCATTTTTCAGCTATTATGAATAATGCAGCAATAAACACGGGTATGCAGATGTCACTTCAATATACTAATTTCATTTCTGCTGGTTGCATATCCAAAAACAGAGCTGCTGGATCATATGTCAGCTGTAGTTTTTGTTTGCGTGTTTGGTTTCTATATTTCATGCTGCTTTCTATAATGGCCATGATAATTTAAAATCTCAACAGTAGAGTGCAGGGTTCCTTCTGCTCCATGCCTTAACTAGCATTTACTGGTTTTCATCTGGATCATAGCCATTCGCATTGGAGTGTGGTGATAATCTCACTATGAATCCGATTTACATACCATGGTACTTGGATATGTTGAGCAATTTATTCACATACCTCATGGTAAGAGTTAAATTATTTTTTTTAACCATTCTTTGTTTTCCATTTGTTTTGCTTTGTTTATCCAACTTGGTGACCCCCCTCTATGAGTTTTATTGGGGTTACTTACAGGAGTGTTTACTTAAACTGACAGGAGAAATACCATGATCACAAACGTATTTTTTCAGGGTTTATCCATTGCTCATCCATTGCATTCCGTTTGTTTTATGATACTGGGAGTTGAGGCTGGGCCTCCCCAATGCGAGCCAGTATTCTTACATTGGTTTATACCCTGTCTCTAAAAGCTTTTTAATCATATGTATATCAGGTTCTTAAGATAGAGATTGTGTTTATCAAAACAGATTACCTATTTGGTATTCCTGTGCTCTCAGCATTTTAGGAGAATGAGGGGCTGAAGGCCAGCCTGAATAACTTTTAATTAATTAATTTTTAAAATTCATTTTACATTCCAACCACAGTTCTCCCTCCCACTCCTCTTCCTACCTCCCCCTTGCCTCCCCCTCAACCCAGCCCCACCCATTGCTTCCATAGGCTAAGGGAAGTCAACAAAGCCTGACACATAAAGTTGAGGCAGGATCAAGTTCCTTTCACCGCATCAAGGCTGAGCAAGGCATCCCACCATAGAGAATGGGCTCCAAAATGCTAGCTTATTCACCAGGGATAGATCCTAATCCCACTGCCAGAGGCCCTTCAGTTAGATCAAGCTACACAAATGTTTCCCACAGAAGCCCTAGTTTGTTTCTGTGCAGGCTCCACGGCAGTCTGTCTCTACCTAAAATTAAATGGAATAAGACAACACAAAGTCGAACAAATCATTTTGGGCAAATAATACATTCATTTTTGTGTATGTATACATTTAAGAAGATACTTCTTTAGAGTTAGCTATAATTGCTGTTTTGAATATGTCTAAACATTTTAATTTAATATATATTACTTATATATTGTATATAGATACATATCCTCTGTAAGTTCCCATAGTGGGTCTTCCCACTTCTTTGGTTTCTACTGTTTCTGGCCTATTTCTTTTTTCAACCAGCTTTCTCCACGTAGTTAGGAAATGTCATATTGGATACTTCATATAGATAAAATATCAGCTTACTTACAGAACATTTATTCTACAAGGGCAAACATTAGTTTGGTATGGCTAGTGATCTTTAATATCTTGGTTGTTATTCTATTTTCTTGTCTTTCATTGATAGTAATATGTATATAAATGTGTAATTAACTTGTATTTTCTGTACTCTGAATGTACTACATTTGCTTCAGTTACATAAGCCTTCCCTCACGGTATGAAAGGCCTGCAGTATGAAAGACAGCCAAATTCCCATGTTTGTTTGACCTATTCATGAAACAAGACTTCCCTAGATATCTACTTTCTGATCTCCACTTGCTTATTTCAAAGAGATTTTCTTATCCACATAAGTAGACCTCTATGATCACCACAGCAGATTTTTTTTAAGTTCAGTCCATTGCATTTGCTAATAGAATCAGAACTCAATATTATAGCATTCTTATCTTTTCTGAGTAAGAGTAAGCATGTGCATTTGTGTGTGTACACGTGTGTACGTCCATGCGCATTCATGTGTGTACAGGTGCGTGCGGATGCCCACATCTATGGAGACCAGTGAACACCTCATAAGTGCCTCCTCAGGTGCTATGTGCCATGTTCTCTTTAAGCAGTGTTTTCCCACCAGCCTAGAACTCACCAAGTAGGCTCAGCAGACTGCCAGCGAGTCCCAGTTATCCAGTGTTTCCCACTTCCCAGCACTGGTATCCCATATGATGACAGTACCGCTCCTTGCTTTTCATGTGCGGCTTAAACGCGGGTCTCCTGGCTTTGTCGGCAAGCGTTTTACTGACTAAACCCTCTCCTGTTGCCACTGTTCTCCGCGTGTCTAATGTAATTAAAGCATAGGGTGCGTGTTTACTTGGGTACAGCGCAGGAGTGTAACCGCTCTCCTTAAAACCGTTAGTCAAACTATGCAACTAATAAGCAAAAGATGTATGAGCAAAGCCATTTTTGCTCCCCAGTTTTGCACTTGACAAGCGATCAAAGAGTGAGGCTGGCTGGCAAATCTATGACCTGTCATCCTGTGAAAAGAATGTGTCTTGCTAAAATGAAACTACAAATCACACGTTGTTTGATCACGCTCACAGACTTGTTTGAACAGGCCAAGTTGTTTAAACTGTGAAGCAAGTTTTGACAGGTGTTGTCTGCTCTGAAAAATTACAATTACGCCGAAAAGAGATGGGATCATTAAAAATACTCAGGTTATCTGCGACTTTGGGGCATGAGGATGCGCTTTCCGAGTTGAGAGGGTTGTGTGGTTTCAAAGGACCTTCCCCACATGAGATCCTCTAAGTGCTTTTCATTCTATGAGGCTCTTTCCCTCTCTCTCTCTCTCTCTCTCTCTCTCTCTCTCTCTCTCTCTCTCTCTCTCTCTCTCTTCCTTCTTTTTTTTTTAATTCCTCTGTTACCCTGAAAATGAGTTCTGCTGCAGGTCGGCCCTACACTGTCGGCAGAAGTCTAGTCAAGGCCCATGGTGGCAGCGTGGACCATAGAGGTCTTCCACGGAGGTCTAATCCAGTCTTCATCTCAGATATTCTGTTGTTGCTAAGAGCCAGGGCGACTAGGCAGGTGTTTGGGGCCCGAGTCTGCGAAAGCTCCAAGTACACATCACCCTTCCGCCCCTACACCAACATCGACATGTTCAATCCAGCGTAGCCTTTTCCCCGCACCGACCACTGTCCTTGATTCCCTAATTCTGCCTCTCTCCACCAAACACCCACGGCTCAGTTCCTCTATCTTTCTTTTCCACATCTCTATCAAATATTAATTGGTCAAAGTGGCATTGCAAACAGCTGTGTGCCATAGTGTGTAATATATATTAAACGAACAGCTATACAGGCCAGTATTCATTGCAAGGAACCATTGGGCTGGCTCAAGGTTTCTGGTTTCTGAAGTACCATAAACACTGGACTATCGTGAGACTGTCCTCGTATGTCCTGCGGTTGCCCACATCAGGGTGATCTCGTGGCCAGGCAGGGCACCAGAGAGAGGATCCACATCACTGCAGGCTACCCTGAGACTCACCAGGCTCTAATGTGCTTGCAGCCTGCCTACAGCTCTGCAGTCCTTCACCCCCTTCTTCCGGCAGCATGAGTGGCAGCTGTGTTTCCAGCAGCCCCATGCTAATGACGGGCCTCCAGCCTGAAGGCTGATCGGGTTCTTCAGTGCCTTGTTTCTCGGCCGCCATGGCCATGCTCCAGTCGCCCTCCCATAGCCTTAGCCATGGCGCCTCTGGTTTCCCCAAACAGCTCTTATTTCTTTCCTTCCAGTTTCGTGAGGATGCTTTTTAGAAGCATCTTCCCACAGGATTTGCCTTTTTTTTTTTTTTTAGTTGTTCTGGGGATAGTGCAGGCTCTGCAGACGCCTCTGCCACCACTGCATCTCCGCTCGGAACCTCCTTGGCTCTCAGACTCCTCAGAGCTGACATAAACCAAGCCAGCGCACTATGGCTTGCTCAGAATTAATGCAGACGAGGCTGCAACTAAGTCAATGGATTTTGGAACTCGCACTGTTGTGGAATGTGCAGAGCAGACATATTTTAATTTGGTAGCACTGGAAGGATAGGAAGTATTGGTTACATGTGAAAAGCTCATATGAGATCGTTTATATTAGAATATTCTTGAAAAATAGAGATATGGAATCTTGAAAACATAAAGTCTTGAGGGGCTCTAGAAATAAATGATCAATGGTTAAGAGTATTTACTGCTCTTGCTGAAGAAAGGTGTTCAGGTACCAGCACCCATACTGGGCAGGTAACAATAGTGCCCATAACTCCAGGTCCAGGGAATCTAAGATCTTTTTTGGCCTCCGTGGGTACTCACACACATCTGTACACACAGAGAGAGAGAGGGGGGGGGGCTTACACATACACATAAATAAAAATAAATACCAAAAAATACTTAAGCATTAAACTGACTAGGCAGTGAATTAATTCATCTAGTTAATCATAATTGCTGTCCTTCGTTTTGACTAGTAATTTCTTTGAAGAAACATTATCTGTCAACTAATTGTTTCCTATCCTAAGATAAAATTACAGAGAAAAAAAATTTGTAGAAATCATTGAATCTTTGCAGATATCATAATTGGTATTTTTTACTCCCAACAATTTAAAAGAGCAAATACATTTATTAATGCATGTATTCAATATCAGTTTATTCAGTGTCTGCTCTGGGCTTCATGTTGAACAAGGCTTCCAGAGAAACGTGAAGAATACAGGCGCCTGAGTTCCTGCCAGGATTTACTGTCACCTGTCTTGTGTGTGTGTTGTTTTGTCTCATCGGTCTTCACAGATTTTAGTTAATGTCCCACACTGCCCTCCGTGGGCTGATGCATAAACTTTGCTTCTTCGCTAACTAGAAACATTGTGATGACCCTATCTTTCAATTATTTCTGGCCATTCTTTTTAATCTCAATTAACCTTCCATTCTGTCCCCATTATTCCTCACAATGTTTTAAATCCCTGTCCTTCCTGAGGCTTTATTAGTACAAAACTCTTAGTTACAAAAATATCTTACGCGCTTTTGTCCATAATTTTGAGTCTTCCATCAAGGCTGAGTAAATGTAGTGGTACTTTCAATTTTGTGCTCTTATTACACACACTTAATGGCTGACTCTCTTAATGATGCTACTGAGGGGAAAGCATGCTCTGTAATGAAAGTGTACAATTCTTGAGAGATACTGCAAGTATTTTCTCAGTTTAACCTTGTTGGTGAGACACACATCATATATGTAAATAGACAGATATAGATATTAGTTCTTATATTTGAAGAAAAAGCATTTGTTGAATATCTGTGATGTTTGACATTTAGAAGACATAGTATTCTTCTTTACTACTTTGTCACTGAGATAGAACACTAAAGGCACTTGTGGGAAAATGTTACAATCCATTATTGTGAAGGACAAACAAGTAACAGCCATTTCTTGTTGCTTCTCTTTCACACTTTTGCCTTGAGTTTCTACCTTGGCTTCCCTTGATGATGAGAGATAACCTGTAAGATGAAATAAAAATTTCCTTCCTGAAGTTGCCTTTAGTCAGTATTTTATTACAGCAACAGAGAAGCAATTTAAAACAGAAATTGGTACCAGAAGTGGGGTCTTGCCAAAAGGTATTCCTTCTTATCTTTACAAGGCAGAACAGGCTTCTCTTTAAAGGTGCTAATCATAAGGATGGCAGCCTCCCCTTCAGCTCATGGCTTGGTATAACGGTGAACTTCCCAGTGCTTCCCCCTCCAAGCTGTACTTGTTGATTTCCTTTTTGCTCCCATTTCTTCTTTTGTAGATCTGCTTAGGAGTCATAATTATAGTACTTTGAACTTTCCTCCACAGAATAAATTAGCTCATTCCTTTTACAGTTGTCTCAGGTAAGTTGTTCAGACATGGTGGAAGGTAGCCAGTCTCTGCGGCAACAGCACACAAAGGGTTAACAGTCCAGTTGCAGGCCCTGGCGTCCTCCCCAGTCTGCCCTGCTCTCAGTACCTCTGTCTTTGGTTTCCCAATACAATAGTGCTAAGTAGTGCTTATGGCACTCAATGACTTCTAATCTCTCAGTTTCCCATAGTTCTCCTTTAAAATCAACATAGGTAGGAATTTCAGAATAACCCCACTTCAGAACCAACTTCTATACAAGTTACTCTTTTGTTGCTGTACTAAAACACCAAGACCAGAAATAATCTATGGAGGAAAGAGTTAATTTTGTCTTACAGCTACAGAGGGAGAGACCATAATTGTACAGAAAGCATAGTAACACGTGGCCAGAAGAGGAAGCTGAGAAATCATATTCCATCTACATTTTAAATCAATCTGGAACAAAATAATGCATATACAAGTCCACTTTTTACTTTTTGTTATCATTATGAATTTGGAGGTATGTATGTATGTTTGTTTATTTGTTTATTTTGAGACAGAGTCTCACAGTGTAATGATCCCAGCTCAGCTTGAATGTACCAGTCCCTCTGCCTCAAACTCCAGCATTGCATATATGATTCTCAAAACTGCCTCATTTACAAGTTCTTTACAAACAGGATCTTTGGTTTTCACTCCACCAATGTATTCCAAATAAAATGGACATAATAGAGTTGAGGTGATATAGAGAATAGCAAAATATTTAATGATGAAAAAGAAAAAAGCAGCTTCTGTTGACAACTTGTGATTCCATGTTTTGACACAACTTTATCCAAATTACCATGTCCAATTCTTCCACAGATAAACATTCACGTGACTTACAACAGCTGGTAGAAAAGAACAAATAACTTGTTAACTGATAGTTAAAAGTGTTGGGTACATTAGAGAATTTAAAGATACTATACCAGTAAAATGGGTCTTTCTGACTGTGATAGCTTCCAATTCTTTCTTTTTGAAAGGCCTGTTTGTTCTTCAGATTATTCTGATCACACATCATGAGTAATTCTATCATCTCAGTATTTTTCCGCTCTAAACTACACTCAGGTTCACTACCTTGAGGAAAATTTGTAGTCAAAGAAGCGATTATTAGTTTAAGCTGAAAAACACAAAACAAAACCAATAACAAAGACCTAAGTTTTGAACTGTGGGGTTCTATGTAGAAAGTAACCAAAACAAAGATTCTAAGAGGTCAATGCTATAATTCAGATGAGATCGGGCGCGTTCAGGGTGGTATGGCCGTAGACCAATGCTATAATTCAAAAGCTTCTTGCCACCACATTCAATCTCTTGTATCACTTGATGGCATTTTTATGTGAGACTGAGAAAGTTTCCTTTCCTAGGAAGTCAGTTATGACTAACACTGTTTCTTCCTACTGTCTAAAAGCACTGTAAATGCCTGCATAGGAATGTGTCTCTATAAAAAGAAAACCTAAAGTTATAACCATCTCTCATTCCTAAAATCAGTACCATTGTGCAATGTTATGGAGGACTGATGTTTCAAAGTTCTCATTCATAAAATTTGCATTATGTAGTATTGTCTCATGAAACTGAAACTTTCATGTTTTATTAATTTATTTTGAAAAGTAGTTTATGAATCAATAGTCATCCTAGAACTTAGAATAAATCTCACTTCTCTTTTTCATTTGTATTAGTATGTATTAACCAATAACACTCCATACTGCATCATTGCTAAGCTGTGTTTTATTTCCTGGACCACAGTGCTTCTTCACTGTAACTGTGCTAGCAAATAAGGCACTGTGTCTTCCACTCTGTGGCAAAGCTTATTGTGTATAGTTTTCCAAAAGGACGAAAGGATTCTAAATTCTAGATAATCTCCAATATACACTTTGGAAGAAGCAATTCGTGGTATGCATTCCTGTAACTCAATCATTTGGAAGGTAGATATAAGGATAAGGAATTCAAGGCCATTCATTTCTACACAGAGACTACAATGGGAATTATGAGATCCTATTAAAACAAAATAGAGTTAAAACAAAGAATAAATAGTATAGGAAAAAATGTTCAAATTTTGGAGAGCACCAATGAGACATGATGAAATTTAGAAAAAGTTGCCTTCCATGGGGCAAAGGAAGATTAATGAGAAGGCAAGGTAGAACTTTACTGACATGGACTGACGACACACTAACATGGCTTGGAAGGCCATTGCTGAAGTAACTTTATTACTATCTCAGCTTGTATCTCTCTGTGGATACCTGTCTCCTCCACTCCAGCCTGGATCAAAGAGGACTCAGAATTCACTCAACAGAGAGAATTTTAGTACCGTATAGACAGACTTCAGTCTACATAAAGCAAAAAAATGGCTATTCCAAAATTAAAACTTTGAATTTCAAAAATATTTCTTTTAATATGACAAATATAGTTAAGGAAAATTGTTTAACTCAATAAAATCCCTATGTGCCTGGAAACAGTGTTTGAATTTCCTGTAATCTAGAACTTTGTAATACTTACCCACAGAACTTAACTTTATAGACTTTGATAAATTAGTAAATATTATTTGAATCTTATTTACCTTATTTCCCCGCATTGTGCATACAACCACCTTCAGAAGGTTTCCAGTTTCTAGGCAAAGTTCCTAGGTACTCCCAATACTTACAAAAAATTTTAATTGTTTGAAATTCCATTTTTTATTTTTTTGTAAATTAAATTTGAAATCAATTTTTTTAAAGTACACATTTTGTCTTTATTCATTTTATCTGTACCATGCATGGAATACTGTCAACTACACCAAGGATATTCCCATAAGATCATATAACTTTCTACTGTCACTAATGATCTCAATTGTCATGCACAAAATACTCTTTTCTGTTTTTATTATTTTAGGATTTTGGAGTGCTCTTTTAGAATAAATAGCATTATCAGTAACTGCTGAGCACAAACCCACTCCAATATATTTTTCTATTTTCTGTAAAGTCTTACAGACACTTGACACTCAGACAAATGAATCAGGTAACAAATTCTGCATGGTAGCAGATGAAGAATGTTATATGTGTGTGTTGTGTCCTATGTGTTCTACATGTGTCGACATTATCAGCCTTCACATAAATCCTATGAACAGGAAATGCTGCCACATTCATTTTGTACGAACTTTCCAAGACTATTCAAAAATCGATCGACAGAAGTAGAAATTAAACCTCTTTAATGAAGATTTCATTCTGTCATTTTGCAACATTGTTGACAATTTTTCTACTATTGGAGATGCATGGGTAGCAAAAATGATCAAAATGTCAGATACAAACAACCCACGAGAAGAAAGAATTATTTGGGTCCGTAGTTTCAGAGGGTTCAGGCCATGGTTATTTGGTTCCGTGCATATGAGCAGAATGAGCGTTGTGGCATTTAGTGGCAGTGTGTGGCAGAGGGCCTCTACTCACATCATAGCAGAGAGAGAAATGCCATTTTCTAATCTTATCTTCTATCTGACGCTCTAGTCTGTACAATGGTACCATCAGGAATGGACTTCATTTAATCCTTTCTAGAAATGTGCTGAAAGACACCTCAAGAAGGATTTCTCACTAATATCTTAGGCGGTTCTAAATCCAGTCAAACTGATACGACAGTGAAGGTTAAACGTCACAAATATCCTTTTGTAGTAGTTGCCTTTGTCAGCTATCTAATATACGATTTTAAACTACTAGTGGATACAGTTGAACAACAGAAGGATGAATATTAGCATTCAGTGTGTTTGTAGCCTTCTAGTGAGTAAAACATGTTGAGTAACTATTGATGTTATTAGAAGGCTGATTCCACTAAACAAAAGGAAATACATTAAACATCAGTTAAACTCGTGGAATTATTGTCAGATTAGAGAATCCAGTTTGAAAACTAGCAGAAGCCAACTGATGCAGTGATATAGGACAGACCAGAAAGGTCAGGGCAACCAAAATAAGATGACTGATTACAAATATTTTCACTCTGCGTTTATGTTCAAGATTTGAAAGCAGGAGGCATTAGTGCACTCCTGTAATCCCAGAATTTGGGAGACAGAGGCAGGCAGATCTCTTGATTTGAGGCCAGCTTAGTCTAACATAGCAAGTTCCAGGATAGCCAGAGATCTACACAATGAAAGGCTTTCTCAAAACAAACAAACAGATTTGTTATTTAAAAAGGGTAAATCTATTAATCTAATCCCATCACCCTGTTTTTAGTGAATATAATGCACTCTTCATAAATATAACAGAGGTTGCTATTAAAAATAGAACTAAATGCAGGGTCAAAGCTCCCAAAATACCCTTGTAAAGACTGGAACATTCACATGGAAACAGCAACTACAAAAAGCTGTTTTAAAATAAGATTTTAATTTTTCTGATTTTGATTTTATGGTGGGAATTCTGAAGAAAACATGGTCTTCCTCCAATGCTTCACTTTAGAGTCTGTTTGTTTCCTTTCTATAAACAGCTACCCTCACAGCCATGTAACCACTCACTCGGCTGTGAAATTTGAGATCATCCCTTTGTGGAGTATGCATTTGTTTTGAGCTGGTTATCATTGATGCACACAATGAGTACTCAGCCTTCGGTTTATGAACTAGATGGTCATGTAGAGTGTGCTCCTTCACACTGCTGGACATTTAGACCAGTAAGGAGCAATGCAGTTGGCAAGAAAATAAGCTAGGAATCCTTGAACACAAACGCTGAGTCAGACACTGTGTAGAGTATTGTACCTGAGCCCCATTCTAGAAGGATAGGAAGTGAAGTGCAAGCTGATGGACCTTCCTACGGCCAAGAAGTGCTGACCAAGGCTTGGCTCTGAGCCCAGGTACTCTTTGGAGATGTATGTTACATTCCTCACTGTAACTCTGTTATTGCATCTGGAGAGCATCGTTACACACAGATATTTTCCACAGCTCATTTCCTTGAGATAAATAACTCTGTAGGGGATTGTTGAAGCAAGGTATGTGAAAATTTACAAAACACTTGATGCATTTTATTTTTATAAACACATGAGTTTTACACTCCTAGAAGAATATTGGAACACTTATTTAGGAAGTTCTCTGTACATGAAATAATATTATTTAAATGTTCAAGTTTGAAATTTTTTAAAAATTGAGTCTAAGTTTTATTTTTCTGTTTCAATCGGTAATAAGACCCCAGAAGTCTCATCAACCATTTTATCTTCACAATAATTGTCATTCACCAAATTCTGTTTACCCATGTGCCCACAGTTCTGTTCCCAGGAGACTTAGTTAATAGCAGAGGTAATGCATGTCAAATCTACTTGTCCCAGTCTGGGCTGCATTTTCTCATGCTCATTTCAAGCAGCAATTGTGTAGGAGTCGATTTAGTCTTGGAGCACTGAGAGAATACAAAGGACCGAAGATGTGCCTTCCTTGTCTGCAACACCCTAATAACAGCAGCAGTGCATGGCTTGTAGGTGTAGACTGAGCAGTAAAGTCAGGAAAGGAGAAAGCACTCAGAACAACATTTGACTCATAGTGCTTGATGGAAATCAACTGCTATTGCTGGTACCACTAATGTAGGAAAGATCATGAATGAATTTGTGACAAGTGTCAACTTTGGAACAAAGTAATGTTTTTCTAATCCTTGCATATATGGACAGCCTTAAGGAAGAAAGTCTGGACACAATGTAATAGTTGCCTTAAATAAAAAAGCATCCTTTTCAAGATAGCAATTTTCCTGAGCATATTTCTTTATTAGTAAGGGAATGCATCAGTTTGATAGTGTGTGGCTTGCAGGTGGGCGTAGAGATGGAGGATGCTCAAATGCATGCTTTCAAATGAAATTGTCTGCTTTTGTTAAGAAATATCAATTCATAGCACCTTCCTTCTACATAAATTTATACTTAAATGGCATTTATTAAGCACTATTGATGTGAAAGTTTCATTTAAGAAGTTTCTCAAGCACCTCATTTCAACCATATGTACATATATGCTAAGTATGTATATACATAATTACATATGTATATATGTGAATATGAGAGGCATTATTATTTTCACAGTAGTATTTTCAAATGGAAAATTAATTAATTAATGTCCAGTCTGTCATTTTACCTTGACAATGACATTTTCTGGACATCAATCTGCAAAAAATTTACCTCTAAGTTAGCATGGAAGCTCATTTTGTGGATCTTGGTAGGAACAGCCAGGGAGCTATAGACTTACAGCCAATGCCCAAGTTTAAACTTGAATCACATGCTTGTTTTTTTCTTCATATTTTTACCTTGGATGGAGTAATATCTTCTTTACTCAGCTGAGAACCAAACACACACAAGCACCTGTGGTCTTGGGTAAGGAGTGAGATTCACACACATACACACACACACACACACACACACACACACACACACACACACAGGGGCATGTTTCCTCTGAGGTAAGAAGTGACGAACTCTCTCTCTCTCACACACACACACACACTCTCACAGACATACGCGCACACATGTGTGGTCTGGGGTAAGAAGCGAGGAGCTCTCTCTCTCTTTCACACACACACACACACACACACACACACACACACACACACACAGAGGTCTGGGGTAAGAAGTAAGGAGTTCACACACACACACAGGCATGTGTCCTCTGGGGTAAGAAGTGAGGCAGTCTCTCTCTCATACACACACACACACGCACACACACACACATGTGTGTGTGTGGTCTAGGGTAAGAAGTAAGGAGCTCTAGCCTGGGTTGCCCTTGATAGACTGAGTGGCTAACAGCAGCTGCTAGTGACTCAAACTGACACCTCAAATTTAAGGCTTAAATAACAACTTCTCAACTCAAATAGCTGAAAACTATATCACAAAATGTAGTCAACATTTACATCCTGTAATGCTGACCTAGAAACAGCCACTTTGTCATGTCTGGTATTTACAGATGAAATGCAAACTGTGTCTCCCTGGAATGAGGGTGTCTATATGTCTTAGGTTACAGCAATGTTTCAAGTAGAGTTCCAGGATTGTGTAGATGGTGTTTCCTGGGGAAGAAGCCTGTTTCTGGCTTGCCTTCCCGAAGTTTCCTTTAGTGGCACTTCTGTGACAGATTCCAGGTCTTCTCCCTGTCTCTCCTCTGTTCTTACCACAGCGTGCGAACCACCTTCGCTCAGAATGACAGGTGGCTTCAGGTTTTCTCTCCCCATGCGTAAGATAAGCAGGTTAAAAATCACAGCCTGGAGCTACAGAGATTGTTACATTCGAATGGACAAAGGCTCAGCCAGCATAGACACATGATGCCAGAAAATTCTCAAATTCTCTTCAGAGTTTAAATGTAAAAGCAAGGAAAAGGTGGAAATTGGTATTTGTTGTTTTGTTTTCTTGTTTGTGGTGTTGAAGCTAAAACCCAGAACTTTGCTCATTCTACGTAAGCAAATTTCACTGAAGAAACCCCATATGGAAGGCAGTCACACTGAAGCAGATTTGTGTTTACGCATTTACCACCAGCATTGCTCTCTGATCCCAAATAAAGCCAAGGACATGAAGCAAGTACATCTTGTGCGGAGGGGCCTCATAGTGAACCCTGGAGTGGGGCAGTTGCCTGAACTCACTTCCCACTGCCCGTTGGCTCACCTTTCTCTAATGTGTCCTGACAGTTAGGTAATATTTCTTGCTGAAAGCAGAGTTCTTTTCCCCTAGTGGGCTACTTCTTCCTCAATTTCTAACTTTTTTTTCTCTCTGCTTCACATTCTTGATCATTTACTCTTTCTTGTTTTGGTTTTTTGTTTGTTTGTTTGTTCTTTATATTGTTTTGTTTTTAGATGGAGTCTCTCTATACAGTCCAGGCTATCCTGGAACTCACAATGCAGACCAGGTTGGCCTCAATCTGACTGAGATCCACCACTTTTCCTCCCTCTTTCTTCTCTTCTTGTCTCAATTAGCCAACTTTTCTCCCCAACACTTGCTCTTTTGACATGTACTCTCTACACCTCTCTCTTGCCTCTTTTCCTGTCCTTAACATGCATTTTCTAAGTATGGTGCTCGTGGTGCTTGAGGGTCTGAGGGTAAAATGCCCAGCATTCAAAAGCAAACCCTATCGACCAACTAAGCTAAGTGCAAAGAGGTTGGTATTTTACTCTTGCTCCCTGCTCCTTTTAAAAAGCCATGTCTATTTCTAAATGAAAAGTCTGCTAATGACCTGGTAAGTTCCCAGGGTATAAAAGATCCAATTATTTGCTGTTTGGTGCACAATGGCCTTTGTGTCTGCCAGGCCTATACCAGGTGGAGAAAATAGCCATCTACTTTATCCCTAAGCATGAGGGTGTATTTTTACTTTAAGAAAGGAAAAGAAAAACAGTTTTGAAGCTCAGAATATTTTACCTGGAAGGTCAAAGATTTAGTGGAATTCTATTTTTTTTTTTTTTTTGTATTTTAAGTTGCCATTTTTCTGTAATGGTAGCTGTGGTATGTTTGTATGTTAGCAACCTGGGTCCTATCTGTCTCCTACCATTACATTTTTGTCTTCAATTCATAATCCTGCCTGCATTTTCTAAATTTCACTTTTCCATAGCAACAGAGAGGCAAGTACAGGATTCTGGTATCACTGTGAGGGAGAAGAGAAAACCGCGCGTGACTCATAGAAAAACATGTTTTTCTAGAATAAGCATCTGCAGCAGGAGTGATGGGCAGTGCCTTTCACTAATAGAAGACAATGAAGTGGATCAACACACCGGAGGGCAATTACCAGCCCTTAGTGAGGGAAACAAATTGTTGATCAGCTGTCTCTATTTTCCGGTTAGACGTTCCATTCTTTTTTCTATAGCAGAGAATTGCTGCTTTGACAAAAAGAAAGATGGTTGAAGGAAAGAAAAAAAGGAAGGAAGGAAAAAAGGAAAGAAGGAAAGGAGGGAGAAAGGGAGGGAGAGAAGGAAGGAGGGAGAGAGGGAGGGAGGGAAGAAAGGAGGGAGGCAGACCAGTTAGTTTAACACCAGGAGATGTCCAACCAGAGCAGATGTGTCAGGCGGCATTCTTGTTTGCTGATCACCCGCCCCCACGATCCCTTCTATTATGATAACAGTTTGGGGTTATGTCTTCTTGCATCTTAGATTTCAGACACTATAACAGAAATCTCCCATTCCTTAATAACCAAGACAAGTAGAGAAAATTTTATTAAATAATAAATTATTAATAAATTTATACCAGCTATTCTGATTGTTATTAAGAGATTACCTCACTGCCAGATACCGAGTATTTCTTGAGTGCTTGATTTCAGGTGACAGAGAAAGGAAAAGTATATTCATTACTTCTCTGTAGTACTGGCATTCAGCACCCCCTGATAACTGCTTGTACGTGTCTTCTGAGCTGAACAGGTGTATTTCACTAGGAGAAAGGGGAGCCTGTGAAGCCATGCCACCCTGGGTATTCCATCTCAGACACAGCACTGGATCTGCAGTCACGCTGCTTTTACAGCTGTAGAGAGATAGTTCTACTATACCCAAGATGCCCCAAATGTGTGGAGAGATGGAAGAGAGACCGCTGTACATTCTTCTACCCCAGCACTTCGATACCTGCCAGGACACTGTTACACGTGGGTACTGGCTAGGAACAGAAGAACTGTCAGTCGTGAGCAGGGATCTCTTTGAAAGCACAGATATTTCACAGAATATTTTCTACTGAATTTCAAGATCTGAATTACATAGCTATAGCAATTTTGTTATTAGAAATTTCACCTTAATTTTATGGGAGAAGAAGATTTCCATAGCAACACAGACACACAAAACAGATATTCTGAGTACATATTATAATTTGAGTTAGATAATATAGAAGTTCTACTGGAGTCGTTATTTTAAAATTATTGGGAACATTTTCCTCAAAGTATTAATATTAACAGATTTACAAAGGAATTAGTGCCTCAAGCAGAATGTTCTTATTTTTGTATTAAATATAAGAGGTAGCAGTCTCCTATCTATGGCAAATAAAATCAAGTTAAAGGATGACCATTAATGAAATTATTGCTCCAGATCCCAGAGTTTTCCTTTAGAACATTAGGCTGTGTTGTTGTGAAGATTTTTAAAGATAAAATTAGCCTCATATTTTTCCCAAGTCTTTATTTGATAATCTCTGAAGCAGAGTAGCTTTGTTAATCTTTATGGACAATGAATTGTAATTTGATTTTAGCATGTTACAACAATCTAGATTTGTTTCCAGAGGATTTTTGCATACTTTAAAAGGACTAAAATTAATTAAGCAAGATCATGGATTAATTGGGCCTCCATTGATGTAAAATCTTTATTGAGCATACTAGCTGATCAGTCACTGGATTAGTGCACAAGATAACCCCCTCCATGGATGCTTGCTGACATCCTGTGTGTTCTCTCTCAGTTGTGTGTCTGACTCTGCTGCGATCTGTCTCACTAATTCGAGAGGTTTGTTGTTCTTTAAATAATGAAGTGTTTGGTAAAAGTACTGAGACAGCATAAGCTCATGAAGTATCAGAAACATAATCTGATTAACAGGATTTGCAGTTATGCATGGTAAACTACAGAAGATTGGGGTGTTTCCATGACTAACACCCTAGAAAAGCTATGGGTCTGAGAACCTTGTGCATTCTCTCATGGCGTGTCTTTCATCTCTTAGAGAGATTAGTGTGTCCCTTGCCACAACTTTCCAACTTCGGAGTTTCTAGGCAGGTAAAACATTAAAATGCACAGCAACTAAACTTCAAACAGGTTTTTTATTAGATGCCACCTGCAAATCCTTCAGGATTACTCATTTCAGATATCCTATCCTGGTCTGCAGGGGTTTATTAAAGGGGGATTTACTATGATAGCAGCAGCGAGTCGGCAGAAATGGAACTAGGAAGTGAGTCATATGACCGCGGGTTTATGAAGTCTCTAGATTCAGAAATTAGACGACTGTACTTAAGACAAAGCAGTTAGCAAACTATTCTGGTATTTTTAAAAATTAATTTTGATATGACTCAAAATGTAAAAAACATATGCTCAATAAATGACTCAAGTGACAAAGCATAGTTGCAGTAATTTTACCCTTAGAAACTCCCTGAACTTCCCTCTTCAGAAAACTAAAATATTCAAAACAAAGCCCTTGAAGATTTAGCATCGATTCTGTCATATTCCCTTCTCAGAATACAATTAGCCTGAGGTTGAAGCTAAATATTAAAACCTCACAGTCTTTAAGAGAAAATGGAGATGTTTAGAATCCCATTACTTATTACTACCTCTGTGCGTTTTTCATAAGCCTATACATCTTGTAAACTTAATACAAAATGAATATTTAAATTTCATTAAATATTTAAAAATCCAAGTACCTGTGATTTTATCACTGAATTGAATATTTCATGTCGAATTTGAGGGCTCTGGCCAAGATTTTCGACTCTCAGGACTTTAGCCTTTCATCCCCACTCTCTGTGCATCTGGGGTTCCTCTGTATTTCATTTTATATTGTATTAGTTCATGACCTGTACAAACAAACCTTTTCAATAGCAAAGCAATAAACTGAGTCCCTATAGATAAGGCCCTTTTCCTGGTTTCTATGACACTTTTGCCTTTGTAAAGGAAATACCAAAGAGCCGGACTGTGGTGGCTCATGACTGCAATCCCAGCACTTGGGAGGCAGGTGGATCTCTGTGAGTTTGTGGCCAGACTGCTCTACAAACCAAGTTCCGGGACAGGCAGAGATTTTATACAGAGAAACCCTGTCATGGAAAACAACAACAATTAAATAAAAATATATAAAAACAAAAAAAGAGTAAATGTTGAGGCAGATGGTTGAGTCTTCGTACTACTGCGTAGGAAAGGCAGTGCATTTGAGTTGTGACCCTAAGATAAGGACACAAAATGTCTTAATTTAATACACCGTCCGATATGTTCTAGAGAGAAAGCCTCTCAAGAGATGGCTCAGCAGGGAAGGGAGTTTCCTACCAAGCCTGAAGACCCAAATTGGTATCTATTCATATAAAAAGTCACGTGTGCCAGTTCCTCCAGTGCTTGTGGGGACAGAGCCAGGGGGATGGTTCTGGATAGCTGGCAGACAGTCTTGCTCCAGTTTCAGGGGAAGAGTCTGTCCCAAGAGAATACAGCAGAAGACATCATCTTTCTCTAGGTCCCGTGCTTATATGCACTTCCCAAATATGTGTATATATCTCATGCACACAGACAGATGGGCACATACACAAAATACCAAAGAGTCTAGGGTTAATCTCTTTTTGTGTTATTTCTTTATAAAAAATAAATTTTGATTTTTCTAATTGTTTTGTTTTCATATAATACACATGTCATAAGACTTTATTAGTGGCTTTTTAAAATTGAAAATAGATTCTTTTTTATACAATGTATTTTGATTATGGTTTCCTTTTCCCCAGCTCCTCCCCATTTCCCCGCCTACCCAAATCCACACCTGTTTTTCCTCTCTCTCATTAGAATAGAAACAAACATCTAAAAAACTTATTAGTGATAGGACCCTTGTGAAAGTTATAAAATATGTGCGTGTAAAATGCTTCTCTGTTCAATGCCAGTACAAGTGGCACCCAATGGCAGTGGCCATGATGATTTTCTTTAAATATCTATTCAACGTAGATGAATCTAAAGAATCTAAAGAAGTTTGGTCAAGCTCTCTAGATATAACAATGACATCCCTTCAAATAAAAATTCCTAGTCTATGATTTGATTTCAACTCAAGAAACTGAAGCTTAAGCTATTAGGATAACCACAGAGGTTTCTTAAACAGGACTGTGAAGGGTCTGGTGGAGATAGTGCATTCTTTGGTGGTTAAAGATTCTTTGAATTTGCAATAGAAGTAGAGAAGTGAAGTACTGGGATAGGAGATATTGGTTTGAGGCTTTTGGCTTCCAGCCAGTACAATTAAGAAGAGAACATTGGCCAGCTCACAGAAACTTTGCCTGTGCAGCCTTCTCCACCCTAACACTGAAAGAGCCCCTTCACATCACACCATGTCCAATGGATGGCAGCTTTCTCCTGAAAGCATCTGCATCCCCACAGCTGTGATCCACTAAGTCCTGTGCTCCAAGGCAAGAAAGGAGTGAGTGCCTGAGCATCCCCCCTCACTGATCTTCATTTCAGTTCTCTGAGGGCAGACAGTGTTCCATGCATGGGACCTCTGAGGACCTCCGCAGTCTTTCCTGAGGCTCTTGGAAAAACCAGTGTAGGACAAGCTCTTTGCTGGTGATAGCTTGCTATGCTTCCCTTAGGAACACACTCTGAAGATGTGTGGAATAGGGAACCCAGGCCTCATAATCACTTCCTGGCCCTGTGAAGGTAGGGGCTTGACTTTGATTAGCCCAAACGCCTCTGACAAGGGCTGTCACAGAGTGGTTTCCCCAACCAATCTGAGCCTCCTAGATCATCTAAACTGCTGTTAACTCTGACTTTGAAGAATGATGTCAGGCATCCATGCTCTATGCCTTTCTTCAACAATTTTCTTCCATCTAATTCTAATCTAATGACTAAATAGATCATACATCCATGATGGGTAAACAACCTCATCCAGTCAGACATATTGTAAGTCCCTTTCCTTTTGTCCCTGTCTCTTCCTTCACAATACTGAGATCTTGAAAGCCAATGTCATTAGGTTTCACCCTGAGTATCTCTGAAAAGTCTAAGAGTTGGGAGAATAGCAGATAAATATCTGGCTACCTAAGCTTCGTGTGCTCATGTACAGACTTTACAGATACAGGGATGGAAGGAAATATATAAGAATGCCACACTGTTTTGTTTAGCTTATCTGTGAAGATAAGAAAGATTTGGAGAGAAAATTGCCTATAACATGTAACAATAAATATGTAGACAGTTTATTTCAAAGTCCAGTTGAACTTTCTAAATTCTACATGGCGGGGGTACATAGGAGCAGGATCTGGCATATAGTAGGCATTCTATGTATCTTACCCATGCCATATCAGTCAAATGAATGCACTTGTGTTAGGAGAACACAGATCTGTAATATTCAGCAGTAAAACAATTGGGGCTTTTGTTTGGTTGTTTCTTTTCAATGTTACAAGGTCGATGCTTCAACACAATCCCTACAAAAGCAACTTCAGGAAGGAAGGGCTTATTTTCTTTCATAGTTTGGACCTGTGGTTTAGCATGGTAGGGAAGGTGTAATGGCAAGAGAAAACGACCTAATGTGATAGGAGCAAGAGGGCACAGGGTCGTGTTGGGGATACAGTTGGAAAGCAGAGATAACTAGTCACAGTCTACTGCTTTGCTTTTGTTTAGTCTCTTTGATCAAACTGTGGGGTGGCGCCACCCACACAGAGCACAAGAACTCTCTCCTCACCTACTCTGGAGTCAACCTGATGGATAGGCCAAGAGATGCTTTCTAGGTGATTCTAGTTAAATTGGCAATGATAAGTAGCCATTTTAAACCATTATTGTCTTGCCAAATACCAAGTATAAGCCAAACAGACATATGGCAGTCCAAATCCACATGGCTCCTCCATAATGAGACAGACAAGGGGACTTCTGCTACAATGATAGTTTATTCTTCAAAGATATTTCCGTATCCTGCTCTTTAAGTAAGATAGCCAGAGATAATTGTCTCCAAAGATGTTTGCTTGTACTGTTGAATAGCTCTTCTTTCTATTCTATGTATCTTGCAGAGCCTGATAAAACTCCCTGTTCCTCTTTGAATCCCTCATGGCACCACACATATAAAATTTCATATTCCAGGCCTTTAGCAAAAATTGAATTAATAGTCTTATTAGAAATGTACAAATGAATTTTTCTTAACTCAAATATATGCAAACTAGAGCTGCTTGCCAAATTTCCACTGGTAAATAATATAAGCACTGCATATATTTGCTTTGCTTTCTTTGAACACTGTCTGTATTTTTCAAAACCCTTGACGCTTTATAAAACAAAGCTTAGCAAACGGCAAATCAATTTGTCTTAGCAGAAGCTTCTTAAGAACACCTTTGGTAACATGAATGAATGATATACACAGGGCATCTTTTCCTTTCCCACCATCCAATTCATGAAAACCTTATTCATTTCAACTCTATACTTTCTGTATGACTACCCAGAGGAAAAGGGCAGTGTGAATTTGCAGGCTCATTCCCAACGGAACATCGTCTGTGAGAGGGGGAGCAATGTGGTTGAATTCGATGAGGGCAAACGGCATTTCTTTCAGCAAGGTTGTGCAGCAAATCGGTAAAGCAGCGGTGGAAGGTGATCTGACTTGCCATCACACCTAAACTGTGAGCCTATTTAGTCCAGAAGAATACAAGAGTTGGTATCCAATAGGTAGGTGTGGATAAATGATTCACCATGGAACCGTAGCTGGCATGAACCCCATTTCAAACACTCAAGTTGTAAATCATTCACCCTGTAACCATAGCTGGCATGACCCCCATTTCAAACACTCCAATTAAATCTGCTCAGGCTTGGTTTAGAGAGCCAGGTCTGATAACAGAGACGAGGAGGCTTTCATTGTAAGTCCCGTAGCCCTTGCCCATATCACCGGCACAAAGCTGTCCTTAAGGAGCTTTCAGGTATAAAGCTGACAGTCTATCCATAGGCTGCTTTCAAAAGTGAGCCATTCTTGCAAGATAACGTCAGGGAATTGCAGAGATAATGGAGAATGATAATTTATCAGCCCCGAGATCTCAGAAACTAAGTATAATGCAGAGAACCCTGATTTACTCAGACAAGGTCCAACGGCAATCACCAGCGGACTCAAAGCTGAGCACTCTTTGTGTGTGTGTGTGTGTGTGTGTGTGTGTGTGTGTGTGTGTGTGTGTGTGTGTGTTAGTGTCTACAGTAAGAGTAATGTGTGCAATGTGGCCTATCAAAATCGGCAGGTATTAATTAGGATCCGCTACGTTTTTCCTGCTGACTATTGAAGTTCTCCATCCTCCCCTTTGACTGCCCCAGCACTCTGTTGTTCACTATTGTGATGTTCAGTAATGTGTTAAACGGAAAGGCATCACTTGTTTCTCAATACCTTTTAGCTTAAAATATTGTCCATTTTGAGTTTTCTAGCAGATTTCTCTATCACTTGTGAGCAAGAAAAGTCACACAGATAGATTCTCCTTAAAGTGGTCAAGTCAAGTAAGAAATGTAACAGTTTAAACGTAAACTGTGATTTTAATCTGAACGTCCTCCTTCGTCTCCCGTGTGTTAACACCTGGGTCCCAGCTGGTGGCGCTATTTGGGAAGATCATAGAGTTGATAGATGGTGGTGCCTTGCTGAGCGAAATGAGTCACTGGGGATCGGCCTTGTGCCTTTGGAGCCTGAGCTTTCTGCCTGTTCACAGTCTGGTTTCTAAATTCGGCTACAGTGTGACCAGGCAGCTTCCAACTCCTGTTCTCTTGCTCTTCTGACATCTACCCTGTGTTCCCTGCCACAGCAGCAGTATCCTCTCTGGAACTGGATGCCGGAACAAAGCCTCTGCCGGAACAAAGCCTCTCTCACTAAATCGCTTTTTTTCAGGTTAATTTATTGCAGCAACGAGAAAGTGAGACAAGATGGGTCGTTCCCCTGGAGAAAGAGTGTGTTCGCCACACGGGCTCATAACCAGTGCCCACCTTGTGTCTGCCTTCCTTCCTTCCTTCCTTCCTTCCTTCCTTCCTTCCTTCCTTCCTTCCTTCCTTCCTTCCTTTCTTCCTCCATTTTTCATTTATCTCATTGAGCTCACTGTGACTTGACTTTTCTGCCTTTATGTTTCTAGACACATCAAGAACAGCCCTCTCTTTCAGTGTTTCTACTGTCTGTTTCTGGAATGTTCTGCACTCAATTTCATAAGTTCCCTAAATACATCCACTTCTGAACGCAAACAACGCTCCTTGAACTCACGTCCCTATTTTGCCATCAGTTCCCAACATATCTTTTTGCTAGAAAATTCTATCATTTATCATCCTTTGAGTTTATCATATATATATTCTCTGAATGTTTTCTTCCCCCACTATAAGAAAGACACATGGAATGAAAGCCCTCGTCTGCACTGCTTTTTCTTTTCTTGGGTCATTGCTTTGCTGCCAGGGTCAGAGAAAGGAAGCTTGCACATCGTAGGTATGTAGCAAGTATTGGTGAACTAACCTCTCCTACAATCGTTCTAGATCAGAGAGATAAACACAACTGGTGTTATCAGCAGTGGGTGAGAATAGAAAAGGAGAATCCAGGCATAATTTTCACAATTAGATGTTCTAAGATCTTGAAAGGTCACAGGATTTGGCTTGGCACATAACCTAGACCCAGAGAAAATGAAGTGTGCAGTATCTCTGTTATTAACTGAGGAGTTCAAGCCGATCCTGCAGCTTTTGCTCCTAGTACTAACCCTCAATTTCAGTATCCACCGCTCTAAACTGTGCTCACCTGCCTTTTTGAATTAAGTAGAATTTTTAACTTATAGGGATGTTTATTAATTTCCTTAATTACTGCAAATATAGTGTATTAACCCAATACAACACCATTTTCTCATAACTGTGTACGTTAGAGACTATTACAGGTCATAATGGCCTAACGAGGCAGCAGAGCTGCGTTCCTTGCCAGATACATTAGAGAATTCCTGTGCTTGGGTTCTCAGTCTCATAGGAGGAAGCCCACCATGATCCTTCACACATACCCCTTGTTCCCTCTTCAAAGACAGCAAAAATGCTCAGAGTTTGCTCACATCACAATAGTCCTTCCACCGTATTCCTGAGATGGCAGAATTCTCCCGGTTATGCTGGACCCTCCTGGGTAACCTAGGAAAATGTCAGGCTTTACCTACCATTTGGGGATTTTTTGTTGATGATTTTAAGAATTTCACTCTGGGTGCTAGTGGTGCACCTTTAATCCCCGCACTTCACTGTTGTTGAGCTGAGGCGAATCTGGTCTACACGAACAAGTTCCAGGACAAGTTTCAAAGCTACACAGAGAAACCCTGTCTCCAAAAGAAAGAAAGCAAAAAGAATATAATACATGAGTTCCCGTATCGTTTTCAACATTTCCCTCCCCTTCTACCTCATGCCATACTTCTTACTCCTCCTCAGATTATGGTCTCTTCTTTAGAATCACTGTTACACATATGTACACACATACACTACTGAGTTCATGTGGTGTTACTGACAAGACCATTTGTCTAGAGCTGACCACTCAGGATTGGATAACTTATAAAGGAATTCATCTCTGAACAAACAATGACTCTCTCTCTCTCTCTCTCTCTCTCTCTCTCTAGCCATCTATTGACTTCAGCTCTTCATTTAAGGATGAGGCCTTGTGGAATTTCTCCCAAACCACACTGGCATGTCAGCCATGTCATTTGTGGGGTTATATAGACAACCATGGTTGTTAAGATTACCTGTCAGCAACTTCCCTGTCCTGTCTAGATACTATCCAGTAGCAGGCATCCTGTGTCTCTGGCTCTTACAATGTTTCAGCCTCTTTGTTCCATGATTTTCCCTGAATTTTATGTATGGGCATTGTTTTGTAGTTTCAGCCACATTTAAACTAGTTGTGGGTTTCAGTAAGAGTCTGCTTACTGCAGAATAAGGTTCTTTGATGAAGGCTGAGAACTCCAAAATGTCTAAATGTCCAAAATTAGAGTCCAAAATACCTAAAATTTACGTGAGAAATGTAATATTGTGGGTTTAATGCCTGATTGCTATTCAGGATAAAATCTAGAAAAAAACAGAAAGGTTGAATACTCAAATAATTATTTAAATAATTATGAATTGGCATGGATTTAATTGACAGAGGATTCGAACTGAAGCCAAGACTTCTCAATTCTGGTACCTGAGTTATTGACTATATCTCTTTCCTGGTTGAATTACCAAACATCGAATCTCATATCAAAATATACAATTTCATAGTAAATATCTCTTGACATTCTTTTGGTTTATAAAATTGAAGATATTATATTCTGATTTATATTCAGGTGATTTTGCAACATTGCTTCTTATTTTATATTAAGATTAACTTTTTTTAAAAGAGCCTCTCATGGGCAAAAGAGTAACTGAGAAACTTTTGGTGAAATATTTGAGCAAAGAGGATTTCAGTACTGTTTCTTTAATACAAATGTGATGCTTCCAGAATGTTGTGGATAAACCCTGAGGCAGAAACACCTACATAAAGTGCTAGGTGCTGCCTATTCCTGGACTGAAAGGCTGTATTTCTCTCTTTATTTGAAACTTTGGGGACATGCTTTGCTAATCTACCGGGAAGGAAGGAAAGTTTTTCGTGGTGGGAAATTATTTCCAGGCAGAGAGACAATTTTTGAGTGATTATTATCATCTTTTATATCCCTTGTAACTGTGATAGATGGCTGGAGCTTCAGTAACTCATTTAGAAAAGCCAGTAATACAAACTCATTAAAACATCACAAAACCCATGGAAATCCACCAGGATGGCCGCTGCGCCAATCAGTGCACTTGAGGCCATGGCAGCCACTGTTCACACAATCAGTGCCTGCTCCACAGGGAAGAATGCTCCCTAGTTTTCCCTGCAGCCTGTCAGCAATACCCTTCCTCCTTTCATTTCTTTCACCTATTTAAAACTGCTCACCTCACAGAGCCAAAGGCTTTATGCTTTTTCCTTCTTAAAAAGTCAAATCCCCATGATATTCAGAGGAGGAATATGTAGGCCAAAGGAAATTCATTATATTTCCTATGAGGAAGATTTTGGAAGTACAGAGATTGGAAATCCAATTTTACTGTATTTCTGTTTGCTTTCAATTGCTCTTATTACTGTGGCTTTTAATAATTCCTGTTCAAGTAGTCTCTATCCTGCTTAGATGTTTGGATATTTGGTGGAGCTGAGGTCAGAAGTTAGATTCCTTCCATTGACTCCCAAACACATCACTCTTCACACTTATCATCAGACACACCCCTCTTCACACACGTCATCAGACACACCCCTCTTCACACACATGATCAGACACACCCCTCTTCACACACGTCATCAGACACACCCCTCTTCACACACGTCATGAGACACACCCCTCTTCACACACGTCATCAGACACACCCCTCTTCACACACGTCATCAGACACACCCCTCTTCACACACGTCATTAGACACACCCCTCTTCACACACGTCATTAGACACACCCCTCTTCACACACGTCATCAGACACATCCCTCTTCACACACGTCATTAGACACACCCCTCTTCACACACGTCATCAGACACACCCCTCTTCACATACGTCATCAGACACACCCCTCTTCACACGACATTAGACACATCCCTCTTCACACACGTCATCAGACACACCCCTCTTCACACGTCATCAGACACACCCCTCTTCACACACGTCATGAGACACACCCCTCTTCACACACGTCATCAGACACACCCCTCTTCACACATGTCATCAGACACACCCCTCTTCACACACGTCATCAGACACACCCCTCTTCACACACGTCATTAGACACACCCCTCTTCACACACGACATTAGACACACCCCTCTTCACACACGTCATCAGACACACCCCTCTTCACACACGTCATTAGACACACCCCTCTTCACACACGTCATCAGACACACCCCTCTTCACACATGTCATCAGACACACCCCTCTTCACACTTATCATCAGACACACCCCTCTTCACACGTCATCAGATACACCCCTCTTCACACACGTCATCAGACACACCCCTCTTCACACATATCATTAGACACACCCCTCTTCACACGACATTAGACACACCCCTCTTCACACACATCATCAGACACACCCCTCTTCACACATGTCATCAGACACACCCCTCTTCACACACGTCATTAGACACACCCCTCTTCACACACGTCATCAGACACACCCCTCTTCACACACGTCATCAGACACACCCCTCTTCACACACGACATTAGACACACCCCTCTTCACAAACGACATTAGACACACCCCTCTTCACACACGTCATCAGACACACCCCTCTTCACACACGTCATCAGACACACCCCTCTTCACACACATTAGACACACCCCTCTTCACAAACGTCATCAGACACACCCCTCTTCACACACGACATTAGACACACCCCTCTTCACAAACGACATTAGACACACCCCTCTTCACACACGTCATCAGACACACCCCTCTTCACACACGTCATCAGACACACCCCTCTTCACACACGACATTAGACACACCCCTCTTCACACACGTCATCAGACACACCCCTCTTCACACACGTCATCAGACACACCCCTCTTCACACACGTCATCAGACACACCCCTCTTCACACACGTCATCAGACACACCCCTCTTCACACACGTCATCAGACACACCCCTCTTCACACACGTCATCAGACACACCCCTCTTCACACACGACATTAGACACACCCCTCTTCACACACGTCATCAGACACACCCCTCTTCACACACGTCATCAGACACACCCCTCTTCACACACGTCATCAGACACACCCCTCTTCACACACGTCATCAGACACACCCCTCTTCACACACGTCATCAGACACACCCCTCTTCACACACATCATCAGACACACCCCTCTTCACACACGTCATCAAACACACCCCTCTTCACACACGTCATCAGACACAACCCTCTTCACACACGTCATCAGACACATCCCTCTTCACACGACATTAGACACATCCCTCTTCACACACGTCATCAGACACACCCCTCTTCACACGACATTAGACACATCCCTCTTCACACGACATTAGACACACACCTCTTCATACATGTCATCAGACACACCCCTCTTCACACACGTCATCAGACACACCCCTCTTCACACACGTCATCATCTCTCTTCACATCACATCATCCAAAAACAAGTTTTCCACTAAAATAAAAGAAGCTTTCACGATGTCAGAGAAAATGATCACTAGATGGGAGTCCCTGGGAGTCCCTAGCAGAGTTCTCCTTTCTCCCCCGCCACTAGGTTTTTTGAGACAGGGTTTCTCTGTAGCTTTGGAGCCTGTCCTAGAACTAGCTCTCGTAGACCATACACTGGCCTCAAACTCACATAGGTCCACCTGCCTCTGCCTCCCGAGTGCTGTGATTAAAGTCATGCTCCACCACTGCCTGGCTCATATCTCCTTTCTATCAAGATATGCCATTTCAGACTGCATACACTCATTCTGTCATTCTTTCTTCTATTTTACGTTCATTTTTTTACACTTACTGATTGATTGATTGATTGACTTAGTGTGTGTGCATGCATGCTTAGTTCAGAGAACAATTTGTGTAAGTTAATTCTTTCCTTTTATCATGTGTGTCTTCAACCCCATCAAAGACCTGAGAAGGGAAATAATATTACTTCAGTAAAAATGAAGTGCAATCAAGCAACTTCCAAATGGTGCAAGAAATGACAGAGATAACCAGCTACCTGGGCAATTACCCAAAGTCTCATTGTTCATACAACACCTTGCCATCTTGATACCTTTTTAATTAACATGGCAGGTGCCCAAATCACATAATTAGTGCCATTGATTCTCCTATGTCATTGTCTATTGGAAACTTTATTATAATGCTAAGAACTAAGATTTTAACAAGCTCATCTTTGTTTTTGTCCCAGGGTTATAGTATCAAAGTGCTCTAAACTGGAAATTATTTTCTCTCTTAGGTCTGGAGGGAAGCGGTACAAACAGGGTCCCTTGTTAAAGCATCTAGAAAGGTACCAGTTTTTTTCTCTGCAGCTCTTGGCAAGCTCAGTTGTTCCTCAGCCCAGGAGCAGTAAATTTTCACCCTCTGCTTCTGCTATCCCTGTTGTGCCGCTTATAGCTTTGTCTCTTCTTGTCTTCTCATAAGCACCGTAGCTGTTTTGAGTTGAGGGTCCAGCCTGATACAGTCTGAGCACATGTTAAAGAATGCCATCAGCAGTGGCCTGATTGCCAAATAAAGAGATGCCACAAGACAGTGTGCTGTCATCTCCACTCCACTCTGCCTGGGGACCTTGATTGAGTGACACTTAGCGTAAATCTCTGTCCCTCTGTCCACGTGTCTGAGGCCGCAAATCCAAGGTCAAGGAGCCTGCAGATACAGTCTGAGAAATCTGTTAGGTTGCCCATTGTTGACTTCCTACTCACTGTCTCAAGGCAGAGACAGAACAATCATGCTCTGAAAGGTACCACACACAAGGTCCCAGGAGAGCTTCACTTTCCTTATAGAATTATCTCCCAATGATGTCCAGACCCTTGTAAAAAGGGTTTAGGATTTCAGTGTAGAATACAGAAGTTGCAATTTTTGGACTTTGTAAACATACATTTTGGGACAGACACAATTGAAAACATAATAATTTCTAGGGGTACTTGAAGAACTTTATCAGATTAGACAGACTTAACCTAGGGAAAAAAGATAAACAAGGAAGTTAGGCTTTCATGAAGGTAAGAAGTACTGCAGATTAATGGGGAAGAAGCATAAAGGGGCATGTGTAGGTTCTTTTTCTCTTTTGGGGGCACACCAAGCAGCTCCCAAATAAATACACAGAGACTTAGTCTTACTTATGAATGCCCAGTCGTTATTTGGCTTCTTTCTAGCCAGATTTCTTAACTTAAATTATCCCACTTTTCTTTAAGTACATTTTTACTCTGGACCTTTTACCTTTCTTTATTCTATATATCTTTTTTCCTTCTTACTCCACGACTAGTTGTGTGGCTCCGTGGTTGGCCCCTAAAATTCTCCTTTCTTTCTCCATTTCTCACTTCTTGTCTTCTCTTTAGCCTAGATTTCTCCTCCTATTTATTCTTCTTCTAGTCAGGCCACCTATTTCTCTCTCCTGCCTATCTATTGACCATTCAGCTCTTTATTAGACCAATCAGATGATTTAGGCAGGCAAAGTAACACAGCATTGCATCACTAAACAATTATTCCACATATTAAACAGATATTTGCATAAACGAGTGTGACACATCTTAAACTAATATTCTACAGCAGACAGGCATGGAGTCGGGGTAGCCGTGTCGACAGGGGTGGAGGGATGGGCTGACCAGATACTTCATGAATACACCAATATTACATAGAGAACACGAAAGCAGACCACAGCACAGGCAGTTGTAGTGGGAGAAGGAAACCACCTGCTTCACGAGTTTGCCTGAGCCAGAAAATAAATGAACATTAGAAGCACGGTTTTGCAATTTAAAGCAAATTAAGTCAATGAGTAATTTTTTTCAGAAAATTGTCTTTGGCCCTCTCACAATTCTTTTATGGCTCACACCAGCTTCTTCATGGGTAAAAAATAATGCTTTGGATAAGTTGAATCTGAGTTCAATACTCAACTGCATAATTTTCTTAATCAAACCAAAATCATTTCATCATGAGTACGCCTCTGCCTCATTCTCATCCCTTCCTTCCTTCCTTCCTTCCTTCCTTCCTTCCTTCCTTCCTTCCTTCCTTCCCTCCCTCCTTACTTCTTTTAACTATCCTTCCCTCTCTTTTTTCTGTCTTTCAATCTTTGTTTTCCTCCCCCAAAATCTGAACGATAAGGTTTGAATACATGTATGCTTCATGTTTTTGAGAACCTCAGCTCAGCACGGTATTGTAAAGAAGGTTCATCCTAGGAATCTCCTTTACCCTGTGACATAATCATCTTTAAGGACATGTTGGATGGCGGCCAAGGCGAGACTCAAAGTGAGACCTGCGAAGGAGTGAGTGCCCCAACGCAGCAGGACCAAGGCAGTGCGGGAAGTTCTTACATCAGAGCCACCTGATGGTTCTTCAGCTTCCTCCTTATCAGCTCAGTATCATTTTGCTTTCTTCATTCCTGATGTTATCCACATTTCTCAGTCTGCTTTGCTATGTAGCAAACAGTATCTTTTTTTCCCCCCACTACCTGGCCATATTCTGTAAGTTCTCAGAAGTGTGGGAGGATTGCCTCTGGGGTGTTAGTCAGATTGGATTAGTACTCTTACTCTCCTCTCACAGAACGATCCTCGTTTGTGATCAGCTGCCGATTCACTCTGACCCACATAATTCTTGGTTTTCTTTTTTAAAATGGTAAGAAATATGGTTAAAATTACCAAGTAATTCTATTGATTAAACAGATATAATGGTCTGAGAGACAACTTGTGATTCACAAAGATTCATGAGATCAGACCATGAGGGTCTTTGACCAAGAAGAGTAGAAACATGGAAGCTGTCCTTGGCTCCCACCTGTCCTACTCTGTCATTAAGAGAGTTTCATATACACCAGCCATCATCACCAGCCCCACTCCATAGAATGATCTCATAGGGTTGTCCTTAAGATAATGTCCTGGGAACACCTGCCACCCATTCACAGGTTTGTGATTACTGAGGCTAATTTATATACCCCAGGCTTAAAGGCGCAAGTTCCCCAATCCTGGAATGGGGTGCAGAATCCTGACTCTTCAGCAGAAAGCCCACATGATCATGAAGGCTGCCTTGCATAGAGAACTGCTTCCGTGAGAGTTAATTGAAGAGTGCCCACCCGTGGACATAAGTCAATTCCTCAAAAACAGAAATAGTGTATGCTTATATTTAGTTAATATCTTAAGATTTATTTTGTTTGTAATAATGTTTATCTGTGTCTGCATGTGGGCCTGTGAGGGTAGCTACTATGGACACTTATGGACAATAGAGGTACTGGGTCTCCTGAAGGTGAACAATGTAAATAGACCTATAAGTCGTGAGGAAATAGAAGCTGTCGTAAAAAAGCCTCCCAACCAAAAAAGCCCAGGACCAGATGGCTTTAATTCAGAATTTTATCAGAACTTCCAAAAAGAGCTGATACCTATACTCCTTAATGCGTTTCACATAATAGAAACAGAAAACTCATGGCCAAACTCTTTATATGAAGCTATAGTTACCCTGATACCAAAACCACACAATGACTCAACCAAGAAAGATAATTACAGACCAACCTCGCTCATAAACATAGATGCAAAAATTCTCAATAAAATACTGTCAAACCGAATCCAAGAGCACATCAAAAAAAAATCCATACAATCAAGTAGGATTCTTCTCAGAGATGCAGGGCTGGTTCAATATACAAAAATCTATCAATGTAATCCATCATATAAATCAACTGAAAGAAAAAAAACCATATGATCATTTTATTAGATGCTGAAAAAGTATGTAACAAAGCTCAACACCCCTTTATGCTAAAGGTCTTGGAGAGGTTAGAGATACAAGAATCATATCTAAATATAATAAAAGCAATATACAGCAAACCAACAGCTAATATCAAATTAAATGGAGAGAAACTCAAAGTCATTCCACTAAAATCAGGAACAAGACAAGGCTGTCCACTCTCACCATTTCTCTTCAACTTAGTGCTTGAAGTTCTAGCAATAGCAATAAGACAACATAAGGAGATCAAGGGGATTCGAATCGGAAAGGAACGAGTCAAACTTTTGTTATTTGCAGATGATATGATAGTGTACATTAGTGACCCCAAAAACTCTACCAAAGAACTCCTACAGCTGATAAATACCTTCAGTCATGTGGCAGGATACAAGATCTACTGGAAAAAATCAGTGCCCTTCTATACACAAAGGATAAGGAAGCAGAGAGGGAAATCAGAGAAACTTCACCTTTCACGATAGCCACAAATAGCATAAAGTATCTTGGGGTAACACTAACCAAGGAGGTGAAAGATCTATTTGACAAGAACATTAAGTTTTGAATAAAGAAATTGAAGAGGACACCAGAAAATGGAAGGATCTCTTGAATGGGTAGGATCAACATAGTAAAAATGGCAATTCTACCAAAGGCAATCTATAAATTCAATGCAATCCCTATCAAAATCCCAACAAAATTCTTCACATACCTTGAGAAAACAATAATCAACTTTATATGGATTACCCACTTCTTTGTACACAAGACCAGATTTCATGTTTTATAGCTGTATGCAATTGGAAACATAGCCAGTGAGTAGATCCTTCTGTACACAATATACCAACAAACGCATTCTTGAAGACAGAGAACATGGTGGTGTTCTTTGAAAAGTTGTTAACATCACAGTGATGTGTGGATCCCATTTCCCCGTTTAAACATGATGCATTTTTCCGGTGCACCACTTGACACCTGGTTGCGCTCTCCTTGGCTTGAGCTCCAGTCTTGTATATTATTGTGCTTATGAAACATGGAGACAGCAATTGGCCTAGTGATTCACTATATTAATTACTCATGTTTCGAAAGCAGCAGTCTAAAAAGAGAACCAGAACAGCACTTCTATGTAACACAAGGCTTTTCATGCGTTTCTCCAGATAAGTCCATTACAGACTCATTCATAGAGAACAAACAGAAAGCAAAGCAAGGATTTATCAGGACTGTGCCCCCAGGGTTTGTAGAAAACATGGGAAAATCCAATTAGAACTGCAGGCAGTTGTTCAATCTCTTAATCAGTACCACAGCACACCAAATTAATATTATTACCTACTATTTAGACTTCATTACTCCAATTTTTTTCCAGTTGGTAGTCCTTTTCTTTGTCAGTCCTCCTTGAAAGACAGCAAGAAGGGTCGTAGGGTTTTTTTCTTAACTTTTTTTTTCAGCTTTGGCAACAGAGTTGCTTTGTGGCTTGAAGGATATGTCCCATTTTAGAACAACAGAGAGGAAGCCAGGGGGGTTCTTAGACTTGTTTCCTAAGCCAGTATGAAGGATTCATTGCCCTGTTGTCCAAGGAAGGCAGCAGCCCACTCACACCCTGCTCCCTCTGATGATAGGAGGAATTTCTGGGGTCATTTCTCTATAGAGTTATTCTCATAAGGTCAGATGACAGAGAGATACAGTGTCTAGAGCCAAGATTACAAACAGATGTTGTCTTGTGTTCCAGTGTCGATGAAAACAGGCTTACTGAGTGATCATAGGACATCCAGCTTCCTCATATAAGAGGCAAGCCTTAAAGCTTATACAAGCCAGATACAATTATTTTTTTGTCTGAAAATGGTGGGCTTGTTTTGTTTGCCAGGATTGATGTATATAACAAAGTGTCACAAGCCACATTTTAAAACAGAAGCAATTTATTTCTTTCAAAATTCTGGAGGTTGACATTTGCAGCCAGGTTGTTGGCTGGACCACACTCCTTTCTAAGTTTCTTTAGGGGCGATCTTCTTGACTCATTTGGGGTTTCATGGCATCTGCTGGTAGCCCTTGGTGCTCTTCGGCTTCTACAACACACACTTCCATCTTTGTCTAAGTAATCCCGAATTTCTTTCCTCTGAATCTGAAGTTTTCTCAGTTTAATAGCCTGTCATTGCACACAGTGCCAACTCTAATCAAGTCCAACTTTCTTCTATATTAACTGTTTTGGGGAAGATCATATTTCTAAATAGTCTGTCACTGGGAGGTTCCCTGTAAGCGTGAATGGGGAAGCAATAGACAAGTGATTCAGTAAGGTAGCTCAATCAATTTTCATGTCCTAACTGAATAGTTCAAGGTAAGGCGAGTTTCATGCTAAACAGCTTAAATTAAGAGTTTCCGTTCTGTTTATTAGTGATCACATTTCTGCATGGACAGTGCCTGCCTGATTTCTTAGCATGTTAACTTATGTAGCAAATGTTTCTTTTACTTCAAACCCCTTTCATAATTGTATCAGAACCAGACTGTATGATTATCTTTTGTGGTTTGCGTTATAAAATATGCAATCTAACAGAAGAGCTTTAGAGTAAAATCCATCCTGTTACTGGTGAGAGGGACATCCAAACAAAACTCATTTCAAAGTCTGGGGGACCGGAGGTGGAGAGGTGGTTCAGCAGTTAACGATGAAGTTTAGGAAAATAAAAGTTGATTCCCCATCCGTGGCACATGACTTCTGGAATAAGCAAATTTTAAATGCTGTTTGCAAATGAAATAATTGTCTGAAAACTTGCAAGAAAAGGTATGAATATGACATTTGCTAAATTTTGAAGATTCTTCTTGCTCCTGAGCTAATTGATTTTTGCTAAAATAGTGTCTTAGGCTACGTTTAGGGACCACCAGGCACTGCTGAGCTAGTTCCTTGTATTCAGCCGGGAAGTGCACAGGAGCAAGTGCAGCATCAGCCCATGGTGCACAGCTGAGTGCAGCATCAGGCCAATGGTGCACAGAGCTGGCAACTCAGACCTGTTCTTTTCTGCTTCTGTAATCCCTGCACTCACCCGTCCTTGAAAAGCATGAATGCCACCTCATCTGCGCATCAGGAGGCGAGTTCTCTGCTGTTTTCTTCTCAGGTGTGATGATCAAACCACCCAGGGCTGTTGTGTGAATCTAACAGTGTGGACCTGAATTGTCAGACATGGAAGTATTTCTTTGAAAATACATTTTCTCATTGTTTTGCTATTCTGCGCTTGTACTGTTTGAAGCCTTGTTACCTGTCTCTGTGACTCAGTTTGTATTCTCTAGAGTTTCTTTCTTCCTTGCTTTCTACTCTCCTGCCTCAGCTACTAGCAGCTAACTGACTACAGTCAAGTCAGCATAGGGACCACATCGGCTTCCTTTTCTGACTTTGTAAATGTTCAACTTGGGCCCAGAAACGTTCTCATCTGGCAATTGTATTTGAATATCTTTTTAAATTTTTCATTTTATTTGTTTTTGAGATTATAATTACAACACTTCTCCCTTCTATCTTTTCCCTCCAAACCCTCTTACGGAGCCTTCCCTGGTCTTCAGATTCATGGCCTCTTTTTCAGTCATTCTTATTACACACGTATATGTACGTACTCACATATCTAGTTCCTAAGTATAACCTCTTTAGTCTGTACAGTGTTATTTGAGTGTGTTACATAAACATCTTTGAGAAATAAATGTTCTTGAACATTTTTAGCTGCTGCTGCAGAGGGAAAAGCACTTTTGCATCTCAGACGCCATGTCTCCTTAGAAACACCAAAAGGCGTGTGACCTGGTATCCCCACAGCGCCACCAAGTGTTAGCAAGAAACCCTTTCTCCTAATTTGCTTCCTCTGTACATTTTCTCATACTAATGAGGGTCCAGTACAAAATTTTACATGTTAATTTGGGATGCAGTCTCCCATATTTCTACCAGAATATCCACAAAGTGTTAAATACTCTATTTTCTGATGTCTTCCAACTTTAACCTCAGTTGTCCATCCCACTGCATAAGTAAAACTTCTTATTGCACAAAAATCTTGATTCTTCTGTTTGCTAATGATTTGTCTCAAGAAGTCTCATCTCTAATGACGTCTCATTTGTATTTTTAGTCATCTCTGTTTGCCTTTCTTATTCTATAGGGGAATTGTCTTATAAATTCCTGGGGTGCTGGTGGGGTTGGGTGAAGAAGCAGCAGGCAATAGCATATGCTATCAAGCCCAAGAGATCTGACTATATCCCAGGGGACGTGGATGGTGGAAGGCGAACATTGATCCATATGTGCGGCATGGCTTGTGCCTCCCACCACATGCACTGATAAATAAATGGAAGACAAAATATTAAAACATTCTAGAAATGGCTGAGAAATAAGGCTTTTCCTCAGTTACCTACAGTCACTTAAAAGAACTGTAACTGTAAACAGATAGGCCAGACCATACAGAACACAGAGACTTTAGTAGTTCTGACTGCTTGAAAATGAATTGCAGCTAAACCCAGAAAAGCACTCTAGTATAACAGACAGTTTGCTAGGAGAAGTTAATCTTTACTTTCCTGCCTTTTACTACAGCTACCTGCAGGGAGCTGCATTTCTTTTGTCTTGGGAGTATCAATAAAATAATTTGTGGACACACCAGGTATTTCAGTAAAGCAATGCTAATGGTTACATAATCCAATGTGTTTCTCACAAAACAGGAAAGGGACAGTAATTTAGATGCAAAAATTCCATAGTCTTATCTGTTGTAGTGAACATTATGTTGTTGAGTGGCTTAAAATCTACACTCACTAATGGGCACGAAGGTACTTTGGATTACCAAAATCTGTTCAAGGAAATGACTAAGTAGACAGAGGGTGGGATCCACTTACTTGCAAAGAAGGCATTGAAGCTAGATAGTAGTTATTGTTTCCAATGAAGTACATGGCTTGTGACTAAACAATGCTCTAAATCTCAGGAAGAGGGAATCATGAGCAAGTCCACCTTGTCCAAGTATTTCCACGACCTCGATTTCTTCAAAGCATGTAGGTGCTTTCTTCCCTTAGTATGGTATGGAAAGCTAAATATCTTGTAATTACAGGGCATCTTTTCTGGGGTTGCTTCGGATTTTGGTAGGATTTTTTCCTTCTTTAATTAACATAGGACAAATGTGATAACTTTACATGGTGGTTTGTATCTGAATTTCCAGGTTGATGCAACACTGAAATGTTATTAAGAACAATATATAAGATGGTTCTAGGCTACTTTTTGTTGAGCTCAATTTTTGTAACAGTTGTGATGTGATGGATTTTATTGCTTCTTCTATTTTTTAACCATCTTGTAAGACCCAGGTGCTATATGCCTGGCACTTATTTGAAAAGAACCATAAACTAACTCCTAAAGTTTAAAACAATACTAAAAGGAAAAATGGCTTGACAAAATGCTCCTTTGTTGATATTGCTACAATTTCTTGTTCTGCTTGATTTTGGCAATTCTATCCAAATTGGCAGTTGAGGGAATCACTCAGTTCTGGAGGTAATATTAAAACATTGCCTCAGCTATAAAGGAGTGTGTGTGTCATTTCATATGTGTTTACAGAACTGGTGGTTTATTACCAGTATACAAGAAATGGAAGCACGTAAACAGTCTCATATTTTTGTTCTTATAAGATTAAATATAATTCTAAGCCTAGTTTGACAAGTTTTATAACGGGTAACCTTTGCAAGGATTAGTGTGTAGACTTTCCTCAAGGTTACTGATGACTGATAGAAGGGGTAGCAATTAATTTTCCTGATGTTCCCAAGAACTTCTGTGAGAAAAATTAAAAGTTCTATCTGTTGTTTTTGCTTTGTTTTGTATAGCTACTAGCTATACAGTTAGCTAATAGCATTCTTAAGGCGGTTTAAATCAAATTAATTTCATTATTCCTAATTCCTGTGAAATTGCCACAGATATTAACTAGTGAGGGGGATAAGCTAAGCTTCTTTCAAACTCCACTTTATAGATGAACAAATCTGAGGCCTGGAAGAAAGAAAGGTCAGAGAGGTCATTACAATTACAGCAGAGATTCAAACTTCTCTTTAATTTCTTAAGTTTGTTTTCTTTTTAAAGTTTTCCATACCACATGCTGTTTACATCACAGGATAAAACTGCTTTATTTTAATTTTTCATTAATTCATGGTTCATCAGGCAATTGTGTTTATAGGAGAATACAGTTTTTATAAGAGAAACTCTGAACCTCTGAATTTATTTATTTCATCTCTTGTATGTCAGATGAGAAAACTGAATGAAAATAGCCAAAAAGAAATTCTTAAAGAGAATAGCAAATAAATTAAATTAATAATGTGGTGAAATTTGCTATAATTTGGACATCTTATGTATGTAAATGGGCTCACCTTTAAGAACCATGACATCCCTGGCTTTGGATAGTTGGGGTGGTTTCCAGTACTACTCATGATTTCCCTCCTGTTGAGCAAGCCTAAGACCATTAGAAAGGAGTTGGTTACCATGGTTACCACCAAGATAAGAAAGCCACCATTGCACTGTTCAGGTTAATTTGCCAAGCTGGTCATTACTGTGGTTCAAGCTGTCATAGTCTGGTATGACTGTGGGTTGCTCCCCTCCCTTGGTGACAGCTTGCTTAGCATTTTCAAGAAATGAAAGACATTCCTCAGGGAAGAGGTTACTCAAGTTCTCTGATTCCTGTTTCCAAAGTACACAGTGTCTTCATCAATAATAACTTAGCTTCAACCTCTGGGCAACTGCCAGGAGCAATAGTGATAGATTATATATTTTGTGGAATCTGTTAGACTACCCTGACCAGAAGCTGGAGGGGGTGTTTCCAGTGTCCGGTAGTGGAGCTGTAGTTAGATAGTCTACGGCAGAAATTCTCAACCTGTGGGTCACGGTTCCTTTCACAGCCTTCACACATCAGACATCCTGCATATCCAATATCTGCATTATGATTCATAACAGTAGACAAATTATAGTTATGAAGTAGCAAAGAAAGCAATTTTGTGGCTGGGGTCACCACAAGAAGAAGAACTGTATTAAAGGTTGCAACTAAAGAAGTTTGAAAATCACTGTTCTATGGCCCTTTGGGGGACCATTATCAGCCCAAGTTGGACAACTTTCTCTCTCTCTCTCTCTCTCTCTCTCTCTCTCTCTCTCTATATATATATATATATATATATATATATATATATATATATATATATATATATAATTTTTTAAGTCAAAAAAATTGTTTTTCAATTCAAACCACACACACACACACACACATATATATTTATATATATTTGTAAACAGTTATACTCATATGGATTCTATGTGATTTAGGCAAGCAAAAACAAATATGACTCCTTAAGACGCTGAAAAATATCATTAGTTTTATATTTCCCTCCTAATTCCCTCTCCTTCTATATTGATCTCCCTCCCCCACTTAACACCCCCTCCTCCTTTTGTACCATTTCGCTTTAACATCAATTGCACCCTGCTATTCTCCTCTCTAGTGTTCCCGCTACCATAGCAGGGTTTTACTTATCTGTTTTCTGCACTACTCCAGGTACTACTCACATTTACACACACACACACACACACACACACACACCACCACCACCACCACCACCACCACACTATTTCTTATTATTGTTGTTCTAGATATATTTGTACGCAAATTTGGGGAGTTCTGTACAATTAAGGTTGAGAAATAGTTATGTGTTGAAGATTGCTGTTTCCCTTCCTTTCCATGTCCTTGTATTGAACTCATTTCTTAATCGATTCTTCCAAGAAGAATTCTTCAGTTAATTACATAGATGTTTATTAAGATAGTTGATTTTTTGGAGCACCACTGTGACAAATAAACAATCTTGTCATCCAATGCTTGCTACCAGTGAGTGCCCTCATAAAAGATAGAACATCAGTGTGTCTTCCTGTAACATCACAAGAAACAGCTTTGCCCACTGAAGAACACAGTTTCATATACGAAAGTTTTTGCCCAATTTTGAGTTGAATAGTTGTTTTGTTTGAATAACTGAGTTCAATTCATCCCTCAAGTCACATATTTTTCAAGACAGCTATGAAATGTTAGGGGCCTAGAACAAAAACTAAAGACATTTGTGTTATTTCTGCACTGTGGATATGAGAAAACAGTATAATATAATTTTTGAAAATGTTATACACACTGTTCATCACTGCATGACAGTATAGGTTCAATTTTAATTTATTTTCAAAATGTTCATGGAAATAAAATTGCCCTTTGTTTACATCAGATGAAAAATGCTTCCAATTCAAACCACATGAAATATGTTCTTAATATTCACAATTCTTAGAGTACACCCTACCCTCAAATAAGCATTCTTGTATAACTCTAATGATAATGAAGTGTAATTTATCAGTTTTCTGTGGAATCTATGAAAGTGCATTAATATTAATTTTTGAATAGATTAATGAAATAGATATGTTATAAATTATTTGTTGATAATTTCCCACAGACTATTAATTTACATAAGTAGATTAGAGTGTCAAACCAATGTGGACATTTGATCAATGACTTTTTCTAATACATGGACAGTGGTATCATGGTGCTGTCATTCAGGAAAACACTAGTCCCAGGCTTCCTGATTTATCTCCTGAATCTGCCATTTGCTCTACCTTTCGAGAAAGATGGTAATTATAATTTTAACTGCAGATTTAAGAAAATTAAACTAAGTACTTTTTTTCCTAAAGCATTCAAAATAAAATCTCATATATAGAAAACAAAATTTTAAATAATGAATTTTATTTTATTATCAGGTAGAAGTAGAGAGAAATAAATTTCAAATGAAAGTCTACTCATTGAGTGAACTTATTTTAAGTTAATAAATGTTGGTTTTCTCATCTGAGAATAGAGCTGAGAGCTACCTAAAACCCAGCAATTAAGTGAATTTATACCAATTTTCTCTCTTCTACTCAAACTAGTTTCTAACATTTCTATTTGTATCAAATATTGACTTATATAATCGTAAAATTAATAAATTTTTTAACAATATGGTTGTTTTAGATTTGAAAAGTTAAAAATGGTTTGCTTGGCAGCCTTAAATACTCTCCTTGTGCAAATGGTTTAGGAAAAGGTCTCTCACTAATGAATCCTAAATAGAAATAAGAGAGAAATACTAACATCTGATAGACAAATGCTAATACTTTTAATGATTCTATAACATGGTTTTACTTTTAATTACATTGAGGAGATTTACATTCAACATTGGTACCTAGTGGCATTCCTTTGAAAATATTTCTCTTGGTTGGAGGGTATGCCATTTCATAGCCCTGTTTTCTATAAATATTTTTTATCATGCATTCTATCCACTTCTTTCTGAGAAGAATGCACTTGAATCTAAAATTCTTCAGCAATAAAAATCTTACAAAATATTCGGCTCAATTTGGCTAATTCCACACCCAGGAAAGCTATTTATTTATTTATTGATTGATTGATCGATAGGGTTTGTTTTCTTTTGTTTTTTGGCTCTTTGAGACATCCTGGAGCTGGCTGTGTAGACCAGGCCGACCTTGAAATCACAGAGATCTACCTGCCTCTGCCTCCTGAATGCTGGAATTAAATGCATATACTACACGGCTCAGGAAATTTCTTAAACTTACACACACACACACACACAGAGAGAGAGAGAGAGAGAGAGAGAGAGAGAGAGAGAGAGAGAGAGAGAGAGAGAGAGAGAGAGAGAGATTTGTCACATACTGAGGATACTTTGACAGTTGAGGCTTTATACCCCATATGAGGCAATCTACTTTGGTGCAGTAAAAGCTTTCCCACGATATGTACCTGACACCCCCTACCCTCATCAAGCACTCCTCACCATATACCTTACGGAATTTTGTACTTGATTATCAAGTATAAAATTGGAAAAGCAGAACATTCAACTATGAAAGATGAATAAGGATCTACATTTTCTTGATAAAATTTTGAGAATGAAAGACTAAATGTATTCACAATTAACATGAGAAAATCAACAGTTTTTACTAAGAAATCAAAGTAATAAAAAGAATAACAAAACCAAATGTCCACATTCTCCATAAAATTATCAGAAATTACAAATGTATAATGTACAATACTACAGTAAACACAATGAAATGGATTTCACATTTGCTTTCAATGGTGTATAATTTAAAATATGAATAACATTTTGTAATCTATATCTAACATAAATTCACATAGATCTTCATTCAGTGTTGTCACTATTAAAAATCTAAAAACTGTTAGCTATATTATCATTCATATGTTCAAAATTAGAAAAATAATTAACAATTATAGTGCTTTCATAAAACAAAATATGTTTCATGCCATTCCATATGGTTTTATAAAGTGATTTCAATAATGTGGAAAACTGTTAATGAAGTAATTTGAAGTAGAGAAACCAAATAATTGTTCTAAAGCATTTGAATATAATGTAATGAATTTATTTACTTAGTATTTAATAGTGTGTAATTAAGTGTAGACGTAATGAGTAGTGATTGTTTTAACCTCTATGGTTATTTTTTATTATAATCCAATAACTGCAGGCATTACTATTATAATCATACAAATGCTTTTCAAAACAATGGATTATAAATCTACAAGCCACTATGAAACAGTGGAGTGTCCTAAATTACTGGCCTGTGATTGGATTGTGAGTATCAATCTTAATACAGCTAGAAAGGTAATAAATTCAACAGAGAGCAAGTATCGTGTGATGCTCTCTCTTTTCACTTGACTGTCCACTTGCTGTTCAAAAGCAGCACTCAGAATAATTTGACTCTGCCACTGCTCAAAATCTCAGGAGAGTCCTTTGATGCTCTGCCATATGAGCTAGAGTCCATTTTTCTACAGCTTTCCTGGACATATGTGTAGGAAAACATCCCTCAGCTGAGGCTTCTTTTGCCCGTTGTGTCGTCCTCCACGTCTCCACACTTCTGTCAATGTCACTGTCTAGTTGGTTTTGGCTTACATCATCACACATCTTCTCTATGTTACAGTCCAGCTCAAAGTTTTCACGCTTTAAGTAGAGAAGACAATCTTTCAGATGTAGCAAACCTGATCCTCCTTCTTATTAGTGCTTCTCTCGTAGATAGAAAGGATGGCATAGGAAGTCCAGCTCCGTACAAGACAAACAGCGCTGAAAATAGTCATCGAAATAAATTTTCTTGGCTATTGGGAGAGTATTAAAATCTTTCCAGCTGGTCATGTAATGAACATAATTTTGGGGAGAATATGAGGAAAGGAAGAAATCAGGATCTGAAATGGGAGTGACGAAGAACTATTGGCAACTAAGGAATGCTGGGAAAGAGCACGTTAGTCCTCCACAGCTAGTCCTTTAGCTGGCCAGCCAATACCAAGTGTCAGCTCTAAAATCATAGGAATAAGCAACACTACACAGTCTCAAGCTGTATTTCTGCATTTATGCACAAATATATTTATATTTAATAATGATAGTGATGTATGTATGACATGGCTTGGGACATTGTGGGCTGATAGCAGTGAGGGAGTAGGATTTTTACAGTTTGAATATAATTACATGGTCTTTTCCTTTCCCTTTTCTCTCACCAAACCCTCCCATGTCATACAGACTTTCCATCTCTCTACCCTGCAATTGTCTTCCATACCCAGCTATCTCCGGGTTCATGATCCCCAAAGCACATGGCCCCGTGCCTGTCAGTGGAGACCCATACTCCAGACACTGTTTCAAAGTCTAGCCAGCCCTAGTGTGCAATCACAGTCGCCCCATTCTCAATACTGGCTCTATCCTGAGTGTTCCTTCTCTTCAGGACTGGTTTGGACGAATCGCTTTGCTATTCTAAGTCTACATAAAATAATATTGAAGTTACCTATTCCTTAATCCCATGGCAGAGAGACGCTTGAGCACTGAAATTAGCATCTGTTTAAGAGAGGAGGATTTGCCAATACGGGAATTGCATGAGGTGTAGTTTAGTGAGGATGACATGTGGTTCACTCAATAGCTATGACATCTCTGATGAATAACAAAAGGTATTGCCATGCTAGCCAATAAAATGTCTGATCAGAATACAAATTTGGAATTTACTACATGCTCATATCTAACTCAATTCTTCATATACCTACTTCATATACCTAGGACACAGGGATTTCCAGCTTTCTTTATGGAAACTTTTAAACTTTAAATATCTATAGTTCTTTTCAGTAACCTACTTTGAGTTCTGTATGAATAAAACAATGTGTAATTTATTTATGCTATTCTAAATCATTTAGCTCCAAATTAATGTAAAGCTAAATTGTACAGCTTATTGTATCAATTTAAAAACACAGCAAAATATACAGAATAAAAGCATTCCTTTACAAGAGCTAGTTCCGGGGCAGGCACCAAAGCTACAGAGAAACCCTGTCTCGAAAAACCAAAAAAAAAAAAAAAAAAAAAAAACAAACATTCCTTTTTCTGCCATCTATATTGACTTTTTTTTGCTAAGTTCACTTTATGTCGCTTTTGTTTTGAAGACTTCTTTTGTATCTCAACCTTCTAAACTTGGTAAAATAAAGAAATCTTGTCTCTTCCCACTCTAAGGTGGCATGTTCAAGTACCAATATAACACTAAACTTACATAATTTGAGAAATATCAATATGACAGTAAACTACATGTACAACACCTGGCTTGAATTTCTCAGCTTTGTCATAGACATGTGTGGAGAGCACAGACTGCACATGTTTTGATGTTTGAAGTTATCTACCAAAAATTCCTTTCAAAGTTGACTTGTGAAACTATTGGGCCCATTTGATGTATGGTATCAATTAACTATTTTGCTGAATTTTTTGTTTATTTTTTTGTCCAGATGGATCATCTATCAAATAAAGTGGGGTATTAAGTTAACCTACTACTACTACTATATTGTTGTTAATCTGTACCTTTAAATCCACTAGTACATTTTCTTTTTTTTAATGAAGTTGACTTCCTAGAGTTATATGTATATATGTTTAGGAAAAGAATGCCTTCTTGGTCAACTGTCCCTTGATCAGGATAAAGGTCCTTCTTTATCTCTTCTTAATAGTTTCAAATTTAAGTCAATCTTGTGGATTTTAAGATAATGAGGTCTGCTTGTATCCTGGACCCATTTAATTGAAATATTTTGCCCATCATTTAATTAGAAGGTGGTATGTATATTTAAAGCTAAAATATATTTCTTGTAGAGAGCAGATATGTGGATTTTGTTTTCTGACCCATTCAGCCAACCCGTGTCTTTCTATTACAGAGATGAAACCATTGATATTTAAGGTTATTATTGAAATGTGTGTGTTAATTGTGGTCATTTTGTTTTGATTCTTTATGTTATGTTTTCAGTGATATTTTGTATTCTAATAATTACGGCTTCATATTTTCATAGTCTTTCTGCTGTATTCATTTCTCCCTTCAGCAAGAAATGCTGTTTTATAATTTTTTAGTTATAATTTGTTGGCTATAATTTTTCAGCTGTTTATGGAAAGTTTTCTTTGTCCTTCAATTATGGCAGATAGTTTTGCTGAATATGTTAGTCTAGACTGGTCATAATAGTCTTTTACAACTTGGAGTACATTGTTCCAGGATCTTCTTTTCATTAAGAATCAGTTGTTATTCTGATAGGATTTTCATTATATTTATTTGACTCGCCTTTTTTCTCTTGCAGCTTTCAATAAGCTTTGGTTATGTTCATTTAATGTTTTAACTATACTATGCCATGGGGATTTTCCTTTCTGTTGTTGTCTATTTAGTGTTCTGTATGGGTGTGTTTTTTATTAGTTTGGGGAAATTTTATTCTATGGTCATGTTGAATATCTGATTGTGTCATTGACTTAGGATTCTTTTCTCTCACCTATGGCTTGGTCTTTCCATGCTGTCCCGCATTTCCTGTATTTTCCGTTCCTGCAGTTTTGTAAATTTGTTGTAGTCCATGCTTATTTGGTCTAGATCTTCTACTTCATCCCCGAGTCCTGAAGTTCTATCACCTGCTTGTCTCATTCTACTTGCAAGGCTTTCATTTGAGTTTTCTAGCTGAGTTATTGGATTTTTCAATCCAATCCTCATTTCACATTGAGTCCTCTTTACTGAAGCAAGACTAATAAAAACTCAGAGAGAGAAATTGACATTCAACCTGAAGATCCAAGAAGCAAAACAGCCATCCACTGGCTCTTACCTCAACCTTAGTCCAAAAGACGATTCTGCCTCCAGGAATCTCAGAATGTTTTCTTCCAATTAAAGACTATGGGATTCTTTATGCTCCACTTTGTTTTCCTCAAGCTAATACCTAACGCTGAGGTATAGACTAATAACTTCAATAAAGCTATTTCAGTCATTGTTCTTTTAAACTTGGTGTTTCCTAGCCATGTTTTAGATACTTGAAAATAATAATGACTTGAGAAGACAAAGGAAAGTGCTGATCCTCCTGCATCATTTGTGAAGTTGGGAAAGTTACACACATTTTGTTTTCACATGATGCTTATCAGTTACCAATAATTATAATTTAATTTTGTTAAAACACAAATTACAAATCTTGTCTCTGTATACTATGTTTTCTCATGATTAAAAGTTATTTGCTTACCAGGGTATGGATAAAATGTGGAAGATTTGGATAACAATATTTTACAAAATAACATTGCTTTATCAAAGAAAACACATTTTAGTTCTAAGTAATAAAGAATAAAAATTTTAAAAAAAGCATTGTCAAATAACTTTTAAAAAATAGTCGGGTAGATGGTTTTAGTCAGAAAAGTGTCTAGTTTGCAAGCATGAGGATTTGAGTTGAATCCACAGAACCCACCTAATAGGCAGGTACTATGGGAGACTCCTGCAATCCCAGTGTAGGTAGAGGAAGATCATGGGAAATGTAGAATAGATGTGCAGCCAGCACTGGCTGAGCAATGTAGCCCAATTGTTGAGCTCCAGGTTTCAGGAGAGACCTTGTCTCAAAAAATACTATGGAGAGCAATAGAGGAAAGCACTTAGTATCTACCCCCAACTTCAACACATGTGTGCACACACACACCCAGACACATAAAAGCATGCACGCAAATGGACATGCACATACATACTTACACATATACATGCATATGCCACATGCATATGCTCCATACACTATAATAAAAGTAGCGCTAAAAATAAAAGATGATTGACATTTATTATCATTGCAAAACAGTTGTGGTTTGGAAACTTTTGAAATAAGAAACGAACGGATGTGTAGACTAAGTGTATTGAATTTTTTTAAAACGGTAATTTCAGAGTGTTGTTAGTTCGTGACCAGATATTAGGATGAAAGGTGACAGAGGGATCCCCTAGTAAAATGTGTGGTGAGCACTCCAGAGGCAGCCTTTGAGTTAATCAGCAATTTTTCACAGACGACATCTAATCTATGAGTATAAATTACTTTGCACTCTTATTATTCCTTAATTGAAGTGCACCAATGTGAAATTGCCATGGATGTCGCAGGAATGATTCGAGCCTCAATTAACTCGAGTAAAATTGAAGCCCTTTTTTCCCTGAACTGGGACTATTGTCTGACATCTTGTATTTATTTAAATTGTTGCTAGAAAATTAGAGAGGCTCTGTGTGACTAGGTGCTTTATAAGGATGTTCTGGAGCTGAAAGAACATCTACGAAATCTATTTCCGTGTTAATCTATACCCATTTTATGCAGCTGTTTTGTGTAACAGATGTGTAGCCAGCAGTGGCTTAATCTCCCTGGATTCCATTTGGGAAGTAGAGATTAATGGCATTCATTTTTTCCCCAAAGTGCCATGTAGAGGCTCTGTGATTTTTAATTCAAAAAGCAACCACCCCTGCTATTCTCTGCAGCAATGTTACTTTTCATCGGCTAGATACAGCATGGATTTCCTACCCAGGCCAGGGGAAGGCATGAGTGAACTCAGTACCATGCAGACCACTCAACTAGTTTTAAATTTTTTTGGAAGGACATACTGCCCTTACCTTATGCATGCTAATATGCCACTAACTTAAGATATGTTGTTCTTGGTAATTTTTTCTGTAATTAAAAGATGAAGGAAATATGTTTGTTCACCAAGTCAGAAAAAAACCTTTATTGAGCCATTACTATTCTCAGAATGTGTAATTAGGACAGATTGTATAATAAAGAACTCCAAAGATGGTAAATTGGGTTATTCTGTGAGAGATCAACCAAGAATAGCCCCCAAAGAATGATGAGATAGCCTCCGTGACGGTGGGTACAGCAAGAACTGAGGGAGTGTATATTGCCTACTGGAGGAAAATGACTAGCAAGCCTGTGTCGATAGGTCCTTCACCTCACTATTTTTTGGGGACACATAAACAGACGAAAGAGAATAATTACTAAGAATCAATATGTACGTGAAACTACATAATTGAAACATTTGCATATCTGAATACTGATGCATCTTTAGCCCTCTTGGAGTTACTGTGAATCAGTCCTAATGCTGGGGAAATCAGATAATGTTTCTGATGGCTTTATGTGTAGACATGTTACCTGGAGGCCAGCATCAAAGATTGTTCTTTGGTTCTGGGGAGAAGTGCCCACTCGTGGTTAATGCTACATCATTTATTTAATGAATAATTGTATGTGTTATGCCCCAGTGATGTACTCACTAAGAAACTCGAAAAGACCCAGGTATCAGCAGGCTCAGCACTCAATGGCTTGTTTCCTGGCAGTATGGGTTTTCTTGATCCATCTAGCAGGAGATCTCTCTGGATATCTGAGAGAGAAACAATCACCTTCTTTTACTCAGGTGAGACTGGTCTCTCAAATCCCAGAGAAGACCTGGTGACAGGCCTTTCTTGTTCCTGCACTCCCTCACGGCTCTACTGCTTCCTCTGCCTTCTTATCTAAATGATTCTATCAGCGCTGCTGAGAGCTCTATCATCTTTGAACTAAACTCCAAGTTAGCTCTAACCCCTCAGTGCTTGACAGCTGTCAACGAGGCCACCCTGCACTCATCAGTCACTAATACAGCAGCCTGATCTCAGAAACGAGATAGACAGGCAACGGCAACATCTCATCACCTCCATCTCTGGAAATAGCCCACAGCCTTTTAAGCCAGGAACCACCCTGACTGAAAAAGCAGACATCCTCAGGTTCATCCCTGACAGGTAAAGTTCCACTTCGCCCACGTGTCTGACGTCATCTGAAGTAAGGCTTTCTATAAATTGGCTTGAATTTTGTACATGTGTGAAGTAAGGTAAATACATTGAAAAAAATCCTACAGTATACATTTTTTATGTATCTGCTCTTAAAACATCAGCAAAATTGGCATGACTAACTCAATCATTTTGCCTATTTAAGCATCATAATAAATCACTGTACCATTAGTTCTGTTCCAGTGCAGTGGTTGCTAGACTTGGAATCTATCTTAAGATCTGAAAGTGGTTTCAGGTAGCCAGGGACCTTGTGACTGTGTAGGGAGTATCGACAACAAAGACAAGCTTCTACTTTGGTTAATGAGAAGTGGACCCAGATTCATTCATGTGTTTTCACATTCCATGAATTTAGATATGCAAGTACGCAGTGCTGGAGGCTAGGGTATATATATATCTTACCTAATCATCCTAAGTGTTCATAAGTTATAGAGTCACGTAAATGGACAGCTGTTTATTAAATTCCAAAAACATGCATAGTTGCCAATTAAGCAAACGTTTTCCAAGCACTCACTACTGTTAGGAAGTGTGCTAGGAGTGTTCTGTGTGACAAGGAAATCTCAAAGCCTATTTGTCAGTGTGGGCTGGGCTGCCGGGACCAAAAATGTACATTATAATATAGTATACAATATTGTATTGCAATAGGTTTGTATGGTTATTCTCTCAATTTCTTGCTCTTTCTCTCTACTTGGTGGTTTTTCTGTATGCAGACTTGTAATGGTCCTACATATGTTGGGAAAGTTTATATAAGAACTAAAAAGACCTATCCTAAGGAGAATTTAAGAATTACGATCACAAAATTGTGTATGTGTCTTAGTGGTAGGATCTTAGATTCTGAATAAATGAAGTACCCTTCTAGTTGTTTCATAGCTATTAAGAACACCTGTTACAGCTTTCATGTTCCCCCCCCCACCACCACCATTTTATATTCTATCGCCACTTCATCTCTGGTCAGCCATAAACAGACCTGCAGTTTTCATGTTGTATGTTAATTTCTCTAATGCCCCTGTAGCTTATCTCCTGTGCTTTTCTAAATGTAGCGCCTTTGATGGTACTTAGCTCTTGTTGTCAACACAATTTTTTTTAACAGTAGGACAGGTGTGTTCTGAATGTAATTAATGGAGTGTGCCCACCCTGCACATGCTCTACCTCAGAACTATGCAACAGTAAGCACAGGCTATGAGGAATGGGGCACTCGGGGCAGACTTCCAATGTTACTCTGTGTAGGTTGCGTGGCCTGAGAAAGTGAGTCCTTCTTGAACAAAGACTAGACAGTTCTGTCCCCAGGAGTTCTAATTGACAGCTGGCCTCTCTGACATGAGAACCCGTACCAGCTGAAGCTACATCATAGTCCCTTTGAAATTAATGGAGAATTGAGTGAGCACTTTAACCACGCAGCTACTTCAAGGAACGTGAGGCCTATTCTACAAACGAAGGCTGAAGAAACCACAGGTTATTAGCATGGGAACACTTCTGATGAAAGGCGACATTTCTGTGGAATGATGTTTAGGACCAGGGGGTTTTTCTCTCACTTTTTTTTTCTGGTTAGTTATTTTTCCCTTCTCTTATTGTTCCTTTATGTGATAAGAAGAGGCTGCTGTGTTTCATTGTCCCAGATGGGTCATTTGCTCACTGTGTGACCTCTAGAAAAGAGAAGATTATACTATCCAGGAATAGAAGCTGAGTTATTTGCTAGGGGGCAAAAACTTTAAGTTTCTCTTTTCTCAGAAGAGAGCAACAGATGCTTAGAAACATAGAAAAAAATCATTCTCTAGGTTGTGACAGTTAAATAGTATTTTGTTTTAAAAAAATCAGGTGGCTTTAGATGCTTATGCACTGATCAGGACTGTTGTTTAGACCAAATGAAGCTTGCTGCAGGAGACGCTCAGCCACGCACCTAGCATAGAGTCTGTTCCTCAATGAGCTCCAACTTAAATGTCATTGGTCTACTCACTATCTTTTTATTTGTTCGTGTGTGTGTGTGTGTGTGTGTGTGTTGGTGTGATGTATATGTGCATTTCATGTTTACTAACTTTCACCTGGTTTGAAACAGTGTCTCTTGTTCAACACTGCATTGACCAGCTTTCCAGCCCACGACCTTTCAGGGATTCTTTTGTGTCTGCCTGCCTCCTCTCCTGACATGAGGATTACAGTTCTGTGCTTTATATAGGTTACTGAATTACAGCCCTGGCTTTACTCGGGTTCCGGAAATCTGAATTGTGGTCTTCATGGTTGTATGACAAATGCGTTATCCACTGAGCCATTCCCCAGCCCACCCAATCTTCAATTACTGTACACTAGATTGGTATCACCGAAATCATTTAAGCAGGGTTTCTTCAGGAACGATCAGTAAAATACAGGCTGCCTAAGTTGAAGAATTTTTCTGAGGAAAACATCATTGGTGATTCTGTCATCGTGTGAGCATCATAGCATATTTTCCTGCTGACTGAGATCTTAGTGTTACTAGGTGACAGACTCTGATGAGTCAAACTGCATATGAACCTGAGCACTGAGTGAAAATTCCCTAGGGCGGCACATCTGCAGATTGGCTTATTTAATCCTATTTATTAAATTTAAAAGGCTTCTTTTTCTGGATAAAAGAATTAAGATTCAAAATAAACAATGGTGATGGACTCTTGCATAACAAACTATCTAGAAATAGTCCTGGAATTCTGGAAAAAATTAAAGAACAACACCACCAAACCAAGCCTACCTAGCCAGACTCAGAGGCGGAGGACTAAGGATGGGAGGGTAGTTATGTTAGTGAGGCTCACTTTGTGCTGGCCTTGGAGCAGAGTTGGTGAAGTTAACTTTCTTTACTTATGATCATTCATGATGCAAGGAGAACCGTGGCTCAGTTCAGAAGAACGCTGGGGAGCTTTGACCTAGGATGTGCAGTTTATTAAATATTGATCACTCTTTGTGCCCTGCAAACCACGCTTCTTCCTCTGAGTGAGGCATCTTTGAGAAGATTCAGGCATGCTGCTTTTAGTAGAAAAAGGGTTTTATTTTGGTGGTGGTTTTGATACCAATGAAAGTAACATTGTCATACCAGCTCATCCTGAAGATGAACTCCAGGTTTGCTCTGACTATCAAATCTGTAGCTGGGGTTGGTGATTTTACTATGCCTTGGAGTACTCCAACCTGAGTCACAGAAAAGCCAATCAAATCTAATTGTACAAGGAAACTGTACTAATAAGAAAATGCTGTATTTGTTGTTGCTGAATTTTCACTCCTTTGTCTCCCTGGGGACCCACCACCACATTCCCAAATAAATCACATGGAGCCTTAATGTTTCTTATGAATGTCTGGCCTTAGCCAGGCTCGTTTCTAATCAGCTCTTCTTTTTTTTTTTCTAACTTCAGGTTCTTATTATTAAGACCAATTAAAATTCACACTACATACAACAAAAAGGATAGGTCCTCTTTTTATTTTACGTTCCTTCTGTTAGCCTGTGTTATTTTTTTCCTTTTTTTTTTATTGAGAAAAGGAGAAAAAAAAAACAAGTTTCCACCTCCTCCCAGCCTCCCATTTCCCTCCCCCTCCTCCCACTCTTCTCCCCCTCCTCCCATCCTTCTCCCCCTCCCCCTACTCCTTTCCCCCTCCCTCTCCAGTCCAAAGAGCAGTCAGGGTTCCCTGCCCTGTGGTAAGTCCTAGGTCCTCCCCCCTCCGTCCATATCTAGGAAGGTGAACATCCAAACTGGCTAGGCTCCCACAAAGCCAGCACATTACGTAGGATCAAAACCCCGTGCCATTGTCCTTTGCGTCTCATCAGCCCTCATTGTTCGCCATGTTCAGAGAGTCCAGTTTTATCCCATGCTTTTTCAGTCACAGTCCAGCTGGCCTTGGTGAGCTCACAATAGATCAGCTCCACTGTCTCAGTGGGTGGGTACACCCCTCGTGGTCCCGACATCTTTGCTCATGTTCTCCCTCCATCTGCTCCTCATTGGGACCTTGGGAGCTCAGTCCAGTGCTCCAGTGTGGGTCTCTGTCTCTATCTCCATCCATCACCAGATGAAGGTTCTATGATGATATGCAAGATATTTGTCAGTATTGCTATAGGATAGGGTCATTTCAGGTTCCCTATCCTCAGCTGCCCAAGGAACTAACTGGGGACCTCGGCTTGGGCACCTGGAAGCCCCTCTAGGGTCAGGTCTCTTGCCAACCCTAAAGTGGCTCCCTTAACTAAGAATTGTGGTTCCGTGCTCCCCTGTCCAACCTTCCTTTATCCCAATCCTCCTGTTTCCCCAAGGCCTCCCCTCCTTCCCTTCTAACTTTTCTCTCCCCATCTCCCCTTACCCCCATCCCACCCCACCCCCAAGATCCCAATTTTCTCCCCGGCAATTTTGTCTACTTCCCTTAGCCAAGAGGATAACTACATGTTTTTCCTTTGGTTCACCTTCTTACTTAGCTTCTTTAGATTCACCTATTGTAGACTCCGTGACCCTTATTTATGGCTAGAAACCAAGTATGAGTGAGTACATCCCATGTTCATCTTTTTGTGTCTGGGATACCTCACTCAGGATAGTGTTTTCTGTTTCCATCCATTTGCATGCAAAATTCGAGAAGTCATTGTTTTTTACCGCAGCGTAGTACTCTAGTGTGTATATATTCCATACTTTCTTCATCCATTCTTCCATTGAAGGGCATCTAGGTTGTTTCCAGGTTCTGGCTATTACAAATAATACTGCTATGAACATAGTTGAACAAATGCTTTTGTCATATGATAGGGCATCTCTTGGGTATATTCCCAAGAGTGGTATTGCTGGGTCCAGGGGTAGGTTGATCCCGAATTTCCTGAGAAACCGAAACACTGACTTCCACAGTGGTTGCACAAGATTGCATTCCCACCAGCAATGGTTGAGGGTACCCCTTCCTCCACAGCCTCTCCAGCAAAGGCTATCCTTGGTGTTTTTGACTTTAGCCATTCTGACAGGTGTAAGATGATATCTCAAAGTTGTTTTGATTTGCATTTCCCTGATTGCTAAGGAAGTTGAGCACGACCTTAAGTGTCTTTTGGCCATTTGAACTTCTTCTGTTGAGAATTCTCTGTTCATTTCAGTGCCCCATTTTTTTAATTGGGTTAATTAGCATTTTAAAGTCTAGTTTCTTGAGTTCTCTATATATTTTGGAGATCAGACCTTTGTCTGTTGCGGGGTTGGTGAAGATCTTCTCCCAGTCAGTAGGTTGCCTTTTTGTCTTAGTGACAGTGTCCTTTGCTTTACAGAAGCTTCTCAGTTTTAGTAGGTCCCATTTATTCAATGTTGCCCTTAATGTCTGTGCTTCTGGGGTTATACATAGGAAGCAATCTCCTGTGCCCATCTGTTGTAGGGTATTTCCCACTTTCTCTTCTATCAGGTTCAGTGTGTTCGGGCTGATATTGAGGGCTTTAATCCATTTGGACTTGAGTTTTGTGCACGGTGATAGATATGGGTCTATTTTCATTCTTCTACAGGTTGACATCCAGTTGTGCCAGCACCATTTGTTGAAGATGCTTTTTTTCTTCCATTGTATACTTTTAGCTCCTTTATCAAAAGTGAGGTGTTCATAGATTTGTGGGTTAAAATCCGGGTCTTCTATACGATTCCATTGGTCAACTTCTCTGTTTTTTTGCCAGTACCACACTGTTTTCAGTACTGTAGGTCTGTAATAGAGTTTGAAGTCAGGGATGGTAATGCCTCCAGAAGATCCTTTATTGTATAGGATTGTTTTGGCTACCCTGGGTTTTTTGTTTTTCCATATAAAGTTGATTATTGTCCTCTCCAGATCTGTGAAGAATTTTGATGGGATCTTGATGGGGATTGCATTGAATCTATAAATTGCCTTTGGTAGAATTGCCATTTTTACTATGTTGATCCTCCCAATCCAAGAGCAAGGGAGGTCCATCCAATTTTTGGTATCCTCTTCAATTTCTTTCTTCAATGCCTTAAAGTTCTTGTCAAATAGATCTTTCACTTCCTTGGTTAGATTTACCCCAAGATATTTTATGCTGTTTGTGGCTATCGTGAATGGTGAAGCTTCTCTGATTTCCCTCTCTGCTTCCATATCCTTTGTGTATAAGAGGGCGACTGATTTTTTGGAGTTGATCTTGTATCCTGCCACATTACTAAAGCTGTTTATCAGCTGGAAAAGTTCTTTGGTGGAGTTTTGGGGGTCGCTTAAGTACACTATCATATCATCTGCGAATAACGAAAGTTTAACTTCTTCCTTTCCAATTCGAATCCCCTTGATCCCATTATGTTGTCTTATTGCTATTGCTAGAACTTCAAGCACTATATTGAAGAGGTATGGAGAGAGTGGACAGCCTTGTCGTGTTCCTGAGTTAAGCGGGATGGCTTTGAGTTTCTCTCCGTTTAATTTGATATTAGCTGTCGGCTTGCTGTATATAGCTTTTATTATATTTAGCTATGACCCTTGTATCCCTATTCTCTCCAAGACTTTTAATATAAATGGATGTTGAATTTTGTCGAATGCTTTTTCAGCATCTAATGAAATGATCATATGGTTTTTTTCTTTCAGTTTATTTATATACTGGATTACATTGATAAATTTTCATATGTTGAACCATCCCTGCATCTCAGGAATGAAGCCTACTTGATCATAATGGATAATTTTTCGGATGTGTTCTTGGATTCAGTTTGCCAGTATTTTGTTGAGGATTTTTGCATCAATGTTCATGAGTGAGATTGGCCTGTAATTCTCTTTCCTGGTTGAGGAAAAGAGAATTAGGAAAGGAATTAGGTAATGACCCTTCTGTTTCTATATTGTGGAATACATTAAGGAGTATAGGTATTAGCTCTTCTTGGAAGCTCTGGTAGAATTCCGCATTGAAACCATCTGGTCCTGGGCTTTTTTTGGTAGAGAGGTTTTTGATAACAGCTTCTAATTCTTCGCGACCAACAGGTCTGTTTAGATTGTTCACCTGGTCCTGGTGTAACTTTGGTATATGGTATTTATCTAAAAAAGTGTCCATTTCTTATACATTTTCCAGTTTTGTGTTATACAGGCTTTTGTAATAAGATCTAATGATTCTCTGAATTTCCTCTGTGTCTGTGGTTATGTCCCCCTTTTCATTTCTGATCTTATTAATTTGTGTATTCTCTCTCTGCCGTTTGATTAGTTTGGATAGGGGTTTATCAATCTTGTTGATTTTCTCCAGGAACCAGCTTTTTGATTCATTGATTCTTTGGATTGTTTTCTGTGTTTCTATTTTGTTGTTTTCCGCCCTCAGTTTTATTATTTTCAGTCTTCTACTCTTCCTAGGTGAGTCTGCTTCTTTTTTTTCTAGAGCTTTCAAGTGGGCTGTTTAGTCTCCAATATGTGCTTTCTCTGTTTTCTTTAAGTGGGCACTTAGTGCGATGAACTTTCCTCTTAGCACTGCTTTCATAGTGTCCCATAAGTTTGAGTATGTTGAGTCTTTATTTTCATTGAATTCAAGGAAGACTTTAATTTCTTTCTTTATTTCTTCCTTAATCCAGGTATGGTTCAGTAGTTGACTGTTCAGTTTCCATGAGTTTGTAGGCTTTCTGGGGGTAGCATTGTTGCTGAATTCTAACTTTAATCCATGGTGATCTGATAAGACACAGGTGGTTACTAATATTTTTTTGTAACTGTGTAAGTTAGCTTTGCTACCGAGTATGTGGTCAATTTTCGAGAAGGTTCCATGAGCTGCAGAGAAGAAGGTATATTCTCTCCTATTTGGGTGGAATAATCTATAGATGTTGTTAAGTCCATTTGCTTCATTACCTCCATTAATTCTCTAATTTCTCTGTTAGGTTTCTATCTGATTCACCTGTCCATTGGTGAGAGAGGAGTGTTGAAGTCTCCTACTATTAGTGTGTGTGGTTTGATGGCTGCCTTGAGTTTTAGTAATGTTTCTTTTACGTATGTGGGCGCTTTTATATTAGGGGCGTAGATATTCAGGATTGAGACTTCTTCCTGATGAATTGTTCCTGTTATGAGTATAAAATGTCCCTCTCCATCTCTTCTGATTGATTTAAGTTTGAAGTCAACTTTGTAGGAAATTAGTATGGCCACACCTGCTTGTTTCTTAGGTCCATTTGCTTGATAAGCCTTTTCCCAGCCCTTTACTCTGAATAGGTGCCTGTCTTTGTGGTTGAGGTGTGTGTCTTGTTAACAGTAGAATGTTGGATCCTGTTTTCGTATCCAATCTCTTAGCCTGTGCCTTTTTATAGGTGAGTTGAGCCCATTAACATTAAATGATATTAATGACCAGTGGTTGTTAACTCCGGTCACTTTTTTAGTAGTAGGTTTCCCTTTTTTTTAGTAGTTGTGTGTTTCCCTTCTTTGAGTTGTGCTGGTGAAGGGTCTCTAGATGACTGAGTTATTGTGGGCATTGTTGGACTCCTTGGTTAGTGATTTTCCTTCTATTATTTTCTGTAAGGCTGGATTTGTGGCTACGTATTGTTTAAATTTGTTTTTACCCTGGAAAATTTTATTTTCTCCATTTATAGTGAATGAAAGCTTGGCTGGATATAGTAGTCTGGGCTTGCATCCATGATCTCTTAGTTTTTGCAGTACATCTATCCAGGACCTTCTGGCTTTCATGGTTTCCATAGAGAAGTCAGGTGTAAGTCTGATAGGTTTACCTTTATAAGTAACTTGGCCTTTTTCCTTTGCGGCTCTTAATATTCTTTCTTTATTCTGTATATTTTGTGTTTTGATTATTATATGGCGAGGGGATTTTTTTTTGATCCAGCCTATTTGGTATTCTGTATGCTTCTTGAACCTTCATAGGTACATCTTTCTTCAGGTTGGGAAAGTTTTCTTCTATAATTTTATTAAGTATATTTTCTGGACCGTTGAGCTGCACTTCTTCTCCTTCTTCTACTCCAATTATTCTTAGGTTTGGTCTTTTTATTGTGTCCCATATTTCCTGAATGTTTTGTGATGAGAATTTGTTGGTTTTGCTGTTTTCTTTGATCAGTGTGTTTATTTTCTCTATGGTATCTTCAGTGTCTGACATTCTCTCTTCTATCTCTTGTAATCTGTTGTTAGTACTTGTCTCTGTAGTTCCTGTTCGTTTACCCAGATTTTCCATCTCCATTCTTCCCTTGGTTTGTGCTTTCTTCATTGCTTCCATTTCATTCTTCAAGTCTTGAACCGCTTCCCTAACCTGTTTGATTGCTTTTTCTTGTTTCTCTTGGTTTTCTTGCGCGTCTTTGAGCGATTTATTCATTTCCTCTACCTTTTTGTTTGTAATCTCTAATTGTTTATGGCAGTTTTTCACCTCCTGTTTAAGGTCCTCTATTATTTTCATATAGTTCACTTTTGAGTCGATTTCTTCTATTTCTTCAGGAGTAGGGTGTACAATTCTTCTTATTTCGGGATCCCTGGATTCTGGTGGTGCCATGTTGCCTTTCAGGTTGTTGGAGGAATTCTTGCATTGGCGCCTTCCCATCTCTTCCTTCAAATGGAGCCAGGAGAGGCCTGGTGTCTTGGTCCAGACTTTGCTGTGATTGACTCTCTGGGTATATCTCTTCAGTGTAGAAGCAGGAACCGTTCCCGTCCAGATGGGATTCCTCAGCAACTAAACAGGGCCGCCGGTAGCCCAATGATCCAGGGCCAAAAGGATGAATGGAGCAAGGGGAGGTGGTATCCAGGAGCGCTCAGGAAGCCTGGCGCCGGAGCTGAAGGTGCCCGGGCTCAGGGGACCCTGAGGCCTGCCCGGTAGGCAGGCACTCACCGCTCTGGGTGGGTAGCCTTAGTGTAGGAGCTTAAAACTGTTCTTGAGCACTGGTCCTAGCATACAGTAGGGCAGGGAGTGGGGAGGGGTGCTCTAATCAGCTCTTCTTAACTTACATTATCCCATCTATCTTTTGCCTCCAGACTTATACCTTTCTCTACTCCTGTATATCTTTTCTTTCCTTCTTATTCAGTGTCTGGTTGTTTGACTGAGTGGCTGACCACTTCTCTTCTCTTCTCCTCCTTTTCTTGTGGCTTGATCTTGCCTCCCAGATTTCTCCTCTTGTTTAATCTCTCTGTCTGCCAGCCCTACCTATTCTTTCTTCTGCCTCACTATTGACTGTTCGGCTCTTTATTAGACAAATTGGGTGCTTTAAACAGGCAATGTAACCCAACTTCACAGAGTTAAACAAATGCAACATAAAATAGGGAACATACCTCTGCGTTTATAAACAAATATTCTGTAGCATAAACAAATGTAACACATCTTAAATTAATATTCCACAGCAGTTTATAACAACTATTCATAAAAATAGTTCCTAAGAAGTGAACACCCTCTACACAATGCTTATTGAAGTGATATATGGGTATGGGTTTTTCTTTTCTTTTTTAGGGCTAAGCATTTATTTCTTCAATAACTGTTTTTATTGAGCTATATATTATTCTGCACTCTCCTCCTTCCCCCCCCCCTTCTTCTGCCATCTCCCATGATCCCCACGCTCCCAATTTACTCAGGACATCTTGTCTTTTTCTACTTTCCATGTAGATTAGATTCATGTAGATTAGATCTTAGGATTCTCTTTGTTGTCTAGGTTCTCTGGGATTGTTAATTTTAGGCTGTTTTTCTTTGCTTTATGTCTAAAGGCCACTTATGACTAGGTACATATTATATTTTTCAGGGTTACCTCACTTAATATGATATTTTCTAGATTCATCCATTTGCCCACAAATTTCAATATGTCGTTATTTTTTCCTGCTGTATAGTACTCCATTCTGTAAATATACCACAATTTCCTTATCCACTCTTTGGTTGAGCAGCATTTAGGTTTTTTACAGATTCTGGCCATGACAAATAATGCTGCTATGAACATAGCTGAGCACATGTCCTTGTAGTATAACTGAGCTTTCTTTGGGTCATCAAGTACATTGTTTCCTAATTTTCTGAGAAACTGCCATACTGATATCCAAAGAGGCTATACCAGTTTGCACTCCCACCAGCAATGCAGGAGTGTTCCCTTTACCTCACAACTTCTCCAGCATAAGTTGTCATCCGTGTTTTTGATTTGACCATTCTTACAGGTGTAAGATGGAATCTCAGAGTTGTTTTAATTTGCATTTCTCTGATGACTAAAGATATTGAACATTTCCTTATGTGTCTTTCAGCCATTTTAGATTCCTCTGTTGATAGTTCTCTGTTTAAGTCTGTGTCCCATTTTTTTTTAATTGTATTATTTGAGTTCTTTGTATATTTTGGAGATCAGTCCTTTGTCTGATGTGTAGTTGGTGAAGATCTTTTCCCGTTCTGTAGGCTGCCTGTTTTGTCCTGTTCACCATGTCCTTTGCTTTACAGAAGCTTCCCAGTTTCAGGAGGTTTCATTACAACATCGATACATTGTTTCTTTGTAAGAAATGGTAGATGGCATTCATCTAGTGCCTATAGACATAAGTAAATCTGTTCATACACAAATCTAATAGTGAGGCTTGTTCTCGACCCCTTGGCTAAATGTCTCCAAGCCATCATGGAACTGTTTTAAAGGCAGCACTAACAGGCACACTTCCTTCCACAATATCCAGCGTAGTCTTCCATATAACACCAATTTTTAGGCTTACAAATCACAATTGACCCAGCAGTCATCAATTGCCAGTAGCTCTTCAGCAAGGTCTATTGTGGTTTTTTGTTTATTGTTTTTCACGGAAAGAATTTTTAGCAGATCAGAAGACATTTCTTTTGGGATGTAAAACCGGAAAGCACACCATATTGTGTAGAATAGATACCATTGCCTTTGTTATAATTAACTTCATTCAAATAAATTACAAATTAACCTACTGTAATTTGGCTCTGATCAACAAATATCTACCATCATTACTTATTCATACATTTATATAAGGTTTTCAAAGAGTTCCATGCAGTGCAGACAAAAAAGGATGAGATTATTTTGCCTGAAGAGTAAGACTTCGCCTTAAGTACCTGCCAGGGGAGCCTGCCAGGTGTTGTCTATCTTCACAGAGCACAGAGAAAATGGGAAACGGCCTTAAACTGTACAGATATTTCAGTTCTGACAAAACTTTCCTCGCAGTCAGATTAATAAATATCATTTATAAAGGAATTTTTTTTCAAGGTAGAGAGAACCTTAAAGGCAAGATAAAGTATTTTATTGGTCTACATTTTTAAATTCATTTTTTTCTTTCCTGAGAACTAGAAGGGTAATTTGTAGATAAAATCAGCATATTTCACTTCAAGTCAATAAAGGTATATAGAACTGACTTTGCATATTTCTTTCTTGTAGAGATGTCTGCACAGGAAAATACCTTTGCTTGTCTAGAGACTTCATGGTGATTGAAAGACAGACAGGCTGACCCGAAGGGTGACCATCCCAGTACTGTCACACAGAGCAGCAAATACAGAAAGAGCTCTGAGACAGAGAACATAAAATGCGTATTTGTGTGCACTTTGTTAAGTGGTGTAAAACCAGAACGCTGCTTTTTACCCTGAAACACCATGGCTACACTGTCATTCCAACCCACACAGCTGTTTCTTGTCCCACCTCTGCCAAATGCCATGCTTCCTCTCTGGGGTTTGATTCTGTGAGTCGATCTGGGAGAGGATGTCTTGCTGCACGACTTGCAGCATCAGTCTCCGTGCCTTTGAGACTCCCATTCCTCCTCATTTCGCCTCATGTATATTAATAGAGAGATTAGTTTCAGTTCTTTCTTGAATAGCTAATCACTGACAATCAGCATCCAATAATGGTTGCAGGTCAAGTCTGATGAGAAAGATGGTGACTTCAAACTGGAAAATATAATTCTTAGTGAAAACAGCAGCCAGAACAGGACCTCAGACTTGTCACCCAAGCACGAAAGATTTGTTTTTAATTACAAATCTAAGCTTAACATGAAGTATCCTGGGGAGAGTTGGGTCTTCTGAATTGATCTTCTACTTGTTTCAGTATTTCCTTCTGTGACCATTTGAGCTGAGAATCCACATTAGTTACCATCAGGATTGCAGGGCCAGTAGCACTTTGGAAAATTCTTCCCAGAGGACCAGGAAAACACATGAATGACTTTGTCTCAGGTGATCGTGTTAAGTACAGAAAAGGATGATGAGCTTTGTGAAATATTGTTAAAACATCACATGGACCAGCATCACCATGCTGCTTAAGCTTCAGCATAATCCAAAAGCAAAATATTGCGCCAGCTATTAATACTAGGTTGATAAATGGTTAATAATTAATGCAGGGCGATCCTAAATCTATTTCAACATTGGTAAACAAGATTTCTAAACCTAACTGCTAGTGCTGCTGGCACTGGGTATACATTAGTGGTTTGCTCAGGTTGCTGTTCTGGTATCTTTAAGTTTACACTAGGCAGATGTATTGAAATGCAGACCATACAGCCTTGATACAGGGCTCATATGCTCATATTTTATGAAATACTAACTGGAATTCTTTGACAATCCATTTTTCAAAATTATCATTATAACTTAAAATTCAGGAAATGCGGAAGTTGAACTAACATCTGTGTCTTATCAGAGATACGGTAATTGAGAAATTGGATAGTTTGGTTTGCATTATTACTTTCCTCATTTTGATCTGACATTTCTCTGCCTACAAGTAAGCATACTCGCATTCAATTCTTTCTCTTCTTGACTAGGGTATAATGTGCCTAGCTGTTTGAGATTCCTCCATTTGCTTCCCACGGCCATGGACTGTAACCTGGAAGTGTAAGATGAAATGAACTCTTTCTCCCTAAGCTACTTCTTCCCAGATCTGTTATCACTGCATCTGAAGTGCAACTAGGGAAAGAGATGGATTTGGTATCTTTTCATTTATAAATTATGATAACTGAGGGTTTTTCTTTTCCTGTTCAGTTGTAGAAATTTGTTATATAGGATGGACATTAATACATCAGCAATAACATGTTTTACAATTGTTTTCTTCCAGTTTTTCTTTCGGTGTGCATAATCTTAAGTTTGTAAATCCCTTCATAAATCTGTTTCTATTTTGTTGCTTGTGCTTTGGTGTAACCATGAGATGATGAAAATTGTCTGAATTTCTGATTTAAATACTCATTATATTTTGATATATGGGTGTTTTGGCTGCACATATGTTTAAGAACTACATGTATGCCTGTTCACATAAAGACCAGACATATTAAGGTTTCTGATGCTGTGAAGAGAAATTATATGAGCCTGGGAACTCTTAAAACGAAAAACATTTAATTGGGGTTGGCTTACAGTTTCATAGTTTCAGTCCATTATCTTCATGGTGGTGAGCATGACAGCGTGCAGACAGCCATGGTGCTGGAGAGATCGCCGAGAGTTCTACACCTTGACCCACAGGCAGCATAAGTGCAAGGGACACTTCTAAGGCTTGAGTTGAGACCTCAAACTCCACCCCCCCTTATCTCACACTTGCGCCAACGAAACCACATCTACTCCAACAAAGCCAATAAGGCCACCCCTCCCAATCGTGCCGCTCCCTGTGGGCCTTATGCAAACCACAACACCAGAAGAGAATGCAAGACCCCCTAGACCTGGACTTAGTGGCAATTCTGAGTCACCACATGGGTGCTTATTACCAACTCAGTTCTCTGCAAGAGCAGTTACTGCTCTTAACCCCTGAGCCATCCCTCCAGTGCCAAGTCCAGTGTTCTAAATGTCTCTTCCTCTGGCTCAGTCTGAAAGTTCAAGAGTTAATTCATTAGAAAAAAACATATGGTGCAAGATAAGGATCCAGTTTGTCATTTGCTGTCTATATCCAGTTTTCCAAACACTGCCCTCCTCCTATTATGGAGTCTGGATCCTATATTATTTTTTAACCATTTGCTTTTATATGCCTATACTAGTTAGTTCTCTTTTTACAAATGAAAGGAATTGAAAAGAGGAGTGGTTTAGTGTCTGTCATGTATTGAGAGTACACCACATCATTATGTGGAAGAAACAGGAACAGGACATAAGAAGGCTGGTTACATGTATGAGTAGTATAGAGGAAGAGGGCAGATATTTAATGGGACTTGGCTATCAAGCCTCTAGATCTGCTTGCACTGACTTAATTTTCCCCAGCAAAGTTCTGCTTCCTAAATGTTCCACAAGTCTCAAAAGAGCGCCCCAATCAGGAGAGCAAATATTTAAACACAACAGCCTCTGGAGACTATTTCATATTAATGCTACCATAATGTCCAGCTTGGTGAAGTTTAAAGCAGCATGTTTGCAAGAAAATTGAAAATTTGAGAATGTATGTCTGTGACTGTGTCAGATCCCTGGAACTGAAATTGTAGAGAGGTGTGAGATGTTCCACATGTGGGGGATTGAACCCCAGTCCTCTAGAGCAGCCAGTGCTCTGAGCCACTGAGCCATCTCTCCAGCCACTTAGTAGGAAACAAAATGGAAATAAATTTTCTAATCATTTCTTAATATACTTTTAATGCTGTGTGTGTGCTAGCATGTGTGTGCATGCGTGTGTGTGTGTGTGTGTGTGTGTGTGTGTGTATGCACGCATGTGCTCAATGGGATCTTTCCAAAGGTAGGTCTGGTGACAAAAGGGAACACAGGCATGTTTACTGGAATTTTTTTAAGACTTGTAGAAGGATGTCAAGAAAACAGAGTCTCTTACACATAGGATCTCGGGAGAATCCAGTCATGTGGGGATTCATGTAGAATCCAGAAACAGCTCAGGGGAAGAATTGACTGGTTCTGACAACTGATGGAAAGGGTCTCAAATGTCTAGAAGGACCTCGGCTTTTAATATAATTTTGTGAAGTTTTTAGTGTTTCAAATAGAAAATCTTCAATGAGTTATTCTTCCGGGCCATATTTCTCTTTCCCTACAAAAATATCTCACTATCTTGAGAAGTCTAGCTATTTAATTCTCTGCAGTATCTTCATTCTGAAGCATTCCTAAATAAAAAGAACACAGTGTGGTCTTTTGTTAAGCAACAGAAACAAATATTGGAAATTCTCCCTTCAGCTTTATTACTTGAACATAATATATAACTCAAAAATGATTGCTTTATATTTAATTTTTCTAGGAAATAATAACAATAGATACTCAAATATGGGTCTCATGCCTAAGAGAAGAATACACACATCTACAGTGCAGAATCACCAACCCCTCCTATCTCTCCCTTTCTAGATGACATCTAAACAAAACAGCAAACGGCAAGTTTTTCCTTGAAGACTTTTTACTTTGTTTTTTTTTCTTATTATGTTTAGTAAAACACTAGACTTTCCTTTCTACACATTTTAAAGATGTTCCCTCTTTTGCTCATAGTGAAGGCCTGATTACATATGGAATCACTAATAACCTTTATATCCCCATGGTCCCTGGATTTCAGAGAACTCTCCTCAGAAGTAGCCTCAGTCACTATTTTTAATACAACAATTATTGCCCTATGCTTATTTTCCCTTGCAGAGTTTATACTAACCTGGACCTGATTTGTTTATTTGTAATGATTATGGCCAGGTTCAGTTGCCTGACTTTTATTTAATACCTGATAATAGTTATAGTTGTTAGGTTTTGGATCTCATGAATGGCAAATTGAGGCTAGACCTGTTTGGTAGATCTCACCAGACTAGTTAAACCAGTCGTCAATAAACAGGAAAACAATTAGAATTTTTTTGATGAAAAGAAGTTTTTGAGTGGGAATGATATTAAGTGTACACAGATTGATAAAGTACTTTGTAGATTAGAGTGGACACTGAAATAATTGTGAACATAATTACTATTATGAACTTTGACAGTCTTAAAATTGCAAAAGTGTTTTAAAAATTGAATCTATTTTTGAATACTACTTACATAAGTCAAGTAAATTAGATATCTGAATGGAGATGGGCTATCCCTACTTCTGCTTGAAAATGGAAAATAGATGATTTTCTAGTTCTTGTGGTTCCATCTTCAAAAACAGTAGTGTGTCATTGTGTGAAGACAGGCATTAGTCACATGTTCCAGGACTTGACAATGAATGCTGGGGAAGGGCAGATGAGGCTTGTGATGATTTATTATGAGTGACTTAAGTGCCACCAAGGGAAAATCTGTTCAAGTGGTGCTTTCAGTATGCTGCAGCATTGAGTCCCTCTGAAGACAGACCACAGTCAGGCATTCAATGCTAAGTTCTAGCTATAGCTGGCTGAAATTATTCTGCTCTCAAGGATGTAGCAGTTCACATAATGAAAAAAGAACTTTAAATAAATATGTCAATGGGTAACAGGTAAAAACGATTCCATCACTAAGTTATCATTTGATAATAAATAAACCATGACTTTTTTATCTATTGTTTAACTTCCCTTATTTTGTGCCCCTGAATGAATTCTAGGATAGTGTTTGATGATTGCATTAGGAATCAAAGAACTCATAAAAACATATATCATTCTACTGAGTCTGAGGAGATACAATTGATTGGTTAGTTGGAGTTAATAGTGACAGGAGCTATCATTTTCCCTAATATTAAACTTGTAGAGGTAACCCAGACTCAGAAAGACAAACACGGTATGATACTCACTCATAAGTGGATAGAAGATATAAAGCAAAGCAAAGGATAATCAGACTATAATCCATAGCTCCAGATAATTGGGAGTGTGGGGGCTGGGGGGAGTATGGAAGGGGAGAAGAGAGGAAAGAAGGGGAGTGGGAAACATGTACAGCCAATAGAAACAATAAGAAAATTTTAAAAATTGATTGACTACAAATGAAAGTAGCATTATACATAAACAAAACATGAAGTGGTATTGTAAGTTATACATTGCAACTCTTTGGCTTAAAAAAGTTTAATAGACAGATGATATAGATGGTATAGATGGGTTGATAATAGATGATAAGTAGCTATAGCAATGGCCTCAAATATACATAAATAGAACTGAGTTACAATGCAGGTTGACAGAGGGACCTGGACAATCCGCAACTAGGACTTGACTGCTCCAATATGCTTTGCTCCATTGTCATCATTATAGTTTAATAATACTATTTTTACATCTAATTTATTTTCTTCGAAACTAAACAATTTAACTATGTGTAGAAAGAGAAGCTGCTCTTCAAAGATATGATATGTCTTGTAGTATTGTTCCATAAAAACAAAATTACCAGTCTGTCAGTCAATGTGGTAGACATGACTCACTGAAAGCAAAAAACTAGATGGGACACTGTTTAGTTCATGTGACGCCCGTTGTCTCATGGCAGCTTTTCTCTACATGAGACGCATTGAACGACAACGCTACTATTAAATCGATTCTGTGTGGACACTGAGAGTCATTTGAATGCAACTGAAGATTTTCAATATTGTTTCACAAGGGAATCAATAGAAATTTTTGTTTTGTATTGACGTAAGCTACACTCAAAGTTCATTTTTCTACCTGAACAGATCTGTGATATAAAATTATAGATATTAAACTACCTAGACTGTCTCAATTTTGCTATTTAATTCATTCTAAGACTCACAAGCATTCACCAATTTGCGTATATATATATACATACACATATGAATTCATTATCATTCCAGAACTTTCTAGATAATTGTTGAAAATCTTTCCACAATGTTGTTTTCAAATTTCATGGTGTCGGACCATTCTACTTTTATAGATTAGCAAAATTTTTCACAAATGTAAACTAATAGTTCTATGTTATATCAAAGTTCATATAAAGCGAATATAGCTAAAAGGGTTCAGAGCAAGGTTTTTGTTTTATGTATCATTTTCTAACAGAGAGTTTGAAACTGCCGAAGCAAGAAGACCTGTAAGAAATTCCCTCAAGTTGTTCTGTGAAATCAATAAAAAGACTAATGTCTTTGACCAGAAAGATATTTGCTCAAAATATGTCTGTTAAGAGTTTATCCCAAACTCACAGATAATATCTCCCAATTATACACGCAAAAAAATGCACACATACATTGAACGAGAGGCTGCTTTTTTTTTTTGCAGTGGTGCATTTTGTAGTTATCCTGACTTCAAACAGGCGTCTCTCTCACCTTGTTCTCCTGCATGCAGGGTGATCAGCACAAGCCTCATACACACTTAAATTACACCAACCCAAGATTTCACGTCTATATCTACAAGCTTTTTTTTTTTAATCTTGTATGAAAAGAATGTTTAGCCAACTATTATTTCAGAGACATTCAGGAGGGCTTGACTTCATCTATTTCTTCCCACAATGACAGGGAAGAATATCTTAGTCTGAGGATAGCTCAGTGGGTAAACTAAGCAAGCCAGGGAACCCAAGTTTGAATCTCCAAATCCATGTAGGAAGCCACATGCTGTAGTGTGCATGGTAATTTCAGTATTCCCACAGTACCAGGCGAGAGGCTAGAGGCCTGGGTGGTGGAGATGGGAAATTCAGCTTTAAGCTCACGCATTAAATTTCTGAGGATATTGTGCATGTTACCAGATACACAGGACACCTTGTGCTCACAAGGCAGAAGACAAGAGGAACCAACTTCCAAAGTTGCCCTAAATTCTGCATGTATTCTGGGTCCCCTGTGTGACTGCATTAACATATATGCACGTATACACAATATAATTTTTTTTTTAAATTTTGATGTTAGATTTATTTACTCCTTGGTAGGCAATGCTCTCACAGTCTGTTTTTCACAAATAATATTGGCTTCTGAGCTTGTTTTCTAAAACATAGAAATATATTTCAAATCAAATCAAGTGTTTTACTCAACATAATGACTCATCAAATTGACTCTGTCTGCATTAACTGAGAGAACTGGATTTTAAAATTCATTTCCATAAACCTCTGAGAGTCTCTGAGTTTTACTAATCAATTTATTTGTAACAAGACAGTCACTATGTCCCTTAGTTTTTCGGTTTGGGATAACTTTTAACAGTTTATAAAATGTAATATTTTATGAAGTAGTTTCCATTTTCTGTTTCCCAGTGCAAAACAAACACATTATAAAACCTACCATGTTAGCAAAAAAAGAGAGACTGTGCTGAAATAGTTCTACAGTAGCTCCTTTTAAACCTACCAATAATAAGAGAATCACGTAGCTATTATCATTATGGTATTTTTATGTGTTTACTGGCTGGCCTGGAACTTCCTACGTAGATCAGGCTGTCCTTGAATCTATGAGTGCTGGGATTACATCTGTGCCCACCACACTTGGGTCAAATATAACCTTTACCAGTTACCTTTGGCATCCTGTCATTTCAACTTTTTCCCATCTTTCCCTACCTTGATTGTACCTATTTTCAAAACGCACTGATTTCTCTACACATCAGCTCCATTGTCTCGCAGAGTTTGAGAATTCTAGAGATGCTCAGGGTGAGAACTCCTCCAAAGTTTTGCTTTTCTATATTGGCTAAAGTACATGTTATCACAGCACATCTCTCAGAGCCTCTCCATCATGCTAAGAATGGGTAGGCACACACACATGCAAAGGATTGTTTTAGAATCTCAAGAAATCACTAAACCTCCTCTCCTGCAAAGCTTGGGCAAGTAGCTCTTATCTACACGCATGGTACATGCTGTTCCACCTGGGAGTTCTGAACATGACGTTTTATACAAAGCAGACAGTCTTACAGGTCTCGCTACATGCTTCCCTGTCATCATCACAGAATTTGGCTTCTGAACATTGGTGTCTTTGGGTCTCTCAGGCTTTTCCATTCCCCTTGCTCATCTCTGTGACTAGTTTTTTGTAGAAGCTGGGAAGCATTGAGGGAAGATGAACATCACTTTCGAGGTTTCAGTCATTACTGTTCTTCTTAAAATTATTGTTTTTTTTTTTTTCTGAATGGAAACACTTTCACTAAAGCATTTGGCTTAGTGAAAACCAGGACAAGCCTCATACAAACTTGAACTTGTTGTATGTTTAATTCATATTAACGGAAGAAATTGTCCTAAGGTTTCTTTCTTCTTCTGTTTTCCAGGATTCTTGAGCACAGGGGATCAGGCTGCCAAAGGAAACTACGGGCTCCTTGACCTCATCCAGGCCCTAAGATGGACTAGCGAGAACATTGGGTTCTTTGGTGGTGATCCCTTGCGAATCACTGTGTTTGGATCAGGCGCTGGGGGCTCATGTGTCAACCTGCTGACTTTATCCCATTATTCTGAAGGTAACCGTTGGAGCAATTCAACCAAAGGTATTATGCAGGTTGCAAATTTTGACAATTTTGGTGTCTGCATGCCACCGCCATCAGAACTACATGATGCTCTGTAGATACTTCTGTTTCAACTGAGTGTTAGCTTGGGCTTAGTAACTGCTTAAAGCTGTGTTTTTAGCCTTTCTGTGCATGTTAACATTTCTGTCAGGCTCTTTTCTGTCTTCCATGGAGCTGGGGAATGTGTTCTTCCAAGTCTTAGTGTTCTCAGCATCGCAGGCATTTTCCTTTCTGTCAAAGGATGATCTGAGGGGAACGCTCAACACTCTGTCCTCTCCATTTATCCGTAATCACAAACATCGGTGCTTGCAGCTCTTGACTGGCAGGGAACTAATGAGGCAGGCAAAAACTAGTTTGTCTGGAAATGTGGTTCTTCTTGTTGCCTAAGGAAAGAATAGATATTTGATTAGTTTGCATGCGTGATCCAAAATTGTCAAAGCCTTGAGGTCACTAATAGAGCCTTTGACTACAAAGAAAAACACATCTGGTTTTGTGGTTTTTCTATTTTCCACTCAAGTTTGTTTTTTCCTCCCAGAGCCTGGCAAAGTGGCGTGGAGCCTTCTTTAGTCCACAAAATGTGTTGATTTCCATTTTCTGGCTTTGAGCACTTTCTCTTAAGTGACTGCCATCTTACCAGGCATTCAGTTGCTCATTACAGTCCCATTATTGACTGGATTACAATTGCATTATTAAATGTAAGAACACAAGAGCTCACAAAGCAAATACTTTCTATCTGTTATTTATACATAACAAAGGAGAAAGCAGAATAGTCATCACCAGAGGCGTCTTTGATGTCTGCATCCTCGTTGTTATTGTGTGCGTGAGGAAAACAAGTTAGTCATCATCAAGTGAAACTCATAGAGAATCTCAGCTTCTGAAAATAAAATATTTGCTTTTGTAGTGTGTAATTGTGTGCACGTGTGTGAAGGGGTGGCATACACATGTAAATGCCACTGCCCACAGAGGCCACAGTCATCAGAGTCTCCAGCATTAAGAGCCACAGGGGGTTGCAAGCCATCAGAGAAGGGTGCTGGGCACTGAGCTCTGCCTCAGGACGAGCATAGAGTATTACACCCTCCTGACTCCAAGCTGTCTCTCCAGCCCCAAGAACAGTCAGTATGTGCTCAGAACACATTTTTAGTTGTCAAAGAAACATTTGAAATTCTAAGACAACAGCCGATCCTTTGTAATTATGTCACTTTGATATACCATATTGCCATGGTTTACATGGCATCTCATTAAACAATGGTAGGATTCTGGTTTCAAGGAACATGATGAAAATGATGTAACAGTTTTTTTTTTTAAGATTTATTTATTTATTATGTATACAACATTTTTTCTCATGTATGCTTGCATGCCAGAAGAGGGCACCAGATCTCATTACAGATGGTTGTGAGCCACCATGTGGTTGCTGGGAATTGAACTCAGGACCTCTGGAAGAGCAGTCAGTGCTCTTAACCTCTGAGCCATCTCTCCAGCCCTGATGTAACAGTTTTAATTGAGTAGATATGCTGCTCTATAATAAAATTGCTTATTTTGAAGTGATAAAGGTAGAGCTTTTAATTAAGCAGATTAGATTCTCCTATTCTTAGTATGGAATGAGTGCTACTACTTAGCAAAGTTAACACTGGGAACTTATACAGAACTCTTGGGATCATGTGATCAAATGTGGGCCTAAAACCAGTGTCAGCCAGTATCCCAAGAGCACTGGATAAGGAGACAAATCAATTTAGCAGGTGCTCATCACTTGGCGGACAGTGAGCAGTAGTAGGACATGGTTCAGCAAGCAGCTGAGAGTCACCTTCCACCACACTCCTTATGGAAATATATCTGTTTCTCATTGGAGACAGACTTGACTTTGATCGTCTTCAAAACCCCTCCCAAGAGCTGCCTGATCCTACCAGGACGGCCATGGAAAATTCCCTGAAATTCTCAGATTGTCTCTACACACAAGGCAGACCTGGAATTTTGAGGCTATGAATCCAGTGAAGGTTTCCGTACTTCTCAGGCCTGCTGCTTCCAGGAGTCCCCCAAATCTCTCATATACTTAACAAAGCCTTCTCACCAATGCTAAAACCAATAGCTATCCTGGAATCATCTAATCACCAAGTTTCAAGTGATACTTAACATAATATGATAAATAACATTTGATATATTTAATGTCACTAAGTGCCTGAGATAGAAAGAATACTATTTTTAAATGATCACCTTTATTTTAGTCATAAATATTTTATTAGTAAAATACGTCTCTGCTCAAATATCAACAGACCCTCCATTTGCCACGTTGCTGAAATATCTATAATTTGCTCTGGTAAACTTTGCCCTATCAAAGCAAAATGTATTCAAGAAACCAAAAATAATTCAGTATTGTTTGCCCTTTTGAACATTTTTAAAAGTATCTAAAAATCACATTAATAACATACGCAAATACATAAGCATGTATGGAGAGAGCTCTGGAACCCATTCACACAAGACTTCCACATTTTGTGTAAAGAACTATTTTCTCATTAACATGCATAAATAATTGAGCATGGTTTTTAAGTGAATGAAAACTTACCCAAACCTGGAAGTGAATAGTAAACATGAATTTGTAAATAAAATAGATAACCTATATACTTTTAAAAATTCTATTAGCGAACACTCCAGTGAATCAAGTATATTTGTAAATTTTAATATCATACATCTCTTACTGCATGTGCAGCCATAATTTATAGCCGTTAAAGGAATCAAGTAAAACAAAAACAAACAAACTGGTCCATGTATGTGCTATGTTTTCTAATAAAAACAACAGCACACATTCAAAAGTAGAAAAAGTTTAATTACCTCCTTCACACTATTCCTGCTGATGTTTTTCTTCTAACTTAGTGAAGGCACTGCTTAGGTTGTCTTCTTCAGAAAGATGAATATTCATTGTATGGTATCTGTCAGAGAGATCTAGAAATAGTATGTCATAAGTTATATTCTGTTTTGTGTGATTATCAGTGACATCCCCAGGGTATTGACAAGTCTCAAGTCTTAATTTCTGTGTGAGGCCCAAACAATAATTTTTTCATATGTAATCTAGTAAAAAAGCATAACACAGCCATTTTGAGTAAAGCTGGATATGCATCCAAATTAAAAGAAAAATTTCAAGCAGACAATACAGCCTGATGAGAAGGCAGAGGGTAGAAATGGATTTATTCTGTCAGTGTTGATGATTGTCTCTATTACTCATTAAGTAAAATATTTGAATCCTTGAAATACCCATATTTTCTAACTTCACCTCTTATCCTTACTTTCTCTTTGAGAATTCAAAAATTTTGAAACCCAAAGAAAATTCCGTTGGAACTATAAGACCTAGGCCCACTTCACTGGTACTTTATACCCTGGGGATAGCTTTATGTACCTTCTCTCAGACATAAAGTATCTGTGTTTTCAGTTGTACTTGGGATATTATATACATGTCTTAAATATCAGATGTTACTTTGGAACCATAGCATTATTCAATAATCACGCAAAACTCTTGTTGATTTCCCCATAGGACTTTTTCAACGAGCAATAGCTCAAAGTGGAACAGCCCTTTCCAGCTGGGCTGTTAGTTTCCAGCCTGCAAAATATGCTCGAATGTTAGCCACAAAGGTGGGCTGCAATGTGTCAGATACAGTGGAGTTAGTGGAATGCCTACAGAAGAAGCCTTACAAAGAACTTGTCGATCAAGATGTGCAACCAGCCCGATACCACATAGCCTTTGGACCTGTGATCGATGGTGATGTCATTCCAGATGATCCTCAGATACTCATGGAACAAGGAGAGTTCCTCAACTATGACATCATGTTAGGAGTTAACCAAGGGGAAGGGTTGAAGTTTGTTGAAAATATAGTAGATAGTGATGATGGTATATCAGCCAGTGATTTTGACTTTGCTGTTTCTAATTTTGTTGATAATTTATATGGCTATCCTGAAGGGAAAGATGTTTTGAGAGAAACCATAAAATTCATGTATACTGACTGGGCTGATCGTCATAACCCCGAAACCAGAAGGAAGACGTTGTTGGCGTTGTTTACAGACCATCAGTGGGTAGCACCTGCTGTGGCTACAGCAGACCTTCACTCAAACTTTGGTTCGCCTACGTACTTCTATGCCTTCTATCATCATTGCCAAACAGATCAAGTTCCAGCTTGGGCTGATGCAGCTCATGGAGACGAGGTTCCCTATGTGCTGGGGATCCCCATGGTTGGCCCGACAGAGTTATTTCCTTGCAATTTCTCCAAGAATGATGTGATGCTGAGTGCAGTAGTAATGACATATTGGACGAATTTTGCTAAAACGGGGTATGTATCAGACAAATCAAGACAAATTATAACTTAGTTATAATTTTAATAGCAAATGACCTTTGAAATATTTTTAAACAATGTATATATGTGCTTAAATTGTCTAAAATATTTTTCTTTGTATGTTTGTTTCTTTGTTTTATGATTCCAGGGATTGAAACCAGGACCTTTCACATGCTAGAACACATACTCCATCACCATAGAGGATTTAACCCCATATTAAAAATTACTTTTATATTGTAGTGTTTTGAAGTTATTGCCTTACTACTTTTGGATCTTAAAAGTATATTAAGAAAGACTTGTATCTTTATTTTATTGCTCTATGGCAACATTACTTTGACTTCTCACTTACATTGGTCATAGAAATACAGTTTTCAGCAGTGACAAACATTGTGTCCTAGTACCTACCAGTTCATAATAGTGTATGCATAATACTCTATGAATACATAATATTTTATTCATCTTGGATTCAATGGATCTCACTTAACATAGAAAGGAACCTGAGTTTCTGGAAGCTTAATATACATACTCCTTTGCAGGGTTGGTAAGCAATGTGTTGATGTCGATATCTTCATATGCCAGTCCCAAACCCTGAATTCACTCTTCACTGCAATGCTGTTTTGGTTGCACTATTTCTAAGAAAAGTCAAACATGCTATGTGAATACCCAATCTTTTAAACTTTTGCTTAATATGATTAGTGTGCATGTGCGTGTGTGTGTGTCTGTGCACATGTATGTGCTCATGGGAAGAAGTGCTGTGCTGTACTTATGGATGTTAGAAGACAACTTTTGTGGAGTTTGTTCTTTCCTCCTTCCTGTCCACTGATTCCGGGGATTGAACTCACGCGGGCAGGTTTGTCCAGCAAACCCATAGACGGCTGAGCCTTTTCTTATGAACCTTTTGACTAGATGGTAATCTCGAAATAAACAGGGAAAACGAATGTGAAACTCTTTTACTTAAATTGCTAAATTGAAGTGGCAAGTTAATATTAGAACATAATCTAATATTTTGCTGAGTTAACTCTTCAATTAAACATTAAACATAATATTTTGACTAACTAAGAAAAAGAGTAAAACATGTGTGTCCTCATCGATTCTTTCTTGTCTTTCCACCCCTTTTCCTAGTGATCCAAATCAACCAGTTCCTCAAGATACAAAATTCATTCATACCAAGCCCAACCGCTTTGAAGAAGTAGCATGGACCAGATATTCCCAGAAAGACCAACTTTATCTCCACATTGGCTTAAAACCAAGAGTCAAAGAGCATTACAGAGCCAATAAGGTAAATCTCTGGCTGGAGCTGGTACCTCATCTGCATAATCTCAATGACATTTCTCAGTATACCTCGACAACAACGAAAGTGCCATCCACAGACATCACTCTCAGACCGACCAGGAAAAATTCCACACCTGTCACGTCAGCTTTTCCTACTGCCAAACAGGAAGATCCCAAACAGCAACCGAGTCCCTTCTCGGTGGATCAGAGGGACTACTCCACAGAGCTGAGTGTCACCATCGCTGTGGGGGCGTCTCTGCTGTTTCTGAACATCTTGGCTTTCGCTGCCCTGTACTACAAGAAGGATAAGCGGAGACACGATGTCCACCGGAGGTGTAGCCCTCAGCGCACAGCCACCAACGACCTGACCCATGCTCCAGAAGAGGAAATCATGTCCCTTCAAATGAAGCACACTGACTTGGATCATGAGTGTGAGTCCATCCATCCACACGAGGTGGTTCTTCGGACCGCCTGCCCCCCAGATTATACCCTAGCAATGAGGAGGTCACCTGATGATGTTCCTTTAATGACACCAAACACTATCACAATGATTCCCAACACTATACCAGGGATTCAGCCCTTACACACATTCAACACATTTACTGGAGGACAGAACAATACACTGCCCCATCCCCACCCCCACCCCCATTCACATTCAACAACCAGGGTATAGCCAGATGAGAGAGACAAACTGCTTTTTTTTCTGATGGAGTGCAGTAAAGATTATTGAAGATTCCTTGGCTTTCAACTTGGAAGACTCTCACTATTTAATTAAGGAGGAATATTATGTGAATATACATATCAAGAACTTTGGGGGTTTTGAGAAATGAATTGTATATAGATATACACACAAATCAACTTTAAAAAAACAAATTTCAATTGCTTGAAGCAATTGTTCTGAATGATACTTTTTCATTCACATTCAAGAATTAATTTGTTGAAGATTTAAGTTACATACTGGAGTTAGGCATGTGGAACACCAAACAGGAAAGTACTGTGTCTGAAATACCTAAAAAAAAAAAAAAAGAAAAAAAGAAAAGAAACGAAACGAAAATCAACTATGAATATGCACAAGGGACACACCAATGGAATGTCAGATAATTTTCGTCAGTTTTCATTTGGAGCCCTTTTATTGTGTAGACCATATTTGCATAAGTACACAGGGCACCGATGCTGTTAATGACATAGCAAAGGCTCATGCTGAATATTGCCAGTAAAACCAAGAAGTCTACGGACTGGCAGGTACAACATTATCACATAAGTGCTGTCAGTACTAAGTCGTGGGGATCAAGGAGACTGGATATTTTTAGCACGATGTGCATGATAATTTATATGCTTGGTGGCTGTGCTGCTGATTAAGACGTAATTAAAATTCTTCTCATCCCATTGGAGTTTTTAATAGGAACTTCCTCCATCAATTGGCAGAACCTAAAGAAGATTTTATAAGGGGCAAAAGTAATTACAATAAAATAATTTGCAGTAGTTTCGATAATAGAGGGAATAGTTATTAAAGTCTATGGAGAAACTATAGGTACAGAGGTGAATACTCACTGATATGAGTCCCAGAAAATTTCCTTTGAGTTTAATGTTCTTTTCATACCCATAGAAGTAATTTATAGAAATACACTCTAATTGGACACGTGTTAGCTGCAGATCTATAATTTGCTGCGGGTTTGTTACTCTGAAGTTTGTCCCTTTAGGTCAGGTGAAGTGCCACAGTTTTTCAGGGTGTAAGGATGCCCCAATAGTACCGCTCTGATTACAGTCCTCAGTTAATTGATTTACTCATGTTGCATGGCAAAATGTTTACTACTACTAATTCAATATCAAGTTCAGTCCCCTTCACACTGCTTCTCTTTCTCATGGAGGTTCACCTGAATTTCCTCATGAGATCTCAGTAGAGGACAACATAGGTGCAGAAGCTAGGGCAGTCAACAGCTGGAGGGTTCGTCTTTCACACATGTGCAATTTCAGATGAATTATCTAAGACCGCAGGAAACTCTGAAACCCTGTTGTTTACCAGTAATATCAGTATACCACAGACCTTTCCAAATGTTTGTATATGTAATCAGATGTACATTTATATTAAAGATGAGATGGACTTAAAGAGCACATCCTGATAAAATGATTTCTCTCTTATCTGTACTATATTTCTATTAGACTAAAGTTATGTGATTTTTTTTTACCTTTTTTCAGATGACTAGCAATTTTGATAGTTTGTAAGATAACGCAAAGGACTTTCTCTGACTAACTGAAGTAACAGAAACCTTTCTTTCCAGCTACCCTTTTTCAAGAATTGAAAGCTTATTATACAAAAGAAAACACTTGTATACTACTTGATGGGAAGGACTTTGTGTATCTATCTCGGCCACGTCAGTGGTCCCTGGGGGAAATAAAGATAATCTGGATAATGGCAAATAGACACCTGCTAAGGGACATGGTCTTTGTCATTAAAAAGCTAAAATGTTTGTTGTTGTTTTGTCTTTTATTTTGTTTTTCCAAAAAAGAATTCTAAAACAAAAGAAACAAGAGTGTCTCAGAGTCATTTTTCTAGAACGGTCTGGGTTTGGAAGACATCTAGGCAACTGCAGAAAACATAGCTGTGTTCTGAAAAGCAGGTCTCCTTTCAAATGAGACTCCAAAAACTTCAATGCCACTAGCTTAGAAATCCCAGTACTCGTAAAAAACATTACCTTTGTGATTTTTAAATACCCTTCCCCAAGGCACCATACAAACATGGCGCCCATTGCTTTCACTTAAAAACACAAGCTCTTACGTTGCTCACCAGGGGAAAAATCTACCGGAAAAGAGAAATAAAGGTGAAATATTTCATGAAGTAAGTTATCTCTGCTCATAATACAGAGTGGTTAGATGAGGATACATTTAAAAAGTGCTCTCCTTCAGGAGAATCTGCAAGTGCTAAGAAAGATATTGACCTAACACTAAAAGATAAAAATCTACTTCAAGAAACTTATATGATTATAGCTTCTACTCCAAAGTACTAAATATCAATAAAATGTTAAGAATTGTTCCACTTAACATACCGTCTCTGTCATGAGCAAAGTCTGCAACATCCAGAGTAGTCTACTCGGCATTGTTGACTGAGCTGATTACGCTTTAGACTTTGAGCTGCCCCTGCAAACGAAGGAGAAGAGCTGGGTAGCAGCTGAAGACTGTTTAGTCATCAGACTGACTGGCACTGTATTAGGCAAACGGTGCAATCAGAAACAGAAGAGACAGCAAATGAGTTGTGAATGGCGACTTTCATGGTCATTAATTCCTTCATCCTGTGACGTCTCAGTGGTTGTTCTGTTTCTATATTGTTATGAAAGCATACTACATTTCTCTAGTGTCTACTTTTTGACAGGACAGTTTCTGCTCCGTGTTCATTTAGGGGAATATTTTAGAAAATAGACCACAGCCTGAGTGTCTTCTGGAACTGAAGGCAAACAAAGCAATCGGTTTTGGGGCCTGCCCTCTAGGGGTGTGGCTAAGGGATTGGGAAACAGTGTGAGCAGCTAGTAGGGTTTGTTTTTTACAAACTCTGGCTTCCAGAACATAATAAAATGATGTCTTGTATTAACTGTCTGCAAAGCTGAAATATAGTTTTAAATAAAAACAAACATTTGGCATTTTTATTCAGTTTTACCTATTGTGTTTGATTGTATTTATCTAGAAGATAATTTCCCTGGGGGTGGGTAAAGAGAATACTAAATTAAAGAAATATTTTAGCATTATTAATCAATTCTCACAAGTACGGGACTGTGAGAACTCAGACGTCAAGGCAAAATAAACTTGTTTGGCATTTTGTTTCTCTATAATTTTGCCAACATTCATCAAAAGATTTATGTTGCTTTCAGTATGAGCTTAGAAATGTGGAGATGCCAGATTTAATAGTTAAAATGTCATTAAATAACATATGTAATGTTGAATGTGGATAAAATCTAGTTTGCTATAAATATCTAATAAATTTGAACACTACCATTTATGTCATTTGGAATATAATTTTCTGAATCATCACAAATATCCAATTTAGAGACATTTTTAGCTCAAAGCAGAAATTATGTAATTCATTTTAAATCTAAAAGTTGATCCAGCGCATACTTTAGTGAAGACATTTGGCACATAGGAAAGGAAAAAAAAATAGCAACACAAACTTTAAAAGAATTTCTAAGGAATAACACTGTGTTATTCTGTTACCCATGTGGGATGCCTATCTTCAAATTCTCTACCTGTACTTCCAACAGTAATGATTTCACTGGTTGGTATAGTCAGCCTGACATGCATATAAACATTCAGAAAGGACACAGACAATGGGGCAACTACCCCAGCCTTACAAGAGTTGAAGCTTCAGAAACACTGGTGTCTTTTCTTTGGCAAGTCTCACTGAAGTATTTTCACACAGCCAGATGATGAATGGGATGAATGGAATTCCTCGGATGCTGTCAATTACCATGACAGTCCTTTGATGCTTGCAATTTTGTTTACTTCTGTGTGATTGGTTCAAACTGCTGGCCTTTTATTCCCAGTAATTAGCTGTTATAGACTATCACTTTTTAATGTGAGTGAAAATTTGATAATTTGGTTATACTTGCTCCCACATAAATTTAATTAATGAGCACATCCCTGCTGAGATTTTGTTATCATCCATTTAATTATCTTGCCAAGTTGTCTTCATTTCTTGGTCACTAGAGTAAGGGGAGGTCTCCTGCACTGGGCATGTGAACAATAAAAACTCCAGATTTTCCTTAAAACTCCAAGTTTCCAACTGATGTAAAACATCATTGGGCTGACTTGACTCTTTCTTTTAAATTATGGTTTGGTTTTAATCTAACACTTAGCTGTATTTTTATTTAAGTCAGAAATAAATTCTACTTGTTTATCATTACACAAACACAAACTGTAAAAAACCTTGTACAGCTTTTAAGTGACTTTTCTTTCTGGTGTTTTATTTAGAAAATATAATTTTGTTTTTAAATTTGTACCTTCTGGTAATATCATTTAAAGGATAAAATAGAATGGCTATGGTATCCATTGCAAATAAAGAAAATTTATTTAGAAGTTGTGATTTTAATTTGATTTTTGTATCATATCAAAGAAGTCCAAATATTCCTTTGGAAAGATTGAGGTAAATTTTTGGTATAAATGGTAATTATTTGTGCATCCGATTTTAACACTGCTTAAGAAGGAAAACTTATAATTCTAGCAAACTTTCAGAGAGTGGTGGCAGGGAGATCTTGTATCGAAAAAACTATTTTAACTGGGTAAAATTATTTTAGAAGCAGGCAATCATTATGAGTGAACAAAAATTCAAGTCATATCTAATTTTTCTATTGACCTATTGCATCCTCTATTGGATACATACTCTGTACACATTGTATGCTATACAGGTTGGCCCTGTCGGATGCCTATGCTAACAGAGTGCACTTCATGTCCTCTAAATATGTACAAATGAGACAGGACTTTGTTGTCTACCAAACACCAAACCAATGCTCTAGCACTCTGATTTAAATGGTAGCAATTTATGAGTTAAAGAAACTTGTGAACATTTAATAACAAACACTCAGCAGCTGACGTTCAAATAGACAAATGACATTTTCAGAATTGATGGCTATAATGTGGAATAATTAAAAGGACTTTGGTGTTTATTATACATTTCGTCTAAAGTCATATTGGTCAGCAAGCCAATGGGAATGCCTCAGTGGTCAGGAAGTCCCCACTCCATTTGTGTTTGAATAGGCACCACTCTCAGTAGAAATGCGCTTGTCATCAAGTACCACCATGGTTTCCAAGTAGTTCGGACTTTTTTAAACAGCAGGCAGTTTTCTTCTGTTTGGCACACACAATGATGAATGTGTCCTTGCAACATCATCCTGTTATCCACAGATGCAGGAACAGGGACCATTCTAACTTTTAGGAAACAGTGGTATGATCTCTTTAGTACTTGGTGAGTTTAGAGAAACATAGTGAAAAGTCGAGTTGGAGAATTTGGAATTGGCCTGTTAGGAAAACAGAGGGGGCAAATACAAAATGTTTGCGGAAAGATCAGGAAATACAGAAAGAGAAAAATCTTTAAGTTTTAAACTATTGATTTGTCTCCAAATAAGTTTTTGATTGATGTGTGGTGGTTTGTGAAAAGGAGAACATTCAAACCATAAATCTATTGAGATTAAGACTAGAGATTCAAATAGAAAAAAAGCAGCCTAAAGTCCTAAATATGTTCCTTAAATTTTTATATAGAAGCAATATTTTCCAGTAAAATGCTGTTAGTGTGAGTACTGCCTTCTGTCCCGCTCTGGAGCACTACCCTGAAGATCTTTGACTAAGGCATTTCTCTCTCTCCTGAGAACACCACACTTCATTCGGAGAGCAGCCTCCTCTACATGAGGAGAGGTCCCTTCTGCTGCTATTAACCCTTCTGTTTCCTGGCTTTGCAGTGTACGGTTTATGCCTACTTCTTCAATGGTGTTGAATTTAGGGGGAGGGAGTTCTGAAAATTAGATTTAATGGACACTGGCTTCTTCTGTTCTGAGGCCAGTTAGACCAGTGAAAGTCTCTCAACAGTGACAGGTGTTAGTCAGATCATTCCTTAGCAAATGATACCCACTGTGTGTTAGACTGCTTGGGAAGTCTTATATTCTAGGTTCAATTCTGGTACCTGCTAAACTATGGTTATCAAACTTGGAATAAATTCAACGATGTGAGCTGATTGAGATTATTTTCTATACTATCTAGGATAGCACAGTATTGCCCCCTTTCTCTATTTCGTATGCTTCAAAATAATAGAATAGCATTTCCTGGCTTCGTTAGACCATCAAATCTATTTCACTGCACAAGTGTCACACACGTGGATGATGGCAACCTTTAATACCAGCTTCTTATCTTGCCTTCTCTGCACCCATATTCTGCTGAAAGACTCATCACAGAATATGGCATGGCCAGCTTAAGGTGTATCTCACCATCATCTCCTGGCCTCTGCCTTAGTCCTCACTGGTAGCTGTGAACTATTTTCCTTAGATATGCACCATGGGTCTGTAATTCTAACCTAGTGACTATATTTTTGGAATTTTTGTCCTTGTATTTATGTAGGGTTTTTTTGATAGCTATAAGAACTCTATAGCCAACTTGTCTGTAAAGATAAATGTCACATCTTCCATAAATCATTCTCTCTTCAGAATAAAATTCCTCACCCCCAAAATTCCTAAATCCTTTACCATTTCAATCACTGTTCTGCGAATTTATTCTCAAGCAGTATGTTAGACGGTACAAAGTCTAGAATTACGCAACAAACCCTTCGATATGGTCCAGTGTCTCCACCCCCACTTCTCTGACTACTTATTTGGTAATTTCTGATGCTATGCCCGTCTGAACAGGCGCAGGCATCTGTAATTCAGATGGAGACTGATTACTGATGTGGCAAACCTCAGGTCAGTTATCGAAGACTGAAAAAAGCATAAGCCCTGTTCTCATGTGAGTAGCAGTCAACTAACTGTCTTTCTGTCTACACGCATAGCCCAAGAGAGATTATCAGATTCATCCCATGATCAATTTGCTTTCATTTAAAATAATTATTGTATATCAAAGCTAGCCGTGGTAGGACACTTGTCATGCTTATTCTGAATTTTCGCTTTGGGATTTCTATGCTGCTGGCACTTTACATTAAATGGTGGGTGGTTAAATAGAAGGAATTCTCATACAAGTCATCAATAATAACGTGCTGATTTAGACTTGTGTATATTTTGTTCTTGAGCTAGCATCTCAATATGTTGCCCTGGCACAGCAGTAACTCACAGAGATTTGCCTCTGCCTCTGCTTCTGCTTATTTCTCCCTTGTCTCTTTCTGCCTCCTGAAGGCTGCGGTTAAAAGCTAAGCCACCATGCCCAGTCAGTTCATCATAGTCTTAAAGTTAGAGTGCTTAGTGGAAAGGGAAGACGCTGGGGGTGTAGCTCAGTGGTATAGCGTGAGTACTATGTAGGAAGCCTTGAGTTCAACCTAAGCGAAGGAGAGAGAGAGTATGAAAGTGAGGGTATCCATGCGACTAGTTTATATGGAAGATAGAAGTAACTAAAACAACTCGAAAATTTATCCTTAACCAATAAAAATGATGCACAATAAAAATGGCACACATTTTTAATTCTAATACTCAAGAGGAAGGTTGTGATTTTTATAGCAACACCCTGTCTCAAACAGAGAAAAATACTCTTTGATTAATGACATTTTTAAAGAGGACAATGATTTATTTGTTTACAGACATGAGATAGTTAAAAGTCAAGAACAGTCAAAATCCTCAAGATTGAAAGAACAATAATCAGAGTCTTTGCAACCACATTTTAAGAAATCCCCTAAAGCTCTTTCTGGTAGAGCAGCCTAGTGCCAATAAAAGACTGACAACTGGAGCCCAGCAGCAACCTCACAGACCAGCCTTGGAAGAGCACAGAACTTTGCATGTGTCTATAGTGCTCTGCCGATAAAAGACTCCTTAAATAGGATCTGTCCACACGAGGAAAAATACCACTGCCATACTGGATAAAATATTTAATCCTAGATGACTGAAAATACAATCTTGACAATTTATCTTCAAATATTTTAGAACACATATAGAAATATTATCATTTTGTTAAGGTAGAGTCAAAAATAGTAAACAATATACAAATTTGATGAAACAATAAAGGGGAAGTAATAAGTAAAAATTAAAATCTCTGAGTGTCAGGTAACCATTTGTTACAAAATGAAACATAGCACCTAGTGTAAGTCAATGTTTGCATCACACACAAGAAACAAAATCCTACTAAATGTGTTCAGTAGAAAATCCTGTAAATCACCAAGTCAAAGATACATGTTGAGAAAATAAACCGATTAAATATTATTTCTCTTACTATAATCCTCACAAAAAAATTAGAAAGGGAAAATATACAAACATTTAAAAAGAACAGGATAGAAGATTAACGGCCAAAGCTTCTAGAAGCTTATCGAAGATCGAAAGCTAATGCTCTAAAATTACTAACAATGCAGCATAATTTAAACCAGGGCTAGAATAGTGAAGAGCTGTTTGATATAGCTCAAATAGAAGGAATAAAATTTTCAGTGAAGATTTAATTCAAAGAAATTAGAGAATACTTTGAGGATGGTAGAATTTGTCTAAAGAAATAAAAGTTTAAAGGAAGAAAAGTCAAAAGTAGGAGACAAGGGAGAAAGTGAAAGAGTAAGGAAGGGAGGCAGGGCGTGAAAAAGGAAGAGAAGAGGGGAGGATGAAAGGGAAGGAAGGAGGAAGAGAGAAATGATAAAAGAGGAGAAAAGAAGAATAAACAGAAGTCAAACATGTGCCGAGAACCTAAAGATAAGGTGTGGGTAAAATCCTCAAAGAGAAAATTCAGGTGAGAAAAGAAAGCAAAATCAATGAAACAACTATTCCATTAAGAGTGCTAGATGCTAGATACTGAGGCATCAGCCTTCAAAAGTGATGCTTTGAGAAAGGAGAAATTGAAATGGCAAATGGCAAGAGGAAACGTGAGTGTAAACTAATGGTTCTTAGATCTAGCCATAAAATCCCTTCGCAAGTACGACAGTGTTCAAGAGACTCCTATCAGTAAAGTTTAGCAATGTTATTCCAATGGGTATTTCCTGAGACAATGGCCAGATAATGACCATCAGAGAGCAAAGACCAAATGAGCATTGGAATGCCAAGGGTAGAGTGTTTGTCATTATAGAAGATGAAAATTCAGGCACAGGCTAACAATTAGAAACAGGAAGTCATAATGGGAGTCATAGGGAAATATTTAGTTACTTTCAATAATTATATTTGCATTGGTGTCACTTGCATCTTTTAATCTAAAATCACCTTGCTCTAATTTCCATATAATTCAGTTGTTTATAAAAACCATTAACTTAAAATATTAGCTTTGCAGGAACCACTCTTTAGTGATAAATCAACAAAGAAAAACAAGGTATCTAGTCAGCTCCAAAAGTGTGACCATGCATAGAAAAGGAAAGGAATTATGACTGAAGTGAGCATAGGTACAGCATTAGGGATGTCTTGGAGAACAGACTGGTTAATCTGGATACTCTCGCCCCACTTAGGGTATTTTCCCCTCTTAATGTTATATTATTCCAAACACTTATTTCATAGAGTTGTTCTGTTTGTGGTATATTGTGCAGTAAATTATTAAGACTGTAATAAAATCAAAATATCACATGAAAATATTTTCAACCAGGTTTATGAACATTGTAATTCTCACTGTAAACAATGGGGGAAGTATTCAATGACGAACACAACTCTGAATGTCTAAACCGCAAGATAGAAGAAAAGATCCGAGGCTTCCTAGGTGGGAACCAGAGGGATCTGTACCATCACTTGTAGTACTTAACACACTGTCTAACCGCATTCATGGTTCTGAGAAAAGTTATGATCAGCTCAGAATCTCATATCTTAACAAAAATATGACTGTAGGGCATCAGTTCATAGAGAGATGGATGCAGGGGAAAGAGAAGAAAACCAAGACCATAGTTCAAGGGCTAGAAGAGAACTCAAGTGTGGAAATGACAAGCCCAGACAATAAAATTAAAATTCATAAACTATCTGCTGTTTTGAAGGCTGTGTGGTTTCAAAAATAATATTTGTAGTTTTTCCAATAAGGATTTATAAAATTATAATTAAATGGTAATTATAAATGCAGAGAACAAAGCAGAATGTGCTATAGGAAATGGAATGCAGTTTCAAGTTTGTGCACATGAAGGACAGCGTGCTTACAAGATGATTTTTATCAATGGCTGAAATCAGGATGCTTTCATTACGACACTGTTTCTGGTTGACTTTCAAGAATGTTCTTCCAATTTCCATTCCCACTAAGAGCATATTAGAGAACCTGTTTCTCTTTAGCTGATAATGTGATAATCAATTTTTATCTTTTCCATTATAATAAAAATGGAATTTAGTTATTGTATTAATTTACATTTTAAAATTGAAGTAATTCATCTTTTCTTGTGGTTATAAGCCATTGCCTTTCTTTTATATATTTAGCATACTCCTTTACTTTGTATCTATTTTCTATGGTTTATAAGTCTCTATTAGGATTAGAGGCATTATGTTGATAAATAAAGTCTCTGCTTTTGTCACGTGTGTTGTAAATATTTCTATTCCATGTTTTTATTTTTATAATCCGTGGGTTTTCTGAGAGACAAAAATGCTCACATTTTACGATTTAAATGTATTTGCATTTCTTCTGTGTTTTCTGAATTTTTTTTTCTTGCTTACAAAGAATTGCCCAATCCAATATTATTTTATCCACAGTTAGAGGGTATAGTAGACCCATTTGTGTTTAAGAAATCAAGGCAACAGAAGCTTGAGGCTGCTGTCTCAGAATGTCTGTGGTCAGGAGGAAGAGGACTGGATGAATTCAGCTCATTTTCTCCTTTAGTTTAGGAAATGCTGCCTCCCTCATTTGTGAGGTTCTTCATTTCTCAATTAACCCAATCCTGACCATCTCTCATAGAGGCTAACCTCATGAACCTTATCCCGTGAAGAAACACTTTGTGGTTTATCTCCTACTTGGTTCTAGAACCTGCCGTGTTGATAGTAGTAACCATTAAAGGAGCTTTAGATCATGAAGTATGTTCATATTTTAAAAATATTTTTCTTTACCTTACATATTCTAGTTATACATCATGTGACATATAAATGCATGCATATAACGTTTAATGGCAAGGATAGCTAATATTTTCAACTATTTATCATTCTTTCACCCTAAGAACATTGGAAATCCTCTCAGTGATTTGGGGATGTATGAGTAAATTGTCCACCGCAGTAACGATACTGTGCCATAGAGCACTGCAGCTCTCTGCCGCTTCTCAGCTGCCCAGGGCACCTGCTCGCCATCCTGTTTGTATTCATCCCTGGCTCTGGCAATCACGGTCCTGCCGTCCACTTCCATGAATATATCAGGTGCCACTTAATATTAAGAATTTTTTGGGGGGGAGGCGGTCGCACATTTGTAGAGCCCCATAATCACAAGAAAATGTACGGAACAAAAGCATTCCCAGGCCACAACAAGCCTCTCTACTCAGTAAGATTCTTCACACCGTTCTTGAGGGAGGAGCCACGTGAGTCTGCCTGTTTCTTCCCTCCACACACCCTTCCGAGTCGCCATAAAGATCTAACCTCCAGCCCTAGAGCCGGCCATATATCATGTCCACCAGCTCAGCCTTCTGTCTATCTGACTGCATGCACCTAAGCCAAAATCTTCCTTTAGCCCCAACTTCCCTGCACACTCTGCATTCAGCTTCAGCATGCTCTGTCCATAACAGACACAGAACTAATAAAAAGATTCATGTGGTATATAATTAAACTTATAAAATTAAATTTATTAAACTTATGAATATGAATTATGAAATTATAAAATATAGGCTGGGAGCAGGTGGCACACACCTTTAATTCATGTACTTGGGAGGTAGAAGCAGATCGATCTCTATGATTTCTAGGTTACCCTGATCTACAAGTGAGTTCAGGACAGCCAGAGTTACACAGAAAAACCCTGTCTTGAAAAACAAAACAAAACAAAATAAAACAACACCCAAAAAGAAAGAAAAAGAAAAATCAAAGCAGTAACTCTTTTCCCCCAAATTTATCAGCCTATAAAAATGTTCTCCAATGTAAATTACTCGAATGAACACTAGGACACAGAATTTTAAAGAACATTCATAAGCTTTCCCCCAAAATTTATTAAGACACAAAGAAATAACTTTATGAACTTAAAGAGAATAAACTTAGAATTTAGAAAGAATAAACACCTGAGTGATGCCCAAGAATACACAAACATAAGACTGATAGAAATTATGGAAGCAACTCAGGACTAGGAAACAGAATTCAATATTAGATTGAAACATTAAAATAGATTTAAGCTGAAATAAAGATGTAATTGGAAAAAAAGGTAGCCCAAAGAAAAAATCCAAGGGAAAACCATACAAGTAGAATGAATCAAACAAATGAAAGAATATTGGGTCTTGAAATGTGAGGATGTAGATAAAGAGATAAAAAATATAAAATTTAAATATAAAATTAATTTTAAAGAAACATTCAGGAAATGTGGGTGACCATGAAAATAATTAACATTTGAATTATAAGTACAACAAAGGAGAATAATCCTAGATCAATGGCAAAGACTTTATCTTCAACATGATCATAGAAGAAAACTTCCACAAACTAAGAAAAGACAGACCCATACAGATATAAGGGACACCAAATAAGAAGATATAAAAACTAAAGGGACAAGAACAAAAAATAAACTCTTTCTTGCCCTATGATAGTTAAAACACTCTGTATGAGGAAGAAAGTGTATTATGAGCTGCAGTAGAAAAAAAAAATGCAAGTCACATATAAAGGAGAAACCACCAGAGTAACAGCTCATTTCTCGGGAGAAACTTTGAAAGCCAGAAGAGCCCGAAGCAATGCATTTAAAGTCCTAAAGGACCACAAGAGCCAGCCTAGACTAATTGTGATGGTTTGAGGGAAACAAAAAATGGCCCCTGTAGACTCATAGAGAGTGACTCTAATAGGCAATATGGCCGTGTTAGAGGGAGAGTGTCACTATGGGGCAGACTCTGAGTTCTCAGGTGATCAAGACAGGTCTAGTGTAATAGTCACTTCCCTATGTCTGCAGATCCAAACGTACATCTCGCAGCTGCATCTCCAGCACAGTGTCTGTCTGCATGCTGCAGTATTTTCTGCCATGATGATAACAGACTAAAATTCTGAACTGTAAGCTAGTCCCAAGTAAATGCTTTCCTTCATAAGAACTTCTTGTGTCATGTTGTCTCTTCTCAGGAATAAAACCCAAACTAATACCTAGTGTACCCAACCAAACTGTCAGCAATATTTGAAGGAGAGAAAAAAAAAAACTTTTGTGATATAAGCAGCAGAAAAAAAACTGTGTATCTAATTAATCAACATTAAAGAAATTCATAAAGCAGTATTTCCAGAGGAATGAACAAAGCCAAGAGACAGTGATAGAAAAACAAAGCTATAATTATTGAAACATAAAAGTTCAACAACACAATGATTGCAATCAACACACCTTTCAATAAATTTACATGTTAATGGCCTCAATTCTCCCACCTAAATACACAGGCTCACTGAATGGATTAAGAAAGAAAATGTTATTTACAAGAAACATAGCTTAGCTTCGAAATAGGCACCACCTTAAAGTGAAATGATGGACAAAAGAATCCAGTCAAATTGGACTAGGAAGGAAGCAGATGCCCATATCCTAACATTTGATTAAATGGGCTAAAAACCAAACTCAGTAGAAGAGATGAAGAGGACACGGCATTCTAATTAGAAACCGTTAACTACGAAAGCATTACTATCCTAACATGTAGCATGAGGGCCTGCTTGTTGTGGTTTCTGTCCAGCCCAGTACCCCAAAGCCAGCAAGCCCCAAAGAAATCACAGAGTCTACATTAGATATAAACTGATTGGCCCATTAGCTCAGGTTTCTTATTAGCTCTTATCACTTATATTAATCCATTATTCTTATCTATATTAGCCATGTGACTCAGTATCTTTTTCAGCCTGGCAGGTCACGTGTTACCTTTTCAGTGATCTGGGCTGTAATGAGGAGAATGGGCTTCCTCCTTTCCAGCATTCTCCTGTTTTCATCTCCCTGCCTCTACTTCCTATCTGGTTGACCTGCCTATACTTCCTGCCTGGCCAATCAGTGTTTATTTAAAATACATGATTGACAGAATACAGACAATTCTCCCAAAACATAAACATATGCACCAAATTCTGGTATGCCCAATTTCATAAAGTGTACTCTGGAATTAAAGACACAGATTAATAATCCATTAATATAGCTAATTTCAGTATTTTATTTTCTCCAATAGATGGGTTATCTGTCCAAAACAGAAAAAAAAGGCAGAGAAACATCAGAATTAATGACATCATACATCAAACGGACTCAAGAGACGGCTGTAAAATATTCTATCCATACAGCAAAGAATATGCATTATACTCAAAATCATATGGAAGCTCTTCTAAAATAAACATCCTAGGACACAAAACAAATCTTTACAGTAGAAAAAGATTGAAATCACTCTTGTGTACTCCCTGACCACAATGCAATAAAACTTAAAATTGCCAACAAACAATCCTAGGAAGGATGCAAACTCATGGAGATGAAATAGCTCATTACTAAATGATGAATTGGTCAAAGAAGAAATCAAAAAATGTTTCCTGGAACTAAATGAAAATACAGCACAAGAAAATCTGGAATGCCTTGAAAGCAGTCCTCTGAGAGAGACTGATAGCTTTAAGTGCCTACATTTAAAAAAATCAGAATGGGCACAATAAAATTGCTTAATGATAACTCAAAATGTTGGAAAAGCAAGAACAAACCAAATCTAAACACAATTGACAGCAAGAAATAATAAAAGTCAGAGGCATAATCAACATAATAGAAACGAACAAATAACATAAAAATCAACAAACCTAAAAGCTAGTTCTTTGGCTTCTCAAAGAACAAAATTGAAAGGCTCTTGATCCAACTAAACAGAAGAAAGATGTTATGCATATTTTAATCAATATGGAAAAGGTAACAGAAGATGTGATTGGATTAATTGTTAAATATGTCAATATATATTGTCCTGCATTATTGAAAGAAAATGGACCAGAAATATAAAGCAATAGCCATTAAGCATGGAAGAAAGAGGCAGCAAAGTCCAAAAGGAAAACTGACAACAAAAACAGAAGCTGAAATGAAATAAACTGGAAGCTTAAAGGGTGAAAGACCATGCTAAGAAATGTAGCTAGCCTCTGTCTTAATGTTCTGTAGCTACACAAAGACACCATGACCATGTAACTCCTATAAAAGAAAGAAATTAATTGGGGCTGACTTACGGAGATTTAGTCAGTTATCATCATGATGGGTAGCTTGGCAGCCTGTAGACAGAGTTGGTACGGGAGAAGGAACTGAGAGTTTTACATCTGGATCTGCAGACAGCAAAGAGAGATGTTGGGCCTGGTTTGAGTTTTCAAAACTCCGAAGCTCACCCCAATGACACACTTCCACCAGCAAAGTCACACCTACTCCAAGGCGACACTAATTCCTTCAAACAGTGCCATTCCCGGAGCATTCAAACACACGAGCCTATGGAAGCATTCTTATTTTACAACCACATCCCACTCCCTGCTTCCCTGACCTGTTATAGGGTTGTGGCTGTACCATAACGTGAAAATGCGTTCATCCAAATTCCAAAGTCCTTATTTGTCTACTGCAGTCTCCACGCTGTTTAAAAGTCCAAAGTTCAAAGTCTCTTCTGAAACTCATGGCAATCTCTTAGTTGTATTTCCTTGTAAATCAAAATCAAACAAAAAGCAGATTACATTTTCCCAACATATAATGGCCCAAGACATATGTAAACTTTCCAAACGGTTGACAAAGGAGCACAGTGAGAAAATCCTGGACCAAAACAAGAGGGAGTCAGTTGGGCAAGCTGCAGACTCTGCACCTCCATGTTTGATGTGAGAACTCTTGTTAGATCTCCAACTCTTTACAGCTTTGTTATGGGTTGGTTCCATAGCCTCTTAGCAACTGGCCTTCCCAGGTATCCTGCGGCTTTGCCGAGGTCAACATGTTAAGGTCTCCAGAGAAGTCTATGCTTCACCTTCACAGCTTCACAGAAGGGCCTCTCTGGGCCTCCATGCAGAGTCATAGCTGACACAGGACTGACCTCAGCAGCTTTCTTTAGTGATGGGGAATCTTTGTCAACCAATTATCTTCAAGATGTGGGACCAAATTAGGGTATAAGCTCAAGTGTGTGCGGGCTCTCTCTCTGTGCGGTTCCCTCACAGCACAGCTGGGATTGGACTTCTCGGTCCTATTTTGTGAGTAGTTTTTCCCTTATAATAGATTAAAATGTAGTTGTTTCATCTTTTAGCTAGCCTGGTTATTTCTAGAACTGAGCTAACTTCACATTAGCTGAAGAAACAGATTCCTTAACTCCTGTCTTGTATTCTTGACACTAAATCCACAGTCACATGACCGACTCTTACAAAGGAAAGAATTTAATTGGAGATTGCTTACATTTTCTAAGGTTTTATACATTTATCAGCATGACAGGAAGCATGGTAACATGCAGACAGTCATGGTGTTGGAGAAGTGGCTTGAGAGTTCCACATTCAAATCTTCTGGAAGCAGGAAGGGAGAGACATTGGATCCGGATTGAACTTTTTTATAACTTTAAAGCCCATCTCCAATGACATGTCCCCCAATATGGCCATACCTACTTCAACAAGGCCACAACTTCTATTCTCTTCAAATAGTGTCTTTCCCTAGGAATACAGATATATGGGCCTATTGGGGCCCTCATTAGTCAACCACTACATCCTGTGAACAGTAGAAAAGGCAATCAAATATATTCTTTTTTTTTTAACATTTTTTATTGATAAAAGAAGAATAAAGAAAAAAAAAACAAATTTCCACCTCCTCCCAGCCTCCCCTTTCCCTCCTCCTCCTCCCACTCTTCTCCCTCTCCTCCCACTCTTCTCCCCCTCCTCCCACCCCTCTCTCCTTCCCCCCACTCCTCTCCCCCTCTCTCTCCAGTCCAAAGAGCAGTCAGGGTTCCCTGCCCTGTGGTAAGTCCTAAGCCTAGCCAGTTTGGATGTTCACCTTCCTAGATATGGACGGAGGGGGGAGGACCTAGGACTCAAATATATTCTTAAGTGGACTTCAGAACTAACACATCTCTGCCAATACTTTCAAGTAGTCCTATTCAAATTCATTTTGCACTTTTGACATCCAGAAGTGTAAAGAAGGAAATATGGTGTTTTAAACTACCCTAAGTTCATGGAGATATTTTATGTAGCAGCAATAAGAAACTCATACAGAAGCAGGTTCCCCTGAAATATCTATTTAATTTAAGAATTACTAGATATGCATTCCATAAAGTATATGACAGAATAAATGGATATAGGCTACAACTGAGATGTATCTGAGGGAGGAAGACAGGTAAAGAAAAATTCATGCTCCAATTGAATGCAGGTGTGCAAAGAAACAAATACCTACCAGTCTCCCACATTCTAACTTGGGCATTAAAACTAGGGTGGGCAATGAAACATGAGAATTATATAAATAAAGCTTGTGCTCCCACGTTGGGGCATGTTTGGTGTTAGAGTCTGTGTGGAACAACCAGGGGAACTTGTACAAGAAATGACAGAAAACTTGTCCCAAGAGTCTGGGACAGCTATGACATAGCTTACATACAACTGAAATACAATGATAAACAGAACTAGTAAGGCAGCCTGACTCTTCCTAAATGCCCAGGGAAGCCAAACTCTTTCATTTTAAGAAGGTGATATTAGGCAGCGAGGCTGATTGGGAACTGGAAAATAGTATTATCCCACTGATACATTAACGTTAAAGTGGTGGCTTCCTATATAGTATTTGGGTGGGAAAAAAAGACAAAATAATCCTTTAGACATCACAAATCTCTTTCAGAGCCACAGTCTCTTTGGGTTCTAGTAGAAATCTTTTCTTTTAAATTTAAATTTATGTTTTTAAAATAATCTTTTCTCATTTTACATACCAATTACAGTCCCCACTCCCTTCCCTCCTTCCACTTCTCCCATCTCTCCCCATCCCACCTCCAGCACTTCTCAAAGAGGGTAAGGTTTCCCATGCAGCATCAACAAAGTCTAGCACATCGCTTTGAGGCAGGACCACTTCCCACCCCACTATATCTAGACTGAGCAAGGTATCCTCTGAAAAGAACAGGCTCCAAAAAGTCAGTTCAAACATTAAGGATAAATTCTGGTCCCGCTGCCAGGGGCCCCACACACTACTCCAGCCGTACAACTATCACTGACATTCATAGAGTTGAATTTGGTTCTATTCTGGCTTCCCTGAATTCAACCTATAGTCAGTGAGCTCCCATTAGTTCAGATAAACTGTTCATTGGGTATCCTTACCATTGTCTTGACCGGTTTGCTCACGTTATTGCTTCTATTTCTCTTTGACTGGACTTTGGGAGCTTAGTCCAGTGCTTCACTATGGATCTCTGCAAAAGTTTCCATCAGTAGCTGAATGAAGGTTCTATGATGATAATTACAGTAGTTATCAATTTGATTACAGGGGAAGGCCTGTTTCCATTTTCTGGTATCTTCTTCAATTTCTTTCTTCAAAGACTTAAAGTTCTTGTCAAAAATGTCTTTCACTTCTTTGCTTAATGTTACACCAAGTTATTTTATGTTATTTGTGGCTATTGTGAAAGTTAATGTTTCTGCTTCTTTATCATTTGTATGTAGGAGGGCTACTGATTTTTTTGAGTTGATCTTGTATCCTGCCACATTACTGAAGGTATTTATCAGCTGTAAGAGTTCTCTGATAGAGTTTTTGGGGTCACTTATATATAATCTGCAAATAATGAAAGTTTGACTTCTTCCTTTCCAATTTGAATTCCCTGATCTCCCTTTGTTTTCTTATTGCTATATATATATATATTTTTGGCTATAGCCAAAACTTCAAAAACTATTTTGAGGAGATATGGAGAGAGACATCAGTCTTATCTTGTCCCTGATTTTAATGGAATCACTTTGACTTTCTCTCCATTTAATTTGATGTTGGCTGTTGGCTTGCTATATATGCTTTTATTATATTTAGATATCTTGTATTCCTGATTGCTCCAAGACCTTTATCATGAAATGGTATTGTATTTTGCCAAATGCTTTTTCAGCATCTAATGAAATTATCATATAGATAGATTTTCATATGTTGAACCAGCCCTGCATCTCTGAGATGAAGCTGACGATAATGGTGGATGATTTTTTTATGTGTTCTTGGATATAAATTGCCAGTATTTTATTGAGTTATTTTTGCATCCATGTTCATGAATGAGTTTGGTTGTAATTCTCTTTTGGGGTTGAGTCTTTGTGTGCTTTTGGTATCAGGGTAACTTTAGCCTCGTGAAAAGGGTTTGGCAATGTTCCTTTTGTTTCTATTATGTGAAACACTGAGGAGTATAGCTATTATCTCTTTTTGGAAGCTCTGGTAGAATTCTTCACTAAAACCATCTGGCCTTGGTTTTTTTTTGGGGGGGGGGGGAGTTTTTGATGAAAGCCTCTATTTCCTTTTAGTTTATAGGTCTATTTAAATTGCTCACCTGGTCTTGATTTAATTTTAGTATATGGTATCTATCTAGGAAATTGTCCATTTCTTTTATGTTTTCCAATTTTGTATAGTACAGGTTCTTTTAGTATGACCTAATTATTCTCTAAATTTCCTCAGTATGTGTTGTTATTTCCCCCTTTTCATTTCTGATTTTGTTAACTTGGTTGTTCTCTCTCTGCCTTTTGATTAGTTTGGATAAGGGTTTGTCTATCTTGTTGATTTTCTCAAAGAACCAGCTCTTTGTTTCATTGATTCTTTGTATTGTTTTCTTTATTTCTATTTTATTGATTTTAGTCCTCAATTTGATTATTTCCTGTTTTTTTACTACTTGTAGGTTTTCTGAGAGTAATATTGTTGTTAAATTCTAACTTTAATCAGTTGTGATACGATAAGATACAGTGTGTTACTCCATTTTTTTTGTGTGTGTGTCTATATGCTTGCTTTGTTAATGAGTATGTGATCAATTTTAGAGAAGGTTCTTTGAGGTGCTGAGAAGAAGGTATATTCTTTTGTGTTTGGGTGAAATGTTCTACAGATGTCTGTTAAGTCCATTTGATTCATGACATCTGCTAGTTCTCTTATTTCTCTGTTAGGTTTCTGTCTGCTTAACCTGTCCATTGCCAAGAGTGGAGTGTTGAAGCTTCCTACTATTAGTATGTAGGGTTTGATGTACAATTTAAGTTTTAGTAATGTTCTTTTTACATATGCAGGTGCTCTTGTATTAGGGGCATAGATGTTCAGAATTGAGACTCCATCTTGATGAATTGTTTCTGTTGTGAGTATAAAGTGTCTTTCTCCATTTTTTTTTCTGTTTGATTTTAGTTTATTAGTTATTGGGATAGCTACACTGGCATTTTTCTTAGGTCCATTTGATTGGAAAACTTTTCCCAACCCTTTACTCTGAGGTAGTGTCTGCCTTTGAGGTTGAGGTGTGTTTCTTGTATACAGCAGAAGGCTGGATCCTGTTTTTGTATCCATTCTCTTAGCTTGTGTCTTTTTATAGGTGAATTGAGTTCATTAATATTAAGACATATTAATGATCAGTAGTTGTTAATTCCAATTATTTTTTGGTAGTAGTGTTTGTGTGTTTCCCTTCTCTGGGTTATGCTGGTGGGGTGTTGTCAGTTGTCTGTCTTTTTGTGGGTGCAGTTACCTTCCTGGGGTTGGGTTTTTCTTCTAGTGCTTTCTGTTGGGCTGGGTTTGTGGATATGTACTGTTTAAATCTGTTTTTGTCATAAAATATCTTGTTTTCTCCATCGATGGTGATTGAAAACTTTCCTGATTATAGTACTCTCAGCTTGCATCCATGGTCTCGTAGTGTCTGCAACACATCTGTCCAGGATCTTCTGGCTTTCATGATTTCCATTGAGAAGTTGGGTGTAATTCTGATAGGTCTGCCTTTATATGTTACTTGGGCTTTTTGCTTTTTTACTCTTAATATTCTTTCTTTATTCTGTATGTTTTGTGTTTTAATTATTTTATGGCGAGGGAATTTTTTTTTTGATTCAGTCTATTTGGTGTTCTGTAAGCTTCTTGTACCTTCATAGGGATATCCTTCTTTAGGTTGTGAAAGTTTTCTTCTATAATCTTGTTGAGTATATTTTCTCTGCCTTTGAGTTGGAGTTCTCCTTCTAACACTATTATTCTTGGGCTTGGTCTTTTCATAGTGACCCAGATTTCCTAAATGTTTTTAAAGAATTTGTTGGATTTAATGTTTTCTTTGAACAATGAATGAATCTATTTCCTCTATAGTATCTTCAGTGCCTGAGATTCTTTCTTCTTTCTTTTGTATTCTGTAGGTTATACTTGTCTCTGTAGTTCCTGTTCTTTTACTCAGATTTTCCATATCCAGAATTCTCTTTGTTTGTGTTTACTTTATTACCTCTATTTTAGTCCTCAAGTCTTGAACTGTTTCCTTAACCTGTTTGATTGTTTTTTCTTCGTTTTCTTGGGTTTCTTTGATGGATTTATTAATTTCTTCCAATTTTTGTTTGTCTTTCCTCCATTTCTTTAAGGGAATTTATCATTTCCTCTTTAAAGGTCTCCATCATTTTCATAAAACTATGTTTAAAGTCATTTTCTCCTGCTTCTTCTGGGTTAGAATGATGAAACCTTCCTGTTGTATGACCACTGGGTTCTGGTGTTACCATGTTGCTTTTTAGGTTGTTGGATAAAATGTTGCATTGGTGCCTACTCTCTCTTTCTTCATTTGAGGTCAAGAGTATCCTTGTGTCTTGGTTCAATCCTTGCAGTAGCTGTCTGAGTGTTTGAGAGTTTCTCTTAGTCTGCTCTGTACTGTCAATATCTGTGTTTCAGGAAGCCTCTCAGTTCTCTATAAGCCTGTTTCCTTGGTTTTCCCTTCTGGTTTCCTCCCTTGGTCCTCTCTCTTGGTCCCCTCAGTATTGTATCAAGCTCTCAGCTCTTAGGTGCAGTGGGGTTAGTAACTTGGAAGGTCTGGTGGATAGAGTTAGGTTTGGGGGGAGCCTACCCATAGGAAACTCCCTTCTAGCTAGCTAGAAAAGCTGAGGGAGTTAAACGAGGTGTCAGGGGTTTTGTCTCACTGTGGATGTCCTAGAGAGTGGGGTATCCTGCTGCCTGGCTGGTCACTTACCTCTTAAGTTACCTCAGTATTGGAGCAAGCTCTGTTTCAGAGTTTTACCAAGGTTGCAGTAGAAGAGGTAGGTTTGGAGCCAGGGTGGGCTTAGTAGTTTGGAGAGGCCTGTGGATGGGTGTGGGTTTTGGGGGAAGCCTATCCACAGGAAACTCCCTGCTGGCTAGCTAGAAAAGCCAAGGAAGTTGGGGGAGGGGCCTGGGGTTTTGTCTCACTATGGAGGTCCTAGAGAGTGGCTTGTGCTGCTGTGTGACTGACTGTTCACTCACCTCTTAAGTCCCCTCAGTATTTGAGCAAGCTGTGTTTTCATTAATGTACATTTTATTTATCCATTCCTCAGTTAGGGGCATGTAGTTTGTTTCCAGGTTCTGGCTATTACAAGCGATGTTGCTATGAACATAGTTGAACAAATGCCTTTGTAGCATGATTGAGAATCTTTTGGGTATATGCCCAGGACTGGTATTGCTGGATCCCGAGGTAGGTTGGTTCCCAATTTTCTCAGAAACTGACATACTGATTTTCAATGTGACTATAAAAATTTATACTCCCATCAATAATGGAGGAGTGTTCCCCTTAATCCACAGCCTCTTCAGCATAAGCTACATTGGTGTATCTGATCTTAGCCATTCTCACAGGTGTAAGGTGGTATTTCAGAATCTTAGTCATCTATGATGACTAAGAATGCTGAGTAGTTCCTTAAATGTGTTCCATCTATTTGAAATTCTTCTGTAGTTCTTTGTTTATAGCTGTACCCCATGTTGTAATTGGACTATTTGGTATTTTGTTGTCTAATTTCTTAAGTTTTTTATATATTTTGGAGATCAGTTCTCTGTCTGATGTTTGTTTGCTGAAGATCTTTCCCCATTCTGTAGGCTGCCATTTTGACTTATTGACTGTGTACTTTGCCTTATGGAAGTTTCTCAGTTTTAGGAGGTCCCATTTATTTATTGTTGTTCTCAGTGTTTGTGCTTCTGGTATTATATTTAGGGAATGGTCTCCTTCATCCATGCATTCAAGGCTACTTCCCACTTTCTCTTCTATAATGTTCAGTGTAGTTAGATTTATATTGAGGTCTTTGGTCCATTTGGACTTTAGTTATGTGCATGCGAATAGATAAGGATCTATTTGCATTCTTCTATGTATTAACATCCAGTCATGCCAGCACCATTTGTTGATGATACTTTCTTTTTTCCACTGTATAATTTTAGCTTCTTTGACAAAAATCAGGTGTTCATAGGTATGTGGATTAATGACAGGGTCATTGATTTAATTCCATTGATTCACCTGTCAGTTGAATGCCAAACTGTTTTCATTACTATAAGTCTATAATAGAGCTTGATGTCAGGGATAGTGATGCCTCCAGGTGTTATTTTATTCTACACAATTGTTTTGGTTGCTTTTGCTTTTGTATGTGAAGTTAAGTATTGTTCTTTTGAAGTCTATGAAGAATTGCATTGGGATATTGATGGGGATTGCATTGAACTGGTGGACTGCTTTCAAAAGGATTGCTATTTTTGTAATGTTGATCCTACCTACCTAAGATCTTAGGAGTTATTTCCATTTTCTTATATCTTTTTTGTTGGTCTAAAATTATCTCAGGTCCTGTACCCTTGAGGCCTGCAGAACAGAGAAAATCCTAGCTTGAGTTTGAAGGATAGTCTAAAAGCTACTGAGTGAGGATGAGACAGCAAAATTTAGGTATACACCCCTCCAGCCAGGGCTCAATTTACTGAAGAGTAGTACCAGTATAAAGGAATATGGCAGCCAAAGGCGAAGACAAAAAGGAGAGTAGATATTATCTGTGATGAAAAGTGGCCACCTCCTTATGCCCTCAGCCTCCCTGGAAAGTATAAAATGGGGAAGGGTAATTGGATAAATAAGGGGGCTCCATCCTTGCCAGGAGGAAATGAATATACATTTGAGTGGGGCTGGATGGAGACCAAGGAATTTTCAGACCTCTGATCCTCCTGGGGTTGCCTAGAAACCTTCTGTGACACTTTTTGTTAGGACAAATGGATAATGTTATTACCATTAACCACCTACCCTTTTATGATGATAAAATTGAGCAAGGTGTCATCAAGCAAATCCCCAACACCTGGATTTACCTCCAAATTGAGGCCACTGCCTGCAGTGCCCCCTCCATTAGGTGGGTACCTGGTAAGTCAGTATGAGTGAAACAGTGGCCATTACCTGAACGTAAACTTAAGATGGTCAAGGAAATCTGCATAAGAAATCTGCTTGAAGAAGGATGGATAAGGCCCTTGATGAGCCCTGTGTTTGTGACATATAAGCCTAATGGGACCTGGAGAATACTATAGGACCTATGAACAATCAATGCCCATATGGAACTAGTAGGGGCCCCTTTAAGGGGCTTACCTTGGGTCCCAGCAATCTCCTCCCAGTTTTACCTCACTGTAATTGATCTAAAGAATTTCTTCTTCTCAATTCCTCTTCATGAGGATTGTGAAAGTTTGTCTTTTCCATTTCTATAGTTAACTCCTTTAGACCTGACAAGAGATACAAATGGCTATTCTCTCACAGGGGATGGCAAATAGTCTGCCTTTTGCCCACATTTTTTTTACACTATCCTCTCTCCTTATTTTGACAAAGATAATACCCTCCTATATGTTTATATGGATGATTTGATCATTTGGCATTTGGGGGAATCAGTGCTAGCTCTCTGGGTAACCACTATTGTTAATATCCCCCAACAATGTGGTTTTAAAATAGCCCCAAACAAAATACAAAAGGTACCCCAATTTCATATATTGGGATCCCAATTGGCACTCACTCAAGCCAAAGTGAATGGACCCCAATTAATCCTGCCTGTGCCTCTGACTTTATCATGGTTACAAAAGATACTGGGGGAAATGAACTTGGTAAGGCCCTGGTTGACTGTAAAGACTGGGAGACTAGATGTGTTATACGATCTTCTAAAAGGGGGGCAACCTTACCAGATCATTTTCTTGGCCCCTGGGGGCCAGTAGGCACTCACTCAATTTGTCAATGAGCTCCATCAGGCTTCTTTGGAGAGATAAAATCCTAATATTCCAGTACAAGGCTGGATATTATTATGGTAAAAGACCATGCTGGCTGCCATTGTTCAGTAGAATGGGTACACCCCACTCTGGGGGGCACTCCCAGAGTGTACTCTCTAGTTGATCAAATAGATGATATGATCATAAAAATCAGAGACACATCCCTCTCATATTATGAAAAAGATCCCTCTAAATTAATAATTCCATTCAAAATTAAGGATTTAGAATGGGTGGCCAGACATTGTTCTCGATTGAGCCTTGCCCTGGAGATATTTCTGGGGATCCTAGACACCCAATTTGTGGAGTCCCAGTTACTGAAGCTACATCAAGAACTACATTGGAGTGTCCCCTTGGTCTTTTCTTCTGTGCCTCTGCCCCAAGCATTTACTGTGTACACAGATGGCAGTAAGAATGAGGCAGCCTTTGTAGTTTTCCCTGCAGGGAGGACTAAGACAAAGATTACCAAAATTCTCCCTTGTGGGGGATCCACTCAATATAAGGAAATGATGGCCATATATATTGTCCTACAAGAGGTCCCAGAATCCTGTAACCTCTAATCAGACAGTTCTTATGTGGTGAACCTTCTACCACACTTACCCTATGCCTATATCAGATTGGACGCTAATCCTGTTCCTGACTTGATGATAACAATTCAGATCACTCTTAGAAGATAGGAAAAAACCCATATATATTCAACATCTCAGAGGACAATCAAACCTCCCTGGCCTCATTTCCCAAGAGAATGTTGCTGTGGATGCTACAGCTTTAGGGGCTTGTCTCATAGAGGTCTCAACTCTATCTATACAAAATTCTACCCAAATGCATGATTTAACTCATGCCAACTGAAGAGGACTCAAATACCTATACCCTCATATCCCCACAACATAATTAAAGAGAACTGTTCATTCATGTAAGACTTGCCAACAGCATTTCGGAACCCCTTCTTTACAAGGACCAGGAGTGGACACAAGAGGGTTAGGACCAAATATCATCTGGCAAACATATGTAACACATTACCCTCTGTTTGGCAAATTAAAATATAGACCATAGACATGTACTCTAAGGCATGCTGGGCTACCACCCATTCAGAAGAAAAGGCAACCCATGCCAAAAGCCACTTCTTACAATGTTTTGCTATGTTGGGACTACCACAACAGGTTAAGACTGACAACTGCCGCTGTTTTATAAGTAAAATACTAAAAGAATTCTTCAGGGGATAAAATATATCCCATACCACCAGGATCCCATACAATCCTCAGGGTCAAGCAATTGTAAAAAGATATCACCAATACCTCAAAGAGGTCCTTATAAAACAAAATGGGGGAGAAGTCACCCCTGCATCTCCAACTGCAAAAGGCAGTATTAACCATTAATATCTTAAATTTTCAAAAATCAGATGAACAAAATAGATTCCAGAAACATTGGGGATCTCTACCATAAAGGCCCTGCTAAAGGTTAGATGGAAAGATCCTCTCACTAACCAATGGAGGGGCCCAGATTCCTTATTGACACAGGATCAAGAATATGGATATGTCTTCCCAAACAGAGAGGAAATGCCTATAAGGCTATCTACTTGCAACTTAAAATTTCTTCCCTCCCCTCAGGACAATGAGGGAAGACCAAGATGACTAATAAAGAAAGAAAGGGATTATTGTGGCCAACTCTTAAATTCAAACACTGCCCAAGGCTGACTGACTTTTGAGGAAAGTGTTGCCTGTTTATCTACTTCAGATGGCCCTCTGGGCAGTAATCATATTAATTCTTCTCACTGGGACCAAGGTCCAGACAGCAAGCCCCCACCAACCACAGAAGGTGACACGGATCTTGTCAAGAGCTGGCACTGGAAGCATCCTAAACCAGACTTCTCAGATGAAGACACCCTGGACATGATGACCTGACCTGATGTTTGACCTCTGCAATTTGGAGTGTGGGAACTGGAACAAGGGAGACTGAATCCTGGGCATCAAAGGGAGACCTGAATGTGGAGGCTCTTGGGTTGCACCAAAGGTGTCACTTCTTCATACTCCCACAGGGGAGACTTCATGAAAGAACTCTTTTCCTCATACCCTCACAGGAGAGATGTCATCAAAGGTGTCATTTCCTAATACTCCCACAGGGGAGACTGCATCCAAGTCCTCTCTTCCTCATACCCCCCAGGGGAATCACTGTGACAGGACATTTTAGGTTACATTAGACCATGTCAGTTCTCCATAAACATGTGACTGCATTATTTTAGCAAACATTTTTAATGAACTTTAAAAACAAATTCTCAACTGCTCCTGCAAATATATTGATATTGATAGTCTGGCTGTAGGAAACTATCATAAAGTAGATTATGAGAAACTACACATACACACACACACACACACACACACACAGAGAGAGAGAAAGAGAGAGAGAGAGAGAGAGAGAGAGAGAGAGAGAGAGAGAGAGAGAAACATTTTTTAAAACTATAAGTATTTGATATTGAGGAGTTCTTCCCGCAATACGCATATTTTATCCTTTTGATTTCTGCCAACATAAAAAAAGTTACAGGAGAAGGAAAAAATATGTTAGATTGTACAGTGGGTCAAAATTCTGAATAAATACCCACTGTTCTGTGTTCACTGTGGCTGCCAACAATAAAACCAGAGGTTAGAAAAGGCAGCAAGTTTCCAAGCACAGAAATGTGAACCACGAAAATGTGGGATCTGTCTTCACCTTAAATGATAGGGTAGAGACAAGGATGCAGAGTGGAGTGAGAATTGAAAGAGGGCTAGAGAGACTTGTGATGTCAATCATGTCTCCTTGCCTGACCCAGTTTGCCTGAGTGGAATTGCACAAACAGTTCTGGAACAACAAAGCCATTCCAATACACACACTGTGGTTAAATCTGAAAATGCATGAAATGAAGCCTGCTGTACAGAAATGGAGGCTTTGCCGTCTGGGCTTTAAAGTTTCTCCTGGGCAATTTATATCTTCTCTCCTGAAGCTTCAGACAAATTTAAGTTCAGGCCATTTAACTTCACCTGTGTTTTTACTGTTTGGCTCTCCCTTTCACATTTCAGTGTTCTTAGTGAACTGTCTCTGCGTAGAAAAATCGAGTTTCTTCCGCCATTCAACTGTTTCAAGGATATAGCATCATTGGTCCATTATAACACACGCATGCACTTAACCCATGACAGAGTAATATTAAATCATATTAGAAGGGTTAAGTAGATATATAATGAAGCTAGTTAAAGCAGTTGCTGAGTGACTGATTACCAATCATGTGAGAACGCTGGCTAGGAAATCCAAAATCCAAATGAACATTAATTAAATCTATGCTAAGTCTGTGGATACAAAAACCTCATCACCAGGCCTGGTGATTCCAGTTTATAATCCCAGCTGCTCATGAGGATGTGCCATGAAATCATGAGTTCCAAACCAGCCTGTGCCACCTGATTGGGTTGTCTCAAAAGCAATATAAAAGGGGTCTGAGGATTAAGTTCAAGACTAGAAATGGATGCTCACAATGTGCTAATCCCTAGACGCAGTTCAGTGGAGACCAAAACAGCAAACAATAACAGTAAAAGAATAAGTCTGGTAAATAAACTGGTTTTCCTTAACAGAAAATTCAAATTGCACTCATCTTTAAATCATGTTTCACTGTATTTCAGAAAAAAAAATAGAAAAAAACACTATTGCTTTAATTACATTGAAATCTCTATGTCACCTTAATAATTGTATCTAAGTTATTCCATTTCTTGGCACAGTCCAGTCCTTTGAATATCAAGTAGGTCAGAATCTGTAAATGGGTCTCACCTATTGTGGAAGGCAAAGCATCCAGATGGAAAAAGGAAGCTAGCCTTAGAAAACAGCTTTCTCCTCTATCATAGCTGCCTACATATAAGCTTCCTGTGTTACTGAGCTTGGGGTCTCAAGCTATATGTTGAAGAGGAGATGAATACATTGAACAACCAAGCTCCACAGTCTGCCAGTGAGTCATGAGGGTAGGGGGGATTACATCTTTTAGGGATTTCTTGAATATGCCTATTCAAAATCAAGATGTGAAACCATGGTTTGTGTGGTGGAGAATGTGAGCATCCTTCACCTGATAGCTCAAATGCCAGAACACCTCAAAAGTGATTTCTTCCTACAGGGTTCCATTTACCAAGACTTTCCTTCAGATCCTTCCATCAACCAAATGGCACAACCTCACATCTTTTTCCCTTATACAGCTGTGCCCATGTCCCGAAACTCCCAAACAAGACCACCACAGAGCTGGCATCCAATGCAAACACAAAGGGATTAATTGAATACAACCTTGAGCTTGGTCTGTCACTCAGCACTCCAATGCAGCTGGTGGAGGAGATAGGGTAGGGGTTTTTTGTTTGTTTGTTTTTTGTTTTTTCAGGACAGTGCTTGGTAGGGAGTTTCTAAACGGAAAAACCATAAGCTTGATGGTAGAAGTCTTGGTGTTTCAGGATTGGGTACAAATTAGGTAAGGGTAGGTGACCTTTGAATTTATTGGCTGGGTCTAGGGGAGTTTTTAAACAGCAGTTATCAGATACCCACAAGTACATTTTAAGAAAGCAGATGTTGTTTGCTAGCTTAGTCATTGGTTGGCCACCCGGGTGTGGTCACTGCGACCCAGCAGGGATAGTTTGTGGTTTCTCTTAGAGATGTTTATGGTTTTGGTGGGAGCTGAATTAGCCCTTGGTCAAGTCCTATTTAAAATGACATTGTTTTTCAAAATGGAATTTATCTTGCCCCTTCAACATCTAGAGGCCCATATCTATACATCACCCATTTAACTCTGGATCACAGAACTTCAATAAGATTGATAACCTATAGGTCACATCCATTAAGGAAACAGAGTTTTCTTCAGATAGTTCAAAAGTAACTTCAAATACATGGTACTAATCATAGAAGTGATGGAAAGAAATGAAAAAAAAAAAACATTGAAAGGAGTTATGAGAAAGCCACTATGCCATCAACGTCAGAAAGTTACTATCATCCCTATAGCTACAGGTTAAAAAAAAATACAGAACACTGTAACCAGTCAAATTTGAATGGAAAAACAGAACAACAGTGGGGAAACATTAATATTATCTGATGTTGAAAATGAGTCAAAGCCATTATTGTACCACCCAAATCTGAGAATGAAAGACAGAACAGAATCCTAACCTCTTGCCTTTCACAGCTGTTTCCTTCCCATCAATTCCCCAGTCGGCCAAACCCTTCTGACATAATCTATAGTCTGTTCACGAGTTTTGATCACACTGTGTGGGAATATGGTGCTGTTTTACATCATCTGTCTAAGGCTCCTGGTGGGTTTACTAAAATGCTGAATGGCCAGAAGCTAGGCAGGAGAGGTTAGGCAGGACCTCCAGGCATAGAGAACTTGGGGGAGTGAGCCTAGGCTCGGGAGACATCAGTGAGACATGGAGGGAGTTAGACATACCAAATGGAGTAGAGGTTGAGAGTCTCATGGCGTAGTGTAGATGAGTAGAAACAGGTTAACTTAAGTTGTAAAAGCTAGTTGAGGCTAGGTGGTGGTAGCTCACACCTTTAATCCCAGAACTCAGGAGGCAGAAGCAGGTGGATTTGTTGTGAGTTCAGGGCCAGCCTGGTCTACAGAGTGAGTTCCAGGACAGGGCAACCAGCCAGTTTCACAAAGAAACCCTGTCTCAAATGACAAACAAAACAAAACAAAACAAAACAAAGAACTATTTGGGAACAAGTCTGAGCTAAAGGACAAGTTTTCACAATTAATTAAAAGTCTTTCTGTGTCATTGTTTGGAGGCTGCTGGGCTCCACAAAAAGTCCTACTGCAATAGTCTAGGTACTTAAGTTAGAATTGAGATCCTTTATCCTACAACTGTACTCAAAGTCTCTGATGTGGTCTATTAGTTTACTGTAGGCCTTTCATTTCCTTCATATTGCACGTAGTTTAGAATATCATCTGTGGATGACATCATAAAATTGGACAAGTGTTCAATGGCTCACTATAGTACAACTTTTGCCCTTAACTAATGTAGGATTCCCCTCTGTATGCTATAAATATCATTGGTTAATAAAGGAACTGCTTTGGGCCTATAGTAAGCTATAGGAGAACAGAGCTAGGTAGGTAAAACTAAATTGAATGCTGGGAGAAAGGATGCAGAGAAGCCATGTAGTCCCACAGGAGACAGATGCCAGAACTTTAGCCAGTAAGCCACAGCCACATGGCGATACACAGATTAATGGAGATGGATTAAATTAATATATAAGAGTTAGCCAATAAGAAGCTAGAACTAATGGGCCAAGCAGTGTTTTAAATAATATAGTTTCTGTGTGGTTATTTCAGGGCTGACTAGCCAGGAACCAACAAGCAGCCTACTCCAATACTTAACTACAGGAAGCCTCGTGTGAGTCACAGTCTCTCTTTACTCTGAGAGCAAAGCTGATTGGTCACATGGCTCATGGATCAACACTGAGCTGAAGTACCTCTAAGACAAACACCCGTACTTTGTTTGGCACATTGCCAGAGGACACACTTTTAAGTATCTAGTATTTTTACAATGGTTAAATAAAAATGTATATAACAGAATGATGAGCCCTTCCAGTATCACAAGCACAGGCTGAGGGTAGAACCCTGCTCCTGGTGATCTTTTTGTTTGTGATGTTGTTGATCTCTAGACCCTTGCTCTTGAATCAGTACTAAGCAAATCAGTTGTATCGGACCTGAACACCTAAGAAGCTTAGGAGTACACAATCATTGTAGAGGTATGATAAATTAGTCAAACATCTAATGATGGCATTTGCCATATAAAGTTCAATGCCATGCACTTTTTGATGGATAAATTATTTCATAAAAAACAGATTATGGGGAAAGGGGTGGACACAAGTCTAGAGAGGGTGATATTAAACAGGTGAAATGGCGAAGGAAATGTCAAATATTGTGGTGGATTAATACAAGGGGAGGGAGTAAAAAGAGATAACACTGAAGATTTTTGAAAAAGTAATAAGGAAACATTTTAAAAGCTTACTTCAAAATACATATACAATATTGTATTAGATATATTATACACATATAATTATGTATTTTATACACACATATGTGTATGTGTGCATGTATATGCTTTAATTAAATTTTATTTAATGGGGGGATAATATTTCCCCACTAACTGTCATAGACTAAAATATCACAGTGCCAGGAAATGAGAATGATTCCGAAAATCATATAGGTGGTTACTATTGCCCTTGCTTGTCTCCCAAAGCTTAAAGGTAAGTCACTACTGCTAAAAATGACACACATTTTGGCATAGGACTTAGAGGAACTGAGCTGGAGCTGGCCTGGAAACCTACTCCCCGAGGACTATGTCTCATGGTATTATGAAAGCTGCCAAGTGAGAAAAGCAATCAATTGTCCTGCTAAGCTGTAAAGCATGTGAACCACACAGTGACTAGCTTGGCCAGAGATCACCAATGGTGTTATGGGAGATTTTTATCTGGATGATAACCAATACCTGTCTAATTGGATTTAAGATCTGTTCAATAGGAGGGAATTCATGACTGATGTGATAAAACTTGCCACCTTTCTGTAGATGGGGAAGCAATAGACCCTAGAGGAGAATCTATTACTGCCATTTTCCTAAACCAAAATACTTTTTGCTTTTGGAAATCCTATTCTCTCAGAGAAGAATCACTCTTAGCCCTCATCAAAGAAGTTTCTTTTTTCAACAGATGGAACATATTTTTAGACAATCCACAACCTGTCAAAATGCTGAGAATAAGTATCCAGGTGTGTCCATCATCAACTGATACTCGCATAGTATAACCCTTAACCCTAGGACTCAGGAGATATCACACAAGAGAAAGCAGAAAGATTGCAATAGCCAGAGAACCATGATGACTGCTACTAGACAGTTTCTCAGAGACATTCATGATTGGGAAGCTGCACACATTAAATCTCAAAATATGATTGCTTAAAAAAGAACTGCATAACAATGACACTAGTTTCCATGCAAACACTAATGGGGGACAATTCACAAAGCCTACTCATAGCTGAAGAAGGATGGGCAAGAAATGGCTATTGAGAGCAGAAGAATCAGCTTTCTTCAAGGAAAAGCTTCCTGATAGGTTGTCCAGTTCTACGAGGTTAGGGATAAGCACAGACACCAACACAGGGTAGACTTAGTGTGTGTGTATGCATGTGTATAAATGTTAGATATTTGTATGCTAGAATATCTAAAACAATAATAATTTCAAAATAGGTCATGAAATTGAGAGGAGTTGAAAGAATATAGAAATTGAGCAGAAATGATATAAAGACAATTTCATGTAAGACATAATCAAAAATATTTTAATATAAAAATATGAAAATGAAATTGTGAGGCCATTTACCTCAAATGTCCATATATATACAGATAAATCTACACTATGTTACCAGTAGATTTTCCTAATGATAGCAGTCCATAAAGAATCTGTCAGTCTGACTTTCTAAAATATCTTCTTGTTTTTTTTTCTTCCTTTCAAGTCAGTTTATTTTGTCTAAGTAGGACACTTAATAGGCCTTAAAGAATCTGCAACCGAATGTTACCGTGGGGCAGGGGAGATGGCTCTGTGGTTAATAACACTTACTGTCCTTACAGAGGACCACAGTTCAGTTTCCAGCACACGTATTGTGGCTCACAGCTGCCTGGAACTCCATCTCCAGAGAAGCTGGTGCCCTCCTACTCTCCATGGTGACCCACACTCATGTGTGCATTCACTCACACGCACACACGAGAGAGAGAGAGAGAGAGAGAGAGAGAGAGAGAGAGAGAGAGAGAATCATAAGGATATCAATAATTAATAACTAATGTAAAATATTACAAATAAGCAAAACTAGGTGATAAAACTATGGAATAGTTTTATCACTCTATTTTTATACAAGTTTTAAATTCTTATACTAAAACAGTATTTTAACATGCTCTTACATAACATTCCTAATATATTGGCTATAAGCAGCTTAATTTTTTCATATCATTAAAACAAGAGCACATTAATGTATTATTTTCTGAAATCCTTTACCTACACCTAAGAGTTAACTTAAATTTGACTGGATAAAAAATTATAAGACAAACACATATTTATTTGAAAATTCTTCTTCTTTTGAAAATAGCATATGATATAAAATGTAATCATCACTTAAAATATTATCTTCTTGACATTTCTCACAGCATTCCCTATAGCATATATTAATTATAACTATTGTTATGTGACATCACTTTTCAGTTTCTGATCATTTTCTTTCTCACATGACCCTGTCTCTCTTGAAAAATAAAACTCTTACTTTAGAAAAGCAACTTTAATATCTGGGATCAGTGAAAAGGGTCATGTCTCATTTATTAATGTGTTGAAGTCTTTGTCCCTTTAGTCTTTTTTGATCTGAAGAAAAATAACTTCATTTTTTTTTCCTACCCCAAATACTCTTAGGCATTGAACTCCTAGCCTTTCAATGCCTGGCAGCTGCTTTGTAAAGGGCTAAATTCCTCTTAGATTGGTTTGTACAAGTAAAACAATTTGAAGTACATCTACGGGGTTTATGAGATCAATAGACTGGTCTACTCGGGAGATGGCAGAAAGCTTCTAAATGAGCACAAGCCTCAACTTTTCTTCCAAACAACTCAACAGCCTTTATCCACAGCAGCCAGACCAAATTAGTCAATACACAGCTGCTGCCAATCACACTGCTGTACAGAAAACAGACAGCAATTAACGTAATCAAAGTCACAGCTTCAACATTCTGCAGCCATGATGATACAGAAAGACTTCACAGTTTTAAGAATGAAAAAGGTTTTGTTCTAACGTTAAGACTTCCCAGTGGCTACTTTTTAAAGGACCAAAGAAACAGAACTACAGGAATCCAGAAGTAGTTGCCTTGGAAAGAAAAGAAAATACTGTTCGTAAGATGGCTAACTTCAGTCATCAATATAACCCAGCTGCAACGTCTGGGACCAGCATATCTGCAAGATACAAGATATATTAGTGCAATAGTGACACAAATATTATGGGAATAACCAACTGCTTTTTAAAATTAGATGTAAAACCTACTTGGTAATATTCATCAACCCACACTTGATACTGATAAAGTGGCTGAGAACTTGAGCCTAAATGTGTCATGGGACTGGGGGAAAACCTATTTTGTTTTGCTAAAAGGACATAACAATAAAGTGATTCCCAGTGACTCATTATTCTAGCCGTACATCAGAGCATTGTTCAACCCCTGTTAGAACAGTTTCCTTTTGAAGTAGGCGGTAATTAGCCCAGAGAGCCACAGTTGAAGAATGTATAGAGAGTGAGTTACATTGGAGTGCGTAGTTCTAAATGGGTGTCTTTGTGAAATCTTCCCCTCACAGCTCAGGGATCTAGGCTCTGTAGAAGGCTGAAAGCCTGTGAAAGGCTGCGGTGGATGACACCAAAGAAACAGTATCTTCCATACACAACAAAACTGATACACATATGAGTTCACAGAGACTGACCACATTCATAAGAT